>NC_141691.1:412164678-413519361 GCF_964263255.1 Lissotriton vulgaris
TAAAGAGTGGATAACTCGCAATACTCTCGCCTTGCTCGATGCGCATGCGCATCGACAGGCGAGACCTAAAAACTACTAGATAGTTGGATGAAAGATTTGTTGTATCACTAGTGTTTAAAAATATAACAAGACCTAGCAGCGATGGTTTACATATGTTTAATTTAGAGGCACATCTGGCTGTCCATGTATGCAGAAACCACCACTTATGACATTTATCCAAGGTCTGCCTTATTGGCAACTGGAGCCCATCGTATTCTTTTCTGGGAAAGAGAACTTTTACTCCAAACATAGCATTCAACAGTTCCGTCAAGCCAGAAAACTGCACACAACTGTGGACATTGTGCAGGCTTTTCTTGTGAAACCAATATATGTACTGTGTATGTAAGTACCTTATCCTTTACGGGACATAGTGCAAAACTGCACCAAAGTGTCAAATCGAGCTAGAAAACTAGAAAACTTAAAATAAACATTCAAAATTAGCTCACCTAACCTGTAATTGAAATTCATGGTTCATAAATATTACAAATTATACCCTTACACGGCCAACATACAGAAGTGACACTGTTGGGTTAGCCACTTCACCATGCCCTGAAAGGTTCTAGGTGAATCCCTAATTCCTCCTGAGGCCAGAACGGGAACGCACATTTTAACAAATCTTGAATTGGATAAAAACAGACATAAGATTAGAAGAATCGAACATGATACAGATTAGTTGTTCCATATTAAATCAATAACTTCAGTCTTACTGCTTTCTAAGAGGACCACACTTGATACAAATCCAAGGATTCGCCATAAGAATGAAATCCTAGGACATAAATGATGAGCCTCCCAGTGGGATGTATAAATATATTCTGTAAACTGCAACAATTGAAATACATGCATGCAGTGGTCTACTTTTGGAAACCAATAATTATTCAGAGCAGGCGCTTAAGATAGATGTAAAGGGAGGGGAACAAATTCCAATTCCTAATAGTAATTTCCATATCTATGTTATTTTGGGTAGAAATGACACCCCTATCAACACAGCAAACTTTCTGAATTTATGGCATGAACAACCTCGGCATACAGATTTCTTCCAAATAGCCTTCCTTAACATTGTCTGATCCATGTCTTTACGGCACTTAGGTGAGAATGAAAACTAGGACTGATTTAAAGAGGCAAACTACATGGATTGCATTTACTCAACACAAGCAAGCCTGCTACGGTCCGAGTACTTTTAAAACGGGTAACTTAGAACATTCGCACCTGACCTTGCAACCACTGAAGTCAATTGATTACAATTCCACTGACTTGACTTTTAAATTTTTAAAGAGTTCAGGTCGCATACATGTAATCAATGAAATATCAGATCCAATAGAAAAGCAGCTCTGAAGTTGCAGTGACTTTGCGATTAATATTTTTGCATGTTCTTCAAGCAGTGGTTGATCAATCTTGATAGATAAAATTACGTACAGCAAAATGAGAATCTACAATTCACTGCCTTTCACAGATAACATTAGAGAGTTTAACACCAATGAGCTTACTCGCGTCACTGAACGACATCCAGTAACCACAACAGGTTGGTTCTTCTGTTCTTCTTTACTATGAGTGTTACAATCAAAATACAGCCAACGCATTTCGTTCTAAAGAGAACTTCAGAGCAAAATTATTTGAATGGTTCCAATTTACGAGATTAATAGAGGTCAGAAATATGCCATTCAAATCCCACTGTGTTGACCACGGATCCTGGTGGCCACACTCTTACCAATACATATATGAAAAAATGTGGATGCAGTCTTAGTTTGGAATCTTTGCATAGAAGCAGACCACTTAGAACAATTTTGCTCTGAAGTTCTCTTCAGAACAAACCACCCTAGCTGTGTCTTGTTTTAAGAAATACCATACTAAAGAAGAACAAAAACACTTAACCAATCAATGCTGCTGGGTGAGATTGATTGGCCTGTATACTTAATGCTACCCAATTAGATTTCTATAGTTATTTTTGCTTTTAGCAGCAGCACCTTTGCAGCTGGTGCTCTTTAGGTTACGCACCTATTACAGGGATACGGACTGGAAGTGCTGCTGTTCACTTCTGCTTAGCCTCTTTGAAAATTGTCAGTAAAGGACATGTAGATCTCTTCCATCTGAATCGAATAGTCTGATCCTAGACCTGACCACTAAGGTAAATGAGGAAAGGAAACCGGATTCAACACAAAAAAGCCTATATGGAGGATAGTCTATAATATGGGAGTCTAACCCTTCTTTGACCAGAGCCCTATTGAAACAACCTATGAATTTCATTAAATGCTTTGAGCCACCTCTATGCTGTGAAACTGATTACACTGGGAACTCTGTCATTTGTATAGCAGTGAAAGTCTATCTTATTGAAAACAGAGAAATTCCATCATTCTGAAATCATTATTATGCTAAGGTAATATCATGTTTTGAGACAGTTAATGACCAACTGGCACATCATCCTTAAAAAACAGTGACATAAAATGCAAGTTCTTTTGACGATATCCCCGTCACGTACAGTAAGTGCCCCTTCATGGTGTGAACCGTGAACCACACAATGTGCTCAACGTCTATGAGAAGAGTGGTAGTCTGGCCTATCACACTTTGAAGAGTGTAAACTCAACATCTCATTTTGGAAAGATGAGCACAAATCAATAGTACTCCAGCTAGCTAAGGTGTTCAGTTACCTACCTAGGCCATGAGTGATGCTCAAACTGTGCATTCACAGTCAGGATTTCTCAAATCAGAAACATTAAATCTGAAATTTGAAGGACTTAATAAAACCTAATAGTAATCTCTGCCTGTGTACGTCATGAATTTCCCAAAAAGTAAAAGCTTGGCTGTTTTCCATTGAATTTTTTATAATTATCGAACAAAGTTTGCCGACGTCCACGTTACCCTTATAAACACGAATACACACCGTACAGATAAATAAGTAATTCTTCGTACAAACGTGACAAGGTGAGCAAAAGCATTTTAAAGGCTGCGGAAAAGTGCAGAGGTGCAAACATACACACATGTATGTAAACAGGCACAGTTGTCTTACAACAGTAAGCGAGTTCAGAACACAACAGTGGATGAGAGATGGCCTCAAATTTGCACTAGTGCAACGAATAATCAAGCCAAGACTGCATGTGGGGCTCTCAACCTTTGATGTCCTTGAAATGAAAGCAATGGCATTATGTTGTTAGCAGCAGTCACTGGGTTCTGTCAGCTCTGGAGGTGGGGGGAGGATAAGCAGACTTTGCAGTTGAGGCGAAACAATGAAGAGCAAGACGAGAAACACATCCCACAGATTCTGAAGAGCGGCAGCACGATAAGACCTTGGAATTAACTTAGAACTAGGTATGGAAAAAAGAACAGCACACCTTGCTTAAAATGGTAATGAAACTGTACAAAAAAACACACAGTAAACGGTTAAAAACGGAACAGAATCGGCAGAAACAGTCACTGGATTCTGAGCAAATCTGTGGTTCCATGTAGTGTCCTCTTTTTCAGTAAAAAGATGCAAACTGATACCAGGGCTGTAGTTTCACCGTGTTCACAGTGTGATCAATGTGTCGGAAGGCTACAGGCGCTGAGCTAAGAAAGAGAAACTAAATCCTTGTCAAGTCGTGAGCACGCTCTTTGAAGGGAGAATGTACAAGAGTTCTTACTGGAGGCTTCGCTTAGAACAATGCTTCCGGCATTCTTTGCGCCCTCCGACATACTTCCTTGGCAGTGCTGATTGCATGTGGTGCTGGCACAAGTTTGACACTTGGTGGGTCTCTCCGTTTGGAAAGTGGTAGCTATTCTTCATCACCCTCCAGGAAACCACGGATAAAGTTAATGGCTCGCTGGCGGTCACTTGGTGTCTGCTTTCCAATGTTGCTTGGCGATGGTCGCAGCAGTAGGCTGGTGAAGAGAGTTGCTGGCCAAAAGTAAAACAAAAGTCAGGCACATATGTCTTTTTGCAGCAAAATCGCCCAATATTTTACAGTTAATTCAACACTATGTGGTGTAAAAATAATTAAACATGGACCAGTGCAAAAAACTGAGGTAGCTATCAATAGTTCATTAAATAGACATTGCATTAGGACTATAAATTAGGTATGTTAAGTTACAGTGGGTTCTCGTTAGGAATATAAAAGGCAGTTCAGTTCAAATTGATGATTTTAAGTTGACTCTGATATGAAAGCTTTTTACCAATAGTTACATAGCAAGCACTGATATTCAACCGGATGCCCATGATGAACTTAAGGTGCTCCAGTGCCTGAGTGTTTCATGTCCTTAAGGCTAGTCCTGTCATGTATGCCCCTTTTTAGGGCTCGTATCCTGCATTGCATTGAGCAGCAATGCTAGCGCAGCGAGAGTCCTTTTGTCCGGGGTTCAGAAATTAACCCTGGAATTGTACACGCTTGCGCATGTGTTTTTGTTTTGTGTCCTGTAATTGGGCTTTGCGTGCGAGTTTTGTTTCAACATAGCCCGCAATAGGTCAAAGGCGGGTGCATTGCTCCGCCTACGGTCTATTGGTGTCTGTTATGCGCACCAAAGCACATGTTGTTTTAATTATCGTGCCCAGACACGGGCTCGATAATTGAAAGCACATGTGGCGCTTGCGCACCACTCGCAGGTGTGTTTTTTGTTTTTGTTTTTACAAGAGCAATCGCTTTCGCACTTTCCTAAATCGCTGATATAGGCAATGCTATGTTCCCCAGCATGCCATTATCCTCCCTCATTCCACTTAGCAACTGTCTGTTTTCCCTAACCGCACACCCTGCTCACAGCCATGGAAGTCTTCACTACTGCCGACTGCCTCCGATCACTTTCAGTGCATAAAGTTACACTTACCTTCTCCAATCCGGAGCGTTTTTTTTTTTTTTTTAACAAGAGCGATCGCTTTCACACTTTCCTAGATCGCTGCTATCGGCAATGCTAGATTTCCCAGCATGCCATTAACACACATGAAGTAGCTATGCACCAGCCGATCTGACGCAGTATAACAAGTGACCGTAACCGCCCAGTTTCAGCGGTTCCTACTCCTTGCATGCCTGCCTGTGTGTGCGCATCTGTGTATGTGTGCGTGCCTATGTGTGTGTGCGCATCTGACTGTGTGCATCAGTGTGTGTGTGCGCATGCCTGGGCGTGTGTGCGCATCTGTGTGTGTTTGCCTGTGTATGTGAAAGCATCTGTGTCTGGGGATTTTTGCGTCCCTATGTGTGTGTGCCTGTATATGTGTGCGCATCTGTGTGTGTGTGTGTGCGTGCGTGCGTACCTGGTTTTAGTTGCTTTTGTCAATGTTGCATTGCTGTATTGCTCACGGGGATCACGGTCTTGCTGTTGGGAGGAGATGGTTAAATGAAAGCTCACTGGTTGGAGGAGGCAGACCTGGAAGCAGAGGTCAGCCCGGGACCAGGGTTCAATTCCTGGCTCGGCGGGGTCTTGAGTCCTAAAATGTCCATGGACTCGAAAATTCTCGCTCAGGTGCCTACTCGATTCACGGGTTCACACTCTGCGACTCTGGGCAATAGCTTGCTCAATCTCCACAACGGCCCCTCGCGGCGAGATGCCTGGCTTTCACCTTGCGGATACCCTGCTGGGGTTATCTCACAGGGGAATACCAGGACGGGTTCCCTAAGCAAGCGCTTAGAAACCGCTTAGTGATTTGCACTCTATAAATTCCTGTACATTTACATTTATTCGTGTCCGTGTTATCAGTTCTGCAGCTGACCGCCTGCACCCCTTCCCCGCCCCCTGACACACACCTGTGTGCTGGACAGGGTGATAAAGTGGGGTCTGGTCTGCTGCCCACAATACAGAGAGGAGCTGAACAATAGGTGTGCGCGTCTGGTTTGTGGCGCCCCCTTCCAGCCCCAGGGCTGTTTAGAGTAAATCCGGTCTGGTGGCCGGAGCAGTGACAGCTCTGCATTCCTACCTTTGTCTGCACATTCCGCCGTCTCATCAGAGTGGGAGCGCTCGTGCATCGAGGGTGACAGTCTGCGTTTCACCAGGGGACCCTGGGGTAGTGCCTGGGGTCCTCAGCCATCCACGGGGCCGGCAGGTCAAGGCACCGCCAGGGAGCGTGGGTCCATCCGTTGTAACTTCAAGCCATGTGTTGCCTCATGTTTTCTCACCGTCCCACTAAATAGGTGTAACCCGCAACCCTCAGAACGCCTTTGTGTATTCGTAAACTACGCGTTTGGCTGTGGCCTACTAATTTGCTGCTAACCAAATGTTTGATATTATTCAAAGATGCTCATTTTGTTGACTTCGTGAGGATAAAAGGCCCAGGTCAACCACTCCGATCTGAACTGACAGCAACAGGAGAGAAAGGACGAACACAGGTCCTGGGCTTGCATGGAATGCTTTAGTCCACTGATCCATCACATTCGGCAACGGAACACACATCTTTTTTTACACTCTTAGGCCGATTGTCCAGTCCCAACTCTATAGTGGTGTCTCTCTTTATTCAATCACTCCTGCATGTGTGACTGTAAACAATAACTCTGGACCAGCAGCAGAAAGTTAGTGACCCAGAAATCACCCCTCATTTAGAATATTTAGAGACTCGAACCTTCAGAACTGGGTTCTGTTTATACTCATTAAAGATGCGTCTGAAGCTGTTCCAGACAGTCTGTGCCATTTACACACTTGGGTAACTAGTGACTATATTACCAGTCAACAGATTCTACTATGCATTGTATCTTCCTCAGAATGGATGAAAGTCTGAACCTTAGAAACAGACACCTTCTATATGCAGTCTGTACACACATCTGTGAAGCAGGCACATTAACACGTAGAGTTACATTGCCAGCGAGTAGCAAGTCCAGAGATCTCTTAGAGTAAGTGCTTTAAGCAACAGGCAGGGAGCTGTATTTTATTTGTTTAATAATACTAGCGAAAAAACTGCACACTGTGTTACTAGTGTTCTCAGCCTTGGCAGGAAATGTGGTCAGTTTAGTTGTATGGCGACGTTTAGGGTAGCATATACTTCCAAGTTAAGTGTACAATTCAAGGCATGATTTTACCTTATGGCCACCAGTTACAAGTTATCCCACACTCACTCGGCAGCATAAATACCAAGTGTCCCTATTCTGGTAGATAGTGGGAAACGTTGCAATTTGTAAAAAAAAAAAGTTATAGTTCAGACATCTGAAAAAAATTGGTGAGAAAAAAAATCTCCTTGTGATTACTTAATTGAGCCCATTTCTCAGATCGTATATGTTTCCCACAACCAATGGCAGCAGGCGGTACGTCACAAGGCAGTATTGCGCAAACAACATTTCAAATTTTGTGTTACCTTAAATAACAGATGTACAACATGAAAAACACCACCTGTGGCTGTAGCACGCAGCACATGCCACGTCATATGAACAATCACTCACCATCAACATTCTCTTTCTTAGTGTCCACGGCTGCAAGAAGGGGCTACCCTCTGTTCCTCTACCACGCATTCTTTACATTTTTCTGTAGAATGATGTGGGGGTGTGAGCGGACAGGATTGTGTTGCTGGCTGGTTTTTCATTAACAATGGAAAACATTGTAATTACGGTTCAGCTGTGGTAAGTCATTAGAGCGGCTATTAGTTGATTTATTTGACGGCTTTGTTTCAATATTGTGACAGCGCTGGCTTTTAGGTGTACTTTTTTTTAAATACGAGCAGTGTTATCAATTAGGTAAGGTGCTATATGTTCTGATAGTAAAACTCAACCGGCGCTTATGATTCTAGCCTTCTGAAGGTTGCGGCAATATTTTTTTTATTCCGTGGACTGAGGCAATTGCTGGTTAAGCGCTTTAGGCACTCTATTAACTAAGACAGCTGGTGAGAAATGCAGTAACCCAAACAACCTTCATGAGCGCCATCCATGTTGCTCATAAATCTTCCTATCTAATCCTAACTATGTTAAGAGGGGCTTGTCTTATTCACTCAGAGGGCTAGCACGGGCACCGAATGCATTTGAAATGCAAAATATGTCCATTTGAAAGCGTTTAAGCTACTGCCATTGTAAATGACAGTGCATTTTGTTCATCTATTTTAAAAACAACACATAAATAAAAGGCATTGTGATTTTCAATGCCAATAGCTCAAACACTGGTAAATGCGAGACCTATTGCAGAGCAAATTCTTGTTTTTACATACATTGTCCCATCCACACGACAATAACTGTTCTGAATAGGCTCTTAGTATTTTATCATAATCCCTGTATCTGATATACATAAACATGTCCTCAGATACTGTATAATTATTCTGTATAAGGATCACCACTTTTTCATCCTTGGCCAACAGGCCCGCTGTGCATGATCACGATGTTTGGAGAAACATTTATGATTGTTTTAAAAACATTTATGAGATTCTAGAAGAAACCCTGGAGTGACCACTCTAGTATATAAGGCCCTTATTCCCCCCTGCAAATCAGAGGAGGATTCCTTCCAGGCTGACACGGGGTCCTGCATGCTGAATCTGCGACACACAACGGTCCAACATCCCTTACTGGGTGTCATCCTCGAAGCAGAGAAGGTGTCCTTCATGCTCTACTATCAGGTCAGGGGGTTCGTTCTTCCCTAGAGGATTCTTGGCTATATACATATATATCTATACACATAGACATGCTACACCTACATATCTAGGTTAGGTACATTTAGGCAAATTACATAGTGCTCTTATTGTAGGAGTATGCAAGTGCTAATGTCTTATCTGAACTGTATATGTTAATCTTCTTAGAACTATGGTAGAAATGTATCTACTGTTTACTACATTGGTACTTGTGAATTCTTTCGTAGGCTTCTGTCTCCCTATAGTCGCAGCAAATTTTGTTTTGCAAAAGACTGACGCTGGGCCAATAAATACGGATTCGAACATCCTAACCACCAACCCTTTGTATTTTCTAAGAATAAGCACAAGTAACTAAGCAAAAACCACTGTACTTTTTTTCACAATCCCTGAGGAATCGGGGTCATCATGTGCAATGGTTGCCAGAAACAACCCACACCACTGTACGATACGGGGGCGGTAGTGGAATTGTAGAGCTAGTTGGTCTAACGGCTGATTCATCCTGTGGTGGTGTCCGGAATCAGTTTGGACACAAAGCCCTCAGTTTAGGTAATCCAAAACGCGCAGGTCCTGAGGATTCATAGCAACTACAGGACATGGTGCCACCAACGTTGGTTTCAGTTCTTATATTAGCAGTTAAAATCTGCGTAGTTCAGTCGTGTTTTTTCAGAAAGCCCTGCTCTCACTTTTCAGAGAAGTCGGAAGTGGGAAACAAGATCGCCTCAGCTGAGCAGATATACCCTGTGTATTGGATGAAGGTTTAAACAAGCTTGTAAGGCTAAAAGGTTCCCACATTGTGCAAAGGTTCTAATTACTAAAACTTTGACTCTTCACCTTCTTAGAAATGCCTGACAACGCAAGTGGTTCATGTTAAGATGAATTTGCAAATTTTCTCAACATTACAGAATAGTGCAGACATTCCTCCCTCACTCTCTACAAGATCTGCCACTCATGTCTCTTAAAGACTTGGAGGTCCTGGCAGCTAAGGTCAAATCAGGTTCTCTGGATGATCCTATAAGACCAGACATCATTGAGAAATGTCATGACTGTCTTATGATTGAGGGCAGGGAGCTGATTAATAGATCGCTCCTGTCGGCAGAGATTCCTAAATCATGGAAGCAAGCTAAGGTCATTCCATTGCTGAAAAAGCCCACATTAGATATGTCTCTGCGGGAGAATTTTCTGCCCATCTCTCTGCTACCATATTTGGCTAAGATCATGGAGTCCCATGTTAACACTACCCTGACAAAATATTTGCAAGCTAATGAGAGTTTAGACAGAACACGAAATGGTTTCCGGCCCAGACATAGTATGGAATCTGCTCTTTTGGTGGTCACAAAGCAGCTGTGGGCCACGTTAGACGAGGGCAACACTTCAGCACTGATTTTACTTGATCTCGGTGTAGCATTTGACAGTCTCCCATAAGATTCTGCTTCAACAGCTAGGGGAGATCGGGGTCAAAGGTAAAGCCCTGGCCTGGTTTGCATCTTTTCTATCCAAGCGCTCCCTTCATGTCTATGCCCCTCCCTACTTGTCCAGCATCTACCCTCAGGTGTGGTGTCCCTGAGGGCCCAGCTTTGAGCCCCTCGTTGTTTAATGTGTATGTCCGCCACTGGCCCTCTTGGCCAAGCTCGGAACATTAATATGATATCTTACGCTGATGATACCCAGTTAGTATTTACCTTTTCCAACAATCCAGATCAGGACCAACTAAAATTCCATGAAGATGTCTTGGCCATCTCGGATTGGATGGCGGACAACTATTTACAACTCAACTCCTCCAAGACTGAGGTGCTCTTGGTAGGCCGTGATATCCATAAATTAGACTACCAATGGCGGCCCACAGCTCTGGGTACCAAACTCCCACCGAAAATTGCAGTCAAGACCTAGGGGTCCTGATGGATAATGCCCTTTCATTTGAGCCTCACGCTAAAAATGTGGCAGGTACATGTTTTGGCCTCTTACGCGGCCTAAAACCTATTCTGGGATTGTTTGATGCATCTATCCACCAAGCGATTGTTTCATCTGTAGTTCAGTCGTGGTTAGACTATTGTAATGGGCTCCTACTTGGCATGAATAAAACTGTAATTAAAAGACTCCAGCGGGCACAGAATGCAGTGGCACGCATCCTTTTTGCTCTAACAAAGTACTGTCACACCTCCAATCTTTCCTGTCGTCTTCAATGGCTGCCAATTGAACAGAGAGTTGAGTTTAAAACTCTCTGAATCACACATTATATCTTACATGACCAGGGTCCCAAAATTCTGCAGGGCCTTTGCACTTCATACGTTCGATCGCAAGAACTGCGCTCCGCTGACCTGCAGCTGGCTTGCACTCCTCATGTGTGCAGGTGTACAGCTGGCGGGCGCTCTTTCAAGATTCTGGCCCCTGCCCCATGGAATTCCATTCCACTTGCTGCCCGGAGCACGCAAGATCATTGGGCATTTAGGAAACTGATTAAAACCTGGCTTTTTTCTTCTATCTTGCCCTATTTTCTCTGGCCACTTGTCTGCTAGCACTGGGACGCCCCGTTGCTGGGGCCATGTACTGTATATATGCGCCTAACATAACAAATATAAAATTGTTAGAACACGGCATACCCGCAACAGGTTGCTATTTTACCTTTGTGATTGAGGCACACAAGGCATTGGGCTCAGAGGTATTCTTTTCTTGGATTCAGTTCCCGCCTGCAGGTCTACAGACTAAATTGTTTTACACATACATTATAGGTGAACCACCGAAAGAATACATTCCATACAAAGTCATTTTATTCCTGTTAACTTACCAGCAACACAAAAACTAGTTTAAAGGCACCCTCCCACACAGATTTGTGTTAAGACTCGGTCACCTCAGCATAGAAGGAGTGTCCTGACCGGTTTTAGCAACGTACACTCCACATCCTGCGATAGACACACAACCAGTGGATGAAGTCTGTACAATATACAAAGACAGTCTGGCTATACAGACAAATTGTTCAATTCATCATGCGAACATTAACAGTCCAACCTGCGAGAAATGCTCCAGTCCCTCCACATCAGACTAAACCTACAATTGGCCCACAGACACTAAAATCAGTAGTAGGAACAATCTCTTCCAAAGGGGAGCAAATTCCATTCTGGATAGCACAAAAATCTGCACAGCTGGAAGCAGTAGTTGACTATACGGGTCCACAGGAAAAACATAGAATGCTAACCATTTGCTTGCCAATGGGGATGGTTCCCTCAATTGAGGATTGTACAACTTGGGAAACAATCTTTGCTGCCATTTACATCAGAATACACAGTACCCCTTCCATAGCAGTAATTCCAGAGGTATTGAAATAGATACAGAATGAGGTTGGGACAGGACCTGTCCTGGACTTGGAGATGAAACCGATGGGTAATTTTGCCCAGGTCTCTGCAATTATGCTGAGCAACATAAAAGGGGAGGTAGCAGCAGTGGCTATACGCCACTGCCTAAGGGAAATAGCTCCTATAAATAAGGAGCGAGAGATAGCAAAAACTAACGAAGAAACCTATGGGAAGAGATAGTTAGGGGGGCAAATGGGGGTTGTCCTGAAAACGATAACTCGAAGCAAGCACCCTCTTCCTCTAAAAAGAAATAGGATAACAAACAATCCAAAAACAACAATATAGAAAAGAATTCACTATCAAGGGGTGGGTCTCCACAACGGGAGTCCTCCGAAAAGAGGTATAGCACTAGGAATCCTGATAACATATGGAAACCTGACAGGTATTAGGACAGTGATACACATTTCTTTTGTTCCTTCTCAAAAAACTCAGTGAAAGGGATGGGCGATCAGAACAAGAGGCAGAAGATAGACCAAAGACAAAAAGGAAACATCGGAATTCAGATTACATTATCAAGCAGAAATAACAACCTAAAGCAAAGCTTCAATGTAAAAAGAAAAAAGTAGCTGGCTTGAAAATTAGACATGCCCAGGTTACTGAGGACTCAGCTTCTGAATGGGGAATGGGCTCTGACGATGCTAGACAGCACGGCAGAAGTATAAATAGCTTGCCAGAACCAGAATAATTTTCTGGTGGCAGCAGTGCAGAATGAACATATCACAGTGCAAACACCTGATACAACAGTTAGTGTCCCACATAGACTGCACTAAACTACACTCTAAATAGAGGGGGAGATCTCAAGAAAAGTCTCATTTAGGAGCACTTAACATTTGGATATGTTACCTTTCATCAGAAAAAGATTGGCCCATGGGGTCGAGAAACGTCTCATGGTGGCAGGCTGGTGTGTGTGCCAGTCAGGGAACTTACCAGAGGCTGGTAATTTTTCAGGGAGCATCTCCAAGATGCCCTCTGTGTGCATTTTTCATTAAATCCCACACTCGCATCAGTGTGGGTTTAATGTCCTGAGAAGTTTGATACCAAACTTCTCAGTGTAGCCATTATGGTGCTGTGGAATTCATAATGGCAAACTCCCAGCACCATATACTCTTAATGACAGCACTGCACTTACAATGTCTAAGGATGAACTTCGACACTGTAGGGGTAGGGGGCTCATGCACCTGCACCCTCACCACTGGTATAGTGCACCCAGATCAAGGGCAGTGGGTTGTAGGCATGGCACACAGGGATGGGTGCTATGTCGGCTCGAGTGTGAGTGTAAAGGTACAGGGCCTTTAAGGGTGGCACAGTAAGTGCTGCAGCTCTTGGAGATCTTCCCTGGTCACAGTGCCCTATGTACCTGTGATACCATTTACCAGGGGCATACCTGTGACTAGAGATGCAAATTGGGTTTGGGTACAGTTTTGGGGAAAGAACACTGGCCCTGGGAACCTGTTGGCAGGGACCCAGGACAGATAAAGCCAAAAGTGCATCAGTAGTCTGGCAAAAAGTCGGGGGGGAGGGGGGTACTGCAACAGAAACCTAGCTTCTCACAGTAGGTCCGAAGCTGTCAACTGTATCCGCTCAAGCTCCACGTACGGAGGTGGAGGCTAGACAGGTTCGGGTGGTATTCTGCTCTCATTTATGCCTAGTCCTTTCTCTGTGTTCTGTACTCTGGTGCCCAGCCAGTTTAAGTGATGCCAAAGAATGTTTCCTGTGTGTATGTGTGAGTGGAATTGTGAGTTGCAATATGTGGGATGCTGCTACCGGTGGGGCTGATCCTACAACCATCTTATAACCTAATGTTCCTGTTCGGACTGAACTGAAGAATAAATCTACCATTTGGATAGAACTTAATCGCAGCTTAATTCCTTTCTTGTATTCCACACTGGTAACAAGCGGACAAGGACTCGCTTATGAGAAAAGGGGACATTAGTAAAGTTAAAGAGGAGTCATCTTTACTGCAACACGAGATGGGAGACTTTTAAAAGTAGTTTTGAGAGACTGTTTGAAACATGTGAAGAGGATATGGGCCTGTGAGCCCCACCTGTGTCTGTTGCCCTCATGCAGCCTCAGCCCTGGGCATTTGAGTAGGTACACATGAAGTAGCATTACTTTGAAGCCATCCACAAAGGGCACTGGCACTTCTGATAATTTTTGGAGCCTGCTGATTATCATCTTTCTATTTGCTGATTGAAATTGCAGCTGGTGTACTTACATAACTTGCAAGCTTAAGTTGTACTAACTGATTCTCCTGAACTGAACACTTGATTCTAACTAGCAGCTTATTTGAAATTAATACCAGCAAATAACTACAGTCTGAGTTTACAACTGCACTCCTATTATTAGAATTGTCTTTCAACTTTCACGTCTTTTACAACTTATTTGGTCTCCATGTCCTCCTGTTGTTGAATGCTACTACATACTGGGCATTTGTGGTGTGGCATTTATCAGCGGGATTCACATGCATTGGAATCGTCTTTCCTGCTCATGACAAATTAGAAAAGAGTGGAAAAGGCTTCAGTAAGCTGCTTAAAGGCTTCGCCTTTATCTGAACTTTCGGTGAACTCCTGACTGGTAATATGCTGCATTATTTTCTTACTTGTGTGGTATGTAATGTTTGTGACATTAAAATTACCTGCCAAGTCAAGCGCACACAACTAGTATACTGATTTGAGTAATCAAGGTAAAGTGTTTCAAGGATAAGATCGCACACGAATGTTCTTTCTATTTCTTTTTTAATTGTTTACGCGATTGGTTCTCCTATTCAAAGGAATCCATAAAGAAAGAAACCAGCCTGGTTTCTTTCTTTATGGATTCCTTTGACGGAATGGTTCCATCATGAGTGACATCTTTGTACTTTGGAGCCGCGACAGGCCCTGCGACACGCTTCTCCGGTGATGCGATGGCAGCTCACTCTATGGCGTCACGCTTCTCCGGTGATGCGACAGCAGGCAGCTTTGAGGAAGGCACACTTCCAGGGAGATGCGGCGAAGGCTCACTTTTCCGGCGATGCGATTATTTCAGCTGCGGCGGCGACACGCTTCCTCTCGATGTGTCGCGCTTCCAGCTCCCAGCAATACGCAAATGTCTGTTGATAGAATTCCCAGCACGGAAATTCGGAGGGGAGCTGGAGATGAAGTCTTTTATCCCTGAGACTTCAGCAGAAGGCAAGCACAGTTCAAGCAATTGGAGAATATTCTGTAGACAATGAAAGTCCTTACAAAGTTCCTTCTCCTTTCCTTGGCAATGAAGCAACCACTGCATGTCAACCCAGCAAATGGCACACTTTCAGAGGGGCAGCCAAACTCCTGCAGCTTCCTTGGTTCTTCTCCTTGGCAAAAGGTTTCTTATTCCAGAAGTGACCTAAAGTACTTGGGACTGGATCCCAATATTTATACCCCAAAATGCTTTGGTCTCTGAAGGCAGAGGCCTCTGCCTAGTCCAAACCAGTTCCTGAGCACTTTGTTACATGACTCGCTCCTTCCTTTCACTGTGCAGGGCAAAGACATCAGCCGCCCAACAGCAGGCGGAGCCAGTACAGGGGAAGGAAGGTACAGCTCTGGAGCACTTTGTTGACATGATTCCTTCTCTCCTTTCAAAGTGCAGGGCAGAGACATCAGACACACCACAGGAGGTGGAGCCAGAATTGTAGAGGGAAGGCCCAGCCTATTCAGGTCCCAGATGCAACTCCTCCCTCCCATTTAGATGCAGATCTCTCTATTCACCACTGGGCTGCCCCAGCCTGTCTCCTGGAATCCCCCAGCCCTGTCACTCACAAACCCAGACAAGGAATACATATCCTAGCAGAGGCAGGCCTGGACAGTTAGGCAAGAATATACCTACTTTCTAAAAGTGGTATTTTTTTTATACACAAAATGTTAAAACCAACTGTACAAAAATATGTATTTTATCATTCTGAGTTCAGGCATACTAAATTTGAATTTCTACCATGTTCCTTGAGTCAGTTAGGATTATAAGAATGTAATAATCTAACTGCCCATTCTAGCCCATTGAGAACAGGTAGCCTTGCAATAGTGAAAAACAAAAATGGCTGTAATTCACTATTAGGACACGTTAAACACACCAGAGCATGTCTTACCTTATACTTACAATGCACCCTGCCCTTGGGTCTACCATAGGGGTGTCTGATATGAAGCAAAGGGAAGGTTTAGGGACTGGCAAGTGGGTGCACTTGACCAAGTTGACATGGCAGTCATAGACTGCACACAGGCCTTTCAATGGCAGGCCTGAGACACACTTTACAAGCTGCTTCTGTGTGTGGCACAACCAGTGCTGTAAGCACGCCAGCAGCATTTGATTTACAAGCCCTGGGCACACATGGTGCACAGTACTAGGGTCTGACAAGTAAACCAAATAACCCAATCATGGAGTCACTAATTAGTACATCAATTTAACATAGGGAGCACTTGCACTGTGGTACTGAATAGCAGTGGCACAGCGCCCAAAGCATATAACCAGCAAAAATATACCAAAACAGAGGAGGCAATCCATCAAAATGGAAGGGAGACTCAGGCCAATGATGCCAGGTCTAACACAATTAATAGTGGCTCAGCTACAAATGCAATAATCTGGGATTCCCTAAAAGCTTTCATTAGAGGATAGATCACTAGTAAAACATGCCATAGAAATAAGTTGTATAAAAGTGAAATTACAGGGTTAGAGGAAAGAATTGAGCAATTAAATATGGAGTTGAACGGACCAGTCACAGAGGAGAAAAAAGTAGTACAAGAAAAGATGCAGCTGTTACTGAAAAACCAACTATCAGAGATTCTCCAAGTAAGGGTAAAAAAGGTGCGATGCTAGCAAACTAGACCAATTTGAATATGGGGAGGGAGCATGTAAACTCCTAGCCTGGAAGGTTAAGACAGATTTGAATAAAAACAGGATTAAGGAGATCAAGGAGGATTGCTCCAAAACTATTTTAAATAGGTAGACCGAGATTAAAGAAGCCTTTCAAGAGTTTTTCCGTATTTTATATACGGAAGAGAAGGAAGATATGTTAGATACCGAGATAGAGGGCTGGCTAGCGGATTAAATTCAACCCGTAGATCTTAACCAACAAAAATTTCTAAATAACTCAGGAGGAAGTAATTAGGGTCATTCTTTCAAGTAAAGGGGCTAAAGCTGCCGGGCCTGATGGCCTTTCCATGGAGCTTTATAAAATTCTGGCAGAAGTGCTCTCCCCTATTTTGACTATTACAGAGAACAACGGTCCTCAGGAAGTTCGATAATTCAACAAATAAACTTATAGACCACAATCAGTACTATAGTCCAGTTTCCAGACCCAGCCGGGCGAGGAATGTTTAATTTTTGGAATACAAAAGGGGAGGGGGTGGGGGGGAAAGGAGGTGTTTTTTATTGACCTAGAGAGGGTCAAAAACATTCAAGATAGGGCACAATCCTGTACCTAACCCAAGAGTAGGAAAAACCATAGAATAAGAGAAGTAGAAAAGTCAAGAGAAGGATTTTAACAGGCAAAGAAAATTGTGGAGCCAACTGTCGCTTGCAAATTAATTATCAATTACAGCAAGTATCGACATGCAGTGTCTACAGAATAATATAAATGAAATTCCTGCATCACTGTTTAAAGCGTCAACGTTTCGATCCCCTGGCTCCTAATGAACAGGGATCATCATCAGGACTGTATTAATCACTGACCTTTGTGGTGGCCCCCCGGAGTCGGAGGAGCCAACGCTTCGAGATGTGATGGGCGCCATCGCCAGCATACAATCGTCGATGGGCCAAAAATACGAGACCTTGGCAGCCAAGATTGACACAGTGGCGGTGGATGTGGGCCTGATCAGGGCGGACTTGGTCAAGACCAATGAGAGAGTCAAGTCGTTGGATGTCAAGACAGCCAGTCTCACCACTGATGTCTCCGAACTCCAGACTGAGATCCGGACTCTTCGGACCTTGAGTGACCAGTTTGCCCGCCGGCTTGAGGATTTCGAAAGTCGCGCTAGGCGCAATAATGTTCGCATAGTCGGAGTTCCGGAGTCCTCAGCCGATCAATCGATGGACTTGCTAGTTGAGGATCTGATCGTCAACCACCTCGCCCCTAAGGGCCTGAGTAACCTTTTTGCGGTGGAGCGCGCCCACAGAATTCCGGGCGGCAGACGCAAGCAGGGGACGGCCCCGCGACCCATTATTGCGCGGATATTTAACTTCAGAGACAGGGATGCCATTTTGCAAGCTTCGAGGACTAGCGGCCCCACTAAGTTCGAGAATGCATCCATCGGAGAGAATGGGGTCACGCGTGAAAAAGTGCATGTTTTGCAACTGAAGCAGTCTGATTATAAAGCCTTGGTTACGAATGCCACGAAAGCTATGAGTCGAGAACAACAGGGCCGTTTGTATGATGAGGGCGACAAGGCGGGGAAGTTGATAGCTTGGTTGGACAAAAGGGAGAGATCGAATCGTGTGGTGCCTGTGATTGAGCGAGTGGATGGTGTACGTGTGACGGATCCGTTGGAGATTGTGGAGGAGTTCGCTTGTCACTTTCGAACGGTGTATGCGCCGGTCTCGGACTGGCCGGAGGAAGACTCCCATCTTTTGCTTAGGGATATTGCTTTGCCTTGCCTGTCCGATTCTGATAGAGAGCTAATGGAGGCGGATTTCTCCACTGATGAAGTAGCGCTCGCTATTCGCTATATCCGCTCTGGAAAAGCTACGGGCCCAAACGGTATACCCATCGAGCTGTACAAGTTGTGTCCGAACAAAATGGCGTTGTATCTTCGCTCGATGTTCTTAGAGTCCAGTGAGAGGGGTTTGCTTCCCCGTGATCAGCGCTTAGCGTCGATCGTGGTGATCCCTACAGAGGGTAAACCCCGTGAATTCTGTACATCCTATAGACCTATTTCACTTCTGAATGTGGAATCTAAAGTCTTGGCAAAAATATTAGCTAACCGTCTGATTAAAGTGATCGGAGATTTGGTACACCTGGACCAATGTGGCTTTATTCCAGCCCGTAATACCGCGCTGAATTTACGCCGTCTTCATGGCGTGCTGGCGAGGGCGGAGACGCTACGTGAGCCGGCCATTTTGTTTTCTTTAGATGCCACCATGGCATTTGATACAGTGGAATGGCCATATCTATGGGCGGCTCTGGCGAAGTTTGGCTTCGGACCGGTGTTCATCGGGTGGGTCCGATTACTATATGAGAAGCCCCTTGACCAGATGGTCGTCAACGGTCGAGTGTCGGCTCCCTTTGTTCTGGGAAGGGTGCCCTCTTTCCCCGCTGCTTTTTGCCTTGGCTCTCGAGGCCTTGGCCGCTTGGTTGCGATGGGAGCCATACCTCAAGGGAATCAGGTGGGCCCCTGGTTTTGAAGATCGCATTTCACTTTATGCGTACGACATTCTCCTTTACCTCACCTCCCCTTGGAAATTTCGCTCACGGACGATAGACCACTCGTACCGCGCAACTGTCCTATACAAATATCATCCACCGGGTTTAAATATTTAGGAATCCATATTTCGCGTGATTCGGCTGTCAGATATCGACTCAACTTACTCCCCCATCTTACTCGCTTAAAAGCAGATGTGAAAGCCTGGAGCAGACTGCCGCTGTCCCTGGTGGGCAGGGCAACCTTATTCAAAATGATGTCCCTTCCCAGATAATTGTATGCGCTTCAGAATACTTTGGATCTAGTGCCTTCCAGCTACTTCCACAAGATTGAGTGCCTACAAAGGAAACTGTTGTGGGCCGGACGTCCCCAGATTGCCTTGGCCAAGCTTACGCTGCCTTGGTATGATGGCGGTATTGCGTTGCCGGACATACAACGATATTACTTGGCCTCTCAACTGAGCTTGGTTAATCATGCGATGTATGGTCCAGCTTCTAACCCGGCGTTTGCTATGAACAAATGGATGCTGCCGGGCGGAGACTATAACAGTGCGCTTTATTCCAAAAGGTCGGATGTAGCATTGACTGGGCCTACCAGAGTTGCAGTGCGGGTCTGGTACAACGCTAATGCTGCTATGGGCTGGTCAGACACTCTCACTCGAGCGACTCCACTCTACGCAGCTGAGAGGTTGGGCAATTTGTGGACTACCAAGGGTTTCGAAAAATGGGACCTTATTGGGATTAGTAAGGTGGGGGACCTTTGGCGGAAGGACAAGATAAAGTCTTTTGAAGAGCTGCAACTTGAATTCAAACTCAGTCCTCAAGAATACTTTCGGTACCTACAAGTCCGACACGCCCTTTCCTCTGTTTTTCCGGCTGGCACGCTCGTTACAGAATCCTCACCCCTGGAGGACAGAATACTCGACGGCCACGTCCCGGACAGTACGATCTCTCATATATAAAAAGCTGATAAACGACCGAGCGGACCTTTGTACGGCCTGGACCGGCGATGGACTGGAACTTGACGATGAGGACTGGCAGGCGGCGATATCCTCCCCGAAGGAGGTAGCAATCTCGACCCGTCTGAGATTGGTGCAGTTAAAAATCCTACACCGAGTGTACATCACGGGTCCTCGCTTGTTGCGTATGGGGTATGTCTCGGATGATTTGTGTAAGCGCGGGTGTGGAATGGTGGGTACATTCCTTCATATTTTGTGGGAATGTCCGGCGGTAGTGTCCTTTTGGAATCGTGTGCATGGTGTTATGACTGAGATGACGGGTGTTTCGCTTTTGCCTGAGGCCCGAAGGTGTCTTTTGAATGTGTGGGAGCCCAATGATTATAATGTGGCACAGACGCAGTGGGCCACCTTGGGTAATATGATCGCTAAACGTGACATTGCACTATTGTGGGGATCGTCGAGGGCGCCCAGTCTGTCGGCTTGGTCTAAAAACATGGACTGGTGAAAAAAGTTTACATTGCTCGGGCAGGACCAAGAAATGGGGGAGGGTGTGGAATCAGTGGAACCAATATCGTGGTGAAATTTGTACCCCTCCATTTGAGCCTCCACCGGAGGTGCTACAGTCCCCTTAGCATGATGTTCCTTCTAGTTTGGACTTTGTCTATGTGTTGCTGGCTATCTCTTGTTCCCCCTTTCCCCCTCCCAGCTGCTCTTCCTGTAGACTATGTACAGTTGTGGATGTGGTACACCCTCCCCAGAAGGATTACTTACGTTTCTGCCTTTCGTTTAGCCTCTGCAGTTTTTTCTTATTTTTTTGGTTGGCGTTTTTTTCAAAAAATATAAAATAAAAACCTTATTCCTCCTGTACTGTAATGTATGACATAACATGATTGTTTAATTACCGCCGGGCCCTAGGGTTGTCGGCTGAAGGGCTGTGTATTCATTCATTCTGATATGATATTGGAACTGTTGCCAGCCGACCCGAAGTGGCTATATGACTGCTATTGTATTTCCATGTTTATCAATAAAGGTTTAAAAAAAATTAAAAAAAAAGGATGGGGAACGGGAGTCGAACTAGCTGTGGTAAATGTGGATTGGAAAAGGCAACGGATGTGCACATGTTTTATCAATGCCCCGCAGTAAGAGGATTTGGGGATAAAGTGGAAACTTCAATGTCAGGTATTTTGGGTCAGCAAATAAAGGTAAGCCTTTGATTGGTTATCTTTGGAGTGGTGGATGATTTCATGGGTTCCATCAGAAACTTGCTATTCTATTCAATGCTACTCGCAAGAAGATAGATTTGTCGTAAATGGGTGAGCAGTACACCGCCACAGCATTCAGAATGGCTGGAATCCCTTGTGTATATGTCCAAAATGGATTTATTAGGATAAAAAGTCTAAGGAGAAAGATTTCTGGAATCTGTTGTTGGCATGAATCGAGAACCCAGGAAGGGTTGGCGTAAGATCCGAAGGCTACTGGAGATAGAAGACCGCAACTATGTCCAATGATTACACCAGCAATTTACTCTGGACTGCTAAAGGGTTTCCTCCCAACACTCCGAATCTTAAGCAGTGCCAGTGTAGGTTTCACACCGCAAGAGAGAGATAGCTGTGAGAAGGAATATGCCCATTGTAGTAAGCTTGTCAGTGGTCAGTATCTCTTTCGAGTAAAGGCCTTAAAATTGGACATTACAGCTTTCTGAGGTGAATGAGGACAAAAAAAAATATACACATTTTCCCAAACTAATTGCATTATACACAGTACATAATAAAAAACCATTGCATACGCTGCTCAGTTATTGGCTCTGGGTTCGTCGACTACTTGGTGAACCTACAAGTCCTATAAATTCCCACAACCAGAAAGGTCCAGCGAATGTAACTGTATATTGCTTTCAAACAGCTGTCATAATTAGAAGTTGTTACAGGTGAAAACGTTGAAACAAATGGCTGTTTTTTCAACTAATTTTCAATTTTTCTGTTAGTTTCTATGATGAAACCTTGAAGGATCTACACAAATGACCCCTTGCTGAAGTCAGAATTCTGTCTACTTTTCCAAAATGTCTACCTTTCCAGGATCCATTATTGCTTTCATACCCGTTTCTACCATTAACTGGAAGCTGGTTGAAAGCACAAAAATAGCATAAATAGGCTATTTGCCAGAAAAATGCCAAAACTGTGTAAACATTTTTAGTTTTCTGACAAAAGTCTGCGTGTCCCATGAAAGCGGGGAAGATGGTCATTTCAGCACTACTACCTCTTTTTTGAAACAATATGCAGGGGAAAAAAACAGACTCATCTGGGGCCCTTTTTCCCCATTTTCCCCCCAAAAATAAAATGTAGCTGTATTTTGGCTAGCTTCTGGGTCCCCTCCAAGGGAATCCACAAACCCTGGGTACCTTTAGAATCCCTATGATGATGGAAAAAAGGACACTAATTTGGCGTGGATACCTTATGTGGTCAAAAAGATACTGGGTCCTAAGCGCGAAAATAGCCAAAAAAAGGCTTAGCACAGGGGAGGAAAGGCCTAGCAGCGAAGGGGTTTAACTTGTGCATCTGAAAAAAAACACGTAGTGATCGATTCCTTACCTTAGAATAGATACCCCAGCAATACCAACTACAATGGTGGGTCTGCGAACCAAGATCACACCATAAAGTCCTGGAGAACTGAACGGCCAAAGTAGCCGTCTCTCCGGACTTGGCTGTCCAGGCAGTAATGCTTGGTAAACGTGTGCAATGAGGCCCACATAGCTGCCCGACAGATGTCATGCAAAGGAACTCCCCGTCCTAAGGCAGTAGTGGCTGCCATCGCCCTGGTAGAATGGGCGAGAAGCCCCACTGGAGGCTCTTTTCTAGCCAAAGAATAATACGCTTTTATGCACAGAACGACCCAACGAGAGATGGTCTGCTTGTGCACGGCCTGACCTTTTTTTGCGCCAACATAGTCAACAAAGAGTTGGTCATCCACCCAGAACTGTTGTGTACGGTTCAGATAGAATGAGAGCGCACGTTTTGTGTCCAGACCATGAAGCCTCTCCTCCTCTTTTGAGGGATGCGGAGGCAGAAAGAAGGTGGGCAGAGTGATGGTCTGCCCGATGTGAAAGGCAGTGACAACCTTCAGCATACAATAAAGCAGAGTCCTTAGGATAGTCTTATCCAGATGGACCGAGAAAAAAGGAGGTTTAGAAGAAAGAGCATGGATCTCACTCACTCTTCTGGCAGAATTGAAGGCCACCAGGAATGCAGTTTTCAAAGTAAGAAGATGAAGTGGACAGTTGTGAAGTGGCTCACAGGGAGCACACGTCAAATATGTTCGAACCAGGTTCAAGTCCCACTGAGGCATTATGAAAGGAACATGAGGGGAAAAAATTAGTAAAGCCCTTTAAGAATATATTTACAACAGGGGACTTAAAAAAGGAAGGCTGATCTGGAAGCAGTAAAAAGTCTGAAATGGCAGCGAGATAGCCCTTGATAGTGCCCAGAACAAAGCCCTACTAGGCCAAAGAAAGCATTAATAAAAAACCTCTGAAAGAGGGGCAGAAAGGGGATCCACAGCCTTTGCGGTGCACCATGCAACAAATTTATTCCACCTGCAGGCGTATACCGTTTTAGTAGAGGGACGCCTGGCTGCCAAGATTACATCACAAACTTCGGGAGACAGGTCAAAAGACGTCAACTGCCACTGCTCAATCTCCACGCAAGGAGTTGTAGGCTGATAAGGTTCGGGTGGAGGACCGTCCCCTGCTGCTGCGACAGAAGATCCTCCAGAAGAGGCAGTTGTATCGGGGGATCGATGGCCATGCTGAGTAGCTCGGGATACCATACTCTTCGAGCCCAGTTTGGAGCCACTAGGATGACTTGGGCCCGGCCGCGTATGACCTTCAGCACTCTGGGTAGAACTGGTATAGGCGGAAAGGCATATAGTAGACCGCAACTCCACTCGCGACAAAAAGCGTCGCCTAGCGAGTGCCACCTTGGAAATTCCAATGTCCAAAACTGATGACATTGGGCGTTCTCTTCGGTGGTGAATAGATCTAACCAAGGCTCTCCCCACTGCTGAAAAAGTCCTTGCGCCACGTCAGAGTGCAGACACCATTCGTGATCCATCATGCACCGGCGGCTGAGTTTGTCCACCCTGGCGTGGGAAACCCCCTGATGCTTCAGCCATTTCCAGAGGCGCAGAGCCTCCTGACATAGGGTCCAAGACCCCACCCCGCCCTGTTTGTTGCAGTCCCACATGGTGAACACCTGCACTACTCTTCTCTGGACAGAGGGAAGGAATGCCTTCAGTGCAAGACGGATCGTCCGAAGCTCCAGAAGGTTGATGTGGAGCCCGGACTCCGCCGGTGACCAGAGGCCTCTGATCTCCACCTCTCCCATGTGGCCGCCCCATCCCAGAAGGGATGCGTCCATCTCAACTGTGTGTTCCGGTTGGGGACGGGAGAGGGATCTGCCGTTGACCCAATCGCAATTCGTGAGCCATCACTGCAATTGTTGTGCAGTGTCCTCCGAGATCTGGACGTGATCAGACAGGTTGCCCTGATGCTGTGCCCACTGAAACTTCAGGTCCCACTGCAGAGCCCGCATATGCCATCTGGCTTGATCCACATGCAGGATGCAGGAGGTCATCAGGCCCAGAAGACAAAGGGTCATCCTGACCGAAACCCGGTATAGAGGCTGAAAGATCAGAACCATAGCCTGAATATTCCGGACTCGCTGCTGGGGAGGATAAACCCGAAACTGCGCTGAGTCCACAACCGCTCCGATGAAGAGAAGCTTCTGAGAGGTAATTAGGTGAGACTTAGGCACGTTGATGGAAAACTCCAGCAAATGCAGGAGGTCGGCAGTAGTCTGTAGGTGGGAGAGGACTGCCTGGGGCGAGCCCGCCTTCAACAACCAGTCATCGCGATAGGGGAAGACTGGAACCCCTGATCTGCGAAGATGAGCTGTGACTAACGCCATCACTTTAGTGAACACCAGAGGGGCGCTGGTAAGGCCAAAGCGGAGCACAATAAACTAAGTCCCCGTCGCCTACCATGAACCGCAGGGAACGCTGGTGGGCCGGCAGGACAGGGATGTGAAAATATGCATCCTGCAAGTCCAACGCTACAATCCAGTCTCCAGGGTCGAGGGCAGACAAGACCTGAGCTAGCGCCAACATTTTGAACTTCAACTTGCGGAAGAAGCGGTTTACGTTCCTGAGGCCCAAGATAGGACACAGGCCTTTGTCCTTATTGGGTACCACACAGTAGTGGGAATAGCAACTATGACCTACTTCTGGCCCAGTAACGCGCCCAATGCCCCCCATGGGCCAAGAGGGCCGTGACTTCCTGCTGAAGAAGCGCAAGATAGACCACTGACAGGTGGTACTGAGGTGGCTTGAATGGGCCTGAAAGTTCGGACCGGACAATTATATTGCCCCCCCCCCCAGACAGTTTCGTCTGCCAGGAATCTCGGCGTTATCTTTGACTCCGATCTCTCCTTTGATCAGCATGCCAGAACCGTCGCAGGCAAATGCTTCGGAACGATCAGATCCCTGAGAAAGTTCTTTAACTTTCTCCCCATCGATGCCAGAAAGACGGTGACAGTTGCACTCATAATCTCGCGACTAGATTACTGCAACGGCTTGCTCGCAGGAGTCAAAAAGAGCACCATCCAAAAACTGCAGAGCGTACTTCACACAGCCGCCCGTCTTGTCCTGGGCCTTCCCCGCAGATCCTCTATCTCCGCAGCGCTTCGCTCACTTCACTGGCTCCCACTTCACAAAAGGATCCTCTTTAAAATCCTGATTACAGCCTTCCGGGCCTACAACAAAACAGGCCCTAAATACCTCAACAAGCGCTTTCCCCACTACGTGACCAGCCGTCACCTTCGTTCAACCAATGACAACCTCATCCTTCTCCCTAAATACAATCTGAAAACGAAGGGTGAGAAGACCCTCAGTTTCCTTGCAACTAAAGCGTGGAACAAACTGCCCAAAACCCTCAGACAACAAACCCAGGAAAAACCTTTTCGAAAGCTCCTAAAGACATGGATCTTCAACCTCCCGGACGACTACTCCAAAGCTTCCATCTAATACTCTTGGACTGGTTCACATAGGTTCTCAAGCGCCAAGATGCTCCCTCAGGAGCGAACGTTCGCGCTCTAGAAATACCTCACAAATATCACAAAATATCGGACTAGGAAGGCTTGAAAGTGGATGCTGCGGGGGTGGAGGTGGACTGACCCACCCGCTGGCCTCCAGAACCCCCTCGGCCACGTCCACGGCCACACTGAGATTGTTGCTATGCCGGCCTGTGGCTCTGAAAGGAACGTGTTGGGGCACCCCTTCAGTGACCACGAAAGGAGCGAAAAGCAGAAGTCTGAGGAGGCAGAGTGCCCGTCAGACCCAAGGACTTAGCCGTAGCCCGCATGTCCTTCAAGCTCTCCAATTTACTGTCCACTTTGTTGCCAAAAAGGCGAATGCCATCGACGGGCATGTCCATCAAGGTGTTCTGGACATCCCCAGAGAAGCAAGTAGTCCTCAGCCAGGCGTGGCGCCGAAGCGACACCAAGGTGGAAATCGCCCTGCCCAGAGAGTCGGCGGTATCAAGCCCACAACGAATGGTGAACTTTGCTGCGTCTTTTCCAGCTGCTATAGCTTGGGAGAGTACTGCCTGAGCCTCCTCCGGGCAGTTGGACAGCACCAGCGCAACCGTGTCCTACACAGAGTGGGAGTAACGGCCCAAGAGGCATGCGGTGTTCACCGACTGCAGCCCTAAGAAGATGAAAACAGCTTCTTGCCAAGCTGCTCCAGCTTCTTGATTCCCTGTCAGGAGGTGCGAAAGGGAATGCACTCTGGGAAGTGGAGGCTTGAACAACCAAGCTCTCAGGGTTGGGGTGTTGGGAACGGAGGAGGGGGTCACCCTGAGCCAGGCGGTGGCGTTGGGCCACGTTCCTGTCCACAAGAGCCCCTGTGTTGGGCCTGGGCTAAGTGCCAAAAAGAACATCAGAGAGTGCATCATCAAATGTTATGTTATGTTATGTTAAATAACTCTTGTAACGCGCACTGTCACCAAAGGTTTCCTGGCGCTCTTTATAACAGGATGGAAAATGAAGAGTTGACACTGACCAGGTTAGCCTAGGGAGGGGAAGAGGAATGTCTTAAGCAGTTTTCTGAAGATAGAAAGGGAAGTGCTTGACTTGATGAAAAGAGGGAGGGAATTCCAAAGGCTAGGGGCCAGATGAGAGAAGCGGCGGCCGCCGTGCTTCTTGGTTTTGACTTTGGGAACAACAAGCATGTGAAGGTGAGCAGAGCGGAGGTTGCGTGACGGGCGATGTGAAGTGATTAAAGATTGCAAGAATGCAGGACTGGTGCAGTGCTGGGCTTTGTAAGTGAGAAAGGCTACCTTAAAGGCTGACCTTAGTCCCATCGGCAACCAATGAAGTTGATGCAGCAGGGGTTTTGCCGATTGCCATTTAGGGATTTTATAGAGGAGACGGGCCGCCTGGTTCTGAACCACCTGGAGACGATACAGCAGGGACTGAGGGAGGCCATGGTAGATGGAATTGGAAAAGTCCAGGCGGGAGAGAACCAAAGAGATGACAACCTGAGTTAGAGCAGAAGGTGGTAAGAGATGGCTAACTTTGCGGATCTTTCTCAGCTGATACATACAGAACGAGATGACAGCGCCCACTTGGGCTTTCAAGGAAAGCTCTGCATCAATGATCACGCCCAGACTTTTCACTGATTTGACCGAAGGTGGAAGGGGGCCAAATCCAGTGGGCCAGAACTGTGGACCCCAGTGAGCAGAACTGGAGCCGGGAAGGAGCAGCTCGGTTTTTCCTGGATTCAACTTTAATTGATTCTCATTCATCCAATGTAGGATGTGAATCATAGCAGTGCGAAAGGTGTTGACAGCATTGGAAGAGTTGAGGGGAAAAATTATCTGCAGATCATCTGCATAATTATATACCGTGATGTTCCAGTTCTTGAGTGAGTGGATAAGTGGGCGAAGATAAAGATTGAATAATAATGGCGAGATGGAAGAGCCTTGGGGTACTCCACAAGACGTGGAGGTTTTTACTGCGGTGTACGGGCCCAGGCGCACAGCCTGAGTACGTCCAGTTAGAAATGACGCAATCCATTTGAGGGCAGTACCCTGTATGCCTGCCTGGCCGACACGGTGGAGAAGGATGTTGTGGTCCACCGTGTCGAATGCGGCAGACAAATCCAGGAGTACAAGGACTTGAGGGATACCCGCATCCGCATTTCTCCTCAGTGTATCCAGGACCGCGAGGATAACAGCCTCAGTTGAATGGGCGGGTCTAAAACCAGCCTGGTTGGGCTCCAGGTAGCCAGAAGTCTCAATGAAATTAGAGAGACAACGGTTGACATATGCTTCTGTTAGTTTAGAAAAGTAGGGAAGGAGGGAAATAGGGCGAAAATTTGAGAGATCGCCGGGATCAGCTCCGGATTTCTTAAGAAGGGGCACTAAAATGGCATTTTTAAAGGAGTTCGGAACAATGCCGCTCCCCAGAGAGCCATTCAGTAAGGATAGAATGTTATCCGGTAATTTGAGGCAGATATCCCGCAGTACTGATGGCGGACAACAGTCGTTGGGGGAACCCGACTGGACCCGGATAGCAAGGCCCACTAAGGAAATAGAATCAAGGGCGGGAAAGGTCGTGAAGGTCAGGGGATTATCGGAGGAGGGTTCCAAGATGTATGACCGAGGACAGGAAGGAATAGAGTTTTTAATTTTTATAATCTTTTCAACAAAAAAGTGGTTTAGAGCGTTGCATGTCACTTGGGAGGGGGTCTGGGCTGGGAGGGTTCTGTCATCCGTGGTAAGTTCATTCATGACCTTAAAGACTTCCTTGGATTTATTGACCGCTGACGAGAGTCTGTTGGAAAAGTGGTCTGACTTAGCTAAGATGATGGCAGCTTTGTATTCTCTCCGCACCAAGATATAGAGCAGCCTAGCTGAATCGGAGTAGGTACGCCTCCAGATCCGTTCCTGCTGGCGCACTTTCAATTTAAGTTGCTTAAGATCATTCGTGAACCATCTGTGAGAGGAATGATGCCGCGTGCAGGGAAATTTCGTAAGTGTAGCGAATTGATCACTGGCCGACTTTAACCAGGTGCTGATGTCTCTATCCAGTGAATTAATGTCAGAAAGGTCAGTGAGGTTCGTACGTGGACGGGTATCAGCCAAAGCCGTAAGGAACCCCTGGGAGTCAAGTGCGCTCCACTTCCGGGCAAGACCAGCAGCCATAAGAGGGGCTGGGGTTATGCCAGCGACTGTGATGATGGTGTCGACTAGAAAATGGTCCGACCAGACACAAGGGGAGATGACTGGCTCTGACAGTGTTAAGTTGTAGGTCCAGATCTGGTCGAGAATATGACCCTTGATGTGGGTAGGGTGAGATACCTGTTGACTCAGGTTCAAACTGTGGAGTGAATCAAAGAGCTCAGTAGCCGAGGAACCGGCCTTAGGGTCGTTGTACCAGTAATTGAAATCACCGAAAAGGGCGAGACTGGCATGATGTGTCAATAGGGCAGACAAATGTTCACTCAGACAAGTGGAAAATGATGTCATAGGGTGTGGTGGACGATAAAGAAGCAGAAGCGTGAGGGCACCCATGTTGGTTTCGAGATTGAGGAGCAGGTTATCCACCTCAGGTATAGGGTGGGAAGATGAAGAAAAAGAGTTAAGACGTTTAGAGATGATAGCAGCTACCCCACCCCCAGGACGATCTCCCGGACGATCAGCGTGGAGGATGTAATAGTCAGGAGGGAGGGTCGCCAAAATGTCTGGGAGAGACTCGGAGGTGAGCCAAGTTTCTGTTAACAGAAGTATATCTGGTTTATTGGTAGACAGAAGAATAAAAAGCTCATCATGATGCCGTACTAAAGAGCGTGTGTTCAGATATGTTACCCTGATGGTCTGGTTGCTTGTAATGGAGGGAGCAGGCACATTACAAATGCTAAGGTCGGGGGTAGCTGAGCGTTTAAGACCCAGAGAATCTATGCGCCTAACGGCAATGGGACATAATGGAAGGGGGGGGGGGTATTGTAGCTGTCTTAGTGATTGTGGCGTATATGTGGTAGAATGGGCAGCATGACTGGCCCCTGGGCCCGGTCTAGCGCGGACGGGCGCAGACGGGCTAGTCTTAGGCGCGTCTTCGGCGCGCGCCCGCTGCGCGCGTCCGCTGCGCATCCTGGCAAGTGAAGGCTAAATAGCCTCTAACCCGGAAGTCGGGGAGAGCTAGAGCGCGTCCCCAACCAGCCCTAAGATGGCGGCTGCAGCTGGTGGGCGGCTAAAGTACCCTGTTTCCCTCTGCACTAACGGAGCATCCCGCGGCGGATAGGGAATAGGGGAAAGAGTGAGTGCAAGTGTCAGCAGATAGTAAGCATAAAAACACAATTTTGCAATACACTTTAAAAAACGCCGAAGTCACAAGAATGACACTGAACGAATGTGACAGAGCGTGAATGGTGAGCGCTACAATTTTAAAATAAATGAAGTCCTCTGTGCTGAGCTAACTGGTACAGATCTTCAGTAAAAGTGTTATCCCAGAGCCGAGGGCTCGTTCTGCCTAAATAGCCTCTAACCCGGAAGTCGGGGAGAGCTAGAGCGCGTCCCCAACCAGCCCTAAGATGGCGGCTGCAGCTGGTGGGCGGCTAAAGTACCCTGTTTCCCTCTGCACTAACGGAGCATCCCGCGGCGGATAGGGAATAGGGGAAAGAGTGAGTGCAAGTGTCAGCAGATAGTAAGCATAAAAACACAATTTTGCAATACACTTTAAAAAACGCCGAAGTCACAAGAATGACACTGAACGAATGTGACAGAGCGTGAATGGTGAGCGCTACAATTTTAAAATAAATGAAGTCCTCTGTGCTGAGCTAACTGGTACAGATCTTCAGTAAAAGTGTTATCCCAGAGCCGAGGGCTCGTTCTGCCTAAATAGCCTCTAACCCGGAAGTCGGGGAGAGCTAGAGCGCGTCCCCAACCAGCCCTAAGATGGCGGCTGCAGCTGGTGGGCGGCTAGAGTACCCTGTTTCCCTCTGCACTAACGGAGCATCCCGCGGCGGATAGGGAATAGGGGAAAGAGTGAGTGCAAGTGTCAGCAGATAGTAAGCATAAAAACACAATTTTGCAATACACTTTAAAAAACGCCGAAGTCACAAGAATGACACTGAACGAATGTGACAGAGCGTGAATGGTGAGCGCTACAATTTTAAAATAAATGAAGTCCTCTGTGCTGAGCTAACTGGTACAGATCTTCAGTAAAAGTGTTATCAAAAGGCAGCAAGGGCTCCGAAGAGGTTGCCCCGGTTGAAGCACTTCAATCATGAGGTTAGTCCTGACGGCCACTGTAGGGAGTTCGAGGTGGATAACATCGGCGCCCTACGCAACACCACTGCGTAACTTGCTCCCTCCTCTGTAGCCACGGAAGGAGGATACAGCATGCCAAGGCCAGGCGAGGTGTCTAGACCACTGGCATCCCCCAAATCCTCTGCCCAGTCCAGGTCATCACCGCACTGTTGTGTGAGAGGGTCCTCAAACCCCTCCCAATCCTCCCCTTCCTCTGAAGTCCGCGAAACAGGCTGATAATAAGGCTGAAAATAAGGAGAACGGACGTAGGGTTAGAAAGGCCCCATCGAAGTCGGAATCGGCGTAGATCGACGCCACTCTGGCACCGCTCCCGCACCGCGTCTGGTTCAGGGCTGAAACCGGGGACGACTTCAGCGGTGGTATCAGACGATGTCGGAGGTGGTGCCGGAGGTGGGGTCGATACCGGTGGAGGTGTGATCAGGTCAACCGGTGTCACCTGGGATCCGAGCCCAGATCCAGGGAGGTCCTGCGGCGCCAGGGTCAGAGCTACTGGCGCCGGAAGGGCAGGACCTCCAGACGGGCCAAAGAGTCGGGCCATGGCAGCAAGAAACTCTTGCACCTGTGCAGGCGTCGCCGACAGACCCGAAAAAGGTGGGTAGGTCGGCGGCAACATTGCAGGCTCCGCTGGAGCGGCAGGGTTGGCACCACCCGCTCCCTCAGCCGCAACTGGAAGTCGAAGAGCAACGGCGCTTCTTCTACTTCTTTTTTTAATGCTTCGACTTACCTGACCAAGAGTGCGAAGACTTAGATCCAGAGGAGTGATAGTGACGGCTCCATGACCTGTCACTCGACCTCCCACGGGACCAGGCCCTTGAGTGGCGCAGAGCCAACTGTCAGACTTCGAGCAACTTTCAGGACCGCTCCCACAAAGTTTTCGGCGCCATGGCCCGCAGTCGGGGCACGACTTGTAGTCGTGGTCGCGACCCAGGTAGTAGAGACACGCGGTGCAGGACCGTCACCGACATCATACGGTGACAGTCCCCGCAGTTCTTGAAAACGGGCATCCCTACGACACCAGGAGTTGATCAACTCAGAAAAAATTAGGTAAAAGGCCTCAAAAAAGCTCAGTCAAAAATTGACTGGGGGTACGTGCTCTTTACGGATCTGAGCTTGCTGGCGTGGAAAAAGAAGAAACTGATGTCAGCGCGCGTGAGCGCATCTAAGTTGCTTCAGCGATGTCATCTCAGCGACGCTAACGACGCTCGAGGACCCGCACGACAACGTCTACCGACGCACAGGAGTGTTGCTGACGAAAAACTTTACGGATCCAGTCTCACGCCTGGGGGTAATTCTAAGGTAAGGAATCGATCACTACGTGTTTCTTTCAAGTTGCCCTTGACCATGGAGACGGTATGGTAGCGCTGGACTTGCAGGTCGCTTACTTCTACATTCTCATCCTGCCGGCCGAAAGACGTTATCTACGGTTCACTGTAGGCCACAAGCATTTTCAGTTTACCATGCTCCCCTTTGGGCTTACCAGCGCCCCTCGGGTGTTCACAAAAGTGATGGTGGTGGTCGCAGCTCATCTGCGCTGATCGGGGGTTCCAGTCTTCCCCTATCTCGATGAATGGTTGTTTAAGGCAGGATCGCCCAAGGCTGTAATTTCCCACCTCCAGACTACTGCGGACCGCCTGCATTCGCTGGGGTTCACTATCAATGTGCCGCAGTCACACTTGACTCCCTCTTAGTTGCTCCTTTTTTATTGGAGCTGTTCTGGACACAGTGCAGTTTCAGGTCTATCTTCCCGAGCCACGAGTTCAGGATATTCGGGCTAAGATACCGATGTTTCAGCATCTATCCCGGATTTCAGTGAGAATAACCCTGAAGCATATGCGGGCTCTGCAGTGGGACCTGAAGTTCCAATGGGAGCAGCACCAGGGGAATCTTTCCGACTAAGTCCAGGTGTCAAGAGGTAACTGCGCAACACCTGCAGTGGTGATTAACAAACTAAGATTGGGTCAGAAGCAGTTCCCTCTCCCTCTCCCTTTTCCAACCAGAACTCTCCGTGGTGACCGATGTATCACTCCTGGGATGGGGCGGCAACTTGGGAGAGGTGAAGATCAGAGGAGTCTGGTCTCCGGCAGAGTCTGGGCTTCATATCAACTTGTTGGAGCTACGGGTGATTCGCTTGCCACTGAAGGAATTCCTTCTCTCCCTCAAGGGGACGGCAGTGCCGGTGTTCACAGACAAAACAACTGCAATGTGGTACTGCAATAAAAAAGGTGTGTGGGGTCGTGGACTATTTGGACATGGCTGGAGCATCAGGGCTGTGCTAGGCCTAGACCAGGGGCCTAGAAGGAGGTCTGTGAGGGCCTCACTGAACGGCAGCAGGGACTCCGAATAGGCTGCTGCCGGTATCACCGTAGGAAGCTCAAGGCCCAAGGCCTCAGCAGCCCTAGGCAACACCACAGCATAGCAGGATCCCTCCTCAGTGGCCACAGAAGGGGAGAAAGCATAAAAAGGTCTGGAGAGGTACCTAGATCACTGGCTTCCTTGGCTAACCATCAGGAGACTCCTCAAGACCTGGCTCTTCGAACAGGACCAGCGTTCCCCCCGCCACCCCCCCCCCCCCCCCCCCCCTTAGCGCCTTGAGACCCTCACGGGTATGTAGTGCGCTTTACAAATGCTATGATTGATTAATTCCTTAAACTCCTCTCTCCAGTCCTGCTCCTTCAGTTGGTCTGCCAAAAAGAGACCCCACCCAGTACTCCTCGCCCTTCTCTGAATGCCACTCAGGGCAATAGGGAACGCCAGGGGATAACAGTGGTACAAAATTATAGATCAGTGCCAGTACCAGTGTCGGTCAACGCCGGTACGGTTCAGAGTCCAAGACGGAGTTGACGGGCATTGGAGGGGGCGTCAGAGGAATCGGTCCTGGAGGAGGCGTTGTGAGGTCGACCGGCACCGTTCCAGATCCAGCCTGGATCCATGGGGCCCTGCGGCGCGGAGGCCCTGCGGCGCCAAGGCCGGAACCACCAGCATCGAAGGCCTAGAGCCCCCAGTTGAGTCCACGGGGCCCGAAGCCTCGCCGTCGGTGTCCGTCTGCCCAAAGATAGAATGGAGGGCTTCCTAAAAGGCACAAAGTTGCGCAGGGTGCGCGCCGGCTCCCGGGAAGGGAGGGAAGCTCTGAGCCATTCCAGCAGGCTCCGAGGGCAGAGCAGGACGACGACGACCCTTCGTGTGCTGAGGCACGTCGGTCGACGGACGGGGAGAAGGCGAAGAGCAACTATACTTCTTTACCTTCTTCTTGTGCTTTGACTTACCTGATGATGAAGACTTTGACGAGGAACGATGGTGGTGGTTCCACGACTTTCCTCTTGACCGGGATCTCGAGCCATGTGAAGCCGACTTCAGGCCCTCCAGAAGTAGTCGGACAGCTCCCACAAAGACTTCGGATTCATGGCCCGACAGTTGGAGCACGACTTTAGGTACTGGCCGTGTTTCAAGCACCAGAGGCACACAAGGTGCGGATCCGTGACAGACATTAGCTTGTGACAGAAGTCACAAGGCTTGAAGCCAATCCGACGATGGGACATCCTACGTGCACCAGGAGTTGAATGTCTCAAAAGTTTTTGTCAAAAAGTGGCTAAGGGTACCGCTCTCCCCAGATGTGCGCTGACTGGCGCGGAAAAATAAAGAACTGACGTCAGCGTACAGGGGCTGCGTCTAAGTAGATACTGCGACATCATCCTGGCGATAACGACGCCAACGATAAGCGCAGAGTCGACCGTCACCACCTACTGATGCGCAGGGGTACTGCTGAGAAAAAATTCTCCGGATCCAGTCTGACGCCTGGGGGCAATTTTAGGGTAAGGAATTTACGTCCAGCTGTTCCTGTCACCTTCCTTATAAAGCTTTCACTGGCAGCGGATCCACATTTAGTGAAAATGGTCAGAGTATCTCAGAGCACGGAATTAGTAGGCTTGGAGACCTACGGCGATTTGGAACGGACTGGGGCATTATCTACCACTGAGTAAACACTCCAAGGGGAATACCGCCTCCAGTAATAAATTGTCCAAATCAATGCATATGGCATGTGGTGATAAACATTTACTGTATTGCAGTGTTTAAAAGACAGAAATCAGTGAAGTGTAGAAGTGGTTAACAAGCTACTCTCTTACAATCAGCGAGACTGACATGGGTCAGAGGAAGAAAACTATGCCTGGCATTGAAACAATTTTTCATAAGAATAAGGGCATTTCAGGTATATGCAATGAAACAGAAGTAGAAATAATCCTCACCTATCATGTTGGCATTGACATTGTTATCATCTGTGTATTTTAGGAGTTCCCGCAGGAAAGCCATCAAGTACCTAAAAACATTTCTGTGGCAACGAGGCAATTGTGATATCACCTGGAGAAAAACAGAAAGCAGCAAAATACACTTATTTGTCACAATCACATGGAAATCAACCAGATTGAGTATTTAGAAACATATTTACTTGCACCTTCAAAGATATAATATCAGCAAATTCATTTAACAAAGTACAAGTAAACGATTTATCACAATGTGCATATAAGGAATATTTTATAATGGTCTATACTTGTCCACCTTTATTCAAATAACAGAGCAGGAAGTCATCAAGTACCCTTTGGAAACTAGGAGAATGGCCCTTTATAGGATTGTCATAGTCCCCACTTTTCATTATTTCTTGGGCCTGCGAGACTTCTTGATCCACTTCTATCAGTTAAATGTTATTGCTATAAGGGTTTCAGGATATTACATCTTAATTTTTTAACCACATGTTCACATTTTTGACAGGTGTTAAGTCTGTCACTACAATGGCCAGAATATACTTTACTGGGGATGTACTTCTCTTCTCCTTCAAAGTTGCAGATATGTTCATCCCCAGGTCAAGTTTCTCCCAATGAGCCCAACAATTACAATTCTCTTTTCCCAAGTAGCTATTGTACTGTAACTATAACATAGACATTACAAAATCTTCAAGGATTAGAAAGTATTCGGGGGAGGGGGATATTATGAAGCCTTTCTGCTAACCTCATGAAATGCCTTCTGTAGGAGGCTGACAAGTGGAAAGAGAACTGCCACCAAAGTCGGGACTTGGACCAGGAGACTCAGGAGAACTGGGGACGCTAGGAACCACCCAAGGTACGAACCCAGGAACCCCACAGAGGCTATGTGCAGAGTGGGAGCACAGGCGCGTACTCAACAGAAGTCAACAGGAATTTCGCTATTGAAGTTTTATAGAAGAAGGACCCTCCCAGTGGACGCTAAAGAAACCCAATGGTGCATAGGTGTGAAGTGACCTCAGAATCTGCCGTAGACCACAGTGGAGGACGTCTGAAAAGATGCTGCTGGTGAAGACTGTGCAAGTGTCCGGTGGAATCCAAGGGTGGATTCTCGAAGAGAAGAACCTGTAAACAGAGGGGAAGAGTCAATGCCACTGGAAGGTGACCAGGAGGCAAGGAAGAGCAATTACCACTGATGACGGAAGATGCAGGAGTGATGATGGGGACGTTGTAGTTGCAACTGTGGGGACCAGGCAACGATGAGGAACACCAGGAGCCATTCACAAGAAGTCCCACGTCGGAAGATAGTGGTTTAATTGAAAAGTTCTGATTCATTGCTTCCAGGTGCCTCCAGTGGATCTTTTTTTCTTTTGGTGACCATAAATTCATGAAAATATATTAAATTTTATAAATTGGTGTCAGATTTCTCGAGTGTTGAGTTTCTTCCTTCTTCAATTGTTTTGGTGTCGTTTAAATGCTTTACCCTTGTTTCTTTGTTGATGCCGGACTGCTCAAAGCCACAGCTACCCAAGGTTGAGCTAAGGTTTGGCAAACTAAACCGGACTGGTCCTTAAGGGGTTTGTACTATATTACATGGTGAGGTCTTACAACCACATCATATATTAAATCCCATTTCCTCACATTGACCGAGGTTATAAGATTGAGATCACTGCCTGAATGTCCTGGACTCTTATTTTTGGGGTTAAGGCACAACACCAGACGGTGTCCAGAATGGCATTGATGAAAGGGAGTGTACGAAGAGTCGGCTTAGACTTCAGCATGCTAATAGTGAACCACAAGTAGGTTAGTAGGTTTACCATACAAAAATTCCACAAATATACTGCCTGTATTAATTTTAGTAGGGGGAATGTCTCGCCATCTTACCAACGCTCACTAGTAGTCCTAAGAAAGACAAGAAACAAAAATGACTATGAATGAAACTACATTCACACGCATTCCTCAAATATACCGTCCCCCGAAGCAGCTTCGCTCCTCCGGTGCCAGCCTGCTGGTAACTCCAAGATTCAAACGTTCCAGGATGGGGGAAGGGCCTCCAGCGTGGCTGCTGCTCTCCTCTGGAATGAGTTGCCACAGAACATCAGACAGATTGACTCCTTACTTGAATTCAGAAAGAGCCTAAAAACATGGCTCTTACCGAAAGCATGATTCCTCTTTCTCCTGAGTCCTTCACTTGTTGGTTGTGTTCCTATATCTGAGCGCCAGGATACCCGTAGGGCGGCAGTGTGCGCTATATAAGAATACCTACAATACAATGCAAGATACAGACTCAGCGAGTTTTGCTCAGCAGCATGATGTGTTGGATTGTGCGGATGGCCCTCCCCGCTAACCACCACTAATATATTCACAAGCAATCGAATGTGAGGTACACTTTTTTGTACTAAAGCCCCATTATGCTAATTTTCAGATAGTTCATCTCTATCTCTACAAGTCTACATATTGTGACACTTTGTATATTTCTCTGTAAGCTCCTCTGTCAGCTTCACTGAGGTCAATGCAGGAAGATCTTCCTTGCCGAGTGTTTCCTCTATAATTGTTTTCTAAATATTGATATATGAACATATACAGATGTGACTATATATTATTTAATATATTTTGTACTTAATACTGATAATTAAAAATGCTAACTTTTATGTTGTTTTCTTTATTTCTGTATTTGTGAGTAATACATGTGCATGTAGTGTGCCGTATGCCCCTGACTTTGCTGCCTGTCATCAGAATTCCACAGGGGCCTTCTTTCTTATTGTATTTTTCAGGACGTTCACCATAGCCTGGAGCTGGGTGACTACTACCCGTGTTGAGCCCGCCTTCAGCATCTAGTCGTTGAGTTAGGGGAAGAATGGGACACCTGATCTCCGAAGATGTGATGCCACCACCTCCATCACTTTTGTGAACATCAGAGGGAACTGATACACTGAACTGAAAAAGCACCTGTTCGACCCTTCTCCCTTTGGACTGCTCCAGAACAGAGTCTGCTTTATCAGCAAAAAGGAGAGTCTCAAACAGCATGCCCATAAGAGATGACTGAACATCACCTGTAGATCGCAACCAGGAGTGGCAACAAATAGTGACTAGTACCAATGGGTCGTCCAATGCAATCTGTGGTATCCAGACCACAACGGATTGCAAATTTAGCAGTATCATGGCCATCTTCTATAGCCAGGTCCAGTAAAAGATGAAGGGGCTCCGAGATACCTGGGAAAACTTGAGCTATGGAATCAGAGCATGGAAACAGTGGCACAAAAGACAACTGAAATTGACAGACCAGAGAGCCAAACTTGTGGAAAAATTCTTCCCAAAGGTCTTCACTCCCTAAGATTGGCTATCATGCTGCATTGAAGGGCAACAGGGGGGGATCAGCATTGTCTCGCCCCAGCTGGAACACCTCAGTTAGAAAACTGTTTTTGACCTCCAACATGGAGAGATGAAGGTTGAGAACTAAGGCGCCCTTAGAATAACCACCATAAACGAGTCTCTTTCTTCAGTGGCAGGGTTTTGGGGTGAGCCTAGAACAACGTCAGGAGATATGTCAAGGCCACTGGCATCCTGGAGGTTATTATACCAGTTTTCATTATGATAGGGTTTTCAAAGTCATCTCCAGCATCATAATCATTAGAAGAGTCGTCCCAAATAAGTGATGTAATGTAATGTATGAGACCTGCCCTGCAAGACCAGGATGCTGAGTATATCAGATGGAGAGGGCAAACGCTGCGGTTCAATGGACAAGAAGCAAAGCCATGGTTGAGTTCAAAGCAGAGTGGAGTCAGAGCACAATGTGCTGTGCCTCGTGATCCAGCTTCAATTGAGTCAGCATTGGCGTCAATGTTCTAGGAAAGATCGGGCCTGCAGACGTTCCAGATGGAGTCAGAAGAGATCTAAAGAGATAACAACCATGTGGAACTCTTGGTTTTGCCTCTTTTTTGCTGATGGCCCTGGAAACTCTGGTTTCGTTGATGGCCCTGGAAACTCTGGTTGCGCTGGAATAAGTTGTGTGATTGACTCAGATGTCGACTGAAAACAGGAGCAAGATCGAGAGGCATGCCATTGCACTTGCGCCTTCTCAGGGGTATGAGAATGGAGGGGAAGGGGCAAGCCCCACTTAGATTTGGAGCACCACAACGATCAACCTCAGGACCAATGTCTGGACAAGGAATGGGATCAAGAACGATTTTTGGACTTGGACTGGTTTTGCGCAGTCTTCCAAAGCTTGATGATGCATAGCTTTGACTTATTGTCCCAAATGGTCTACAGAGTCATTGACACGCAGTCACAGCAGGCCTTAGAATTGTGGCACGAGCCAAATCACTATACGCAAAACTGATGTGAATATGTCAGACATTTGCTTGAGCTATTTCTTGCAAGGTATAAACCCGGTCGTCTCTGAGGGGACATTTACCTTGCACATGGAGCAAAATTGAGGTAAAAGCGTCTCGAAAGAGATAGTACCGAAGTGGAGTCTAGAGGTGTGGAAAGAAAGGAACTGATGTCAGTGTGCAGATGTGGCACCCTAATTGGCTCTACATGTTATTTGCAGGGCAGAAGGGCGTCAGTGTGGAGCCGCACTGCACCACCTGACGGCATGCAGAGATACCGCTAACATTTTTCTCGATCTAGTCCGACACAGAGAAGTATTAAAAAATGAGAAATAAGTGGTTAGAAGACTATCTGCAATAATTTTACCAACAGCCTGAAATTTCTTAGCTAACGCCTGCCATAAAAAAGGGATGAAGCTCAGTTTGCATTTCTGCACTAGGAATACTGGCCAGTGGTTGGAACTGGCAAAATGTTCTGTGTAGTCGCAACATTACAGCATCTTGAATAGGTACAGTAATACATTGTAGAAAATACCATTATAAGCATTTGCCAAGCTAATTCAGTGAGCAAGACCCATTGGCCTTGGCAATGCTTACTACTAAAATCAAGGCAAAGCCCAGGGATGCTACTGAAAGAATGGTCCACAAAAATGTAACAAGGGTAAGAATGTACATCGCAAAATAAATAACGTTTGAACATCCACTTAATTTAGTTTTTTCAAGAAAGCGTGATGTGTTTGCTACTATATGAGACCCACAATGTTCCATTATATTCCCACACACAGACACTATGGTGCAAGAAATTCATAAGGCCCCTAAAAAGAGTTCTGATAACTAAAGCTGCTTATTATAGTAGTACAAATACCTGTTTGCAGCATTGGCTGTCCGACGAGACTTCCAGGCAGCGTTGGTACTGCTCATAGCAAATTACTGGCTCTGGCAAAGCCTCCAAGAAAATCAGCAGTGCTTCAGCCACTGAATGGTTGCTGCCAGCTGTGTTACAGCAAGTTAAGGAGTTTCCATTAAATACCGCATTGGCTCAAAGTTCATGAGAAAAAAAATTCCCACTGATATTTTGGGCTATTTTTTCTTAGATTTACAGAACAGGTAGCACATGTTTGCAGACTTCATCAGAACCTTGAGAAGAAAATTTACGATGTGCAAAGTGAATTCATAATCCCAAAACTCTGAGTGGAGGATCAATTATAAAAAATCTTTAATAGCTGTTTTGTACAAATGGAAAAAATTAGCTCTCACCATCAAATAGCTCAACATCGGGGCAGCCATAATCATATTGACAAAGCACCATGCACAAGGTCTACTGAAGTAGAGACCCGGATTACTTCCAACAAATGGCAGCTGGTTATAGACGACAATTCAGTATACCATTAGGTAATTCATCAAATCCAATTCAAAAGACAAAGGGAGGCATATCCATTAGCCAAGAACCTGGATCTGAGCACTAAAGTTATTGGTGAGCTAAATCAATCTTGATTAGAGAACTTCTTAATATCAAGTCGGTTCAAAGACCCATTTAACTATCTTGGCATGAAATGACTAAGAAATTTGGTGACAAATTAACTGGGGCTAGATGCTTCTTCCACAGTTCTGGAGTAGCCCAACAGCAACTAGGTTTAGGATGGAAGGCAGTCAGTTTAAGGACTTGAAAGATTATACAGATAATGGTGGCAAAGGACATCGTGTGCAACACCCCTACATGTGTTATGAGTGTAGAAAGCTTCTTCCTTTTTCAATGAACATTGAAAAAGGCCAAGAGGCTGAAATGCGTTATTGTAACAAGACCGTCCTCATTGGTCACGGCTCCCATGACTAGAGAGCGGTGACTTTGTGCGAAACGTCAAACGCTTAAAATGTATATATATATATATATATGTAAAACTTACATTTTAATTGTAATGGCATGATTGATAAAGGTATATTGCTGGTAAAAATAAGTGGGGTAAAGGCATGTTCGTGGTAAAGGATTCAAAATAATGGTAATGCATGGTTATGACTGGGTAGTAAGGACTGTTTGCCGTCATTTTGATGCTCATCAGAACTGGGAATAGACTAAGAGCCCTCTTAGGGTCCACCCACTGTAATCTCACCACTCCATTGAAGACAGGAGATAGAGGTCACTAAACAAACATGGGCAATACCAAAGGTTATGTTATATAGGACCAGAATTTCCACCTTGACAACCTCAGCGACCCAAACTCCACTGCTCTACCAAACAACCTCGTCAACATCGGACTGCAGCAACTCGTCACTACCCCCACCCACTATGCGAGACACACCCTCGACCCCATCTTCACTGGAGAATTCAACATCCGCTTCAGTCACACCAGGCAACCCCTCTGGATAGACCACCACTTTCTTCTCGAAACCCACCGCACACAAGCCAACGCCACGCCCCGTGCAGAAACTGGAGCAAGATTACCGAAGAGCACCTCGCCGCCTGCCTCAGCTGCACTCCTCCTCCTCCCACCACAACTGACGCCAACTCTGCAGCCAACAAACTCCAGAAATAAATCGCAGACTGCGCCAACATGCTTACACCCCTCCAGAACACCAACAGACAGCACAACACGAAAGTTACCTGGTTCAACACGGACCTCCGAGAATCCAAGCTCTCATGCAGACTCCTCTAGAAAGCATGGAGGAACAAAAAACCCCGGAAGCGTGCACCACCTACACGACTGCCACTACAGCACACCACCAACTCATCAGATCCATGAAGAAGAACTTCATCCAGGACAGAATCCTCTTTAACTCCCGTAACTCCAAGGAATTCTTTAACATCATAAAATAATTCACAAGACCCTCCAGTGAAACCTCTGACGTCCCACTATCCCAGGACCTATACAACAAACTCTGCTCCATTTTCCACCGAAAGATCAGCACTCTACGACAACTTCAACAAACACGACCAAGGCACCAACTCACTCCTTCCGCCAGCAACACCATTCAGCTAACCATCCTTGGCTGGATCCCTGTCATCACAGAAGATACTGCAAAGACCATGAGGAGCATAAACTCCGGAGCACCCAATGACTCATGCTCGCCCCACATATTCCACAGGGTCGCCTCCGCCATCCCACAAGAATAACGACAGACAATCAACTGCATCCTTGAAACAGGCACGTTTACCGATGACTGGAAATACGCAGCAGTCAAACCCCCCTCAAGAAGCCCTCTGCAGACCCAACGGACCTCAAAAACTACAGGCCCATCTTTCTCCTCCCCTTCACGGCCAAAGTCACTGAGAAGTTAGTCAACAGCCAGCTAACGAACTCCATAGAAAGCAACAACATCCTCAACATATCTCAATCGAGCGCCCACAGCAACAAGACTGCCCTACTAGCCACCACGGACATTCCTCGACCAAGGCCACACTGCAGCCCTCATTCTACTAGACCTCTCAGCAGCCTTCAAAACTGTCTTCCATTGCACACTAGTCACCAGACTCCACAATGCTAGCATACAGGGAACTACCCTAGAATGGATCCGCTCCTTCCTCGCCGGCCTAACTCAAAGGATAAGATTCCTGCCCTTTGTGAGAAGTTGGCCTGATATATGATGCTCACTAGTTCTAGTGATCACCTTGTATCAGTCCAAACAACCCTTATGGTGATTGGTTGTACGTCAACCTTATAGACAGCTATCCTAATGGTAGCATGGACAAAGCAGTCTTAGGCTAAACTCTTTTGGCATGTGAAACCAGCTGTTTTACCACATATAACCCCTTGAATACCAAATGAAAGGACGCCACACAGGTAGTTATGAAAATAAACAGATATTTATTAACTAACAAACACCTCTGAACTCTTTATGAGATCAGAGGGCTAAGCACATGACAAGACTTTTAAGAAAAATACGTTTAAGTTGCACAATTACAATGTTGCCCTAGGGGCACAACAAACCATATTGCAAATGCTACTTACCAGTATGCATCTGTTCTTGGCATGTAGGGCTGCTGACATTCATATCTGTGCATAGATCGCCGCCTAGTGTTGGGTCCGGATGATTGCACATTGTTGTCCTGGAAGAGCCTTCGAAGTATCACGAGATAGGTGGCTCCTCCCCTGGACTACAGTGCGCATGGGCATCGACTCCATCCCCAGATTGTTTTTAGCCATTGTGGCCAAGATGGAGTGAAACTCAGTGAATGATGACCATGCCATGAAATGATATGTGAACACTGCAGCTGCTACAGGCGCCGGGGAGGAGGGCGGGCGTTATGAATGTCAGCAGCCCTACATGCCAAGAACAGATGCATACTGGTAAGTAGCATTTGCAGTTCGAGGCATGTGGGATGCTGAATTCATATCTGTGCATAGAATACATAGCAGTCCCTCCATTAGCGGCGGCCGCCCGTGCCAGCTGCAGCAGTTTGGAAAAGTGTCTTGAGAACAGCCTGCCCTACAGCTGCCTTCTGTTTGGAGTGCAGGTCTACACAGTAATGCTTGGTAAATGTGTGTGTGGTAGACCATGTGGCTGCTCTACATATGTCCTCTAAGGGAATGTTACCTAGAAAAGCCATAGAGGACCCCAACTTTCTAGTGGAGTGGGCCCTTGGTGGAATGGTAAGAGTGCGTTTTGCCTTCGCATAGCAGATTTGAATACATTTCACGATCCACCTAGCAATACCAGCCTTTGAAATAGGGTTACCTTTGTGATGTGGCGCAAAGGCAACAAAAAGCTGCTTAGTCTTCCTAAAACCCTTGGTCCTATCAATGTAATACATTAGGGCCCGTTTAACGTCAAGGGTATGGAGCATCCGCTCCGCCAGTGACTCTGGATTTTGAAAGAACACCGGCAACTCAATGGTTTGGTTGATGTGGAATTGAGACACAACCTTGGGTAGAAATTAGGGTTAGTCCGGAGCACTACCCTGTTTGAATGAACTTGGAAGAAAGGCTCTTGGATTGCGAGGGCCTGCAGTTCACTAACCCTCCGTAGCGATGTAATTGCTACCAGGAAAGCCCCTTTCCACGTTAAGAACTGGATCTCGCAGGAATGTAGTGGCTCAAAGGGAGGACCCATCAGTCTTGTAAGAACCACATTGAGGTTCCATTCAGGAGCTGGTGGAGTCCGTGGCGGAATGACTCTCTTGAGGCCTTCCAGAAATGCTTTGATGGCAGGCACCTTGAAAAGTGAAAGGTGCTGTCTATTTTGGAGGTATGCGGCCATCGCAGACAGGTGAATGCGAATGGAAGTATATGCCAAATTAAACTTGTATAGATGGAACAGGTAACAGATGATGTTCTGAATAGAAGCATCTAGTGGATCAATGTTGTGGTTTGCGCAATAGATGACAAACCGCTACCATTTTGCCGCATAACATGCTCTAGTAGTAGGCTTCCTAGCCTCCCGAATGATGTCCATGCAATTGGGAGGAAGGTTGAGGTAGCCAAACTCTAGGACTTCAGGAGCCAGATCGCCAGGTTGAGCTGTTGCGGATCTGGGTGCTGAATGTCGCCATGGCTCTGCGTCAGAAGGCTGGACGTGAGATGAAGCCTTTGATGCGGTACCACGGAAAGTTCCAGAAACGTGGTGTACCATGGTTGGCGAGCCCACGTTGGAGCAACTAGGATGAGAGTCATCGAGTGCTGCCTGAGCTTGCGCGCCACCAGCGGTATCAGAGGTGCTGGGGGAAAAGCATACGCAAATCTGCCTGACCAGTTCATCCATATCGCATTGCCCTGCGACTGTGGGTGTGGGAACCTGGCGGCGAAGCTTTGGCATTTTGCGTTCTCCCTTGTGGCGAACAGGTCGATCTCTGGATGACCCCACCTTTGGAAGTACGGTTGGAGTACTGATGGATGTATCTTCCACTCGTGCATCTGGTGGCTGTGCCTGCTGAGCAGGTCCGCCATCTGATTGTCCTTGCCTGGGAGATGTTCTGCCATGAGGAAAATGTTCCTCTGAATGGCCCACTTCCACATGCTCTGAGCCAGATGAGACAGCTGCGGAGAGTGTGTGCCCCCCTGCTTCTGAATGTAGTACATGGCCGTCATGTTGTCCGTCCAGATCAACACGACCTTGTTGCACAGATGTACTTTGAATGCCTTTAAGGCCATGAAGATCGCCATCAATTCCAGTACATTGATGTGCATCTTCCTTTGCTGTAGCGTCCATAGTCCCTGCACCGTGTATTGGAGTGCATGCGCTCCCCATCCCTGGAGAGAAGCGTCCGTTGTCAGGACAATCTACGGCACAGGCTCTTGAAACGGTCGGCCCTTGCAAAGGTTTTGTGGATTCCACCAATGCAGAGAGTTGTATGCCCGACCGCTCACCAACACTAGGTCTTTCAATTGCCCGTGAGCCTGAGTCCACTGATGTGCTAAGCACTCCTGAAGCAGACGCATATGTAGTCTCGCGTGTTGTACTATGGAGATGCAGGAGGCCATCATGCCTATCAACTGCATGAACACTCTTGCTGGAAGCGAGTGTTGAGGTCTGAATCGTTGGATCAGCGACTGAATGCTGTTGACTCTTACTGAATTCGGCTGCGCAGTGGCCGCCAGAGTGTTTATGGTTGCACCCAGATACTGCCGTATGTGGGCGGGATGGAGATGGGACTTTGGGTAATTCAGTGAGAACCCCAGATCGTGCAGAAGGTGAATGGTGTGGGACACGTGGTCGGCGCACTGCTGGGCCGACTTCGCTTGAATGAGCCAGTCATCCAGATAGGGGTAGACGTGGATGTTCTGACGTCTGAGATGCGCCGCCACCGTCGCTAGGCACTTTGTGAAGACCCTGGGCGCTGTGGTGACCCCAAAAGGCAAAACCTTGAACTGGTAGTGCTGGTTTTGAATGGTGAACCTGAGGTACTTTCTGTGTGAAGGATGCAGTGGAATGTGAAAGTACGCATCCTTGAGGTCCAGAGTTGCCAGGAAGTCCCCTTGCTGAAGCAGTGGGAGAACCTGCTGCAGCGTGAGCATATGGAAATGTTCTGACAGAATGTAAAAGTTGAGAGGTCTGAGGTCTGGGATGGGCCTGAGGGATCCGTCCTTCTTTGGAATCAGAAAGTACAGGGAGTAAACTCCTGTACCTCTTTCCTGCAGGGGCACGAGCTCTATTGCTCCTTTTTGCAGCATGACGTTGACTTCCTGCTGCAACAAGTGCAAGTGCTCGCCGGACATAGGACGGCTCTTTGGGGGTATGTTGGGTGGAGTGGATGTGAGCTCCAGACAATAACCGTATTGGATAAGAGATCTGACCCACCTGTCCGTGGTGATGGACTTCCACACGGGCAGGAACTGCTGGAGTCTCCCCCCGACCGGTGTTGCGTGATCGGGGGGCAGTGACAAGGCGTCACTGTTTGTTGGCGGTGGAGGACCTAGAGCTGTTATTACCACGTCCTCTGCCTTTGACGTTGTTGCCACGGTATCCACCCCGACCCTTGTTGGTATAGGAGGGTTGGGTGTTACTCTTATAGAATTGCGTTGACTGTGACTGTTGACCCCTCGAGGTGCCTCTATTATTGGAGCGACAAAAGGAACCACCCCGAAACTGCTGGGACTGCAAGGCACCCATAGACTTAGCAGTGTCCTTTTTCATTTTCTCGAGGGTGGTATCAACTTCTGGGCCAAACAGGTGGTCTGGGTTGACAGTTTGGTTCAGGATGGTAGTTTGAATGTCTGGTTTGAAACCGGATATTCTGAGCCATGCATGTCTACGCAGTTGAACGCTAGTGTTTATTGCTCTTGAGGCGGTGTCAGCCACATCCAGAGCGCACTTAATCGAAGCATTGGCGATAAGCTTCCCCTCCTGTATCAACATTTCTGCTCCTTCCTTATATTGATCTGGTAAGTGCTGTAGAAGGGTCTCTAGAGTGTCGTAGTGTGCCCTGTCGTAACGCGCAAGTAGCGCCTGTGTGTTGGATATGCGCCATATGTTGGCTGCCTGCGCAGCAACACGTTTCCCCGAAGCCTCAAATACTTTTGATTCCTTGTCTGGGGGAAGAGCATCACCCGTAGTTTGTGAGTTGGCTCTTTTGCGTGCATTGGAGACAACCAAGGAGTCCAGCGGCAACTGTCCTTTGATGTATCTTGGATCAGTGGGCGCCGCCTTATACTTCTTGTCGATACGTGGGTTGATGACTCTTGCTCGGGTGGGCTCCTTGAAAACTTCAGGCGCATGTTTCAACACCCCTTTTAGCATTGGCAAAGTTTTTACAGTTTTTTCAGCGACTGAAAAGGTGTCAAAAAGAAAATCGACGTCTACTGGGTCAGAATGGAGATCGACGTCATGATTGGCTGCCGCCCTTTCAATCAGAGCATTGAAAGCTGCAGAGTCCTCTGTTGGGGAAGTCTTTGCTGAAAAAAGCTGAGGCTCCTGCCCTGAATGCGGGTCCCCAGGGTCGCCACCAGCAGACCAAGGCTCAGTCACATCCTCTGGGTCTGAGTAGACTGGATAGGAATACTCATCCTCGTCGTGTCCATCACCCTCCTCAACATTGGAATGAGTGGGTGAAAGTTCATGGCCTTGTGGTGATGCAGGCTCCATAGGGGCAGAGGCACCAGCAGAGTCCATCTTTTTCTTAAGTGGGATCTGGAAATGCTCCAATGCCGGTTCAGGGGTGATCTTCCTTTTAAGGGGAGAGAGCTTGCCTGTGTTGGCGTTGATGATCACTTCTCGACGCTCTTCTTCTGCCAGCGGTTGGTGGCGCGGGCTTGGAACCACCAACGATGCCTTCGGCGTCGAAGATAACTTCAAGGGCACTCCGGCCCCAGGTTTTGCTGTGAAAGCCTTCGGCGCCATCTTTGGCGGCAACGTGAACAGAATCAGCGTTGGCGTCTTCACCGGTTTTTGGAGAGGCTTGGGCGGCACAGTGTCCTTCGGCTCGACTGTTGCGTCCCCCTCCCTAATACGCTGAAGGGACTCCGTGACCTTTTTAGTGAAGGAGGCGGAGGGACGCCCCGGCTCAGAGAGTCTTCTGAAGCTGGCTTCTGGACGGCGACCAATGACGCAGTCTTCGGAGCCGACGCAGCTGTTCCTTTGGCCTTGTCGAGTGGAAGCGGGGCAGTGAGAGACTTGGGGTCGTCCTGCCGCTTCTTCGTGGCCTTCTTATGGTCGTCGACCTTCTTGGCATCGATGCGACTCTTAAGTGCGTCGACCAACTTCGGCGCCGACGCAGCCGCGTCAGCCGTTTTCACCTTCGGCTTCGACACCGTAGTCTTCGGGTCGGCCATTTTGGCGTGGCTCTTGAGCTCCACGGCCATCTTGGATTTCTTCGGCGCCGAGGCCTCCGAAGTCTTCGACCCGACCAGTGCGACTTGCGCTTTCGGTTTCGATACGTCTGGCGTCGAGACCGATGGTTTCACTTTCGGTTTCTGTACCGTGAGTGGTGCCGTATCAATGTCCGTGGCCGGGCCGGAAGGCGGAGCCGTGGAACGGGAATCAAGGCTTTGGGTAAGGCCCGAAGGCGATCCCTCGGCCTGGGCCTTAGAATGGTGGCTGGCCCCGGAGTCAGTGTGAGGAAGCTCCTCTTCCGAGCTATCCTCTACGGTGGCAATGGCCCCGTCGTCGTCCCCTACCTCCTCGACGACTTCCTCGAAATCCTCGTCTTCCGCGTCGTAGTCTTCCTCGACCTCCGACGCTGGGTTAGATTCTGTGATATCCTGGATAGTGTCGTCGCCGACATCCTCCGTGTCGAAGATGTCCGTCGGAGGGGGTGCCGATCGCTGGGCCTGCAGTCTCGCAGCTCGGCGGAGCTTGAGTGTCTTTTTCGACCGGAACTTGGAGCAGGCCATACACTTGGCCTCGTCGTGGTCCGGCGACAAGCACTTATTGCACACTGGGTGCACCTCGATATGTGGGTACTTCGAGGCACACACCGGGCACCTCTTAAATGGACTTCGTTCCATGATGAAAGTAGTTTGGAGTGTCGTGTAGGCCCGTCCGCGCCGAAAGCACGCGGAAGGGCAGTGTTGGTTCGGAGTCAATTAAACAAACGAACCCGATCGATATACAATACCGACGCGAGTCCTAAAGACCTTTTGGTCTTGAATAAAATAAGTTAAACAACTATCGATTCCGACAGAGGGAACCGAAACACATCCGAACCCAATGGCGGAAAAAAACAATCTGGGGATGGAGTCGATGCCCATGCGCACTGTAGTCCAGGGGAGGAGCCACCTATCTCGTGATACTTCGAAGACTCTGCCAGGACAACAATGTGCAATCATCCGGACCCAACACTAGGCTGCGATCTATGCACAGATATGAATTCAGCAGCCCACATGCCTCGAACACTAAGTAAGTGGAATGTGAAAGTCGATAGAAGGAATGGCGCTGTACAGAGGCTGTAGGATCGCTGGGACCACACTACCCTAACCCTAGGTAAGTAATAGGAGGCCCACGGAATGCGTGTGCAGAGTGTGAACTCACACACGAGATGCGTAAGTGTCTATGAACAGTACAGTTCAAGTAAAAGGTGAGTACGGCCAATCCTGACTATGTAGGACTAAAACGACTGTGAAACTGGACACTAGGAGTCCAGCTACCCTTGAGCACCGAAATGCTCGTGTTACCTCGCGGGTGCATAGGTGCGTGTTACCTCGCGGGTGCATAGGTGCGAAGTCGTGTCGGGTTCCGGAGTAGAAGTCTATGGAGCCTGGAAGAAAAGATGCTGCAGGCAACCAGGAGGAAGATGTCCGGTGTGATCCAAGGGTGGATCAGTGAAGAGGAGAACCTGAAAGCAGAGGGGACAATGTTCAAAGTTACTAGCCAGTGACTGGAGTGGAACCAGGAGTGGAACCAGATGTCGTTGTTGCGATCAGGTGAAGAGTGGACGCTTGTCTCTGCAGCCACGTGAACCAGGTGGTGTCTTCGACGACCAGGATGGAGGCACGAGCTGTCCCACGCAGGCTTCCGCTGTCGGCGGTGTCGGATCCGGATTTGGAGTCAACAGGCCTTGGCAAATGCAAACCCACGCGGTGAGTGGAAACGGCGTCTAGAGTGGACCAGGGGGGTCCGGGGTGCTTCTCCTTCACAGGGAAGCAAGGGCCAGTCTGGAGCAACCAGACCAGCAGTGAAGATTTCAAGGTTCGTCGTCTAGGAGGTCACTAGCCAGCCGGCAAGTGACCAGACAACGCGTCGAGCAGCAAACAGGCAGAAGGGCCCCACGCAGATCTCGTGAATGCTGGAGGGCTGGTCTTAGGTGCAGGAGCTGCTCGGGGGCGTCGGGGCTTCTCAGTCCCCAAAGCACTTGGACGAGGTGCTAGAGTGAAGTGCTGCTTCTTTCAAGATGGCCGGTCCCACGTGTCTCGTCGCACCCACAGATCTCAGCTGTGCTGCAGATGTAGGTAGAGGTCGGAGAGGTCTGGGAATCCGGGTCTCGTCGGGCTCTGAAGTCTGGATCCTCGAGGGAAGACGACAAAGGGAATCCGCTGGACGCTGATGGTGCCTGATTGTGCAGGGTGGACACTCCTTGCCCACAAGGGAGATTTCTTCAGTCTTCTGTGGAGCAGAACGTCGAAGTCCAGAGTTTCTTCTTGTAAAGTTGTTCAGGATAATCTAACTTGGAATGGGACCAGCTCCTACCTTTATCCTGCTAAAGGGGGCTGTACTACGACTAGGTCCCTCCTTTGGGTGGGACCAGGAAGGGGGGTGGTTACACCCCCTATCCTTTGTCCGGTCTTGCGCCAGGGCTGGAGAGCCCCAGGAACTGGTTTAGACCGGTGTATGCACAGGGACTCCTTGTGTGCCCCAGGCATGTCTCATTCCTTTCAGCCCTGTCCTACCCAATATCCTGTCTGGGGTGGTGCTAGCACCTCCCAAGGCAGGAAACCCTTTGTCCAAGCCTCCCTCGCTGGAAGGACTGCCAGCAGCAGGAGGTCAGACTTGTGTCTGTGGTGGCAGCATCCATTTTGTGATGCTGAGGCTCGGGTTAACTTTAACCGGGGTTCACAGTTAGGTACATGACATGTCGTGTCCCTCTAGAAGGGTGGAATGCTACCCCCGTCGCTAGAATTGGCGAGAGGGTAGTATTCCAATTCGTATGACACCTTACTCGACATATTTTGATAATGCTATTTCAAAGTTAGCAATAACCGTGAGGATTATAATGCACTTAAGAGTATATGGTATAGCGTTATCATGGAAACAGCTAAAGGACTTGGTCCGAAAGCTGTAGACAGGCTCAGCTCATGCCAGAGCACTATCTCACATAATTCCAAGCACTCTGCCTCCATGATTGTTAAGGCCTGCCATAGGAGTGACTTATAGGAGTATATGTGTCCATTTTAGGTTTAGATATAGGTATACTATATCTAAAGCAAAGGGTGTTTACACCACCTTGCCCCAGATGATCAGCCAGTTGTGTCAGATTTGGAGGGCCAGCCAGGGGCGGCATAATACATGCTGCAGCCCCTGGTAGGCCCTGGGTGCACCTATGCCCTGGGTACCTAAAGTACACTGTACAGGGGCTGATAAGGTGACTCAGTATCCAATTAGATATGTACCTATAGTACATGGAATCCATTTTACAGAGAGAGCAGTGGGCCTGGGGTCCTGAATAGCTAAGTCGAAAAACCAGCTAAACACCAGGTAAAAAGTTGGGGGCAACCATAGTCCGATAACCACCTTCCTACACCCTTTCTATCTGAACACACAGAAATCAGATGCAGAGTACCCCAAGGATCCTTGCTCAGCCCCACTCTCTTTAACATCTACATTGTCTCCCTTGCAATCATATCTCCAGAAAACACGGACTGCGCATAGTATCCTACGCCGAAGACACCCAGCTCAACTACTCCTTCAGCAAGGAGCCCAACATCACCAGAAACAACTTCCAGGAAGGAATGAAGGAAGACGCATCCTAGATAAGCAGCAGCTGCCTGAAGCTCAATTCAGAGAAAACGGAAGTCCTCATCCTCGGATCCACCACCCTCTGCATGGGACGATACCTGGCGGCAGCCTGCCCTCTGCCACCCTCCGACACCCACGGACCAAGCCCAAAACCTCAGCATCATACTCGACTCTTACCTCACTATGAACCGACAGATCAACGTTGTATCCTCCACATGCTTCAACACCCTACGCATACTCAGCACGACCTCCAAATGAATCCCCTGAATCCAGGAAGACCGTCTCCCATGCACTTATTTCCAGAAAGCTGGACTATGGAAACGCCCTCTGCCCCGAAATCAAAAAATCTCAACTTCACAAACTCCAGACTGTCCAGAATGCCACAGCCAGACTCGTCCCCAGCATCCCACGACAAGACCACATCACCCAGCACCTACAAGGTCTCCACTGGCTCCCTGTTGAAAAAAGAATAACCTTCAAACTGCTGACACATTTCTACAAAGTCCTCCACAAAACCGGACCCCAAAACCTCAACGGACAAATCCCCAACGGAAACCTCAGCTCCGCTGACATAGCCCTGGCTGAAATCCCCAGAGCCAGAACGGGAGGCAGATCCTTCTCCTACATCACGGACAAGATCTGTAACAAACTCCCCCTCAACATCAGACGAAGCCCTACACTGCAAACATTCAGGCAGAGCCTCAAGACCTGGCTTTTCGAATGACCCAAGCTGGCCGAAATTCTCCTTGCCCAAGCGCTTTGAGACCCTCACGGGTGAGAAGTGAGGTCTACCAGGCAAGCAAACATTATAATCAAGGTCCCCTGATGTGTTTTATCTAGGAACCCGATTCAATATTGTGACTTTATGACCCTATACGGCTATAATCAATAATATCCCTAGAATGGCATAATAATCAAATCCATATTTCAGTAAATCGCCCTTGCAGTCCAAGGCACGGCAAAAGCTACTTCCTTGGATTCCTAGAGAGCACACAGAGTTCTTTCGACACACCAAACCTCCAGCAACCTGGGAAAGCCCCGCTGGCTTTGTTTTGATTTGTAATAGAACTCCTGCGAGCACTGTAAGAACGGCCAGTTCTTAGTAACATCTTTGACGTCTTATGTCCAAACCTTACGTCAAACTCGGCACCTTTTAGGTATTAAATATACCAACGTTGCCTTCAGCAAGCACACGGTGGTGATTCTGGAGCAGAGCAGCTAATCTACTTTCCGAGAGCCCAGCAGAAGCGAGAAGCCCACGGATGCTGCCCCTCCTCTTTGACGGGCTGAGAAAGACGCTGCCTTTTCTCCTGCTGAGAAAATCCAGTTCCGGCGTTTCCAGCCTACCCTTGCGGGTGACTGGGATATCGAGTCCTGAGAGAGAAATACCAGACCTTCTACATTCTATTCTCAAGGTACAGTGCTGACTAAGCCCTTAGAGAGAATTCTTGAACAGATCCTTGGCAACAAACCTACTTAACTTAAACTGCTACTTACTTACTCCTTCCCACGTATTAGGCTTAGGTCAGGTGCACCGGGGTAGGCTTAGTTTAGAAGCACCAGTTGAGCACGTTAGCCTATGTATATATATTTTATCCATTTTAAAGTGTCTTATGGCTAAGAAACCATATCAATGCTTTTACATTATTATTTCATAATACTCCTTTTACTGTACGTACTTTACTTTACATTAACCCCTTCCATGCTCATAACTAGCTCAGCTCGTCATGAGGCACACTGGAGCTGTGCTTATGACAAGGTGAGCTCGTCATGAAATAATGCCTTTCAAGTTTTTCCAGCACAGGAGGGGAAAAGCCATAGTAGCCAAGGTGTTAAGTATTGCAATTGTGGCAATTCATTTCTCTTGCATGAGAAGGAAGACTGCTCAATCAATAATACCTTTTATTGAAAACGCCCGTCTCTCTATTCTCTGCACCCTGGTGAAATTAAATATGCACATCTGACTGAGTGAAATAGCTGTCTATTGTTTAACACGACTCTAGAGATTGACTCTTATTCTGAGGGAGCAAAGTTGTCATGTTTATGCGGTTGTCGGAAGCTGAATCCCTTCTTGTCTGAGCCAGGGAAGCTGATCACTTCCTATTCAGTCAAGAAAGTTTCCAGTGACCTTTGAACTAGCTGGCGCAAACCTAAATTAAGTCTAACATAGTCAGTAGAGACCTAGAAGACCTCAGTCCTACGTCTACACTACTGTTTGTTATTCCAATGCGCAGGGCCTATAGGGAAAATAGGAACTACACTACATGGCGCCCAACGGTTGGTAAGGCGATAAAATTAACGCAAGACGTTAGAGTAACTCAGTCGTGCTTTTTCACACAGACCCTTTCTCCCGTTAATACTCCAATAGACGTCTTGATTGGGTGAAAGGTTAAAATCCGCCGGAACTTAGTAGGAAGAGATTCCTATGTAGAGTTTTTGGTATACCATTAAATCAATGGGGTATCACCCACAGAATCAAAGGACCTGGGTATAAATGATATAAAGAAGGGTGGTCCTTGACATTAATTTAAACAAAACTTACATGAATATCACTTATGTCTTGATGATGCGATTAAATCAGCATACATTGATTCAAGCAACGTGGGGAGATATATTGAAATTGGTATTATTTATAAGCACATTAAATGCAATGAAAAAACAGTACCCAAAAATAGCAGTTTTAAACTGAAACAAGAATGATAGATTGTAACCACACTCGGGGTTCTTGTTATACCAAAATTTACACATTAATTTACATCTTCATGAAACAATTATGATTATAGGTGGCGCAAAAGACTATCACAGTATAGTCAGTGAAAGGAAAAACGGGGTGCTCTCGTGATATGGAGAAGAAAGAAGGAAGGATAACAATTATAGTATACAAAGTTAATATTTACACAACAAAAGTGGGAAAAAATTCCGTTGTCATTTTATGCCTGTCCGCAACATTTGAAGAGGGGGGGAATGAAATTAGACTGGGGGTGGTACAGGCAAACAAAAGGAAAACCGTTGACGTTTCGACCCTGGTGCTCCTGGGATATTTAGGACCTCAGCTGCGGGTCTTCTTCAGGACGATGATGGTTGGGTAGGGGGTGAGGGAAGGGACTTGGCCGTGATCCAACTGGTGGTCTGGATCAAACACCTAAGGTGCAAGGACGAGGTAGGTGTTAGATGCTACTTAGGGTAAAATTCACAAGAGTGTGGTTCATTGTAAATAGAAGGGTACATTACTAATGATGTGGATCAGGTTAGACCTTTGTCCGTGCGTCTAAGAGGCAGGTCACCTGACTGATAGAAAAAGATACTGGGTCAGAGCCCATCTCCCAAGGGCAACTAACTCCAGATATCCAATCTACTCCCAATCATTATTGAATCCAAACTCACCTACTGTATTGGCGGTGGTCTGGGGTCTGGCTGTTCAGGTTTAACCCCAGTTTGGTACTTGGCCTATTCGTTTAGGTAAAGCCTGTAAATGGAGGAAAGAACTCATAGATGTACAAAGATTTGACCCCACACAGGAATTGCTGGTGACTATGGACATTTCGTCCCTATACACCAGCATTCCCCAACAAGTAGCAATGGATGTGATTGAAATGGCCTTAGATAGCAGAACACGCCCACACAGGGTCCCAACTGACTTCATCCTATCACTCTTGGAAGTAGCAATGAAAAGAAACTACTTCATTTTTGATGTAAACTTCTATGAACAAACGAGTGGTGTAGCAATGGGGGCGAGCTTTGCTCCAAACCTTGCCATCATCTATATGGATGGTTTCGAGCATAATTGGATTTTAAATTACATCAACCCCCACAGGACAAAAATTGTAGAATGGAGTTGATATATCGACGATGTGCTCCTCATTTGGAGGGGCACACATGATGAGCTAATGGCTTTCCATGTTTGGTTAAATGAAAGGGATATTAACATTCAATTCTCAATTGAGAGTAGTAATAATTCCTTAAATTTCGTAGACCTGACCATTAAAGAAGAAAGTGGTGGTTTATACACCACACTTTTCAGAAAACCCACCGAAAAAAACAAACTCCTCAGATATTCCAGCCATCACCCGCGCAACCTCAGGGACAACCTGCCATATGGTCAGTTCCTGAGGTTGCGACGAAATTGTACCAAGAAAGACTATTAATTCAAGGAATCCGATGTTCTAGTTAAAAGACTTATGGATCGAGGATACCCCAGGAGTTTGGCTAGGAAAGCACACAAAAGAGCATGGTTCAGTAATAGAGAGTCCCTATTAGAACCAAGACAAAAATCAGACTCCACGGAAAGTAGACTTACATGTGTCACCACTTTTAATACACGGAGTACAGAGATCAAACAAACCATCAACACACAGTGGCACCTAATAGCAGAAGAGATAGGTGTAACCGATCCCCCGATGCACGCCTTTCGCAAAGGTAGGAGTGTGAAAGACTTCGTAGTGCACTCTATGCTAAACCAACAGAAGACTGAAAGTCAAACTACATTATGGAATATTCCCCCTGTGCTGGGCCATTTCAAATGTGGTAGCTGCAAGGCCTGTGCAATGGCATTAGAATTGAAAACATGTACCTACAACAACCACACCCATACGATGCAACAACACACTAACTGCAATACGATGGGGGCCATCTATGCCATAATGTGCCCATGTGGTTTCATGTATATTGGTCAAACCACCCAAAAGACCAAGACCCGTATTCTGCAGCATTGCAGCAAAATACGCTGCAAGGTACAAGTGGCCCCACTAGTTGACCATTTTTTGAAATTTAACCACCAACCAGAAAGCTTCACATGGTGGATAATAGAGAAGGTCACAAAAAACCTGCGGGGTGGCGACTATGCCAAACTTTTAAGCACCCGAGAATGTTGCTGGATGCATCTATTGGACACTGTCAATCGCGGTCTGAATGATCGCGAAGAGGTCCTTAGACAAATGGTGGCAATTCGGAATGGTTGATATCTAACTCACCAGACCAAGCTGATAGTTTCTTACTCTGTGGGCCACACGTAGATGTTTTCTAGCCCACACACCTGCAATTGTTGCCTTATTCCTCAGTTAGTGACAATAATGTGATGACATTATCATGATCTCCACCGTATGTCATAGAGTGTTAAATGTAGTAATGTTATATATAACAGTGTCCAATGTTTGATGTGTAATCACAGTATAGTGATGTTATATATAACAGTGTCCAATGTTTGATGTGTAATCACTATCATTTTTTTGCATTTGTGTTCATGTACATTAAATGTTTTTTAAAAATGATGTTCGATAAATCGATCAATATATGATCAAGAAAGGATCGACTCACCCTTAAATACGATTACATATATTCAATCATGATACATCGATATTACAATGATCCATGAACCTTTTAAGTAAATGGCAATTTTCATGCCCTCTTTAATTAATCTTTCCACTACGTATGAATTAAGCAACCCATACAACTACTAGTGGGCTGGGAATAGCTCATTTTCGGGACTATTAGTCCCTTGTTGATTCCCATGACAAACCCGACACGTAAGTCTGTCTTCAATGTCCACAAGTTGGACGTAGCCCTCCTTGATTGGCCAAGGCGGTAACACGTGAAGTTATCTTCATTTACGGAAGTAACTATTCAGCCCGTGCGCGGCCCCGAACTGACTACACGCCGTTTGAAACTCTTCGCGGTACTGAGCGCTTCGCAATACATTTCCGAGGTAAGACCGTGGAAGTAACCCTTTTCCATCTTTGAGTGAGTGAAATTTTAGACATTCACCAAAGCGGACAGATGGAGTGTATTATAACACCTCCTTGTTGTCTTCCCAATATCAGGTAACTTCGGTACCTTATAACGCGATCACACACGGAAATCAGAAGTGAGATCCCAGTCACGAACATTGGCCCGCTATCTGACCTCAAAACATACTCTAGAGGTAAGATTTATATTCAGCCCATATCATCCCCCACAGAGGGCAGATAACTGAATAGGTGCAGAGAGACACATGATTTTTCCCTTTTCTCCTACACCAGGCAACGTCCCCTCTACAGGCGTCTCAAAGGGCTATTACCACCGGATTGACCGTGGGGGCACCGGTAGGATTCTTCATCCGCTTGTACTAGTGGTAAGTCCTCCCATGCACTTACACAGTAGGTCAAGTGGGCGACACACACATTGATGGGATTTTTGATTAGTTCTTTCCTCCATTTACAGGCTTTACCTAAACGAATAGGCCAAGTACCAAACTGGGGGTAAACCTGAACAGCCAGACGCCAGACCACTGCCAATACAGTAGGTGAGTTTGGATTCAATAATGATCTGGAGTAGATTGGATATCTGGAGTTAGTTGCCCTTGGGAGATGGGCTCTGACCCAGTATCTTTTTCTATCAGTCAGGTGACCTGCCTCTTAGAAGCACGGACAAAGGTGTAACCTGATCCACATCATTGGTAATGTACCCTTCTATTTACAATGAACCATACTCTTGTGAATTTTACCCTAAGTAGCATCTAACACCTACCTCGTCCTTGCACCTTAGGTGTTTGATCCAGACCACCAGTTGGATCACGGCCAAGTCCCTCCCCCCCCCCCTACCCAACCATCATCGTCCTGAAGAAGACCCGCAGCCGAGGTCCTAAATACCCCAGGAGCACCAGGGTCGAAACGTCAACAGTTTTCTTTTTGTTTGCCTGTACCGCTCCCAGTCTAATTTCATTCCCCCCTCTTCAAATGTTGCGGACAGGCATAAAATGACAGCGGAATTTTTTCCCACTTTTGTTGTGTAAATATTAACTCCGTATACTATAATTGCTATCCTTCCTTCTTTCTTCTCCATATCACGAGAGCACCCCTTTTTTCCTTTCACTGACTATACTGTGATAGTCTTTTGCGCCGTTTATAATCATAATTGTTTTATGAAGATGTAAATAAATGTGTAAATTTTGGTATAACAAGAACCCCGAGTGTGGTTACAATCTATCATTCTTGTTTCAGTTTAAAACTGCTATTTTTGGGTACTGTTTTTTCATTGCATTTAATGTGCTTAAAAATAATACCAATTTCAATATATCTCCCTACGTTGCTTGAATCAATGTATGCTGATTTAATCGTATCATCAAGACATAAGTGATATTCATGTAAGTTTTGTTTAAATTAATGTCAAGGACCACCCTTCTTTATATCGAGTTTTTGGTATAGTCAACGTTGAAGGATACAGTGTTCCAAAATATTGTGCACCTAATCTTTTGTTTCCTTGGAAACCTGCTCTGCAAACTTTCATTAAAACAATGTCAGAAAACGGCGATAACAACGAAACCGAGGAAACCGCAGTAGATGCGAATCAACAGGGTTTCGATGTTACAGGGTTTAATGAACCGGGTGCAATTATCATCCCGGTCAACATAAGAAAAACTATAACTTTAAAACTTATAGAAAACAGACTGACATCACGAGGTGGTACAGTCATTTTACATCACAAGGTGGTACAGTCATTTTCGTGATAGAGGCACACGAATATGGGCAGACAGAGGTATTCTATTCATGGATAAACTTTCCAGCGGCAAACCCTACAACACACAAATTCCACTATTACAAAATAGAGGAACCACCGGAAGAATACACACCTTTCGAGGATATTGAAATGCCACTAAATTATCAAGAGCACCTGCTCTGATTTAAAGGCGCCCTAAAATATACTGATCACATCACCAGGCTCGGTCCACTAGGTAGACCAGGAGCAACGTGGCAAGTTCTAGCCAGCTACACACCACAGCCAGACATGATAAAATGTCTTTTTTATTTTTTTTTATTTTTTTTTTTATTGACAAACTTTAGAGGAGGCATATCATGGTACATATTATACAAAATCCTTGCTTACAAAATATAATTAACCTGCTCCCCAAAAGGAGCTAATTTCATTTTTTCCACTTGGTATACAGAGAATAGAAAAAAAATTACAAAATAATTAATTTCATACATACATGAAATAGTCAAAAAAGACAGAGAAGAAAAAATAAATAAATAAATAAATAAATAAATAAATAAATAGATACAGAAAAGAAATTTTCTTTCTATTCCTGGTTGGTCGCAGGACCATCAATAAAGTTTCCCCATATTTTCTGAAATTTTTGTAATGAGCGAACCCCTCTTAATTTGGCTAATCCTTGCTCCATAGAGTAAATTTCATTAACTAATAACCACCATTCCCAAATATCAGGAGGTTTAGGGCTTATCCATGCTCTAGCCAACACGAGTTTAGCACAAGACATAAGAATCGTGATCAGAGACGATTGGGGGTGAGAAACAGGGTATATGTCCAACAGTACAGATAATACAGTGAGAGTGGGTAAAACCGTGTTTTTGATTTCCAAGATTTTGAGTAAGCCTCCCCAAAAGTCCTTTAAAATTGGGCAAGAGAACAACATATGTCCTAGATCTGCCGCGTTGGCTGAGCATTTAGGGCATTTGGTACGATCCCCATGTGTGTTATCGCGGGACCAATTGGATATCCTTTCTGGTGTGCAGTACAACATGCATGTTGTGCGAAACTGCTGTAGTCTTAAGCTGGATGATCGCACAACGTTGTTAATATTGGAAAAAGAGCGTGTGATTTGGTTAGAAGTTATGTGTAAACCAGTCTTATGGCTCCATTTTTCTGCTAATTTTGTGCAGTCATCAGTTTTTACAGCGCAGAAGGATTTGTAAGCTTCGCTTATCAATGAATTGGTTTTAGTAGAATATAGACAATTCCAAATGTCACTGTCTAAGATATTGAATAGTTGTTTCTTTCTTACTAAAAAAATCGTGTATTTGTACATATTGAAATCTCATAGTTTCCGTTATGTTATAAAGAGTTTGAAGGATGTGGAAGCTTAAAAACCCCTCTGCGCCGTATAAGTCATGATAAAATGTCAAGAGAAGAACTTTTAGCACAGCTAAAATTACTAATTAAAATTCACAGACAGTTAGTCCAATATGTAATGCGGACTGCAACAGTCCAACCAGCTGTTAATATTCCACAGCTGACCCCTCATCAGGGGAACACAAATAAAATTACACCACAGAACATACAATCATGTCTACGAAAAACACCCGCAAAACGGGAACAAATTCCATTCTGGCTGGCACAGAAAATAACTCAAATAGAGGCAGTATTCCCGAATACTACCCCTATTGAGAAACACAGAATTCTGACTATATGCCTTCCAATGGGGGTCGCACAACACTTGGGGCACAGTCTTTGCTTCCATTTACACAAAAACACATGGTGTTCCGTCTCTGGCGGTAATACCAGATGTGCTAAAACAAATTCAGAATGAATACGGTCCAGAACCTGCTTTAACTCTCGGTATGAAATTACTGAAAGACTTCAAGCAGGTCTCTGCTATATTATTAGTCAACATAAAAGGAGAAGCAGCATCTGTGGCGATCCGCCAAAAATTGAAAGAAACCGATATAACAGATCAACCTATTGAGCTTGCCAAAATCATAGAAAAATGCTATGAAGAACTAGGTAGAGATAGTTTGGGTGGGAAACCAGTAAAACCCCAACGACTTGAAAATCCTGAAAAATTATTTATTAAAAATAATCTAAACACTCCAAAAAAGAGCTGGGATGGAAATAAACAATCCACTCCCAAAGAAAAAGGTTTCCAGTCCAGAGGAAGATCTCCTCAGCGGAAAGAAAGAGCTCCGAGCCGAGAACACCAATCTCCCCAAAGGGAGCCCTCTGAAAAAATATACAATCTTAGAAATAGGGATAATTTGAAAAAGCCTGATAAAGATATTGATACACGTCCCTCTCGATCTTTTTTGCAGAAATCGGAAAGAAGAGGACGGTCGGAACAAAGGAAAGAGCACGCCAAGTCCAAAGACAAGGAACCTGGCTAAAAAATTACAATTTCCAAGAAAGAAGGTAGCCAGTATTAAAGTAATCAAACATGCCGAGGATACTGAGGACACAGCTGAAAAACAGAGAGTGGGCACAGACAATGCTAGACAGCGCAGCAGAAATCAGCATAGCTCGCAAGATCCTGATGAATCATCTGGAGACAGTGGACACAAATGAATACATTCAAGTGGAAACTGCAGATACCAGAGTTAGCGAACCTCATAAAATATACAAAATAACATTGCGTATAGAGGGAGATAAGACTAGGAAAATAAGGGGTCTATTTTGGGATAACCTCTCAAAAGGCTATGACATCCTGTTAGCCGAGAAAGACTGGCCACAAGAGTTTGTAAGGGAGTGCCCTCATGGCGAAGAAATGATTATGCCTGCCTTCTCAAATGATATTCCAATTCACAGAAAATATATATATGCAAGAAAATGGGCAGTAGCTCAAGCACCTGCTTTATATAAGAATCATGTAGGATGGGATAAGGACTCTCCTCACAAAATCCAGTTAAAATGTCAACCTACTGCACAAAGACAGTACCCAATTAAGCAAGACGCTAAAAGACAGGTCAGGGAGATTTTAGATCAACTTGAATACCAAGGGGTGATTGAAACATGGACCTCTCAAATGAACGATCCTTTGTTTCCTGTCTCCAAACCAGACGATTCATATTGTCTAATCTTGGACTACAGACACCTTAACTCATGTTGCAAAACGTTTGCGGTACAAAATTCGCACAGTGCGGCCCTAATGAATAACAGAGTTCGCAAAAAATACAAAACAACATTAGACATTTCTAATGGATTCTTTTGTCAAAATATTGCACCGGAAGGCAGATACTTGACCGCTTTCTCAATAATGGGGTCACAGAAAAATTTCTGTAGACTCCCACAGGGATTCAAGAATAGCCCAGGATTATTCTCAGCCAGAGTAACAGAGTTACTACAAATGTATGACGATGAGGCATTATCTTATGTCGATGACATCTATCTCACAGATGACGACTTGGATACTCACTTGAAAAGAGTGAACACCATAATACTTGGGTTCGCAGCAGAGGGTTACAAATTCAACTTTAAAAAGTCACGAATTGCCCATCTAACGGTCCTGTTTTTAGGATACGAATTATCAAGTGAAGGCAAAAGCCTAGCAGACAACTTCTTAGAGAAGTGCGCTGTACTCCAAGCACCAAAAACGCTGAAGAACTTACAATCGATTCTAGGCTTCCTGAATTTCGGAAGAACTTACATTCTAAATTATGCAGAGAGGGTTAAACCTCTCAACGAATTAATAAAACCTGATTTTAAACCAATCAACTGGACTCAAAAACACACAGAAATTTTGAGATCACAGCAAACAGACATGTTAGGTTAGCTAAAACAAAATTAGAAACACGTGACAATACACGCAACCTTGTAATCCGAGTCATCCCAGGAAGATGCGGACCTGACCTCTGAGGGAGAAACGGTACCGATAGCATACAAATCACATTTGTACACACAAGCAGAAAAAACATTCAGACTTACAGAAAATACTGTAAAGGCAGTTCAAACTACTGTAGCAAGAGAACGAGCCCAAGGCAAAAGAATAACTGTTTTCACAGCAGAATCAGCCTTTGAGGTGCTATTCAGCCCAGTAAATCTAAAAACAGTGGCACTAGATCCAAAATGGATACAGTGGGAAAATTCTCTTGATACAGAAAAAGTGACATACTATTATGTCCAGAACATGAAAAAACTGAATGATTTAAAATATGAAGAAGAATATCCTCTGCCAATCGAAATCTGCCTCTCCAACAGTACTCTTGTATAATCTATACAGACAGATTTGTACAGCATTACAATGTAGTTGATAAATCCTAAAATGCAGCCTGGCGATTGTTAAAGGTCGCTGGCTCTGCGGTAAATTCAGACTGAAAATAACAAAAACTGAATCACTGAAAAACTGTTCGGCTCAGCGAGCTGAAATCAGATCTATAAAGATGGCGCTTGAAAATGCCGAACATGAATTCCCGACACTAATAGTGTGCGATTCGCATTTCTGCGTCAAATCTTACAAAATGATTTGCAGAACTGGGCTCAAAATGATTACAAAGACGACACAGGTGCCACAATCAAGCATAAAATGCTTTGGAAACAGGAAGTTCTTTTACAGAAAGAACTACAAAAGACTCACGTTATACACACTCGGAGTCATCAACGTGATGGCGTTCACGTTGCAGGAAATTCATTGGCTAATACAGCCACAGCGGAAGCACCTCAACGGGCTTCCGTAGCCACAAAAAAGCGTTCAGAAAAATACATAGGCGGGGAAACCATGCTGGCGGTAAAAACGTCTTCAAAAGGCAACTGCGCAGCACTACCCGTGAACTACCCACTCAATTATACATACGTAATAGACGCAAACTCCGTTCCTTTTGCTCAAATCCCTGGAGTGGGGGATAGAGTGATTCCAAACACGAACCGGAGAGTCTTATTAATAGCAGACGCACACATGGGTGAAGGTCCACGGCACAAACAGATGAAGGAATCTCTGACAGAATTATAATCAAAATACTGGTGGCCGGGGATGAGCTTGCAACATTATAAATTTGCGAAGAGCTGTCCAGACTGCAACAGAGACCGCAGTAACGAGCCAACCGGAGTATTGCCATGGCCATTTCTGTAGTTAGCATAAGGCTATCTATACATAAAATCCACTGTCCTATTAATTCCTTTTAAGACTAAATTCACTTAAGAATGTAACCACAGCGCTCGGCTGACGCCAGAACTGTTATAAAAGATTTGCGAGTCTTTATCGGCACATACGCAATTGCCATGCTTCATTCTGACCAGGGTCCTGCTTTTAGCTCTCGAGCTTATAAGGAGGCCATGACCAGCATGGGCATTGGATTGCGGTACTCTTGTCCCTTCCATCCTGAGGGAAACGGGGTTGTGGAAAGAAAAAAATGAGACATAAAGCAATTTATAACGGCAAAGGTATTAGGTTAGGTGATGGGTGGGTCCAGCATTTAACAAGTGTCCAACGTAGTCTTAATAATCTGCCAAGAAATTCTCTAAAAGGTTTCAGCCAGTACGAACTATTGTTCGGAACTAGAATGTATGTTCAGGACTTAGATAGTCATGCTTCAGTGGTAGAAGATCAGAAAAAATGCCTTAACATCAAAGATCGTGTGGCTGTTTTACAGGACTTAAATGAAACAAGAAAAGCCCTGAGCAACATAAAGTTAAAACAGCAGCCAACAACCACTTAAGACACACCATCTGTCCCAGCAAGACCTGTCTGGATTCCAAAGATTGGGGATCTGGTCAGAGAGAAGATTGCGGTGAAGAAGGAATTTGGGCCTTCTTACAGAAAAGCAGTACCTGTCTTAGCAATCAACGGAACAAGATCAGTTGTACTACCGCCCCTTGCTGGTAAAAAGAAGAACCGAGTTGTATCCATCGACCTGGTAAAACCACAATCATGTGGCCGATAATAGGTAGTAGGCCCAGTGGACTCCCAAGAAATAGCAGAATACCAAAATTTGCTACAATCCAAGAGGTTCAAACTGAGAGACTAATCACATTCAATAAACCTGCAGTGAATAAAAAAGGACTATGCAACAACAATGTCATGGAACTTGTGCTTCTTGAAACCCAAATTGAAACAGTTCATCAAGAAACACCAGTCTACAATGATGTAGCATCAGAATGTGCTAATGAAAGGCAAATTGAAAAAACTATTCCAACAATTGACAGAACTACATCTGGCTACTTCATCAATTTCGATAACTTTTCTGAAGGTTAAAGCGAGCCTGAAGTAACGCCAGCAACAAAGAATTTTAAAGACAAAGCAACAGAACTCTTTCATCAACTCCAAAAAGCATATCTAAATACACCATTGATTGAATATTGGATTGTATTAGGGGTACTCACACTCCTACTCTGCCTAATTTTAGTTCTAATTTTAGGAAAATTTATTACAGTACAATGGACACAGCAAGTCAAAACATCAACTTAGTCCTGACGCCACACAAGTCATCTCACATCGAGAAAAGAGAACTGTCATCAGTGAATGTCACAGCCATTCCAATACCCGGCGGGGTAGTTTGGGACAAAACAGATTACGCAATTTATGGACCGGTCGAACTCTTGAAATATCCTCATCAGTTTAAGGTTTCATTAAGTGACTTTGTAAAACCAAGTACATTCTATGATGATTGGGACTTTGAAAGCATAAATAATATGATGTCAGATTTAGTAATGTCAGCAAAATTTACAGAACATGATTATTTGCAAGGTTCATTGAATTATGAACAGATGTCTTTCTATACCCACTATGCAGACCACTATTTGCATACATCTGCTCAACCTAGAAATGTTTTTAAATATAATCAATGGGAACATTGTGCAACTCCACCTAAAAGCAGTTCAAAAACATCCTATGAGAAATTCCAATACTTCTCAGGGTTTAACACAAGTGATGCAGAAGCATTTTATTATAAACTGTTAGATGAAACAGGGACAAAACCCATGCTGACAAATACTAAATTGATCTATTCGGAAACATTTTATGAAAAAATGATTACATTTGGTTTTGATTTCTGGAAAAACAACATTGAAACAAAAACCATCTGGGGTACAAAAGAATGGCAGGTACAAGGCCTAGAAGCATTATTTCGAGCCTGCATGATCCCAGAACAAATAATGTTCTTGAATGACACCATTCAACAAACTACCTGTTTTGGCCTAGCCAAAATCAAAGACTTAAACAAACCGTCTATTCCAAAGCCAATACCTGATAACACAACCACAGATATTGAGATAGACGTATCCCACATTTTACATCAAAATAGAACACATCCTGATTGGAAAAAGTGGTTAATCTGGCCAACAGACACAAATAAATGTCAATGTAGATTCCTGAACAAAACGCAGGGGTTAAAAATGACCAGACCAGACCCTAGATACTCCCAGAGAAAACATCCAGGGATAGTAACAACATACAGTGTAGGGAAACTATGCCTTGAATGGCTACTAACATCCACACTGGCAGAAATTAAGCAACACTTGTCTTTACTTAAAGATGGTGCTGACTTGGCGATTTCATAATGGGACCACGCAAACAGCGTCAAAAACGTTTCATAGCGACCAGTGTATACGCTGCTTACAACGAGGCATAGAAAGTGACTCAAATTGAGACAGCAGAGAAAATACGATAAAATTGATCGTATTAATTTGGAAAAATCACATTCTGTTGAGGACAATGGGTTAATGACTGTCTTCCAGAATATATTCACTGGACAGTATTGTATCATCTGCTATAGATATAATAGATCAGGACTTGCTAATGTTACAACATGATCAGTCCCGATTACGTTCTATTGTACAGCTAGGCTGGACGTTGCAAAACCTGCGTTCAGGCTATGTGCCTTGGCGTTTAATCAACACAACGTCATTGTTCTCTATCTTTAACCTTACGTATAAACAAATCAGTTTGGCACAGAAAGGAGCAGACTATACGATTCTGAGCATTGAAAAACTTGAGAGATTACCATTGACAATGTCGGAAAGACCTGTCATTGAATGGATAATACAAGGAATGATCACAATTCCGATAACAACTTTCCAATTTAAAAAATGCCAAGAGTATATACCAGCAGGTCAGTATGAAAGGTTGGGTAAAGGGTACATTAAGTCATCATGGAAATTACCTTATACACACACACATGTTATAGTGAAAAAAACCAGAATGTATTTCTTAGTGGTAATAATTGTAAAAAATCACTAAGCGGCATACTTCTGTGCCAAGGTATTAATTTACATGGGGCCTGTGAGGGGACTTCAAATAACCTTTCATGCCACCAGCACGGCACACCTGCAACACAGATAGAGTCATTCTTTAGACAACTTTCTAACGGGAGTTACGTTCTAATAACGGACCACAGCTGTTGTGGCATGGTGCCAGGGAAAGCATATCTCATAAGCGTTAGTTCCATGGTCACTTGCTGTATGCAAGCATTGTATCCAAACGGCCCTGGAGACTCAGAGGCGACGATTTGGCCTCCGTTGAATATCTCTTCTATACGAATTGATGCTTTAAGCAGAATGAAGTCTGTGCTTTTACAGACAACAGTGCCCATCACATGATCAAAAGAAACGTATGATCTTCAAGTTGCAAGGACAACGGCAGAGATACATACACTTTTATCAACTAATTGCCCGGTGCATTTCGTGGAAATGCTAAGCCAAATCCTAAATATGTCAGATGCCAGTGGTATCGCAAATGTATTTAAGACAATTTTTTCGGGACTGTTAACACCCTTCGAAGCAGTCCTGGGCATCTTTCCCAATTTTGTCCATTCGGTCTTTGGCGGCCTACCACTACTTTTGGGACTCGTAGCAGGAATCTTACTTTTGACCCTTCTGCTCCGATATGGCAAGCAAAAACACAGACATGACTCCGGCAACAATGGAAGAAACAATCCTAGCAATACGCTACCGGGACCACATAACTAAAGTCCTTGGATTAGCCCGGCTAAGAGATCTGAATATGACCTGGTTTCTTTCATTCAGACCTATATGGCAGAACTGCATCTTACCTGTGCTTCGATGTATGCTATGCGGAGAAGAATGCGTGTTAGACACCTGCCTTACACTACAATCAGCAGTGCCAATGGATGTCGATACTTTGCTAAGTCCAGTAACGGCTCATGCATCGTGCTGTCCCCAGCGGTTACCAATCCTGATGACGGCATTCGTGGAGACTTCTGCACTACGATTAGGTGGTGGCAGTGAAGCAAGAAATGAGAGCAACATCACCCAGGTACGACCCTCTGTGAGCATTGCTGATCCCGAAATTGATGATAGCAATCATTCTCACGACTGCCCAGTTACAGCATTTTCAACCATGGTCGAACTTTCACCTGAAGCTGTGGACTGTTTTTTTGCGCATCTATCTGAAGTCATATTCTCCCCTGAATCAAAAGAATAACTTTTAAGCCAACCGGCACGCAGCGTTCCCATGAACTCTGAATTCGGCCTTCAGCTTTGAAAAACAAAAGCTACTGAAAAAATTTGGAACTATTTTTTCCCCTGAAAAAGAAATTATTTTTTCCAAATTCCAAAATATTTACTTTTTTTTGGCACACGTACTCTGCTTACAGTAGAACTATTCATAAAGAACAGAGCTTCTATTTTTAGCAAATCTAGAGACAATATGTTACCGCAGCCTCTAGCACTCTCACAAGCAATTTCATTTATATGTGACAAAATAGTCTCGACCTTCTTTTCTGTAATTAAGAGACATTTCATGTGTAATTTTCGCAAATCGTTCAGCTAAAGATATGCAATTTTTTTGAATGATGACACTGCTTAAAAACATACAGTACCTATAACGTTCCGTGTATTTCGCATACACCATTTCAAATGCAAAATGTATTTTGGAGTGGGTTGGAATACACATGCATCTTTATTGCTTAGTTTTTAGTAATTGATGGAAATAAAACCGTGGAGTGGGTGATGCGTTTTATCTAGGAACCCGATTCAATATTGTGACTTTATGCCCCTATATGGCTATAATCAATAATATCCCTATAATAGCATAATAATCAAATCCATTTTTCAGTAAATCGCCCTTGCAGTCCAAGGCACGGCAAAAGCTACTTCCTTGGATTCCTAGAAAGCACAACGAGTTCTTTCGACACACCAAACCGCCAGCAACATGGGAAAGCCCCGCTTGCTTTGTTTTGATTTGTAATGGAACTCCTGCGAGCACTGTAAGAACGGCCAGTTCTTAGTGACATCTTTATTGACGTCTTATGTCCAAACCTTACGTCAAACTCGGCACCTTTTAGTTATAAATATACCAACGTTGCCTTAAGCAAACACACGGTGGTGATTCTGGAGCAGAGCAGCTAATCTACTTTCCGAGAGCCCAGCAGAAGCGAGAAGCCCACGGACGCTGCCCCTCCTCTTTGACGCGCTGAAAAAGACGTTGCCTTTTCTCCTGCCGAGAAAATCCAGCTCCGGCGTTTCCAGCCAACCCTTGCGGGTGACTGGGATATCGAGTCCTGAGAGAGAGATACCAGACCTTCTACATTCTATTCCCAAGGTACAGTGCTGACTAAACCCTTAGAGAGAATTCTTGAACAGATCCTTGGCAACAAACCTACTTAACTTAAACTGCTACTTACTTACTCCTTCCCACGTATTAGGCTTAGGTCAGAAGCACCAGTTGAGCACGTTAGCATATGTATATATATATATTTTATCCATTTTAAAGTGTCTTATGGCTAAGAAACCATATCAATGCTTTTACAGTATTATTTCATAATACTCCTTTTACTGTACGTACTTTAGTTTACATTAAGTATTGCAATTGTGGCAATTCATTTCTCTTGCATGAGAAGGAAGACTGCTCATTAAATAATACCTTTTATTGAAAACGCCCGTCTCTCTATTCTCTGCACCCCGGTGAAATTAAATATGCACATCTGACTGAGTGAAATAGCTGTCTATTGTTTCACACGACTCTAGAGATTGACTCTTATTTTGAGGGAGCAAAGTTGTCATATTTATGCGTTGTCGGAAGCTGAATCCCTTCTTGTCTGAGCCAGGGAAGCTGATCACTTCCTATTCAGTCAAGAATGTTTCCAGTGACCTCTGAGCTAGCTGGTGCAAACCTAAATTAAGTCTAACATAGTCAGTAGAGACCTAGAAGACCTCAGTCCTACGTCTCCACTGCTGTTTATGTTATTCCAATGTGCAGCGCCTATAGGGAAAATAGGAACTACACTACACCCCAGAGGCATCTTCAAAAATATTGCATGGTACTTGTTTTTCTGCCATTTAAGGAATTTGGAAATAATTGGCAAATTCAACAGTGAACCCTAGTGGAATAAATGCTTCTGGAATAGCTGCCAGGTACCTTTTCACATGTCCTACGTTCAACCATCTCTCAATCTAGGGACTTAAAAATATGCAAAAGTTATTTGCACCAAGAAGAAAGAGGGCTGAACTCCTGGCATGGCACACAAAGTTTGTAAATACAATGGCCCATCTCACTTCAGGCGTACAGGGCCCCCCATGGCAAACTTTCATTGTAGAAATATAACCAACAGAAACGAACACAGTCTATGCAAAATGTGAACAAATTCAAACAATAATTCTGATCCCCAATGCTGCATATGTTCCCATAACACCACCCAAAAATCAACTGTGTAAAAAGTTCAGGACAATAAAAGCAAAAGCGTATGATTTTCAGTAAATCAACTGCTTCACAAAGGAAACAGGCAGTGGTGTAAAAGTGCATTACTGTGCCAACTGGTGGGGGGAGGGGCACTTTGCACCACTCTACTTCATTTGCTCCTTGCTGCTGTCAGGATTCTTGTCGGCCCTTTGGGTCCAAATGATGGAGACGCCCCTCTGTGACACAGATTGAAAGAGGTTACCACCTTTGGAAAGATCGAAGGCCGGGAGCAAAGCACCACTTTATCTCAAAGATCATCAAATAGGGAAGCTTGGATGACAATGCCTACAACTCACTCACCCTCTGGGCAGATGTTATTGCCATTAGAAAGGCTCTCTTGATAGTAAACATCTGAAGGGTACTATTATGCAAAGGCTCGAAAGGAGCATAGATAAGAAAAGTGTGAACCAAATTAATGTCCCAATGTGGCATGACAGAGCATTGGTGGAAAGATATGTACACGCCCTTTATGGAATTCATTAACAGTAGATTTAAATAAAGAAGAAAACAGGCAGAGCAGACAGATAACCCTTGAGAGTACAAACGCAGAGCCCTGTTGGGCAAGGGTAAGAATGAAAAGAAGGATATTAGATGAAAAGAAGGATAGTAGATAAAAAGGCAGAAAGTGGGTCATTAGACCCATCTGTATAATATGTTTCAAAATGTTGCTAACGGCAGGCATACACCGTCCTAGTGGAGGGCCGCCTGGGTGCCAAAATAACCTCACACGCTTCAGAAGGAAGGCTAAAGGCCATCAACTGTGGCTGCTACATGTCCATGCATGGAGGTGGAGAGTTGACGGGTTCGGGTGGAGGATCATCCCCTGCTGCTGCGACAAAGATCCTCCCAAAGCGACAGCCTGATCGAAGGATCAATGATCATTTTCAGGAGTTGTAGATACCAGCCTATCCTTGTCCAGTCCATAGCCACAATAATGACTTGGGCCCGTTATTCTTGATCGTCTTGAGAACCCTGGGCAGAAGAGGTATGGGCAAAAAGGCAGAGTATGCCTGAGCACCACTCGTGCTGAAAAGCATTGCTGAGCAATAGCAGCCTTGGAAACTCCAGCACACAAAACGTATGTGTTAGACCTGGCACCTTGGCGTGAGTTTCCCTTCCACTTTTTGCTGATGTGCCTCCGATGTTTTGCTGGTTTTCCGATACTCAGGGCACTGCGCCACGGCCGACCCGTGCCGCAGTGCAAGTGCTCCCTACTGTAAATTGTACATGCGATTGGTATCCCTGATTGGTTCATTGGATTTACTGTCAGTCCTTAGTAAAGTGCACTAGGAGTGCCGGGGCTTGTAGATGCCAATACTGCTAGTGGGCCTGCAGCGCTGGTTGCGCCACCCACCGAAGCAGCCGTAAAGATGTGTCTAGGGACTGCGACCGCAGAACCCGCGTGCGGTCTCGTACTGTCACGCTAGCTGGGCAAGTGCACCCACTTGCCAGCCCGAACCTTCCCTTGACTACATATTAGTCACCCCTATGGTAGGCCTGCGGGCAGGGTGCGTTGTAGGTGCAAGGTAGGACAAGCCCTGATGTGTGTGGCATGTCCTAGTAGTGACTTACAACCACAATCGTATTTCACTATTGAAGGCTACCTGCTCCCGTTAGGCCAGACTGAGCTGCTGGAATTATTACACCCTATAATCCCAGCAGGCTCAAGGAGCATGGTAGCGAGTCGTGTTTAGTATGCCTGAACTCAGGATGATAAAATATTTCTTGTAGTCAAGTTTATTTTAGTATCCTGGGTTTGCAAATGCTACTTTTAGAAAGTTAGCATTTGCTTGCCTAACCATTTCAGCCCGCCTCTGCTGGTATGTGTATCTGACTGTCTGGGATGTGTGAGTGACAGGGCTGGGGGGGTGACAGGTGGTGAATGCGCAGATTACACCTTAGTGGGAGGTAGGAGTGGCTCTTGACTCTGGATCTTGCTGTGCCCTGCCACCACCATGCTGGCTCCACCCTCCTGGGGAGCGACTGATGACTCAGCCGACACCTGGCCCAGGAAGGGCGAAGCCCCATCAACAAGGTACTCTGGCTGCCCCTGTCCGCACAATGCTGGCTCCACCTCCTGTGGGGCGTCTGATGCGCCTGCCCCTCACACTGAAAGCAGAAGCCGGATTACGCCACCCGAGTACTCAAGGACTGAAAGTGGCTATGCAAAGGCCCCCCTGGCCTGCGAGAACAAAATAAATACCGTATAAAAGAAGGAGCCCTGCTCCTTGAAAGTTAGATCCAGTTTGGGCTACAGAAGGAACTCTGCCCGACGAGAAGGACCGTGAAGGACAAGGAAGGGTACGGACTCTTGCCTGTGTCTGGTGCCTTGCTGCCGAAGGAGAGGAAAAAGGAAAGACTACGAGAAGACTTTTGCTTGACAAGACTTTGTGCCAAACTCTGCTGAAACGATCTACAAGGGCTTGCTGTGAACTTGCCCCCTGACCAGCGCCCCAGGACCAGTGGGCGCTACATCCTGAAGAAAGAGACTGTGGGTGCTGCTTATCGCTGCAGTACCGACGGAGGAATCTCCTCCAAGGCAACGACATCCCCCTGACCACCGTGACCGGGGCCCAAAGCAACAGCGAGAGCAACGTGAGGTCCAGCCGCCGCTGGCCCGAACACCGTGACCGCAACTGCACCGGGAGCCCGAGAGCAAAGTGAAGGAGGACCTGTCCGGTCCGAGCTCCCGAGTTGACTGCGCCACGAGCAGCCAATCCACTTGCAAAGACGGACAGTCGCCCTGTGAGAGTCCTCCTGGTCGGTATCCTGCCCGACAGCTCAGCTGTGAGCGCACAGCTACCACCAGCACTTGGCTGGGTACGTCCTGCACTTGAGGACCGTACTGCCACTTGCCGCCACCACACAGCCGCCGCCTCCAGGGTTGGAGCGGACGACGAGGAAAGGACCCTGCCGCCACAGAACACCGCTGCCCCGGATGACCCGTGACCTGCTCGGCTGAGAGCCGCAACGACCAGCGACCCCGGGAAGGCAACGCGACGTGGGACAGCTCCCCTGGAAGCCGCCCGCTCCACAAGAACTTTGTTTGAACCGGCCAGAAGGCCCTAAAGAACGCTTATTGCTAGAAAGAACTGTGGCAACTTGAACTAAGTAACTTGGAACCGCTATTTTAAAGCCTGATAACTGTATTCACTTGCCTGCTTGAAGTTTATATAAAGAGATATATTTTCAAAGAATACAGTTTGGTCTCATTGTGTGGTGGGTTGGTTGTGACGGTGTAATATTGCAGGTGTTTAACCCTATGTGCCCCAAAGATTAGCCTACGACTGCTTAAGCCACACTACCTAGAGGGTAAGCAGAGGTTGTCTGGAAGGTAACCCTCAGCCCTGACGAGGAAGAGAGAGTCCCTGCTTGTCGCCAGTGTTGCACTGCGCCAACTAGAGCCTCCCCCTTCCTACAGTATGACATTGCATGTTCTCTTCAGAGGCGAACAGATTTAACCAAGGCTCTACCCACTGCTGAAAGAGACCTCGCGCCACCTCTGAGTGGAGACTCCATTTGTGATTGGCTAGGCATAGTCTGGTGAGTTAGTCTGCCATGGCATTCAGAGAACCTGCCAGGTGTTGAACCACCAAGGTTATACCCTGCTGTTACAGCCACATCCAGAGACACAGTGCCTCTTTACAAAGGGTCCACGACCCCACCAGACCTGCTTGTTGCAGTACCACACCCGCACTAACTTACCATTGACAGAGGGAAGAAATGCTTTAATTGCCAACAGGATCACTCAAAGTTCCAACAAACTGATGTGGAGCTCCAACTCTACCCGAGACCAGTGTCCCCTGTTCTCCACCTCTCCCAGATGGTCGTCCAATCCCAGGTGTGACTTTGGCATGTTTATAGAGAACCCCAGCAAATACATGAGGCCTGCCTCAGTCTGAAGGTGGGAGACGATATCCTGGGGCGAGGGCACCTTCAGCTAGTCACTGAGGTAGGGGGAAGGCTAAAACACCTAACCTGTGCAGATTAACTGCAACCACTGCCATCAACTTGGTGAACACCAGAGGGGCGCTTATAAGGTAGCATGGTAAACTGAAAGTGCTTTCGGCCTACCTTGAACCACAGGTAATGCATCATGCAAGTTCAACGCTACCAGCCATTCTCCTTGGTCAAGGGCATACGTGACCAAAGTCAACATTGGCATCTTGAAATTCTCCTTTTTGAAGGAAGAGATGGACGGTCCAAAGTTCTAAAATGAGTAGTAACCCTTTGTTCTTCCACGGAATCAGAAAGTAGCAGGAATAGCAAACACTGCCTACTTATGAAATAGTACCCCTTTCTATAGCCACCTTGGCCAGAAGAGCTGTAACTTCCTCTAGGAGTAAAGTTAGCAGATCCTCTGCCAGCCTTGCTTGAAGTGGCGGACTTGAAAGAGGATAAGAAAGGAAATGCAGAGAATAGCCCTCTTGAAGGATCTGCAAGACCCACTTGTCTGAGGTTATGGACCTCCAGTGGAGGAAATGATGATGGATTCTCCCTCAACTGGAGTAGCATGGTCTTGCAGCCTAAAACTAGAAGTGTTAGGAGGCTGCGGCTGCAGAGGGCTGGGTGGCAGACTACTTCTGACTTCCATTCCAAGGTCGGAATGAGCTGCTTCCACGTCATTGCAAAAATTCGGAAGGCTGCGCAGGACAGTGACTGGGGTACGGTTGACGCGGCTGAAAACCCCTTCTGTTACCATGAAATTTGTGAAAGACAGACTGGCCACTGGGTGTTACTGAGAGGCCCACGGATCTGGCTGTGGCACCACAGTCCACAAAAAGCTCCCCAAAGCCAAATCCACTTTTCTCCAAAGAAACTTAATCCTTCGAAGGGCATGTCCATCAAACCAGCCTGGACATTGCCCGAAAGACCAGATGTTGTCAGCCAGGCATGGCAGGCAAGGCTACCGTCCACAAAACCACTCTGTTCAGCGTGTCATTTGTATCTAGGCCACACCTAATGGTAAACTTTGCTGCATTTCTCGCATCCTCCGCTGCTTGGGTGAGAGCGGCCCAGGCCTCCTTCCCAACCTGTGGAGCACTTGCCCAACAGTCTCCCAAATTGAGTGGGAGAAACTGGCCATAAGGCATGTGGTTTTTACTAACAGCAATGCCAGGCTGGTAGAGGAAAACATCTTCTTCCCAAGTGTGTCCACCCTCTTGGGTTTCCTGTCCAGAGGTGCGGAAGGGAATGCGCTATGAGATGTCGAAGCATGCCCCACCAGGCTCTCAGGGGTGGGGGTTTTGGCGGAGGAATCCTGGGCCACTGAGCCGGGCGATGACGGTGTGCAATTGCCCTGTTCAGAGGAGCCCCTGTGCTAGGCTTGGACCACGTGCCTAGAAGGACATCACTCAGTACTTTATTAAAGGACTGAAGAACTTTGGTATTAAGATTAGTCCAGACCTGCACGGAGGGCAACTCCAGTCCAAGGACCACTGCTGCCCTCCTCACCACAATGGCATAAGAAAAAACCCTCCTCTAAAGCAACAGTTGGTGGAGAGAGCATGCCATAATCTGGGGATGTGTCCAGTCTACTGGCTTCCCCAAGTTCCTCACACCAGTCCATTTGTTCCACTGAAACATCCTGATGTACTCAAGGGGCCAAAACCCCCTCTCAATCCTCTCCCGTGCCTGAAACATACTCAATGTCCAAGGGACAACACAGAACCTCTGGATTTTGCCGGCGCCGGTGTCTAGCGATGGCTATCTGATTCAGAGTCGGTGGGAAAAAGGATGGGGCCGGGAGTGCCGATTTCAGGTCCGCGGCCAGGGCAGGTCACCTTGGCACAACCGGTGTCATCCCAGATCCCGAATCGGATCCAAAGGTCTCACCACAGCAGCCATGGCTGGAGCAGACTGCTTAGAGTGTCTATGTTCCTTACCTTGTTCGAGGACAGATGACAGTCGTGGTGCAGATCAAATCAGATTTGACTTTGTGTGTCTCTTAGCAGTGACCCGAAGACCTCAAGTGGGAGGAAAAGGACTTAGGGCTCCAGGAGCGGTCCCGTGACCTCTTCTTATTTGATCAGAGATCTCCACGGAGTCTCGCTGGCGGGTGTCGATTGCCTGGCCGCAAGGAGCTTCACAGCCCATTCTCACAAGGCCTTCGGAGCCATGGCCAGACAGTCGGAGCACTGCTTAGAGTCGCGTAGCGATTGAGACATCAAAGACCGACAAAGTGGGGGTCAGTTACCAACAGGGCACAGTGACAGGTGCCACATGATTTAAACCTGGTCTTTCTAGAAGACATTCCTTGACACAATCATTTTTTGCTCAACACAAGGAAGAAAAAGCCTGTCAAGAAGAGCCACGTAGCTATTCTCCGGACCAGCACTTAACTGGCTCGGAAAGAGAAGAAGTGACGTCTGCGCACCTGGGTGACACCTATATAAGTGACCGCGATATCATAACCAACGTCTATGTCACACAGAGCCAAATGTAGCCCTTGATGGCACGGGCATGGGTGCTACTTACACAACTGTTTATAATATGAGGAGATGACAAAATGTTGGAAAGTAATTCCTGTGCATTGTATGTTACTCATTTCTGATAGTCCATGTGGACGCAGATCATAATAAGGAAAGCAACGTCCAGCAATACCAAAATCAGAAGGATTATGTGCAGAGGCAGCCGTTCGCTAATGCTGAAGAAAGGATACATGTATGGATAGCGCTTCTTCCAACAATTTTGGGTCAGCAATTTAATAACCCATCATCGCTCAGATTTCAAGCTAAAAAAATTCATAGTCCCCCGAGCTAAGGATCATGGCTTCCTTCGTACTCTAATCCACTGCATTGAATCCTTCTGATTTTGGTATGTAGGAAGTTGCTTTTCTCCTCATATGAAGATATTTGTTGGAGGCTCCAACATTGCACTTTGGATTTTGTTCCAACCCTCTATAAATAGAGCCCCATAGAGGAGCCCCGCTTTAAGTTAAGAGCAGCCAGCCAGCAGTCAGGGAACTTCTTTTAGTAGCCCCTTAATTAAGCCCAGCACATTTTTGGACCTCCTCCTTGATGCAACATCATATGTAAGAGTGATGGCTATATTCCACAAGAAACAAAAAAAACTTGGATTTCATTGAAGAATAATGCCTTACATTGGGAAGGCACCAGAACTGACTTGACATGGGATGTCTGATGATATAGAACTGGTCAGAAGTAAATTGGGTAGGCAAAGGTTAAACATCTTTACCATGTGATTGTGTGGTATCTTTCAAAACTCCTCGCGTAATGGAAACTAAACCGCATAGATTAGGGCCTATGAGTGTTATACCTCATAATATTTCAGTTCTTCCTTTAACACCATCGCTGCTAACGGTTTTCCCCTCCTGTGCTGATTGATGTGTAAATCCCATTGTTCATGACGAGCTCAGCTCGTCATCAGCACAGCTCAACCGTGCCTTATGACGAGCTGAGCTCGTCATGAGCATCGAAGGGGTTAAGGTAAGGCAAGGTAAAACCATTACAAAAAAATCTCAGTTTTACACAGTTACAAGCTAAAAAAAAAAAAAAAGAGGACAACAAATTACATTAATAGTTCAACGCTAAAAGTCTATTCTTTCAAGATAAAAACTATAAAGCATGCGGTTAATAATTTATAAGCCTCAAATATACATTAAGGCCAGCCCAAAAATTCCACTATCAGAGCCTTTTTTTTACTTCAGGGGACGTTGGGAGGGGTATAAAGTGCCATGTGTGCGGATTAAGAGCCTTAGTGAGGCGACCAGGGGGCAGTTGGAACGATTTCATTACTCAGTGCCTATATAGGGTTATACTGGTCTTCCTTTAGGCTATTTCTATCAACCTGTGCAAAAATATATGGAACCCAGACCCTTGACACAGCTCAAACCCAGGATGTTGAGTGACTTTCAATATTGCAACCCAACATATCAATGTTATGATAATTTGCCAGTCCTGGAAGGCCATGTCTGACTTATAAAGGACCTCTATGAGGACACTAAGGGTAAGGGCATTAGCTTTTGTATTTCAGAGGAGATGGAGGCCAAAGTCAACTCACAAATTAGCACCACCACATAATACATCTATTTTAGAGGTGTTTGAGATAAACACTAGCTTACAGATTATTAACGAGCCAGGGTCACTACAAAATACTCCTATAGCCACTTCAGTTGAATCTAACAACCATCTTACAGATAACCCTGTCACCAATTCAATGGGCAGTTCTGCGTAACAAAATAAATACAGAATGGCTCGATTTTATTGCTGGGTTCCATATCTTATGTTTCCAGGAAACTTTGTTACTGGACCCGGTACATATCAACGGGTACAGATCATACCATGTTCCTGCGGTTCCATCTATTCATGGTATACCAAAGGGTGGTATTTGTACTTATGTATCTAATCATCTGCCCTTTACAAAGATTAGAATGGTGGTGCATAATTTGTTCTTTCAGATAGTTGTTTGTTAAGTCTCCAACACTATCAATCAATCAATAATCCTTCATTCGGTATTTAAAAAACACCATAAAAGTACATATTTATACATTTTTAAAAAACAATTAAAATATAATTCATAAACATCACCTGCCCACTACAGAGTTAAATTTAAGATGATTGACAAGAAATTCATTCAGCACAACCCTCTTGTATTCCTTAGCCTTAAAGCAACCTTAATAACATTTATAATACAAAACAGCGTTACAGGATCATTGGTCCTTTGCAAGAATAATAGGGCAACCTTAGCATGTCTAAACTTGGCCTGTTTTAAAATACCTACTAAAAAACTGCGCCTCGGTAATACATAAAATGGACATAATACAAAATGAAGGGTGTCCTGCGGAGACTGGTTGTCGCAGCAGCAGGCACCCTTCTGCTCAACACTTAAAGTAAACCTGGCGGATCGGCCAGTAAATGGTGCAAAAGGTTGAGCCTAAAACGAGTGATTAAAAATCTGTCCTGCGCATTAGACATCAGAGCGAGATAAGGTTCCATGCCCTCCCCCGTCTTGACCGTACTGTAGGCGCAGACTGTGGGTTTACCTCCTTCCTCTATGTGAGGCTACCTGCTCCAGAAAGATTCTCTTGACTCTGAGATTATCTTTAGGGGGTCATTTCTGCTGGTTTTGTGAAGAGATCCTTACAGCCAATTCCTTCAAGGGAAGTCTTCACATATTTTAACCATGGGATTCTCATTCCTTTATCCCTATCCAGACAATCCCTGATAATTTGTCTACTCAGGTCTGCCTCCGTGTTGGTCCAAATCTTTAGCCAGGCCAGAAGGGGTCTAACCTTTATCAAATCCTCAATATGGGGCCTGCCCAGGTCCTCATGAGCATTCAGGGCCGGTGCACTTTGTGGTGTTTTGAGCACCTTCCTCAAATATTTGTTCTCCTCCAGCTGTAATTGCCGGGTATTTACAAAATCCCAAACTTCTGACCCATAAGTCACTTTTGAGCAGCATATTGAGCTATACAAATTCATTATTTGCTCCGGTGACCACCTACCCAGCCTACGGCCATAATTCATTATAGCACCGGTCGAGGCCACTAGCGTGGTACACCGCTCTTCAAATAATGTTTTATAATCCCATCGAATAGCAGGCCAAGGTAGGAAAAGGTTTGTACCTGTCCTAATTTATGTGCACCTATTTTATAGGAAAACTTCTTGCACGGTTTAGTACCAGCCAACATGCCAAAGGACTTGGTCAGATTAGCTGATAGATCTAGGGTATCCAAGAAACTAACAAACCCATCTGTCAGACACTGAAGCCCCTTGGGAGTGTGGGCTAAAAGTACTGCGTCATCCACGTACAACAGCACTGGAAAGGGTCAAGTACCTACTCTTGGGGAATCCACCTTTAACTTACCTAACGCCTGATCTAGATTATTTATGTACAGAGAGAACAAAAAGGGGGCCAGGATACATCCCTGTCTGGCCCCGCTAGTGCAGGGAAAAGGTCCTGTAGTGCCCCCCTCCAAATTGAAGCGCACTTTGGCAGAGGTGTTCCAGTGCAGTGCTCTCAAAATATTTACCAAACCCTGATCCACTCCTAGACTGGTCATCAGGGGCCACAACTTCTCTCTGTTTACATGATCAAAGGCTGCGGTAAGATCCATGAACCCTAAATATACCGCTTCATTGCTGGCTATGGTATACTTAGCCACCAATAAAGGTTCAGACACTGATCCGTCGTCGATCTCCCTGCCCTGAATCCATACTGGACATCGGTAACAATTTGGTGTTCCTCAGCCCAATCCATAAGGCACATTAGGACCACTCTACCTAGAACTTTAGCTGTTACGTCTATCAGTGTGATAGGTCGGTAACTCAGGGGGTTGTCCCTCTTCCCTTTTTTGAAAATTGGGACTATTGTTGCCGATGACCATGAAAGCGGAAGGCCAGTTGCGACAGTCGCGTTTATCACCCTTGTGAGGATAGGAGCCCATAACTCAACGTTGCTTAGAAAAAGGTCTGGTGGGATACCATCTGGACCCAGGGCTTTATTTCGTGTTAAACCCTGGATGGCCACTAAAATTTCCTCTTGGAGAAAATTCTACCAAGGAAACCCACTAACAACCCCTCCCTACGTCATAATTGTTCTCCGTGTGATTATACAGGCCTTTGAAATGGTCGTACCATAGTTCAGGCAAGATAGTTGTGCCAATTTCTGGGGTATTAGTGTCCTGGAAGCACAGGTTGTTTATTATTTTCCAGAACGCAGTCATGTCCCTTCTCTCTGCTGCGTCCCTTAAATCTTCCCAGGCTTGGGATTGAAGGGAGGTCTTCCTACATTTAATCGCCTTTTTATATGTACTCCTACACTGCGCAATTCTGGACTTATCTCGTGGATGGCTTTTCAGGCTAATTTTTAGATCCCTCTGTGCTCAGGAGCTGTCTTTGTCAAACCATCTCGGAGCAGTGTTTGCCCTCACAGGCGTGGTGGATTTTAATAGACCGTTATTCAGGTGGGCCACTGCCTCAAATGCTCTAACCACAAACGGCCCCTCTACAGAGAAGTCTAAACACTCCCAGATTGGTTCTTTCCCTCTTACCATTAATGATCCATGAAAGGCGTCCCCATCAACTTTAGACCATCTCAGACGTCTTCCCTGGTCCGTTACCTTCTTGTTACTGCCTGCCATCTCCCCTCTCCTATCTCTCCTGGGGGGCAGGTGTATTATCTCGATAACTAAATGGTTATGGTCGCTAAATATATTCTATTCAATCTCAGCCCCTCTTATCCAGTCCTTAAACAAACTAGACACCAGAACAGAATGTCTAGATCCTCTACCCTTAAAGGTTGGAGTAACAGCACCTTCCCTTCCGATAGTAACCAAATCGATAGTATGTTCCAGGGTATGTCTTTTCAATATCTTGCCTATTTCAGTCCCCTCACTTGTATGCTCGAAATGCGGACCTAACTCCACCAGGCAACAAGACCACTCTTCGTTGGGGGGGTAATAGATTAGGGCATAGATGGCAATTAAAATCGCCAGCTAATACCACAAACGGAGCCACCGCCCCCTTCCTCCGAGCTGTCTCTGCACTTAGTCGGTTATCTAGTTCATATATTATAGATTCGTTCCTCTTGGTTACAACGGCATTATACAGGGTAATCAATATCACATTTAACCCATTTCTAGAGAACCCAAGAGCCTGCATATTGTTTTAGGTCCAGTTTAAATTAGTCCACAATCCCTTCATGTACAGATCCACAAATATAAATAGCCCTCCCTGGCTCTCCCCGACACTGATTTCTGGGCGGGCACCGAGAAACACTTGTACCCCGCTAAATGAAAGGGACTACAGTCTACCACCCAGGTCTCCTGCAAACAAATTATCTGAAACCTTTTAATGTACTGCCTCCATTCGTGGTTATCAAATTTAGCTGATAAACCGGCTATGTTCCACGATACTAGTTTGAGTCCCCCATACGTATGTCTTTTTATAGGCTGAGGTGTACCAGGGGATTTATTGATAGGTCCTACACAATTTGACTCATCATTGAATCTTGTAAGCCCGAATTGCATCATTTGTCCCTGGGAAGGTAAAGAGGATTGAGCTAATCGCAGTACACACTCGCTCCCTAATGCTATGGGCAGAAGCCTAAAGGGATGTCCTAAAACAGTGGTGGAATCGAGAGGACACTCAATGGGGTAATCCATTATTGGGGCCATTACTCTGTTGTTGGTAAATTCAGGATGTCGTTTATTTATTTATTTATTTATTAATGATATTTATAGAGCGCTTGCAAATACCCGTAGGCGTCTCGGCGCTAGAAATGCAAATGTTGTCTCACCCTGATCAGGAGGTACGGAGATGTAAATTACTGGTTAAATAGCCACGTTTTTAGTTTTTTTCTAAACTGAAGGAGCGAAGGGCATGTTTTTATGTGGATTGGAAGGGTGTTCCAGAGTCTAGGGGCCGCAATTGAGAAGCGGCGATCACCCCAAGAAGCTGTTCGGCTACGTTGCACCACTAGTTGGTTGAGTGAGGTGGATCGGAGGGTTCTCGATGGGTTGTAGGGGATCAATTGGTTTTTAAGGAAACAAGGTCCTTGATCCTGTAATGTCTTGTAAACTGTGCATAGAGCTTTGAATTTCACCCTGTTGTGAATGGATAGCCAATGGTAATTTTTCAAAGTATCTGAGATAGGTGCAAATTTGGGTTTTTTTGATAGTACGCGAGCGGCCGCATTCTGCACGGTCTGTAGTTTTTTAATAACTCTGCTCTGAGCATTGAGCAGCAGACCGTTGCAATAATCTAGTGATGTCAAGACTAGAGAGGTGACTAGCGTTTTGGCTGCTGAGTCTGGGAGATACGGTATGATTTTTCTTACCGTTCTAAGTTTGAAATGGGCGTTGGCTGCCACCTTATTTGCATGGGCCATGAAGTTCAGCTGGTCATCAAAAGTAACACCTAGGTTTCTGACTTTGACAGTAGGGGAGGGAGGTGTACCTAAGGCCGATGGCCACCAATCTGCAGACCAGGCTGGTGAGAGATTGCCAAAGATAACCACCTCCGTTTTATCGGAATTAAGCTTCAGGCAATTCCTTGCCATCCACTCACCGATAGTGATCATCCCGGTTTTAAATCTCTCTGCAACCCTCTGTCCATCACCCTTTATTGCCAGCACCAGCTGGGTGTCGTCAGCGTATGAGGTTAGGCTCATCCCATGTGCTTTGATGACATTAGCAAGGTCCGACACATATATATTAAATAGTGTCGGACTTAGGGATGAGCCTTGGGGAACCCCACACGGTAACGACAACTCAGCTGACTGGAAGGGACCCAGTGTAACCGCCTGGGTTCTATTTGCTAGAAAGGAGGCGAGTAAGTCCCTAGCAGTAAACTGAATGCCCATCCTCTCGACACGGTCGACCAAGACCTTGTGGTCAACCGTGTCGAAAGCTGCTGAGAGATCCAAGAGAACTAACAAAGCAGTTCCTCCTTGATCGCGGATGACTCTAATGTCATCAGCTGCTTTTATAAGAGCGGTTTCTGTGCCATGGTTTTTACGGAAACCGAACTGTGTATCATCCAGTAAGTTATGTTTTTCTATGTAGGATGATAGCTGCTGATTCATAGCCTTTTCCAGAACCTTGGCTAAGAAAGGGAGGCTTGCTATAGGGCGATAGTTTTTTAATTCGCCTTTATCTGAGCCAGGTTTTTTGAGCAGGGGTTTAATCAACGTGTTTTTTAATCGATCAGGGTAGATTCCAGATGTCAATACTGTATTGCAGACAGCAGTGATAATGGGAATGACTGTGTCCGGTACAGTAGCGAGCACAGAAGTGGGGCATGGGTCCAAAGCAGAGCCAGCTTTGATCGTTTTAACTATACTCTTAATTTGGTCAGTGGTGAGGGGACTAAAACAAGTCATGGAATTTTTGGGAATAGTTGTAGAGGTTATGGCATGACTGCTGGTCTGGTCTGAGCTAAAGGCTTGGTAGATGTCATTAACCTTTGCATAAAAGAACTCCGATAATGCATCACATAAAGCTTGTGAAGGGAGAGGATTAAGATCCGGGGAGTCTCCAGCGAGGGTTTTAGCAATGTCAAATAACTGTTTACTGGAATTTTTCGCAGTTTCTATCTGGCGTGTGAAAAAGTCTTTCTTAGCTGCTATTATCATAGCTTTGTAAGTGGCAAGGGCTTTTTTATAATTTTCCTTGTTATCACTGTCATACGTTCTTCGCCAGTGTCTTTCCCTGTTCCTGGTTAACTGTTTTTGAATTTTTAGTTCTGTTGTATACCACTGAGCTTTAGGCGCATTTCTGTTCTTAGAAAGTGATTTAGTGGGTGCCAGCTGGGTCGTGGCTTCACCCAACCACTTTTGAAATTGATTAGTAGCGATGTTAGGATCAGTGGATAGTTCTGGGATTGTGGAATTAAGAAGCAGCGTTAAGTCATTGGGGTTGATGTCCTTCCAAGCTTTAAACGTACCCTTTTTCGCTGGGACCACTTTTTTTCTCTGTGAACCTTTAATTGTAAGTTTGCTGAAGATGACTGAATGGTCTGTCCAGGTCATAGGGAGAACTGAGGTGATACACAGTCCTTCCACATTTGTAAAAATTCCATCCAGCGTTCTTATGCTTCAGCTGAAAACCCCAACTTAGATCGTCTTCATAGGTAGTGGTCACGTTCAGTACGGGATGGAAGGATGGAAGGATGGATGTGCAACCTGGTGGGTGATAAAAAGACCTCCCTCTTCCCATGAGACCGTCTTAGAAGAAGCTCTATTGCTCATTAGTCAATCCAGCTCCTCTAATGACATCAAGGGGTCGAACCTATTCCTCAGACTCAATACACCCTGATTTCCTAGAAAGGCACCTAGCATTGGATAACACGGTCCCATCCTATCATCAAAACTATCCCTTCTTCCAAGATGTGCAGGGCCTTGATTATAACTCAAGGTTCCCCTCGGATAGAAGTAACCCAAAGGCACTGGCCTTATATTGCTCGATTGGTTTACAGGTCCCCCTCTTAATATGTAGATAACTACTCTGCAGTCCCTAAAATTCACTACCACACAGTTACCAGTGATGTCCTTGTTCTAATTCCCCAACCAGCTTACTCTCCGCACATGCAAGATTTCCCCCTGTTAGTTCCCGGGAAGCGGCCTGTTCTTATTTAGCCAGAACATAGTCTTATTCCTTAGTTCTGCGTAAGATTCTGTGTGTTCTGGCTTCAATTCTGGCACCCCAAGAGTATGACTACATATGAGGATGCCTCTGGGGGAAAATTTATGCTGAGTGGTTGGTTAGTAGTAGTCTTAAGGGGTGACCCTCTTGGTTGAACAGATAATGGAGGTTCCGGGGTGGTCCGCTTGTGAGTTAGAACTTGCGCAATAGAAGTTGAAGGGACAGTAGATACCTTTCCTGTGCTCGGGGACCTTCTATTAGGGGCTAGTGCTTGGCTGCTGGGGAATTAAGGGTAATATTGGACCTATGCTGGGGGCTAGGCAAATTCCCTGAGATAATCTCAGGGACAATGGGGTTAGCTATTATAGTAGAAGACATAATGCCACCCTTGCCCCCCCCCTGTTTTCACTAGGGTTACTATTTTGTCTAATCGACTCATGATTAGTTTAATCTGTGTGTTAACAATTTGTTCCAAATGACTCTGTAGATCAGTTATGAGTTGGGACACCCAGCTGGGGGGTTCTTGCAGTTCTGGCACATGCCCCACATACTCCCCTGCAATATTTATTGCTTCATTAGGGACAGGGATTGTTTTGCCCTTCTTGTGCTTAGTTTTCCTGAGGCTAACCCCCTTTTTCCTAGTGATAGATGCTGTTCTCCCGGCTTTGGGTTTCACAAGATCAACTTATTTCGCCCTCTGAGCACACGGAATCTCCAAAACTGGTGACGCTAATAGACTAAGTTGGGAGTTGACCATAACATCAGACTCATACTCTTGAGTCATAGAAGTCATGTCAATTTGCAGGGTTAATGATAAGCGCCTTTCAGTTTGCTCTATTCCAATGGATACCACCCCAATCGCTTTTCGCAACATTCGATCAATTGCAGTGGGCTGTGCAGTTGTAGGGTGGAGTGTTTTCTTTTGTTTAGTCGCAGCGCTGGAGTTAGATGGGATACTATGACACAGTTTGGCTGATCTTGTTTGCACAGTACTGGCCATTATGTTACGAATCTAACACAGGTCCACAGAATTGAATGACTAGTTAACAGACACAACCGAAATGCAGCTCCAAGCACCAGAGTCAATCTGTAAATTGGATCAAAGCCACCCCTGCTAACCAGTTTCTCAAGCCCCCCCCCGACTCCACCCCTCTATTTACACTTGTGACAAATGTTTTGGGGTGGAACTCCACCTAGTCACTCACAGTCAAAAGTGCCAACTCTTCTCTCTCTTCTCGTCGATCCAGAGTCAGTACCAATGGCGTCCCACGTTCCCTCAGTGATCAAAGACATGTTTCTCAAAAGGGGGGTGGGCCCAGCCCAGCATCTGCCAGCCCCGGACGGCCACAGACAGCCCACCCTTTGCCTGGGAGGTGCAGCAGTGATTTTAGCGCCTCTGGGCGCTTAGGAGTGACGGCGTCTCTGTGCGCGCCCAGGGGGTGCTGATGATGACATCCCCGACAGTTGTGGCGTTCCTCAGGGAGCCAATAATTGCGGCGGCAAGGTGTGTGCGCGTTCTAGGCAGTTCCCCTGCAGCGAGTTTCAGGCAGCAAGGATGTTCCCCGTGCAGCGGGAGGTGCAGCAGTGATTTAAGCGCCTCTGGGCTCTTAGGAGTGACGGCGTCTCTGATGCAGTCCCCGACAGTTGTGGCGTCCCTCCGGGAGCCAATAATTGCGGCGGCAAGGTGTGTGCGCGTTCTAGGCAGTTCCCCTGCAGCAAGGATGTTCCCTCCAACACTATATTATTAGCAATTATACATTTTTCTGATCATACCACGATGTCTGACATTACCATTGTATTTCAAAATATAGTTATGTGATCTGCCCTCGAAAGGGCCGGTTGGATAACTAATACTAAGAACTGAGTGCAAACTATTTTTTTGCATAATTGTAACGGGGAGAAATAAACCAAAGTACTATTTAAATATGACTTGACATTCTTTAATGAGGTCTCCCCACACCCCCGTTTTATTTAAACTCACTTTTAATGGCAGAAGCCAGCATAGTGTTATAGATTTTATTTCTCACCGATACCGGTTTGTCCTAATAAATTTGAAACTCATGACCGCTCATTAAGCGACCATTATCCTCAGAGTATCCAACTTACCTTCAACTCTACCTAACAACCAACCTTTGAGTTAAACCTTAGCCACGGTTGACAATATTAAGTTAGCTTCCAGGAATGGTTATATCTTGCGTTGTACACAGCTTGAACCTGAACATTTCCTAAAGCAGTTAGTATGCTTACATAGAGACGCTTTTGAGCTAGGTCTTAATGAGACAGCTGATCCACACACCCGTACTGAGGCTTTTATGGAGAACAGAAGGGGGTTAAGGAAGGCCGCTCTAGTTTAAGAGTACTTGACTCTGAATCCCACAAAAGACTAAAGATGGGGTTGCATAGGTACCAAGTTGAGGTATAGTTCTGTGAAGCTGAATATTAACCCCTTCGCTGCTGATGACGAGCTCAGCTCGTCATCAGCCACGGGTGGCGTGTGCTGATGACGAGCTGAGCTCGTCATGTAACGCGGAAAACGGAAAACAGCCGCACAGCGCAAAAATCACCGCAGCAGCGTTGCGGTTAAAGAGAGCTGTGAAGCAGAGAAAAAAAGCCTCAAGAGATAAAGCTTGGGAATCAGTGCACGAAGCACGCCTGAACAAGGATAATACTGCATTCTGGTGAGTGGCTAATTCTCCAAAATTAATGGAGGAGGGGAGTCCTAGGCTAGAGATAGCAATCATTGAAAAGGTCTGGACTGACTATTTCTCTGGAATATATTTTATTTCTTCTAGTGAGATGGTGACACCAGTACTTAATGCACCTAAATATTTAAATCACAGCAATATTGACCTTTCATTTAACCTACCAGAAGTTATTGGGGGAATCAACACCAGCAAAGGGGGTAAAGGTCCATTCCTCAATGGCATCCTGGTGGACATGTTTGAAAGTAATACTTTATTATAGGGACCCTTAGTAACTTTGGTATGGGGCGATTATTGTAGAATAGATCTCCCACCAATTTGGGCAGTCAATCATAGTCCCAATTATAAAAAATGTGATCGCATTAATCCTGCGTGCTACAGTAAAAATAGCCTGCCGGATTATCTTGAATAGACTTCAGGAATGGCGGAATCGAATCAAAATCCTCTGATTTACAGCACGGTTTCTACCCTGGAGTAGGGACTATAAAACTGGAACAAAATTTAAGTTGAATTATTGGGTAATATACTATAATTAAAAAGAATAACATTTTTGTAGACCTTTCATTTGCTTTTGATTGAGTAAGCCATGGTAAATTTTGGAACATATTAACATTTTTAGAGGTAGAGACATCTAGTATCCATTTTTTGAAGGGAGCTATACAGTGGTAGTAGGGCCAGAGTTTGCTATATCAATGGTGAGTGCACACACCCCTTCCGCATAGAGCTCCTTTCTTACTTACCTTATATAGATCAATAGTCTAGGGAGGGAATTGGCCAGCAAATGTAAGGACCTTCCACAAACTGGCCATCAGCCCATTCTGGCCCTTCCTTTATGTGGACGATGTGGAGGATGCGGTCCTCATGGCTCAAACACCTTTGGGCTTACGAAGACTGTGCTCTAACTTGGTTACCTATATTCAGGACCAGAGCCTCTTCGTTTATGAAAGTAAAACATACATCATGGAAATAGGACAGCAAAAGTCAATATTAAATTATCTGATGTAAAGATTAGCAATACAGTTACCTTTTTTATTTGGGTATCTAGTTTGACAAGGAGGGCAATTGGATGCAAGTTTTAAAGCTTAAGAATCTTCTGTTTGGAAAATCGGTTTAAGCCCTTTTAAATTTTGCGAGAAAGCTTGGTACAAACTTGCCTTATGAAATGTTGAAGATACATAAAGCACAATACCTATACATTGTTACTTTCAGGATGGGTGTGAGGGGACATGCTATCTGTAAGATGCTTCAAAGTATTTTTTTTAGGAACCTGCTTGCCGTACATAAATGTTGTTCTTTTGTTTGACACACAGTATTGGGACTATCGTTTCTTGTTGATATAATTAAGATACAACCCATTCTGTTATGACACAAAATTTTTACTTCGGAATTTACTGTTTTTTTTACCCAAGTATTATTATAGATGGTCTTAACGTAAGTCTTGCACTTCGTTTCCCATGGCTACTTTACATTAAACAGTTCTTCTCTGATATGGGACACCCATTATATTTCGAGCAGCGTGATTCTTTGATAGAGCTAAGCAGGAAAGACTTGAAAGCTATGTGCCGGGCGCAGAAGATGTCTGCAGAACTGTCAAAACCTACTGTATCCATTCTGACTACATTTGATATGCAACTTTATCTTAAGTAAATTATGAACCCCAATAGGTTAGTATTACGCACTTCAGAATGGACACCTTTCACAGCTTTCTCGAAATGAAGGACTGGCCCGAAACATTAGATAACTGCCCTTACGACCAAGTGTCAAAAGAGAGTACTTTGCACATGGTGTATTTTTGCAAACTATATACCAAACAGATGAAACATTATATTGTCCCTGTTAGAAATGGGGATTTCCGGTTGGCTAAGGCTTGCGCCAAAGCCAGGCAGAAACCACCACTCCAGTCAGGGCAAGGAAGTCACCCACCAAAGAAAACCCTGCTCACCCCCTTGGTAGCTTGGCACGAGCAGTCAGGCTTATCCGGGAGGCAATGTGTAAAGCGTTTGTGCGCACACCCAGCAACAACACCCAAAGCCCACCACAAAGGAAACTCCACATAAGGTTATATATAAAAATAGCCTTTGTATTATACCAAACACATTAGATAATAAACACACACTTTACACTGTGCCACTGGCACAGGCGGAATTTACAGGGGATTATATACACAGGACAGGGCCACATGGACCACTGTCAGGAATAAGCACTTGGTAGAACTAGCACCTTGTAGGAATAGCACTTTGTAGGAATAGCACTTAGAACATAGAATAATTGTAGCACCAAATAGCAAATGTAGAACACAACCAGTAACCACTGGTAAGAGGTAAGTACACCCTATGCAATCCTAACCACCGTAGGCGTATATCACGCAGGGAACCATGAACTCACTAGCATAACCTATACTAGGAAAAACAACCTCCTAAGCATAAACACACGTTTAGAGGTATAGGCATAAAATCATTACACATGATGCAGAAATCACATTAGGTAGGTAATCCCATTTGCGCCAAAAATCACATAACTGACCCCAGGCCAACTTGTGTTATCAGGGGCTCAAACGCCCTTTGTCCACAATGTCAAGGCTGGGCTGCGCAGGCAGCCAAAGAAAAATGGGCAAGGGTTCTCAGGTCCTAAACGAAGCAGCTGCACACTAAGTGCTGGGCAGCTGGGGAACTGAGCCTGGCACCAGCGTACCTCCTGGCTCTCCTCTGGACTCTCAAATAACCATCAGCGCCTCGCAGGCTCTAATTAACACAATGCGGCCATCTGCGGGAGCTTCGTCGGCTCGAGAAACAAAATGCCCACCTGGAACCTCGTGGGCTCGAAATAACACGGCTGCCAACTGGGGGGAGCGGCGTGCTGCCAGCCAGGGCCGCTCCACCCCAGAGACTCGCCCCGAAACGAAGATAGCGCAACTGGGGGGGGTGGGGGGAGGGGACCGGCAATGTGCTCAGACACACCTCTCTCCCCAAAGGCTAGAGCTAGGCTAGGCTAGGCTAGAGACCAATGAGGCCTCTTTTAGAAAGAAGCTGAAAACCTTTCTATTTTCTTCATAATGGTACTCCTCTTTCTCCTCATAAAAATGCTCTCTCCACAGCGCGGGGACACGCCGGGAGGCGTCACCAGGCGCTTTACAAACTCCTTTAAACTAAACTAAACTAAACACAACGGGCCCCACTCACCGGAGGTTGCTGGCGCGTCCGGACTCCGGTGGCTTCCTCTGGTGACTGGCCGGGCTCTACGCACTTTCCCCGCTGTACTACGAGGCTCTCCTCTCAGGCCTGGGTGCCTAGGTACCAGCTTCGACTGGTCTCCCTCGTCACTCGGGAGACCAGCATGGCACGGGACAGCTTCTCTCGGCGGCCGTGCCTCAAAGCATGGGGAATCCCTCAAGGATGGGCAAATCCCCGCGCTGGATACCGGTGACGCTGCGGGATTCCCGGGCGGCTGGGACCAATCCCAGCGCGGCCCCGGATGACGTCAGCGGCTCCCCTCCTCAGCTCGGTCGGGGTGTTGCGGCGGGGATCTCTCGGGATAGGCTCCTGGTACAAGGAAATATAGAGTCCAAGGCGGGTTGGGCACCCGCCAGGGGTATAATAAACTCTGCAAAATCGCTGGGTGGCACCCGCAATAGATAATAAGAAGTCAGCAATTTGCGAGGTGGGCACCCGCGCCGCAAAAGTCGGCAAAATACGGGGTAGGCACCCGTGTTAAATAACGCAGACGCAGGGTGGGCACCTGTGCTCTGAAATGAAGAAACAAGGGGGGGGATCCCCAGGCAGCCTCTCTGCGCTGTAGGCCCCCAGGGGTCCTCCTAGGATGAAAAGCAAAGAGCTCCCAGGCGCTATAGGCAAAAGGAAGTCCAGGAAATTCTTGTAGGAGGTGGGGGCAAAGGCTGGGACCAAGAGCCAGCTCACAGGGCCCTCCAGGCAGGGAGGCAGTCCCCAGTGGCAGTCTTCCTGGCGCCCAGAAGCAGCAGGCCCCCCCTCAAGGTAGGATCAGGAAGAGAACATTTTACATGGAGTCACAGCCCCTTTTTATACACATAAATCCTGTCTCAGGCTGCAGGGTAGGGGGGAAAACCAGACGCAGCTGGTTCCGGAGCACTCTGTTGTGCTCAGCCCCTCTCCCCATTAACTGGCCAGGCTAGGGACATCAGTCGCACCACAGGGGGCGGAGCCAGCATTGTGTAGGGAAGGTCCAGTCCTTTTCAGGTCCCAGGTGCACTCCTCCCACCCATCTGGATGTAAATCTCCCTATTCACCACCGGGGAAGACCCATCCTGACTCCTAGAGCCATGCTCACCAGCCATCTCCAGCCAATCACAAGCCAGACAGTCAATTCACATTTATTACAGAGACATGCCAACTTCTAGAAGTGGCACTTTCACACTAGGCACATTAACGCCGCACACATCATTGCGCAGCATTCACTCTCACGAGTTTGCACAAACCAAACTCAACCTTGCATTCCCCATGCATCAGGAACTACCAGGGACACATACATTCCCCATACATTCCTATGGGAGGGCAGGCCAACCTCACCACACGCATGCACTTTACACTGGGACACAGGTGGTCACAACACAATTAAAAGCATAAAGTTTAGGAGTGAACCTGCCAGAAGGGCCAAGTCCAACACAACCCCCTTTCAGCCAAAACGCAGGGTAGACCAATCACTACCGTGATGGGTTTCCCTGCTTTGGGCGATAGAACACGACACGGGCCCACAACTGCAGGGACACCCTCCTGTTCCACGCCACGGTGAACCCATGGGGTTCCTTCTAAAAATGCCATCTTGGAACAACTGGGCTAACCCACTGGTACTCCCAAGCTGTCTGCAGCCAGGACCAGGCCCTAGGCCAGCCAGGTGTCACTGGTCCTTGCCTATGCACAGAGTGGGGTGTACTAACCCTGGTACATAGTAGCCATTCTCCACTCTTCCTCTCCTCAGGACAGGGCTAGACTGCCACTGGTTCTCCAGCCTAGGGTCTACACCCTCAGGCGGACCAGAAGTCACGGGTGAGGCTCTCCTCCCCCTACCTCTCATTCTAGGGTTCTGCCCTCTCCTCCTTTGAGAGGTACCCTTAGAACACCACTCTCACAACCTAGGGATTAACCCCTCAGGTTGCACCGAGGTCAGAGGCGAGGACTCCCTCCCTCTGCACCCCCTTCCAGAGTTCTGCACCCTCCCAACTGGAGTGGTACCCCTGGAAGATGAACCGGTCAGGACAATAGTTACAGATGTCCTTCCCTCCAGGTCAGGCGGATCCTGAACCTGGCCTCCCAACCTCTGGTCTAAAACCTTTGGCGGAATACTTGCCTGGCACTCCAGGTCTTCTGGGGACTTACAAACCATCCCCCTGAGGCTAACACATGACTCACATGTTGTGTGACTGTGTGGCACAGATCTCCCTGTCCATCTGACAGTGCACAAAGATCCCCCAGAACAGAAGTTGTGTTACCCGGATCCCTCCAAGGGAACGTAGCCCAACTGGCTAGTCCCTGGTCCACTGGTTCTTCCACAGGGGAACTTATCCCCCATTCACTCCTCACTTCGGACTTCTGTGCCCTCCCAACTGGAGTGGCACTGCCGGACACTAGAACCACTGGAGCTCTATTTACAGACGCTCCAGGTCCTCTATACACTAGGTGATCTTCCTCAAATGGACTAACACGACAGCCTAGGTCCCCAACCTGGTGCTCCCTGAAGAAACCATCCAGGCTCTGAGGCAGGGTTTCGGGCGTCTGGGGACTCTCGGTCACAGACTCACTACCGCTCCACTGAGACAGGTCGTAAGCCCCTACACCCCTCTCACTACTCTGGGACCTAGCTGGGCTACTTTGAACCTCTTCCACCACGCTGGGCTGGAAGATACCTGAACCACTTCCTTTGGAATCACTCACCAATTACTTTTCAGAACCTCTGGCCCTTTCCCAGCGCTCTGCTTCCTATGCAAGCGCCCAAGGACAAAAGGAGTTATACCTTAACAGGTGCAGGCGCAACCCTGGACAACAAATACTGAGCAACTGCTCTTTGAGAAACATCTTCACTACTCCATACCTCTTCTGGTCCAGGTTAGTTGCCAGCCAAACATCCAGTGCATCTGAACAGTCATCCACAAAATCCCCCCAATCCTGGTTATACAATTTCCTACTGCCCCTGAATTTCAACCTATACTCCTCTTCTTGGGAAACAGGTACCATACTCTGGGAACTGGGGATGGGACTTCCTGCACAGAAGTCTGTATCGCTGCCACCACTGGACTCAACCCTCCCTGGGGAATCCAGAAAATTATAACTGCGCTCAGGGGACAATCTACCCTCCAGAGCCAATTTCTCTCTGGTGAAGGCCCTCTCAGCCTCCTCCATCCTCTCCTGTGCTAAGACCCTCTCAGTCTCTAGCTTTTGCTGTTCAAGGCCCAATGCCTTAAGACAACTCCTGAGCCCATAATGCCTTTTTCTCTTCTAAGGCTAACTTCCTATTCTCTATATGCTCATAGCTCTCCTTCTGGAGTTTCTCTAAAGCCAGCTGATGCTCCATTTCTTCCCTCCTATCTACTCACTTCTCCGGGGACAGGGAAAGGGATGAGGCACTGCATCCGCTACTGGACCCAGCAAGGGACTCCCTATCTATGGGGTCGTCACTATCTACTGGCGTCAATGCACTGCCATCTTCTTCCTCCTCTTCAGGGCTCCCCACAGACCCACCACCCTCTTGGGGTGTGGCCCGGGCCCTTTCCTCCTCACTGCGCTCAAGATCCCATTGATCCTTTTGCCATTGGAGTAGGTTGCCCGTAACTTTGGACTGGGTGTCTGACTCACCCACCTCTATGTCTCTCTCTTCACAGAACCTTACCAACTCTAACATACTGTATCTAAACAGACCACAGAAATCAAAAGCAGGCTCCATTTTGGAAGACGTTCGAGAAAAGTTTAACACAAGGAACCTAGGTGTCTGATCTAAAACAGGAGTACACAATTCACAAAGGACACCTTTAGGAGAAGAAATAATGAAAATTCAAAAAACAATAATCCCCAAAATGTAATTATCTAAAATGTAGAATTTTGTAGTGCAGCCAGTTGCCACTGTGGTACAGCGCAAACGTAAGTCCTTTTCTAACCGCTGATCACCAATGTTAGAAATGGGGATTTCCGGTTGGCTAAGGCTTGCGCCAAAGCCAGGCAGAAACCACCACTCTAGTCAGGGCAAGGAAGTCACCCGCCAAAGATAACCCCTGCTCACCCCCTTGGTAGCTTGGCACGAGCAGTCAATCTTATCCCGAAGGCAATGTGTAAAGCGCTTGCGCGCGCACCCAGCAACAACACCCAAAGCCCACCACAAAAGAAACTCCACATAAGGTTATATATAAAAATAGCCTTTGTATTATACCAAACACATTAGATAATAAACACACACTTTACACTGTGCCACTGGCACAGGCGGAATTTATAGGGGATTATATACACAGGACAGGGCCACATGGACCACTGTCAGGAAAAAGCACTTGGTAGAACTAGCAACTTGTAGGAATAGCACTTTGTAGGAATAGCACTTAGAACATAAAATATTTGTAGCACCAAATAGCAAATGTAGAACACAACCGGTAACCACTGGTAAGAGGTAAGTACACCCTATGCAATCCTAACCACCTTAGGTGTATATCACGCAGGGAACCATGAACTCACTAGCATAACCTATACTAGGAAAAACAACCTCCTAAGCATAAACACACGTTTAGAGGTATAGGCACTTACAGTCGACCTATATCGCAAGCCCACAGCAAAAAACACCATACTGGAACATGGCAGTTACCACCCTAACTGCCAAAAAGACTCTATCCCGTTTGGCGAATTCTTGCGAATCAAAAGGAATTGCACATCTATGAAAGACTTCATGATCCATGCCAACCAACTAACGCAACGGTTATCAGCAAGAGGGTACCCCAAACGTCTCATACGCAGCTCCATGAAAAGAGCGAAATACTACAACAGAGATGTCCTTTTAAATCCAACTCCGAAACTCCAGGACCAAAAACTGGTGTGTGTTCTGAATCACTCCACCATTAACAACAAAATAAGGAAGGTTATCCATAACAACTGGAAGATACTGAACACAAATGATCAAGAAAGTAGATTAAATAAACCTATCTTAGCATTCAGAAGAAACAAAAATCTCCGTGACAAGCTGGTACACAGCAGGTGGAAAAGCAAAGAAGGAAACAAACAGAACACTATAGATGGAAACCCTATGCCAAAAGGCAATCATAGATGTGGTAACAGCCACGCATGTGACCAAGTAATTCCCGGCGAAAAATGGACTTATGGACACAAGCAAGGAAATTTGAAAGAAATGACTAACTGCAGAACCAAAAATGTTATATATCTGATCACATGCCCGTGTGAGATAGGATATATAGGAGAAACATCAAGAGAGTTCCGTATTAGACTCTCGGAACACAAATCTGCAATTAGAACTCAAAAAAACAATGCCCCCATGGTGTCCCATTTCATCCAGTATGACCACAAAGAAAAAGATCTACGGTGGCAAATCCTAGAACGAGTACATACGCCGCCAGGCAAAGATCCATCAAGATTCCGCAAAAAACGTGAAACCGTCTGGATCCATTATCTGGACACAGTCCGCTTTGGCCACAATGAAGAAATCTCGTGGATAGTCACACTTCAATAATATAGCTATGTCTGAAATGGAATCATCTTGCCATCTTTATCCTGCCCCAGCCCATGGGAGACTGTCAGCTTCCACAAATATGCGACTCTTCTCATTCACACTACAATCAATCATTGTGACAATTTGCCACATTCCGGCTCCACACGCCTTTTTCTTAAATCATACATGATCCATCTTAGTTTATAAGTTATCCCCATGAAAATGTGTCACTGCATGTCCCCACCGTAATCAATTGCTGCCGTTTTTTGATAATATTCGGTACTTTGCACCTTTGTCCTTATCACTCCTCTTCATTTCAAAATGGCTGCCACTGTGCACACCAGTTTAGCCCAAGTCCTTCAACTATGTTTCCCGCCATTACACAGCACGAGTCCTATCTCTCTGTTAATGACCTCCCACCTGGTTCCATTCATTGGATCACATTTAAGTGCTCCTTACATCAGCACTTCCTCTACGGAGGAAACTTTCCCCCAGGACCCCCGGTCGTGGCAGCAGTATCCTGAGAGCAAGGTAAGAGATGCCTTTTTCCGCGTCCCGCTTAAGCGCCGACCTGCACCATTTTCATTAAGAGCCCTGTGTAACTTTAGACCATGCCAGTTCACTTGCAACGCACGAGACGCCCTCCGTAACAGTTTCCGGCCCAGTCAGAATAATTTTAACCTGACAGATATGCCGTACCATCTTTTTCAGATACAGCGTTCTCATTTCACCAAGCGGCGCAGAGCTGTATCCTCGGGAGCGCCGTTCCTCATATAAGCACGCGAAAACAAAGGTACGCCGAATCACCCTAAACCCTTCAACCCATCCTACCCTGCAGTATGCTAAAAACTGCCGCATTAGTTCAATTATTTTCAGCTACGTCTTAAAGGTGCCTCCCGCTAAATGCAAACTAACATTCAGCCTCTCCACTTGCAGTAAAATCGCCCTAAAATCTTGTAGCGCTTTACAATTTTAGATCTTTTGGCACCAAAGTAGTTTAAATAACAAAACAGCGCTTGTATGTATCACAAACCCAGACAGTTATATATTTTCCTTTGGTTTTCTCACTGTACAGATTATGGCGCCCAACATCAAATAACTCCTGCCTCTCTCTTAAAAATAACGCGTTACACGCACAATCAGGTATATAATCTATCATATGGTAAAAACTAACTTCTAGCTTTGCCCAAGCGCATTAACTAATTATGATACCTGTATCTATACAGTTATTACTTTCCTGCTCAAAGTAATTCCCCCCGGGTGGATCTAACAATAAGAACATTTATGGACGAGTGCTACGTATACTGAGGTAATTTTCTACCACCCTCTTCAGCATCAAAGACATGACTTTCCATCCCTTAAAATACTAAAGATCTTTTCTATATTGTTTCAGCATATGCCCTAGAGAACCCGGCCAGATAACTATCTATCACATGCCTTGACTCTCCATATTATAGGTAAAGCCTTTTTGCCCCATCAATCCCAGATAATAACACCTTAAAAGCACTGCATGCTCTTGGCAATTTGGGCATCAACACTGAGGGTGAATCAGATCTACTGGGTATAAGCCTTTGCTCTTTCTTTTCATCTTCCCACTATGTGGACTCACAACACCTTTGGTCTATCTAATCTCCACTGAGTAAGATGTGTAGTTAGCTATGCGCTTTCATTTAATTTCAAGAATTTAAAAATAGATGTGCATATATATGATGCCATAGGTTAAAACCATGATGTAAAAATGTAAAAGAAATCATGACATTTAAAGAATATTTTTATTCTCTGTTTTTCAGAATCGTGTATTATGCCCTCATATTTTTAATACTTTATATTACTCATTTATATTGTATGTTGTCTTCGGCCCCGAGGAAGGTGATCTTCATCGAAACGTACGTCGGCCCAACATCCACTGCCTTGGATACGATTTGGTTTATTCCATCTTAACCAATAGAACCATTCCACCTAGGTTCCTATACGTACCCTTCTAAGTACACCTTAGAGCTATTACCTGTACTAGTCTAATGTCCTGTATAATTTTTCTTATGTGCTCATGTTGTTAGATATGTCCTTGTGTCTCCTTTGAAAATGTGTGAGTGATGTGTGAGTCTGTGTTTTAGATCATTAGGATCAACTGTTATTAGAGGGCACTTTGAATGATAGGATGACTATAAACTGTGTGTAAAAATGCTGATTTGCACAGTAACAATGAAATATATTTTTGTATACATGTCTCTAAAAAACTTTTTAAAAAATGAAAAAATAGCTCAATAAAATTGCTCATGTTTGAATAATATTTCAAAGTATCTCTCTTTGGCATCTTTTCTCACTTACTACTTGAATATATTCAATGCAAAAAGAAATATAGGTCTCCACAGAGGTTTTGTCTTCTCTATAAGAGGTAAGTACACCCTATGCAATCCTAACCACCTTAGGTGTATATCACGCAGGGAACCATGAACTCACTAGCATAACCTATACTAGGAAAAACAACCTCCTAAGCATAAACACACGTTTAGAGGTATAGGCATAAAAGCATTACACGTGATGCAGAAATCACATTAGGTAGGTAATCCCATTTGCGCAAAAAATCACATAACTGACCCCAGGCCAACTTGGCTTATCAGGGGCTCATACGCCCTTTGTCCACAATGTCAGGGCTGGGCTGCGCAGGCAGCCAAAGAAAAATGCGCAAGGGTTCTTGGGGCCTAAACGAAGCAGCTGCCCACTAAGTGCTGGGCAGCTGGGGAACTGAGCCTGGCACCAGCGTGCCTCCTAGCTCTCCTCTGGGCTCTCAAATAACCATCAGTGCCCAAGAACAACGTGGGAGCCTTGTGGGCTCTGGCTCAGCTGTGCCCCCAAACACGTGGGAGCCTCGCATGCTCTAATTAACACAAAGCGGCCATTCGTGGGAGCCTAGTCGGCTCGAGAAACAAAAATGCCCTCCTGGAGCCTCGTAGGCTCGAAATAACACTGCTGCCAACTGGGGGGAGCGGCCCGCTGCCAGCCGGGGCCGCTCTACCCCTACAGAGACTGCCTCCGAAACGAAGATAGCGCTACTGGGGCGGGGGGACGGGCACAGGCAATGTGCCTCGACGCCCCCCTCTCCCCAAAGGAACACAATGGGCCCCACTCACCGGAGGTTTCTGGCGCGTCTGGACTCCGCTGGCTTCTTCTGGTGGCGGGCAGGTCTCTACGCACTTTTGCCGCAGTACTCCGAGGCTCTCCTCTCAGGCCTAGGAGCCTAGATACAAGCTTCGCCTGATCTCCCTCGTCACTCCGGAGACCAGCAAGGCGAGGGACAGCTTCTCTCGGCGGCCGAGCCTCAAAGCGTGGGGAAGCACTCAAGGATGGGCCAATCCCCACGCTGGACACCGGTGACGCTGCGGGAGTCCAGGCCGGCTGGGACCAATCCCAGCGCGGCCCCGGATGACGTCAGCGGCTCCCCTTCCCAACTCGCTCGGGGTGTTACGGCAGGGATCTCTTGGGGTAGGCTCCTGGTACAAGGAAAAATAGAGTAACTGGCAGGGTGGGCACCCGCCAGGGGTATAATAAACTCGGCAAAATCGCGGGGTGGCACCCGCAATATATAATAAGTCGCCAACCGCCCGCGCCGCAAAACTCGGCAAAGTATGGGGTAAGCACCCGTGTATTTTAAATAACGCAAACGCAGAGTGGGCACCTGCGCTCTGAAATTAAGAAAAAAGCGGTCCTCCTAGGATGAAAAGCAAAGGGCTCCCAGACGCTATAGGCAAAAGGAAGTCCAGGAAAGGCCCTCCAGGCAGGGAGGCAGTCCCCAGTGGCGGTCGTCCTGGCGCCCAGCAGCAGCAGGCCCCCCCTCAAGGTAGGATCAGGAAGAGAACATTTTACATGGGGTCACAGCCCCTTTTTATACACATAAATCCTTTGTCTCAGGATGCATGGTAGGGGAAAAACCAGACACAGCTGGTTCTGGAGCACTCGGTTGTGCTCAGCCCCTCTCCCCATTCACTGGCCAGCCTAGGGACATCAGTCGCACCACAGGGGGCGGAGCCAGCATTGTGTACGGAAGGCCCAGCCCTATTCAGGTCCCAGGTGCACTCCTCCCACCCATCTGGATGTATATCTCCCTATTCACCACCGGGGCAGACCCATCCCGACTCCTGGAGCCAGGCTCACCAGCCAGCTTCAACCAAGACAAGCCAGAAAGTCAATTCACATTTATTACACAGACATGCCAACTTCTAAAAGTGGCACTTCCACACTAGGCACATTAACGCCGCACACATCATCGCGCAGCATTCACTCTTCCGAGTTCGCACATACCAAACTCGACCTTGCACTCCCCACGCATCAGGAACTACCAGGAACACATACATTCCACATACATTCCTATGGGAGGGCAGGCCAACCTAACCACACGCACGCACTTTACACTGGGACACAGTGGTAAAGTGCGCAGAAGCCAAAAATCACTAACACCAGGCCACAATTAAAAGCAGTTTAGGGGTGAACCTGCCAGAAGGGCGAAGTTCAACAGTCCCACTGTTAAAGCCTTGCGATTTAAGCAATGGCGTCCTGCATATTTATTTTTACAAACATTACCTTTTTGGGACATATTCCACACGATGTAAAGTTTTTTGTGGGTGGTGACTTGTGAGAAAAAGCTTTAATTATGTGCAATAATATACATACAAACTTTTAGACTGATTTTAACTTATTTATGTAAGTGTGATATGTTCTTATCTTTGTATAAAATATTTGATGCATTGTTATGATTAATACATAGTCAAAACATGCTTAGCTGATTTTGTTTACAATGTGTATACAAGTATTTTTGCTTTTATGATTGTAATTAAAAATGATTTGATTAGACTTAATGTCAACTTAACAATTTTGAACAGAAAAAAAATGAGGAAAGAGATCCGGTTAGCCAGTCGGGCTTTTAAAAAAATATGTCATCCTATGGTATACTCTATCAGACTGTTAGCTTTACACTCCTAGTTATGCTGTAAAATATTGCATTCTAAAACACACATCAGAATAGACAAATATAGACCTTGCAACTTCTTGTTGGGCCGAGGTTGGCTCAATGCCAGGTTTGTATGGACACAACAAAAAATATGACATTTTTAAATGGAGAGCAAAGGTTTCTGTGCCAGTAAAATGTTATTGATTTCTCATATTTTTGGTAGTCAAAATATTTGAAAGGATACGGATTGTATCTGGAATGCTGGTGTCGAGGCAGTCAATGATCTTCTGAAGCTCATCTTGCAAACCTGGTGTTTGGAACAGATCCTCCTGTAAAACAAAACACAAAGACAATTAAAAAGACACAGCGTATAGGGTGAGGCATAAAAGAAAAACAAATAATTGAGATTCATGAATGAGCTCTACAATCCTTTCAATGTACTGCTCATAACTTCACTCATGTTTTCACAAATGACATCTCAAAGGATATCACGGTAGACACATCACGGAAGACATTGCAAATGTGAGCAATAGCATCATACATAAATCCCCCATGTCCCATTATTTATGAAAAGATAGCTATGTTTACAGTAGCACTGATCATTACTTATGTGACATCACACCGTCATTCACACCATGTATGAATTCATTAACTTCTTTTAACGAGCCTTCATAGTCTACTGGGCTCAACTATGCAGAGAAGCCCGTCAGCCTGGTCCTAGTCTCAACAGTCCCACTACCAGAGCTTGCATGACTCTTTTGTAACCAGAGGCATCGGGGTGCAGTGCATGGCCTTCAGCGATGGACACGCCCAGCCCTCTTTCCAGCAGAGTCCCACTTTCATCTGAACTCAGTGGACTATAAGCACAAAGCATGGCCTTTGGACTTATCTATACCCAGAAGGCATGTCCTTCCCTGTAGGTATTTCAGACAATGCTTACCCTATAACTGCAGATTTAAGAATTGAGTACTGCTCTTGACAACTAGTGATCCTTGCTAATATCGAAGTGGTATACGTACTTAGCAGCAAAGTTATCTTCGTAGCCAATAAATATGGCTTGAAGGTGTGATGAGCCACAATGTACCCCAATATAGGCCTAGATAGCTGCACAACCTTTTACCTACATTTATCCTACCTTGTTCTACATAACAGCTTTGGCGCTGACCTTTTGCCTAGTTAGGTGCCAGATAAATGTTGTGTGGTTTTCTTCGAAAACTAGCCTTATCTATTATGCATGAGGATTTTCAGTATCACAGCAGGATTACCATCTCCTGTATAATACTGCTATCTTCATCCTTGAACAGGCCCACAGTAACATGACACATCTAGGTAGAACCACTGAGGGTACTTTTCGGATATAAAAGCACCACATCTTCCTTGGGAAAACCAGAGGAGAAGCTTCCATGTTGACACAAGATGTTGAAGACCCTGCACGCAGACACTCCAGCAAACAGTCCGCTGACATCTTAGCGTGGTGTCCAACTCGAGACCAAGATGGGGCCCTTCATCCTCTCAGATCAGGCTCTTTGCAAGGGGTATTCTTGGCTTTCTACCTACACACATGCTAGGTACACTTAGCTAGGGTTAGCATCTTAAGAGTAGGTATGCTTACTGCCATGTATCTTTATGCCTGCATATATTTACTGTTTTTAGCACCATGGTAGAATTCTACCTTTTATTTACTTTGTTGGGGCTTGTAATCGTATATATCCGTTTCATACTAGAATGACGCTGGTTCAATAAATGCATATGAAAAACGAACCCTTTGTTTATTCTGTATATATGTCTCAGAGACAAAGTAAGCTTGAGTGACTGAGCGAAAAGTACTGTACTGTTTCCACAGTGCCTGAGGGGTCAGGGTTGTCATGTTTTATAGTCGCCAGTTACTATTCGCTCCTTGGTAAGGTTGTGGGGCTTATGGTGGCACTCTGAGTTAGCTGGTCTACACTCGAACATATCCTATAGGGGTGTCTGGAGTAAGTCGGGACACCAATCCATTAGTTTATGTTTCCTAAAAGCGCAGATCCTATATAGATTTGTAGGAAGGAGTAGTTTCTCTCCTGTAACTCCAGTTCTGTAGTAGGGGTATCTCTGTTATAGTCATAATCTAGTGAAAAGTCCCGCTCATGAGCGTGGACCCCGGAGCAATCAAAAATAATCTCTTAAGCTGTCTAAAAAGCAGTCCTGCACAGACACTTAAGAGAGAATTAAAAGACATATAATGCAGCCTATATCCACAGGCTACACTGTCCAGTACTTCAACTAGACATTCCACCAAAACCACACACAGCACAGCCTGCCAAGTTTTCTTCATAGAGAAAAACTTCCCCTTTAAACAGCAAAGCCTCTGGACACAGGGGACACCCTGCCTGTTAAGAGCAAGACATATAGGATTTCAGATCAGGTTCAAGAGTGTCAGAAGGCATTTGATGAATTGAAGACTGTACTAAGCAATGCACCTGTATTGAAGGTCCCTGATTACAGTCAGACCTTCATTGTGCAGACAGATGCTTCAGACAAGGGAGTTGGGGCAGTTCTTGCTAAGCTCACTGAAAAGGGAAGGGAGCATCCAGTGGCCTTTATCAGCCACCGACTACTCCCCAGGGAGCAGAACTTGTCTGTAGTTGAAAAAGAATGCTTTGCCATAGTGTGGGCCCGTCGAAGATTCAGGCCTTACATGTTTGGTGCAAGGTTTATGGTTCAGACAGATCACAAGCCCCTCAAGTGGCTTATGGCAATGAAGGGGGAGAACCCAAAGTTGCTCAGGTGGTCCATATCTCTGCAGGGACTAGATTTTACTGTGGAACATAAAGGAGGCTTACAGCACGGTAATGTAGATGGACTTTCCCTCCAGTTTATCCAATCAGATGATCGGTCTTCCACCACTGGAAAGTAAATACAGGCCATTCTGATCTGGGGAGGGCATATGTTGGGACGGGAAGTCTCCTGCATGTCTCTGGGGAGAGTGCTTCCCCTGCCTTATGCTAAACTCCAGGCAAGTCACTCAAAAGCTACTGTATAGTTCCTAGATCCCTACCTCAGTGAGCATGACAATCATACATGTCAACTGAGGGTCTCCCTGTTTACATGGATTGAGACCTTAGAGCTTGGCTCTGAGGTCGAGGGGGCATGCCTAGTGCACCCGTATTTTTCAGAGAGTGGCTACTGCCCTCTATATTAAGGCTGTGGTAGACTGATAGTGGTGGCAGAAATAAATCTATAGTCAGGAGGGGTGAGTCCCTAGGCACCCTCCTGACCAAGTCTGTGCAGTTTGCCATGCCTGTGTGCCTGTTGCCTTTGTCTCACTGATGAGTGTTTGAGAGCCTGTGGGTGTACAGGGAAAGAATGGGGATTTGAGCCAGTGTGAGGAATGCGAGCTGTTCTACTGGACATCCCAGCTCCCCGTGCCCCTCCCTATTTCCTTGGAAAGGCCTGGTGTGCTGGAGTAGACACTCTGCTCTTATCTGGGTTTAGCTGCACTAACTTTGTGGAGAGGACCCTCCCCCACCGGTCAGGACCTCCTGGGCTGGAGTTAATTAAAATTCCTCTCTAGGGAGTTGCACAGCCTGACACCAGGAAGGGACCTGGTACATGCTTTACCCATGCATTGAACACGCGGTGAATGGTTTGTGATTGGAGGTGCATTCAGGATGCAAAAGTAGCAGACCCTCTGATTGGATGAGCCTATCAATCAGAGGTGATAAAAGTCTGGCCCGAGTGGTCAGCTGTTGTTCAAGACTGGTCTATGACTGACGAGGGAGCCACACCAGAGCCCTCTGACGCTAGCCAGCCGCGACCCCGCGGTGTGAAGGCAGGAGATAAGACTCTGTTCACTGCGGTCTGGAAGGAAGGCATCAGCAACATTAAGGACCAGCTGTTTTGTGAGGCTTGGGGGAGCCTGCACTTTGGACTAAGGAAATTACAGACAGCTGCCCAAGTTGTGGAAAGGAAGCTCGCGGCACATCACCCAAGGTATGGAAAGAAGCTTGCGGCACATCAAGAAAAGCTGGTGCAAAGAAGCTTGCAGCACATGACGAGAGCCAGAGAGGAGGAAGCTTGATTCTAGTCTTTGAAGGTGACATCAAATCCCCTATAGGCCCCTCCTTTGCGCTGTGGTAGCCTGCACAAGCAGTAACTGGGAATAGAGGCCAGTGAAGCAGGCCCCCACCTTTCTTTTTGTAATCTCTGAGGGTATCAGGTGTTGTATTTCTATCTAGGACCCTAATTCGATATTCCCGATTCATGCCCTTATGTGGTTATAACAAATAGTATCCTTATAAAGGCATAAGAATCATATCCATATTTAGTAATAGCCCATGCAGTCCAAAGCACCGCAAGGCTACTCCCATAGACTCCTAGAAAGCACAACTCGTTCTTTAAACAAACCAAGCCTCCAGCAGCCCGGGAATTCCCCCTGCTTTTGTTTTGATTTGCACAAGAACTCCTGGAATCCAGAAAGAACTGTTAGTTCTTAGTGACGTCTTATGTCCAACCTTACGTCAAACCCGGGAACTTTCAGGTATAAATATACCAACGTTACCTTAAGCAAACACACGGTGGTGGGGAGCAGAGCGACGTTCTACTTGTCCAAGAGCCCAGCTGTTGCCAGAGCCGAAGGAAGCCGTCCCTCCCTTTTTTGACGCGCTGGAGAAGCTGCCTTTTCTCACGCCGAGAAATCTAGCTCCAGTGTTCCCAAGTCACCCTCGCTGATTAAAACCTTAGAGAGAATTCTTGATTTCGATACTTGGCAAAAATCTAACTTAACTTAAAACTGCAACTTACTTACTCCTTCCCATGTATTAGGCTTAGGTCAGGTACACCGGGGTAGGCGTATCTTAGAAGCACCAGTTGAGTTCGTTAGTCAATGTTTTTATGTATGTATATATTTTATCCATTTTAAAGCATCATATGGCTAATAAACCATATCAATGCTTTTACAGTATTATTTCATAATACTACTTTTACTGTACGCACTTTACTTTATGATAAGTATTGCAATTGTGGCAATTCATTTCTCTTGCATGAGAAAGAAGACTGCTCAATAAAATAACACAATAAAATAACACCTTTTATTTCTCTGCACTCTGGTGAAATTAAGCATGCACGATTGACTGAGTGAAATGGCTGTCTATTGTTTTCACACGACTCTAGAGATACACTCTTTATTCTGAGGGAGCAAAGTTGTCATGTTTATGCGGTTATGTTAATGTTAAGCTAAACTTATAAAGCGCACTGACACCATAAGTTTCCTAACAAAACAGGTGATGGACCGAATGTGGATCAATGTCACACATTCATCCCAGTCCAAAGATCTGGGCCCAAATCCATCGTTTTTTTGCACTCCACACCACCCCGGGTTAGACAATGGCAATATGCAAATCAGCTCTGACCCTGTGCCCCATGGGAACAGTCCAGTCCGAACTACAAAAGCCATGTCCTTCCCAGACCGGAATCAAGCATCCGAGGACCGGACCGGTTTCGGTCCATCACCTGTTGTGTTTGCATATTCCGCCCTAAGTGCGCTGGGGATGCCCAGACGTGGGTCCCAGGCACTCCACACCACTGGAGTCAAGCTAGCCGGGCTGATGAGGTGTTACCTCGAAACCGGTCCGGTCCTCGGATGCTTGATTCCGTTCTGGGAAGGACATGGCTTTTGTAGTTCGGACTGGACTGTTCCCATGGGGCACAGGGTCAGAGCTGATTTGCATATCGCCATTGTCTAACCCAGGGTGGTGTGGAGTGCAAAAAAACGATGGATTTGGGCCCAGATCTTTGGACTGGGGTGAGTGTGTGACATTGATCCACATTCGGTCCATCACCTGTTGTGTTTGCATATTCCGCCCTAAGTGCGCTGGGGATGCCCAGACGTGGGTCCCAGGCACTCCACACCACTGGAGTCAAGCTAGCCGGGCTGATGAGGTGTTACCTCGAAACCGATCCGGTCCTCGGATGCTTGATTCCGTTCTGGGAAGGACATGGCTTTTGAAGTTCGGACTGGACTGTTCCCATGGGGCACAGGGTCAGAGCTGATTTGCATATCGCCATTGTCTAACCCAGGGTGGTGTGGAGTGCAAAAAAACGATGGATTTGGGCCCAGATCTTTGGACTGGGGTGAGTGTGTGACATTGATCCACATTCGGTCCATCACCTGTTGTGTTTACCATAAGTTTCCTGGCGCTAAAATGATGATTGTAAGGTGGCGACAGAAAGACTAGTTGGACTTAGAAAAGAGCCAGGTTTTCAGACTCTTTCTGAAACTCAACAGGGTGGCAGAGGTCTTAATTGCCAGGGGGAGGGAATTCCACAACTTCGGTGCCAAGTAACTGAATCTACGGCCTCCCAGCTTTTTAAGTTTAACCACAGGGGTGACCAGAAGGTGAAGATGGGCTGAGCGAAGGTTGCGGACCGGGCTGTACGTGACAATGAGTGACTTCAGAAAATCTGGACACTTGCACTGAAGGGCCTTTTATATTAGACAGCCAATCTTAAAAGCGTCCCTCTGTTCAATTGGCAGCCAGTGCAGTTTGTGCAATAAGGGTCTTGCTGATTGCCATTTTGGGGTTTTGTGAATGAGCCTTGCTGCCTGGTTTTGCACAATCTGTAGACGATGGAGTAGGGACTTGGAAAGGCCTGTGTAGAGGGAGTTAGAAAAATCAAGACAGGAGAGAACAAGGGAAATGACGACTTGCATAGGGCATCATGCAAGAGCAGATGAGAGATTTTACGAATTTTCCGTAGCTGAAACATACTGGCCGAAATAACAGCTCCTACATGGGTTTTAAGAGAGAGGTCGGAGTCAAAGGTAACACCCAGGCTCTTGACCGAGTCAGAGGGGCTAGGAGATGTACGTAGCTCTATTGGCCAGAACTGTGGGCCCCAGTGAGCCGCGCTGTTGCCAGGCAGGATAAGTTCTGTTTTTTCCGGATTTAATTTGAGCTGATTATGGATCATCAATTGCTGAGTGTGGAGCATCACTGCCTGAAAATCAGATGCGGCATCAGGGGAGTCCAAGGGGAAGATGATCTGCATGTCATCAGCATAGTTGAGGACAGTGCATTTCCAATTTCTCAATGAGTGGATCAGTGGCCGAAGGTACAAATTAAACAATAAAGGTGAGAGGGAGGATCCCTGCGGGACTCCACATGTCGTGGACACCTGAGTTGCTGTAAAGGGGCCTAGATGGACTCTTTGCCCTCTGCCCGACAGGAAGGACTTAATCCACTCACGGGCAGGGCCCTGGATGGCAGCCTGTCCGACACAGTGGAGAAGAATGTCATGATCCACAGTTTCGAACGCGGCCGACAAATCCAGGAGTACTAGTGCCTGTGGGGACCCCCTGTCAGCATTTCCCCGAAGAACATCCAAGACTTTCAGGATAACTGCTTCAGTGGAATGCGCTGGCCTAAAGCCAGCTTGGTTAGGTTCCAGAAAGCCGGAGTTCTCTATGAATGTCGACAGGCATGAAGTTACATGAGCCTCCAGAACTTTAGACATATAGGGCAGGAGGGAGATAGGCCAGTAGTTAGCAGGGTTAGCGGGGTCGGCTCCCGGTTTTTTTCAAAAGGGGAACTAATATGGCCTCCTTGAACGCACTGGGGACCGTACCAGTACTCAGAGAGGCGTTCAGGTGGGGGAGAATGCTGTCAGGTAGGGAGGAAAAGACCGCTCTAAGAACTGAAGGGGGGGCAGCAATCCTTGGGAGACCCAGATTTGATACGGGTTGTGAGCTCCGAAAGAATGCTGGGGGTTATAACTGAGAATTGGGTAAGGGAGCAAGGATAAAGCGGGAGAGAGTCTAACAGATTATCAGAGATGGGGGAAAAAATTATGTTCTTAATGGCCACAATTTTCTGAATAAAAAAAGATATTAAGCGCATTACAAGTTTCTTGGGTCGGGGCCTGGGTGGGGAGAACTCTGTGATTCGATGAGAAGTCATTCATAATTTTGAAGACTTCTTTAGATTTATTACAGGCTTAAAGAATTCTTTCAGAGACATGCGAGGCCTTTGCTCCAACGATTGCATTTTTATATTCTTTACGGGCCATCACGAACAACAATCGGTCTGAATTGGAGTAACCACGCCTCCAGTTACGTTCTCATTGGCATAGCTTCAGCTTTAATGCTTTGAGTTCATCAGAGAACCATCGGTGGGAATTGCCGTGACTGGTATGTGCAAATTTAGTGAGAGGGGCAAACCTGTCACTAGCTGTTTGCAGCCAGCTAGCAATCCCACCCTCCATAGAGTCAACGCCTGATTCAAGGTCAATAATGGGGCAAGTGTTGGTCACAAAATCAAGGAACCCTTGGGAGTCGGAGATCCATTTACGGGACAATCCACCAGCTAAAATAGGGGCCTTGGCCCTACCTTCCATTGTGATAGTGACCTCTATCAGGTGGTGGTACGACCAGAGACAAGGGGAAATAAATGGACAGGATAAAACTAGATTATGAGTCCAAATATGGTCGAGAATATGACCCTTAGTGTGGGTACAGTGATATGCTATGTCAAATTGAGACTAGTCAGAGTTTCAAATAATTCCATGGCATGTGTTCCGGCTTGGTCATTATCGAACCAATAGTTGAAATCGCCAAATATAGCGATTCTAGTATGGTGAGTCAGCAGGTCAGCTACCTGTTCACTCAGAGAAATGGGGAACAAAGGCATCGACTGGGGGGGCGATAGAGCAATACGAGAGCGAGGACACAGGCATCGCTTTCCAAATTGATGACTATATTGCCTACCTTAGGCAACGTCTGCGAAGCAGTGGCAATAAATTTTACATTTTTATGTATAATGGCCGCTACCCCTCCTCCGGGGCGACTAGATGGTCTGTTCGCATTAAGGATGTAATAATCCGGAGGGTGGGCCGCCAAGACGTCCGGATGGGAGTCAGGCGTGGTTTATCCGTAGTAAGTAAGATAAATAAGTCTAGCTGGTGTTTCACCATAGAACGTGTGTTGAGATAGAGCACCCGAAGCGGTGTGTCATTGCTTAATGCCTGTAATTATGTTTTCGGAGGGAAGCGGGTAGCTCCATAGTCACTCTTGATACATGGACTCTGCGCATTCTGAGTAATGGCCAGGGGTGTGATACGCTCATGCGTACCTGGAGATAAAAAAAAATGTCCGATGACTAACTCTGAGCACCTACGCTGGGTAAGTGATGAGTTGGCCAGAATTCCTGGCCCCTGGGCCCGGACTGGCGCGGACGGGCGCAGACGGGCTTGGCTTCGGCGCGCTGCCGGCGCACCAGCTGCGCCCGTCCGCTGCGATCCAGTGCGAGGTGCTGCATTTAGGCGGAACAACCCGCCTCCAGGCTCCACCCCGTGAAGGCCGATTGGCTGAGGCCTCCGGGAAGTGAGCAGGGGGGTGTTAGGAAGGGAGTCACAATTCGGAGTGAGTGGGCACACAATTTTAAAAATACATACAAATTATTAAGTCAATTTGTCTTATTTAAAAAGCGCGTTTTCGCAGAGTTAACAGCACAAGTAGAACAAACTGCGCGCACCGACAATCAAAATTGTCCGCCTGCTGCTCAGGGATGGCTTATCAACTAACAGCCCGCCTCCAGGCTCCACCCCTTGAAGGCCGATTGGCTGAGGCCTCCGGGAAGTGAGCAGGGGGGTGTTAGGAAGAGAATCGCGATTCGGAGTGAGTGAGCAAACAATTTTAAAAATATATACAAATTATTAAGTCAATTTGTCTTATTTAAAAAGCGCGTTTTCGCCGAGTTAACAGCATAAGTAGAACAAACTGCGCGCACAGACAATCAAAATTGTCAGAAACGAATCCCTTCTTGTCTAAATCAGGACGGTTAACCCTTTCCTGAACATTCGAGAAAGTTTCTAGTGACCTCTGAGCTAGCTGGCAAAAACTAATTAAGTCTAACAGTTAGTAGAGACCTAGATGGCCTCAGTCCTACGTCTACACTGCTGTTTGTTATTCCAATACGCAGAGCCTATTGGGAATATAGGAACTACACTGCATGGCGCCCAACGTTTGGTAAGGCGATAATCTAACGCAAGACACTAGAGTAACTCAGTCGTGCTTTTCACACACACCCCTTTCTCCCGTAAAAACTCCAATAGACGTGTGGAGTGGGTGAAAGATTAATATCCGCCGGAACTTAGTAGGATGAGAATCCTATGTATTAGTTTTTGGTATAGTCAACGTTCAAGGATACAGTGTTCCAAAATATTATGCACCTAATCTTTGTTTCCTTGAAACTTGATCTGCAACAAAAAAAACGTTCTTTCAATAAAATGACGGATAGCTAAGAAGAGAGAGAAAGAGAAGCCTTAGCAACTCGACTCTTAGAGGAAGACACAAGTCTCCAGCAAGGTGACCCAAATGCTATAATCATTCCTGTCAATATAAGAAAAACTATAACTCTTAAACTTATAGAAAATGGACTATCACCAAGAGGAGGTACAGCGAGGCAAGATGGTGGCTGCTCACTAGCCGCTGCAGCAGGAGTGCAGTGAGGACGTAGCGGACCGGAGCTCTGATGGTTTAGGCATGGCTCTGGACCCATCGCACTGGCTACTGCTGAATTAAACCTAAAAAGCGCGGCTGTTTGTAAAAAGGGATGCAATCTGTGCTTTCGTGCCATGGTTCGACAAAACAGCTCTTGCAGGATTTGGCGAGCATTCTTGAGACTCTACTGCCAAAATGGAAACGGCATGATACGGCTGGGAGGCGGAGCAAGTGCCGTAAGCATCCACAGCTGAGGAACGCCGCAGCTGTAATCACAATGAGAATTGAGTTCAAGGACGGAGCTGAGGCGTATGTTAAACAGCAGTCACCCGAGAAGTACGGTGATTGTTACATACCTGAGAAGAGATCCATTTCCCTAAAAGTTATGGCCCCGAAAGTTAATCCCACAGCTAAACCCCCGGGTGCCAGAAAGAAACAGCAGGCACTTCGGGAGGAAGAAATAGCGGAGTCCGGAGGAGCACACACACCCCTGGCTGATGAGCGTTGTAAGAAGAAGCAGCTACAGCAGCCTACAGGCGCACGGACCAGACTAGCCACCCCGTCAATAGCTGAGCTTTTTGCCAAAGCCGGTAAGGAGAAGGGGGCTGAAGAGGCCGGGAAGGCGGACGGGCTCACATTAAGCGGGACTGATGTTGCGAATGGAGTTGATGCCGTGCTCCCCAAAGACTGCTTAGCGCCTGCAGAATTCAATAACCCTGACATGCTTCCTCTAGATTTGGAAATTAAGGTAAAGGAGGGTGAAATATTAATAGTGGCAGATGGGATGAATAAGAACATGTCTAAGGACATAACTTTTAAGGAGGGCAAGGCGAATCAGGCGGACTTGGAGCTTTCACAGGGTAGCACTCAGAGCTCTGTGCCTCCAGTGTCTGATACATGTTTGGGCGCCACGTACGAGACAGTAATCCAGTCGACCCACGCCAAAGATGAAATGCGGGGCGGGGATGTGCCAAGTGGTGGAGTCATGATCAACGATGGGAAGGAGAGTGTCCCAAGTGAGGCTTTCTTTTCTGCTTCAGACGGCCAGGAATGGTCTGAGGATGAAGAATTAGGCTCCTCTGATTTAGACTCTGAGAGCTATCCTGAACCAAATCAACCTGCCACTGCCCTAAAGGTTTCAGGGGCTACAAGTAAAGGTGCGACCTCTACTGCCCAACACGAGTTAAGCTGGGATCACCTCACGGATAAGCCCTTGCAGGATAGCCTGGCCTGGAGTCCGCCCAGATGACACTATTAGAGACAATACACCAGGAGATCATCGCTCAGAGCGGAAACCCGCAAAGATAACCAGAAAGTCCATACTTCCATGAAAAAAATGCAGGGTGTAGTTCGAAAACTGTCAAAGGTTTGCGCCACCACCGGTGATAGAGTAGCAAACTTAGAGGATAGGATTGTCTCGACAGAAACTGAAGTGGCTGAAGCAGTCTCTAAAGTTAGCGCATATGGTTCTCAAATGACCGACGTTCACTGGAAGCTCGAGGAAATGGAAAACAGGCTACGCAGGAACAATTTGCGGGTGCTGGGAATTCCAGAGGGAGCCGAAGGGTCTGACATTAGGGCATATATAATTAAGTTATTTAGTCAGGCTTTCCCCGAGCTAAATGGATGGGACTGGTCCACCGAGGTCCAAAGAGTTCACCACACCCCTTTCAAGATGAGAAGGAATACTAAGGATGGGGATTATCAAAGGCTGTTTTGATATTCTTTGGGAACTTCATTTTGCGGCAAGCTATTTCAGATCTCGCAAGGCGAAATGCGAAACGGAGCGCTGAAGGGATTTCATTCTTCGTAAGGCCGGATTTCTGCCACTCCACGGTAGAAAGGCGCTGGCGGCTGAGAGGAATGATCAAGCCCTGCCAGGACAAGAACTTGCAGGCTTTCCTGGTAAACCCAGCACAGCTAAAGATTATTAATAATATATTATAATAATATAATAATTAATAAAGACTCTATTTTTCTCTTCTGAGATGAAAGAATACCTTGACTCTCTATGCTTGTAGGAGGTCGCTGCTTAAGCCATGTGGTAGGGTTCAGTTGAATCAAGCGGCAGGGGTATGGGCCTGGGCAATGTATGATTTTCTCTATTTTCACGTATCGGTAATAGTTTTTGGGTTCTTTGTTGTTGTTTTGAGGTTACTTTGGTGGTGGGCTCCTTAATGTTAGTAGATAACTGTATTAGCTTGTATTCATCCTCACTGCTTTCACTGCGCTCCATCAACTGCATAGACTAGATCTGGGCGCCTCCCTGAGTAGAGGGGATCGGAGGGGTGGGGTAGAAGGGGGTAGAATGGGAGGGGGTGGGGTAAGGGTGGGGTTTGGGGGGTGGCTGGGTGGGAAAAAGGGAAGTGGTACAGTCCAGGGCAAAGTTATGAAGTGATGGATAATAACATGTGGAAGGATTTGATTGCCGAGTTTAAAGCACAATGTAATGGCAAACATTAGAATATGCACTATAAATGCGGGAGGCCTGAACGACTGGAAGAAGAGACAGAGGTTGGCCTACCTGGTAAAGCACGAAAGAATAGATATTCTTTGCGTACAGGAGACCCATCTCCCATGGGCCAAACGCAGGCAACTCTGTTTGAGTGGTTTTGAATTAGCTGTATGCTCAACTCAGACTTCTACAATACGTGGGTGTTGCTATTTTAATTCGAGAGTCCTTGGGTAAAGTAAAGAAAGTAAAAGCAGATAGTAACGGGAGATGGGCAATAGCCAAATTAGAACTGGGTTTTACGTTATGTGTAACCTATGGCTCAAAATTAGATGAGCCCGAAATGTTTGACTTTTTCGAAGTTGAATTAGTTGGATGGTATACCCCTCTGATAAGAACAGGGGATTTTAATATCTCGGCTGACTGGGCCGGCTCTACACCATATGCTGGTCGTAAGCCTAAGGTTTTCCAATCTGAACAGTCCCTGCTGGGCTCTCATGGGTTGCAGGATGTCTGGGGGGGCTAAATTTCCTTTTTCTAACCCAGCTCAGAGGTATACAAAGTTGGACTATTTTCTGATCTCCTTGTCAGAATTACCCAAAGTTGATATTAGCACACTCCCCAGATTGGTTTCAGACTACAATCCCTTAATTTTAACATATGATTTAGGTCATATGGAAAGAAAAAGAAACTCCTGGACCTTCGAGAAAAAACTACTTGCTGATGTTAGATTCACGGATCATTTGAAAAAATGGGTAACACAGTTTTTTGCGGCAAACAGATACAGCACTTCTAGGTTTATGGTCTGGGAATCTTTCAAGGCGGCTTTGAGGGGCGAGACTATTAGCTGCTCTGCCAGGTTGAGAAGGGAAGACAGGGGAAAGGTTGAGGTTTTAATGAAGGAATTAGTGAAAGCTGAAGAACAACATGTAAAGGATATAGCTTCCGGGGTGAAAGGCTCTGTAAGTCAGAATGTGCTTTTAGCAGTAAAAGCAGCACTCCAAAAAGAGGTAACCTTGAAGGCTGTAGGGGAGTATCAGATCAATCGGGTCAAAAGATACAAGACCGGGGAGCAAGCAGGGAGAGTGCTTGCCCTCCGGTTAAAGCAGGAAAAGGCTAGGAACACTATTGTTCGTATTGAAGAGGATGGGGTAGAATATACGGAAGTCAAGGATATCCTCAGGGTATTTGAGAATTTTTATCAGCGGCTCTATGAGTATGAAGCACCTAGTAAGAAACCTGGCGAGGGACTTCGAGACTCTGGCCCGCAACTGGATGAATTAATCAGAAAGGAACTTGATGAGGATATCACATTAGTTGAGATCACGACAGCACTGCGGGAATTAGCTTCTGGGAAGGCCTCAGGTCCCGATGGGATTCCCCTCGAAGTATATAAAGTTTTTGAAGCAGAAATTGCCCCACTCTTATTAGATTTCTTTAATGGAGTTATGTATTCTGGCTCGATACCGGACTCTTGGAAAGAGACAAATATAGTAATCTTTCACAAAAAGGGGAAACCGGTGGAAATGGCAGGATCATATCGCCCCATATCATTGATTAATTTTGACAACAAACTCTATTAAAAAATTCTGGCAAAAAGGTTGAGCAGGATCATTGGCAATCTCTTATCCCCGTGGCAGCATGGTTTTGTCCCCAGTCGGGGCACAACTGATCACACATGTAGGGCAATAACACTATTCGACGCCCTGGCTGCCACGGGGGGAGAGATGGCCATGATCCTGCTCGACGCAGAGAAAGCGTTCGATCGCGTTGATTGGAGCTTTCTTTGGGGTTTTGTGGAGGCGAGAGGATTTGGTCCTAACATTATTGGAGCCCTTAAGGCAATGTACGTAGAGCCTGTAGCCAGGGTGACGGCCATGGGCGAGAAATCTGGGGTAATTAACATTAAGAGGGGGACTCGTCAGGGGTGCCCCTGTTCTCCCAATCTCTTTACCATGTACATTGACCCTCTCATCCAGGGCATTCTAGCCTGTCCCAAAATAACTGCAGTGGTTTGCAAGGGCTACCCAAATAAAATCTTGGCGTGTGCCGATGACCTTGCTGTGTTAACAACAAATCCACAACAGTCTCTCCCTATTTTGGGGGAAATGGCTAAAATGTTTGGTAGTGAGTCTGGGTACTTATTAAATCAAACGAAAACTCAGGTTATATGTTCCAAGAATAATATTAAAACTGATTACAGATTTGTCGATTCTGCAACATATTTAGAGGTTAAAATCAATTCCACTGTGGGAAAAATTGTCGCTGAGAACTACCTGCCGCTTATTAAAAACATTGAAACTGAATTAAAGAGAATAGACGTGCTTCATCTTTCTCTGGTAGGAAGGGTGAACGCTTTGAAGATGTCTATGTTTCCTAGAGTGCTGTACCGGTTTCGTGCTATTCCATTGCTAATAGAGGATAAAATTATGAAACATCTGGAAGCCGTTTTTATTAGATTTGTATGGCAATATGAAAGGGTACGGCGCTCTACTAATTTAATGTGGTTACCTAGAGAAAGGGGTGGGATGGCTCTCCCGAATTTAAGATTGTACCATTGGCCTGCCTCTTGATCCAAATGGCTACCTTAGTTCAGGCCGAATCTGCAATTGTCACAGGGCCCGAGATTATTGATGGACGGGAGCCTCCCCAGATTTTTAGGATGCTTTTAGGTGGCAAGGCATCAGGGTTACTGCACTGTGAGTTAGAGCGATGCTTTTATAAAAAAAACACGACTGAAGACACTCTATGGGGCATGGCAGGCGTGGAAAGCAATTATGAAATTCTTTAGTGTTCCAAAAGTTAATCCATACGTACAATTGTGTAACTCTTCCATCTTGCCCCATTTGAAAAACCGATAGAAATTTGCAGGTGTGGAAGCAAATGGGGATTATGTCTTTGGGAGACATATTGGAAGGAGATAAGATTTTGGGATTTGAGATATTGCAGGAAAGATTTGGTATTCCAGGTAGCCACTGGCTGTTGTATGGTCAAGTTGCTCGTATGATTGGGGCAGTTAGGCCTAAGGTCTCATCGATAGTTGACTTTCCAGTGATCGAGGTATTACGTAGCGGATGCAAGAAGATCAAGACTATTTATGACTGCTTAGTAGAACAAATTCAGGATGATATAGATAAGGTAGAGTCTAATTGGGCTTTAAAACTGGGGGATCCAGATGTGGATGTGGATCTTTCCCTCTCACTGAACAAAAAGATATTTTGGGCTTCTAACCTTCGAGCCCAACATTACAAGACTATTTTTAATCTGTATCACACACCTGCTAAACTATACGCCTGGGGTATAAGGGAAAACAACAGTTGCCCCAGATGTAATGAAAGTCATGCTGATATAACACACATGTTCTTTTTCTGCAATCGGTTGGATTCTGTTAAAAGTGAGATAATGAAATTTTGGCAGGGGCTGCTAGGTCATGACATCGACCTATCCCCTACACTAATGTTGCTTGGTAATGACTCTAAGCTGGGCCTGGGAGATGATGAAAGGGCCTTAGTGTTTTTATCTGTTGCAGTACTCCGAATTTTAATTTCTGCAGCTTGGAAGGATGTGACTGCCCCATCCTTCCAGATGTGGCTATCCAGATTTTTGGGAATTCAGAATATCGAGCTAAACCTGTACAAATTTAAAGGTAATAGAAAGCGTGAAAAGGGTGAGCGCCTTTGGGCCCCGGTAACAAACTGGAGGGCTGCCAGAGTATGATCTGTTTTTAAAGTAATTGCTGCCTTATGGCTTGATAGGTCTTTTAATGAAATGTCTTTTACTATTAATCTATTATTCCTTCCGTTAAGGTTTTATCGCAGAATTTGTGTAAATATATCAATTGCTGTTTTGTGCTTTGACCATGTATATAATATGTGAGGAATTATGTCCTTCCTTGTACCACTTTCCCAATAAAAATATTTAAAAAATAAAATAAAAAAAAAGGAGGTGGTCCAGTCATATTTGTGATAGAGGCACATGAGTATCGGCAGACAGAGGTATTCTATTCATGGATACATTTTCCAGCAGCACACGCTGTGACAAAAGATTTCCACTATTAAAAAATAGAGGAACCTCCGGATATATACACTCCTTTCGAGGACGTTGAAATCCCACTAACATACCAAGAGCATCTGCTCTGGTTTAAAGGCGCCCTAAAATATCAAAATCACATCACCAGGCACGGTCCACTAGGTAGACCAGGAGCCACGTGGCCAGTTCTAGCCAGCTACACACAACACCCAGACATTGAAACAATGTCGAGCGAAGAACTTCTGGTTAAACTAAAAGAATTAACAAAGGCATATAGAGAATTAGTTCAATTGGCAAGGGACGATATAAAGTACCTCCAGAAATTGAAGGAGACAGATATAACAAACCAACCATTTGAACTTGCCAGAATCAGAGAAAAATCCTATGAAGAATTAGGAAGAGATAGTTTGGGTGGGAAACCAATAAAACCCCAACTAACTGAAAATCCTGAAAAAAACATTTATTAAAAATAATCTAAAAACTCCAAAAAAAGAGTTGGGATGGTAATAAACAATGTTCTCCCAAGGAAAAACGATTCCAGTCCAGAGGAAGGTCTCCTCACAGAAATCGGAAAGAAGAGGACGGTCAGAACACAAGGAAGAGCACGTCAAGCCGAAAGACAAAGAACCTGCTCATCAACTAAAAAAATCACAATTTCCCAGAAAGAAGGTAGCAAGTATTAAAATTAACCATGCTGAGGATTCCGAGGACAAAATTGAAAAACGGAAAGTGGGCCCAGACAATGCTAGACAGCGCAGCGTAAGTGACCATAGCTCGTAAGATCCTGAAGAATCTTCTGGAGACAGTGGACACGAATACATACATTCAGGTGGAAACTGCAGACACGAGTTAGCGTGCCCCATAAACTAAATGAAATACCATTACATATAGAGGGAGATAAAACTAGGAAAATAAAAGGTCTCTTTTGGGAGAATCTTTCTAAAGGCTATGACATCCTGTTAGCTGAAAAAGACTGGCCACAAGAGTTTGTCAGGGAGTGCCCTCATGGCAAAGAAATGATTATGCCTGCCTTCTCAAATCATATTCCAATTCATAAAAAATACACATTCGCAAGAAAATGGGCAGTGGCCCAAGCCCCTGCATTATACAAAAATCATGTAGGATGGGATGAGGCCTCTCCTCACCATAAAATCCAGTTAAACAAAATCAACCCACTGCACAAAGGCAGTACCCAGTTAAACAAGAAGCTAAAAAGCAAGTCAGGGAGATCTTAGATCAACTTGAATATCAAGGGGTGATTGAAACATGCACCTCACAAATGAACAATCCTTTGTTTCCTTTCTCCAAGCCAGACGATTTATATTGTCTAGTTTTGGACTACAGGCACTTAAATTCCTGCTGCAAAACTTTTGCAGTACAAAATTCACACAGTGCAGCACTAATGAACAACATCGTGCTCAAAAAAATATAAAACGACATTAGATATCTCTAATGGATTCTTCAGTCAAAACATTGCACCTGAAAGCAGGTATTTGACCGCTTTCTCAATAATAGGGCCACAAAAACAATTTTGCAGACTCCCACAGGGATTCAAGAATAGCCCAGGATTATTCTTAGCAAGGGTAACAGAATTACTACAAATATATGACGATGAGGCATTATCATATGTCGATGACATCTATCTTACAGACGATGACCTGGAGACTCACTTAAAAAGAGGGAACACCATAATTCTTGGGTTCGCATCAGAGGGTTACAAATTCAACTTTAAAACGTAAAGAATTGCCCATCTAATAGTCCTACTTTAAGGATATGAATTATCAAGTGAAGGCAAAAGCCTGGCAGACAACTTCTTAGAGAAGTGTGCAGTACTCCAAGCCCCAGAAACGCAGAAAAATTTACAATCAATACTAGGCTTCCTGAATTTCGGTAGAACATACATTCTAAATTATGCAGAGAGGGTTAAACCTCTCTATGAATTAATAAAACCTGATTTCAAACCAATACATTGGACTCAAAAACATACAAATTTTGAGATCATTACAGACAGACATGTTAGCTAAAACAAAACTGAAAACACGCGAAAACGTACGCAACCTTGTAATCCGCGTCATCCCAGGAAGATGCGGATTCACGTACCTGACCTCTAATGAGGGAGAAACGGTACCTATAGCTTACAAATCACACCTGTACACACAAGCTGAAATTAAATTCAGCTCTACAGAGAAAATTCTGACAGCGGTTCAAACTGCTGTAGCAAAAGAAAGAGCCCTGGCACAAGGTAAACGAATAATAATCATTACACCAATAACTGCTCTTGAAGCAGTAACAAGGCAAGCATTCCAAATGCTAAAGCTCTACATCCAAGTTGGATACAATGGGTTAATTCTCTTGCTGCAACAGACGTAGTATACGAATTTGATCCTAATTTAAAAACACAAGAATTTCTCCAATATGAATACGAATGTCCTCTGCCGACCGAAATCCTGCCTCTGGAACATTACGGCTGTATAATACTGTATAATATATACAGACGGATCAGCAAAACCCGCAGTTGGGGGTAAACATGCTTATAGTGCTGCGTGCGCGATCGTTAAAGGTCATTGGCACGAAGGAAAATTTAGACCACTGGTCACTAAAACCCAATCTCTAGGAGATTGTACAGCTCAGCGAGCTGAACTTCTGGCATTTAAGATGGCACTTGAAAATACCGATCACGAATTCCCCACACTAGTAGTGTGTGATTCATATTACTGCATTCAATCTTACAATGAATACTTGCAGAACTGGGTTCAAAACGGCTTCAAAGATGCAAAAGGTGGCACAATCGAGCATAAAACGCTTTGGGAACAAGTAGTTCTTTTACAGAAAGAACTACAAAAGGCTCACGTGATACACACACTGAGTCATCAATGTGATGGCGTTCACGTTGCGGGGAATTCATTGGCTGATGAAGCAGCGAAGGCAGCTGTGCAAACGGCTTCCGTAGCATCTATCACCCGGTCAAAAACAAAAATAGACAGCGATATAATGAAAGCTGTCAGTGCTTCAGTAAATGATGATAAAAAAACACTCCCGAAAGGCTTTCCATTAAAATATTCATACATAACAGATGCAAATAATGTTCCATTTGCTCTAATCCCTGTAGTGGGGGATAGGGCAATTCCAAACATGGAACACAGATTAGGACTTATTTTCGCGGCACACGAAGGGCTAGCTTCTGCACATGCTGGTATTTCCGCTACAACAGCGTAATTAAAACAGAGATATTGGTGGCCACACATGAGAAAACATACTAAGAACTATGTTCTAGAATGTGAAATATGCCAAAGAATGAAAGTATCAACGTTAAAACAACCAGCGCAGACGCCCCTTCTAATCTCAGATACACCATTAGCGTGTGTTTACTTGGACCACTGTGGTCCCTTACAAAGGGATGGCAACTATAAATATATCATGGTCGCAGTGGATTCCTGCACGAGATTCATTTGGATGTGGCCCCAGCACTCGGCTGACACCAGAACTGTTATAAAAGACTTGCAAGTCTTTATCGGCACATACGCAATTGGCAGGCTACATTCTGACCAGGGTCCTGCGTTTAGCTCTCGAGCTTACAAAGAGGCCATGACCAGCATGGGCATTGCATTGCGGTACTCTTAATCCTTCCATCCTGAGGGAAATACGGTAGTGGAAAGAAAAAAAGTGTGACATAATGCAATCTATAACAGCGAGGGTATTAGGCTCAGGTGATGGGCGGGTCAAACATTTAATAAGTGTCCAACGTAGTCTTATTAACATGCCAATTAATTCTCTAGGAGGTATCAGTCCGTACAAACTTTTGTTTGGTACTAGAATGATTATCCAGGATCTGGATCGTCAAACTTCAGTGGTAGAAGAAAAAACTTTTGATATCAAAGATCATTTGGCTGTTTTACAGGACTTGAATGAAACAAGAAAAAGTCTAAGTAACAAAGTGTAAGCCAACAACCACTGTAGAACCACCTGTCCTAGCAAGACCTGTCTGGATTCCAAAGATTGGGGATCTGGTCAGAGAAAAAATCGCGGTGAAGAAGGAATTTGGGCCTTCTTACAGAAAAGCAGTACCTGTCTTAGCTGTCAGCGGAACACGATCAGTAGTACTACCGCCACTTGCTGGTAAAAAGGAAAACAGAATTGTTTCCATCGACCTGGTGAAACCACAAACATGTGGCCGATAATAAATAGCAGGCCCAGTGGATTACCAAGAAATAGCAGAAGACCAAACTTTGCTACAATCCAAGAGGTTCAAACTGAGAGACTAATCACATTCAATAAAACTGCAGTAAATAAAAAAGGACTATGCAACAGAGCCATGGAACTTGTGCCTCTTGAAACCCAAATTGCTACAATTCCTAAGCCTCAGACTGTACAAATGTAACAAAAGAAAATGCAAAGATCAATGAAAATCCGGAAGCAATCCCACCAATTGACAGAACGGCATCTGCCAATTTTATCAACTTTGATGACTTTTCCGATGATCCAAGTGAACATGGAGAGAAGCCAGCAACAAAAACTTTCAAAGAAAAAATAACCGAGCTTTTTCACCAACTAAAAGAGACATATCTGATTTCACCATGGATTGAATTTTGGACTGTTAGGTGTAATTTTCCTCCTGCTTTGGCTCATCATGGTTTTATGCTTGGGTAAATTCATTGATGGAAAATATAGTACAATGGACACTGCAAGTCAGAACATCAACTTGGTCCTAAAGTCTCACAGATCCTCTCACATCGAGAAAAGAGAACTATCATCAGTGAACATCACAGCCAATCCAATACCTGGGGGTATAGCATGGGACAGAACTGAAAATGAAATTCATGGCCCGATTGAGCTCTTGAAGTATCCACACCAGTTTAAGGTTTCCGTAAGTGATTTTGTGATACCAAGTTCTTTTTCTGATGATTAGGACTTTGAAAATATTAATAATATGATGTCCGATCTAGTAATGTCAGCTAAATTTACAGAACATGATTATTTACAGGGTTCATCAAATTATGAAGAATTATACTGTTACAATCACTATGGTCATCACTATTTGCATAAATCCGCACAACATAGAAATGTTTTTACTTATAATCGATGGGAACATTGTCCAACTCCTCCAAAAGGAAGTTCGAAGACATTTTTTGAGAAATTTCCATACTTCTCAGGGTTTAACAAAAGCGATCCAGAAACGTTTTATTTGAAAATGTTAAAGACAGGGATGAAAACAATGTTGACAAATACTAAACTGATTTATTCTGAAAAATCAATGACAAAATGCCTACATTTGGTTTTGAATTTTGGAAAAATAACATTGAAACAAAAACCATCTGGGGAACAAAAGACTGGCAGGTACAAGGTCTAGAATCATTATTTAGAGCCTGCATGATCCCAGAACAAGTAATATTCCTGAATGATACTCTTCAACCAACTACTTGTCTTGGTTTAGCTAAGATAAAAGACTTAAATAAACAGTCTAGTCCGAAGCCCATACCTGATAGTAATAGTACTACGGATGTGGAGATAGACGTATCCCATATTTTTCACCAAAACAGAACAAATCCTGATTGGAAAAAATGGTTGATCTGGCCCACAGACACAAATAACTGTCAAGATAGATTCCTGAACAAAAGACAGGGGTTCAAACTGACCAGGCCAGGCCCAAGATATTCCCAGAGACAACATCTAGGGATAGTTACAACATACAGTGTAGGGAAATTATGCCTTGAGTGGCTACAGAAATCCACACTGGCTGAAATTAAGCAACACTTGACTTTACTTAAAGAAGGTGCTGACTTGCGAGATTTCATACTCTGACCTCGCAAACAGCGTCAACAACATTTCATAGCGGCCGGTATATGCGCTGCATACAATGAAGCTTGGTAAGCAATGCAAATTGAAACCGCAGAAAAAATATGAGAAATTGATCGTATAAATTTGGAAAAATCACTTTCTGTAGTGGACAATGAGTTAACGGCTGTCTTCCAGAATATATTCACTGGACAGCATTGTATCATCTGCCTTTGATATAATAGAGCAAGACTTGTTAATGTTACAACATGGTCAGTCCCAATTGCGTTCTATTGTACAGCTAGGCTGGACGTTGCAAAACCTACGTTCAGGCTACGTGCTGTGGCGTCTAATCAACATAACGTCATTATTTTCTATCTTTACCCTTACTGATAAACAAATCCGTTTGGCACAAAAAGGAGCAGGCTTTACGATTCTGAGCATTGAAAAACTTGAGAGATTACCATTGACAATGTCAGAGAGACCTGTCATTGAATGGATAATAGACGGAACAATTACAATTCCGATAAAAACTTTCCAGTTTAAATATTGCCAAGAATATATACCAGCAGGCCAGTATGAAAGGTTGGGTAAAGGATACATCAAATCAACCTGGGATTTACCTTACACACACAAATGTTATAGTGAAGGGAAAAAGGAGGTATTCCTTAGTGGCAATAATTGTAAAAAAATCACTAAGCGGTACACTTCTGTGTCAAGGTATTAACTTGCATGGAGCCTGCGAAGGTTCTTCAAATAACCTTTCATGTCACCTGCAAGGCACTCCTGCAACACAGATAGAACCATTCTTCAGACAACTTTCCAACGGTAGCTACGTTATGATAACTGACCACAGCTGTAGTGGAATGGTGCCAGGAGAATGCTATCTCGTAACTGTTCTTCCAGGGTCGTTTGCTGTATGCAAGTATTGTATCCAAACAGCAATCCAGACATGGAGGCGGCAATATGGCCTTATGTGAATATCTCTTCTATTCAAATTGATACTTAAACAGAATGAAGTCTATTTTTTTACAGACAACTGTGCCGCTGACCCCGTCCACAGAAACATATGATCTGCAAGTTGCAAGGTCAACATCAGAGATACATACCCTTTTATCGACAAATTGCCTGTGCATTTCGTAGAAATGTTAAGTCAAATTTTAAACATGTCTGATACTAGTGGCATCGCACATGTATTTAAGACAATTTTTTCGGGACTGTTAACACCATTTGAAACAGTTCTGGGCATCTTCCCGAATTTTGTCCATTCTGTCTTTGGCGGCCTACCTTTAATTTTGGGACTCTTAGCAGGAATTTAATTTTTGTTCCTTCTGCTCCGATATGGCAAGCCAAGCCACAGACAAGACTCAAGCAATGATAGAAGAAACGATCCTAGCAATACGCTACTGAGACCGTATCACTAAGGTCCTCGGATTAGCCCTGCTAAGAGATCCGAGTACAACTTGGTTTCTTTCATTCAGACCAATCTGGCAGGATTGCATCTTACCTGTGCTTCGATGTCTGCTATGCGGAGAAGAATGCGTGTTGGACGTCTGTCTTACACTACCATCAGCAGTAGAAATTGATATCGATACTTTTCTTTGTTCAGTAACGACTCATGCAACATGTTGTCCTCAGCGGCTACCTATTCTGATGACGGCATTCGTTGAGACTTCACCATTACGAGTAGGTGGCGGTGAAGTACGAGAGGAAAGCAGCACCAAACAGGTACAACCTTCTGTGAGCATTGCTGATCCAAACATCGACGATATCAATCACGCACAGAACTGCACAGTTTCAGTATTTTCAAACTTGGTCGAACTTTCACCTAATGTTGTAGACCAATTTTTTGCAAGCCTGTTTGATATGATGTTCTCCCCTGAACAACAAGAATAACTTTTTAAAAAAAACAAGCACACAGCGTTCCCTGAACTCTGAATTTGGCCTTCAGTTCTGTTAAACAAAGGAACTGAAAACATTTGGAAGTAATTTATTTCCCCCCTAAAAGCGAAATTATTTTTCTTTCAAATCAAAAATATTTACCATTTTTTTTCTGGCACATGGTCCTTTGCTTAAAGTAGAACTATTCAAAGAGAACAGAGCTTCTATTTTTAGAGACAATATTTTACCTCATCTTCTAGCACATGTACAGGATTGTGTAAATATGTGATGGAATGGTCTCAACCTTCTTTTCTGTATACAGAGCCATTTCATGTGTAATTTTCGCAATTCATTCAGCTGATATATATATATATATATATGTATATGCATTTAACTGAATGATAACCTTGCTTGAAAAACGTACAGTACCAATACTCATTTTTGTGTATAAACCATACACCATTTCAAATGCAATTATGTACTTTGGGGTGGGTTGGAAAACACACATGCATTGTATGTTTAATATTGCTTATTTTTAGTAATGATGGACATTAATATGTGGAGTGGGTGTTGTCTTTCTATCTAGGACCCTAATTCGATATTCCCAATTCATGCCCTTATGTGGTTATAACAAATAGTATCCTTATAAAGGCATAAGAATCATATCCATATTTAGTAATAGCCCATGCAGTCCAAAGCACGGCAAGGCTACTCCCATAGACTCCTAGAAAGCACAACGCGTTCTTTAAACAAACCAAGCCTCCAGCAGCCCGGGAATTCCCCCTGCTTTTGTTTTGATTTCCCAAGAACTCCTGGAGTCCAGAAAGAACTGTTAGTTCTTAGTGACGTCTTATGTCTAACCTTACGTCAAACCTGGCACCTTTCAGGTATAAACATACCAACGTTGCCTTAAGCAAACACACGGTGGTGGGGAGCAGAGCGACGTTCTACTTGTCCGAGAGCCCAGCTGTTGCCAGAGCCTAAGGAAGCCGCCCCTCCCTTTTTTGATGCAGTGGAGAAGCTGCCTTTTCTCACGCCGAGAAATCTAGCTCCGGTGTTCCAAAGTCACCCTTGCGGGTTGCTGGGAGATCGAGTCCTGAGAAGCGAGATACAAGACCTTCTTCATTCTATAACCAAGGTACGGAGCTGATTAAAACCTTAGAGAGAATTCTTGATTCCGATACTTGGCAAAAACCTAACTTAACTTAAAACTGCAACTTACTTACTCCTTCCCACGTATTAGGCTTAGGTCAGGTACACCGAGGTAGGCGTATCTTAGAAGCATCAGTTGAGTTCGTTAGTCAATGTTTTTATGTATGTATATATTTTATCCATTTTAAAGTATCATATGGCTAAGAAACCATATCAATGCTTTTACAGTATTATTTCATAATACTACTTACTGTACGCACTTTACTTTATGATAAGTATTGCAATTGTGGCAATTCATTTCTCTTGCATGAGAAAGAAGACTGCTCAATAAAATCACACCTTTTATTGAAAACGCCTGTCTCTCTATTTCTCTGCACTCTGGTGAAATTAAGCATGCACGATTGACTGAGTGAAATAGCTGTCTGTTGTTTTCACACGACTCTAGAGATACACTCTTTATTCTGAGGGAGCAAAGTTGTCATGTTTATGCGGTTGTCAGAAACGAACCCCTTCTTGTCTAAATCAGGACGGTTAACCCTTTCCTGAACATTCGAGAAAGTTTCTAGTGACCTTAGCTAGCTGGCAAAAACTAATTAAGTCTAACATAGTCATTAGAGACCTAGATGACCTCAGTCCTACGTCTACACTGCTGATAATGTTATTCCAATGCGCAGGAATATAGGAACTACACTACACAGGGTGAACTGGCACTCTGCCCAGCCACTACCCAACTACAGCTAGCCAGTGGCTACTGGACTAGTGGGACTCCAGTAAACTGTGCCAAGATATCAGGCACCTATGATCAGATCCCTGACACCACTAGAGCGGGGTCCTCACTCACAATGGGAGGGCACTTCTGTTGCTTTGGGTGGGGGGTTAAGGGGCTGATCAAGAATATTTGACTTCACATCATATGCTGAAACTATATCCTTTCAATCCAAAGATTGGTATCAAGGCTCTAGTGAATGAGAGCAGCCCTGTGTAACATGATCTGTAATATGCAATGCTTACTGTGTGTTTTCATGTTAACTGTTTTTATAGTGCTTGGCGTCTAGGCGCTATAATACTGTTTGGGGTCAGAACTCTGTCCCAGAGGGTTGTAGAGACTTCTGGTTTTCACTGTTTATCCTAGTTTTATGTGTAGTATAATTATCTTATGTGTATTAAAGTACTTTTCTTTTATAAAAAGTAAAGCACTGACTGGACATTGAGTTTATCAGCTGGTGGTACAGTTTACACTGTATTCTGAATGTCTAACCCCATCTCACCCCCTTGAGTAAGCCTTGGACTGCTCTGTCTCGCTACCCTGAGAGAGTCAAGTGCTGGAGAGGAGTACTTGGTTATCCAGTTTTGGGTCCCTTAGTATTGAGGCCCCAGGACACCAGTGAGGGAACACTCCAGTTGATGCGATTGGAGCGCAGTTACCCCCGAGTGCCCTGGTGTCCAGGAAGCCGGGTCTAACAGTGATCCATTTGAAGAATGCTTTCTTTTCGATACCATTCACCCCGACAGCCGTTATTTGTTGGAGTTCACCGTGAAAAATAGATCATTTCGGTTCTGTAGAGCTCCACAGGGCTATACAGAGAGACCTAGCATTTACAATCGGGCATTATAAAGGCAGCTGGATTCTTTTCCTGTACATACAGAGGTGGCCCTTATCCAATATGTTGATGATATCTTGTTGGCTGCAGATACCCCTCAGCAGTGTGAAGAAGAAACACTTATATTGGCATTTCTTGCCTCCCACAATCACAAAGTCTTGCGAAAGAAACTGCAATTTTGTAGAGAGCAGGTTACCTATGTAGGTCACCTCCTGTCTAAGGAGGGACTTGCACTCACGCCAGATCGCATTCAGACCATTTTAGATACTCCTGTGCCCCGTACTCAGAAGGATGTCCGTGCACTGATTGGCCTTACTTCCTTTTGTAGGCAGGGGATCCCCAATTTTTTACACATTATTAAACCTTTGTTGGCCCTTTTGACTAAAGACACTCCGATGCCCCTCCCATGGACAACTGAATGTCAGAATGCCTTCCAACAGTTTCGCCAAGCCCTTTGTTCAGCACCAGTATTAGGGACTCCAGACTACACTAGGACTTTCACACTATGTACATGAGAGGGAATGTTGTACCCTCTCGGTTTTAACACAGATGTACGGTGATAAACAACGTCCTTGTGCATATTTCTTAGCTGTCCTTGACCCAGTCGCTTGCGCGCTACCTTGATGTTTCCACTCTGTGGCAGCAATGGCTGTATTTATACGTCAGAGTGAAGGAATAGTTTTATCACACAAACTGCTTGTGTTGGTACCCCATTGATTTGATGCTTTGCTAAATCAAATGAAAACACAGCATTTGACTAGTGCTCGCTTGACAGGATATGAATTGACACTTTTGGCCCCTCATATCACATTGAAAAGATGTTTGACCATAAACCCTGCTACACTGTTGCCATTTCCAGCTACTCCGTCTCAGTCGCAAGAGTTACATGATTGTATATTCCTTACTGAAGAGCAAACAAAGGGCCGAGCTGACCTACAAGAAGTACCTCTACCTAGTGTTGAGGGGGAGCTATGAGTTGACGGCTCGTGTCTAAAATTGCCTGATGTAATCGCATGGGCAGCAGATGTAGTGCCAACACTTCAGACAGTAGTTGAAACAGCTCCCATCCCACAAAAGTCGGCCCAAGCAGCCAAACTGATTGCACTGACAAGAGCATGTGAGCTTAGTACAGACTTACTTGTTAACCTTTTACTAACAGCCAGTACGCTTTTGGGGTGGCACACAATTTTGGTCGTTTGTTGAAAGAAAGGGGCTTTCTCATCTCACATGGGACACAGATAGTGCATGGAGAATTAGTACATAGTCTCCTTACTGCTCTAACCTATCCTAAGTAAGTGGCAATTGTTAAGTGTAGTGCACACAAGAAGGTCACTGATAAAATAAGAGCAGGTAATGCCTTTGCAGATCACACAGCCCGTGAGACACCAATGCAGCGAAGCACCACATCTATGTATGTGGTTGAGTCACAAGATGAGTGACTATTTGTTCCAGTTAAGGGACAGCTTGTCTTCTATTTATCAGCAGATGCAGGTGTGAGCCCTGCTGTGCTGACAGATCACCGCAACATTCTGGTCACCGAGAGAGAACGAGCTGCGTCACCTGAAGGACCGGAGGAAGTTTGCCCAGACCACACGATCCAGGTGCATCTAGATATCTGCTTTGATCCAGGAAGAAAGACACTTCATCACAGAAAGAGACTGTTTGAGCCACTGTCCTGGGTGGTTAAAGAATGACTACAAAGGGGGGTAGTCTTTTAGTGATTATTTGTCTCAGAGTTAGGGAAGAAACCAACGCCTGCCCAGGACCTTAGGGCATTATCTATTTTGCTGTTTATCGACGAGATGAACATGCCTGAGGAGAAGAAATTAAATGTTATGTTAGGTTATTGAGTTTTATATAGCGCACAGCTGCCCCAGCAAAGGGGTGTCCCGGTGCTTGCAGCTCAGAGGAATGACACACACAACAGCCGTCTAGCAACCAGAAACTACACTAAAGGAAAGAGAAAAGTTTTAATAGCTTTCCTAAAGGCAAACAGGCAGTTTATGCCACGAATGTGTTCAGGCAAAGAGTTCCACAGCCTAGCAGCAATGCAGCGGAAAGAACGCCCACCCGCACGGCAGAGCTTTACCCGTGGGATGACAACCAGAACGAAGCCGGCGGGAAGTAACATAAGGAGTGAGCAGGTTGCTCAATAGGTCAGGACTAGCACATTTCACTATCTTAAAGGATATACACAGTGCCCCAGGAAGACTTAATGCAGGGGCACCTCAAGGATCTTCTTTTGAGAGAGGGTTGAGGAAGCGCAGGGCCGCTCCTAGTGCAAGAAAGTACACATCGTCAGCCTCCTGGAGGAAGCAGAGGGACCCAGCATCAAACTCTTGATTGAGGACTGGATGCTAACAATCGGTGCTGAAAGGTAAATGCTCTACCTTTTTATCTGTACACACAGCCCATAGAGTACCAAAAAGATTTCCCTGCCCGGGGCCCCACCAAAGCTAGTTGTAGCTCACTTATTTAATTAGCATGACAGAGGCCATGTGGTGCAGGCTGCGCACAGTTTGAGCTTACTGCACAATCTAAATGGAAAGGTGAACAAATTCCCAGATGACACTGAAGAGGTGCAGCAGCAATAAAAAAATAAAAATAAAAAAAAATAAAAAAAATCGGGTTTCCGACCAAACTGTGCATGCTGGAGTCAGAGGAAGCTCTATTCTTCATGCCTCCTGGGAAGCGTGAGAGTAGCTGGAGGCCAAGGGGGTGTCACTCACTACCAGACAGTGAATGGAAAATGCACAAAACCCGGAAGCCAAGGGCAGAGGCACCACCGGCAGGCCCTCCCAGGAATAGGCGGCAAGAAAACGTGCCAGGGTGATGAATGAATTGGCGCCCTAGAGCAGTCCAGAAACAGGATCTTTCAGTTCAACAGACTCACAGGGGAGAGATTTGGCTTCTGCGATGGTAGATGTGGAGCTGGGACTGTGTACAAGACCAAACTGAATTGATCTCATGATTTGGTGGGGACGTAGCCTTTCACATTCTGTGCTACTCTGTTTTGTTGGATGTGGCGAGAGCAGGGGGCCATGTGGAAGGGGAAAGTGGGGGACATCCCCTCGGCTTGGAGGGGGGGGGGGGGGGGGGGGGACAAGCCGAACCTAGAACCTGCAAGGCCGTTGCCTGATGGAACCCCCTACCTCCAGGACGGACCACGTTCTAATATAGGTCAATTTAATTCTTACTTGGTCAGTGCCTATTTTGTGCAAGGACCTGGGAGTGAGAGTTGAGGGGAATGTTTTGATTGTTTATGTGGCGCAACAGCAGACAGTATACCATGGACACATGAGGCCTGCACCTTCATCCAGGATACTCCAATGGGGGTCTAGGGGTTTACGCCTCTGTATATTATGGCAGTTAACCCCAATGGATCATTACTGAGGTATAACATGATAACCTGGAAAGCGCATGGGGTTTCCACACCCAAGGAGCGGAACCAGATCTACACCTATGTGACGAGCAAACAAAGGCATGCTGCGTACCTGCAGGAAACAGACATGGCCACATTAAAGCTCCTCAAATTGTCCAAAAGATGGGGCTGTGGGGCATGTTGTTGGCACCCCCTTATTCGGCCTATGTGAAAGGGGACCTGACCTGGAGATTGCCTGCTGAACCGGTGAGGGATCAGCCAGAGACAGGTAGACTCCCAAATGTAAGTTTGTAATGATAGAAGGTAGACTAGACAGCTCCCCAATATAATTGGTGGTGTTCTACGCACCCAACAATAATCACTTACAGTTCCTGGATGGCCCACCACACATGCTAGTAAAGGATCGGTTTGCGCCAATTATCTGGGTTAGAGACTTCAATTGTGTGCACAATGCTGAGCTGGACAGGTCAACATTCTCTCCCCCCTCGCCACCAATTCTGCCAGGCACATCGAGCATGAAGGTAGCATGCTCCTTTGACATTTCGATGCCAGACAGTTACATGAAATGTGGTGCACCATGCACCTCCAAACAGCAGAATACTCTTACTACTCAGTGGTACACTTGCTACATAACAGAATTGATCTCCTACTTTATAACTCAGAGATGGTCCTCACATCCTAGACATTAAATATCTAGGCTGCACCCATTCTGATCACAGTCCACTCAGGAAAGTGGTGGTGTGGGGCAGACAGCGCACACAGATACATTATTTGGAACGAATATGCTACTTACCAGTATGCATCTGTTCCTGGCATGTAGGGCTGCTGACATTCATATATGTGCATAGAACGCCGCCTAGTGTTGGGTCCGGATGAACGCACATTGTTGTCCTGGAAGAGTCTTCGAAGTATCACGAGATAGGTGGCTCCTCCCCTGGACTACAGTGTGCATGGGAATCGACTCCATCCTCAGATTGTTTTTAGCCATTGTGGCAAAGATGGAGTGAAACTCTGAATGATGACCATGCTAGAAGTATTTGTGAGTGCTGCAGCCGCTACAGGCGCCGGGGAGGAGGGCGGGCGATATGAATGTCAGCAGCCCTACATGCCAAGAACAGATGCATACTGGTAAGTAGCATATTCGGTTCGAGGCATGTGGGCTGCAGATTTCATATCTGTGCATAGAATACATAGCAGTCCCTCCATTAGCGGCGGCCGCCTGTGCCAGCTGCAGCAGTTTGGAAAAGTGTTTTAAGAACAGCCTGCCCTACAGCTGCCTGCTGTTTGGAGTGCACATCCACACAGTAGTGTTTTGTAAATGTGTGTGTGGTAGACCATGTGGCTGCTCTACATATGTCTTCTAAAGGAATATTTCCAAGGAAAGCCATGGAGGCCCCCAACTTCCGAGTGGAGTGGGCCTGCGGGGGACTCATTAGAGTGCGCTTGGCTTTCTGATAGCAGATCTGAATACACTTAACGATCCACCTGGCTATACAAGCCTTGGAAATGGGGTTGCCTTTGTATTGTGGCGAAAAGGCAACAAATAGTTGCTTCGTCTTCCGAAAATCTTTGGTCCTATCAATGTAGTACATCAAGGCTCTTTTAACGTCAAGCGTGTGGAGCATTCTCTCTGCAACCGGCTCAGGATTTTGGAAGAACACAGGTAGTTCTATAGTCTGGTTGATATGGAACTGAGAAACCACTTTAGGAAGGAACTTAGGGTTAGTGCGAAGCACCACCCTGTTGGAATGAATCTGTATAAATGGCTCTTGGATAGTTAGTGCCTGGAGTTCACTAACTCGTCGTAGTGACGTAATCGCTATCAGGAAAGCCACTTTCCATGTCAAGAACTGAATCTCGCATGAATGCAGTGGCTCGAAAGGGGGACCCATCAGTCTTGTGAGGACCACATTTAGGTTCCATTCGGGAGCTGGTGGGGTCCGTGGAGGAATGACTCGTTTGAGTCCTTCCAGAAAGGCTTTGATGGCAGGCACTCTGAAAAGGGAGAGGTGCTGCCTGTTTTGGAGATAAGCCGCCATTGCGGATAAATGTATACGAATGGAAGCATAGGCCAGATTACATTTGTATAGATGTAAGAGATAACAAATACGTCTAGCGGGTTGATGTTGTGGTCTGCACAATAAATGACATACCGCTTCCATTTCGCCGCATAGCATGCTCTGGTGGTGGGCTTCCTTGCCTCCCTGATTATGTCCATACAGTCAGGAGGCAAGTTGAGGTAGCCAAACTCTAAGACCTCAGGAGCCAGAGCGCCAGGTTGAGCTGTTGCGGATCTGGATGCTGAATGTCGCCATGGCTCTGCGTCAAAAGCTTGGGTGTGAGGCACAGCCTTTGATGCGGTACCACGGATAGTTCCAGAAACGTGGTGTACCATGGTTGGCGTGCCCACGTTGGAGCAACTAGGATGAGAGTCATCGAGTGTTGCTTCAGCTTGCGTGCCACCAGCGGTATTAGAGGTGCTGGGGGAAAAGCGTACGCAAATTTGCCTGACCAGTTCATCCATATCGCATTGCCCTGCGACTGTGGGTGTGGGAACCTGGCGGCAAAGCTTCGGCATTTGGCGTTTGTTTGTGGCGAACAGGTCTATCTCTGGATGACCCCACCTTTGGAAGTACGGGTGGAGTACTGATGGATAAATCTCCCACTCGTGCATTTGGTGGCTGTACCTGCTGAGCAGGTCCGCCATCTGATTGTCCTTGCCCGGGAAGTGTTCCGCCATGAGGAAGATATTCCTTTGAATGGCCCACTTCCACATGCTCTGAGCCAGATGAGACAACCGTGGAGAGTGTGTACCTCCCTGCTTCTGGATGTAGTACATGGCAGTCATGTTGTCCGTCCGGATCAACACGACCTTGTTGCACAGATGTACTTTGAATACTTTCATCGCCATGAAGATAGCCATCAGTTCTAGAACGTTGATGTGCATCTTCCTCTGCTGTGCCGTCCATAGTCCCTGCACAGTGTAGTGGAGTACATGAGCTCCCCAACCCTGGAGAGATGCGTCTGTCGTCAGAATGATATGTGGCACAGGCTCTTGGAACGGTCGTCCCTTGCAAAGATTTTGTGGATTCCACCAATGCAGAGAGCTGTATGCACGACCGGTTACCAACACTAGGTTTTCAACTGTCCATGAGCCTGAGTCCACTGACGTGCTAAGCACTCCTGATGCGGACGCATATGTAGTCTCGCGTGCGGAACTATGAAGATGCAGGAGGCCATCATGCCTATCAACTGCATGAACACTCGTGCCGGAAGCGAGCGTTGAGGTCTGAATTTTTGTATCAGCGATTGAATGCTGCTGACCCTCACTGAATTTGGCTGTACTTTGGCTGCCAGAGTGTTTATCGTCGCACCCAGATACTGCCGTATGTGGGCGGGTTGAAGGTGGGACTTTGGGTAATTCAGTGAGAATCCCAGATCGTGAAGAAGGTGAATGGTGTGGGACATGTGGGCGGCACACTGCTGGGCCGACTTTGCTTGGATTAGCCCGTCGTCCAGATAAGGGTAGACGTGAATGTTCTGTCTCCGTAGGTGTGCCGCCACTGTCGCCAGGCACTTTGTAAACACCCTGGGTGCCGTGGTGACTTCGAAAGGTAGAACTTTGAACTGGTAATGTTGATTTTGGATGGTGAACCTGAGGTATTTTCTGTGTGACGGGTGCAGCGGAATATGAAAATACGCATCCTTCAGATCTAATGTTGCGAGAAAATCTCCCTGACTGAGCAACGGCAGGACTTTGTGCAGTGTTAGCATGTGAAAGTGACTAAATCCTTAAAGAGTCCATCTAGCACTCGGTTTTTAATGTTCTTTTCTTATTTATTCAGTTCGTTATTGTGCAGCATTAACCCAGTGTTTAGTCTGGAAACACTTTGAAAACATGTAAAAAATTTGGAGTCAGCGGACAATCCCGCTGGCTAGGTGGTAATGTTGTGCACACTTTTACTAGAACCACCTTGGTTCTCTTCTGGTATATTTATAAGCAATAATACTCCATTCAATGTGTTGTTCTTGTTTCAATCTTTAGTATTTATTTCATCTTCTTAATCAATACGAATCCTTTTATTTCAGGACACTTCATATTAACATATCCCATTTACCCAATGCATTTCGGGTCATATGGTGACCCTTCCTCAGGGGTCTCTGTGAGAAAAATCAAGGAAAATACTATCAGCCTCATAACCATCTCTGTACATATATAACAACATCCAATTGCATTTCTTATGTACACTCTGTAACCATTAAGCAAACAAAAATAATATCTTGTGATCACATGAACCTTCTCAAGTTAACCTGGTGATCCCTACATAGCCAAACTCTCAGTGCTCTCGCTGCGCGCTCCGTGAAAACAAATTGACCGTTGAACTAAAAAAGCTTCTAAAGCAAACTCTCAGTATTCTCACTGCGTGCTCCGTGAAAACAAATAATAACAAAATGACCGTTAACCTAAAGAAGCTTCTCGAGCATGTAAAGAACCCTGCTCCTCGTTCGTGCTTAACTTACTGGGAAATGCGAACGTCCCGCGATTCAAGCTCTCTTCCAATCCGCTACTCCCAACCTCTTGGTGTGCGTCTATTTTAAACTATGCGCGCTGGGATTGGCTGTGCTTGCGATCACGTGATCGCAATGTTAAACACTCATCTAACTGATAACTAACGATGCAGAATCGGTAAATATTGTGAAACATTCCTAATATCTTAAAACCTAGTACCGAAAATCATAAGTAATTTTCATTGAATGTCTGAAAAAAAAATTTGACAAAATTTTTGAAAAGGTTCGAACATCAGAAATGATTCCTCATTTTACACACAACTCTGTTACCTTAGTTCATATAGATCAGTGACCCAGAATAAAGTTGGTCAACAGTAAATAAAACAGAACAGAAACATAAACATTCAAAATTGCTGGGGAAAACACTCAAGACAAATGTGTCGGCCATTTTGGGTAGGGGAATTCTCAACACTTAAAGTCATGCAAGGAAATATTATCAGCTCTCCCAAAGTCTGTTTATAAAAAGCAGGATAATTCTATCCTGTCATTCAAACCATTCGGTTGTAAGCTACCCATCTTTTTTATCCAAAAGTATTCGGATCTCAGTCTTTGTTTGTGAGAGTCTCTCTCAGGGTGATGTTTGATGACTTCCAGTATGGTGAAGCGTAATTGTGCAACATTGTGTCCTGCTTCCAACCAATGTACAGTCAATGTGGATTTCAGATTTTTTAACCGAATGTTGCTCTTGTGCTCTGTTATTCTTATTTTTATTTTCCGTTAAGTCTGACCTATATACAATTTTCCACACGGGCACTTGATGCCGTAAATAACGTTGTTATATATGTACAGAGATGGTTATGAGGCTGATAGTATTTTCCTTGATTTTTCTCACAGAGACCCCTGAGGAAGGGTCACCATATGACCCGAAATGCATTGGGTAAATGGGATATGTTAATATGAAGTGTCCTGAAATAAAAGGATTCGTATTGATTAAGAAGATGAAATAAATACTAAAGATTGAAACAAGAACAACACATTGAATGGAGTATTATTGCTTATAAATATACCAGAAGAGAACCAAGGTGGTTCTAGTAAATGTGTGCACAACATTACCACCTAGCCAGCGGGATTGTCCGCTGACTCCAAATTTTTTAGCATGTGAAAGTGCTCAGACAGAATGTACTGATTGAGGGGTCTGAGGTCCAGTATGGGTCTGAGGGACCCATCCTTTTTTGGGATTAAGATGTACAGTGAGTACACTCCTGTACCTCTTTCTTCGGCAGGCACGAGCTCGATTGCCCCTTTTTGCAGCATGACGAGTACCTCCTGCTCAATAAGTGTAAATGCTCAGCGGACATAGGACAGTGTCTTGGGGGTATGTTGGGTGGAGTGGATGTTAACTCCAGACAATAACTGTACTGGATAAGCTGTGTAATCCACCTGTCTGTGGTGATGGACTTCCAGACTGGCAGGAACTGTTGAAGTCTCCCCCCGACAGGTGTTGCGTGGTCGGGGGGCAGTGACAAGGCGTCACTGTTTGTTAGTGGCGGAGGACCTGGAGTTGTTGTTTCCACAACCTCTGCCCTTGGCGCTCTTTCCACGATATCCACCTCTACTTTGTTTGGTTATGTGGTTTGCGCGCCACCTTTATAGTAGTGTGTTCTGGGACAGCTGGCCTCTGGAAACACCTCTATTGCTTGAGCAATGAAAAGAACCACCCCTGAACTGCTGCGACTGTAGAGCCCCCATAGACTTTGCAGTCTCAGTGTCTTTCTTGATCTTCTCCAATGTGGTGTCCGACTCTGGGCCAAATAGATGATCAGGGTTTACTGTGATTTAGAATGGTGGTCTGTATCTCTGGCTTGAACCCGGAGATTCTGAGCCAGGTATGTCGCCTCAACATGACACTAGTGTTAACAGCTCTGGCCGCGGGGTCTGCTGCGTCCAGTGCACATTTGATAGAAGCATTTGATATGAGCTTTCCTTCCTGGATGAGCATCTCAGCTGCCTCTTTATATTCATCTGGCAGGTGCTGTAACAGGGTCTCAAGTGTGTTGTGCAGGCAAGGTCCAAGGATTCCAAGGCTTAGACAGTGCTTTAATAAGCTGCTTTTATAGGTGAATGGAGACACACTCGAAGCTCTGGACCTCTTGGGCTTCAAGTGTGTCGTAATGGGCCCTGTCATACCTGGCTAAGAGTGCCAGAGTGTTTGAAATGCGCCAGATATTGGCCGCTTGAGCAGCTACCCTTTTTCCTGATGCCTCGAACACCTTAGATTCCTTATCTGGGGGAGGAGCATCACCCGTTGTTTGTGAATTAGCCCTCTTCCGGGCATTAGAAACAACAAGAGAGTCCAACGGCAACTGTCCCTTAATGTAAGTAGGGCCTCCAGGCGCCAGTTTGTACTTCTTTTCAATCCTGGGTTTATCACCCTGGCTCTTGTAGGCTCCTTAAAGATTTCCCCAGCATGCTTCAAGACACCCTTCAACATAGGCAGGGTCTTGACAGTCCTCTCTGAGGTGGAAAAGGTGTCGAAAAGAAAGTCTACTTGAATGGGGTCAGCATGGAGCTGGACGTCATGATTTTTAGCCGCCCTTTCAATGAGGGCATTAAACGCTGCAGAATCCTCAGTAGGCGACGTTTTTACAGCATACACTTGAGTGTCTGGAGCAGAGTGTGGATCACCTGGGTCAGCAGCATCTGCCCAGGCTTCATTTGTATCATCAGGATCAGTGTCCACAGGATAGCTGTATTCGTCATTATCACCTTCCCCAGTGTCCACATCTGAATAAGTGGGTGAGACATCATGGCCACTTGGAGATACAGGTTCTACAAGAACAGGTGTTGAAGTAGAATCCTTCTTCTTCTTTAGTGGTATTTTAGAGGACTCCATTGGCTGTTCCGGGGCGATTTTTCTTTTATAAAGAAAAAGTCTGCCTGTCTCGGCATCGATAAACTGTTCCTGTTGCTCTTCCAACGAGGATTGTCGCTGCTTTGTGGCCGGGACCACAGTTGTCAGCTTCGGCACCGTGGACACCTTCCTGGGCACGTCGACGGCCACTTATGGGACGAAAGCCTTCGGCACCACTTTTGGTGGCAGGGTTAAGTGGATGGGCGTCAACGTCTTCTGAGGTTTTTCTGCAGGCTTTGAAGGTGGAGGATTCTTAGGCCCGACCACCGAAGCCTTGTCCTTGATGCGCTTCAGGGAGTCTGCCACCTGCTTCGAGAAGGAGGCGGACGGCTGCGTCGACTCGACGGAATCCTTCGAGGCACCAGCAGGCGTGGACTCGGGGGTTGTTCCGCTCTTGGCCTTGTCCGGCTGATGCGGAGGCTCGAGAATCTTTGGATCACCGAGTCCTTTGTCAGTGTCGACTGTCTTCGGCGCCGATTTGTTCGGGTCGACTGCCTTGACCTTTGCCTTCAGCGTGGTAGTTTTCGTCTCGAAGCCCTTCAGCGGCTTCTTCGGGTCGAGAACGCTCTTCTGCTTCGTCGGTGCGGACAGGTCCGAGGACTTCGACCCGACCAAAGCAATACGCACTTTCGGTTTCGATGCAGTCACCAGTGCTTTTGGTTGCGTCGATACCGGAGCTTTCACTTTCGGTTTCGCTGTTTGCGGCTCCTTAGACATGTCCGAAGCCAAGCCTAAAGGCGGGGCCGTAGAACTTATTGGAAGATCTTGGGTAAGGCCTAGTGGCGATCCCTCGACCTGAGCCTTATGAAGCGTTTCGGCCCCAGTGTCAGTTTGTGGGCCTAGCTCCTCGCTCAAGCTTTCTTCCATGGCCCCAAAGGCCCCATCGTCGTCTCCTACGTCGTCGACGATTTCTTCTGCCTCGACCATCTCAACATCAGCGTCATAGTTGTAGTCGACCTCCGACGCGGAATTCCACAGGTTGTCTCGAACCTCCCGGTCTGCTCCTTCATCCTCCCCGGCATCAAAGATGTCCACCGGCTCCGGAGCAGTCTGCTGGGCTTCCTTGCGCGCAGCGCGTCGATGCAGAAGCGTCTTCTTGGATCGAAAACGGGAACAAGCCATGCAGCTAGCTTCATCATGATCCGGCGACAGACACTTGTTGTACACCGGGTGGACGTCGATGTGGGGATATTGCGAGTTGCACACGGGACATCTCTTGAACGGGCTCCGTTCCATGATGGGTCGTCGATAAGGCCTCTGACGTCGACCGGGCCTTCAGCGTCGAAAAGCACGCGGCTCTTCTGGATATCCGGCTCGGGAACTGAGCTGGAACAGAACTGGGCACCGAACGCAAGACTATACCGACGAAAAAACAAAAGGCCTTTTGGCCTTAAGAAACTTTTATATCGATTCCGACTTGAGTGAACCAATATGCATCCGAACCCAATGGCGGAAAAAAACAATCTCAGGATGGAGTTGATGCCCATGCGCACTGTAGTCCAGGGGAGGAGCCACCTATCTCGTGATACTTCGAAGACTCTTCCAGGACAACAATGTGCGATCATCCGGACCCAACACTAGGCGGCGATCTATGCACAGATATGAATTCAGCAGCCCACATGCCTCGAACACTACATTTCGGGCCACTACATGACCCCATATTTATGAACACAATAGGCACACATATTGTCAACTTCTCTGAGGATAACGAAGGCACTGCGACCAACAGGGGGTGGACTGTGATGTGTTTAAGGCGGTAATACGGGCATGTATGACCGTATATGGGGTGAAGACCATGATTTGCAACCAGTTGCTGTAACTGGAGCGCACAATCTGGGAACGAGAGGTGCCAGCAGGAGCGGCTGCTATCAGTAAACACAGCATAGCAGACATTAGAAGGGAGCACAGAGCGTTGACTGATAAGACATGGGGAACTGGACAATAAGGAATACATAGCAAAACAATACAGAGGAAGACAAAGCCAGGCACCAGCCCCGGGTGGGGGCGATAAGAGCCCCAAATGGTGACCACCTCTATTTGCAGGCAGAAATAATTAAGATCTTTCTGGACTATTAGAAGTCCCTGTACGCCCCCGTGGAGGGGCCTGAGGCCATCTCCTGTAGGACTACATGGACAGGGCACTAATCAAATGTTTGGACCCCTTCCAGCAGCTCACCTTAGATGAGCCACTCACTATATACTAAGTTCACTCTAGATCATACGGCACCCAACAAAACTCCCAGATGGCTGGACCTCAGGTGAAGTTTTACACCTCGTATAAAGTGGAGCTGGCCCCAAAACTCCTCCAACAGTATTGAGCCACCAGGGAGTTGTGAGACCTTTCTGCGACATTAAACGAGGCACTGCTCATGGTCCTTCTCAAATCCGATCAGGATCCTCTTGACATACAATCCTACTAACTCCTCTCACCTCCTCAATATAGACTGTAAAATTCTTGGGAATTATTGCCAAATGACTGGCAAAACCCATGAAGGTAGGCAACCTTTATGCTACATTGACACCAGACATTGATAATCCTTCAATTCCCAGGGGTGGTCCTACCTAGAGAATATAGGGTTAGGCCTGGAAATCTTGTAATGGATACGTCTAATTTACACTAACCTGAAGGCCCCGGTCTGCACTGTGCATGGGATTTTGTACGTCTTCACTGTAGGCAGGAGCACCAGGCACCACCTTTTTCGGCAGTAGGAGGACAGCAAACTGATTGCTGCGTGGAGACTCCTAAGAGATAGTATTACTCTATGTGGACAATGCACTAGTGTACATGTGTGATGTGCAGAAAGATCTCCCACAGGTGGAGCTGCTGAATGAATTTGTAAAGATGTTATGACTTTAGTTCAACAGGGCTAAATCCTGTCTGTTCTGCCTTCGACGGCTTTTGGAGGGAAATGAGAGGCTCTGCTAAATAAAGGCCTTGAATGACAACTAGATACATGCCGATATTTGAGAGGGAACTTAGGCTTAATAGTGATTTGTGTGCACCACTACACAGCTTTCAGGAAATCCCTTCCTCGCTTAAGAATGGGAAGGGAAGTGTTAGACGGACCTGGAGGGTCGGCCGAGGACAAGGGGAGAGGTCTCCGGGGAGAGCCATCTCCAGCGATCGTACAGACGAGTAACTTCCCCCCCCCACAGATGTACACCACACAAAGATAAGGTTTAACGTTCTTTATAAGCAATCTTGAAGTACGATAGAATGGTACAAGGAGGTCAGGACTCAGGGGTCCCCTCGATTCTAGTCTCTTGGATGGGAAAGGGGGTAGCGGGACAGTCTTGTTACCAATCTGGTAGATGCGATGATAAGATGGATAGCTCACAATCCTCGAGCTTGGCGTTCTAGGTGGACGGGCCGCGGCAGCGCCGGCAGGTCCCGAGATGATCGTAGGTAGCGACGGTCCGCGGCAGCGCCAGCAGGTCCCGGAGAAGGTGGTAGTTACAATGGTCCGCGGCAGCGCCAGCAGGTCCCGACGAGGATGAAGGATGCAGAAGGTTGCGGCAGCGCCAGCAGGCAGGACGATAGTTCACAAGGCAGGGCTACGGCAGCGCCAGTAGTCCGTCAAGGATGAGTTCTTCACGGGGTCTCTCGACTCCAGGATACAACTGCCTTCCTGCTCTGGAGCAGCCCCAGTTATAGGTCTGGCGCCCTTTGATGTCCGGACCTTCGCACTTGGAGGTCGGGAGGTCCGGGATGAGGGAGTCCAGACACCCAGCAGGGGGGTGGAGCCAGCGCCCGGGGAGGCTGGGGCGATCGGCACCTGGCGGGGGAGAGCCATCGACACTTCTTTCTCCCATTGACCTGCCAAGTGGTCCGTTCACCTCCTGGGTGGATGGTGGTGCCGGGATGTCGGGGCCTGGCCAGGCCCAGGGTTAAGGTCGAGCTGAGGCCATGCGGCCTCGTGGTGCAGTGTCCAAGATGGCGGCTGGGCCCGGGCAATGGTGCTGACGGTGGCCCGGGCCAGGGATACAGAGATGTTCGGGGGCAGGCGTCCCGTAGGGGACGGGTTGCGGGTTGCGTCTGGAGGTAGCACCTGGAGAGCCGATGTTCCGGGCTCTGTCATGCGGGGGGGAGCGAGCCCTTCATGTGGCCTGTCCAACAGGAAGGGTAGCTGTTGCTAAGATGCTGATGTTGCCAAGAGAGAGAGCTTTTTCACAGACTTAAACAGTCTCTTATCTGACCCACTATGGGACTAGTAAAGATTGGCCTTACAAAAACTATATACTCCCCCCACCCCCCCCCGCCCCGAGCAGGGAAGGCTGGGTCCTTCAAATGACAAACATTATGTAGTAGGGCAGTTGCAGTGGCTGACAGTGGCTCTCATCTGACCCTAACCCAGAGGGCAAGCATACTGAGGGAAACACCAGAGATGAATGAGTGTAAAGTGGTTGCTAGACCCTTGTGAGCCTTACTACAGTGGTCAAACCTTGCTGGCACAAATAAGCCACAAAACAGTACAACCTAGGACTATGAAAACACCCCGCCCTTTTTGCAGAGTCTCCCAATGTGGGCACTACTCATCGCACATAGGGTTAATGCTCACTGCAGCATTAAGCCATGGACAGAGGCGCACTGACAGTCCATGGCCCGATTGGGAGGGACCCTGAATAACGCTGGAGAACCGAAATGGACGTGCCTGATCAGTGTAAGATCAATGATAGTTTATTTTCCTGACGTTACCACATATTGTTACATACACAGGTTTGAGCTCTTTTGGCCCTGTTTGGGGTTATGTTACAGGTCATAATTTTATTTGTATGTACTTTGGGAGGGAGATGTTTTATGCCTGTATTCCATAAAATATTCTTGCTTTAAACTATTCTTGCTTTCTCCTTTGACAATATGCAGTAAATTCAATAAAGACCCACTTGTAAAAAAACAAATCAATTTGGTCATTTAACATGTTTTGAGCCATGCAATATGTGAGATAATAAACAGTACTATACGCAGAACAAGCTCTAGTTCGTTCACAATACTATAACTGGAAAACGTCAGTTGTTTTTCGGTTTAAAACATTGTTATATCATTTCAACGCCTAACTAGAACGTCACTTTAACGTATAGTTTTGTTACTGAATAAATATATATATATATTTGTTACAGTGTTGGTTCCCAACTAAATCAACAAGGAAAATGCTTTAGTAGAACTGTTAACCTTATTGGTCACAGGTGAGACAGATTTTAAAATATATAGGGCCATTAATGCACCTGCTATAGCTATCCTAAAAGCTTCCAGATACTTTGCTGTTAAGACTACTGAGGTGGTTAACTCACTTACCACAGAAGAATCAAAGATCGCTGGATATATATTTGTATAAACGTAAAATGGCTTTGAGGGTTAATATGATGCGGAGTATTAATGAATTCATGTTGTAGGTTTGTTTTCTTTGTAAGATAATTCACTCTGTCAAGGCATTTGGGGCACAGGTCCTAGGGGAAGCGCTGTTCACAAATACCATTCCTGGTCATTTGTTTGCTCAGGTGATACACCCAGTGCAAAGATCTGCATCCAAGCTACAAGCCATACATTTGAGTCACTGCACAGTTTTACTGAATCTTTTATTCTTTAGAGGTTGATAAAATAATGTCATTTGAGTTTGTTGTAGCAAGACTTATTATCAAGTTCAGTAGAGCACATCCATTTGCATTTTGTGCTATTTCTGATGAATAATTTTAACTTCAGATTCCTTGTTTAGAATATCCCCCAGGCACCAGACTGGGTCTACAGATTTTATGTAGCAGAAATCCTGCATGCAGCTAGGTGACGTAGTAGAGGTCCACACTGGCTCTATAACACCCGGGAAGTGAAAGAGCGGAGAAGCATGTAAGTGCCAACCCTGCACGCTGTCAGTTCCTTTCTCTATGCATTTTTCGATGCAAATCCGGAGCTCCGCTCCAGAATTGTTGCATTTTATGTCAACTTCCGAACTTTTCACAGGGTGCTGGGGAACAACGACCTCACTAAAAAACAACAAGATTCAAACGGTGCTGTGATTCTAGAAGCTTATGTTGTTCACGTATCTGCATGAGATGTGTCTTTGGTGCCTGGTCTTTGGACAATACTAAGGTGTATGATAACCATGCCCTCATGCACACAAAAGTGATTTAAGACAAGGTGGTGAAGCTGTAGGTCACCGAGCACAAGAAGTCACTGCTTTCGCATAGATCCTGCTCCATATCATGGGTTCAGACGCAGTCCAGCAACCACTGCACTTCCTGCTCAAAGTCTTCCAGTAAGTCCAAGTCCAAATACAAGCATAACAAAGCCAAACAAAACTAGACTCCATTTCACCACTCCTACTCCAAGGAGAAAGCCCAGCAGCGTTATTAAGTCACAGTTTGTTGATATCATTGGTCACTGAGTCAATTCCTCAGCTGTGCCCACGTTTTTGAGACCGCTGTCAACCCTGCAGCAAACCAAGGCCTTCAAAGAGGTCATGCTGCAAAATTTTAGTGCACTTCTTGTTCCCTCTGATGCATCTTTGAGCCCAATGGAACTGCAGAGAGCCTCGGTCATGTTACCACCAGGAGGTACAGCCCTGACTAAGTAAATCCCAGTGCAGACTTCTTCTTTGACCCCTCGGTCCACGCCAGTTCAATCCATCCCACTCCACCGGCATCAAAAGATGTTCAGGTGCAGATGCCCATCTTGGACCCTGAACGGATGCTGACCTACGAAAATACAAAGGCGCATCAGACTATAACTTTGTGCCTCTACATAGTCCTAGTTATCAGCAGGGGCTTCATTGTATTTCGGGTTCAGATTCTGGCCCTGTGCTGGAGCAGGGTGCACCCCAGCATGTTGATGATGATAGTGAGGGGGTGGCTAGCTTCCACCTCATTACACTGATTATGGCTTATACATTGCTTTACAGAACACCAATGGTCCTGACCACTCCCCTCTCAAGACCCAGATTGACTTGCAGCATGTGTCACCAACGGAATTCCTCATTCACAATAATGGTTCGGGGCCAGCTGAGAGGCTAAAGTTACATTTGCTTTCTGTTGAGACTAAAATCAATGTTTTGATAGAAGTTTTGCAGCCAGGGCAAGCAGCATCTAAGCCCATTTAATTTATTTACATACATATCCTTGTTCGAATGGACTTTTGCAAGTCATACAAAACTCTTCCATGTACTGCATCGAACAGTAATCGTCTATCATTGTTCAAATCATTAATGGATACTATTCACAAAGATAAAATCAGTCATAAACACAGGTTTAAAATCAAATGTATGTTTGCAAATAATTTGGAATTAATTAACTGGAAGGAATAAACCCATTTACTTTGGCGCTGGTCTCAGAAACAGTAAATGCTATAAAAGTGTGGAAAATAGATGGTCCAAAAAACGGTTAATCCTGTTACACTTGTGAAACTCCATAAACATGTATGTTTGTGGGCATTTCAAAACTTCTCTCATTTCAGTTTCAAACCGAGAAATGGCAAGATTTGTACTCCATCCAAAGCCTACCATTATTCCCTTCTCACATTGGGAAGGGTAATGTAGCACCATCAGAAATATTGAATTGTAGGTAAAAGGGCTTTCCTGAGGAGAAACAAAAAAGGTGTCCCCGCAATGGAGAGCACCACAAAGTAGGAATGGAATCCTGAATGTCACATCACCTTCCAATATGTACGCCATAAAACTGAGCCTGGCACAGCTTTTGAGGTGTACCACTGTGAGCATTTGTGAATTCCAGGATTGCGAAAATTACAACCAGGTGGAGGCCAAGAAATGCACCTATAATTTTCCAACTTTCTTTGTGAATTTTAGGTGAGGAGAGAGAGGCAGTGTTATATGTGTTCACATTTTTAAAATCTCTTGGGTACTCGCGAAACTACTTTGTCTTAATGAAGACTCGCTTACTACTACTACTTTGTTAAAAATGTCAACGGTACCTGATTGAAATGACCCGTTTTGAACTCCTAACAACCATTTAGTGTTAAAGGAACCTTAATTGCACCACATTTTATAACACTTTGTGAAAGACTATTGAGTACCTGAATGAATAATAATGAATAAAAACATTTTCATACATTGCACACCACCTTGCAAGTCTCTTGGCATTTGTCATCTCAAGAGTTTAGAACAGATATATATATTTTTTTAACACTGCCTTAAAGCTGATAAAAGCACAATTTGGGACTTCCAATAGAGACAGCACTATAACCTTTGGATTTGCTATTGTATCTGGGGAATATTACCTCTGAGCCTGGCGCCTTAGCACCCGGGCCAGGTTGTGACGAGCAACAGCTGCTAAGAGCCAACGGTCGTAGCTGGCAGTATTTGAGTTCTGCAACACTGGATCTCTCGTTCTAACATCTTGTAGCTTACAATAAAGCACTGGAAATAATTGTATTCTGATGTTCAATGGTCCGGACATAAGAACATATTGTTATACTTCTAATATTGGCTGATATCATATTATACACTTCTAAATGTCTGATAATGTAATCTCCTAAAAAGAAATAATGACCATGAAAGAGCCTATGTTTTCCCGGAGTTGTACTTGCCCAGGCACCCTTTGCAGAATAGAGAACAGCACTATTTTTGTTTACCCCAACAGAATATTTTTTTCACCTGGTATAACAAAAATCCCATGGTTCACCCTCACCTGGTGACAGGCATACGTAAAAAGATGATCAACCAGAAGCCAGATCTCTTTAGGGATTTTCAGCGGCCTCTCACCAGTCGCATCAGCTTCTTGCGAGGACATCTGAAGAACCAATTTCTCCTGAAATTCAGAGACATAGCTATGGGTCAAATCACAGGATGAAATGTATGCCTGCAATGTTATTGTGTACTTTACACACCAATAAAAGGGATCAAAAAGAAGGCCATGACCTGTATATAGAAAAAACCAAGTGCCTTGATTTCTAATATTCATCTCCTCCAACAAGCAAGCAGACTTCATACAAAACATCACACATCCTTTTAGGTAACATATAGCATTAAAATTAAGTCACACTACAAGAAAACTGCAACAATGTGTTTCACAACTGATCCCTACTTTGAGAGTATCTTAAACATTGCCCTTGCTAATCAGAATCTTGTCACATACTTGGAAAAATGCTGAGCAGTTTCGTTTACACGAGAGGGCCAATGTAACCTTGCTCACTTTATAACTGAACCGCCACCTTACTTCTATGTTAAACATTTTATGAAAGTTATGAACAAGTGGAGGTGCACTGAACATAATACAAAAAGTCCAAATTTATTTTCTTTCTTTTCGTCTTTAATTTTAAAATCAACAATGGTGCACAAAGACAGCCAACCCGTTTCGTTCCTCAAAAACAAGTTTTCGGAACTCCATTTGTTCAAAACGCTGTGAGAATCTGTAACCAGAGGCACCAAAAGGTGCCGGAATTCTGTGCACGACAATCCTGATAAGGCTGGAGTGAGATAGTTAAGTGCTAACCTATTGGTCCGTCACCTTGTATTTATTTTTTACTAATTTTATGAAAGTTGCTTATTTGACAAAGTGAAATCTGTTTTAGAGTATTTAGTGATGGACATTGGCCCAGACTGGAGATCGTACTGGCTGTAAAGAGACAGGCATCCATCTTGTCCCATTGATTACATCGCTACATTGGCATAATATGAATATTTTAATTGACTACTGTATGAACTCTGTAGCACAGAGCTCCAAATCTGAAGTGGCAGCACAGTGATATAATGAAGACACTGTATGGTGAACAGATAGGGAAAATCTAACAATTGTATCAGGAAATACAATTAGTATAATCTGAATAAAGTTCCGTGAATAATAAGATAGTGTAGTATAATATATTAAGATAACAAATACTTTTTGCATTACTAAGCCAAGGTAACAAATGCACATGACGCATTATGTGCCATTATCAAAATTTGTCGGAATTAGCGCCCATGGAAAAATGTGACAGAATATGTGCTTTTAAATTACAATCCTTGATTAAAAAAAGAATAATGTGCCTGGATAATTACATGGAAAGACAATGTTGGTGGAAAATTAAATATGATAGAAACTGTCTTAGCTTTAGAATAACCATTGGTAAGAAAGAGATAAAAACATACTTCTTACATGCTCTAAAGTATCTAAAATGAATGATCATCCATACTGTTATCTCTTAGAATCATTCTACCTAATAAAAGAAGGGATAAAGCCATAAAATATCCATCTGATACTGCACCATTAACTACAATTTCAATTTACATTAGTTCGCAGAGGAACACAGGGTCAAGTTCAAATAACTGTGCTCTCTGGCCACATTTCAAAAGCTCAAACTCTGATGCAAACCCATCAGGTTTCGCAGGCCCTCACAAATAGAATTCACTTACTAATGAACAAGGCGAAACATAGCTATCCAACCTTTCACAGCAGCAAATCCACCCAACACCCACAATGAGAATAGAAACTCGCAAATATCTCTTCCATAATGTAGATATAATTCTTATATCCTCTGGATCAACATTACTCTGATTAATACAATTGTCCCTCCAGTACATGTATTCTATCAAAATCTATTTGTAAGTGTGAAATTGAGAAGAGAAACAACACAAGGTGGTATATAGTCGGGTCTTGAGTCCGAAAATGTCCACGGACTCGACAATTCTCGCTCCGGTGCCTACTCGATTCATGGGTTCACACTCTGCGACTCTGGGCAATAGCTTGCTTAATCTCCACAACGGCCCCTCACGGAGGGATGCCTGGCTTTCACCTTGTGGATACCCTGCCGGGGTTATCTCACAGGGAAATACCAGGACGGGTTCCCTAAGCAAGCTCTTAGATACTGGGTCGGTGATTTGCGCTATATAAATACTTGTACATTTACATTTACATATAGGACAGCGCTTAACCCCTTTCGTGCTCGTCATGAGTCACAGTGAGAGTGTGCGTACAACGGCCGGGGGCCGCCCGAGCCACGCCCGTGATTGGAATGTCCAGCACCGCGGCCGAATTCCCGCTGCAGCCAAGGTGTTAAGTGAAGTAAGACACAGGTTAGGGATAGTCTGGGAGTGCATAAACCTACATCCAATAGGCACAAGACATTCTAGGCAGAAGGCAGAAAGAGTGGTCTATAAAGCAAGAGGCTGCCTGGAAAGTTCCAGAGGATGTGAGGACAATAGAGCCTTATTACGGCTTAGAATGAGAGCCTATTTTACCCGACATACTCAGTCACCAGACAGACACAGTAGGACATCCAAAACCGCCAAGGGGCAGGGGTGCACTTAGATGCTACAGGCTGAAAGGGAATCCGAGGGACAGAGGCTCCAGCTGCACAGCCTAGTAGCTATTGCTGCTGAAGAGAGACACTGATTGCGCAAGAGATGGCCAACTTACAGGACTTTTACTTTGATGTAAGTAATGATGGTAGTTTTTGTTGATGTAAAGAATAAAAAATATATATATATGCACATATATATATATTTTTTTAAAAGCCTACGTACAATACTACAATACCATACGTTGTCATACAATTCAATCGAACCGAGTTAAACATCATTACACATATTGAGATATTTTGCTTCATGAAAACCTTCTGCAATCTATTTATCTATGTATCTTTGGAGGGACTTAATTCAGACTTACAATGGATCGACATGGAGTTTCTTTTATGCTACAGTTCCAACACAGACTAGATTTAATTAATGCAAGTTCATGAATCTTTCCAGAAAACAAAATAATTTAAATGTAATCGTTGGTGCATGATCCTAATCTTTAAACCATCTGAAAATCTCTTCAATTTCTTACAGATGTTAAGATTTTAAAAAACATTAGTTAAAGACCCAGTATTATGATGTGTGGCTTTGCCCAACTATAACATGTTTATTTACCAAACAGTTCATCTGTAAAATTGCTTGAGCCCAAGTTAGTCTGTAGCTTTTAATTTAGCTGTATTCACCAGAGAAGTAAAAAAATGTCTTGCGAGACCCTCTATTTATAGCTTAAAGCCGTAATTTGCAGCTTACTTCTTCAAATGTTTCAAAGCTGGTTTAATGAATATTGGGTGATGGAGCATCAAACATTGGGGCAAAAAAAATTATATGAATGAGTGTTGCAGAATTCCCATTGGATACTGGGTCAGTAAATGTTCATCTAATATTGTGGTACAAAATGCTCCTGAACACTTACATCAGTAATACTGAAAGTACAGCCCTAGAACCGCATATGGCCCGCCTGACCTTTACAGGTGGCCCCCTGGTCAACAGCAGCACTCGGCTGCTGATAACTCACTCAGCACTAATATTTAAAAGATGTTATATGAACAAGCAAACATTTATTTAAATGTTAATTCAAGCTAAAGAAGGGAAGTATCTAATGTGTCCTCCACTGGTTAACTTTAGGAGCACCTTAATTTTTAAAGACCTCTTTTTTTTTTTTAAAGTGGTCGTTTTAACCATGAATTTAGAAACATTCATGCTTTCCCCTACCCGGACAACAATGCTAAGAATGAACTGAGAGGCAAATCTGTTATGTGCACTCTTTTGGTAGCCTAGGTTCATATTATACATGAACAACATTATAGTTTATTAAATCAAACACAAAGAAAGTTTTGTAAAGCACATTTCATGAAATCCTATATTTTTGGGTCCTCTTGCATGTGATAGTTGAGAGAAAAAGGTGGAAAATTAAATAAAATAATTGCCTAAGATCACACAATTTGGTTAAGTGAGGAAGCTGGGATTCATCCTAGGTTTTCTGGTTTCACATTCACAGCCACTAGAAGTATATGCTTTGCTTCCCCTACACTCACCTTACCATCAATACTGCCATAAACTTCCAACCACCAACCTATTGGCACCAATGAGGCCCTCGGCTCCATCACAGATCAAACTTTTTAGCCCCTGGTAAAATGTTTGAGAGTACCCATGATTTACATTATGACATCTCCACAGGTACTGTGTGTAGATCACCACATTTAAGAAAATAAATTGGAACTTTGGTTCCACTATGGGTACTCTATGGTGAGGATAACAAAAAGGCAAAAAATTACTTATAAACATACATAAGGAAATAAAAAAAAACAAAGAGGTTTATGAAAAGACCTTTAAACAATATATTATTTTATTTAAGCAGGATTAAAACATAAATGAAAGGCATTGTCAATTACAATGCCAATAGCTCAAACTTGCGTAAATGCGAGACCTATACCATTGCAAATGCTTGTTTAATGTTATGCCCTGGTGCTATCGCGATCACAGTCCTGGCTGTGCGGTGTCTGGAGGACTGGTGGCAAGGGGAGGGTGTGGGTCTGTCTGGGCGACAAGACAACTGAAGATTGGCAGTCCTTTGCAAACATATCCGACTCTTAAGGGGCTCGTTTATATTCATGCAAGAAAGTAATCCTGGGGCTGCGTGCATAGTTCTGGGGCCTGGGTACCAGATAGCACAGAAGCAGCCACCGAGCATGCTGTCAGATTAGCAGACAGTGTGAGGGGGTGGATCCAGCCACCGCGATCAAGGAAACATGTCTGCGCCTCTTGACACCAAGCCATCTAGGGAACTGAAACAGGGATGTGGGGTAGTTACGCTGTGGCTGGTAGAGTTCAGCATTGTGAAACTGGTACCCCCATCGCTGTGCCTATTATAAACAGAGATCATATTGTATCGTCACCCACGCAGCAATGGTAAACATATTAAATGTCTTCGGGCTAAAAGCATTACTTTCGAGTCCTACTTGCCAAGGGTTCGCATGCCCTACCTGGGGCCAATCTTAACTATAGCAGAGATACTGTTCATCCCTCGTGGTACAAGAGAAACACGAATTGGTCAAAACCTGTTTTCCATCCAATTCGCATCAGCTATTTGCAAAGCACACTTTCTATTCGAGATTTTGGAGCTGGGTGACATGTCACTGATTCTGAACAGTGGTGCAACACAAAATGATGGTGGCCCCGCAGAAAGTGGAGGGGACCCAAGTTTTGCATATTGCTCAGACAGATACTAGAACTTGGGCTGAATGCCCCGTCCCAAGCGCTGCAGGGGGCTGCTTTACGCCCCATATTTTAAATACTTGGAGCAAGTTCATTGTTAACTCTGGGGATAACTCGGTGGGTAGGATGATTACTGCAGAGGGTGTTGCACACCCTGCAGCTCATTGGTTGGGAATCTTAACAGAATCACCTTTAATTCGTCATTCTGAGGCGTACAGAGAAAGTAGTGTTGAGTAATAACAGCTGTTTTTAATAAGCAAATGCAAACAATGCACCTGTGGCAGGCACTGTGAAAAAACGCCCACTAATATTAAAAGTACAGGCAGTCATATACTGTGTTTGATTCTAAAGTTTAATGACATGGCTAAGAATATCTTAGTTTGTGAATTAACGGCTGAAATTCTAGTTAGCACTCGTTTTGTTGTGCTTCTTGTTCTGTGGCAGAGTCAATGCAATGTGTTGGTACCTCCCGTCTCATGCCTGACCCCCGAATAAATGTAGTCATTTGATAGACCTCAAAGGGATGAAAGGGTGAGTAACTAGGTTTGAAAACTAGTCTCGGGCACCCTAGAAAAAGTCACCCACGTTTGCAAACTGCGTCTTATCGCAAAACACTAATGTTGTATCTGGTATGAAAATGTGGAGGGGGTCCCCTAAAAGAGGCATAACCAAAAAAAAACCAATTGAATCATTACCAGGAAGCATTGTCTGTTAAGTTAAAGATGTGGTTTAAAACATGCGTACTATATTTATGTACCTGACTTGTAATCTATATGAGAGTCTTTTTATTGCATCCAGGCATGCATCCAGGCAATATTACCAGGTTACATAGATGAGCAGAAAACCAAGATAAAAAGTATCAAGTAGGGAAGCCATAAACGAATCGGAAACAATTGTCACCTTTTGCAACCCTTCTGATGCAGCTTCAAAGTCCCAGCAGGAAAACAATATGCCCCAAAAGCTTTGGTTTATCCATCCACTGCACATATGACCTGGCGCTTGCAACTGCAGTCAACATTGGTTATAATCATGGCAGTATGCGGGATTGAAGCTGTGACCTTTCGATGATGAACATAATCATTCATGATTCATACACTAAACTCAGTAACCAACTGGGCTGTCAGACTAGCTGCAAAGATGCTCTCAAGTGCATGCGATCACTTAACTTTTGCTGTTTTAATTTCACTGAGATTTTTTTTAAACTTAAACGTTGCCAACTTTCATTTGTGCGGTACAAAAGGGGGTGGTGATGGACGGAGCATCTGAACCAATCAAACACTCGCACCTAGACAACAGATCTGGGTTTAATCCATCACCGTTCTTTAGCCCACTCTGCCACCCCTTTTCAGACATGGCCATATGCAAATCAGTCTGTCCCTGTGCCTCATGGGAAAAGTCCAGCCCGATCTGCCAAGCCATGCCTTCCCTGGACTGGAAACAAGCTTCCTAGGACCGGTTTCTGACATTACAATCGTCTGTTGACTGGGTGTGAGTGTTTGATTGGTTCAGATGCTCCGTCCATCACCACCCCCTTTTGTACCGCTGAGATCCTAACAATAGGCCGTAGGAACAGACAGATTTGTGCAATGATGAGATTCAGAAGGCATTGACTCTTTCAAATCTTGATTGTCTAATGTCTTGGGGATTGAATTGTCCTTTGCATAATTAAAAAATCCAAAGTAGCTGTGTCTGGTTTTTTGCCTTCCTGATCAACCTTCTTGTGTCACATTTTCTGAAAGATTTGCTTTACCAGTTACCTCCATCTTGGATTTTTCCTCTTTAGTGAAAGTTAAATCTTGTTTTGACCATCTTGATGGGCACAAAAATGAGGACACTTTCAGTTAGTTCTGAACAGTGGTGAACAGCTACACAAAAGGAAACCCTCATTCTAGAGAGGTTTGCTTCGACCATATCCGGCTGCAGCTTCCACTCTTGGTGTTCCACACCTGAGCCAGGAGGCGCCCATCCTGTTGTAATAACTGCTTCGTCACACTCCACCATAGGAACCTCACCCACCCATCTCACATGACGCTGCAACCTAAAGCAAGAGGGCATGAAACCTAGCAGGAGCAATACCTAAAGCTTGGTATCTGACCTTCTGTCAGACAGGCAGAAATCATCACACAAATATCTGCTATCCTCGGGAGGAGGGGAGGCCTTCATAAGGCTTGTGTCAAGCATTACCCCAATAAACGTTAGCATTTATATGGCAGTCAGGTGGGAATTATGGATGCTAATGGCAAATCCTAGATCATGGAGACTCATTGTCCGCTAGAGATACTCCTAGACCAGCTCCAAAGACAGCTTTTACAAAACAGTCATCCGAGTACAGAAATGCAAGGACCCTTGATCTCTGCAGCGATGGCTGGCACCTTCCTAGACACATGGGCCATTAACAGTCCAAAATGGAGGACCGCAAACTGAACATGTTGAGAACCCAGTGTGAATCTAAAGCAGCATCTTTGCGTAGGTAGAGTTGGAAGATCACCATTGTGGACATTCAGGGACATCAACCAGTCGCCTGTGTTCAAACCAGACAAAACCGGAAACCAGTAAAGCATTTTAAACTTGCCTTTCTAGATAATCAGGTTCAGAAGTCTGTGGATCCAGAATCGGCTAGTGGCACCACTTATATTTTACCCATTTGAAATAAAGCCTCCAAGAGCGAGGCGTGAGTCAGCGGACATGCTCTTAAGGTTGGGATCAGGGATGTTGGTCCAGCAGTAGTGATAGGAAAGAGAGGACATACACCTAGCCGATCAGCGGAGTGACCCAGTGGTTCCTCATTATCGCCTCTCAACTGGTGACTAAAATGAGAGACAGACTCTCCCCACCACCCGAAGAAGGTGGCTGGTTGGAGGGGGATTCAGAGGGGTTCATATGTGACAGTGTCAAGAAACGACTGGGGGCGGTATTGGATCTCTGTTGATCCACCCCTATCTCAAAAAGGAGCAATGCACCCCATGATAGCGGAAATAATAGAAATGGAACAGGTCTCTCAGGTGGGGAAATCTGTTACACAAGAAGAGGCGCCTGACTCGAATTCATAACCAAGGACTTAAAGGACTTGCTGCAGCTTTTAGACCACGAGCTCGATGCACCCTCCCACAACCCCTCTTGGATCTGCACAGTGACAGACACCTCGAAACCAAGAGCAGGTGAAAGGCCAGACTAGCCCTGAGACATTGATCTCTGTGTTCCTACTTCTCTTTCCCTTTCCAGCTTACCCCTTCCCCTCTTCCTTCCCTTTGTGCTAGTTTTCTTTTGATTGTTCTACAGTTCCTTATTGTGTTGCAGGAGTAGAGGCCTATACAGTAAATTTCTGGGTAGGGTGGGCGACAGACCTTTCTCACCCCTATTCACAACAACAAGAGGAAAACTGTGGGGGAAATTGTGATGCGGGGGAGAAGGGAGGGGGTGGCTTGGGATGGGTTCAGCTTACTTGTAAAGTTGTTGTTGTTGAGGTATCGATCTCAGTTCAGTCACTGGACCTACATACAATCAGCGTCCAGATACAGTTAACTAGCCAGGCTTCAACCCCATGTAACAGCAGACGCCCGTTACACATTCATTATAGATAAAAATTACAGGATCTGAAAATACACCCTTTACCATATTGACATGGAATGTTAGCGGCCTCGGGTATAAAATCAAGAGGGGGCTGGTATCATACTTTATCAGGCGTAGGTATCCTGACGTGGTGATGTTACAGGAAACTCACCCAAGGGGCACCAAATGAGGGTTCCTAGCGAGAGGGGCCTACACAGTCCTGGCTCAAGCGGGGTACACCTCCAGTTCCAGAGGAGTGGCGATCCTTATTAAGAAGTCGCCCCACTTCTGTGTGAAGCGGACATGGTTAGATCCCAAAGGCACATACGTCGGAGTGACTGGGAGATAGGGCAGAAGTAACGTTATTCTTGTCTCGATCTACGCACCACCGAAGCTACAAGCACAAACATTAGATAAACTGACAGAAATATTGCTGGAGACACCGGGTTCGCTGCATGTTATAGGGGTGACTTTAAAGAAGTGATGCACACATCCATAGATCGAACAGGGGACCATGCTCAGTCACCCCAGACGTCATTGTTAACGAGTCTTACGGAGACGCTGGGTTTGGTGGACGTCTGGAGATATCGGAATCCGGAGGTGTGGCATAATATTTAGGTGCACATAAGGTCCACTCCCGACTGGACTATGTGTTTCTCCTGAAAGGTGAAATACGAGCGATATATGAGGCAGCATACTTGGCTAGGGGCCTGTCAGATTATTCCCCTTTATCTGTGCGGATAGGTGACTGACTACGAGACAGAAACACATACTGGCGATTAAATGTGTGGGACCTCCAAAACGAGACAATATTGAAGGGCATTAGATGGGATACTACAGTTTTCTGCGAAGAAAACTTGGGATTGGTGCAATCGGGGTCAAATTATGGGAAACCTATAAAACAGTCCTGCGTGACAGAGCACAACATCGTATAGCATGGGAAATGAAAAAAGAACAGTGTTGGAAGGCGGTGACCCCAGGGGTCAAGATGATTCTCCTAACCACCCGGGACCTCCTCTCCCACAATTACTGCAGAGTCTTATCGAGGGGGGAGTCCCCACCGGGGAGGACTGATCGTACACACTGTCGACACACCACACTTATGAGCAGACACCACACCGTGATTCTTTATCAAGAAAGACTTTATCAAGATCAATTAAAGAGCAATGCACAGCTATCGAGGGATCGCGAAAGTCTCGTAACAGGGGAACGGGGAAGCGGGACAGTCTTAGAGGGCCAGCTGGCACGCCACGTACCCGGCGCACAGTTCTCAATCCTCGAACTGGGGGGTACGGGGCTGGTGATGGGACTTGCTGTCCTACTCACTTCGGGTTCAAGCTATTCGTGAAGGTAGCGTCGATGGTCCAGCCGGACCAGAGAGTTCGTCAAGCCGCGACGACGTCAGCAGGGCTTGGGCAGGAGTACTCAGTCGTACTCGGAAGTAGATGGGGCCGCGACAGCGGCAGCAGGGCTCCGATGTTCAAGTCTTGTGCTTCAAGAGGGAGCCGCGACAGCGTCAGCAGGGCCCCGATGGTTCAGTTCCGTAGGTTCTAGGATGAGCCGCGACGTAGTCAGCAGGGCTCGGTGGGTCAGAGTCTGTTCTCCTCAAAGTCAGCCGCGATCAGATCAGCAGGGCTTTCTTGTCCAAGATACAACTGCCGACTAGGTGGAAGGCAGGCTGTCTTATAGTCGTCAAGCTCTTTGATGTCCGGACCCTCATAGGCAGGAGGCCGGAGGTCCGAGGGCCAGGCGCCTGATCGTCTGGGTGGCTAGTTCTTTGATGCTTTGGACCATGCGCCCATGGAATCCCAGAAGCCCATCAAAACCTGGAGCCAGCTCACTAGGAGGCCCAAGGTGCAATCGAAACCAGCCCCCAGGGATCGTTCAGAGGTGTGAGGGAAACCAGTTCCTCGGAAGGGGGCCGGAGGTGTGATGGAAGTCTTGGTTTCGGGTACTTGAGGAGTCGTTCGCCCCCCCGGGTGGATCTGGGCGCGCCGGACGCGCAGGCTCAGTGGCCGTCAGGAGCGGCCAGGGCTGCCGAAAGGAAAGAAGGCGGCCGGCCGGCCGGGGTGGCCAAACATGGAGTCCGATGGTCACGTGCACGGGTGCGGGCACGCTGTCTGGGGATCGTCTCAGGTCCAGTGTAGGAGGATTAGGTACAGTTATGAGTGGACGGGAACCAGTTCCACCCGTAGATCCGGGGCTGCGGAGGTCAGCGAGGACCACGCCACGAGGCCGGGTCCAACAAACAGGAAGAACTAGCAGGACTAGAAGCCCAGATCTTAAACCTCGAGGAAAGGAACATAACGCAAACAGATCACCAGATACTAGGGCAACGGATTGATGCACAACACCAATATAAAGAATTAGCAACCCAGGCGGCTAAAGCACAGGCCCAAGTGACCCTGCACAAACTTTATGACGTAGGAGACAAATCCGGAAAGCTCCTAGCCTGGCTCAGTCGAAAAGAAATAGAAGCCCGCTGGGTTGAGAGTATTGTAGACCCACTAGGGATACCACAGGACAAAGATGAGCAGATATTGCAGAGGTTCACGTCCTACTAAACAGCCTTCTATGATGCCCGCCCATCTACGTTCCCCCCCACTGACATTATTGAATACTTAGCAGAGGTAGATACACTCATACTGGAAGAGGCTGATAGAGAGGGGTTGGAATCTGACATCACAATTGAAGAAATCAAGGCAGCTATAATCCAGCTATGCCCAGGTAGGACCCTGGGACCAAACAGCCTTCCAGCAAAACTCTATAGGATGTATGGATCTCTTTGGCCCACACCTCCTAAATCTTTTTAAGGAAGAATGTGAAGAGGGAGTCCTCCTGTTAGACTTAAGTATGGCCACAATAATACCAATGCACAAACAAGGGAAACCAAAAGATAAATGAGACTCCTATTGCCCAATATCCTTACTAAACACAGAGGTGAAGATACTGTGAACTATCCTGGCCTCAAGATTGCGCCAAGTAATACCATGACGATTCCGTTTTTTTACCTGGTCAGGCGATCAGGCTGAACCCGTGTAGGACCCACAATTGGATAATGGAGGTCAAAGATAGAGATACCCCACATCTGCGGTTATCTTTAGACCTCTACCACAATTTTGATATGCCCTACAAAACATATATTTTCTTCTATCACAAACAATTTACCAACAGATAGTGGCCGAATTACGCTCATTCTTGTGGCTGGGGAAACAGCCCAAGATTGCGCTTCATAATCTACAGGCAGATCATTACAACAAAGCACTGAAAGGTAAACCCTAATCGCCAGGAGCTAGTGAGAAATGTCCTTTATAGATCTTCAGTGAAAATTGTTTCTTTTAATTGATACCGCAAGGCTCTGACTGGCCTTGTTTTTATACTAACAACGATTCTGTCTGTTTTTTAAAACTATAAAATTGCAGCTTGCACTACCGTATTCTCGCTTCCTCACCCCCATACCTCTAGTGTCCTGGTGTCCCCCTGGTCCGTCGCGCCTTGTGCCGATTGAACGGAGGGGCTATACGCCATTTTGGACACCGAGGCAGCACTCACTTCCTGTGTGGAACGCAAGGTCAGCGTTCCACACACTGCTGCACGGTCCCGCCCACTCCCTCTCAAAAGGGATTGCGCTGAGCGGCCATGCGCAGATCATTACAACAAAGCACTGAAAGGTAAACCCTAATCGCCAGGAGCTAGTGAGAAATGTCCTTTATAGATCCCCAGTGAAAATTGTTTCTTTTAATTGATACCGCCAGGCTCTGACTGGCCTTGTTTTTTTTTATACTAACAGAGATGTTACTATAAAATTGCAGCTTGCACTTCCGTATTCTCGCTCCCTCACCCCCATACATCTAGTGTCCTGGTGTCCCCCTGGTCCGTCACGGCTTGTGCCGTTTGAACGGAGGGCCTATACACCATTTGGGACACCGAGGCAGCACTCACTTCCTGTGTGGAATCCACTCCCTGTCAAAAGGGATTGCGCCAAGCTGACGCGCGCATCAGCGCGCCAAAGGCAAGCCCGTCTGCGCCCGTCCGCGTCTGACCGTCGCCAGGCACCCTGCCTGTTTCTGTGATTTTTCAGCTGCTTCTCCCCCGCCTCTGATGGCCATACTACAATATACAAGTCAGGAGCTACACTCTCTAAACATCGCATCCCGTCCCAGGCAAAGATATGCCTTAGATCAGGAACTCCCCCTATCCAGACAGCAATACTTAACGATATCCAACAAATCTAATAACAACCAAAGCAAACCCTTATCGCAACCCCAATCTTAACTAATATGTCTGTACTGCAACGCACAGTCCTTCCCAAAGCATGCACTAGAAATATGGTCACTGCTAGATAGCGAAAAGCAAGACCTATTTCTCGTGACTAAAACCTGGCTCCAAGACTCGTTCTCTCCAGACATCGCTGTAGCCATGCCTCCAGACTACAGGATATTCAGATTGGACCGAGTCAGGAAGAGAGGAGGGGGCACTGCAATTGTTTACAAGACAAATATTACACTGCATGTTATTGATACCTTCCTAATTAACTGGGGCGAAATGTGTATCGTCTTTCGGGTGACAGGAAATAACGAGCAATGTAAAGTTCCCCTCCTCTACAGGCCTCCGGGCACCAAAACCAACTTTGTCAACAAACTCATGGAGTCAATTGCCCTACACGCCCTAGTCTCCGAGAAGTTCATCTTAGCAGGGGACTTTAATTATCATGCGGAACGAACGCTAGATCCCCACACCTGTGACCTTATCACCAGTAACTCGTTAGGCTTAAACTTGTTAGCCACCGGCCCCACCCACAAGGCAGGTCACGCTTTAGATCTCCTATTCACCAACTCACTTAAAGTTGTGAATGACCAAATACTTCCCGTCCTATGGTCAGACCACTATGTCATTAGGTTCAGCAACTCCATAAATGCAACACAACCCTTGGTCAAAAACCATGAGAAATGGAGCAGGCCATGGCACAAGGTCAACATTGAATCTTTCACCACTCACTTCTCTCCCCTGCCCATTACTAAGTAAAACGACCCAAACAAGGCGGCTACCGCCCTTGAATATGCCATCATTTCCTCATTAGACCTAATTGCCCCCAAAAGGTATCCAGAGGCTCTAACAAACTATCGCCATGGTTCACCCCGACCTAGACAAAATCAAACGGTCGGCAAGGGCAGCGGAACGTAAATGGACCTTTCTCACCCCTATTCACAACAACAAGAGGAAAACTGTGGGGGAAATTGTGATGCGGGGGAGAAGGGAGGGGGTGGCTTGGGATGGGTTCAGCTTACTTGTAAAGTTGTTGTTGTTGAGGTATCGATCTCAGTTCAGTCACTGGACCTACATACAATCAGCGTCCAGATACAGTTAACTAGCCAGGCTTCAACCCCATGTAACAGCAGACGCCCGTTACACATTCATTATAGATAAAAATTACAGGATCTGAAAATACACCCTTTACCATATTGACATGGAATGTTAGCGGCCTCGGGTATAAAATCAAGAGGGGGCTGGTATCATACTTTATCAGGCGTAGGTATCCTGACGTGGTGATGTTACAGGAAACTCACCCAAGGGGCACCAAATGAGGGTTCCTAGCGAGAGGGGCCTACACAGTCCTGGCTCAAGCGGGGTACACCTCCAGTTCCAGAGGAGTGGCGATCCTTATTAAGAAGTCGCCCCACTTCTGTGTGAAGCGGACATGGTTAGATCCCAAAGGCACATACGTCGGAGTGACTGGGAGATAGGGCAGAAGTAACGTTATTCTTGTCTCGATCTACGCACCACCGAAGCTACAAGCACAAACATTAGATAAACTGACAGAAATATTGCTGGAGACACCGGGTTCGCTGCATGTTATAGGGGTGACTTTAAAGAAGTGATGCACACATCCATAGATCGAACAGGGGACCATGCTCAGTCACCCCAGACGTCATTGTTAACGAGTCTTACGGAGACGCTGGGTTTGGTGGACGTCTGGAGATATCGGAATCCGGAGGTGTGGCATAATATTTAGGTGCACATAAGGTCCACTCCCGACTGGACTATGTGTTTCTCCTGAAAGGTGAAATACGAGCGATATATGAGGCAGCATACTTGGCTAGGGGCCTGTCAGATTATTCCCCTTTATCTGTGCGGATAGGTGACTGACTACGAGACAGAAACACATACTGGCGATTAAATGTGTGGGACCTCCAAAACGAGACAATATTGAAGGGCATTAGATGGGATACTACAGTTTTCTGCGAAGAAAACTTGGGATTGGTGCAATCGGGGTCAAATTATGGGAAACCTATAAAACAGTCCTGCGTGACAGAGCACAACATCGTATAGCATGGGAAATGAAAAAAGAACAGTGTTGGAAGGCGGTGACCCCAGGGGTCAAGATGATTCTCCTAACCACCCGGGACCTCCTCTCCCACAATTACTGCAGAGTCTTATCGAGGGGGGAGTCCCCACCGGGGAGGACTGATCGTACACACTGTCGACACACCACACTTATGAGCAGACACCACACCGTGATTCTTTATCAAGAAAGACTTTATCAAGATCAATTAAAGAGCAATGCACAGCTATCGAGGGATCGCGAAAGTCTCGTAACAGGGGAACGGGGAAGCGGGACAGTCTTAGAGGGCCAGCTGGCACGCCACGTACCCGGCGCTAAGTTCTCAATCCTCGAACTGGGGGGTACGGGGCTGGTGATGGGACTTGCTGTCCTACTCACTTCGGGTTCAAGCTATTCGTGAAGGTAGCGTCGATGGTCCAGCCGGACCAGAGAGTTCGTCAAGCCGCGACGACGTCAGCAGGGCTTGGGCAGGAGTACTCAGTCGTACTCGGAAGTAGATGGGGCCGCGACAGCGGCAGCAGGGCTCCGATGTTCAAGTCTTGTGCTTCAAGAGGGAGCCGCGACAGCGTCAGCAGGGCCCCGATGGTTCAGTTCCGTAGGTTCTAGGATGAGCCGCGACGTAGTCAGCAGGGCTCGGTGGGTCAGAGTCTGTTCTCCTCAAAGTCAGCCGCGATCAGATCAGCAGGGCTTTCTTGTCCAAGATACAACTGCCGACTAGGTGGAAGGCAGGCTGTCTTATAGTCGTTAAGCTCTTTGATGTCCGGACCCTCATAGGCAGGAGGCCGGAGGTCCGAGGGCCAGGCGCCTGATCGTCTGGGTGGCTAGTTCTTTGATGCTTTGGACCATGCGCCCATGGAATCCCAGAAGCCCATCAAAACCTGGAGCCAGCTCACTAGGAGGCCCAAGGTGCAATCGAAACCAGCCCCCAGGGATCGTTCAGAGGTGTGAGGGAAACCAGTTCCTCGGAAGGGGGCCGGAGGTGTGATGGAAGTCTTGGTTTCGGGTACTTGAGGAGTCGTTCGCCCCCCCGGGTGGATCTGGGCGCGCCGGACGCGCAGGCTCAGTGGCCGTCAGGAGCGGCCAGGGCTGCCGAAAGGAAAGAAGGCGGCCGGCCGGCCGGGGTGGCCAAACATGGAGTCCGATGGTCACGTGCACGGGTGCGGGCACGCTGTCTGGGGATCGTCTCAGGTCCAGTGTAGGAGGATTAGGTACAGTTATGAGTGGACGGGAACCAGTTCCACCCGTAGATCCGGGGCTGCGGAGGTCAGCGAGGACCACGCCACGAGGCCGGGTCCAACAAACAGGAAGAACTAGCAGGACTAGAAGCCCAGATCTTAAACCTCGAGGAAAGGAACATAACGCAAACAGATCACCAGATACTAGGGCAACGGATTGATGCACAACACCAATATAAAGAATTAGCAACCCAGGCGGCTAAAGCACAGGCCCAAGTGACCCTGCACAAACTTTATGACGTAGGAGACAAATCCGGAAAGCTCCTAGCCTGGCTCAGTCGAAAAGAAATAGAAGCCCGCTGGGTTGAGAGTATTGTAGACCCACTAGGGATACCACAGGACAAAGATGAGCAGATATTGCAGAGGTTCACGTCCTACTAAACAGCCTTCTATGATGCCCGCCCATCTACGTTCCCCCCCACTGACATTATTGAATACTTAGCAGAGGTAGATACACTCATACTGGAAGAGGCTGATAGAGAGGGGTTGGAATCTGACATCACAATTGAAGAAATCAAGGCAGCTATAATCCAGCTATGCCCAGGTAGGACCCTGGGACCAAACAGCCTTCCAGCAAAACTCTATAGGATGTATGGATCTCTTTGGCCCACACCTCCTAAATCTTTTTAAGGAAGAATGTGAAGAGGGAGTCCTCCTGTTAGACTTAAGTATGGCCACAATAATACCAATGCACAAACAAGGGAAACCAAAAGATAAATGAGACTCCTATTGCCCAATATCCTTACTAAACACAGAGGTGAAGATACTGTGAACTATCCTGGCCTCAAGATTGCGCCAAGTAATACCATGACGATTCCGTTTTTTTACCTGGTCAGGCGATCAGGCTGAACCCGTGTAGGACCCACAATTGGATAATGGAGGTCAAAGATAGAGATACCCCACATCTGCGGTTATCTTTAGACCTCTACCACAATTTTGATATGCCCTACAAAACATATATTTTCTTCTATCACAAACAATTTACCAACAGATAGTGGCCGAATTACGCTCATTCTTGTGGCTGGGGAAACAGCCCAAGATTGCGCTTCATAATCTACAGGCAGATCATTACAACAAAGCACTGAAAGGTAAACCCTAATCGCCAGGAGCTAGTGAGAAATGTCCTTTATAGATCTTCAGTGAAAATTGTTTCTTTTAATTGATACCGCAAGGCTCTGACTGGCCTTGTTTTTATACTAACAACGATTCTGTCTGTTTTTTAAAACTATAAAATTGCAGCTTGCACTACCGTATTCTCGCTTCCTCACCCCCATACCTCTAGTGTCCTGGTGTCCCCCTGGTCCGTCGCGCCTTGTGCCGATTGAACGGAGGGGCTATACGCCATTTTGGACACCGAGGCAGCACTCACTTCCTGTGTGGAACGCAAGGTCAGCGTTCCACACACTGCTGCACGGTCCCGCCCACTCCCTCTCAAAAGGGATTGCGCTGAGCGGCCATGCGCAGATCATTACAACAAAGCACTGAAAGGTAAACCCTAATCGCCAGGAGCTAGTGAGAAATGTCCTTTATAGATCCCCAGTGAAAATTGTTTCTTTTAATTGATACCGCCAGGCTCTGACTGGCCTTGTTTTTTTTTATACTAACAGAGATGTTACTATAAAATTGCAGCTTGCACTTCCGTATTCTCGCTCCCTCACCCCCATACATCTAGTGTCCTGGTGTCCCCCTGGTCCGTCACGGCTTGTGCCGTTTGAACGGAGGGCCTATACACCATTTGGGACACCGAGGCAGCACTCACTTCCTGTGTGGAATCCACTCCCTGTCAAAAGGGATTGCGCCAAGCTGACGCGCGCATCAGCGCGCCAAAGGCAAGCCCGTCTGCGCCCGTCCGCGTCTGACCGTCGCCAGGCACCCTGCCTGTTTCTGTGATTTTTCAGCTGCTTCTCCCCCGCCTCTGATGGCCATACTACAATATACAAGTCAGGAGCTACACTCTCTAAACATCGCATCCCGTCCCAGGCAAAGATATGCCTTAGATCAGGAACTCCCCCTATCCAGACAGCAATACTTAACGATATCCAACAAATCTAATAACAACCAAAGCAAACCCTTATCGCAACCCCAATCTTAACTAATATGTCTGTACTGCAACGCACAGTCCTTCCCAAAGCATGCACTAGAAATATGGTCACTGCTAGATAGCGAAAAGCAAGACCTATTTCTCGTGACTAAAACCTGGCTCCAAGACTCGTTCTCTCCAGACATCGCTGTAGCCATGCCTCCAGACTACAGGATATTCAGATTGGACCGAGTCAGGAAGAGAGGAGGGGGCACTGCAATTGTTTACAAGACAAATATTACACTGCATGTTATTGATACCTTCCTAATTAACTGGGGCGAAATGTGTATCGTCTTTCGGGTGACAGGAAATAACGAGCAATGTAAAGTTCCCCTCCTCTACAGGCCTCCGGGCACCAAAACCAACTTTGTCAACAAACTCATGGAGTCAATTGCCCTACACGCCCTAGTCTCCGAGAAGTTCATCTTAGCAGGGGACTTTAATTATCATGCGGAACGAACGCTAGATCCCCACACCTGTGACCTTATCACCAGTAACTCGTTAGGCTTAAACTTGTTAGCCACCGGCCCCACCCACAAGGCAGGTCACGCTTTAGATCTCCTATTCACCAACTCACTTAAAGTTGTGAATGACCAAATACTTCCCGTCCTATGGTCAGACCACTATGTCATTAGGTTCAGCAACTCCATAAATGCAACACAACCCTTGGTCAAAAACCATGAGAAATGGAGCAGGCCATGGCACAAGGTCAACATTGAATCTTTCACCACTCACTTCTCTCCCCCGCCCATTACTAAGTAAAACGACCCAAACAAGGCGGCTACCGCCCTTGAATATGCCATCATTTCCTCATTAGACCTAATTGCCCCCAAAAGGTATCCAGAGGCTCTAACAAACTATCGCCATGGTTCACCCCGACCTAGACAAAATCAAACGGTCGGCAAGGGCAGCGGAACGTAAATGGGGACAAACAAAAAATTCAATAGACAAACTACAATACAACATAGCTCACAGACACTCTATGAACGAGACAGCCACAGCTAAAAGAACCTATTTGGGGAACAAGATAAATTTGGCAGCCAACTCACACAAAGAGTTATACAAAATAGTCAAATACTTTACGAACCCTCCGGCTTGTCATCCCCCACCTGTTGAATCCCTGGAATGGGTCAACTCCCTTTCTTCCTACTTTCAGTACCAAATCAATAGTATCCACAAAACCTTTCCCCAGATAGCTAACACCACCAACCTGCCCCCCAGTCAGGCTGGTTCGCCACCACAGCTGTGTGCCGCGCTCCTTAGAGAATTCCTACCAATCTCAGAAACAGAGGTAGCTTACTCTCTGAATAATGGATCCCCAACTGACCCTGCCTCCTCTCACTTTCTTGCGAAAATAGCACCAGCGCTGATTCCCGATCTCACGAAAACCCCTAATCTCTCATTATCCCACCCCTCTGTCCCCTCTCACTGGAAGGAAGCCATCATAAGACCTATTTTTTTTTATTGCAAGATTTTATAGACATTTCCAACAACAGTACATATTTGTGCCTACAACCCTGAGGCCGGCATAAAGGGTGTCATACGAATGAAATACATGCAGGCGTTCGGGCCTTCTCTGGTCGTTGGTATGCAATGGATCTGATATGTTGTTGGAATACTAGGAACAAGTTGTGTACGGACATAGTAATAACTTGCATTTTATGTAAAACAAAAAACTCAATACGTGACTCAGTATTAACACACACAATGTATTCTCTGCTTACCGGTATCAGCGCTACCCTGCTAGATGTCGTACCTGCAAGCCTCACCCATAAGACCTATTTTAAAAAAAACCTCTGCCGACCCTAAGCAACTCTCTAACTACCACCCTATTTCTCTTTTACCAATGTTCGTTAAAGTTATGGAATCCTTAATTAACAAGCAACTATGGAACCATCTAGAGGCTAACCAGCTGCTTGACCCATCTCAGTCAGGATTCAGGGCACACCACTGCACTGACACGGCACTGCTAGAGATTGTGGACAATATTAGGCTGACCCTCGACGCAGGCCAATCTGCCATACTGATCCTGCTCGACCTGTTGGCGGCCTTCGACACCATCTCTCACAGCGTCCTTTTAGGACGTCTGTCAGAGATGTGTGTCGAAGGTCCAGCCCTTCTCTGGGTCAAAAGCTACCTAACTGAACGACGCTCAATGGTGCAAATCGGGTCTTTTACCTCATATTGCCAGGAGAATGATAAGGGGGTGCCCCAGGGATCAATCCTGAGCACCACATTATTCAACTTATATGTACCCCCCTAGTGCAAGTGATCAGGGCACACTGCTTTGATACTGTGTCCTATGCTGACGACACACAGTTACTGATCACCCTGGCCCCCAACCCTAGTAACACCAAACTCAGATTCCAAAAGTGCATGATCTCAATTAAGGGCTGGATGACAAACAACTTCTTAATGCTTAATGCCGGTAAAACCGAGATCGTGCTTTTTGGAAATGCCCACAATAATTGAACTGATGAATGGTGGCCACCATCACTGGGACCCTGTACCCCTCCCAAGTCATCGGTCCGAAACTTGGGAGTGACAATTGATGCCAAACGGTCTATGGCCAACCATGTTAACAAGATAGTGCATACAAGCTTCGGACTGATGCGCAATCTCAAGAAAATGTTTAAATGGATCCCCCTTCCCTCGCGCATGCCCTTAGTCCCTGGACTAATAATGAGCAGGTTGGACTATGGCAACACACTACTTGCATCCATTAATGAGAGTCTCCTGGCTAAAGTCCAAGTCCTGCAAAACACCCCAGCCAGAATGGTGCTTGATCTCCCCACCCCACACACCTTCTGGGCCTAGTCTTAGAGCAATTCACTGGCTCCCGATAAAAAAGCGCATTACATTCAAAGTCTGCTGCTTAGTCCATAAAACCATCAATGGACAAGGTCCTAAATACCTAGAGAAGAAACTTGTAAACCACTGTCCGCTCAGAACCCTTCGGTCACTAACAAGTCTCTCCTATCTGTTCCCAAAGTTCGCACTGGCAGAAATGGCGATAGGTCTTTCTCCAAATTAAACCCCGACGCCTGGAATGCTCTCCCCCGCCACATTAGGACCGAGCCCAACCACCTGAAATTTCGAAGATTCTTAAAAACATGGCTTTTCTAGCCTTCTGGATACCAGTAACTCCTTCCTAAACATCTGCAAGCGCTCCAAGACCTATGGGTGATTTATGCGCTATATAAACACAAATACAAATACAGGGTAATCAGTACAATGGGGATATCACTACCGGATATAGAAGCCTATTACTGGGCAGAACACCTAACCCCAATCAAGGATTGGATACATTCAACAGGGTCCTACCATACCTACAGGCTGGAGAGGGCAACCATGAGTGGCCGCACATTCCTGTATTATCTATATGGTGGTAAATGCAAGGGAAAGCTCCTCCCTGCCACCCAGGCTACCAGAGAGTCATGGGGAAGAGCTACAAAGGTAATGGGATGGGAACATAAACTCACCAAAGAGACTCCTCTTTGGGACTGAACCTGGCTTAAAGAAATGCAAACTAAAGGGATTTGGAGGGTGGGATGACAGTTATTTCCACGTTAGGGAACATTTTACACAATGGTAAGCTCAAAATATTTGATGCCCTCAAGTCTGAATTTACACTACAACCATCCCAGTTCCTCAAATACCCATAGCTTAGACACGCTTGGCAAGCAGAAAATACAGATGACTCCCCATTGCCAGAATATACGCCACTAGAGGGGAGGCAGCTTCAGGTGTATATCACTACTAAGGCTGTATCACTAACATACAAGACCATGAACAATAATGCACCAGATAGACTGGGCAAGTTGCGGTCTACATGGGAAGGAAATCTGAGCACGCTAGAACACAGACTGGGAGGCAGCCTTGATGAACCCTAGGGAGGTGGTGATTAAATCAAAACATCGCCTCATTCAATACAAAATACTACACAGGGCTTATTATGACCATGTTAGACTATAAGTTAGGACAAGCGAATAACCCCGAATGCCAGAGGTGTGGACAAAGGGAAGGTGACTTTTACCATAGTATTTGGAAATGAGTCCATATACAAGCCTATTCGGAAACGATAACAGGAACTAAGCAAAAAACTAGAAGTTACTGTCCCCCTAGATTGACGTTGATATTGGCAGACCACAATTAATTGTTGTTATTGTTATTGTTATATGTACTTCTAAAGCGCGACACTCATCCAACAGGATATCACGGCGCTAAAATTAAACAGTAAGCCATAAGCAGATTACCAGGGACTACTTTTATTTTAAAATAGTTCTGCTCCCGGCTTCCGCCTCAGGAGTACTGTTTCTACCAATTAATCTTTCCCACACTGGTGCTGGTAGTGGCGAAAAGAGACGTAGCAAGGAAATGGGGAGCCATAGACAAACCACTGCTCCGAGAATGGAGAACAGGGAAGGATATGTATATGGCAGCCGGAAGGGTCACCTACAAAGTGAGGGGCTGCCCGAAGAAATTTCACAAGGTATAGGTCAAATGGAGGAAATATTATGGTTTAGATGTAATAGTGGGGGACACTCAACTGGACCCTGATGGAATAGCTCTTCCAGATTCAAGAATAAACTGAGGGTACCTTGCTATTCAGGGGGGGAAGGCATATTGAGATGTTTTAAATCTTTGGTTGATGCATGGCTATGCTGTAGGGAGTATGTAAATGCTATGAAGATCCGCTGTTTTATATGCTGACTAATAACATTATTTACAACAAGGGGTGGTGAGGGACAGAGTCTCTGAATTAAGCAGAAAACTCTCACCCAGTCAAGAGATCAGGGCTAGATCCAACACCGTTTTTTAGGTCACTGCACCATCCCAGTTTCAAAACCTGGCTGTATGCAAATTAGTCTGTTCCTGTCCCAGTGCATGATGGGAACAGGGCAAACCAAACTACAAAAGCCAATTCTTACACTGGGAAGGACTAATAACATTAGATACTGTATGACTAACTGAATCTAGTTATGTTTTTGAAAATAATAAAATAAAACAAATTTAAAAAGGAGCAATACATAGGTTGAGGTATTTTTAACAAGTTAAGATAGTTGTCAGGAGTGCAGAGCTCTGATATTGTAGGTGGAGCTACTGTGTAGGGAAGGTTAGAGACAATGCATGAGCTATTTCATGCATTATGTCAACGTCATATTTCACTATCTGCTTAAATGCATCCAGTCTATCACTCACCAGGTCTGAGAATGGCTTCTTGCGCTCTGCAAGCTAATGAACATGAGATTTGCTAGTTCCCATAAAACATGGACATAGTGGCCAGAAAGGCAAGCAGCATTAGCTATGTGTAAAGCCGAGCTGCCTGCAATGTGTGCCCCTAAGCATCACGTTTCTTGGACTCTGTACACAGGAGTCACAGGAAAAGCATTTCAGATTTGCTTACGGTAGACATTTGTTCTACCAGACTCTCCAATGATAGTGGACAGACAGAAAAATGTATGTCACTCAAAGTAGGACTTCCACTCCTGATGATATTTCTATATATTTCTGGGCCTATAAACTGTTTCTCCTATGTAGCCATGATCAGGTCTACAAAATAAAGTTACATGTAGACACTTCACCTGCAGATTCCTGCCCTCTTGAATATTCTCCCAGGAATCAAACTGGTGCAGAAAAAATGTCTCCATAGCTCTTCCAAGATGGTAGGGTGCACTGGCTCCATTTGCACCAGAAGTGACACTCCATACCAATATCATTTGCTCATCCAGCAGTAGTAGGAGAATGACATCAGACAAGATATGTAGTGCACCAAGAAAGAAGTGGAAACTTATTATGCTGGTCCTTAACCATTTATCAAAAAGGGAGATGGGAGCGATAGGTGAGGAATCTGGGGTTAGGCTCAACCAAAACGATCATTATCAAAGTTAAGTAACTTTTCCTTCTGATGGATATTTCTACCTGCAGATTCCACACATCTTGAATAGATTTCCATACAATATTCACCTATGGGAAGAAGGGCCTCGTGGAGGGTTATACCAGGAAATCCTGCAACACAAACCTAAAGAAGAGCTGATCCATCCTCGCCTCCAACTCCGAGGAATAATGTTTAACAAAGGTATGAAGGGATGACCAAGAGGCCGCTTAGCATAGGTCAGCTACAAGAAGCACCATAAGCAAGGCAGACATTGAATATCTTGCTCTTGGGGAATGTGCCCTAATGCCCTCTGGTGGATCCTTATAGGCCATGGCATAGCAGATTTGGAAGTATACAATGAGCCACCTGTATAATGTCATTTTCTGCAGTGCTTTCTATCTCCTGTTGCCTACATAACCTCCAAAAAGATGTTCATCTTCACATCAGTCATTTGCAAGGTCGATATAAAATCTCACAGTTGGATTTCGATTCAGCCTCTGCAGCCTCTGTGGTAGGGTGAAGAAGCTACAGGGGTTGTTGGACAGCCCATCCTGTACATGCAGCACAGCTGTCCAGTGCCAAAGAAAATGCAAACTTGAAGATGTGATACCTTCTCTTTCAAGGAGAAAATCTGAAGATCTGCCCACCAAACGACAAACGAATGCCACCTTCCAGAGTAAACCGATTTGGGTGAGGAACAATGGGTAGATAAGATCACCTCATCAGGCAGCTGTAATCCAGTCAATTGTCCCCGCTCAATCTCAAAGTGCAGACTATGGAGATTTGACAGAGAGGAGATCCACCACAAGGGAAAGACTGAGCGAGGTACACAGGGAGTGCTGCAGAAGATGACTTGGGTCCTGCACTGCAGATCATCCACACAACATGAAGAGACAACGGAACAGCATTTTAGTTGAAGTGGAGGTAAGCTCCACTTCAACTAAAATGAGTCCTAATGCTCCTTTCATTGGATTCTGAAGGGCGCAGACCTTTGGTCCATTTGAACTGGAAAAAGTAGCAAAGAGATCCATGTGGGGTACAACTCACTGATTGAAGATGCTCCTCACATTCTCCGGGTGGGGACGTCACTCATGGGCCTGCAAGTTGGCACCAACTCAAGTCATCTCCTCTGGTGTTTAGCGAGCCCACCAGATGATTCACCGCCAGCCACAACACTATCCTTGGGGCTTCTAGAATGAGATGGAGTCCCTACTTCAACTTGTTTGTCGACCTAATGGAGGCCACAGAGCAGCCGCTTCAAGGGCAAGCCCGCCCGCGCCTGGACAGTGCCCAGCACCAGGACCTTTGGCCCTTCGGCTATTCACAGATACCCTGCCAAGGAGATCCAGGCCCTGGACCTTGGACACCGAAACAGTAGCTGCACACCCTCCCCAAGATCTACCAAAAGACTTTTCACCTGCAGTCCTCGCCAATTCTCCTGGATCGCCTTCCCGCATCAGAACAAGTGCTGTTCTGCCCCCAACGACCCAGCACCACTCCATTGCATCTTGCCCAACGCCAGGTCCCTCCGCAAACATGCCACAGAGAGCTGGGACTCACCACCCTCTCCCCTGATGCTGTCTTCATCACCAAAACCCCTCCTGGTACCCCGACATCGCACTCATGACACCTAGAGAATACAAAACGATACACAGAGACCACAGCAACAAACTCAGCTGGGGCATCACCATCATCTTCAAGGAAACCATCCGATACATAGCCACCAACGATGATGCCATACCGCTAAAGGAACACCTCACCTTCCAACTTCCTTCAGACTGACGCCAAGACCACAATCAGAAGCACTCTCTTATACAGACCCCCAAGACCACATCTGGCTTTCTGTGATGCCATCCACAACTAGCAATCGACTCAAATTACTTTGTTCTACTTTATTTCCTCAATTACCATGTCGACGACCCCAATGATGCCAATTCCACCTCCCTACTGGAAAACATGAACAACATCGGCCTCACCCACCTGGCCACTGAACCCATGTACTCTACTCCATTTTTACCTCCAGCAACAGAATCAAACTCAGTCACGTCACAGAACTTACAGGGACCAACAATGCAATCTTTCACTACACCATCTTCAAGGCTCAGTCCATCATCACCAAACACCACAGCCCGCCCATTGCAGCTGGGGCAAGGTAATGGAAACACAGTGGACACAGGCCCTCGCACACCACCCAAAATGAAACCTCATCAGACCTCGACCAGGCTGTCCCAATCTTCTCCGCCTGGCTCACCAAATGCGCGGGCAGAGTCGCCTTTATGAATCCTGCAAAAACCAACAAAACCTCCAAAGAAGCCAGCTGGTAAACCCAAAAGCTTAGAACCACCAAGCGCAACTGCCAACGACTCGAGAAACAATGGAGAGCCTCGAGAAACCCCTCCCACAGAACTGCCCACAAAACAGCCCTCAGCAACTATCACCTATGCATCAAGGAAGCCAAGAGAGCTGCCTTCACTACTCACTTAGAAGTAGTGGCCAACCATATGAAAGTACTCTTCAAATTAGTCAACAAATTCTCCAACCCAGCAGCCACCAAGAACACTATCCACCCTTCCCAAGAACTCTACAACATTCTCTTGGACTACTTCTACAGCAAAATCTTCACCATATACAACAACTTTGACCCTCATACCAGTGTTCTCAACCTCAACAGCATCAACAAACCAATGCACCACGGACAAACTATCACCACTTGGTCTCCGCTGACCACACAGATAACCACACCCATCATGTCTCCCATTCACTCCAGGGCGCCCACAGATCTCTGGTCGCCCCACCATCCCTTCAACCTCGGAACCAACCTCATCAGAATGGAACTCACCAGCATCATAAATACTCCATCTCCACAGCCATCTTCCCAGACAGCGGGAAACACGCAAAGGTCACACCCCTCCTTCAGAAACAATCTGCTGACACCAACAAAGTAAAGAATTATTGATCGGCCTGCCTGCTCCCCTACCCAGCCAAGTTACTTAAGAATACCATCAACCAATAGCTTACCCATTACCTGGAACAAAGCCACCTACATCAAGTAGCTGTGGTTGGGGTGGAATTTTGATTGAGGCATCAAATCAAAATTCCACCCCAACCACAGCACGGAGACAGTGCTGATCACTACCACAGACTACATCAGAATCCTCCTCAACCACAGCCAGACTGTGGCCCCGGTCCTCCTCAACCTCTCTGCTGCATTTGACACTGTGTAGTAAAGAGTCACCACTCCAAGTAGGTTCTGTGAATTCTTTTTATTAGTTATAAGTGAACAGGTGCTTCCAGCTTGGCGGTTATCATACAACACGAACGTTCTATCTCGCACTCTAAGGAGCAGTGCGGACCATACCAAGGAGAGGGGAGGGAGAGGGGTGGATGCGGGAGGGTACAGCAGGGGAAGTTACAACACACCTTCCCCCCTAAGGAGAACTGAGGGAGTAAGATCCCGGGGCCCCGGGAAAGAGGGAAGAAAGATAGGGAGATCGGAGGGAAAGACCAGAAAGGAAAGATAAGGAGAGACAAGAAAAGAGAACACAGGGGAAGGAAAGGCTGGGCCAGAGACCAGAGCAGGAAGGACTGAAAGGTGAAAGAAGGAGTCAGGATGAGGCGACCCCCTAAACTTGCAAACGAAGAACAACCTTGACGCTGAGGCCTGAACCCCCCAAAACAGGAGACAAGTGGCTCCTTACACATTTCCCTGAAGGAAAAAAAAACAGAGAGAAGGTCCAACTAAGCGTCTGTCTAGTAAGATAGGTGAAGCAAGCACCTAATAAGTTAGTTACTCAGTTGTCCCGGGAGACGGTGACAACTACCCCATTCTCTTCTGCATATGGTTAACTCCGCCGTCGTGGTGAGGACCACCACCGCTTCCGGCGGTGGAGTTGCTGAGAGATAGGGTTGATGGTTCCGCGTGGTCATAGCCACGCTTTATCACCTACACGGAATGGGTGACTGTTCAGTACACTAAGATACTTTTGAACGAAATGAGAGCAAAACTTTGCCCTTCCTTCTGTTCCCTTTAACTTTGGTCACGTCCATGTTTGGTTTAAGTTGAGGGATTAGGGAGGGAACTGATGCCTGACGGTACTCTGTTGACATGCTCAAATCCTCAGTTCCACGTACCACCTCACCCTGCTGGCAAGCATAGATCCCTTTGAACAGCTTATTCATTAGTAAATTTATTTATTTATTAATATTATTTATTTATTTATTTATTTATTTTCTTCGGTAGCTTCCTGGACCATATTTCACTGCTTCTGACCCTGCTTCTGTGTCTGGTTTCCTTCTCATTGGTCTCCTTGGCGTTAAGTCCCGCATAGTTTCTCTTGTGGTACGCCATGCTAGTGCTTCTCGTACTTTCACCTGTACCAGCCTCCTCGGGGACTAGACTTCCCTCCGACTTCGCCTCCAGGATCAACCTTGTGAAACTAGCCTTGTCCCTTGTAAACCCTAACACAACTTCTTCCCAGACTTCTGGGAGCCACCAGACTCTTCCAACCGGACTTTTAGGGTACTGGTTTGGTACGTTTTTGAGTGAATTCTCACGCCCTCCTTGACGATTTCCTCTTCCCAGGTTCGTGGGAAGATCAGATCTCTTATACAGTCTGAGTTTGAATTCAACCCTAGCAGCAAAGCTCCATGTTTTCTTAATCCTGAGGCGGATTGGTTTGGAATGTTCGTCCACTATTATCGTGGAAAGTGTTACTCTGTACGTTTCCCTCTTAACCCCCTCTTTTACTTCCAAACTATCGAGTTCCCTGATCCTTCTCCCAAAGTTTTTTCTCATCTTGTTTCCAACATCCTTTACCTCAGACATATTCTGCTTTATTTTGCGCTTGACCATAGCTGTTTCTGTTTTCCTTTTGTTCCTCCAGACTTTTATTCTTCTTACTTCAATGTCTAAGGATGGATACGTGTTTACCTTCAAATTCACCAACCTGGTAAATGGGATACTTTTATTTACAGCCAACCTTATCCTGGACTCAGAACCTTTGGGATTTTTAATTCCACTTAATTTCCCACGTTCCATCCCTTCCGGTACTGCCACCACCTCTTCTGCATTATTCACCTTAACTTTCCTACTTCTCTTCGTGTAATACCACTCTGTCTCTTCTTTTCCTTTCAATATTAAGTTTTCACCTACGTCTGCTGCTTCCACTTCATTTCCTATTTTCAAAGACCACTCACTCTTCCTCCGGTATTTGTCCATTGCTGTACTTTGTGACTCTGAATCTGCGATAGATCCCTTAAATACTCCACCTCTATTGATGGTATGCATCAGTCTAGCTTCGCTTTTGTTCCTTACCGCTTCGATATCTCCCCTCTCTCGGCATATATTTCTCCTTTGTACTTTGGAACTTCTTCCTCGCTTATTTTGTGCATTTACATCATTCAAGTCCTTTTGCCGACCTTTTCTTTCTGTGCCCTTACCATCTCTCCCTTCACTGTTAATATTAGCTATCCCTTCTGCACTTTCCCAACTGTTTGTCCATTCTTCTTCCACTTTCTCTTTATCCGCGGGTTCCTCCTTCTCCTCAGAAATGGTTATGACGAATGCTATGCGTTTTTTCTCATCCCATCTTCCTCTCCTCCTTATCCGCGGTACCAATCTGTTTTTTTTTCCATTAATAGCTTAGGATGCGATAGTTTTCCCATTTAGCCTTTTCTGATGACTTCTCTTTGCTTTACTTCTAATACTCTCCTTTTGTTTCGTACTACTCTTTTGGGGTTCCAATGGTAAGGTCTAGTTTCATGCACTTCACTGAGATCCCTTAAAATGCTTTGCTCCCGACTTCTGGTAGCTTACTGATCCTTGTCCATCTCAAGTTAATGATCCTCAAAAGATATCGTATCTCAAAAAAAAAAAAAAATTGCTCTGCCTCAGATCTGAGTCAGACACCACCTTTATGGTTCACTGCGCACCTTGCCCTTCAGAGATTTCCTCACGTAGCTCCACCACGCTGCCTCAGTTCGGTTTCCGGCATAGGACATGAGGTATGCGACACTCCCTTTGTTCCTCTGAATTCTCCACACCCAGCTTAAAAGCGCTGCCTCAGCTCCGTTTCACGAGTGGCACCTTGGGTTACTTGCCTTCCCTGATCTTCACAGATACTTCATGTCTCTCACTATGTTGCTTCAGTTTAATTTCCAACACGGAAACCAAGGTTCACCACAGACTTTGTTCCTCATATATCTCCTCACGCAGCTGCTGCACGCTGGCTCCAAGCGCTGCCTAAGTTCCTTTTCGCGCTTTGCCACAGGGATCGACTGCCTCCCCTGATCTTCACAGATACTTCACACAGCTCACAGTGCTGCCTCCGTTTAATTTCAAACGCGGAAACAAAGGTTCGCCACACTCTTTGTTCCTCACTTAACTCCTCACACAGCTGCTGCACGCTGTCTCCCAGCGCTGCCACAGTTCCTTTTCGCGCGTTGCCACAGGGATCGACTGCCTCCCCTGATCTTCACAGATACTTCACACAGCTCACAGTGCTGCCTCCGTTTAATTTCAAACGCGGAAACAAAGGTTCGCCACACTCTTTGTTCCTCACTTAACTCCTCACACAGCTGCTGCACGCTGTCTCCCAGCGCTGCCACAGTTCCTTTTCGCGCTTTGCCACGGGGATCGACTGCCTCCCCTGATCTTCTCAGATACTTCACGCAGCTCCCAGTGCTGCCTCAGTTTAATTTTCAAACGCGGAAACAAAGGTTCGCCCCACTCTTTGTTCCTCACTTATCTCTTCATACACCTGCTGCACGCTGTCTCCAAGCGCTGCCTCAATTTAATTTCGATTTCAAACATGGGAACAAAGGTTCGCTACGCTCTATGTTCCTCATTAATCTCTTCACACTGTCGTTACGTTCTGCCACCGTCCCGTCTCTTAAGTTTACTAGTACACTGTGTTCCACTTAACGCTCCTCACCGTGTTTTAAAAAACTCCCTTCGCTTCAGCGTTATTCTTCTGGGGTCCCCTTCGGATGATCTTCCTCCCAAATGTTACATGAGAACTCCCCAATGCTCTGAGGTTATAATTCACTCTCCTGGGATAATACTGCGAGTTGAAGCTCTCCACTTCCCCGTGCTGTCATTCACTCCTGTAACGAACACCAAGCGCTCCGCCTCAGATCAGTATCTCTTTGGCTCCTGTATTTACACGAAGATTCTTAAGCTCACCTCATGTCTTGAATGAATCCCTCTGTTACTCTTCTGAGTCTTGCTTCCCCACTCCGTGACCGTTTCCCGGAGGCACCAGAGGGGAAAAGCGTTAACTTTGTCCTTTCTTCCTTTTCTCCCTCAGACCACCAGGAAGGGAAGTAGGCTGCGAAGTCCTCTTTCGTTTTCCTTGATCAAGTAACAGGAACTTCCTGTCGTCGACTCAGCAGTTCCTCTGAGCCAGATCTGCAACGTCTTCTCCCTGAAAATGTTCCCTGCTTCTCACAGCCTGCACACAAATCCCTTTGAAACACGGAAGGGATACAGCGCTGTTCGGGAATTCACCTCATCGATGCCAGGAACGGAACAGTGCCTCCTTTAGTCGTGCGTCAATTACTCACAACAGCTTCACTCTTAGCCTCACGTTCCTTAACAGCGACGCATCGGGTTGTAGACAGCGTGAATTCCAGATTGCCGTGTCCTGATTTCTTTTCTAACACCCACACTGACGCCGGCTCAGCTCCGATTCCTGTCCATAGACCCTTGATCTTCTTTTATCATCTGGGCGAGCCTCCTTTTCTACTTCAGTTCTCCGCACAAGCATCAGATTCATCCAGGGGGAATGCACCTTACTGACCCTGGCTCAGCTCCACGTCCTCGTCGCCAAGAATGTAGTAAAGAGTCACCACTCCAAGTAGGTTCTGTGAATTCTTTTTATTAGTTATAAGTGAACAGGTGCTTCCAGCTTGGCGTTATCATACAACACGAACGTTCTATCTCGCACTCTAAGGAGCAGTGCGGACCATACCAAGGAGAGGGGAGGGAGAGGGGTGGATGCGGGAGGGTACAGCAGGGGAAGTTACAACACACTGTTTCCCACCTCACTCTCATCAACAGACTCCAGCACATCAGCATACAACAGACGCCTTATAGTGAATCGTAGGATGGACGCACTTAATCGATCTGCCTCCTTTCCTATTTGAACCCAAATACTTCCTGTGTGGTGTACTCTAAAGATAGTCCCTCAGCCCCACCTTGTTCAACAGCTAAATAACCCCCCCCTAGCAGACATTATTTCTTATGCAGACAACACTCAACTCATCCTTTCGCTCTCAGAAGACCCCCTCACCGCCAGAAATAAATTCTGCAACACCATGAATAACGTAGCCAACTGGGTGAGAGACAACTGCCTTGAAAACGTCCGCATGGGGCCATAGCTGGTGGCTAAAAGAACTCTGACCAAAACCCATGCCCACAGACCATGCATGCAACCGATGCATCATTCGACAGTGAACGGTCCATGAAACGACAAGTCAACTGAGTTGCCTAAATGTGATTCAACACCCTGCACACACACTGCAAAATCATTAGATGGATCCCAGTCAACACCAGGAAAACAGTCATGCAGACTCTCACCACCAGTCACAGTGACTACGGCAAAGCCCTCTACTCTGGCATCTCCTTTCAACTGCTCCGAAGACTCCACACCATACAAAACTCTGCAGCTCGACTCATCCTTGAGCCCCCCAGCCCCCATCCATGTACCCACATAACCCCCACCTCAGAAACCTCCACTGGCTCCCAATCCAGAAGAGTAGCCAGCTCAAGATCCTCAAGCTCCCCTAAAAAGCTCTTCACAATCATAGACTGGCCTATACCAACTATCAACTGATTTTCCATCTACTCACAAGACACATTCGCTCCTCCTCACTAGCTCTTGCTCACACTCCCTGCATCCAGCGCTGACGCAGCAGTGGCTGCTCCTTCTCCAACATGACCGTCAAGACCTGGAACGACCTGCCCCTTTATCTTCAAACAGCACCCTCCCTAGCGGACTGCAAAAAGCAACTCAAGACCGGATTCTTCAAATGGAACATCACACTCAGATAACCCTGGGGTGACATTGCTATGCTTTTCAAATGAGGATTGATAAATTGACCTATTAGGTGAAGGACACTCAGGACTAAAATCTAAGCCCCTCCTTGGATTATTGGCAGTAGCACATTAATATCTTGCATTTCCCGTTTGGGTGGACAGGCTTGGCTCGACATTGTAATCCAGAACTGCCCCAATGAAAAGAAGTTACTGAGATGGCTTCAGGTGAGATATGGGCATATTGATAAAAAAAACAAAGTTGTGCAACAAGTATGTTGTCGACTGCAGATGTGAATGCACCAGCTCAGGAGTCCTAGCCTTCATACGCTTGTTGTTTAAGTAGGGAAAAAGGGATTCCAAACCTCTTGAGATGAACTGCTGCAACCGTCATCACCTTTGTGAAAACACGACTGAGATGTCGGACCAAAAGGCAGGACCACAGGCTGGTAGTGAGTAGAGCACACTATGTTAAGCAGATACTTCCTGTAGGATTAGTATGTGGAAATATACGTCAGGTAAGTAGAGTGATACCGTTCAGTCTCCAAGCTAGAGCACCAAAAGAAACTGTAAAAAGGACAGCAACTTAAACTTCTTTTTGCAGAGGAAGAGGTTCAAAACCCTGAGGTCCGGACTGGAAGATAAATCTTTGGACCAAGGAAGTACTGGGAATAGCGGACTCAAATAAATCTCTTGCTCTAGCATCAAATCCATAGATCCTTTGTGAACCAGAGTTGACATTTGTTACTGCAGTAAGAGGTGCTCATGCACAAGGTCTGACCAGTGAGAGGGGGATCCAGGAAAGAAGACTGCTGGAACGTAGGGTATATTTTGTAAGACACACTGGTCCAAAATGATGTCTTCCAGGTCTGTGGAAAAAAACAACTGGCCAACCACCTCTTTCAAATGGGCCAACAATAGACCGGATTCCCTGTGGTGTCTAGGTAGGAGGAGGAATCGAAGAGAAGCCTCTATTCTTTCTGCGACCCCTGAATTGTCACAGAATGGTGTTCTAGGACCGTTGTTGAGCAAGGCCTGCTTGCCATTATTGGAAGTGGAGGCCTCTCCCAAACCCACAAAACTTCTGAAAATTGAAGATCCTTTCTTTGGGTCTGCAGACCTATGAACTGGCTGTTTCAGAACTTGCTTCTGAATTTTTCAAGGCTGAGTCGACCTACTTCCTGAATGTTTTGGCGCCTTCATGTGAGATCCGTTAGTGCAGATTGAACATCTGACGAGAATCAGGATGTTCACTGCCAGGCATGCCTCCAGACAGCCTAAATTTCTAAAGTGGGTATGGGTGAATATACCCATACCACCGGCTGCCTTTCTAATGATGGCGTGATATGGTAATGCTCCTGGGGGAATGGGTCGAAAAATTCTAGCTTTAAGGAAGTTTCAATTCCACTTGCCTCAACAAGGCTCTGGAATTCTCAAAGGCTATTGAGTATCTTCCTGTTCGGAGTCTTTGCAAAATAAATAATAAAGAAAAGTTTGTGCGTGGACTGGTCTCTCTTCAATCAGGTATTGTGTCTCACCTTCTGTAACTATGAACTGGTGGCAGAGGCTAAAACCACGAAGTAGATGGCTCTGAAGCAGGTGCGGGGATATGACTGGAGTCGGCGACCCCACACATGGAGAAGGCCTTGGCAGATTCACGAGCAGCAAACAAGAGCAGGTTTAAAGTGAGACACACCACGCGGGCCCAGTTAACACACTGTACGGGTGTCTAGTTTCTGTTTCCCATGGGAGCACTGAAAAATTACAAGAATGGTTCATGGGTACCTGATCAAGTGAGTACCCAGATGTGCGAGACACCCACTGGGGAGTCTTGCACCCACACTTTCATAAGATACTGATAACATAGGATAGGTTACCCCACATACATAGGAGGGTACTTCTATGTAGGTCCTGAAGAAATGGCATTTGACCTTTTCAGGCAGCAATACATGATGCATGTAAACCAACCACCAGAACCGAACAGCGACTAATGTTCAATTGGTCCACACCAGTTCTTAATCTTGCCATAGATCACAAATAGAAAATAAAGGTGTGCTTTCTTGGTTTTTTTCAAGGCATTTTTATTCTATTTTCCACTGCACCTGCTGCCCACTATCATCACTGATCGACAATCACTCACCAATGGCAGGAAAATGATAGCGCCAAAGGGCCCCCACTGGCAAGGCCCAAGCACGCTGTACTGCCCCTCTAGCCCGGAGCAGGACCAAATGATGAGGCTTGGCACATAGGTACGTGTGGGTCCTTATATCCTGAAAAGGTTACTTACTCTTTGTGAACACTGTAAAAAAAATACCAGCAGAAATTTCAGTTCTTAGTTCTCTACCCCCATTGTAGGTCAGGAATCTTTTTGGAACATCACATTTCCTGATATATGATGTCGTTTAGGGAGGTTGTGTGTTTGGTCTGCATGAAGCTACCATTCCCTCCTTTTGATGAATGAATGCTGCTTCACAGTCAGCACTGATCAAGGCCACAAAGGAGATTAGATGGTCCATTAATCATTAATCAAGGAGGCAGAGCACCTCTCATCTTCTTAGATCTTTTTGCAACCTTCAATACGGTTTATCATGGGCTGCTGATAGATCAGCTGGCTGCGATTGGTGTTACCGGGTCAGCCCAGGATTTGCTAAGCTCATTTTCCTAGGTGAGAGAACAGTTAGTGGCCGTAGCTGAATTTGTGTCCAAGCCTTTTTCACTTCCCTGCAGAGTCACCTAGTGGTCCTCGCTAAGCCCTACTCTGTTCAATATCTAGACCCCCCCCCCTTTAGCAGAAGTAATTAGATCACATGGCTTTCTCTAACAACTTATGCCAACACCACCAAAATCATCGTTTCTCTGGCCAGGGCCAAAAATGACACAGGATCCAGATTTTAGGATTGTATGGTGGCTGTAAGAACTGTTTGAACCTCAACTCTGAAAAACGGAGGTTTTGCTACTTGGCTCTCATCCATCCATTCGGACCGCTAACTGGTGGCCGCAGAATTTAGGTGTACCGCCAGCACCGATTACTAAGGCCCAGAATTTAGGGGTAGTAATAATGAACTAAATTTTACTGATCAAGTTAATGAAGTGACATCTTCATCATTTTATTTGTTAAGGACCATGAAAATGATCCTACCTTTTATCCCTTTAGATCGCCCTGAAACAGTAGTCCGCAGCTAGTACTTATACTACTGTAATAGACAATATCTAAATCTGCATCAGTACCTACTAAACAGATTGCAAATTCTCCAAAACGCTGCCTCACGACTATTGTTGAAAATACCAACATTTTAGTGACTAAAGCGATCAGGAAGTTGCACTGGCTGCAAGTAAGGCAAAATCACTTGCAAGTCTCTATGTACCATCTATAAAGGATTACACAATCAATGTCCAGTTTTTCTTAATCTACAAGGAATATGCTACTTACCAGTATGCATCTGTTCTTGGCACGTAGGGCTGCTGACATTCATATCTTGCGCATAGATCGCCGCCTAGTGTTGGGTCCAGATGATTGCACTTGTTGTCTTGGAAGAGTCTTCGAAGTAACACGAGATAGGTGACTCCACCCCTGGACTACAGAGCGCATGGGCATCCTCTCCATCCTCAGATTGGTTTTCGCCATTGTGGCAGAGATGGAGATAGTAAAGTAAGAGATGGCCATGCCAGAGAGAATGCTGCAGCTGCTACAGGCACCGGGGAGGAGGGCGGGCGATATGAATGTCAGCAGCCCTACATGCCAAGAACAGATGCATACTGGTAAGTAGCATATTCCGTTCGAGGAATGTGGGCTGCTGAATTCATATCTTGTGCATAGACTGTATAGCAGTATCTCCTCTAGCGGTGGCTACCTGTGGCAGCTGCAGCAGTTTGAAAGAGTTTTGAGGACAGCCTGGCCTACAGCAGCTTGCTGTTTTGTTTGTACATCTACACAGTAGTGTTTTGTGAAAGTGTGTATGGTGGTCCATGTGGCTGCCTCACAGATGTCTTCAAGAGGAATATTTCCTAGGAAAGCCATGGATGCTCCCATTTTTCTAGTGGAGAGTGCTCTTGGGGGGACGGTTAAAGTGCGTTTTGCCTTTTGATAGCATATCTGAATGCATTTAACTATCCATCTGGCTATTCCTGATTTTGAAATTGGATTCCCCTTGTGTTGTGGTGCAAAGGCAACAAACAGTTGCTTTGTTTTCTGAAAGGATTTAGTTCTGTCCACAAAGTAAAGTAGAGCTCTCTTTACATCTAGTGTGTGCAGGGCTCTTTCAGCTACTGACTGGATTTTGAAAGAACACTGGCAGTTCTATTGATTGGTTGATATGGAAATTGGATACAACCTTAGGCATGAATTTAGGGTTTGTTCTAAGAACCACCCTGTTGGCATGTACCTGCATGAAAGGTTCTTGAATTGCAAGCGCTTGTAATTCACTCACTCTTCTGAGTGAGGTGATGGCCACTAAGAATGCAACTTTCCACGTTAGGAATTGTAGTTCGCATGAATGTAAAGGTTCGAAAGGAGGGCCCATGAGTCTGGTAAGCACTATATTGAGATTCCTGACATGAAAGCTTTGATTGCTGGTATTCTAAACAGTGAAAGGTGTTGTCTGTTTTGAAGGTATGCTGCTATGGCAGCAAGGTGTAGCCGTATTGAAGAGTATGCTAAGTTACATCTTTGTAGGTGCAGCAGGTAACATATAATGTTTTGTATTGATGCGTCTAATGGATTGATTTAGTTATTGGTGCAGTAAATAATAAATCTTTTCCTTTTAGCTGCATAGCACGCTCGTGTGGTTGGTCTTCTTGCCTCTTTAATGATATTCATGCAATCTGGGGGCAAGTTAAGATATCTAAACTCTAAGACCTCAGGAGCCAGATTGCTAGGTTCATTTGGTTGGGATCTGGGTGTCTGATTTCTCCATGGTTCTGAGTTAGAAGATGAGGTGCAAGGTGCAGTCTTTGATGGGGAACTACTGAGAGTTCTAGGAACGTTGTGTACCACGGTTGTCTCGCCCATGTGGGAGCAACTAGGATTAGTGTGAGGGAGTGTTGCCGTAGCTTGCATGCCACCAGCGGGATCAGTGGTGCTGGGGGAAAGTGTACGCAAATCTGCCTGACCAGTTCATCCATATCGCATTGCCCTGTGACAATGGATGTGGGAATCTGGCGGCAAAGAATTGGTATTTCGAGTTTTTTTTGTGGCGAACAGGTCTGTTTCTGGGTGACCCCACTCCTCAAAGAATGGTTGGAGGACCTGGGGGTGAATCTCCCATTCGTGTAATTTCTCGCTGTGCCTGCTTAGCAGGTCAGTAACTTGATTGTCCTTCCCTGGAAGGTCTTCTGCTAGGAGAAAAATATTTTTGGGGAATCGCCCACTCCAAATGCTCTGTGCCAGATGGGACAGCTGTGGAGAGTGCGTTCCTCCCCGTTTCTGGATATAGTACATTCCGGTCATGTTGTCCGTCGGGAGCAACACCGTCTTGCTGTACAAGTATTTCTGAAATGCTTTCAGGGCTAGGAATATCGCTAGCAACTCTAGTTGGTTGATATGCAGCCTTCTCTGCTTGTTTGTCCAGAGCCCCTGTACTGTGTATTGAAGGAGATGGGCTCCCCAGCCTGTCAGTGATGCGTCCCCTGTTATTACTAGTTGTGGAACCGGCTCTTGGAACAGTCGACCCTTGGAAAGGTTTGGTGGGTTCCACCACTGCAGAGAGTTGTGAGTGCGACTGTCTACCAACACTAGGTCTTTCAGTTGTTGGTGAGCCTGGTTCCATTGCCGTGCTAGGCATTCCTGCAATGGGCGCATCTGAAGTCTGGCATGGGGGACAATGAATATGCAGGAGGCCATCATGCCTATGAGTTGCATGAAGATTTGGGCTGGCAAAGAGTGTTGTGGCACGAATTTTTGAATGAGTGTCTGCATACTGGCTATCCTTGCTGAGTTTGCATACGCCTTTGCCACTGAGGTGTTTATGTTGGCTCTCAGATACTGCTGTATGTGGGATAGTTGCAGATGTGATTCAGTGTACTTGATTGAGAATCCTAGGCTGTGTAACAGCTGGATTGTTTGAGACGTGTGTGCTGCACATTGGTGGTACGATTTTGCTTGTATAAGCCAATCGTCCAGGTAAGGGTACACATGGACGTGCTGCCTCCTGAGAGGTGCTGCTACGGTCGCTAAGCATTTTGTAAACACTCTTGGAGCCGTGATACCCGGAAGGGCAAAACCTTGAATTAGTAGTGTTGACCTTCTGTTGTGAACCTGAGGTATTTTCTGTGGGCTGGATGGATGGGTATGTGGAAATACGCATCTTTGAGGTCCAGTGTTGCTAGGGAATCCCCCTGTTGTAGCAACCGGAGCACTTGTTGTAATGTTATCATATGAAAGTGCTCCGACAGTATGTATTGATTTAGGGTTTTGAGGTCCAATTTTGGTCTGAGAGAGCTGTCCTTCTTGGGAATAAGGAAATATAGGGAGTATACCCCTGTCCCTTGCTGTTGGAAAGGGACTTGCTCTATGGCCCCTTTCTCTAGCATGCAGTTCACCTCTTGTTGTAACAGGGTGATGTGTTCTTTGGACATTGGACAATGTCTGGGCGGTATGTTTGGTGGTGTCAGTTCTAGGCAGTAGCCAGACTGGATAATTTCTCTCACCCACCTGTCTGTGGTAATTGTGTTCCAGACGGGTAGGAACTGTTGGAGTCTGCCTCCGACCGGTGTTAAATGGTTTGGAGGTAGTGTAATAGAGTCACTGTTTGGAGGTAGTGGAGGCTCTGGTGTTATTGCCTCCACGTCCTCTTCTCTTGGTATTGTTACCTGTGTAGCCTCCTCTTGTTGTGTTTTTGGAAAAGGAACTTTGTGTGTTACCTTCATATGAGGCCGTTGTTTGTTAGGGATGTCCCCGTGTATTTGCCCTGTATGAGGAGCGACGAAAGGAGCCCCTTTGTTGCTGAAATTGCACTGCCCCCATTGATTTTGCTGTCTGTGTCCTTTTTCATTTTATCCAAAAAGGTGTCGACAGCAGGGCTAAATAAAAAGTCCTGATTAATAGGCTGGTTAAGGATAGTGGACTGTACCTCATTTTTAAAACCAGAAATACGCAGCCATGCATGTCTGTGGAGTATAACGCTAGTGTTGATTGACCTAGCTGCAGTGTCTGCTGCGTCAAGCGCGCATTTGATGGAGGCGTTAGTTATGAATTTCTCCTCCTGTATGAGATCTTGGGATGGTGCTTGGGAAGGCTCAGGTAGGTGTTGCATTAGGGTCTTTAGCTGGTGGTAATGCGCCCTGTCGTAACGAGCCAGTAGGGCTTGTTTATTAGCGATCCTCCACGAGTTGGAGGCTTGTGCTGCTACTCTTTTCCCCGATGCCTCTAGTATTTTTAATTCTTTGTCTGGGGGAGGTGCCTCCCCGGTTGTTTGGGAGTTGGCTCGTTTACGTGCGTTGGCCATTACCAGTGATTCAAGTGGTAAATGCCCTTGGATGTAAGTAGGGTCTGTAGGGCTGCCCTATACTTTTTTTCTATTCTGGGTTGATGACCCGTGCCCTGGCTATATCCTTAAATATGTCAGGTGCATGTTTTAGGACTCCTTTTAACATGGGAAGTGTTTTGCCACTTTTTTCTGATGTGGGGAAGGTGTCAAACAAGAAGTCTTCCTCTACGGGGTCGTTCTGCATATCCACGTTGTGGAACTGTGCAGCTTTGTCTATGAGCTGATTAAAAACCACGGTGTCATCAGTAGGTGACGGCTTAGTAGGATAAGAGGGCATATCAGGGATGGGATGGGTGTTGTAAGGGTCAGTTGGCTCTCCCCATGGTTCAGGGTCCTGTGGGAAGTCATATTAAGGCTGTGGCTCACCCCCTGTGTTACCCTAGTCGTCCCCGTGATGAGGGAGAGTAAGGAATATAAGGATTGAAAGGAGTAGTAGGCATGATAGGTTGAAAAGGAACAAAGGGTCTCGAAGGAGAAGTTCCAAAGTCCTTTTTCTTTAGTGGAATAGGGGACTGAGGTTCAAAGTCCAAAGGCATCTTTTTCCTATGTAGGATGGTGACTTTACCAGTCTCTGGGTCGATAAAAAATTTTGCTTGGTCGTCAGAGGGATCTGGGTGGAAGAGTTCTTCCTCAACAGTCCTGGGTTGAGTCTTAGGCTTTGGTTTGTAGACTACTTTAGGTTTAGGAACCGACTTTCTCGGCTCGGGGACTTTTTCTTCGGGTCAACGCGTTTTTTTGTGCTCCGTAGGCTTCTTCGGAGAAGTGTTGTCTCCACAGTCGATGTTTTTGTTGGGATCGACTGGAGTCTTTTGTTTTTTCGGCTGAGTGTCCTTTCCGGAGTCAATTGTCATTTTTGGATCGACTGGTGTCTTCGGATCCGGTGTTTTCGGTCCGAGAGGACGTTCTGGCTTGGACGCGGGCTTAGGTACGGCGCCTTTTGTCGGGTCGACGTTTTTCGGTGCCGAAGGCTTGTTTGGGTCGGCGACCTTCTTTGGTTCGGCGCCCTTGGGTTGTGTGGCCTTGTTCGGGTAGACAGCCGCTTTTGGGTCGACAAGTTTGGGCTGCACGGCGTTCTTGGGGTCGACAGTCTTTTTCGGCTCGACGCTCTTTGGCGGTACGGCCGCTTTCGGATAGACGCCCTTCGGGTCAGCGACCTTCTTTGGCTCTGGAACCTTCTTTGGGACGATGTTACTGGGCCCTGGGGTTTCCGAAGGTTTTGGTTTCGGAGCCGACCCGGATGGCGGGGCAATCAAAACTTTTTTATGATCTTGGCTAAGGCCTTTCGGCGATGCCTTGACCGGAGTCGTTGTTATTGGGGTAGATGGTGTCCGGGGCAGGGTACTCACGATTTGCCCGAGCGGGATCTCGTCATCAGAGTCAGAGTAGTCCTCTATGGTGACGATCTCTAGGTCAGAGTCTGGCGCCTCTTGTAGTTCTTGGTCGTCATCGAAGAGGTTGTCCGTGTCTGGTGCCTGTCGTTGCATTTCTTGCCTGGCTGCACGTCGGTTCCGAATAGTTTTCTTGGATCAAAACTGTGCACAGGCTGGACAGCTTTCCTCTTTATGGTCTGGGGAAAGGCACTTGTTGCATACTGAGTGTTTTTCAGTATGTGGGAACTTGGCGTGGCATTGCAGGCACTTTTAAACGGGCTTCTTTCCTTCGACGGTCGGCTCACGTGGCGTCGAGAAGGCCCAACGGCCCGCGTCGACGACCGCTTGGAGATGGAAGGCTGGATCGAGTAGAGAGGTACCGATCGAGAACAATGCCGTTGAATCGAAGGCCTTTTGGGCTTTAGAAAAGTTTTGTTTTTGATTCTAAAGTTGGAGTATAAGAGTTTGAATCCGAACCCAATGGCGGAAAAAAACAATCTGAGGATGGAGAGGATGTCCATGCGCACTATAGTCCAGGGGAGGAGTCACCTATCTCGTGATACTTCGAAGACTCTTCCAAGACAACAAGTGCAATTATTTGGACCCAACACTAGGCGGCGATCTATGCACAAGATATGAATTCAGCAGCCCACATGCCTCGAACACTTATTTTTCCTTCATTAATTATAACCATCCATATATAGCCCCAAGCAAGGATGTGTGAATGATATGTGATTTTCTTTTGCCAATCACCTGCAGGGTCTACCTGCACAGCGGAAAAAATTCCTTTGTTTAGATGACATGTCTTGTGCAATCCTTCCCCCAGGAGTACAGAGAGAATTTGAAAAATATATACCTGTATATCACTTAAGCCTAATTAATTAAACAAGGAGAATCCCAACTTCTCCCTACAACATTTTCTTCCGATTGACAACCTTATTTACTGTTCCCCACCCATTAGGTTTGCTCATTGTCTGCTATTTTTAAATGTAATTACCCCCACGTTTGTTAAATGCTACGCTAATCCAAGCAGTACCACAGACCAGTGGGGGAAGAAGATTAGAAACTTCAGGTTTTGAGTCTCTTGCAGAGGCCAGACTGGTTAGAGGTGGTTTTAATGCCCAGAGGCAGGGAGTATTTTTGCAGAGAGATGGAAGAAAGTCTGGCCTCTTGATCTGGCTTTCTGAATAAGGTGGAAATGACCGCCTCGAAAGAAAAGGAGCAGAGTTTGTGAGACAGAAAAGAAGGCTGTATGGGTCTGACAAACATCCATCTTGTGAAAGTCATAGGAATAGGTTATGGTACACCTGTATTTAAATGTCAGCCAATTTCTTGGATTTGTCTCCAGTATATCAATTGCAGACTGAGAAATGTCTTGAAGTACGAGTTACTTACAGTCAGGAACTATGTATCTGGTAGAGATGTTGACTAGCCACAGATTCTTTAACTTAGAATATCCCTAGGAGTCAGACTGGATCCGGAATTTGTTTTGCAGCAGCACCTATGCGCACCGGGGGACGGCGTCACACGACCCCGCCCGGACGTCGTCCATGTACGTTACATCAGCGAGGGTATACAAGTCCCTCCCGGCGCGCTGACGCACAAGTTATTACTTGTGTAACTATAGATCTGTAAGAGACATTAGTTAGCGATAGATTCCTTACCTTAGAATATCTCCGGGCGTCAGACTGGATCCGGTAAGCTTTCATCAGCAGTACCACTGCGCGTCGATAGGCATGAGTCGTTGGCGTCGTATTCGCAGAGATGATGTCACTGGAGCTACTTAGACACACCCACACATGCTGGTGTCAGTTCTGTACACAACTTTCCGCGACAGGAACGCAGAGCCATGTAAGATACTGACCACTGGTGCATAGAAACTAGGGCCCGAAAGGATGACTTTAACCGCAGTAATCAGTTCGCAGAACGGGGAGGATGGGTGGGCGGTAAGGAATCTAGCACTAACTAATGTCTCTTACAGATATATAGTTACACAAGAAGTAACTTGTGCATCTGAAAGAGACACGTTAGTGATAGATTTCTTACCTTAGAATAAATACTCCCGCAATACCAACCCCGGTGGTGGGTCTGCGAATAAGATTACACCAGAAAGTCACGAAGACCAGAACGGCCAAAGAAACCGTCCCTCCGGAACTGACTGTCAAAGCAATAATGCTTCGTAAAGGTGTGCAATGAAGCCCACGTGACGCCTGACAGATGTCCTGCAGGGGGACACCACGTCCCAATGCCGTAGTGGCTGCTGTTGCCCTGGTAGAATGGGAGCGCAGCCCAACCGGAGGTTCTTTTTTAGCCATAGAATAACAGGTCTTGATACACAAGACGACCCAGCGGGAGATAGCCCTCTTGTGAACAGCCCGGCCTTTCTTGGCGCCTGTGTAGCCAACAAAGAGCTGGTCATCCACCCAGAATGCTTGTGTGCGATTCAGGTAAAAGGAGAGTATACGTTTTGGGTCCAGACGGTGGAGCCTCTCTTCCTCTCTGGAAGGATGAAAGGCGGGAAGTAAGTGGGCAAAGTGATAGTCTGCCCAATGTGGATGGCAGTTACAACCTATGGCAAGAAGGAAGTACGAGTGCGAAGCACAACCTTGTCCGGATGAACTGACAGAAAAGGAGGTTTACAAGAAAGAGCCTGAAGCTCACTCACTCTCCTGGCCTAGTTGATAGCCACCAGGAAGGCAGTTTTCAAAGTCAGAAGACATAAGGGACAATTGTGAAGCGGCTCAAAGGGAGCGCACATGGGGTATGTCAAAACAAGATTCAAGTCCCACTGAGGCATAATGAGAGGAACAGGAGGGAACATATGTGTAATGCCATTTAAGAATCTCTGTACAATAGGGGACTTGAAAAGAGAAGGCTGATCAAGAAGCCTCAGAAAGGCTGAAATGGCCGAAAGGTAGCCCTTGATAGTGGCCAGAGCAGAGCCCTGCCGGGCCAGAGAAAGAAGGAACAAAAGGAGCTCAGAAAGAGGTACAGAAAGGGGATCCACAGTCTTGGCTGTGCACCATGCCACAAATTTGTTCCACCTGCAGGCGTATACTGATTTAGTGGGGGGGACGCCTGGCTGCCAGAATGACATCACAGACTTCAGGAGGCAAGTCCAATGGAATCAACTGTCGCCGCTCAATCTCCACGCATGTAGGTGGAGGCTGGGCAGGTTCGGGTGGAGAACCGTCCCCTGCTGCTGCGACAGAAGATCCTCCCGCAGAGGCAGTCGGATCGGGGATAATGAGTAGCTCGTGATAACAAACTCTTCGAGCCCAGCCCAGAGCCACAGGATGACTTGGGCCCGGTAGCATCTAAACTTCTTCAGAACTCTGGGCAGAAGTGATATAGGCAGAATGTCGTACAACAAACCGCAACTCCACTCGTGACCAAAAGCGCCGCCGAGCGAGTGCCGCCTTGGAAATTCTAACACGCAGTACGGAAGACATTATGCATTCTCTTCTGTGGCGAATAGATCTAACCAAGGCTCTCACAACTGTTGAAAGAGACCTTGCAACACCTCCGAGTAAAAAAGCCTTTAGTGATCCATCAGACACCGGCGGCTGAGTGAGTCTGCCCTGGCATACAAAGAACCTGCCAGGTGTTGAACCGTCAAAGAAATGCCATGACGTTCAAGAGCCTCCTGACTTAGGGTCCACGACTCCACCCCTCCCGGTTTGTTGCAATACCACATGGCGATGGTGTTGTCCATGAACACCTGCAATACCTTCCCCCTGACAGAGGGGAGGAATGCCTTCAGTGCAAGAAGAATCGCCCGAAGCTCCAGAAGGTTGATATGGAGCCGGGACTCCGCTAGAGACCAGAGGCCTCTGATCTCTGCCTCACCCATGTGGCTGCCCCAACATTGGAGGGACGCACCAGTCACCACTGTGTTCTCCAGTTGGGGAAGGGAGAGTGATCTGCCGCTGACCCAATGCTGATTCGTGGGCCAGCGCTGCAATTGTTGTCCAGCGCCATCCGAGATCTGGACGTAATCGGACAGGTTTCCCTGATGCTGCGCCCACTGGAACTTCAGGTCCCACTGCAGAGCCTGCATATGCCACCTGGTATGGGTGGTCTGCAGGTTGCAGGAGGCCTTGAGTCCCAGCAGCCTCAAGGTCTTCCTGACCGAAACCCAGGACAAGGGCTGAAAGATCAGAATCATAGCCTGAATGTTCTGGACTCGTTGTTCGGGAGGATAATCTTGAAACTGCGCCATATCCAGAACCACTCTGATGAAGAGAAGCTTCTGAGTGGGAATCAGGTGCGACTTCGGCACGTTGATGGAACATCCCAGCAAATGCAGGAGGTCGGCTGTAGTCTGGAGGTTGGAGACTACTGTCTGAGGCGAGCAGATGAGCTGCGACCACCGCCATCACCTTCGTGAACACCCGAGGGGCGCTGGTAAGGCCAAGGGGAGCACAGTGAACTGAAAATGATCCTGGCCCACCGTGAATCGTAGGTAACGCCGATGGGCCGGCAGGACGGGAATATGAAAATAAGCATCCTGCAGGTCCAATGCCACAATATAGTCTTGTGGGTCGAGGGCAGACAAGACCTGAGCCAGAGTGAGCATCTTGAACTTCTCCTTTCAGAGGAAGCAATTGATGTTCCGAAGGTCTAAGATAGGACGTAGACCTTTATCCTTCTTTAGAACCAAGAAGTAGTGGGAGTATTAACCACCAGCTACTTCTGGCATCAGAACTCGCTCGATGGTTCCCTTGGCCAAGAGGGCGCACTTCCTATTGGATAAGTGCCAAATGATCCCCCAACATGCGGTGGAACTGCAGTGGTATGGCTGGGGGGGGGGGGTAGACTCAAAGGGAGGGGGTAGCCCCTTCAAACAATCTCCAGAACCCACCTATCTGATGTAATTGTGCGCCAGTGGTGGATGTGATGATGAATCCTGACTCCCACTGGCGTCTGGTGGGCATGAAACACCGGACTAGGAAGGTGTGGAGGCACTGGCAGCAGGGTTTTTGGTGGACTGACACGCACGCTGGCACAGTGACCCACCTCTGCGAGCCCCACGTCCACGGCTGCGCTGGGACTGTTGCTGTGCAGGTTTAGTCTGAAATGAACATGTCTGCATGCCTCATCCGGAGCTTCGAAAGGAACGAAAGCTAGAAGTGGAAGGAGTACGTGCAGCCGAAAGGCCTAACGACTTGGCCGTGGCTCAGGAGTCCTTAAAACGCTCCAATGTGGAATCTGCCTTATCACCAAAGAGGAGGGTGCCATCGAAGTGCATGTCCATTAAAGTTGTCTGGACATTTGCAGAAAAGCCAGTCGTCCTCAACCAGGCATGACGACGTAACGCCACAGATGTGGAAATCGCCCTACCCAGCGAAATAGCAGCCCAAGAGACAGGCAGTGTTCACAGACTGCAGTCCAGTACTTGCGGAAGAATGCATCTTCTTGCCAAACTGCTCCAATTTCTTGGATTCCTTGTCTGGTGGAGCAGAAGGAAACGCACTTGGGGACGCGGAGGCCTGAACCACCAAACTTTCAGGTGTGGGGTGCTGGGTGAGGAAGGCAGGGTCGCCTGGAGCCGGGCGATGACGTCGACCCACACCCTTATCCATAGGAGGCCCTGTGTTGGGCCAGGACCACGTGCCCAAAAGCACAACAGAAAGTGCCTCATTAAACAGCAAGAGTGGTTCTGTAGAAGAATAAGCGGGCCTAAGCACTTCTGGTCCTGACAGTCCCCCATTGGCGTAGGGATCGGTGCCGGAAGACATCCCTCCGGCACCATGCCGATGTCTGAAAAGAAGACGACACCAGCGTCGGCTCCGCCGGTGCCAGCACCAGCGCAGTCGATGCCAGTGGGGGCCGTACGGGGTCCACCGGCAAGAACGGGGAGCCCTGGCCAGAGCCATGGAGGCATCTGGGCATCGACGACGTCAGGGCTGGAACCGGCCACGTTGAGGAACGCGGAACAGTGGGGCCCGAAGGCGATCAGACGGGGCCGCATGGGCCGAAGATACGTGCCATTGCAGACACAAACTCTTGCAATTCAGCTGGAGTCGCCGATGGACACGGGAAGGGTGGGTAAGCCAATGTTAACTGCTCAGGCTCCGTCGGAGCCGCAGGGGCGGGGCTACATGCCCACTCAGCCGTATCCAGCGAGGGGATGACGAAGAGCGATGAAACTTCTTTGACTTTTTAAGATTCACCTAACCTGACTTCGAGTGTGAAGACTTCGAATGATAGTGCTTGCTCCGCGACCGGGCCCCCGACCTCTCACGAGACCGGGACCTGGAACGATGTGGGGTCGACTCCTGGGCCTCCAGTCACTTTCGGGACCGCTCCCTCAAAGTTTTCGGGCTACGGCTCGGCAGTGGGAAAACGGCTCAGTGACATGGTCACGCCCCAGGCAGAAGAGACACTCATGGTGTGGGCCATTCAGCGACATCGTGCCCGGACTGGCCTTGCAAAGCCTGAAACCGGGGATCCCTACCCACCAGGAGAAAGATTTATTTACAATTTAATCAAACAAGCACTTTAGTCAACAAGTTGACGGGGTACAGCTCTCTCCGGATCTGCGCTTGCTGGCGCGGAAAAATAAAGAACTGACATCAGCGGGCATGGGCATGTTTAAGTAGCTCCAGTGACGTCATCTCGGCGAATATGACTCAGACGATGCAGGCAGAGCCGTATGACGACGTCTATCAACTCGCAGGGGTAGTGCTGACGAAAACTATCTGGATCCAGTCTGAAGCCTGGGGCTATTCTAAGGTAAAAAATCGATCACTAACGTGTCTCTTTCAGATAGGTCATACTCCAGCTAACAACACAGTTAGCAAATCAAACACTCTGTTCACCAAATATTGTTCTGTCAAGGTGAGATATGACTGTTAGAGATCAGCTGCAGCTTCTTGGTAAAGGGGGGAGTGAAAGTAGGCTCATAACTGAAAACATGCACAGCAGCAATAAATCATTGTACAGCCAAATATTCACTTTTTTTAAAATACGAGAAGTATCTCATTGCTAGGGCTATCCACAAAGGAAAAATATGAAATTCACAACCAACTACACTGTCTCCCTGAGGTCAGGACTCTAATCTTTCGTTAGATGGCTCCCCTGGTCCCTCTCCCTCGTGGCTTCGAGCTGTAAAGGTTATTCGTCATCCACTTTAGCCAAAAACCATGGTAAGCCCCAAAAGTAGTAGTCTTAAGAGCTCACTATGAATATTTTTTAAGTCAGCAGTGTTCCAGCGCCACAGCACTAATTAGCAGAAAGTTCCCTCCGAGGTCAACTGGCCCGAAATCATTCTTGCCCGCACCTCAAAGAATCAGAGCAACTGGAATTCCTGAGCATGTCCCTCCCATGGGAAGAGGTGTGGCGCCGCGGCTAGGGCGGCTGACTCCGGTTTCTGGCGATCACGGTTTGATCCCCAGTACCGGCGGCAGATTAGCCCAGCACCATGTGACTCTGGGCAATAGCTTGCCTAATCCTCCCGACGGCCCCCAGTGCCAAGAGACCTTTACGGGTGATTGTGCGCTTTACGAATGTTGATTATTATTATTATATTATTATTATATAAGTGCTGGAATAGCAGCAGCCGATTCAGGTGAGTTCGCTGCATGCAGTCCAAATGGGTTACACTAAATGGTCGGACAGCCCTCTTGCAGTGGCAATTCCGCAGTTAAGAGAGTTTGCTGGCAGCTCCTCTTTGCAGGGTGTGTCTCTGGTGCAAATCCTGTCCCAGGGAAAGTGCACAGCGTCCCACAGTGGCCTCACTCCTCTAAGATTGTTCTCTTTACCCCCTCTAGCATACATGTGTATCAAATCCTCAAGGTACCCGGGCTCCAGTCCAATCAGCTGTCAGAATCAGAAGTGCTTGGCAGCGGTCCCTCCTGCCATAAAGGGTCTTAACCCACTAACCCACATGGGCTGAGGCCCTTACCGCTGGGTAATCTTCTCACCACGGTCCATCCGGTCATATGGGGTTGCCACGCCCCACAGGCTCTGCCCCAATAGGCACAACAATGCACACGGTTCAATTCACGAGCCTTCCTCTGGCACACAAGCATTGAATTGATCGCTCAGCACCCATCACTACACAAAGGGAGTCAAATCGACAGGGCTCACCACTGAATCTTACTCCCTCCAACGCTCTTCTCTCCTTCACAGAACACACTGGTCTTGGCAAGCGCTGATGCTCCAGGATCCAGGACAGGTGGTCTTGGATTCCCTGGGTGATGTACTCTCACCCTACAGAGAGACTTGCAGGTCTTGTCCCCGAGTCCTGATAAAAGGCAGAAGTCATGCAGAGCTTTCCCTCCTCACACAGCACATATTGCTGCGTGGAAGATTACACTTTTTGGAGTTTCATGCTTCTCATAGTACATTTTCCAGACACAATGTGATTTAGAGTTTGAATCTTTGACGTTTATGTTGAAAATCTGCTTGTTTTTTAGTGCCCAATGTACGAGTTGCTTACCTTCGATAACGAAGTATCTGGTAGAGACGATTCTAGCCGCAGATTCCTTAACCTAGAATTATCCCCAGGCTTGAGACTGGATCCGGAAAACGTTTCCCGCCACAACGCCTGCCTGCCCGCCCTGGTCCGACTCGGTATCCAATACCGTTGAGCGGAGGGCGGGACAGGTACGAGCCAGACACGCCCAGGCACCCCGGGTCAGTCGAGCGGTTAGCACTCTAGCCTATCACTTGGAAGGGCTATTTAGGCGGTGAGGAGGCTTGGCTCATCGCGGTAAGGGAAGGACAGTGGCAGTGTCTCCCGACCCCGCTTGGTGCCAGGTAATGCTTGTGAAAGCGGAAATTATTTTTTAACATTGTAGAGCACGTTGCAGACATTGAGACTGTTTGAAATTGATTAATAATTTTAAAAGCACTGCGCCGTTTAAAATTGATTTCTACTAATTTTAAACCACCTACGCTCTCACAATTGGGAATAGAATTGACTGCTACATCTAAATCCAACACTCACCACGCATCCCCCATTCACCCGGAACTGTCAAGGGCTTCAGGGCTCTTCGTAGTAGTCTGTGCTCAGTGTTTCAGCCTGCCCGCCCTGGTTTGACTCGGTATCCAATACCGTTGAGCGGAGGGCGGGACAGGTACGAGCCAGACACGCCCAGGCACCCCGGGTCAGTCGAGCGGTTAGCGCTCTAGCCTATCACTTGGAAGGGCTATTTAGCCCCTCGTCGGCTCAAGCGCGCTGCGGTTGCGCGCAGAGGGGCGCCTAAGTAAACGCCGAAGACAAGCCAAAGACCAGCCCGTCTGCGCCGTCCGCGCCAGGATGGGGCTAGGGGCCATAGAGGCTGATATAGCATTAACTCACACACCCTTCCCGGAAAGGACAACCTACACTCCGCAGGTACTATTGGGACTTAATATATACCCGACTTTGGGCGTCAGATGCGGCGATCTGCCGGAGGTCGAAGGCCCTTTTTCTTGCCACCATTGCCCCACCCAATTTTCCACGCATGTGAGGGAGACCTACTATAGAAGTTGTCCCAAACCTTTGAATCCTACTACTACTAAAGTTGCAGAGAACCTTCCCTTAGGGAGGAAAAATATCCTCTGTAATATTAGATCACTCTCGAAACACGGAGGTTTGGGAATTAATTTCGTCTAAACAGCCAGACATATGCTATCTTACGGAAACATGGCTCAAACCACACTGTACCCCCGCCATAACTCTAGGAATCCCGAGTAACTATAAAATAGTCAGACTAGACCGTCCCTCAAAAATTGGCGGTGGGATTGCTATTGTACACAAAGAAGAGTTGACCATTTCGGTCCTAGAAGAACTCAGCTCCTCCGAAATTGAACTTCTAGTTTTTAAAATACATATGTCCCCCAAAGAAAGCCAGAAAGGTGCCCTAGTTTATCGCCCGCCTGGCCCTTGCAATAATTTCTCCAACACGCTGGTAGAGCTACTAGCCCCACATGTCAACAACAACAGATTTCATATTAGTCGGAGACTTTAGCGTACATAGTGAGAGATCAGACTGTAGCGAAGCACAATCCCTATTAACTGACCTATCCTCCTTAGGACTAATACTAAGGAATTGTGGACCCACACATCAGGCAGGTCACACCTTAGACCTGATACTTTCCAACATCCCGCTTGTCTCCTGCCCACCTGCAACTCAGGTGAGCTGGACTGACCATTTTACTGTAGAATTCACCACCCCCCACTATGTACCCACCCCTCCATGCCCAACCTCACTACCTAGTGTCCGTAGGCAGTGGCACAAAGTCACCAACACCACCTTCAGGGATAAATGTAATCCCCCGCTCTTCTTACCTCAGGATAACATTGAAACTGCCCTCAATAAATTCGAAGGAGAAACTAAGGAAGTCATAGACAAAATTGCCCCTTTGAAGCAGTTCAAATCTAGACCGGCCAAAAAACAAGAAATCTGGTTTTCTGACCATCTAAGAAGACTTAAACTAAGTGCAAGAAAACTAGAAAAAAGATGGAGAACCTCCCACCTTCAAGAGGACAAAAAAAAGTATTGGGATGCATTATCCTTTTACCACAAAGCGATTCGCATAGCACGAAAATCCTATATTGCTTCACAAATAAAAGATGCAGGGAACTCCCCTAAGGTGCTCTTCCAAATTCTGCAAACGTTCGTCAAGCCTATTGCATGTGAATCCCCTGAGATGGCATCTCAACAGCTGTGCGACGAAATCTCCTGCTTTTTCACCAACAAAATTGATAACATTTATGACAAAATAGTTTGCGCCAACCGGGCTATCTCCTCAGATCCGGTGTCTTCCCAGATAGACACGGAACCTAAACTGGACATATACTCCCTAGATATCTTCCCTCCCATCTCTTTACAAGAAACCTCCTCACTAATACAACAGATTAAGAGTGGGAGTCCAGAGGACACCATCCCTGCGAGGATAATGCCCGCACTAGCTGAACAACTCTGTCCAACGATTGTAAAACTGGTGAATCGCTCACTCAGTTCAGGTACCCAAGGAATGGAAACGAGCCCTTGTCAGACCTATCAGGAAAAACACTGCCACCCCATGGACTGACTTAACCAACCTAAGACCCATCTCCTTACTACCATTTTTGGGGAAACTGATTGAAAAACATGTAAATCGTCACCTATCCGGACACCTTGAACTTGCTAGCGCCCTGGACTACTCCCAGTCAGGGTTCCGCCCTAAATAAAGCACGGAGTCCACCCTCCTGTCTGTCACTGATGACTTACACATGTACCAGGACAAGGGCTTCTCAGTCATCTTGGTTCTATTAGATCTGTCGGCAGCGTTCGACACCATGTCTCACACCATCTTGACCGAACGGTTGTCGAACGCTGGCATTAAGAACAAAGCTCTTGACTGGTTGAAGAGCTTCCTATCTGATCGCACCCAGAGAGTCACCATGGGTGCGTTTCGCTCAGCGGAAGTAGAGATCTCTAAGGGGGTGCCACAGGGCTCCTGTCTGAGCCCTACCCTTTTCAATATCTACGTGGCACCCCTGGCAGGAGTGATGCGTAGGTACGGCTTCATACCCGTATCATACGCAGATGATACGCAGCTCCTCTTCCCTTTTAAGACTCTCTCTGCTGAGGTCAGAAACTCTTTCTCTTCAGGAATGAAGGCAGTGGCAAAATGGATGTCCTCCAACTACCTTCAATGTAATGTCAGCAAAACGGAGGTCATGTTTGGGGAGGCTAAAATGCTATGGACTCCGGAGTGGTGGCCATTAGACCTAGGAGCAGCTCCTGAACCCAAACAGGTCGTGAAGAATATTGGAATTCGGTTTGACCAAGATCTGTCAGTCAAACAACACACAAACTACATTACAGGAATATGCTTCCATACCATCAGCCTACTACGCAAAGTCTTCCCGTTGTTACCGGACTCTGCAGGGAAAACCCTTGTTCAGGCACTAATCCTTAGTCGGATCGACTACTGCAATGGCCTGTTGCTTTCTGCCAACGAAGGGATGTTGGCTAAGTTACAGGTCATTCAGAACACAGCAGCTCGCCTTGTTCTCAACCCCCCCCCGCCCCCCGAGAACTGCCTCAAAACCCCTCCTTGAGCAGCTGCACTGGCTCTCAAATCAACAAAGAGCCAAATTTAAAATATGCTGCCTGATGCACAAGTTACTACTTGTGTAACGATATATCTGTAAGAGACATTAGTTAGTGATAGATTCCTTACCTTAGAATATCCCCAGGCGTCAGACTGGATCCGGAAAGTTTTGCGTAGCAGTACCCTTGCGCGTCGGTAGGAGTCGTCTGCGGCTCCGCGTCAGTCGTGGGCGTCGTGGGCGCCGTGATGACGTCGGAGTACTTAGACGCCGCCTCCGCGTGCTGACGTCAGTTCTTAGCCACAGCTTTTCCGCGCCAGAAGCGCAGAGCCATGACAAAAACCGACACTGGTGCCAAGAAAGTAGGGCCCTGAAAGGGGATGACCGTAACCCTAGATATCGGTTCGCAGAACGGGGAGGATGGGTGGGTCGGTAAGGAATCTATCACTAACTAATGTCTCTTACAGATATATCGTTACACAAGTAGTAACTTGTGCATCTGAAAGAGGCACGTTAGTGATAGATTCCTTACCTTAGAATAGATACCCCAGCAATACCATCCCCGTGGTGGTGGGTCTGCGAATCAATCACACCAGAAAGTCCCGGAGAACGGAACGGCCAAAGAAGCCATACCTCCGGACTTGGCTGTCCAGGCAGTAGTGCCGCGCGAACGTGTGCAACGAGGCCCACGTAGCTGCCTGGCAAATGTCCTGCAAGGGCACACCTCGGCCCAAGGCAGTCGTAGTGGCCGTGGCTCGAGTGGAATGAGCCCTCAGCCCAACAGGGGGTTCCTTCTTAGCCAAGGAGCAACACGCCTGGATGCACATGATAATCCATCTAGAGATGGTCCGTTTGTGCACCGCTTTCCCTTTCTTAGCGCCCGTGTACCCAACAAAGAGTGGATCATTCACCTGGAACTGACGTGTGCGATCCAGATAGAACGAGAGCGCACGTTTTGGGTCCAGACGGTGGAGCCTCTCCTCCTCTCTCGAGGGGTGCGGAGGCGGAAAGAAGGTGGGCAATGTGATGGACTGCCCAATGTGGAAGGCCGTGATCACCTTAGGCAAGAAGGAGGGCCTAGTCCTCAAAACAACCTTGTCCGGATGGACTGAAAGGAAAGGAGGCTTACAAGAAAGAGCCTGGAGCTCACTCACTCTCCTGGCAGAGGTGATGGCTACTAGGAAGGCAGTCTTTAAAGAAAGAAGGCGAAGAGGACAGTTGTGAAGCGGCTCAAAGGGAGCGCACATCAGAAATGTGAGAACCAGGTTCAAGTCCCACTGAGGCATCACGAAGGGAACAGGAGGAAAAGTATGAGTGATGCCCTTCAGGAATCGATTTACGATAGGGGACTTGAACAAAGAAGGTTGGTCAGGCAGCCTCAGAAAGGCTGAAAGAGCCGAAAGATAGCTCTTGATAGTGCCCAGAGCAGAGCCCTGCTGGGCAAGAGAAAGAAGGAAGAGAAGAACCTCAGAGAGAGGGGCATTGAGGGGATCCACAGCCTTTGCTGTGCACCATGCCACAAATCTGTTCCACCTGCAGGCGTATACCGTCTTTGTGGAGGGACGCCTGGCTGCCAGAATGATGTTGCAAACCTCAGAAGGCAAGTCAAATGGCCTCAACGGTCGCCGCTCAATCTCCATGCATGGAGGTGGAGACTGGACAGGTTCGGGTGGAGGACCGTCCCCTGCTGCTGCGACAGAAGGTCCTCCTGAAGAGGCAGACGAACCGGGGGATCGACTGACATACTGAGTAGCTCGGGATACCAGTACCTTCGTGCCCAGTCCGGAGCCACAATGATGACTTGTGCCCGGTCGCGCTTGATCTTCTTCAGCACTCTGGGCAGAAGAGGTATAGGCGGAAAGGCGTATAACAGACCGCAGCTCCACTCGCGACGAAAAGCGTCTCCGAGCGAGTGCCGCCTTGGAAATTCCAACGCGCAGAACTGATGACATTGCGCGTTCTCTTCGGTGGCGAATAGATCTAACCAAGGCTCTCCCCATCGCAGAAAGAGGCCTTGCGCCACGTCCGAGTTCAGACGCCATTCATGATCCATCGAGCACCGACGGCGGATTTCGTCAGCCCTGGCGTTCAGACAAGCGGTCGCCTCGAGCGGAGCAGGTAAGGAGGGGTGCCGGGGTCACTGGAGCCGGTGTGCGATCATTTCCGCACTCCGGTTCGTTCGGGTTAGCCCCCTGTTGCTCTGTTCCCGTTGCCTGTGGCTGCCCTTAGCGGGATCACTCTGTTGTTTTTTGGATCTGCCGGGGGTTCCCCACCGCGAGGCGCCTCCAGATAACGAGCACTCCTTTGATTAAAAAATCCTCCTTTAAAAACGAAGCAGACACCTGGCAACGACTGACCTTTCCGCCGAGCACCTTTTACTGCGATTGGCCCTGGGCAGCGATGTTGCTGGGGCCTACTCGGTGCCCACAGTGCCACCGCCCACGCGGTTTCTGACCCCGACTGTTGTTCTGTTGTTCTCCTGTTCCGCTTGGCCTGTGACTGGGTGAGAGACTGCCCTGTGGTTGGCATGGTCCACTTGTACCAACACCACGCTGTACCCAGAATATTGTACCTTTATCGACCTATTTTCCTTCTACTCCCAGGTAATTACCGTACAGCTCAGGCCCCACAAGGACAGTCTGTGGGGACCTTCCTCCAGGGATTGTGGGTAAGAACCATTTTATATCAACAAATACTGAGGCTCCCTTTAACCCTTTCCCTCTTTAGGCACATATGGCTACCGTCATAGCGACTAGAGAACCCTTTGCATTTTTTGGCACATAAATTGGCTAATAGGCAATGGATTCAGTACACTGTATATTAAGAGAATTATTTTAATATGTTAAAATGTTTCACTGAAGCATGACCTCCACTGTCACGCACGATCTACTCTCCCTCTCTCTCACTGTTCATAGTTGTGACCCCATTAAGCCACAACACACACTGGGAAAATGGCCCTTCCCTTCTCTAGAAGTTATGACCTGATCTACATATGCGATATGAGGCTACAAAGAATGATTAGGTTTTCATTCTGATTTCTACGATTATTTATTTTTTCTTCTCTTAGAGCGGGCATCCACGCAGGCCTCCATCCTGCCTTGGTACTCTCGACCACGCAGGTTGCATATGGTACATCTGACAGCCCGGATACGTTTTTCAAGTTTATGAGCACATTAAGGTCCTGAAGAATTGCCTACACGGCATGAAACATGTTGACCACACCATAGGTGAGGGTTGAACGAAGCCCAACTACTTCTCTTTGAGCTTCGGTACCCCTCCCTTCACTCTTTTAATAAGGCAGTTAGCCACACGAATAAAGTTGTCTGAGTGGACTATACTGACTTTTTTTAGAAACCACTCCTTCACGCTCACTACTTCACCCCCTAGGCCTCTCACACGCACTCATCCACTGGCTAGGAACAAAAGAACTCCACCAAAGTGTAGCACTTCATGCTACCCGTCAGGCATTGCACCGCCAGTGGAACGTTGGAGCAGGAGGCCAATGATGAGACGAAACAACCATCAGGTAGGATGACAACAGTCGTCCAGCTTTCTAGTTGTGTGAGGCATCCTAAGTTCCGTTAAGGAATTCATTGTATTCCCCGGTACATCTGAACACTTCCTTCAGTGAGAGAGATACTCTGTTATTCCTTTTTCCTCGGGGAACTTTGTACATTCTTTTGTTATCAGTTCAGAGAACCTGCCAGGTGTTGAACCACCAGAGTCACGCCCTGATGTTCCAGCCATTGCCAGAGGCGCAGAGCCTCCTGGCATAGGGTCCACGACCCCACCCCGCCCTGTTTGTTGCAGTACCACATGGCGGTGGTGTTGTCCGTGAACACCTGCACTGCACTCCCTCGGACAGACGGGAGGAATGCTTTCAGTGCCAGACGAATCGCCCGCAACTCCAACAGATTGATATGGAGCTGGGACTCCGCCGGAGACCAGAGTCCTCTGATCTCCGCCTCTCCCAAGTGGCCTCCCCAGCCCTGGAGGGACGCGTCCGTCACAACCACGTGCTCCCGTTGGGGAAGGGAGAGGGATCTGCCGTTGACCCTATCGCGGTTCGTGAGCCACCACTGCAGCTGTCTCGCAGTGCCCTCCGAGATCAGGACATGGTCGGACAGGTTGCCCCGGTGCTGGGCCTACTGAAACTTCAGGTCCCACTGCAGAGCCCGCATCCGCCACCTCTCGTGATGCACCAAAAGGATGCAGGAGGCCATCAGCCCCAGAAGCTGCAGCGTCAACCTGACCGAAACCCGGGATAACGGCCCGAAGATCGGAACCAGGGCCTGTATATCCCGAACCCGCTGTTCGGGCGGGTATACCCGAAACTGCGCCGAGTCGAGAACCGCTCCGATGAAAAGGAGCTTCTGAGAGGGGCACAGATGTGACTTCGGCACATTGATGGAAAATCCCAGCCGGTGCAGGAGATCCGCCGTAGTCTGGAGGTGGCTGACGACTGCCTGGGGCGAGCCCGCCTTCAACAACCAGTCGTCTAGGTAGGGGAAGACTGAAACCCCTAACATCCGCAGGTGAGCTGCGACCACCGCCATCACCTTCGTGAACACCCGTGGGGCGCTTGTAAGGCCGAAGGGGAGCACGGTAAACTGAAACGCTACCATCCAGTCTCCTGGGTCTAGGGCAGCCAAGACCTGAGCTAGTGTCAGCATTTTGAACTTCTCCTTCCGGAGGAAGCCGTTGAAGTTCCTCAGATCCAAGATAGGGCGTAGGCCCCCTTTGCCCTTCTTGGGTACCAGGAAGTAGAGGGAGTAGCAACCACGTCCTACTTCTGGCCCAGGAACGCGCTCGATGGCCCCCTTGGCCAAGAGGGTCGACACTTCTTCCTGCAGGAGCCGCAAGTGATCCCCCGATACGCGGTGGTGTTGCGGTGGCATGGCTTGAGGGGTTGTCTCGAAGGGGAGGGAGTAGCCCCTTCGGACAATCTGCAGCACCCACCTGTCCGAAGTGACTGTGCGCCAGTGAGAGTGGTGATGGCGAACCCTGCCCCCCACTGGCGTCACATGGCCCGAAAAGCACGGACTAGGAGGGTTTAGAGGCGGATGCTGCCGGGGCAGGTGCGGACTGGCTCCGCTTGTTTCCCCGACCGCCCGCACGGCGGTTTCCACGGCCGCCGCCGCGCTGGACGACAGACTGCGGCGAGTGGCTGGCGGCACGTGTGGGGGCGCCCCTTCCTTGGCCACGAAAGGAGCGAAAGGCACCCATTTGCTGGCGCGGGGCCGAGAGGCCCAAGGACTTGGCCGTAGCCCTGGAGTCCTTAAAGCGCTCAAGCGCGTGGTTTGCCTTGTCGCCAAAGAGGCGACAGCCATCGAACGGCATGTCCATGAGTGTATTTTGGACGTCTGCCGAGAAGTTGGCGGATCTCAGCCAGGCGTGGCGTCGTATCGCCACCGTCGTAGCCATCGCTCTGCCCAGCGAGTCAGTAGTATCCAGTCCGCACCTGATATTATACTTCGCTGCGTCCCGGCCCTCCAGTAGGGCTTGGCCGAGTTTGGCCCATATCTCCAACGGACACTCTGGCAGCACTTCCGCCACCGTTTCCCACAAAGAGTGGGTGTAACGGCCCAAGAGGCATGCGGTGTTGGAAGACCGCAGTCCCAAGCTAAGGGACGAGAACACCTTTTTGCCATAGGCGTCGTACCTCTTGGATTCCCGATCGGGAGGAGCCGTCGGGAAGGCGGTCTGGGAGTTAGAGGCCTGGATAACCAGACTCTCGGGGGTGGTGTGGGTGGACAGGAAACATGGGTCGCCCGGGGCCGGGCGGTGGCGTCTGGCCACGTTTCTATCTACAGGCGAACCTGTAGCGGGCCTGGACCAAGTGCCCAAAAGAACGTCCGTCAAGGCCTCATTAAACGGCAGCAGAGGCTCCATGGAGCATGACTGCGGCTTAAGGACCTCAGTGAGGAGGTTAGTCCTCACGGCCGCGACGGGGAGCTCAAGGCCCAAGGCCTTAGCAGCCCTCATCAACACCACACTATATGTAGCGCCCTCCTCCGAAGCCACGGTAGGAGGAGAGACAAATCCAGTGTCTGGAGAGTGTCCAGACCACTGGCCTCCCCAAGGTCCCCTGTCCAGTCCATGTTAGACTGAAACTCCCTGGTCAGAGGGTCCTCAGACCCCTCCCAATTCTCCTCTTCCCCCATCTCCTGAGATTCAGGGTCATAAACAAATGGGGTGGGTTCATAGAATTGAAATTCTCCGAACGGCGTAGAGAGCGGCGCCGATAGGCATCGTCCCGACGTCGGAACCCAGTGAGAGGAGGCATCGGGGACAGCGCCGCCAGAGGACAGCGCCGGAGGGGACACTACACGGACCGACCCCGGGGGGGGGGGGGTCGTAAGGTCCACCGGGGACGGTCCATCGCCCGACGAGGGCCCAGCGGCGCCGGGCCCGAAGGCACCGACGTCGCCGGGGCCGCTGTACCCTGCGGCGCCGAGCCCGAGGGCACCGCCGGCCTCGGGATCGTGGGGCCCTGCGGCGCCGGGCCCGAAGGCACCGGCGGCGACGAGGCCGAAGCACCCGACAGCGTCGGGGTCGTAGCCCCCGACCCGCTAGGGCCCCCGGACGGGTTCACTGGGCCCGAAGGCGCCGCGGAACCCGTCGGAGGAGAAAGGGACCTCATGGCCATGAGGAAGCGCTCGATCTCCTCCGGCGTCGCGTTCAGCCCAGGGACCGGGGGTATGGGGCCGGACGCGGCGCCCGCGACTCACGAGGAGCCGCGTGGGCGGTGTCACCCGAACCCTCGGCCGCATCGCGCGAGCGTCGGGGGAGGGGGCATCAGGCACAAGCGGTGGGGTCCGTGACCGACATGGTACGGTCGCAGTCGTCGCAGTGCTTGAAGCCGGGCATCCCTAACGGCACCGTCGGAGTTGTAAAGACTTCGAAATGGATCAAAAAAGATCACAAAAGTTTAGTCAAAAAGTGACTAGGAACTGCTCTTTCCAGATCTGCGCTGGCTGGCGCGGAAAAAAGAAGAACTGACGTCAGCACGCGGAGGCGGCATCTAAGTACTCCGACGACGTCATCACGGCGCCCACGACGGACGCGGAGCCGCAGACGACGCCTACCGACGCGCATGGGTACTGCTACGCAAAACTTTCCGGATCCAGTCTGACGCCTGGGGATATTCTAAGTTAAGGAATCGATCACTAACGTGTCTCTTTCAGATATGCTCTTTCAGGATTCTCTTTTGGTTGCATGCTTTAATTCAAATCACCCAGTTACCTAATCACTCCTTTGACATATGAGTGAAGTTAACTCCTCACTCTTGTCACTCAATATTAATACATTGGCATGGTCTCTGCAAATAAGAATGATTACATTTTAAATCTTTATCACAGATTAGGTAATTGTGCTCATAGTCCAAGTATTCCTTGTAAAATGTATCACTGCAATCATCTCTCCTCTGTGTATACAAAAAGTACACACCTTTATTCATTCACATGCACTAGTAAAATTAGAGTCTAAGATCCTCATGCTAATATAACAAACTTCTGTATCATCCCCTATAATTTCACTCTGCAGTGGCACCATATTAGATAGTGTGTCAAAATCCCAATAGTGAACCAAGTTGTCTTATAGTGATGGAGATTCAAGCAATTCCGATCTAGTTTTACTATCGAAGAGAGGGAAAAAGTAAACTGTACAGTCAATCATGAAGTTGGGTAGGGATACAAAGGAAAGAGGCGTATGTGTCTAATAGCAGCACATGCATGAGGCTGGTGAATATCTGGGCAATCGTTGCCCACACAGGGCTCCAAATGTACAAGTTACTTACCTTCGGTAACGATGTATCAGGTAGAGATGATTCTAGCCGCTGATTCCTTCATGTAGAATTATCCCCAGGCGTGAGACTGGATCCGGAAACTTTTTTGCCACAGCATCCCTGCTTACCGGGGGCAGGACGACACCAGGCGACTCTACCCAGGCGTCGTCCGCGTACGTGTCGTCACCGAGGTCACATAAGACACGCCCCGGCGTGCCTATGTCACTTTTCTTCGGAGCAATTTTCCACACCACAACGTGGAAACAAACCACCAGATAAAAAACTGTTGAAGCGTGGGAACAGTGTGCGAAAAGCAGAAAATTTGGAAAGAAACTGACTAAGAACACCACAGAACCCAAGGCAGGGAAATAAGAAGAAGAATCCCGCAGAGCCCTGCGCAACCACCCTGCCAACACATAGACAGCCTCCCACACCTGTGCCCCGGAGGCAAGGAACATGCGTAAGGATATGACACACGTAGGAACACTCCTCCCCATCCTGAGCAAGGAAGGGGACCAGTCCCAATACAGACGGGGACAACAAACTACCAAGCGACCCCAACAGAAAGGGCAACTACCCACAAGGGATAAGGGCGAGACATGGCCCAATGACCCTTAATCAGAGGATAGCAATGGAAAGAAGGGAGGTGAGGGAGGACAGGGAAGAAGGCAACCCCCCCAAAACCTGGAGTAGCCAGAGCAGTAGAGCACCATAACATCGGAACTCCAGCCTCTGAAGACCAAAGGAGGAATGAACCGCACCCAGAGGGAGCCACCCTTCAAGAACAAAGAAGGCACTCACAGGAGATACAGCCCCCCACGGGAGGCAAATACAGATGACCAACCTAAGGGTCCTCGCCGATTAGGGAAGGAAGGGCAGGCCGTGAAGGAATCTGCGGCTAGAATCATCTCTACCAGACATCCTTACCGAAGGTAAGTAACTCGTACATCTGATAGAGACTACTAGCCGCAGATTCCGTCACGTAGAATAGATAACCTAGCAATACCCCCTGGGAAGGAGGGTCTGCGAAAGGACACCACCAGCCAATACAGAATAGAGGGCCCCACAGGGAACCAGATCTGTGGGAGAGAAGGCTGAAGAGGAGGCAAGGGCGGAGAGGCCGAAGCGCCCCACAGCTCCACAAGGCAACGCAGCTTAAGCCCAGTGCCAAAACAGGAAGGTAGGAAGAAGAAGCCTAGAAGACCCAAGGAAGTGAGGGAAAAGAAGGAAAACCGACTCTAGGTTGAGAACAACCTGCCAGCCAGAACAGCGCAGGCAGTTGAATTCGCCAGAAGCAAGAAGAACAGCCTGAGACCGCAAAAAGGCAGAGTAGGCAGCGCCTGGCAAGGGAGAACATAGGATCATCCCAGATCTCAGGGCAGGGAGAGGAGGAGATGCCAAGGCACACCACTACGAGTGGCGGCGCACAGGACCTCAAGGAGGAAAAGAAACCTACACAACGCCAAGAAGAGCAGGCACCCGAAGGCGAGTAGAACCCTTCAACAGAGCAAAACCTAGGGTACGATATGTGAACCCTCTTTGGAAAAAACTTCCACAGCAGAGAAAAACAAAAGAGGCAGGGGAAAAAAAACACCCCGCGAAAGGCTTTACAAGCAGCCCAAGCAAGTAGAAGGCCTAATCTCAGGGCCAAGTCTGTGTAACAATTCCAACACACATAATCAACAAAAGGGCCATCCAACAGCCAACAATGCCAAAGGCCCAAGGAAGGACACAAATGGCCAGAAACACACTCCAAAGCCAGAACAACCGGCCTAAGAAGGGACAGAATCAACCAGACTCAGGAGTCACTGAGGCGGGGACGGAGGAGGAGGAGGACGGAGCCCTGCCAATAGCCTCTGGATGGCGGAGTCGGTCGGGCATGGAACATCATGCTGCCATCAAATGGAAGGTCGATGAGTCGCTCCCGAATAGTCTCAGGGAAAACTCCATCCCGAAGCCAAGCATGGCGACGAAGAGTGACTGAAGAAGCCATGGCCCGGCCCAGCACCTCTGAGATGTCCAGAGTGGAGGTTAAAATAAACGCCGCAAGCTCCTGGCCATCCAACGCATGATGCCTCAAGTCCACCTGACCACCCTCCTGGGACGCGACAGATCCCAGACACTCAGTCAAATCCCATAAACAATATGAGGCCCGAGCCAGCACACACAAGGTGTTCAGGGTCCGCAGGGCGGCGCTGGTCGAGGCGAACATGTTACGTCCCCAAGAGTCCAACCAGCGAGCCTCACAAGATGGCGGAGTCAACAGCGACAGCAGGAAGGGAAAAGCAGTCTGCAAAAGAGGACTGTAGGCAGAGGGGTAGAGGGAAAGGCACAGCGATCACGAGGCGCCGGGAGATGCCGGTGCAGAAGATGTTGAGGCACAGGGTCCCCTGAGGCAGGAAGCCTCCAAGCCCCTGTCAAGGAAGAAAGGAGGGAACCTGAAAAGGGAAGCAAGATTTGCCTCCCACCAGAGCCCTGATTTTATTTATTTTATTTTGTGTGTTTTGTAGAGCGCACAGTGGCCCCAACGGGGCGTCCCGGCGCTGAGAACTCTAAAAATAGAGGCCATGGGGTCAGATATCCAGTTTAAGAGGAGAAGAGATGGGTCTTCAGGGATTTACGCAATACGGATTCTGTCTGGCAGGTGCGTAAGGCTAGTGGGAGCTTGTTCCAACGCTGAGAAGTACAAACCTCAACGGTTTTTCCACCTGCACCAGAGCGTTTAAAAACGGGGGGTTTCCAGGATATGTAGGGAATTGGAGCGTAATATCCTGGAGTTGACATACGTTCGCAGGGTGTTTTTCAAATGTGCCAACCCACTGCCTTTTGATGCTCGGAAGGCCAGTGTCATGGCCTTGAAAACACATCTTTTAGCTATGGGTAGCTGATGGATGACCTTCAATAGATGCTCAGCCGGGAAGTGAGCCACCGCAGGCTGCCATGGACACTGCATGAGCGAAGACCGCACCTGCCTCCGTAGGGCCCCGCGATGGGTAAAGCACCTCCTTCGTGGGCGACAGCTGCAAACTATGGCGGCCATCCCCAAGGCCAAGCGGAATGGGCAAGGGCCAGAACTGAAAGTCAGAAGGAGTCGAAGAATGAGGGACCTGCCGCTCTTGCGACGAACACCTCTGCCTCAGGATGGGCGGGGAGCCGCCCTTCGACGCTGGGGAAAAAGACACCACACTGCGACCTGTCTCCGGGGAGGACGACACCAAAATGCAGGCCGCCAACGGACAAGAAGGAGCGTCCGAAGATGAATCGGCAGTACGATCCCTGCGCGGAGCCACAGAGTCCGCAGCCTGAGGAAGGTTGTCGGCACCATCCACGTCGCCGGACAAGGTTCCTCCAAGTCACTCCGCATCGGAGACCGGAGCGGAGCTGCAGTCGAAAAGGCCCCGGGGAGGTGCCAGACCGGCACCGACCCGATCTCTGTTGAGGTAGCCACCAGCACGGGGGAACAAGACGGGACTGGGGAGTGGCCGAAGCCCTCCTCCAGCCGCGGCCCAGAATGAGGCGTAGATCGCTCGACAACCCGTGAGGCGATGCCAGGGAAGATTAAACCCCCCACTCGCCCTCTGTCGAGGCAGCCGCCTGTGGGGAGGGACAAAAGGGGCCCGGAGAGGGACTGACTCAGAGCACGACGAGGAGGGTGCCCCGACCCCTGTAGCTCCGCACGGTCAAGCTGCTGCCGGCACCGTAGCGGCGGCACCTCGGCCTTAGACAGGACCACCTTGTCAAAGGACCGAGCGGGACTAGGGGATGCGACCCGAGCCCCGGCGACCTCCCACGACACCACAGGGACTCCTGCAGGAGTTTGCGGCGAGGCAGAGACGTCGTGGCCTGAAGGAGGTGACCCAGAGGAGCCGCACCACATCCTCCAAGCCTGGATCCGTACCAGTCGTGCAGAGGCCGGAGCCAGCGGCGGCGCCGCGAGGCCTGCAAAGCCAGCGCGTATGTCTCTATTTGGACTCTCGACGCCCAAACACCGGGAAACGGTGGATAGGACGACAAGCGGGCCGCATCACCCGCTGAGAGTCCATGCCCCCGGAAGGCCGGAACCCAGCCCCCAGGGACAAACGGCGAAACTTACCCACCGGGGACTGACGCTCACGTGACCTCGGAGAAGGGCGCGGACGACGGCACGGCCGAACCTGAAGCCGTCCGCCGAAGCAGACCGAGGGGAGGACGTCGACCTGGAGAGACACGCAGAGAGAAGTTTCATGTGGCGCTCCCGCCGTGACTTCAGCTTCAACTGCTAACAGGCCTTGCAGTCGGTGGTGCTGTGATCCTCCCCCAAACACCACATACAAATGAGGTGTGGGTCCATCGCCGAAATAAGACGCACACAAAACGTACAAGTTTTGAAGCCAGATGGCATTCGCACACTGTTCCACCAAAAGAATGGAGAAAAAAAGGGGCCGAAACATGCCCGTAGCAAGGACCGGATCCGCGTGGCACGCTGACAACGGAAAAAACTGACACAGGCGTGCCGGGGCGGGTCTTATGTGACCTCGCTGACGTCACACACGCGGACGACGCCTGGGCAGAGTCGTATGGTGTCGCCCTGCCCCCGGCGCGCAGGGATGCTGTGGCAAAAAAGTTTCCGAATCCAGTCTCACGTCTGCGTATAATTCTACAAGGAATCTGCGGCTGGTAGTCTCGATCAGATCTAAATAAAGGAACTACTCAACTGAGAAACACAACGGAAATGGAGGGAATATGCCCTGTTAGGAATGTACAAAGGTTCATCTGAGGTTGGCGACTACCATAAGAAAGAAATGTTAGTGCCAGAATGAATCTAACTGGTGCTAGTTTTAAAGCAATGCCTGCACCAGTTCCCCCTATATCAGAATAGTGCAATAATTCATAAAACCATTAGCTGTAAAATCTACTAGGCATACAGTTTGGCGGGGGAGAAGGAAAACAGTCATGTAGCGGTGAGTAAAAGTATAGACTTAAATTCAAGCACATAGTTCCAATTACCTTTTCTGACAAGCTGTCTTCTCCCTGAGAGCAATTGCAAGCAGAAAAAGAGAGAGAGAAGAGAAAGTCACTGCTAAACTGATTTTCAATAATGTTGATGCTTTTGAAATCTGTTATTCATGCTTTACAAGTGTGATATCACTACACCTTAAATCAGAGGTGAAGCGTGAATTGGGTTCAATATTTAAGAGAGCATGCAAAATAATGAAGAATCTGCAGAAAATATATAAAGAAAAAAAAAGACAAAACAGCCATTTAGACAATAAGGAAGAAGATCAATTTTAAGTGCTTACTCTTACAATGTGTTTGGTTATATGATAAAAAGATTGATAGTTAGCAAAGCGTTTCTACAACAATCAACTGTTTGGCGAAAAGGTAGCCTGTGAAGCAATAACAAATTCTAAAAATATGTGAAGCTGAGTTTTCAGTGCTCTTTTGCAGAAGATAATCTTTTGGGATACTTGTCCTCAAAACATTTACTATTTAAAATGAAAGTTCTTCCAAAGAATGCTTACAAACCAACATGTATGCGCACACTTAGTACGGTTTACTTCATCCTTACTTACATTTCATGGCCATTCACACCAAACAAATCCAAAAAAGTGTTCCTTACCAGCAACTCTCATGTCAAAATAGGCTACAACAATTCAAGTGAATTTATTTCCCATGTGAGGAACAAAGTCACACTCAAGTGCTACACTTAAAACAAAAAATAAATCTATCAATAAGTCTATAATTCTTCACTGAAGGTGCACCAGAAACTTAACTCCATTCACAGACAGCAAGATAAATACTGCATGGAAATAACTGCTGGTTATTGCTGTCATGCAAGCAATTTAAATTCACAATCTACTGCACAATATTCTAAACAATGCAGATTGCTGGTGGATTGTAAAGCAGTCTTTGACGTCATAAGACTTAAAAAACAAACAATACTGACCACTAGTAGATCTGGTACTTTGAGAACATTTGTTTTGAACCTTAAATACTCCAGATATGGGAACATCAGTTATGCCTTAGGACTCCGTAGGTTTAAGTGCTAACTAGATTTGAACTCTGAAAGGCAGATTCCTTTGGAAACTGCCTTTTCCTAAAAGGTTTTTGGGTTCCTTCCGTAAAGCTGATATTGGTCTACTATCGTAAAGGTACCACCCTGTGCAAACATTTTAGAGCTATATAGCTGGTCAACACGGATTCTAAAATGTATGAAAACATTACGATTAGAAACCATTATCCCTCAACTTATTAAATACGAACAGACAGGTATTATCAAGGGAAGATTATCCTCAGATAGTGTTAGTGTTCATCTAGATATCCGGTATTGAAACCTAAAACTGCTTATGCCGCACTCATTTTGGACGCAGGGAAAGCTTTTGATAATTTAAGCTGGACGTCCAAGTTTAAAACCCTTCAATGACTTACAACCGGGTACATTTAATAAAATAATATGTATAGACTTTAGTCTAACCACAAGGCTGTTTTTTGTACAAATAGCAGTGCATCTCTTTTTGGTTATATTACAAAGAGGTACCACACCAGTTAACCCTTACTTTTTGTTTTGGTAGTCAAACCATTTGCGGCCAAGGTAAATCAGGATGTCTCCAATACAGGGTTTTGATACAGTAGCACAAGTTGAAGGGGTAACAAGGTCACCAACCCTTACTGACCAATTAAATGAGCTTCCAATCTGTTTGCGTTTCAGCCCTCAGCAAGGGGGACACCCCTTACCCCCTTGTTAACGTAGAGAAAAAGTTGTGCTGGGGCTTGAAGGTTTGAATGTTAGTTCTTTGGAATAATTCCAATAAATTCCCATAAGTTAGTGCAGAACGTATTTATTGACACATCAGAGTGAACAGCCAACACGTGTTTCACCCCAAAGCGGCCAGCAGGCCTGGGGCTTCTTCAGGGCGATATTGTTTTGGTTCAATTTTTCGGCTTTTAGTATGTTCGTCAAAAAATGTTTATTCTAGTAGTCATGGCACAATGCTAAGTTCTTCCTGAATCAAGTCGGATAGCAACTTGCTAACTTATGGGAATTTATTGGAATTATTCCAAAGAATTAACATTCAAACCTTCAAGCCCCAGCACAACTTTTTCTCTCAGGGTTTTGATACAGAGATGAACAAATAAAAAACTTGAAGATATGTTTTACTTTAGTTTCATAATCCAAGAAATTCCTTAACCTATTATTTTAAAGAAGTCAAGAGGTTTTCCAAAATATCAAATTGTAAATTGAATAAGGACAAATCAAATTATCTTAAAAAGAATTCAGCATGAAAGATGTGTGACAATTTTGGCTTATTAGAGAAAAAGGATACAGTAAATAACTTCGTTTAAGGTTCACTAATGACATTAAAGGCATGGTTGAAGAAAGCTTAGATTTCACAAAAATGCATTTATTAACATTTGCCCGCCACATTGTTTTTATCATTGCATGGGAGAGTAGGTCTTATTAAGATGATATTTCATTATATATACACAATCTCTATCTCTTATGGTTGCTGTATATGTTATAGAAGAGGTTGGAGTTTAGAAGAACTGAGTTTGGTCATAAGGTATTTCAGTAATGACTTATCTGGTCGGCTTATCTGGTAGAGACGATCAATTACTGAGGTGTCAGACTGGATCCGGAAGATTTTGAGCAGTAACTGGGCGCCGGTAGGGTCATCAATCAGCTCCGCGTTGGATGCGACATTTGCATTGCCTCCGTGACTAATTCCGTGCTAGAAGCATGGAGCCACGCCTGAATGGTCATTGGACTAGCATGCCAAAACTGAGGGCCTACAGAAACATTGTAGATAAGCATACGGGATCGCAGAGCAGGAGGCTTGGTAAGGAACCTGCAGCTAAATAGAGTATCTACCAACCAGACAAGGCGTTATCGAAGATAAGCAACTTGTTTATCTGATAGAGACTTCTAGCCGCAGACTCCTTACCTTAGAATAGATCCCCACAGAAATGAGTTCACAAACTGTCTCAGACCAAGAAGTACTGAGGACCAAATTGGTAAAGTGCACATCCTCTTGGACAGGACCATCAAGTAGTTTTAGGTAAACATGTGCAGGGATGCCCAAGAGCAGCCTGACAGATGTCCAAGTCTGGAACTCAGCGAGCGAATGCAATGAGTGCAGGTCCCATTGGGCATGATGACAGGGCGAGTGGTGGATATATGCTGGAAACCCTTTAAAAAACATGGCACAATGAGCGACTTAAACAAGGAGGGTTGATACTGCAACCGCAAAAAAGCCACAATGGTCGACAATTACCCCTGAACTGTGCTCAGTGCTAGGCCTTACCGGGCTAGAGACAACACAAAACAGCAATGCTTCAGTCAGGTGCCAGAAAGAGTGTAAACATGTTTATCGATGCACCAAGCCACAAACTAATCTCAACAGCATATATATATATATGGTCTTTCTATGGCCCCAAGATGTCCTCACAGACTTCGGGAGGGAGATCGAAGATTCTCAACTACTGACGTTCAATTTCCACACATGAAGGCGTTGCGTGTGCAGGTTTAGGTGCATACCACATGCCCTGTTTCTGCAACAGAAGATCCTCTCAAAGGGGAAGCCTAATTTGAGGACAGATGCTCATACTCAGGAGTTTGGGCCACCAAACTATCTGCACCAAATACAGAGCCACTAAGATGACTTGAGTCCAATCTGTCCTGATCTTCTTCAGAACTCGAGGCAGGATTGGTATCAGCGGGAACGCGTACAAAAGTCCTGAGATCCAGCTAAATCGGCTTTGGAAAATTTAAAACGCCTAAGTGCTGACATTGCATGTTCTTGACAGAAGCAAATCTTCCCAGACACAGAAGAGACCTTGAACTACCGATTGATGTAGACATCATTCGCGAGAGGTCACCAGTTGAGCTCGTCCATTCTGCAGTTAAGGGATCCTGAAAATGTTCGGATGTATCAGCATGTCTAGAGGCATAGGGCCTCTACCCCACCCTGTTTGTTGCAGTACCACAGGGTGGTAGTATTGTTCGTGAACGTCTAAACTAACTCTGACTCGCCCTCCGTCGAGACAGCCGCCTGTGGGGAGGGAAAAGAGGGGCCCGGAGAGAGACGATGAGAATGAAGGCTTTCACAGCCAAGCCAAATGCTTTTAGCTCCGAGAGGTTGATGTGCAGCTGAGACTCCACTGTAGGCCGTAGTGCTTTAATCTCCAACTATCCCTGATGGCTCCTGCAACCCAGAAGTGACAGATCTGTCCCCACAGTTATTTCTGGATGGGGAAGAGAGAAGGGTCTGCCTCTGATCTATTAACAGTTTGTAAGGAATTGTGATGGGTTCAGCACCAGAACCAGTGCCACAAGATTGCTCCATATCCAGAAACAGATCTGAAGGGCCGAACAGACACAGAGGACAGACCAGCAGTCAGAAATCCAGTTGGGATACCTCCTGGACTGGCGAGTCCTGAAGGTGCTCCAGTGAGGTCCAGTCGTCCAAAGATAGAAACATGGCCTTATAGAATTCCTTTAGTTGGAGAGGTGTTGATCCGACTCTAGGAAACTTGAGGAGGCGCGGATCAGACCCAGGTTCAAGTTCTGCCTGGAAGACGAGGTAGGGCACCATGACTTTTAGCATAATTCCAACACCTCTTCCAAAGATTTGGACCAGCAAGGGAAAGTCGAAGAGACTTTCAAATTCTTGAATTTCGTTTTGTGGGACTTACCCGAGAAGTCGGGTACCTTGACAATGGCCAACAGGAGCAACTCCAAATGGGGGCCTTTTATGTGACTGGGAACTGGAGCATTGCTGTTAGATGTCGAGTGGCCTGGAGTTTCATGGCATGCTCCCTAATCACCTTCAGATGCATTGTCGGGAAATCTTAACAGGTCTTGGAGTCGTAGTTCAGCTCCAGGAACCATAAACAAACCAAGTGGGGGTCTGTCACATCCCAGAAAACACTGGGAACAAAGCTAAATAAATAAATACAAGCATTAACAAATAGTCAAAAAGGTAGCCAAAAAAAGAACTATGGTAGCTCTCCAGATCCGCGCTGCAGGCACAGAAAAGAAGGAACTGATGATACTGCACTGGAGTGATACCTATTTAGGCACTGGGCACGTCACATTCAGCGGTTGGCCAATGACGACCCAATCAGCGCCTCCTACAGTCATCCAGAGGTACTGCTCAAGACTTTTTGGATATTTAAGTCTCCAGAACATTTTGCGAGAATACACGTAATGTAGCAGAGGGAAGGATGCGGAAACCTTGTACTTTCTTTCAACAAAGGCACTCATTCATGGGGGTGATGAGAATTCCTTAAATTTAATAAGATTAACTCAGTACCTGAGATTAAGGCATTTTTCTTGTTAGCAAGTGCTAATACTTTAAGAACACCTGCCATGGTTTCTAATGGCACCACATGAACTTTCATTTAATGCAAATAATGTTTAATAATGCTCAAAGAGAGAAGACAACAGCAAATTAGAGTAACCGCCCCTAGGCAATGGGATACGTTGGAGTAATATCAATAGAGGCATCTGTTACTAAAAAACACGCACTCCTTGATGTTTGACAAGACGGCCTTTGCAAGAAATAAACAAAAAGAAAAGGGGGCGAGCACAAAACAACAAATTTAACATATTATTTGGTCTGATAGTGGAAGAAAATCTTTAAGACTTCCTTTGCTTTTAAACATTCAAGGGTCAACAGGCCTTACATAGATTATATTAAGAACACTCCAGAGACTAGCATAGAGTTTACGGTTTACTCCCACCCACCGTATTCCCCAGAATGGTATTGTGATTACCATCCAACACTGATTTCCAAAGTACTCTTGTAGTGTAACCTATACACATACATTCTATTTAAGATCCTCATAAAAACATGTCAAAAGGCTAACTGCAAAAGCTAGTGAATAAACAATGTGACTCCCTTGGAATGTTTGCCGGAGATCAAGGGCTATTGTAGACATCTGAAACAAGTGGTCTAGCAAGTGATAACGAGACCAAACTACAGATATGTTTTTAAGACAATTAAATGAGTAGCCATGGTCCAAGATTAAAAGGCGAGTTATAGTGAACTCACAATTTAAATTCCATTATTTTATACCACTGTTTTTTAAAGCTACAAACTCTGGATACACATTTAGTTGGCCTAAAATAATTATTTTTATAATTACTTGGATGGATCATTTATTGCTAACATGTTTTAACTGGATAACGTAATAGGCATTCCATGTTTTGAATAAATATCTGTTATGAGGAAGATGGAGCTTTCTGACGCTAGTGTGCATTTAAATAAATAAAATCAATGCCTTTCTTAGATATATTTTAGGTCTATTGTACAACTTAAATTATTACTCTAGCATTTACATATGGAATGATCACAATACTAGGTATCAGATACTCTCCAAATGGCTAAGTAGTAATTCAAGCAAGTTATGCGCGTCTTATTTACTGATAATGAAAAAGGCCGAACAAGAGAAGATGGCTGCAAATACTGGGATTCCATTAAACTTACAAAAATAGCAAACCATGCCAAACACAGAAAAACATGGGCAAAATCAAGTAGATGTTTCAACTCCGAGTGGGACTAGTTTTGTCAGATAAATGCTAGAGGATACGAAGCTGGCAAACCGTAGAGGAGTGGTACCACCAGAATACAGTAGTTGCATTTTAAAATGTAACGTGCCTATTTGGCTTTGCAAAACAATCACAATTCCTGGTCTGTAGACAGTATTAAAAAACATTTTCTTACCAAGTCTATAAGTTTTGTGATTGGAACTTCTCGGATAGGTCTCTTCATTCGGCAAAGAGCTTCCAATGAGGTTCCAAAGCAGCTTGGAAGGTAATTTCCACTGATTGTGAGGAAATAATCCTTGCCTCTGTCCAGGTGAAGAACTAGAATATCTTCAATGTTATCCTCCCCAGAGTTGAGGATTGCAAGAGAATCTTTACTTACATACACATCTAGGGAAATCTCGACTGTTTCATCTGGAAAAGTGAGACAGTAAACATAAATAAACACATTAATATAAACGGAGGGCTGAGACTTGAGAAAGGAGTGCCAACAACCACAGAGACATTGCAACTGGAAACGGACGGCTTTGTTAAGGATTCGAATATTTTATCTATGTAACGATATAACCAAATAATTTTTTTCAGTTCTGTGAATAAAAAAGTAACTGTAGACTTGGAACTCCTGGAAGGAATTACTTTAATTTGGCCTGAAATTCCTGGTTAATTATATTTCTTGAATGCAAACAGGACTTGTTTGACTGTATTGTTCCTTCTTTTGCTCATGGCAAGCAAAATTATTCACTTTTTACCTTTGCGTATCAGGCACTTTGATCCTTCTACCTCATGGGTTTTTAAAAACCATGTCACTTTTGTGAGTATGCAAAAAACACTCAACTGCCAGGAGTATATTTTGTCTTTGTAAACCAGCCTAAGAAAAGACTACAGACTCCAGAAATAGAATCTGTTACTAAGCTATCATTTGATCATAAGATATGCATGAAAAATAAAAAAAAACTTTATAGGTTTAAGCGGGTGAAATGCAAAGATAATGAAAAATTCTATACAACATATGCATCATAGAATGTGCAAAATCTAAAAGGTAAACTTTCGTGACTATTCTATAGTATTTCTATTTGTTGTACTCCTGCATAAAATATTTCCCATCCAATACTCTCCTTTGTATGCAGCTCTATCTGTTTATTGCTGCTTTCTAAACTTAATACTGCAGAGGTGTCTAACGTGTCAATTTGTGGTCTATGCCATTTCATGATGTATTCCTATACAACCCTCGTTTGAGCAGCCACATTATAGATTAATCTTGCAAGAAGTTTCAATAACCTCAACTTCATAGGAGGAAGATTCCAAACACATCTATTAACTTCAGACCTTGCTAAAGCGGTCTGTTGGAAAGAAATGAAAGAAAGGGGATGTCAATTTGTGATGACTTAGAAGTCTGTCTTATTCATATTGTTTGTTGTGGTTTCTCTTGCACAGAATCACATACATTTTTTCTTCTGCCCTCCATTAGAAGACTTTGCTTCCTTTGTTGCCAAAAAGCTTTACAAATCTGCTTTAATTCTACAGACTTCCACTTATTGTGCAGCTTTGTAAGGTTTACGCAAATCTATACTACAATTATAAAGGAAGATCTTTGAACCTTTGAGGCAGGTACACTCGGGAACCACAGCGCCAATCCACACACCCGATACATTGTTGTAATTTTCAGGGTGTGCAGATGGACATAGGCTATATAAATTGAAAAAATATAAGTTATTTAAAAAAAATTACGAGAAAAAAAAGTAGTCCCATGGAAGTAGCGCCGGCCGCGACGTGTGTGCTGACATCAGGAGCGCGGGGGGAGCGGCGTCCAGGAGCGCGAGGAGGAGCGGTGGACATGAGCGCAAGGAGGAGCGGCGGACAGGCGGGGAGGAGCAGTGGACAGGCTGGGAGGAGCGGCGAACCGATGAACTCAGGAGCGCAGGGAGGTGCGGCGGATGAGGTAAGGCTCTGGGGGACCCACGGACAATGTAGGGGCGGGCGGGGGCCCTGAAGCAAAGGTTGGGACGGGCTGCTACTCCGGGGGAACCACGGACAATGTAGGGGCGGGGGGGGGGGGGGCTGAGAGGGCGGGGGCCCTGAAGCCTGATTGCTCCCGGACAAGGTTGGGACGGGCTGCTAGTGGAATATACAAGAATGATTGGTAATTTAGGTGTTCGCAACAATATTTCTCCTATTATTTTGAAGGAAGTATAGTTTTTAAACTTTTGCGACATTGGCAATATCTTGAGATTGACACTCTTGGCACTGAATGAAGGCCAGGGTTTAATGATTTTTATTTTATTTCGTAGAATGCATTCAATCACTTTATAAGTGATACTAAATGTAGTTTAATGTGAAGTTTGGCCTATTGTATTTGATGCATCATTTATTTCAGAATATCTATATTTGATGAGCAAACAATCTTTTTAAGACATGTATGACTTGGAAATAGTATTAGTAGACTTGAGGGATATGGATTATCCAATTGCAGGGCACTTGGTATCACTGAAGTGTTATAGTTAGGACACCTCTGATATTAAATCAGAGAGTATTGTGGATGTAGTATCTTTTTCAACAGTTGTGGAGTATAGGGCCTTTTCTTTTAATGAAATCACAGGGGTAGGGCAAACTGTAAGAAGGTTACTCTTGCATTTATGTAAAGTGAGAGCACTCGTGGCATGGCAGTTTTTAGTTCAGGGATTCTACTGCCACTTGTCTTGCTAAGTAGAGAACTTACAGGTGGCATACTGTGTATTTCTGGAGATTTAAGTAGTGTAAGTCAAAACAACCAAGTCAGGAGTATGGAAGTTCCAACTTCTACTAACTTCGCAGTCCAGAATTTTTTTTTACAGATGGGTAACAGAGAATAAGTTGGAAAATGTCAAAATCTGTACTGATCAATGGACACTGTTGTCACAGAGTTAAGGTTAGCCTCCAGGCTTTTATTTTTGTAGGTGTTGTGACAAGTTATTCTAGGATGTACGGGGAAGTGAGGCTGATAAAAGTGTTGGTGTTGCAGGTTGATTTAATGAAAAGTAGTTATGCTGAGGAGACCCAGAATTTGAAGAAGCTTATGGTCACTCACATTATAAAAAAGCTTAGAAAGGTTTCAAGGAGTGGGGTAATGTTTTAATTTGTTGGCAATGCATAGGCAGAGCTGTGCCTCATCTCTATATGAGTTTTATAGCAAGCCATGGTTGCCAATGCTTTTCAGACCAGATGTGGAGGAGTGCTGGTGGCAAGGGCAATCCTTGCAAGCCTCTGCATCTAATCTCGATGGTGTACAATAGAAGGAGTCCAGGTCTACAAACATGTGAACCATAAAAGAGGCAAACCAAGAAAGATGAGTTTACCACTCGGATTACCAGAACAGCAGAGCAAAGTCCTGAGATCTGCTCTGTTGAGCTTTACTAGGATAAAGGAAACTCCTTCAATTGTTGCCTTTCCAGACTTTCAGTGGGCAGTTGCCAATCCTTAGCCAGGACCGATTCCACACTGTAGTATGTTGAGATGTGTTGATATGGGGGGGGGGTGGGGGGGAAGGGGAGGGTGGAGTTTTTTTTAGTGGCTGCCTATGATGCTTCATCAACAAGTAGTTTTGCAGACGTGCTCACAAATTACAGATGTACAATACAGACACTGACATTATTGAACCAAATGAATGGGAATAGTATCCTCACATATAGAAGTAAGACAAGAAAATATTCTTGTCATTAAGTTTCACATTTTGAGATTAGGAGAAATGAAAACACCCAATTGTTTTGAATGTCATTTATCTACTAAAACAACCAGTTAGATGTATCATTTTTTTTCTTTCCATATTCCATCAATTCATAGTCTAGGATTGCTCTTCTATCAGACTTGTAGCCAGACAAATGATGCCAGCACACCCAAGTCCGCATTTCACATTTTTCATCCATCATTTAGTAACACACAAACTTTTATATATGAACATCTACATTGTTGGTGCTCAAATAGCTTCACTAACTACATATGAGATCAAGTATAGCAATAAAAACGTATTAGATTCTTCAGTTATTCATCCTTACAAGTTTTTTTTTCACTACAGCTACCAGCATTTCCACAATAGTTTTCACTCGCTCACTAGTTTGAACATCCCCACCTATTTCCTTCTGCTAAAAGGAGCACCCCGCTGCACCTTGATCAACAACTCTACTAACAATAACACTTAACAACAGAAATGAAGTCTTACTCAAAAGGAAGAATAAGCATTAGTAAAGCTGATCAGTTTCATGCAAGTATTGTGTGGATCGGGAATGAGCCCATCACATAAATGTCTGAACCAATTAGTTTAACCAATGCTGGTTTGTCAAGAAGCATGTGGAAGCAGGCACAGAAAAATGTATTAGAAAGGAGTATGCTACAGAAAATGAGACTGTTTTATTTTATGATTTATTTATTTATTTTTTATTTTCCACGGTAACTCAAAAGACGATTGCATACATTAATCATGACATCATATATGCATATGATCGGAAAACAATCCCCAAATGCCTAAACCAATCTTACGTTTCTTCACCCTTTTAACAGAATACAAACTAAACTCTAAATGAAATAAATTGCACAGGAGGGAGGTTCAACTTGTAGCCATTCCGCCGAAATACAAAGCCGGGCAACAGTCATGGCTATTAAAATCCAGTAGCAGTGTTTGTATAGGGGGGTAACCTTCCCAAGTTCGGGCCCCATACCCAAAAGCATAGTTGCAGGTGTTATGACAATCGGAGCCCCCATAACTCTAGACAAAAAGTTCTCTATACCAGTAATATAATTTGTCAAGTGTCCACAGCTAAAAAAAAAAATATGCAACATATCCGCATTGTCCCATCCACACCGGAAACATTTGCCATCTTGTCCTGACCCCCATTTGAGCATACATGTCTGCGTATAATATACATTTTAAAAAGTTTTGAAACCTTGCACTTTCAAGTTGGCAGACAACAGGGCTTCCCTAGATCTGATAATGACATCTTTTAAACATATAGTATGAACTCCCAAAATCAAAGTCGATTTGGCATTATGTTTGTCTAAACATCCTTTCTCAACGACAGTAATAGCTGATACACCTCCCCAATTTTAACATGGCGTTGAATGGCCCTAACTACTGTATTTGGAACACACGTAATTTTTTTTTCGATAAATAAAGTCTCGGATTTGAAGAAACTTAAAAAAATGAGATTTAGACATATTATGCTGTCTAGACAGCTCTTCAAAAGACATAAGATAACCCCCAATATCAAAAAAGTCCCCTAGTTAAACAATGCCCTTTGCCCTCCAACCAAAAGCAACACTATCCCAGAAAATAGGGGGAAGAAGCTTTACGGCATTTGTAGGGGTATACCGGGACAATTTCTCAACTACACACAGCTTCCTAATTCTTTTCCAAACATTGAAAGCAGATATCAGCACCTTAAACCTTTGTTTGAAAAAACATTGCAGTGCCTCTGGTCCCAACAAAATCGGAAAAATTGAGGGGGCCTCTGCTATATTGCCAATATCTTTCCCAGTCAATAAAATCCGCATTTTTAGCAAAAATATAAAACAAAATCCGGAATAGCTAACCCCCCACGTTCAATTGGTAGAGTCAAGAATCTCATAGTCCGTCTAGGTTTGCCGGATGCCCAGAGAAACTTAGAACAAATGGACTGTAGATGTTGCAGTTGAACAACAGAAATTTCTAACGGTATAGCTCTAAACACATATAAAGCCTTAGGTAAAACATTCATCTTAATAATGTTAGTTCTGCCAATCACTGTGAGGTGCAATCTGGACCACTTTTCCAATGACTCCTGAATATTACGCAGTAACGTAGTCCAATTTGCATAGACTAATTCATATAAAGATGATCTAATTCTGATACCCAAATAAGTTACTTCTTTTACAACTCTAATATCATCCAAAATCACCTTTTCAGTGATTAAAACTTGCGTTTTAGTGACATTTATTTTATAGCCGGATGCCTGGCCAAATAAAGAAGCAAGCCACTCAATCTCTTGGAATGCTGAGCGAGGATCCGAGTGGTTACTGCGATGTCGTCTGCATATGCAAACACAGAGTAGGGAACATTATGTACCATGAAGGGCTTAATCAAAGCGTTGTTGCTTAGCTGTTCAATAAATGGATTTATGTATAGCGCAAAAAGCAGTGGTGAGCAGGGGCAACCCAGCCTTGTACCCCTAGTAATCTTAACTGTCTCAGATAATAGGCCCATCGAAGCAATCTTAGCGACCGGTGAAGTGTACAAAACCTGAACGGCGGTAATAAACCGTTTACCAAAACCCAAGCAGGACGTCAGCTCCCACAGGTATGTCCACACCACACTGTCGAACGCCTTTTCCGCGTCTAAAAAAAATTAGGCCTACTTCCCGCTTTTCTGTCTGGGCAACATCAAACAGCGTCACTAACTTGTTGACATACGTAACTGTGCTACGTTCAGGGATAAAACCATGTTGAGCTTTCAACACTAAAGGAATAATAATTTTAGACAATTGGGTGGCCAAGATCTTTGAATAAATTTAACCATCACAATTCATTAATGAGATCGGCCTATAAGAGCCCACCAATTCCGGGTCTTTACTCTCGACTAAAAACCAGGATAGTGGCTTCTGCCCAAAATTTAGGGGCAGATCCCTCCTGTGCCGCCCTGAATGTGCACAGCATGTCGTCTTTTATTAAACTAAAAATAAGCTTGTATATCTCGGCCGGAAGTTTGTCTGGTCCATCAGCCTTACACAGAGCTAACCCCTTAACCACTGCTTCTAACTCTTTCATACTAATTGGGCCGTCCAACATTGCCCTCTCGCTAGAATCCAGCTGTGCTACGACCCCCTCTTAAAAATGCAAAGTATGCACACTATGCTTTACCTGTAGGGTATATAGCTCTGAAAAAACTGATGGAAAATTGCTAGTATCCCTTTAGGATCCTGACAGACTATGCCGGCATTACCTTTCAAAGCACCAATACGGCTCCCAAGATTCTTTCATACGTAGCCCACGGCTTAGCCAAATTCATAAATTGGTTTTCTAAGGGCCAAATAGTTTCTAGCATTTTCCATACTCCTTGGAATGTAACCCTTGCTAACTCAATAGCTTCCTCTAGCTCTTGAATGTTGCCTGCTTGTGACAGCACTCCCTGAAACATGCCTTAAATGACTCCCATACTATTGCATAGTGGGCAGAATATCTATGGATTGAAAAAAACTCATTATTCACTTAGACATATGTCCCCGGAATGCTTCATTCAAGCAGAGTTTCCGGTCAAATGAAAATGTTTTAGCGGCAGATAGTGGGCAAGAGTGGTAATGATGAGTAAAATTGGAGAATGATCGGATGAAACCCTTGGCAAAGTTTGAATTGAAGCCCTACCTAATGTCAAAGCAGATAAAAAAAAAGTAATCCAACCGTACAAACTTTTTGTGGGGAAAAGAATAATAGGTAAACCCAGGATATGTCAGATTTAATTTACCCCCACACATCAATCAAAACATGGTCTTTTTAAAAAATTGTATAAAGCTTTAAACACTCTTGGTTTCCGACCATTATAGTTCCGGGGCCCCTTTTGCAAATCTGCAGTAGATAAATTGATATTTATATCCCCACATACTATCAAGGGTGTCCCCCAAGTAGCAAGTTCTAAATTCAATTCTTCAAAAATAGAAGCATTGTCTAAATTGGAGCCATATATTGTACAGACTGTATATTTAATGCCCCCAATCATACATTCAGCAATGGCCCATCTGCCTGCTTTGTCCGCTAAGCTGCGTCCCACAAAAACCATATTATGTTTGGCTAATATTAGAAGATTGATTTGAGGCCACCACTAAAGAAAAGCCCAGTGTTTCTAAAATTGCCCGTTGTGACCAAGGTATATGTGTCTCTAGAAGACATACAAGATCTGGCGGCATACTGCACAATTCAGCCGTGACTCTGTTTCTCTTATGCCAGTTGTCAAGGCCGGAGACATTTAGTGAACAAATCTTTACCCCCTTAGCTATCATGGTGAAAGTTGGAAAACACATCTATCCGCAACATCAGATTAAACCGAATAACAACACAAATTACAAAATAAGCCAGAAAAACAACTCTAATTGTATTTCCTCCTTGAGCTACTGTGATGTTTTGACCCTTTTTACCCCACCTTAGTGACCCCCCAAAACGACCCCACCCCCCAAACCCATCTCCCCCAACCCCCCTGTAACAAGGCTTTAGGACACATGGTCCTGTAGAATCAGGTGATCGTACTCCCCCTTGCTTCTACTCACGACTCTACTCAACTCTAGGAAATCAAAAGAAAAAAGAAAACTATACCAAACTGTACCAGCACCAAAGTATGTAACCACACTAGCTACTCTGCTGCAGCACTGTTATTTTATATAGCCCCTGCACTCACTGAACTGAATTAAAAAACTCAATAGCAGGGCCTTCACTAGAAAAAAAGTGAGTGCGATCCTTGAAGATCACCTTCAGCTTTGCTGGATTCAGCAAATACGCTTAAGCGCCTTTGGCCTGAAATCGGGAAATCAATTCAAGCAACTGCCATAGGAGCTCAACCGTATATAGACAAAAGTCAATCTGCACAAAAAAATCAAAATCCCCCCCAGATCTTTTTTTATTATACAGAGATATTGGTGGTAGTGTTTCTCAAGAAGAGAAAGCGTCCGCACCTGCTGTCAATACCGATTCTCACTGGAAAAGTTGTACGTGAAATATTTGAGGAGGTGCACTGAAAACCTGATAAAACACCCACCACCAGGGGTGTTAAACAAAGCAACAAATGCTAGTATCAAGAATCTAGGAAAACCAAGTTGCTCAAGCACTCTCTAAATTGTTCTTTTTAAGGAAAATTTCCGCTATATTTATGTAAAGTATTAGTTTTGATGGTTTTTACACCACTGTCAATAATAAGTTCATTTGCAGTTCAAAGGCTTCAAAGTATGGATCCAAAATAGTCGTTGTACTTCAAAATCTTTATTTTCAAACACATTAAAAGTTTTCCAGCTTTGCACCGCCGACACGTGTTTCGCCTACTCTGAGGCTTTTTCAAGGCAATAAAATTTCTTGTCAGGTGTAATAGTCGGGAGGGTCTTATTCATCAGATGTTTAGGATGAAATTTATGGTGCTGAAAATTGGAATCCTATCAAGTATGATAATCAAGACGGAATGATTCTAGGGTCAAGTTCACCTTTCAAACTTCGTAGTATAGTGTCCCAAGTTGTATTTTCTTGTACAATGGACAGTCATAGACATGGGTCTTTGTTAAATTGTGCGACTTGCTGCGTGGAGATTAATCAAATTTTCTCATAGTCATATTCATGGACCTTGATAAGTCTCATATCTGTCGGCATCGAAGGAGAATCTCCACTGCTAGACTACGAAGTTTGAAAGGTGAACTTGACCTATTACACCTGACAAGAAATTTTATTGCCTTGAAAAAGCCTCAGAGTAGGCGAAACACGTGTCGGAGGTGCAAAGCTGGAAAACGTTTAATGTGTTTGAAAATAAAGATTTTGAAGTACAACGACTGTTTTGGATCCATACTTTGAAGCCTTTGAACTGCAAATGAACTTATTATTGACAGTGGTGTAAAAACCATCAAAACTAATACTTTACATAAATATAGCGGACATTTTCCTTAAAAAGAACAACTTAGAGAGTGCTTGAGTAACTTAGTTTTCCTAGAATCTTTTTTTATTAGGCCGTGCTAAACTAAATACATCTTCACATGCCAGAAAGCTATTAAGTGAAATAAAGAGGCTCTAGGCCTTTCATCTGACTACTCCTTACCAGTACCAGTATAAGCACGCCTATTAAATGGAAAACGGTGCGCTCTCTCAATTTCCGGATCCCAGTCCTATTTAGTCAACTCCGGGAAGGCTTTTGTAAATAGTTCAACAATATAACGCTGTGAGTCCTGCCCTTCCTTCCCTTCAGGAATCTGAATCACACTTAGATTATTCAGACTAGCACAATTTTCAATATCCGTCATCTTCCACTGCGTATCATCCTTAACCGATTGTATAGAAGCAGTCTTTATCTTTTGTTGAGCCAGCTCAAATTCCAAATTGGAGATCCGTACTCCAGCTTCATTAAACCTAGAAGCAAAATCTGCATGTGCTTTTGACATCCGTCGAACTGAATTTTGCAACTTCCTGCATATATTTTGCACTCTTTGACTCTCTTCTCGTGTTTCGGCACGATGAGACATGATTGACTGAAATAAGTGAGAGGGATATCTCATCTTCTTCAGGAGGGTGTGCTTGCTCATAAATGGAATGTTCTGCAGTCTACCACCATTGCAGAGGGTTAACTCTAATTTTTTGTAAACAGTAAGAGGTTGCCCTTCATTGAGATCCCTGCTTCCTCCAAAAACGAGCTACTATGCTCACTACCCTCATCAACACTCATATGCGTTGTATACTGCAGTGCCAGGTCTTCGCATGATGAGTTTGAATGATCAGACAATGAGTAAAAATCACCTGATTCTGTGTCAGGCACATGCGTTTGATTGTCTGTTGATAGATGGGGAAGCCCACTAAAATATTAATTACCCGCATTACCCACCAATGGTAAGGCCCCCTGAGCCCTGAGTCGGGGTAGAGGTAAGGCCCTCTACTCCGACGGTGTCTCCAGCATGTATTAGGGGAGTAGTAATGACCGAGTGAGAATACCAGCTTCAGAATCCTCTTCAACGTTTCCCTCTCCAGTAACAACAGTCACAGCAATGGGTAGCTCAACATTCTGCGTGGGGGAACTAGCCTCGTTATAAAGCGTAGAACCTGCCTTTAGAATCTATTGAGCACAGTCAATTGTTGGGGGAACAGGCTGCTTACCCTTACGTTTATCTTTGTTTGCACAAAAGATTGCCAGTATTTTTTTCCCCCTTAGCGCCATCCTTGCTTCTGGTGGCCGCGGCATCCAATACAGCATGAGGGGCAGCACCATAGCGAGCGCCCTTTACTGATTTAGCAGCCTGTGCTACCGTAGCCTCGTTCACCTCAGCAACAGTCATAGTGTCGTACATGTTTGCTGTACCTGGTGCGCGTGGTCTGTCCAGAGTTTCTTTTGGAGGCATGAGGAAACTGCAGCCGCGTTTTCCACCCCTTCAGCACACACGAACAGGAGCCCCAGCGTTATCCTCCAGGTAACCGACCCGCACTACGCCAACCGCCGGCTAACTGAGACCGCCCACACACCTCCTGCTGCACTGGTAGGTGGCTCAGACCCGCTGCTTCGACGGTGGAATGGCAAGCACACAAAGCTGGATCCGGGACGGCCGAGAGGCAGAAGAATCACTTTTTTCGAGCTTAGCGAATTCCACAAACAATTAGTAGTATAATTCCTGGCTAGATCGGCAACATTGTAGCTGAAATTTCCAACAGCCGCGTGTAAGAGCAAGAACGATCAACCTATGCGTCTGCAGCGGGCACCATCTTGCCTTTTCTTCCTGAACTTTGAGATCCGATTTATTTTTTTCAATGTTTTCCACAGAGCTACCAGGTGGCTTGCCTTCAGATATTAAACGTAGCAGGAATGTTGGAATGGTAAAGTAATCATGGGGTATGTGGAAGATGGATGCCATTTTTATTCAATGGGTAAATATTACAAAAACACTCTGTAGGAGCTCTGACAAAAGCATTTGATCGTCAGATTCTACAGAAAAGAAAACAACCCTTTTATAAATTTGGGTTTTGACATCACAGCTGTATCAAAGGCATTGTCTCTCACAACCAGTGAACACTCTGTATCCGCTCTTGTCAACCTTTGGCTTTTTTGACTATCCCATTTTAGCCACTTGCTTAAGACTTTGTGATTCACATCTTGGCTCAGCCCACAGGAGTTACTTCTCTCCTTCCACCTTCAATGGGATGTTTGAATTGAACTCCATGGGGAACTATTTTACAACTATAGGCCATGTTCAATGCTGCCCCTTCCACTTCCCATCTTGTGCCCAATCGCACTGGATCTGTCCTTCTGGTTCGCTTCACTATTTACTATGTGTCGCTTTTCCCTTTCACCCGCAAGTCTCCCCCTCTTGGCTCCTCCCTGCAACTTCTTTCCTTTCCAATGACTATCCTTCTTTCCACCCACCTACTTACCCTTCCGGCAGCTTCTCATCAAAGCTGCTGTGCCTTGCCTACAAACAAAACTATCTATATATGAAAGGGTCCCTTTCTTTCGATACAGACCTCTTTTTTAAATGATGTTAAAGATCAGGTGGTAAGGGAGCCTTTATTATAGTCGTTCTTTTCTTACCACATTATACAAACTAGAGGAGGACTATAATGAAGGCCCCTCTTGTCTTACATCATTTCTAAGACACAGAAACAGAAATAAAATGATACAAAAACAAAGAAAACGTTTATTCTAGAGAACCCTTTGTTTCTTAAATGTGTCTTGCTTTAATGTGAAAGCACTTTAAAATCGGACCTACTGGCTTTGCCAAGGCTCATACTTTGTAGCAATCATTTATCAAAAGCTTTTGTCAGTGTTAGCTCTCTAGTCCTACCAAGCCACCAGTCCACCTGATTTCAGATGTAAAATAGAGCCTCATGCATTCCAACCAAGCCAATAGAAAACAGTGCCACTAAAATATTTGCGTGGGATGATCCAAGATGTGACCGACAATGTCTCATGTCAACTGCTGGAGGTTGTGGAGAAAAATAAACCAGTGACTGAAGGAGGCTGACACAAAGGCATGAAATGCAAGTAAGAAAACAATATACTCGCTTTGAATACTATAAGTACCATATAAGTCAAGCCTAGAATTTAGACACAAATGCAGTATCATTTACTGTGTAATAACCCTACGGAATTTCATTGACTTATTTAGGGTTGCACTTTTGGTTAATAAAATTGCCATACTCTCATAGGTATTACCAGAGTTTAAGAACTTGATATTTATACTAGGCTATTAAACGGAATGGAAAAAAAGACTTTGGCGACAAAGGTGAAGTACTCACTTGGTTCCAAATAGCCCTCACCAGGTTCTGCTCGCAACCAAGGTTTGCAGTATTGACTGTCGTTCAGTTTAGGAATAAAGGAGAAGTGGCAGGTGACCTGGCCATCATTTTTTATCTGGAATTTCTCCTTCTGAAGCTGTCTGAATTTCACATTTTGAAATACAAACTGTGAACAAGAAGATATAATTAAAGCAGATGTAAACCAGATGTGATAAATTATGAAACAATTGGTGCTGTGTAGACGAGCAATGCTGGGTTTAACAACTAAAGAATGCTATGGAACACAGGACACAGCTGAAATATTTTTTGTGAGTCCAATTAGAAGTACATCACACACAAGTCAGGAGAAACACACATTTGCTCACATAAATCTCTTTACGAATCTAGCCTAACATTATTAAGAACATCCAATGTGAGGCTAAATGTGCACTTCCACTTAATCACAGGAAACAATTTCTAATTACATTTGGACCTCACAAAATTTATACTAACACAATACCTTAAATGCAATACATAATTCAACTATAACACAATCAAATCAATCAGTAGTACTAAATTCATAGATGTCTCTCTCAAAATGGCATGGATAATGTGATATGTGTTCTCAACTGTAAGATGATATACAACATTTGTAACTGAATCCGTTTCATTGCGGGTGAAGTCCTTAGCATTACATTTGGTGTGCATGTTAAGACTTCCACAGCTGCTGTGCAAGTTACGGGTGAGCTCCCAACTATAAATTATGAAGGTCATCGGTTTTCCGGTTTTAATTGGGAACGTTAACTGCACCCACTCGAACTGTGTTTTTTTTTTTAAAGAATACATACATACATAGATCTATATCTATATATATATTTCTCGGATTCCCTCGCCTCCATCTGATGATCCTTGTTCTCGGAGAAAGTCACGGCACCACAGCAGAGTATGTTCTAAATTAATTTATTTTTTACACCATTGTGCAAATTGTGCAGAAATTAGGACGGCCTAAGCGTTTCAGCTACCATGAGCCTTCTACTGGACCATAAAGTCCCCAGCGTCTAGACTGTATTTAAAGTGCTCTGCGTTTGACCCTTGTTTGTTTTTACTATTCATTAAAAACTAGACTGCTAACCTCAGCACACAAACATGGTTTTGTTCATTCCCCATTTTTACCATCATTGTAAAGTACATTCATATATTGAATAAAGTGTTAGTGCAGGAAAAGTTTTCAAATGTGTGCAAATATTGACTTTTTCAAGTGCCTCGACTTACCGGAGTACTTTGAGGCCGACGAGTGGTGTTGACTCGTCGAGCGGTGATTACCGCGGCACAGCGACCGGTCCCTCGACTTCCTCCTCGACCGGGACCTCGAGAGGCGCGGAGCCGACTGCCGGAGCTCAAGTTGCTTACGGGACAGCTCCCGTCTAGCCTTCGAGGTCAAGGCCCGGCAGTCGGGGCACGACTTGTCATTGTGGTCAGCCCCGAGACAATAAAAGGAACCGATGGTGGGGGTCGGTCACCGACATTAAGCGGTAACAGTCCTCGCAAGGCTTAAAGCCAGGCATCCCTACCGGCACCGCAAGTCGAAGGTCGTCTCGAGCAGAGATCAAAAGTGATCCAAAGAGTTAGTCAAAAATTGACTGAAGTACTGCTCTTCCCGGATCTGCGCTTGCTGGCGTGGAAAAAAGAATACCTGACGTCAGCGCGTGAGGGCGGTGCTAAGCACTCCGGCAATCACGACGCAGCGACGGACCCGCAGATGACGTCTAGCGACGCACAGGGGTACTGCTGACAAAACTTTCCGGATCCAGTCTGACACCTGGGGATATTCTAAGGTAAGGAATCCAACATGTTTCTTTCAGATACGGGGTATGCTCGGTTTAGTAGCTCCATCACAAAATTGTTTCTTAATTCTTCCAACTTTTTCTCAGTTGGGGTCCTGTCAAAATCAGTTATTGTACAGTACATATTAAATTTCATTTTGACATCCCCCTCTATTTCATGAATTAATCATGTGATAAAGACATTATTCATTAACTAATAAAGGTGATTTTGTAAAGTACATTTATATATAGATTAGTTAAAGCACAGCTCTAGTGACTATTTACATGACTAATCCGGATGATTTAAGGTTCGGTTTCTAACACATAAGTTGGACACAATACCCTACCTTTCATTTTCATCCTCAGTATTTATGCTGTGTTTTCAACATTCATTTTAAAATCCTACTCTGTTTCATGATTGTATCTGGTCATCAAGATGAGTGAGTTCATTGAGATAATTGCAAAGTACGAATATAAACGAAAATCAATAAAACACAAATCTGATAACTATGTACATGTAGGTGATTCTAAGAGTTCAATTTGCGATTACTAGGGAGTAAGTCGATACAGTAACCTCTCTCAATTCCGTTCTCTGCCTCCATATTTATGCACAGTTTCTAAACACATTCTGACATCTAACTCCATTTCATGATTATGTCAGGTTGTCAAGATGTGTGAATTCATCAAGATAATTGTAAAGTACAATTATAAACCAATATCGATAAGACACAATTTTGGTGACTATTTACATATTGATTAATCTAGGAGTTCAATTCACAGTTACTAGGGACTTGAGATGCTACAACAGTCTCTGCTTGAATTCGGTCTACTCCCCAGACTGCTCCTAGAGAATTGAGAGATTGATCTCTCTAGTTGGCTTGTGTCCTTGTTGTGTTAACCTTGTTTCTACGATTGTGCAACTTTATATATACAATGTCCAGGTGCAAAACAAAAGGAAAAGAAATTATATACTAAGCATTGGGTTCCTGCAGGGTTGAGCCAGTCTTGTTAGAATTGCTGGTGGTTTATTACTATTTACAAGTGTACAAATATTTCTGCATCTTCATTGTGTCCATAAGGATATTCTGTACCCATTGCTAAAATCAGTCGAGATTCCATTCTGCAAAACCTCTGGGTTCTGTCACCGCCTCTTTCTGCAGGTTTCACAATTTTAGTCCCAGAATATTTCAGTTGGTTACAATCACTCTGATGGTATTCGTGAAAGTGTTTTGCTATGGGATAGCTAAAATCCTTGTTCTTTATTGCACGTAGGCTTGCAGGATTCGTAGCTTAAGTTTACTGATTGAGCTTCCTATATAGTATTTTATGCAGGGACATGTTAGCCTGTAGACCACATATTTAGGTTCGCATGTAATGTGGTCGAGAATTTTCTCATATTTTCCATTCTGGAGTTGATAATTTGTGATGTCGGAACCATGTTCACATGCTCGACATTTTGCACACTTCCAGAATCCTGGTGTATTTAGCCATGAGGTTGTTCTTGGTTCTTTTATCTGTAAGTGACTGTGTCAAAATGTCTCTTAAAGAAGCTGTTTTCCGATAAGTAATACTCTGGTGTGGCATTAAGGTTTCTCCCAGTGTTTCATCAAGCCGTAAGATTTCCCAGTTCCTACTTCAGATGCAGTAGGTCGCCCCTCGCACTCGACCCGAAGCTTGGGCCTCTGGTGGCATCCAAACCGGCGGTACCAGCATTGAAAAATTAGCCGGCGGTGCCCCCGGAGACTGCGCGTTGGGGAGGCCGGCCGCATAGGACTACGTGAGACCGGTGCTTGCCACGAGGCGTCGGGCCCAATCCGCGCCCGTGGTCTCGGCGCCCGAGACGTGCCTGGCTCTGATCCCCTTCGCCGGCACGGGCTGCGAACATTGCCGAGAACTGCCTACTCCTTGCGAGGGCTATTCCAGTGTGCCCGGCCCTGTCTCGGCGTGCCTAGCGCCTGTGAGGCGCTGCCTCTATCCCTGCACGGACCGGCGGGACGGCCCTCTGAGAAAACGCTGCGGCTGCCGCCACGACTCTCATTGGCACTGGGGGGTGTCGGACACCGGCGGCACCCGCCGCTGCGCTGCAACAGGTGAGGAGTGCCTGGAACCGATAGCAGCCACTATATTCCCGATGACTAGCAGGCGGTTGGGGGTTGATTTGAGACGCAGTTCCCTGGGACTCTTGCTGCCAGTAACATCGGCAAGATACCGGACCTGCGTGTTATCCGACTCAATGTATACACAGCGGCTCTTGGACATTTGATGATCCGCCGGTCACCCTAAAGTGTGGTCGCTGCCGAGGCCCCGTGCTGCAGCCTACTGGGGTTGGAGCCGATTTATATGCGATCTACAATTTCTCTTTTTCTCGTGTTGACTGTTTTGCATCGCCTACCTCTGACCTGTATCATTGCCATGAACTCGTACCTTATGCTCTAACATAATACTGTTGGGATCGGAGCCACCTGCACGCGGCGTGCCCATAGACAAAAACCACTGTTAACGACGGCCTGTGCCCACCCTCTTCACAATTTTGGCAACGCAAGCGACGGCTGGTGATTCATGTCCCCCATGGTGTGGCTCTAGATTGCTGTGGGGGGATTGGTGTCGTTACAACGCAGGCTATTACAACGCCTGCTGTTACAACGCGGTTTTTACATCGCATACCACTACAACGCATAGTGCTTTTAAGCGCTGGATAGTGATTTATTTAATTTACTATTCCAACTCCAGTCCCCGTGGATAGTAGGGAAGGTGTTGGATAGTAAATTAAATATATTCCCTATCCTAGAGCGCCCCCCAGCGCAATGCGTTGTAAAGGTTTGCGTTGTAATGGTTGCGTTGTAATGGTAGTGCGTTGTAATAAATGCGTTGTAAGTGATGTTTCCCCTGTGGGGATTGCTGCCAACACCAAACACAGTTAAGTGCAGAGGTGGAGGGACTACTGCCTTGTGAGGTGCCAGCTGTTACCGCTCTACCACCCCGCACGTGGAGCCTAGCGAGGCCACAGTGGTGGACCAAGGAGTGGCGGGACAAAAACGATCAGAGACCACGATGGTGCGCCCCGAAAACCGCCAGACAAAAATAAGCTTTGACGGCGCTAAAAAAGGTACGAAATCGGTGCCTGCTGAACCAGGGCCCAGTGATGCCATTGCCTCTCCCACCAAGGAACTTGACTTGCACCACCTGTTCCATGAAATGAGGCAGGGATTCGCCACTGTAGTGGAAAAAGTGGACGGGATGCCATCTAGGCTTGACGCCCTGGTTCACAAGGTCGACCGGCATGAGGAAAGGATAACGTCCACTGAGCAGCGAATCTCAGATAATGACGATATCACCTCGTCCCACACCACACAATTGGCCCGCATGGACAACCTGCTCCGAATCATAGCAGCTAAGAACGGGGACTAGGAAGCCCGTAGCCGACGCAACAACATACGCGTCACGGGCATTCCGGAATCCACAGACACAGGCAAAATGGAACTATGTCGAGAAGCTCCTCAAAGGATCGATAAGGGAGGATGCTTTTTCGCCTCAATCCATTATTGAGAGGGCGCACCGATCATTGGCTCCTGTCCCCAAGCCCGAATTACCGCCTAGGCCAATCATTGCTAAATTACTGAACTACCGCGACCGAGATGTCGCGCTTTAAGCAGCCCGGACTCAACAAACCCTGCAATACAATGGTCTTACTTTCTCCATATTTCCTGACTTTACCCCTCTAGTGCAAGAAGGGAGACGCAAGTTCATTCCTGTGATGAAGAAACTGCGGGAAGCCCAGCTGGAATATTCCCTACTCTACCGGGTGAAGCTACGAGTCACATCAGGGGAAGCATCGTTTCAGGCTCGGAGAGGTGGCCGCAATGCTGAGGCGGACCCGGAAGATGAAGACCCATCCTCTGCAGCGGATGAGCATTGATCACATGAACTTGGCATGACCAGATTTTTTGTCGCTTTGAACTCTTAATTCTGGCCCTTGCTTGGGGAACGCGGGGGACGTAGACTTTACGCTGCAGAACAGAATTGCCTGCCCTCTCCAGTGGTAACGTACTCCAAGGACCACAATCCCAGCCCTGGCCTCCTCCGAGGGCGGCATAGTATTGGAGGCCATCGGCGGGAGAAGTGGCTGTGCGCCCTTGATGTTGTTTCCCTCACGGGTGCTCCCCATGCTAAATGTTCAGATGTTTAAGTTGAAGGGAGGGGGTGGGGGGGAGGAGGGAGCAGGGGGGATAGGAGGGAGCAGAGGGGAGGGAAAAGCGGCTGCTGGCATGATTGGGATGCTGTAGTGGGAGGGGGGATGGGCCGGTTTGGGGAGGGAGGATTTACACATGGAGTGGATGGTCGAGTCATAAAATGCTATGTTAAACTGTATCGTCTGGGTGGAGCAGTATCCGCTGCATTACTAACAACAGGATGGGATAAATCTATGCTTCGCAACCCATGGCGGTCTTAGGAACTGATGCACAACTGAATTGCATGTCATGGAATGTTAGAGGGCTTAACAATGCAACAGAATGTCGAAATGTGATTGCTTATCTCAACAGACACCATGTCCTTGTTGCCATGTTACAGGAAACTCATTTGTCACCGCAAGTGCGGGCCACCTTTGCAAGTAAATGGGCTGGTGTCCGTATATTCTCCTCTTATTCCACATACGCGAGGGGAGTAACCATCCTCCTTAAACGCACAGTACCATTCCACAAGTACGGAGACGCGATAAGACAGTGAAGGACGTTACGCCCTGCTGTGGGGGCGATTGGGCCGCGACACATATACCTTCATTAATTGCTACGCTCCTAACCTAGACATGCCCGCTTTCTTTAATACACTCTGAGAAAAGATCATGGACGTAGGATCCCGCCATACTATCTGGGGGTGGGGGGACCTTAATCTGGCATTGATGCCTCACTTAGATAGAGCTGACTGAGCGAGCCACTACAAATCCAGGGCCAGAGAGGCATTGGAGGGAGTCATCACTGAGGGCATACTGGTGGACATATGGCGGCGCCTGAACCCTAACGGGAGGGAGGGCACACATTTCACCCGCAGACGGGCACATGGGCACAACTGGATTACTTCCTCGTCACCACAGAGATCACTTCCGGGGTCCTGGGAGTTACACACTTGCCAAGAACATACTCTGACCACAGCCCTGTCCTGCTGCATGCATGCATTCCTGGATGGGATAGCCCTAGGCCACAATGGAGATTACAACTAGCTGCACTATTAGATAACCTTTTCTGAGTAGAGATGGGTGAGGAAGTTGCTGCTTTCTTTCCCAGGAACAAAGGGTCAGTAGACTCGGTCGAACAAATCTGGGAGGCCTGCAAAGTCACCATAAGAGGGTACTGCATATCTAAAAGTTTTGGGGTTCTACGGGACATACAGAAGAATATTCATACTTTGCACAGGGAACTGAGAGCACTGGAACTTCGAATGGTGGAGGACGACAGTCATGATATACATGCAGAATTCAGAGACAAATTGTCCAAATATGAGGAGGAGGCTAATAGAGAAGCAAAATTCTGGGGTAAACATTGGCAAGCCAGAAAGTATTGCGAGGGAGACAGACCAGGGAGGGCGCTTGCGGTACTAACGCGCGCCCCACTTGACCAAAACACCATCCTGGAACTTACTGACGATCAGGGGCACACAATCAGGGACTCAGATGCACTGCTTGATGCCTTTACTTCTCACTACCATACACTCTACACCACTGATGCTACAGCCGATACACCTTACGCTGAAATTCTGGGTGATGTAGCGCTTTGCTGGCTCAGCGATGGAGACAGCCTTCCTGGCGGCCCCCTTCGAGCTGGATGAGGTCCGTGAGGCCATCATGTCACTGAAGAACGGCAAGGCGCCTGGACTGGATGGCATCCCCGCCGAGTTCTATAAAGCTTATATAGACATCATGGCCCCTGTCCTCCGAGGGGTATATGAAGAGTCGCTTGGCGATGGTATCCTCCCTAGATCTATGCGGGAGGTAGTCATTACCTCGCTCTTGAAACCTGGCAAGGAACCCAGCTCTTGTAGCGCTTACCACCCACTTTCCCTCTTAAATTGCGACGTCAAGATCCTTGCGAAGGTCCTGGCCACTCGGCTTTCAGTTCTCATGACCAGGATTGTATTGCCTGATCAATCTGGTTTTGTTCCGGGTCGATCTATCTCTCATTACCTACGCACCCTGTTCTCTCTACTTCGCACGGTTCACCCCGACTTACCAGTAGCGGCTGTCTTCCTAGACACCACTAAGGCATTCAACTCTGTAGAATGGCCTTATTTATTTTAAGTTCTGTCGAATATGGGATTCCCAAAACTCTTCATCTCCTGGGTCCAGCTACTCTACACACAACCGACAGCAAAGGTCCTCATCAACGGTCGCCTTTCACACTCCATTGACATCACCAGGGGTACGCGTCAGGGGTGTCCTTTATCCCCTTTATTGTTTGCGATTGCGGTCGAGCCCCTAGCCTGCAGGCTTCGTCAGTTGCATCGAGATGGTGCGATTCAATGTCTTCAGCGCCAAATTGATGTGTCTTTATACGCGGACGACATCACGCTCTATGTCAAATACCCTGACCTGCACCTCAATCCCCTACTAAGAGAATTTGTAGTCTTCGGCAGGATGTCGGGGGTGCATATAAATTGGTCCAAGTCGCAATTCTTTCCCCTTACTGATGCGGTCACTGACTTCCCCCTTGACAATCCACTTGAGTGGTGTGGGACGGATCTCCGGTTCCTCGGTATACAGATCTCGCGCAACAAAGATGAAACGCTCCGCTCCAATTATGGAGTAGCAATCACGAAACTCACGGCTGCAGTGGATCGCTGGATCACCCTGCCGCTCTCCATGGCGGGTAGAGAGTCTCTTATGAAAATGGTGGTTCTACCCAGTTTCCTATACCTCTTCCTCAATATCCCATACTATCCGGGTGCTTTTTTTTTTAAAACCTTAAAATCAGAACTCTGTTGATTATCACGAAACTCACGGTTGAAGTGGTCCACGTTGATCCAGCCTTATGATAAAGGTGGCTTCGATGTCCCTGACCTCGAGGCTTATTACCTATGCGCGCATTATGCATATCACTGGCTGGTTCCCACGCCCTTCATGCCTCAGCTTGCGGTAGAAGACTGGATCGTGCATCCCATTCCGCTTAATGGCCTGCTCCATTCCCTGGAATCATTAATTCAAACGCCGAATACTTCCGTCTCCTGCACATTGGATGCATGGCGCCGCATAGCCAGGAGAATGGCCTGCTGTCTGCCGTACTCTCCTAAATTGCCACTGGCGTTTCACCCTAACCTTGCCCTATTGCAGGAACTAGGCTTTTGTATGCTTTGTGAACGACTGCCGATAGCTTGCTGGGGCGACCTATTCGCGAACGGGAAATTTAAATCTGCAGAGTTGTTCTTTACCTCCCATGCTCGTACCCCGCTCGATGTCTTTTACTACCTACGCCTACGCCAAGGGATGAAGGACATCCTGCCAGAGTTCCCTGATGAACCTGAAATCCTTCTTCCACTCCACTTTGTTATGCTCGCAAGAAGGGGCACACTTGGTCTCTGGTCTTTATCGCCAGCTCAGGTCAGCCGCCACGATGCCTGGGGCGGGAGCTCGAGCGCATTGGAGCAATGACCTGGCCATTGAACTCACTGACGAAAAATGGCAATACTGCTGCGCCCTTACGGCTCGTATATCAGTAGTAGGCTTAAGATAATACACTACAAATTCTTGCAGCGGTTGTATTATACCCCGGTAAAAAAACACAGGTTTCGTTTGGCTGACAACGACAGATGCGAGCGCTGCCGTGCCGAGCACGCGGGCTTCCTGCACCTGGCTTGGGAGTGCCCTCCTGTTCATCTATACTGGCGGCAGGTAACCGACGCTCTCACTGCGATGACAAAGGAACCTATAGCTGTTGAGCCGCTACTCAGGCACACGCCGCACATCCCAAAATCCTGCAGAAAATGTGTAAATACCGCATTGCTCCTGGCAAGGCAGCGAGTTGCATGTCGTTGGGGCCGAGGCAGAGCACCTAAATTCAAAGATTGGTTGGCTGACATGACGTACTGTCAGGAACACCACATCACCTTTACTGAATTGTTACCGATCCCTACCCAACCTAAGGATATTTGGGGCCCGTTGGTCGGCTATCTGATAGCCCAGGCAGATGATAGTGATGTTCTAGAGGGAGGACATGTTAGTAATTAGCTCACCTGATGACACTTAGAAACGTGCACCAATGCCAGCTGACTCATACACAACTTACTTCTGACTGTCCCGGTATGCTACCCCACAGGTTACATTATCGGTCACTACCTTGCACAGTACTCCCCCACATGCTATCAATAGACACTGTATACGCAGACATTACCGCCAGGCCCTCGCTCACTATGCAGGTCCTGCCGCCTTGCTGATTCCATACACCCTCATCACCATACTTGACGATCTCCCGCAGGGATGCACATAACCCTTATCCACCAGACGAATACATGCCACCTTGACTACTACTATACCAATGCATAACAATGAAAGTCCATCGAAACATAAGACACTCTGTTGACCCGGAATTTGACTCCCAAGTGTGTCTGAGTGACCTCACAGTTTTGTTTAATGTTGGAAACTGATAAAAATGAAAAACTTGTTCTACTGAAATGTATTCTCAGGCATTTATGTTTGCACTAGATACAGTACATTTACTGACTGATGCTATTGTGCGCCACCGGGCCTCCGGGATGCCGGTTAAAAGGCTGTGTTCTACCAATTACAACTTCCTTATTGATTCGCACGCAACGCTGCCGCCCTCAGGGTTATAGGCGCATAAAGCAGTGTACTGTATAAACCATGCAATAAAGCAGCTTTGAACACCAAATAAAAACAGATTTTTTTCCTGAGCTAAGCCTGTTCAGAAGACTTTGTGAAAAATAAATCAAAAGGCTTTGTCTATAACATGCAAATTACCAGGAATAAATCATTTTTTAGAACATATGTTGGACAAGGCTGTCCATACCGCATGCAGGGTGACCCTTGAGGAAAGCAACTAAGTTGCTTCCGACGCTCTGTCAAAGGGTGCAGGAGGAGCATCCAGGGAGAATCAGGAAAGACTATGTATGGACATCACCAACTAAATTACTTCCTTATTCGGCCTGGTGCAGTGACGTAATGGAAAATTATGGGTGGGGAGGGGGGCCTGCAGATGGTGAAGATATCTCAGATATGCATTGGCTTTGGGCTGAATGGGGAGGGGGGGAAGCGGGGGCTTGCAGGTCTGGTGGTCCCACAGGGGCCGGCGTTACCCCCTGGTCTGTTGAGCATTCATGTCTAACGACCTTATACAGATAGGAGACTCACGGTTTTTTAAGCCAAAAATGGCTTAATTTTAGCTGCCTGCCACCTGAAATTGCCTCTGCTTCAAAAGAAATCAAATGGGGAAAATCTATTCCACAATATTTTCAAAATCCCTCACATTTCTGTTGTAAAATGTTGGGATGTATGGGTAAGGGGGCTTGGATACTGAGAGTTTTTAAAGGCCTGAGAGCTGAAGGAAATTCTTTAGGCCCTTTTAGTCACATAGTGCTGGAGAAACCTGCTTCTTGTACTGTGGGGCCAAGGTGTGAAGGCAATACCTTAAAGAATACCAGAGTACACCTTTACTGGGTGGACAACATCACCTTTGGTGGACTGTCCGCTTAGTCATCTCGCCATTGTCTATCCATGGATCATCTGTCAGTAAACTGAAACTTCCGCTCAATTAACCTAAAACCAATTTATACCCAAAGGAAAGCAAGTTTTGGTGTCAATTATTTTCAGTTCACCAGTAACCACACAGCCGTTTTAATGCATTTCACTAGGTGGTACAGCAAAGCTTCTGAAATCTGTAAAATCACATATCGTGCTTCTTTTTAACATTTTGAACATAGTTCTCCTCCTCATAGAAGCAGTGATTAATCGGTGCTTGGGTTTCACAAGCCATAAATCTTAAGCACATCCTTGCGCTCTGCAGCATCCCAGCCAGGAGGGGATCCCGCCGCCATGGTGGCGAACGCATTGAGTTAAAGTGTGTATGTCTTGCAGGTGCGGCGTGTCCTTACATTGAGGTTGGGTTTTGACCGCAGTTTCAGCAGCTCTCTGATCTCGGGGTTTGGCGGCCTGCTCTGCAGCTCCTCAGCTAGTTGTGGGGAAGAATGGATTTCCACAAAGAACATTAGCGCAAGCTTTGCTTCAACCAGTGCGTCGTGAGACAACGAGTATCTATCTTGTTCATGGCGTATAACTTTCCAGTGTGTTCAAACTAAAGCCAGCATGAAGGAAAACAGACTATCAATCACAGGGGCTTCTATTCGGGTCCATAGTGGAGAAGACTCAAGCCAGACCTTTTGGCTGCGTTTAGCTCGAGTAATCAGGCCTGGCAGCGGCGCAGACAGATCGCATTCGGATTTACAGCCAGGGAGGGTGCGTTCAAATAAGTAATGGCGGTGGCCACCGCACATCTTCGGAGGTTGGCGATAACAGTTTTCGGTTACCTCAACAGCTGGCTGTTGAAGGCGGGCTCCTTGAGTATCTGAGTTACTATATCGGAGGCAGGTGAATGGTTGCAACAATAAGCTAGAAGAACCAGTATAAGAGTTAACACAAGAAATATAGAAGTATGTTTTCTACATAATTATGGATTCATTACATTTGACACAGAATCCACCATCTGCTGGATAATTTGAAGATATTAATGTAGGGGGGGTAATATTTTGCACATACAATTGTAACTACGACACAACATGAGAGTACCTTCACACAAAAAAGACACCAACAGATTGTTATTGTCCCTTTATTGCCATTGCATTCCAACTATTAAAGCCCTCTCCAAATACCAGCCCCTAAACGCCTCTGCCTACCTTCCCTTGAGCAGACTTCAATCATGAATGCCAAATCTCATCCCGAACTATGGTGTAACAACCAAGTCCCATCACCAAGCAGTGATGACTGAGAACCAGGTGAGAATGCAAGATGTAAATACTCACATCCTTCGTTGTGACACAGGCCAACGAAACAGGCCCAAAAGCGGACTAAGATCGCAGGAACTGAGGAGGAGAGTAAGCAGCCAAGGGGGGAGCTGTGAAGGTCTTTCTGCGTGCAGTGGCGACCTCCACTAACTGGCGGCACACTGTAAGAGAAATGCAATGGGAAAGACCCTAAGTACAAGTGGGGAATCAGAGGTCAGGGCAGCGAGAGTGGAGCAGGAGATGACGCGGTCATGAACAAGAACGGGCGGCTCCCCAGTGACAAATCGCGCCAAGAGAAGGTGATCCCTACCTGAGCCAAGTGAAACCATATCTGCCTAGGGCAACTTACCAGGACCATTCCCATTCACGCGAGTCACTGAATTCTTCCGAGTGCCACTCTGAGTGCAGACTAATCAGACAGACTGGGTTGTCAAAATCCGAACTGTAGATCCAGTGATCCCACCTCTGAAATCCGAGAGCAAGCACGATCACCTCATGAAATGAAGCCCAAAACAAGTGTAAGCCCTAATAAACGAACCCCAAAACGAGCCTAGTCTCAACTACCACTAACATAGTTGAAAACAAGCACAAACACGCGCGCCTCGCACTGTTGGGGGGAGGGGGAGCCCGAGTCACTCGCGGGAGCGATAATTGCTGCCAGATGGTGCCGCGCGCTCACGCAAGTGAAACTTCTGACGTGCACGCGTTGCCATTGAAGGCAATGGAATCCGTGCACGTGCTTGGCTGAAAAGCCAAAGCGACGGGAAATTGTATTTTTGCCTTGCAGCACATGCGCGCTGCGAAGGAAAGACCTAAAAAGGGCGCTTTCTGAACCAAGGTGACCAAAGAGTGAGCAACCCAATATACCCTTGAGGGTTTGGGCAAGAGCACGCTTTGTCTGCTCAACTAATAGACAAACTGTTAATAGGCAGATAAGCGTATAAAATTGTTATAGAGAGGTTTCTTTTGATTGTTATTCTTGAAATATCCTTCCTATAACATTGTTATTTATTCTGTACCCTTGGTTTAAGGACTTTTTGTTTCTCGGGACCGACAGGCTGACTAGAGCCCGAGTCGCCTAGAGGTTTTTTGGTAGTCTTTGTTGCCGAGCCAGAAGGAGGGGCGTTGAAAGTTTGTAATCTGTGTGCACCTGGACCCGGAGGTGGAACCGAAGCCTGGTCCGGTATGGGAGTGTGAACAGGGTCGACGTTTGTACTCGCAACCTGTTGACCAGCTGGAAGGGGATCGTCATCGTCTGCTTGCTCTTCATCTCCGGAAGCCAAATCCTCTGCTCCGGAAAGGACGACTTCTTCCTGCTGTTTTTCTTTGGACACTAGATCCACTGGAGTCTCTTCGACAATGATGTCTGGTGCCGATGAAGAGGATTGTGCCATGACTCTTTGTGCTTGAAGGTCCCCAATAGTTTTCTTGGACCTGAACGAAGCACAGGCCTGGCAATCTCGGCTCTCGTGCTCTGGGGACAAGCACAGATTGCACAACTCATGTAAAATCAGTGTGGGGAAATTTGTGTCCACACGGAGGGCACTTCTTGAAGGGTGTTCTTTCCATGAGCCATGCCATTCCATGCCGTTGGGCCCAATGGCGCAGTTGGGCCCAACGATCGCCGGAATCAAGAAGTTCAGGCTTTTTCAACTCGAGTATGAAGGAAATCTCGATCGAAAAAGACACAGACGATGGAAATCAAGGACTGGGCGTCGAAAGGAGATCAGTAACGGGACCGAGTGACAAACACATCTGAGCCCGATGGCGGAAAAAAACTATCTGAAGATGGAGTTGATGCCCATGTGCACTATGCTCCTGAGGAGGAGTCATCTACAATACAAAGACTCTTCCAGGACAACAACAAAATGTAATCATCCAGGCCCACCACCAGATGGCGATCTATGTACTAGTGTGCGATCTGCAGCCCATATGCCTCAAACATATCGCTCTTCCACAATCTACAAATGCACCATTTAAAATAGACTTTAGGTATGTACTACTGAGGATAAAGCAGCAGACACATCCTAAGGGCTTACATTTACTATTCCACCTGTAAGTCTTAAATATGTTCTCTCTCTAGACTCTCAATGTCATAGTGCTACCTTATCTGTCAGCTTCTACTTCTGTCAAAAGCATGTTCTTCCCATAAAATGATACAGCATCATCCTTTGTCATTTTGCTTACTTTAACTTTTTCCTTTGCCCTCATACGAACGTCCACAATTGTTTTCTCTAAACTCTATGGCTTCTTACCAGTTTCCTAGATCTTATGCCTGAACAACAATATCTGTAAAGGCCCGTCTTATGATGTTATCTTACATTGCACCTGTTACTATACAAAATACAAAACAATTGATTTGAACAAAGGATATCTGAAGAGCAATTTTAACTTACTCTGTTCAAACGTTCATACGCATGACAAAACTTGCAGCTACAACTTAATAAATGCATTGTCAGAATATGAATGTGAAATTGCCTCACCTCTCTTCTGCTCAAAGATAAAGAAGGTAGAAAGTCATTCTCCATCCTGTCCATCATACGCACAATATCTTCAAACACCTTCCTATACCGCCGCTCATCCACAACCTTTACCTATAATAGTGTGGTTTATATGTGTTAAGTAGTTTTCTGAAACAATGTATTGCAAAAACAGCATTGCCACAATAGTAGATAATATCCATTCTAAAATACCTTACAAAATATGCTAATGAACCTAACACATTTAAAGAAGGAATTTGAAAATGTTTTTTTTTTTTTTTTAAAGAGATTGGTCAAAAAAGTGATACTGGAAAGCACAGATTCTTTGAATGTTCAATGTAAATTTTGCGCTGTGTAAAATATGAAAGGAGGCCATTGGAAAAACATTATCAAGCCTTCAGATACAACCAACCTGTATTAGACATGAATTAACCAACTAGAAATCAACAAAGAGGTGTGGCGCAGCGCCCATGGTGCCTGACTCCGAACCACAGGGTTCTAGGTTTGATCCTCGGCTCTGGCGGCAGGTTAGCCCAGCACCATGTGACTCTGGGCAATAGCTTGCTTAATCTTCCCGACGGCCCCCAGCGCCGGGACACCTCCGTCGGAGGTAGCTGTGTGCGCTTTGCAAATGCTGGCTTTTTTTTTTTTTTAACTTTACCAATTCCAGACTTCAACCTCAAATTAACAATATCTTAGTAGACTGCTTTACTTTTCCGATTTTTGTTTAATCACAGGTGATACACAATGTATTCGACCTAAATTTGAAAATGCAGAATGGTAATACAGAAAACATCAAGTTTGCTGGTGACAAGGACTGGTAAAAGAAGCATATTACCCCTATGTTGAACAGTGCACTAACAGGTTTATGGTCGCTTGTTTTAAGTTCCATGTGACTCCTATACTTCAACTGTTTGACATCACTTCCTCGCCACAATATGCGATCACACCAGGCTGGCACTCGGCACTTCCCACTGCAAAAAAAAAAAAGAAAGACTTTACACTGAGACACTTAAAATAAAATGATTTATTTATTTATTTATTTAGAGAGTTTTATATAGCCCGAACGTGACCCTTGGGTATCAGAGCGCTTCTCAGACAACTATACATTCTGTCGATATGTGATTCACATAACATAACATTAACATATAATATCATAGTGAGGTAGATCAGTGTCGAGTGGCTTAATTCACATAACATATCATTACAATACTATGAGTGGTAGAGAAGTGTCGAGTTAAATATTTCCCATTGTCATGAGGTAGGTTAGGTGTTCGTCGAGGTATAGAAAAGGAAAAACCTAGAATACATAGTGCTGTTCTGTTGTAATGTACTTACATAACGTAGACATTGCCTCATAATATATTTAGTGAGGTAGAAGTGTCGAGGCTTAATTCACCTAACATAACATTACAACTTAATATATTGAGTGAGGTAGATAAGTGTAGAGCTATATAATAAATCTTTCCCGCTGGGATGTGGAGGTATAGACTGAAGAAATATCCTAGCATATATATACTACGATTTGCCTGTTAACCAACATATGCACGCCATCCCATCAGCCTGAAGTATGTAGTAAGTGTGCACACCAGCTAGATTCTCCAATCAAATTTCACCAGGAAAATAATGATGGAATGCTCATGAAGAAAACGGTTCAGACAGAATGGAAGATTGGGAAAATGGAGTATACCAAGTTTGATTCCACAGAAAATACAATTGAAGCGAGGAAAATGGCAAATGTGTGAACATGAAGTCATGGGAAAAAAATTAAAGAAAGTAATGGGTTATACCAGGGGCAAAATTACTGCACAGAATTTCCAGCTTTTACACAAAAGTGTTGTTGAAAACAACCATTTACTTGCTATTAAATGATAGAGTTTAAATGGATGTAATCTATCAGAAACAGTACGTAGATAACAAAGGCCGAGCTCTGTAGATAACACGTGGTAGCCCATCAAAAAAAAGCAGCGTACAGAGCAGATACATTTATTCTGCCATACTTTCCAAAATGTTATATTTAAGACAATGATAATTTGTGCAGGCACAAAAAAAAAAAACTGTCGGTGATATGACATTTGCATTCAGCATTATTATTGATAATATGCAGAGGGTATTCCAAAATTCCCTCCAAGGATGATGTAAAAATTAATATATGCTTCATCATGCCAGTGAATGTATAAACGTCCACATCATTGACCAGGCACCATATTATGCCATTTATATTAGAGGTTTCCTTCATATATTTGTTTTACCTTGCACAGTACACGTTCTTTCACCTAAATGCACAACACTCACAAGCGTTACGATCAACATATTTATATGTGAATGCATTCTAAAGTAAAAACAAAGTAGAGCAATACACAACACATATCACTAACTGGGCACCAGAGAAAGTGACCCTGGTACCAAACCAATATAGACAGGGGACAGAAAATAAGCTACATCAATTGTCAACCGAAGACGGCGGGATCACTCTGACATCTCAATGGGATGCACCCCCACCGCGCCTAAACCTACCGATGGACTGAGTCAGAAAGCTAGAGCCCCAAGTAAGATATTTGAGCAAATCTATTGCACTAGGCACCTCAGACTAGTTAGCAACCATCACACATTTTTTGCTGATCTTCATGTAGTAGTCTGCATTTATGTGGGAACTCGCATCTCGTATGTATAACTCCAACAACACTTTTGTTAGTCAAGGCTTTGTTTGTTAACTGGCCTATAAAATTTAAAAATGTACAGAATATATTTTTTTGACTGATTTTCAGAATCCTGAAGTGGATCGTGTGCTGCTTTGAAAGATAAAATCTCAGAAGTTTAAGGTTTATTTTGTTTATACTTTCTTGCTAAAAACAGTGGACAAAAGAATGCTTTTGGCCCTTCAGCTTCACATGTACAGTACGCATGGCAAGAGTTAACTTATGTGAGAAGCTGGCCTGATATATGATGCTCACTAGTTCTAGTGATCACCTTGTATCAGTCCAAACAACCCTTATGGTGATTGGTTGTAAGTCAACCTTATAGACCAGCTATCCTAATGGTAGCATGGACAAAGCAGTCTTAGGCTAAACTCTTTTGGCATGTGAAGCCAGCTGTTTTACCACATATAACCCCTTGAATACCAAGTGAAAGGACACCACACAGGTTGTTATGAAAATAAACTAGATATTTATTAATAACAAACACCTCTGAACTCTTTATGAGATCAGAGGGCTAAGCACATGACAAGACTCTTAGGAAAAATACGTTTAAGTTGCACAAATTACAATGATGCCCTAGGGGCACGTCAAACCATATACTAAGTAAGTGGGTTGAGACAGTCAATAGAAGGAATTGAGCTGTCCAGAGGCTGTAGGATCGCAGGGACTACACTACCCTGACTTAGGTAAGTAATAGGAGGCCCACGGAACGCGTGTGTAGAGTGTGAACTCACACGCAAGATTTATTTTATTTATTTATTTATTTGCGGGTTTATAACGCGCTAGGATCACCTCCCAAAGGAGTATCTCCGCGCCTTTGGCAACCTTCCTGCACGTAAAAGAGGGTAAATACCATATCTATTAGTTTTGAAATAATGCGAGGCGCCACCCCCCTTAAGGGCGTGGCGCCGTTAGTGGCAGCCAAAGGGCCGACCATCAAGGAGTCGCTTCTGGGGCATCCGACCCGGAAGCGAAAGAAAGGGGGGACCAAAGGAAGTGCGTCATAGTAACGCCCCGGAAGCAGCCATAGGGCGCGAGGCTTAAAAGCCCGCGACCATCTTAGAGACCCCCTCTTTGTCTGCTGACCGCCCAGGAGTCGGACGTAGCTGGAAGAATTCACCATAGAACCGTGGCCTGGATCGTGGTTTGGCGAAGGTCAATCCGACTCAGGGGTATGGTTAGCAGGCCTTGCAGTGTGTGCGTGTTGCTAGTAGGATTAAGCAGGTGATAGTGCGTGCGAGTGGTTTGCTTGTAGTGCAAGCGTGTGCAAGGAATTTTTTGCGATAGAGCATCAATTTCTCTAGGGCATAGTGGTAATAACAGAGCGCGCAGGAGCAGAGAGTTCTCGCCATCGAAGCTAATTTTTAGCATAAGGGATTGGAGGATACTCCGAATGTAGCTGGTAAGCGGTACTAATGCCTATTTTTCTTTAAGTGCAGAATGCCGTCGAAAAGGGTACAGAAGGGCAAGGAGCCCCCAGCCAAGAGAGATGATTACCTTGCTCTTACGGAGCTTCTGGAGTTCACAAAAGAGAGAGGCGTAGAGTGGGCGCTAAAGACTATGCGAGAAGGAGCTAGAGCCGATGCGAACCCACAGGAAGAAAGTGGGAGAGGCAAGAGAACGCGGCGTATGCCGGAAAAGCTTAAAGAGGCGGCGAAGGACAAACGGCCCAAGATGGTCGAGCCCCAACCAGCATCACCAGGTGAGGAGGAGATGCTAGAGACAATTGACTTGAGCACGGTTACAGATAAAGACAAGGTCGCCCTTGAGGGACAGAATGTTGCTGCTAAGACAGCACAAGTAGGGGGGGTCCTCGTCGCTAATGCGGAGGCGCCCTGTTCACAGATTGCTTTACCGCCGGTAATAGAGCAACCAGGTAGCGGAGTATCGCAGGTCTGGGTACAATCAGGAGGAGTGGCGCAATTACCGGGGATGCAGTTATATGGTTCTCATGGCCAGGCAATCGGTAATGGTCCGGTGAATACGATGATCCCGGCAAGTGGGGGGCCTGGAATGTTGAGCGCCTACCCGAGTTTAGGGGGTCCACCACAGGCCCCAATAGCTAACACCGCAGTTGATTTGTCTATGTTGCCTAATACCCAGAGTCAAGGGGGGGCTGGGGTGCAGGCGGCAGGTCATCCAATGTTAGCATACAGCCCGTTAATGTTCGGTTCGCCCTCAATGGCATTGTCGCCATCTACGGGGATCACCTGGCACGTACCCGCGGATATAAAAGAGAAGATACTGAGGGGTGAATACGTGGATGTGTTCGACCTCATCAATGCAGGGGTGGCCTCGGGGAAAGCCAGGGGTGGGAAAGAAGGTGAATACAATCAGAAAAAGGCGTGGGTGGATTGGTCCATGAAGAATTGGATCACGGGATTTGCCATTTATGCTGCAGTCATGCTGGAAAAATACCCCGGACTGGGCCCTCAAATGATGAGTTATATATCCTTGATACATGGGGCGGCAGCTGAGTTCCCAGGGCAGGGATGGTTGAAATACGATAATAAGTTCAGGCAAATGAAGGCGGTCCACCCAGGGCTAGCATGGGATCAACGAGAAATCAATCTATGGCACACAGTTTTTTATTCTTCCCCGTCAACGTCTAAGACTAGTCCCCCTGCCCAGAGTCAGTCCTTTCGGAGCGACAGAGGGGTCGGTGATAAGAAACAGGCCTGCTGGCAGTTTAACAAAAATGAGTAACAGGGAGATGTCGTGTAGGTATAAGCACTGCTGTTCGTACTGTGGGGGCACGTCTCACCCAGAAGTCAGATGTTTCAAGAAAACAGGAAACACTAATGAACAGACCGTCCATACCACTACAAAAGGGAAGCCACCTAAAACAGCTGACAAGGCTCCCAACTCCCATTAAAAGTCATGTATTGACACACCTCCTTAGTAAGTATGATAAACTAGAGGAGGCTCAGTTCCTGCTCAATGGCTTTACACTTGGTTTCCGCATCCCGTCTACAGCTTCCCCTACTAAGGTCCCGCCTCGCAATCAAAGTTCAGTGCTCCAGAATATGGAGGCAGCGCAAAACAAGATCGTGAAAGAAGTTGCTTTGGGGCGAGTCCCGGGTCCTTTTAAAAATCTACCTAATCCTGATCTGGTCTGGTCTGCTCACCTCTGGGTTTAGTTCCTAAAAAAGAAGGGGGTAAATTCCGGCTTATTCATAATCTATCAAGCCCACCAGGGTCATCGGTCAATGATAAGCTGGATCCTGAACTGTGCACGGTGCGCTATACAACCTTCGACTCAGCAATTGAAAAACTACAGGCCATGGGCGAAGGAGCCTTGATGGCCAAGGCCGATATTGAATCAGCGTTTAGGCTACTCCCAGTCCACCCAGAGGACACCAGGCTCTTGGGTTTCACCTTTAATGACAATTATTTCATAGATCTGTGCATGCTCATGGGATGCTCTATTTCTTGTGCAGTTTGAGACTTTTGCCAGGTTCCTTGAATGGGCGGTAGATCAATTCCTGACCACAGACCGATCACACGCTGTGGTGCATTACTTAGACGACTTTCTCTTCATGGGCCCTAAGCGTTCTCTGTCATGCGGGAAGGCCCTGCTGGGCTTCCAGCATCTGGCTGCAGCGCTGGGGGTGCCTTTGGCACTGGAAAAAACAGAAGGTCCCACTACATGTCTGACATTTTTGGGCATTGAAATCGATACCGGAGCAGGCATGTGCAGGTTGCCAAGAACAAAGGTAGATGCCTTCAAGGCCGCAATTGATAGCTGCTTAGAAGCAAAGAAGGTTACTTTGCATCAGTTGCAGGTCCTGTTGGGTCAGTTGAACTTTGCTTTGAGAGTCATACCGATTGGGCAGGGCTTTCTCCAGGGGTATAGCGAGGGCTATGTCTGGGCTTCGGGCAAAGCACCACAGAGTCAGGCTCTCAGCTGACGTGAGGAGGGACTTGTTGATTTGGAAGTGTTTCTTGCAGGAATTCAATGGCACGGTGTTGTGGCGGGCAGCCAGCACCGCAAATACCGACTTCGAGCTGTTCACTGATGCAGCAGGGAGTATTGGTTTTGGAGCAATTTTGGGGCCTAAGTGGTGCATGCAGGATTGGCCGGAAGAATGGGTACAACAAGGTTCGACCCGTAACGTCACTTTCCTAGAACTGTTCCCTATAGTAGTGGCGTTGAATTTATGGGGAGATATGCTTGCAAACAGACACATTGTTTTCTGGTCTGACAGCATGTCGGTGGTCATGGTGATCAATAACCAGAGAGCAACCTGCACATGGGTGCTCCGTCTTCTAAAGGAGCTAATATTGCAATGTTTACGTTACAATGTACATCTCACTGCGAGGCATGTCCCTGGGGGTGAGAATCAGGCGGCTGATGCGTTATCTCGTTTTAAGTTGACAGAGTTCCGTGCGCATTGGCCGCAAGCAGAGAAGACAATGACAACTTTCCCAGCGGAGCTATGGAAGCTTGGTGCCCCACAGCCTCCGAGTTGATAGCGGCATCCTTGGCCCCCAAGACTAAGTGTATGTATCAGAAGTCTTGGGAATGTTATAAGATATACTTAAGGGGTGCGGGCCTTGTAGATGCTTTCATACCTCAGAGTGTGTTAGGATTTATAGTACAGCAGAAGCAGTCAGGGAAATCAGTGGCCTTTATGAAAAGACAACTATCAGCATTGGCATTTTATGCAGGGTTAAAAGGTGTCATAGACCCAACGAAAGACCAGAGGGTGAGAAGAGCCGTTAAGGGGTGGGAACGTTTAACGCCAGGGGCAAAGGACTCCAGGAGGCCCATAGATGTAGGGAAGTTGGTAAAGATCTTAGAGACGTTACCGCTAGTTTGTTTTTCCCCGTACGAGACTCAACTATTTAGAGTGGCATACGTATTAGCCTTTTGTGGAGCGTTACGGATCTCAGAGTTACTCCCGGCCTCTAAGACAGATAGGGAGGGGGGGTTTAAGGCTCGCGAACATTATAGAGTCTGCAGGTGTCCTGAGACTCAGGGTTCGGAAGTCGAAGACGGATCCTTTAGGGAAAGGGACCTGGCTACAACTCGGAAGAGTGGAGGGAGAGTCTTACTGCCCAGTTAGGCTGATGAGACAGTACATGCAAGCTAGGCCTCGAATGGTTGACGATAGGGTGTTGGTTCACGAGAATGGTTTGCCCCTCACCGGGTTCCAGTTCACAAGGGTAGTAAAAATGACCGTAGAAAAGATCGGTGTTGACCCATCTGATTTCACTTCCCATTCGTTTCGGATCGGTGCAGCGACCACAGCCGCTGGACTGGGGCTTCATGAACATACGATTAAGAGATTAGGACGCTGGAAGTCGTCATGCTATGAACGTTATGTACGCCCGCAATTAGTCTAGAAGTCTTTTACTACTTTTCCCCCCTGCTTATGTCAAAGATCGTGCTTACTGTTCTTTTAATGTTACCCTAGGTACACCCCCTCTGAGACCTCAAATATGTTGGTGCGGCCACTCCTTCGTTCGCAGGGCGGGTGTGCTCTTCAAGGAGACACTCGTGAAATGGGAGCACATGACACAAGGATGGGATCATCACTGGGTGGGGATAGGCGGACAGCGCTTAGCTGACGTCCGGAAGGACTTGAGGGCGGCCTTGGCCAGAGGCATGCCTTACCCCGATGTACTCGTGTTACACTGCGGAGGCAACAATATGATCCCGGCCGGGAGGAGAGGAGTGAAAGAGTCTTTGTTTACCACCTTAGCAGCGGTTAAGAATATGTTGCCTAAAGATATTTTAATATGGTCGGAGGTCATCCAGAGACAGGTATGGTCACGGGGTGCACCCCCGAAGGCAGTAAATAGATCGGTAAAAAGGCTAAACCAGTCAGTGGAAGAAATCCTGCAGAAATCGAGCATTAGAACTGTTCGACACAAGCTGCTGCAAGTGTCCAGGCCTGAGCTATATGCGAAGGATGGAGTGCACCTATCAGAGGCGGGCACCGAGATATTTATACAGACGGTGTTAGGGGCCATTTCTGAAGCCCTGGAGTGCGGGGGGGAGGTCGAGTCCGCCAGTAAGCGCCTCGCCCTGTGGCGGGGTCCCGGACAAGAATATCACGGGAACTTCTTTGGGCAGTGCCAGTTTTTACCTCTGAACAGGTTTCTAAATCATCATGGGCTCCGGGCTGGCGGGAGAGTTGGGGCTGACCTGCTGGTGGCCCTGACTTCTCTAGCCCTACCCCGGAAGCCGCTGGTTGCCACAAGTGGTGGCAGATTATTCACCTGCGGCTCTGTTGACCGGAAGGGGGTTGACTTAAGGAGAGCAGGCTATTTTGGTTGTGGGCTGCTGGCGCAACACGAACTTTAAAACATGCCCATTGGAGAGTGGGCGGTAAAAGAGTACATGTATATAAGTGTGAGTTTCTTAATACTGTGATGTGTAAATAATTTGACTTTAAGAATAAAGAACTGGAGGCAATGAAGTAAATTGACCTAAGAACTTTTAATAAATATGCACACTGCGAAAAATCATACAAGCCTCCCGAGTTTAATTGTTGAATGGGGGTCTGTTAATGCATTGGGGGTGAGTGCACTTTGTCTGACATCTATGCGAGGCGCCACCCCCCTTAAGGGCGTGGTGCTGTTAGTGGCAGCCAAAGGGCCGACCATCAAGGAGTCGCTTCTGGGGCATCCGACCCGGAAGCGAAAGGAAGGGGGGACCAAAGGAAGTGCGTCATAGTAACGCCCCGGAAGCAGCCATAGGGCGCGAGGCTTAAAAGCCCGCGACCATCTTAGAGACCCCCTCTTTGTCTGCTGACCGCCCAGGAGTCGGACGTAGGTGGAAGAAGTCACCCACCCTAAACTTAGGTATTTGGAAGGGGCAATAGCGGGGTCCCGGACAAGATTATCACGGGAACTTCTTTGGGCAGTGCCAGTTTTTACCTCTGAACAGGTTTCTAAATCATCATGGGCTCCGGGCTGGCGGGAGAGTTGGGGCTGACCTGCTGGTGGCCCTGGCTTCTCTAGCCCTACCCCGGAAGCCGCTGGTTGCCACAAGTGGTGGCAGATTATTCACCTGCGGCTCTGTTGACCGGAAGGGGGTTGACTTAAGGAGAGCAGGCTATTTTGGTTGTGGCCTGCTGGCGCAACCCGAACTTTAAAACATGCCCATTGGAGAATGGGCGGTAAAAGAGTACATGTATATAAGTGTGAGTTTCTTAATACTGTGATGTGTAAATAATTTGACTTTAAGAATGAAGAACTGGAGGCAATGAAGTAAATTGACCTAAGAACTTTTAATAAATATGCACACTGCGAAAAATCATACAAGCCTCCCGAGTTTAATTGTTGAATGGGGGTCTGTTAATGCATTGGGGGGTGAGTGCACTTTGTCTGACATCTAAAAGATTTTTAATAGTTTTCTAAACGGGAGATACTCTTTGCAAAGCCTCAGGGAAAGTGGGAGGCTGTTCCAAGGCGTTGGGCCAGCAATTGAGAGGGCTCGACCACCCTGTCTAGCCTTTTTTGCTCTCGGGACCTGCAGCAGAGCTTGTTCACTAGATCTCAAAGGTTTATAGGGGAAAAATCTATTTGACAAATAGATAGGGCCTTTCTTCTGGAGTCTAGTACTTCACCCTTTGCTTGACGGGAAGATAATGCAGGGTGTTCAAGAGGGGTTTGGAGGGGGTGCGAGAGGGCTGGTTTAGAACAAGACGAGCCGCAGTATTTTGGACTACCTGCAATCTGGCAGTTACTCCCTCGTTTGCTGATAGAAGCAACCCATTAGAGTAGTCTAAGCGACTCAACACTAAGGCCTGCACTAGCGTCCTCCTGGTTGAGTCAGGGAGCAAGGGAAAAACTTTCCTCAACATTCCGATGACATGGAAACATGGCCCCACCACTTGGTTGCTATGTTGCTTCAGGGATAGCTCCTGGTCCAGACGCACACCGAGATTTTTAACCACCTGCTTCGGCTGCGGGACTGGGCCCAGATCCTGCGGCCACCAGTCGGGGGACCACAGGAGTTTGGCCTCACCGAACAGCATCACTTCCGTTTTTGCAACATTGCATTGCAGGAAGTTAGATGCCATCCAGTGTGCCACTGCCTTCATCCCCTGGGAGAAGGAGGTCCTGACCTCATCCGTAAAGTGTTTAAAAGGAAAGAGGAGTTGGGTGTCATCCGCATATGACACAGGGATAAACCCATGGGACCTCATGATGTTCGCTGAAGGGCCACGTAGATATTGAACAAAGTGGGGCTCAAACAAGAGCCCTGTGGCACCCCCTTCGAGATCCCCAACTCCTCTGACCGATATGCACCCAAGGTGACTCTTTGGGTGCGGTCTGTCAGGAAACTCCTCAACCACGCTAGAGCCCCACCTTCCAGGCCGATGTTAATAAGCCTGGTGGTCATGGTGTCATGTGACACGGTGTCAAACGCCGCAGATAGATCCAACAGACCCAGGATATCAGAGTGACCTTTATCCTGGAACATGTGTAGATCGTCTGCGACTGACAACAAGGTAGTCGCAGTGCTATGTCTCGGCCTGAAACCCGACTGGGATGGATCCAGTCCATTTGTCTCCTCAATGTAATTAGACAAATGCCTATTAACACATTTCTCTATCACTTTACCCATTAAGGGAAGGAGAGGTCTCAGGTTGGTAAGTTCCGTCCAAGGAATAGTGGTATTCTTTCTCAGCGGTCTCACGAGTGCCCTTTTCCAATCCCTCGGGACCTCTCCCGTACTTAGTGACAGGTTAATTATAATTAGCTGCTTAATTTCAGGCCCAAAACTTCCGCCAGCATGGGCATGATGCGAGCAGGGATAAGGTCCTCAAGGCTACCACTCTTAATCTCAGTCATTAGAGCAGTAACTTCCTCTAAGGAGATAGGGGGGAAGCTTTTTAGGCACTTAGCTTGTGGCTTCTGTTGTGTGTTATAATGGGAAAGGCTATTAGGATCAGCCACCTCAGTTTTCTTTGAGGTCATTATCTTTCCGTAGATTGCATCTATCTTCTTCATGAAGAATTGAGAGATCCCGTCACATAGATCTTGAGATGCAACCTTTACAGTCTCACATGCCGCAGGCTTAGTGAAAGTTTGTAAGATTTTAAATAAAACTTTAGAGTCTTTCCCTGCCTCGGTGAGTTGCATCGCGATGTAGTTTTTACGAGCTGTCCTTATGGCCTTGTGATAGGACCTAAGTGAGGTTATATGATGTTACTTATCCTCCGGCCTCCGGACTGTCTCCATACTTTTTCTAGCTTTCTGTTTTTTTGTTTCATCAGTCTCAGATCCTCAGAATACCAAATTTCTTGCTTGACTGCCTGACGGGGTTTGTATATTTTCAGCGGGACGAGATGTGTAACAGAGTCAATGGACAGTACAAATTACGAAAAGGTAAGTATTAGACAGTTCCGACTAGGTAGGACTAAAACGACTGGAAATCTGGACACTAAGAGAGTTGATCTACCCTTGAGCACCGAAATGCACCCACGGGCTGCGGGTGCATAGGGGTCAAAGTGTGTCGGGTTTCCGCGTTGAAGTCTATGGAGCCTTGAAGAAAGATGCTGCAGACGAGGAGGAAGCTGTCCGGAGTGATCCAAGGGTGGATCAAGGAAGATGAAGACCTGAAAGCAGAGGGGACAATGTTCAAAGTCACTAGCCAGTGACTGGAGTGGAACCAGGAAGGAACCAGATGCTGTCGTCGCGATCAGGTGAAGAGTGGACGCTTGACTCTGCAGCCACGTGGACCAGGATGTGTCTTCGACGACCAGGATGGAGGCACGAGCTGTCCCACACAGGCTCTCGCTGTCGGCGGTGTCGGATCCGGATTTGGAGTCAACAAGCCTTGGGAAAGGCAACCGACGCAGTGAGTTGAGATGGCGTCTGGTGCGGACCAGGAGGGTCCGGGGTGCTTCTCCTTTGCAGGGAAGCAAGGGCCAGTCTGGAGCAACCAGACCAGCGGTGTAGATTTCAAGGATCGTCGTCTAGGAGGCCACTAGCCAGCCGGCAAGTGACCAGACAACGCGTCGAGCAGCAATCAAGCAAAAGGGCCCCACACAGATCTCGTGGATGCTGGAGGGCTGATATTCTGTGCAGGATCTGCTCGGGGCTGGAGCTTCAAAATCCCCAAAGCACTTCGTAGAGGATGCCTCTGAAGTCGTGCTGGAAGCGAAGTGCAGTTTCTTAAAGATGGCCGGTCCCACGTGTCTCGTCGCACCCACGGATCTCAGCTGTGCTGCAGATGTGAGTTGAGGTCGGAGAGGTCTGGGAGTCCGGGTCTCGTCGGGCTCTGAAGTCTGGATCCACTAGGGAAGACGACAAAGTGAAGCGCTGGAACGCTTGATGGTGCCTGCTTGTGCAGGGTGGTCACTCCTTGGCAACAAGGGAGATTTCTTCAGTCTTCTGTGGAGCAGAACGTCGAAGTCCAGAGTTTCTTCTTGTAAAGTTGTTCAGGATTAATCTAATTTGGAATGGGACCAGCTCCTACCTTTATTCTCCTAAAGGGGGCTGTACTATCACTAGGTCCCTCCTATGGGTGGGAACAGGAAGGGGGTGGTTACACCCCCTATCCTTTGTCCGGTTTAGCGCTGGGGCTGGAGTGCCCCAGCAACTGGTTTGAGCCGGTGTATGCACAGGTCACCTTGTGTGCCCCAGGCATGTCTCATTCCTTTCAGGCCTGTACTACCCAATACACAAAATCGTGTCTGGGGTGGTGCTAGCACCTCCCAAGGCAGGAAACCCTTTGTCCAGGTCTCCCTCGCTGGAAGGACTCCCAGCAGCAGGAGGTCAGACTTGTGTCTGTAGTGGCAGTATCCATTTTGTGATGCTGAGGCTCGAGTTAACTTTAACCGGGGTTCACAGTTACATACATGTCGTGTCCCTCTAAAAGGGTGGAATGCTACCCCGTCGCCAGAATTGGCGAGGGGGTAGCATTCCAATTCGTATGATACCTTACTCGACATGTTTTGATAATACTATGCCAAAGTTAGCAATAACCGCGAGGATTATAATGCACTTAAGAGTATATGGTATAGCGTTATCATGGAAACAGCTAAAGGACTTGGTTCCGAAAGCTGCAGACAGGCTCAGCTTATGCTAGAGCACCATCTCACATAATTCCAAGCACTCTGCCTCCAGGATTGTTAAGGCCTGCAAAAGGAGTTACTTATAGGAGTATATGTGTCCATTTTAGGGTTAGATATAGGTATACTATATCTAAAGCAAAGGGTGATTACACCACCTTGCCCCAGCTGATTGATCAGCCAGTTGTGTCAGATTTGGATGGCCAGCCAGGGGTGGCATAATACATACTGCAGCCCCAGGTAGGCCTTGGGTTCACTTATGCCCTGGGTACCTATGGTACACTGTACAAGGACTTACAAGAGTGACCCAATACCACTTGGTAAATGCACCAAAAGTACATGGATGTCAATTTAAAGAGAGAACAGCTAGGCTGTGGGTCTGATTAGCAGGCCCACAGCCAGGTAAAGTCGTAATCCTGTGAAGCAAAAAGCAAAAATCTGGGGTGACCATAGGATTGCAGACCCTACTCTCCTACAACTTCCTTTTCCACAATGCACCATTTTTTATAATGATCTTGGTGATACATTCGCCCACCTTGCCTTGGTACATGATGTGACTGATAATCGACTTTCCAGCCATCGATCGGTAGCCGCATGCAAGGAAATGCCTCTTTTTGTGTTCTCACTCCCAGGATTTATGACTGATGCTGCTGGTTTTCCAAATCCGAGAGAGCACTAAAGCATGCTAACCGGACCTCCTTGCCAGTGCCTTGCACCCAAAACATGCACGTTACATTGGCTTCAATTTACATAGGTTAACTTACATGTAAGCCCAGGACCTGCAAGTAAGAGAGTCACCAAGGGATTGCAGCACTTCTATGCCACCCTGGGTGTGAAAGGTAAAACGTGGTTCATTGAAGTAAATTCTATATCTCCGGTACCCTCCTGTGGATCTTTTTCAATGTTTTTTTTTGTCAAATCTGTTAATTGGCATTTTTATATTTCAACAATGCAGTAGGTGCGCCAATGCAGAAAGTACAACTCTTCAGCCGTGCCCGGTTCACAATACACAATCAATGTGACATAGCCATTAGGTGGTATAACGTCACACACTAACAGCAGGTGCGACAACATAGGGCGCCTGGGCATGTCCGTAGCTGAAAAAAGTCAATGTGCCCTAGTCCTGTGCAGAGAGACAACTCTTATATGTGTATAACAACTGCAAAAAGTCATTTGCAACAAAACGGGAACAACAAACTGCCGCACTGTCACAGAAATACATTACAATCCGTCCCCGTACCCAATGTCCGCGACCAGCGTCTTGTAAGGTATCAGTGCTCCATCTTGATACAAGTCGCCTATCGTCTGGACGTCCGCTTCCTGCCACAGCTCCAGCATGTAGCGCGTGAGGACCCCCTCGCCCCCCGGTGAACCCTCCAGCAGCACCGCAGGTGCGTATGGGAGCACCGTTCGCATGATCTGCAGTGCCCTGTGGAAGCATTTGAATGCCACCGCCAGCAATAATGGGGCGGGGCACACCGGCGCTGGTAGAGGATGAAATAATGCGGTGATCCCCTCCAGGGTGAGGGGCGGCTCATTCGTGGCAGTGTCTTCTCCCTCCCTGTCCGCTAACCAGCGGGCGATCCACTGTAGTTGCGCCGCTAGGTAGTAATGCTCAAAGCAGGGGGCGGCTAATCCGCTTTTGTCAGTGGGCAGGAACAGCTCCCCAAGAGCCAGGCGGTGCCGGGACTCGCCCCAAATAAAATCACGCAGGACATTGTTAAGTTTGGAGAAAAAGGGCGCAGGTATGAATAGGGGCAGATTTGCGAAATAGTATAAAAGGCGAGGAAGCATCACCATTTTGTCAAGGGCCACTCTGCCTGTGGGCGTTAGGGGGAGCGTGGACCAGAAGCCAATATGAGTTTTGAGCGCCATCACCACTCTTCCCGGATCCCCAGATACTTAAACGTGTCGGCCCTCCATTGGACCCGTGTGCCATGAAGGCTTTATTCCGGATCGGTTACGTCGCTGCTAAACGCGTAGAGGCATGACTTGCCTACGTTTACTTGGAGCCCCGAAAGGCCGGCAAAGTGGCTCAACAGGTGGGCCAGCAGTTCCGGTATACAGCTCACATCTCGGACGAAGACCAGTAGGTCGCCGGCGTATAAAGACACCTGGTGAAAGCAGTCGCCCAGTGGAATACCGTTGGTCAGTGTTTGCCTCATGGCCGCAGCTAAGGGCTCCATGGCCAGCGCGAAGAGCAGTGGATACAGAGGACACCCCTGGCGGGTGCCCCTGCCCACCGCCACTGCCTCCGAAATATAAGGCCCCAGTCGGACGCGGACCACAGGGTTCCTGTACAAGAGCCCCACCACCTGTAGGAAGTTTGCCTCCAGCTCGAACTACTCCAGCACTGATGATAAGTAGCCCCACTCAAGGCAATCAAAGGCCTTTTCTAAGTCCAGCACCAGGCACCCCGCCCTGGGCCAAGCCCTCGTCTCTTCCGCCGCTACCCTGAAATAACTCCTGAGGTTCAGAGATGTGGACCTCGCCGGAACGAACCCGTTCTGATCCGGGAGGAACCGCCGGCGCCAGACGCTCCGCAAGGATTTTGGCGAGCACCTTGTAGTCAGTGTTAAGCATTGCCAGTGGGCGATAGTAGCCTAAGGACATGGGGTCTCTGTCGGGCTTAGGCAGGGACACTAGAAACGCCTCCCACATAGATGGTGGGAGTTGACCTGCGTCAACCGACGCCCTGTACACCTGAAGGAGGTGGGGCGCTAGAATGTCCCTATTCGCCTTATAGTATTCAGCTGGCAGGCCGTCAGGCCCCGGCGTTTTCCCGGTCGCCAGTGCTTGGATCACATCTCCTACTTCTTCCAGTGTGAGCGGGGCACCGAGCTCTGCTTTCTGGCTCTCTGTGACTGTGGGTAGCGCAACCGACTCCAGGAAGTCAGACAGCATATGCGCATGACCAGTGCCTCGGGCTCTATAGAGGTCTAGATAGTGATCTGTCAGTGCCCGGTGGATCTCGCGCTGCGTGTACACCACTGTCTCTTCCCCTGTGCGAATGGCACCAATTGGGACATAACGCTCTGTCTTCCGCACCAGCCAGGCCAGTAGGCGGCCTGCTCTTTCTGCCTTGGCATATGTCTTGGCAGTATGCGCTGCATAATTTTGACATCTCAGTTGCTCCATAGGGCCGCATGCTCTCCGCGAAGGACACAGAGTTTGTTCACGTGCCTGCCAGTCCCCTCCCCTTCCCTTCCCTTTCGTATCTTAGGAGCTCGGACTCTATGCGGGCCAGGGAAGAGGACACATGCGCGCGGATGTTCCACGTGGCACCCATGCAGTGCCCACGGATAGTCGCCTTGTGGGCATCCCATAACACCATGGGATCGCTGGCAGATTCCTCGTTCTCCTCAAAGTAAGCTAGAATGGCCGTGTCCAGCGAAGATCTAAACTCAGCGTCCTCCAACGCTGTTGGTTGTAGCCGCCACGTGGGTACCGGGGGTCGGTCCGCCTCCCAGCTAAGCTGGAACCATAGGGGGTTGTGATCTGAGTGCGTTCTACCTAGGTATTCCGACTTAGCCAGAAGTGGGAGCAGGGACTGGGAGCCTACTATTCGGTCCTGGCAGACGTGAAGGTCGTGTACTGGCGAGTAGTATGAGTATGTTTTGTCCGTAGAGTGCTGCGCGCGCCAGAGATCATGTATGTCCCTGTGTGACAACCAGTTTTGCAAGCCTGCGCTATCGATGTCGCTGCCACTGCGCGAAGTGGCGGGAAGGAACGGTCTAATTGCGTGTCAAGCACCATGTTGAAGTCTCCGCCCAGCAGCCAAGGGAGGCCCATATAACCGCTGAAGGACATGATTTAAGGATGCCAGGAAGGCGGGCTGATCTGTATTAGGGGCATAAACGGAACCTAACAGTATCTCCTGTCCATTAAGCCTCCCCCTTTCAAAGGAGTACCTTCCCCTCTGGGTCTACCTGAGTGTAGAAATGGGACGCCTGCCCTTACCCAAATCAAGGTGCTGCGCGCTTGTGCTGAAAAAGTCGTACCATGAACCTGCCCTCTCCAGCGTCTATGGAGACGATCAGTTCCACTCGGGACATGTGAGTCTCCGGTAGAAGTGCTATCCCCACCTTGTGGCGCTGCATGTAGGCGAAGACAGAGTACCGGCGCGACGGGGTGTGCATGCCGCGGATGTTCCAAGTCATGATGTTGGTGCACGCCATAGAGTCGTAGTGTAGCTACCCGGGGGACCAGGGGGCGTGTCATATTGGGCCAAGGGGCGGGCTCTCGGGTGAAGGGCTCTAAGTGTCGCTTCTAAAAAATATGAACCAGAACCAACAGCGTAACATTATGGGCGAGTTCCCAACGGGGCATGCGTCCAAACTATGTGGTGGGTCTACCTCTTAATGTGACGTGTTCGCAACTCCAGTGTACGCGGTGGAGCGGGCAGCCAGCAGTTACATCAGGGTGCTCCCTTACCTAGGGCCATTAGCGCTTCTGAGAGGCGTTTGAAATAACTCAACAGTGAAACGCACCGAGCTGACGCGGGCCGCCCACGGAAGCCAACCCATGTGTCGGACGCCAAACCTCCCCCAAACTAGGGTGCGGCGGTGTATCGGGTCGCGGCAGCAATTCCTAATCCTAAGCCCGCGCGAGGCACTAGAGCCAGCAGCAAATCTTCACAGCGCGCCGCAGCAGGCACATAAAGGATACAGCTAACATTTTGCTGAACACAGGGGTTACATCAGTCCATCTCAAGTCTGCCACAGTCACATTATGGAGTCAGCTGTCTGGGGCGTCACCACAGGTAGAGTAGTGTCTTCCGACATCACCGTGGATGGTGAGGACGATCCGTTAGCGTCTATTTCACTCTGTGGTCTGGAGCTGGGGCCGCCGCTAGCGTTTACCACTCCCAATGTCGCAACCGCCTCGAGTGCCTCCTGCCGCTCTTGTCGCATCTTCTCTGGACTGGGCGCAGCTTGTCCCAGGCCCGCTCCCCGCCTGGTCCCCATCTTCCTCCGCCGCCTCCTGGAGCGCTGGCCGCGTCCCCGACCACTGCACTGTCTCCTCCAGCCAGTCCCAGACTTCCGATGGAGCCTCGAAAAGGCGAGTGCCCTCCTTAGTGACCACCCGCAGAAGGGAGGGGAACAACAGAGAGTATGGCAGTTCCAGTTCCCGCAGTTGCTTCTTCACTGCCAGATATGAGCCACGTCTCTTCTGCACTGTTGCCGTGTAGTCCGGAAAAAACATCACGTGGCTGTTACCTATTTTGAGGTCACTCATCTTCTGAGTTTCCCGGAGCACGGTGTCCCAGTCCCGATAGTTAAGGAGTTTGAAAAGAAACGGGCAAGGCCGGGTTCCGGGCCTCTGAGCCTGCGCGGCACCCTGTGCGCCCTCTCCACCACAAAGTGTGGGGACAATGTTCCAGCCGGCAGGAGTGCCCGCAGCCAGGTCTCAGTGTATTGCTCGGGGTCTTTCCCTTCTTCTCCCTCTGGCCGGCCTACCACCCGGACATTGTTGCGGCGAGAACGCCCTTACGCACCTTCTGCTCGGTCTTCTAGTGCGTGGACTCTGTCAATCAGGTCTTGTAGGGCCGAGGCATGGCTGTGCACCACAGGCTGCAGTTCTTGGACCGTTTGGCGCTGTGCGACAACTGACTCCGACAATTTACAGTGGTCCGCATGTAGTAGCATGAAGTCAGATGTAACTTTATCAATCCGTGCTTCCAGAGAGGTCTTGGTTTGTGCCAGGGTAGTTCCAATGCGTTCCACCGCCGCCAGAACCGTGTCCATTTTGGCCGCCAGGGTAGCTGTGGGTTTCATGGTTGCTCGCTTCTGTTCTTGCGTTGGGATCAGGGCCGCTCGCTTCCTGCTGTTTCGCCTGCGATTTGTCTCGAAGTCTGCCAATTGCAAGCCGCTGCGCCGTGGGCATCAAGGCATCTAGCTGTATGCCTAGTAGCGACTGTAGGGGGGACCTTCCGCCCAGGCAGACAAGGTTGTGCCCTGGCTATGGGGGAAAAACAGCCTGGTCCGGCCTCCGCTCCCAGGTGTCGCTGCCAAGAAGCTCAAGGGGACTCGTTTCCCAAATCGGCTCCAAGCCGCACCTTCCCTCTCGGACTTGTGGATACTGACAGCGACCCTCTCCTAGGTGCACCCCAGCTCCAGCAGCACATGGGGCCCTCTCCCGGCTCCTCTCTTCTGGCGTGGCCCCGGCGCCCTGCAGTGTCAGTGGAGGGGGGAGCGATCAATACGACTCAGGAGTGGAGGCCGCTCAGTGCAGGAATGACCAAAATGGCACCCGGGGCAAGATGGCATCCACGTGTTGGATGTCGTAGCTTGCTGCACCATCCTCACCTCTCAACCCACGGCCTCCGCTACCCTTCTGCTCCTCTCGGTCTCAGGCCGAATGTCCTGTGCCCCCGCAGTCATAAACGGCTTAGTGAATGGCGGGTATGTAGTGGGTTTCTTCCCAGCGACCCACCCGGTGGCAGTAAGCAGCACCAGCGGTGTCACACCACAGCTTTCCGCGGCAGGTAATAGGTGTTCACCAGGGCCAGGGCTCACCCCTGTAGTTTGGTTTGGGATTGTCGCAGTGCTTCGCGGGGGTCCGCTAGGCCACCACCTCTGTCCCGGTCACGCCGCCGATCCCCAGGTCGTGTAGCCGCCAAGATCTGCACCCTTCTTGGATTATTTCCACTAACCAGGAACCGACTGGGTCACTATAGAACTATTGTTCACGAACCCGGACAATAAAGTTGTATATGTTACCTTGGTAACTCAGAACTAAAAATGCTTCCCCGCTTCCCCATCCCTGCAAGGGAACGTCCCGGTCATCCCTGGAATGGGAGGGGACATGATACTCCTTTACTACGGGGCCCTAAACATTAAAAGCACGCCAAACTTTGGTAGATACACCGATTTGTTAATTTTGTTTATCGAAGCACATAGTTACCATGACACGCTGGTAACACGGAGACCGTAACCCGGCCCCTTCACATTAGAACGTCATCACGTTGCAATCCAGGTTTCCTCGATACCTACAGGGTAGCGAGATCACAAGGGTGTATTTTAAACTTTAACGCGTTGTAACTCCAACGCGATTTAAATATTTACACATTTGTGGGGCACAATTTAAGAAATGCTATTAATTTGAATACCGTTCGAAACGCGATTAATTCTCATGTTTAAATGTTCACTTTTTACTTTTACGGATAAAGATGACCACAGTAAAACCCTGCATGGCAATAAGTTCCAACCATACGCTTTACACAGTAATACTTGGAATATTGACTAGCGCAACATGGCTGAACAACAGAGAGCGTAGTCTCCTTTCTATGTTTATGTCAGGATGTTTGAAATACGTGTAATCACTGTGGCAATTTGTGTGATTAAGCGCTCCGTGGAGCGCGAAACGCATCACGTTCGGTTTATGATAGAATAAACCTTACTTATTTGGTCCTTGGTGTGGACTGTGTTTTTTCCTGGATACCGGAGTGCTTGTACAGGAACGCCGTTTTTGATGGATATATATATATATATATATATATATATATATTCACTGAAAAAACCATAGGTTATAGACCATATATAGTTAGGGATTAGCATTTACAAAACCTTATTTTACTCGCATAAAACCATTGAAATTCGCATATATAGTTAGATGCGCTAACTATATATCGCGCACCCGCAATCCACTGCTGATGATGTCACATATTACATCATTCATGACATGCTCAGTGACATCACTGATGACATCACTGATGACATCTCAAATGACATCACTGATGACATCACTGATGACATCTCAAATGACATCACTGATGACATCTCATTTGACATCTCATTTGACATTACTGAGCACATCACTAATGACATAATTCATGTGATAATACGATGAACCTCTTCAGACTCTAATATAACCTTAGATACACTCAGTGTAAACAAAAACTCACAGACTGTCACTCATTAATGGAGTTACTCACACACCTAGTCAGTCATGCAAAGAATCAATCACACCTCCATTTCCTCTACTATACAGTTATACACACCTTACTTATTCAAACATATACTAACACATATTTACTCTCGTATACAATCCCTGATACAAGTTCACAATGATCCATACAGCCACTCACACATTCACTGGCTCTTATGCACAGTTATTTATATATGTCAACTCTCACATGTACTGTGTTTTACATATGTACTTACTTTGACATGTAGCACTGAGATATCCATTCACTCACCAATACACTCATGCACACAGTCAACCACCCATACAGCTATTTCCACATGCAATTTTGAACCCATACATCTAGTGAATCGACTGCTCACACATCTATACACAGTCATACACCTTCCAGCCACCCACACACACACACTCAGTCTCCCATACAAATACTTCGGCAACCAATCAATAACCCATATAGTTACTCATTTAGCTACTGATCAACACATGCAGCAGTTCATAGAACAACAGATATAATGATGCACAAATTAAGACAGTTTAGTCACTAACCCATGCACTCAGTGAGACACATTTAATTACTCTCTCATACAGTCAGTCATGCACCTACTAAATCCTTCATCCAGACACTTATACATCCACTCATTCTTCAATATGTAAGACATATTTTTACTTTACAGAAACATACAGTCACTGGATGTTGTCATCAGTGATGTCATCAGTGATGTCATTTGAGATGTCATCAGTGATGTCATCAGTGATGTCACTGAGCATGTCATGAATGATGTAATATGTGACATCATCAGCAGTGGATTGCGGGTGCGCGATATATAGTTAGCGCATCTAACTATATATGCGAATTTCAATGGTTTTATGCGAGTAAAATAAGGTTTTGTAAATGCTAATCCCTAACTATATATGGTCTATAACCTATGGTTTTTTCAGTGAATTTCATTGGTTTTTTAAAAGCTAATATCTATAGCTGTAACATATGTTCTTATTCTAATTCATAAATATATTTTATATATATTTGTATTATATTTTTTAAATTCAATTTATATTATAGTTTAAATTATTTTTTCTTGTTTCGCTGCCGATCCGCGAAACGGTAAACGTTCCGTTAGTGCAAATACCGCGTTAGAAAGGCACATCGCGATGCGTCCCGTAAACGCCAACATATCGCTTTACTACGTAATGTCCCTTAAGACGTTCTGCATTAGCGCACCCGGAAGCGTTCTAGAACGCGAACCAAGGCGCGAAACGTAAAGGCTCGGAATCGATCCGGGGCGCGGCGCGCAGCGCGTAACGTAAGCATAACAGGTCATGTGACTTGTTTATAAAACTTTTCATTGGTTCATTTTACTTTTAGTTTCCTAATGATGGAACACTTGAGCATATGACGTAAAATAAACACTTTTCATTGGTTTAGAACATTTTCTTTTCTCAAATGATGAAAGTCCCACCTTTTTTCCTCACTCCGACTTTCATTTTAATGAGAGAAAGACCTGTTTTTGTTTGCTAAGACATGGCATTTGTATTAGCTGCAGCTGGTGGATCTCCACCACCTCCACCACCACCAAAGAAGACAGGACCGACTAGCCAGGTCATCTTCGACCAGGAAGAAGAAGAGGAAGACGAGGAACAGGAGCAAGGGACAAGTGGCTTTCTAAAAGAAATGCCAAGAACGTCCCATATCAAAGTGAATTTTATCTGGCAATTTTTTTCTCATCCTTCTCATGAAAAGAAAGTTAATGCCAGATACGTTACCTGCCTCATCTGCAAAAAGAAACTCTCCAGAGGGACCGAGAAAAAATATAGCTATGGTAATCATACCATGCATCGGCACATGGAGAGGTGGCACCCTCTTAATTATTCTAAAGCACAACTTCGAGATCTGATGGATAACCCCCGACCGGCTAAAATATCCACCCATGACTTAGCAATAAGTGAGTCAGCGGCAAGAGAAACGGTCCCAAATCTCCAAAAGAACTTTGGGCAGATGAGATTTACATGTCTAGCATGTGGAAAATTAATTTCATGCGGAGAGATGAGTATTACTTTATTAAATACATAATTTGAAAATCATCAATGTCCAAACCGTCCAAGAAAGTAATTTTTTTTTTGTTGCTCCTGTTGAGCCCTTTGAAGTGAATCATGTTTGTTTCCCCTTCCTCCAAAAAAACACAAAAAAATAATATAAAACATCAAAAAGAATAAAAAAAAGTTCTTTTCAGAACTACCTTCCCTTTTTTTAAAAATTGCTAGAATGTTTAGCACTCTAGCATCCTCTATTTCTTTTGATTCGCTTCCCGGTTAGCGTTCCGGTACGCGAACCGGGAGCGAACTAAAAAAAATATTTTAAAAAAAAAGACAAAGAAATAAACAGAGTAATGTGCAAAGAAAGACAAATAGAGGGAGTAATACACAGTTACTGTTGAAAGAGGGACTGATAGAAGAAGTGAAAAGAGTAGTATAAGTAAGTAAAAGAAAAAATGAAGGAAGTAGCAAAGACAGTAAACTAAGGGTTAAAGAAAAGAAGCAGTGGAACTAATAAAAGTTAAATCTGATAGACATGTAACGCAAAGAGTACTAAACACTTACCTTTTAATTGTCATTACCGTACTAAATTATCTTTTTTATACTTTTAATCTGTGTAAGAAAGAACAAAAAAAATTAAATTAATAGAAGGTGGTAGAAAAAGTGTGAGCATGAGACAAAATGAATGTTAAATGTGGTATACTTGTAAAGCGAACAGCTGCCCCAGCAAAGAGGCTGTATACCGCTGGAGAACCCATCCTGGCTTTCCCTGAGAGATGATCCCTACTGGGCATCCCCAAGGTGAAGCCAGGCATCCCCGGCGCTGATGGAGCCGTTAGTAGAGATTAAGCAAGCTATTGCCCAGAGTTGCTGAGTGGGACCCATGGTTGGAGTAGGCACAGAGGCGAGAATTATCGAGACCGCTGACCATGGCCCAAGACCCTGCCACGTCAGGAATCGAACCCTGGTCCCGGGTTGACCTCTGCTTCCGGGTCTGCCACCTCTAACCAGTGAGCCACACCAATCCATATATATATTAGAAATCACAATTCAAAGTAGAAAATTAATTAAACATATTTAATGGTTTATTTTTGCTGTTATCAGAAAATATCAAATTTCACTGAAAACAGTGAGTTGAAGGTATTCATCATATAACAGCGGGGAAAAATAAACACAATCAAAATGATTGTGTTTAAAAAACCCAAATAATATAACTAAGCAGAAATAAAAACTCCTCCAAAGTAACTTACTTTCTATGACGTCAAAGGATATCCTATGAACAGCTTATACTCTGTTATGCTGTTACTATTTTCTGCCCGCCACTTTCAGAAAGATAAACTCAATTGTTTTAAGAAAACTGAGACATACAAAGCAATTTGAAACAGCAGACTAAGTTACAGCAACACCTAGAGTCATTATAGTCCAATTACCTACCCTAAATTCTGACTTCAAAAAACAAGTCAAAAGGCAACATTGCTTCATAGTCAATTAGTAATGTTTGCTGAAAGACTAGCCATTTTATAAATTTTAAATAAGTTGTGTAATATCCAGATGTTGTCAAAGGATCAGTATATTATATAATAGCTGCAGTTGCAAATGTTCTTCCTGAAATCGATGATTATGTAGCCAAAACATTTTTAATTAGACTGGATAACTTATTTTCTTCCAGTTTATGTAGTTGAAATTGTAAAATGACATTTCATCCATAAGTTTCCATGAATAAAGTGGACAGCATTGCAGACTTACATTTCCTCTACTCCTTATTTTGATCTGTTACTTGACTTTGCTTATAAAAACAAACAGTTTTCGCTCTGTACTACAATTATCCACAAGGCCATATAGAGTAGGAGCCATTAGAACATCTTGAAAATCCACTGAACAAATCCCAAGCTTTTTTTCCTAAAATTTTGGTTGTAAGAACACCAGGTAAGAATTTTGAAGGTGGAAAGGCAATCTTTTTTGGAAAGTTAAAACAGAATCATTGCAGAATGACCAGCTGTTTCCAGATTTCAAATAGGCTGTATAATGTCCTGAATTAGTTGAAGGACCGTTATGATATATAATTGCAGTAGTTTTAAAAGTCCTTCCTGATATTGACAACTTCGAAGCTACAAAATTATTAATTAAAGTTGTCAATTTAGTTCCATCAGGCCTACATCGTTGGAACATTAAAATGACATACTGGCCATAACTTCGTAAAATTAACGTGGACAGCATTCCAGACTTACATTGGCTGCACTCCATATTTTGATCGGCTGCCTTTACTAGCTTATTGAAGGATACTGATTTACTGTCAGGCAAAGTTAAATATATAAATCTTTCTGAGTCTACACTATTAGTACTTGATAGCCTACAGTTCTCACAGTCATGTTGCCATTGATAAGAAAGGCCAAACAGATAATCTACATCTACACCTTCATCTTGCAATACATCAAGCATATACATTAAAAACTCCTGACAATCCTGCTGAATATTTTCAGAGAATTCTGTTTGACCTGAACATTCGTCTAACAGAAAACGAATTTCAGACACACTTTCTACTCTCGTTTTATCAGCACTACATTTCTCTAACACAGAATTCAACAAACAGCATAAACTTTGTTCCGAATTCATCACAATCTGTTCTTTGAAAGTCTCTAGTGAAAATAGAACATTAACAACTACATTAGCATAGCAGTTGACACCAGAACTATTTTCAAATTTAAAACCAACAACATTTTCAACAGAATTCATTTTATTGCTGCTTCCACTTTTGGGTTCATCGACTTTTGGTCTTTTTGCATCAACCTCCCTACTATTACTGATATTTCTTAGTTTCCGGCCTACCACACGTTTCTCAAACAAAGGATATTGAGGCAAATGTGGCGCATACTCTCTTCTTAACCTATTGTATTCCTTAACACAATCTAGATCCGCACAAATGTTTGTGACATCACAGTCAATCAAGTACAATCCCGATAAAGTTCTGACTCGTGACAATGCTACATAAGCCATACCCTCCTTGAACACAGAACTGCCAATATTCACCAAAGCAGTGTCAACACTTAAACCTTGCGATTTATGGATTGTGACCGCATATGCCAAGCAAACAGGAAACTGCTTACGGCGAACATATAAGTCTTTAACAAGCAAAAACCTAGCAGAGCAACGACCAATTAGCTGTACTTCCTCAATGCCATCAAATTTAATTTTTAAAAATTCAATTCCATCTCTACTTCTGTATCTCTCAAAATCAACAACATTACCCATTGATCCATTTACCAGACCTCTTTCAACATGTAAATTCCTTCTCAAAATGATTCGGCAATTTAAGCATACATTCAAAGTCTTTTCAAAACCCGCAGTTTTAGATATAGTCTTCTCTAATTAATCCAATTTAGATTTCAAATTCTCTGACAAAATAATTGTTGCTCCCATATGCTCTATTTTGTCAATAGCTTCAAGTTTTACAATGTCTTGTTTTTCTAAATTCAACATTTTGTTGTTGAAGATGGAACATTCTGCAAGAGTTGGCATCAAACATATTCCAGATTTCTTCTCAGTAATTTTCTGAAAAATATCCTCTGGCAAAACGTCTTTTTCTGGATATAAATTTGACAGTAAGCGTGCATGTAAAGCTTCTTTACCACGCTCAGTCACTTTCCCGATTCTAACATCTTGCAGAATATTCTTGTAATCTTCGTCCTTCGCCTGACGCATATTTTCACGCAGCTCAGCATAACTGAAGTTTAACCATATGTTAACGTTGCCAATGCTCCCTAGGCACTTCTTGGTATCTTCATGTGTAAGCAGTTTAAACACTGGTTGTCCTTTCACTGGTGTCAGCTGCAGAAGATCACCAAAAACAATGATGTGTTTGCCACCGAATAACACATCATACTCTGTTTTAAGAACTTCCTGCATTCTCAAATGCACAAAAGCAAGCATGACATTTGAAACCATGCTTACTTCGTCAATGATAAGAAGTTTCATCTTCTTCAGGACTCTAGATACTTCACAACAAGCATCTCCAGATAACTTGTGGTATTGTAATTTGTTATCATGCTCCACTGGCAGCATCAGTAACCGATGCATAGTAATCCCTTTAATGTTATGAGCTGCCAGTCCAGTTGGAGCGGTCACAACGCAAGACAGCGATGATTCAGTCCTTTTCTGCAGATAACATGAAATTGCTTTAATGAGGAAACTTTTTCCAGTTCCTGCTTCTCCACTCACGTACAGTCGGACAGGCTTCAACGACATATATGAGCACTCTTCCTTCTCATGACTTAATCCATGATCAATTTGGCTGGTAACTTCCTCTTCTGCAACACATACATTCTTGTAGTACTTATTGTTTTTTATCAAATACAATGTTGCCTTTTTGACTTTCCTAACATCCACTAAATCTTGCCAGATTTTCTTACTCTTTGTCGGAACACCATTGACTATGATAACCAGAGGTTCCTCTTCCACTTTCTCTACTCCCATTGTATTAATGTTTTTCTTCAAATCCAAAGGCAAATAAACAACCCTTCCCTTTAATCCTCTCTGTAAATCTGATGGAGGCAACTTCCCTGTCTTTGGCTCCATTCGTACAATAGCCTGGAAGGGATGAACACTTTGAATCAAAATAGATTCATAAGTATTTAAATCCTTCAATTCAGAAGGAATGTCATCTAATTCCAGATTATTATGAACCGCTCTAGCAGGCATCTGGTTTTGGTTTAATTTGTTAAAACAATAAATACACATACGTTGGTCCGCTCCCAAATCAAAACAATTTTCTACCATCAAGTATGTGGCAAAATCCTTCCATTCACTATTGTTTTCCATATCACTTTTTGCATATATATCCACTAACTTAGTCTGATTCTTATAATAAGTCCGTCGACAACACACACAAGTGAAATTAGGCCTCTCACTTGATTTCACCATAAACGTGGAAATTTCCTTATGAAACTTATCTGTACTGAAAATCTGTACACTGTCTTCCACATTACCTTCTTCTAGTGGTTCAATATCAACATTGTTCTCTTTACCAGCAAAGTAACAGAACTCAATTTCTTGACAAATATTCTTCACATCTACTTCAGAACCATGCAAAAGAGCACTGCTTAATTGTTTAAGCATAATTGCTGGACTCTTAGCATAATACAACATTCTCACTAATTTCCTCACTTTATTATGATGCACTGCTAGCATCCTGAAATGATGAAATACACTCTGGCATACTCTCCTGGAAAGACAAGCCAGTGAATGACCACGCAAACCTGTCACGTGTCTCACTCTGCAAGGATCTAATTCTTGCAACATCTTTATTTTTTGCTTTACACTTTTCTCATGAAATGTCCGTATAAAATCACAAAGCAAATTGATGGAATCCTGTCGCACACTGCAAATAGAACTACACTTCCAGATGTACACTGGTCCCTTAGGACGTCTCCTCACTTAACGCCTCTTCTGCATCTACAGACACAAGTATTTCTTTTTCAACCGGTTGACCGTCTTTCACCTCATAAGCTCGACCACTGGTGTCAACTGCATGCACCAAATCATTGTCCTGAAAATAACTCTCCTCATTAAAAAATGCCTCACTATTTGAACTATGCATCCATTCTCCTGAGAAAACATCACAAAAATTAGTTTGATTTACTTCTCTCTTCCATCTACTATTAGATTTGAAAACATAGATTACCTTGTTCAGTTTCCTAATTCTATTAATTACCAAAATAAATAACTTTCGCTTAATTTCGAAAGCCTGATCAATAATTTTCTCAACATTTTTCTTTTTCTTATAAAATGCCGCTTTCTGTTGGCCTTTCTTGAATTGTTTTAGCAAATTAACAATTACCCTGTTGCGAAACATTCGCCTACGAATGTCCCTGAATACATTTTCCCTTCTACTGCCATGCACAGAGTTATCTCCAGCTGTAGCAGAAACTTTTTTGACGGGCCTTTCCTTTCCATTTAAATTGGCTCTCTTTTTCGGCACTAAAACATGTTCTGTAGTTATACTTTTGTTTCTACAAATGTTTCTAAGAAATGATTTTGTTCGCCTACCCTAAGTTTTCTTCGTGCATTGAGATGATTTAAATGTAGAGGACTGCTGCAAAAATGTAGTAATCTGCTGTCTTTGACGTTTCGTAGACTTTCGGATTCTATCTTTAGATGGCATTGTCTAATTTCTCAATAATCTGCAGTTGAATCTGTGGTAAAATATAATAAAAAATGCTATTAACCACTAATACCAAACAGTAAATCAACATTAAGAATTTGATTCAGCAACGCTATAAAGATGATTCATTAATTTTTTTTAAATTTTACTGTGATAGTGATAGTATTACAGGGCTTTCATGCAAATGACTACCCACCCTGCAAAAAAAAGCCCACATGAAACTTCACACATTAAAGTGTGTACTTACCTGCAATAATCAATATGCCAGTGTTTACGTCCCTCCACCCTGCCCCTCACCCTCCCCGCATGCCTGCCCCACCGTAACTCCCTCCACGACCAGCGGCTGCTGTTTTGCAACATGGTGCTTCTTGTAAATCTCTCCTGCATTACAAAAGTGACGCACCAACAGCACAAAAGAGGCGCACAACCATCATAAATCTGTCTCTAAGACTTTAAGGGCCAGATGTAGGTCGGTCGGTAACGACGAAAAACGGTATTTTCGGCCGTTACCGACCAGATAACAAAATTTGTCATGTAAGGGGCAATATATTACCGAATCGGTAAAATTACCGAATCGGTAATTTTACCGATTCGGAAAAATAAAACATCGATAAATATACCGATTTAAAGCCACCCATATGTAGGTAGGACTCTTCTGGTCATAATTTGAAAACACAGCACAGCTCCTATATACATACACACCTTATCAGTACTAATACTTTACATTAACTACAATTACAATTGGTAAAAAAATGCAAAATTGCCTTTCAAAGCATAATGCAAACACTTGACGCAAAACATCATTTAAAATATACATGTGGCCTTGGATTTAGGCCCCTACATACCGATTGGCCATTTACCGGTCGGAAACGGCCGAAATCGGCCGTAACCGGTCGGTAAATGGCCTGAAACAACCACCTACATCGGGCCCTAAGTATGCATGCATTTGATTTCAAACAACATTTTTAAACCTTTTATGTAAAACAATAATACACCTACATTCATGCGGAACAGACTTAAGATGCCCTAATACACATCAAAAAGTTTTTTTAAGGAACTTGCACCTTTTTTTCAATAACTTTTAACATGGCTATGTAACTCAAACAATCAAAATGAAAATTTTTCAGGCACACATGGGGACGTATTTACAAGAAACCTTGCACTACGAGGAAAGTGACTTCAAATGACCAGACACACATGGGGACGTATTCACAAGGCCCTTGAACCCGGGGGAAGTGACTTGAAATTGCTAAGCACACATAGGAGAGTATTTACAATGCCCGTACAACACTTATGCATCATTTTTTACATATACACAGTAACAATACCAAAACAAAAGCATCATATATCTGTTCCGCAAAAGCGACGCATTGCAGGAGTCACATCACAAGTACATAGTTTCTCATAATTTTTTAAAGCATGCCTTATCCTTAAAAACGATTTTCCGATCATAATTTGAAAACACAGCACAGCTCCTATGTACATACACACCTTGTCAGTACTAATAATTTACATTATCTACAATTACAATTGGTAAAAGAATCCAAAATCCTTTGAAAGCAGAATGCAAAACACTTGACGCAAAACATCATTTTAAATACACAGCTAACTTTCTTATTTACGCAAAAAAGCATACTAGTCTTTATCTAAAATATATAAACGATAACTCACCTTTACAAATTCTTTTTGAAATTCAAAACAGACTCAGAAACACACCAATTATTCTTTAGCAGAATTAGAGGTATGCACTCCAGAGGCTGGAACCAACAAAGGCACTGAAACGCTGATATTCATCACACATAACTCATGTCAGCCAATCAAAACTCTTTCCTCACTATTTTCAAATCAACACCCTTCCCCCCTCTGCCCTTTCTACCTCTTTTCCATAGCAACTACCGCCTGCCAGACCTCTCAGGTTTACAAGTTCACACAACAATGTTTCAAATGAACTCTGAACTCTCAGTACACCTGCTAATCCACTGCAATCTTTCATAACATCATTTTTTATTAACCATTCAAATTACATCTTTCATAGAACACATCCATGCACCCTAACTTTCTGTTTTCAGCAATAGAAATACACCAATCACTGCCAATGAATCATTTGCACTTAAACTCCACAGTTTTTTTTCATTACAAACTTCACTATTTCAACTGCCATTTCATTCCCACACTTCATCTGACTGCAGCAAAAACTCCCCTAGCCATGTTTTCAGTCTGGATTCTTGGACATAGCTACATCCACTGGGCTCACAGGTATGCTGATAACAGAAATTTACACAACCTCAATTTACAAAATGTGGAAATTAAATGGATTGGCCGAAGAGGATTGAAAAGTCACCAATTGATACCATTGGTGAAAACCTTTTTACATTTGCCAAACCCTGACCTCATAATAGTGCACTGTGGCGGAAACGATTTGGGCACTTTGACTGGGGTAGGTCTGGAAATGCTCCTAAAGGACACCTTTGAGCATTTGATGACACTTTTTCCTCAAACTGCCTTGGTATATTCCAATATATGCCAAAGACAAAAATGGAGATGGTCCAATCAATTTTGTCCACAAATAGAAAAATCGAGGAAGCATGTAAATAAGTCTGTTTCAGCTTACATGAGGGACCATGGAATGGGCTGCATCTACAACAATAACTTGCGTTACTACATGCAAGATATCTACAGAGGAGATGGCGTGCATTTCTCAGATGAGGGGAACAAAGTTTTCATACTAAATTTAAGAATGTGTATTGGTTCCTACTTATAAGTTTCTAGAACATACACAAAACCCAAAAGCTCTTTTCAGAGCTACCTTAACTTAGTACACTCTTTTGAAATTTCGAATGTTCCTTTTTTCACTTATTTTCACCTATATTCGCTTCCCGGAACGCTAACTAGTTCGCGTACCGGCAGCTAACCACGCGAAAAAAAACAATTTTTTTTAACGACAAATATGAGCCTCCTGAGCCACCCTCAGAAAACTTAGGGAGACAGGATACGTCTAAACTACCCCAATCTACCCATTCTGAACATTATTTACCCTCCATCTTGTATCTCAATTCTACCGAAACACAAAATGGAGGACTCCCGTAACGCTGCAAGTTCGCATACCGGGAAACACACTGACAAGCACTCGCTCAAAAAAGGTGGGAAAGTAATTTACAGAAAAACAACTGGAGACACTTTCACCAATTAAACATTAGCTCATACTACATACCAATTCCTACCATTTTCACAAATATTGTTGGAATACCATTTAGCCATTTAGCATGTAGAACTCTCTAAAATCCCTGAGGTAAATTACTTCACAAAACATATCGGAAGTGTTGGAAATGACAACCAATTAAAAGATTACTTTCAATTTCTACTATTATATCATGACATTTCATTGGTTATGTACCTGAATATATATATACAAAATGAGAGAAACACACCTATTTTGACTACTACTTCGTGAAGTGCATAACAAAAAATCAACTGATAACTTCAACTTATATTTAAAAGGTAAGATATTATTTATAAAACTGAAGTATGTTCTGTACTGAAAGCTAATTAGAAAAACATTTTCTGACAATTATATTCTATCACTCTGTAATACTTATAGAAAAAAATAGACTTCTCTGTTTTAGTTATGGCAGGGCCAGTCCAAGGATTTGCAAGACCATGGGCTAAAAAGGAACGTGCGCGAGGCCCCCTCCAATTTACATAAGTGGCCCCTTGCAAGGAGAACATTCACAGATACTGAGGGGGCCCCATTGTCCAGCATTTTGACGCCCCCACAGTTTTAACTTTAAATCCACACGCATATCTCACACCTTCATAGGTGTGAGAATTGATTGTGGTCTAAAAGTTAAAACTGTGGGGGCGCAAAAATGCTGGACAATGGGCCCCCCACAGTGTCTGTGAATGGTCTCCTTGCAATTGAGGGAGCGTCTCCTTCTCCCTCCCCTATACCTCCTAACACCATCCATGGGAGGCCCAAGGAGGGGGCCCCCTGCAATAGACCTTAATTGCAGGCGACACCTTTCTTTGTGATAGATCTCCAGGAAAACAAAAGGACACATCACCAGTGCGTGGCCCAATGCTGGTGTGCTGAGTGCGAGACCATGAGCGGCAACCCACGCTGCCCATGCCTAGCGCCAGCCCTGAATTAAGGATAGAGTTAGACTTCTATAGTATAATTCAGAATTGACAGAGTTTATTTGATAATTTTCTTCATATTTCTACTTCTAATTTGATACCATACACTGCCCAAAGAAAAAAACACTATATAAATAACCAAACTGCCAATCTGTACTGAAACCCAACAATACCCTTTCTGTACCGATATATTTTTTAAAAATTCATTTTTTAGAATTGAAAATGGAAGAACAACAAAACATGAAAACTGAAACAGAAAAAAAATTGAGACACAAGTTGACATGGATTTCTACGACGACACAATAAATAATGAACTTGTGCAATGCGTAGATGCAGTAGATTTTCTACTAAAAAATGAAGAAAAAAATGATCACGATTTTTTAGATTTTCTTTTAAATTTTGAAAAACAAAATGAAAAATAAATTTTAATTTCTTAATTCAAAAATTGTTTGACACATTATTTATTTGTATATGTATATTGAAAACTAGTAGCAAATGTATTATAACGTCAAGTCAGACTTAAAAATAATCTGTGCAACTTTTTGGTGTTACATACTAGCTTTGTTCATAGTTACTTCCTTTCTCCCACTATATAATCCCCAATGTGTATTTAACATCTCTTTATCATCTCCTGCCACCATGTTGTTTCGGCTTTCCAGACAGACTATGGTATGAATTCCATATACCACAATAACTTCTATAACAGGCAAGATATTTACAAAGGAGACGGCCTTTATTAAATTATAGACTCTGCATTGGTACCTACATGTAGCTACGTAAATAAAAAAAACAAAAAAAACCAAAAACGATCAATCAATAAACATACAATAAGTTAAAAGTCGATCATTCTTGTTTCCTTATAGTACGCTCCCCAGACCGCTTTCCGGTACGCAAACCGGGCGCACCCCACGAAAAAAACAATTTTTTTTTTTTTTGGGGACCCGCGGGGCACTTTAATATCCCCCTCATCAATCCTAGGGGGTCAGAAGGGGTCTACCTTGCCCCCTTTCCTTTATTTCCCCCTTCGTTTTGGCCTCCTCTTGTCTCTCGATCCTACCGAGAGACAAAATGGCGGCCGCTACGGACTGTTTAGAATGTTGACAGACACCGGAGAGCCAATCAGCTTCGCTTCGCAAAGCTCCGTTACGCGAAAAGTACGCGAACTGGTGTGCTATCCAGGACGCTGTCACAGATATATAAATTTTTAAAAACGTTAATTTCTCAAAATCCACTGGAGCACATATATTGAGACCCAGCAAAGGCACATCGGGCTAACAGTCCCTACAATTTTGCCAAGTTTAGTGCAAATCCATTCAGCCGTTCGAGCTAAAAGTGAGGCCAAACGCCCTATGGAAATTAACATGGGAAAAACGCGTTTTGGGACCCCCCTTTTTTCTCGGACCCCCTTGATGAAACCCCCCCAAATTTTCAAGGGCTGCTCAGAAACAAAATGTGCCATTTTCCTGAAAATTTCAGCCGATTCCGTCCACAAACGCCAAAGTTATTAGACATAGAATTTTCAAAAGTCCCATAGGAAAAAAATCCTAACTATATATACCTACTGGCGACCGCCAGGAGATATATATATATATATACATATATATATATATATACATATACATATACATATACATATATACATATATATATATATATATATATATATATATATATTACCTACTGGCGGTCGCCAGTAGGTATATATAGTTAGGATTTTTTCTCTATGGGATTTTTGAAAATTCTATGTCTAATAACTTTGGAGTTTGTGGACGGAATTGGCTGATATTTTCAGGAAAATGGAACATTTTGTTTCTGAGCAGCCCCTGACAATTTGGGGGGGTTTCATCAAGGGGGGGCCGAGAAAAAAGGGGGGTCCCAAAACGCGTTTTTCCCATGTTAATTTCCATAGGGCGGTTGGCCTCACTTTTAGCTCGAACGGCTGAATGGATTTGCACGAAACTTGGCAAAATTGTAGGGACTGTTAGCCCGATGTGCCTTTGCTAGGTCTCAATATATGTGCTCCAGTGGATTTTGAGTAATTTAGGTTCAAAAAAAGATATATATCTGGGCGGGGCCTAACCACACATCTGATCTGATTGGCTGTCAGCACTTCATCCAAGAAGTGTTGGCAGCCATCTTGGGACCAATATACATGATAGCACCTCATTAAAAAGCATTGTAGTTAATAGAGGGTTTTAGGACTTTAGTTACATTATAAATCATTTGTTGATGGTACCATACTCGTTTTAGGAATTGTGGTGGGTTCTAAGGTGATTTTACCATGTGAAAAAACCTTCTGCTGTGATATCATGAATATTGTTTGAAAGAAAACTAATATCTCATGATTTTCCCACAGTGGTTTGGAAGGGGATCTATAAGCTAAACTGAAAGCATATTTTCTGTAAATTCACATTATCTTTCTCAGTCATGTGAAAATGAAGTCTGACATTCTCAGTAAAACATGTACATCCAACAAGGACAGAAACTGTCAGTTGATTCCTTTGTGTTCCACTGCAGCCTCCTAGAGTGTTCTAAAGAACAACTAGAGCGCAAACAGTCCTACTTATTACAAAGGTATGGCACACCTGAAGCCATCTTGATTGGAATAAAGTGGTAACTCTTAAAACATTTAATTTAAAAAGAAACAACATGAGGGGGTATATTTTGCCATAGAAAGTATGATTAGTGCTGCAGAATGAAAAATTAGGGCACATTTTGAGTGACTTCTCAAATCTTTTTCTATTTCATTAAAACATTCTGACATGCAGTCTCCCAAAATGGCCACCAGAGACAAAAGAGCCCAAATGTAGCCCAAATATCACCCAGATGTAGCCCAAGAAATAGCCCAATGACAGAATGTCCCAGAGTGTTCTAAAGAACAACTAGAGCGCTAATAGTCCTACTTATTACAAAGGTATAGCACACCTGGAGCCATCGTGATGGGAATAAAGTGGTAACTCTTAAAACATTTAATTTAAAAAGGAACAAAATGAGGGGGTATATTATGCAATAGAAGGTATTATTAGTGCTGCAGAAAGAAAAATTAGGGCACATTTTGAGTGACTTTTCAAATCCTCTTCTATTTCATTAAAAAATTCTGACATGCAGTCTCCCAAAATGGCCACCAGAGACAAAAGAGCCCAAATGTAGCCCAAATATCACCCAGATGTAGCCCAAGTATAGCCCAATGACAGAATGTCCCAGAGTGTTCTAAAGAACAACTAGAGCGCTAACAGTCCTACTTATTACAAAGGTATGGCACACCTGAAGCATTCTTGATTGGAATAAAGTGGTAACTCTTAAAACATTTAATTTAAAAAGGAACAAAATGAGGGGGTATATTTTGCCATATGAATTATGATTAGTGCTGCAGAATGAAAAATTAGGGATCATTTTGAGTGACTTCTCAAATCCTCTTCTATTTCATTAAAAAAATTGTGACATGCAGACTGGAACATGCACTTTGAATACCAGCAGCAGACGTCCCTGGTGAGCAGTAGCTTTACTACAGTGATCTAATGTGCAACTAGAGTGCTAACATTCAGAATTCATGGCAAATGTGTGACACATCTGAATGCCTTCTTGATGGAACCAAAGTAAACAAGCATTGAAAATGCAATAGATCTCGCCCTCGTTTAAGTTAAAGCCATTCTGTTTGTAATGAGGTGGCTTTTTAGCTTTGCTTTTATTAGTGTTTTTTCAACTTTCATGTAAATAACATGCATCTGTATGCATATAAGTATATGTATGCATGCATTTATGTTTGTATTTATATAGATATAGATGATATATGTTTATATATGTATGTATATATATATATATATTCACTGAAAAAACCATAGGCTATAGACCATATATAGTTAGGAATTAGCATTTACAAAACCTTGAAAATTCACTGAAAAAACCATAGGTTATAGACCATATATAGTTAGGAATTAGCATTTACAAAACCTTGAAAATTCACTGAAAAAACCATAGGTTATAGACCATATATAGTTAGGAATTCGCATTTACAAAACCTTATTTTACTCACACAAAACCATTGAAATTCCATATATAGTTAGTTGCACTAACTATATATCGCGCACCCGCAATCCACTGCTGATGATGTCACATATTACATCATTCATGACATGGTCAGTGACATCACTGATGACATCACTGATGACATCTCAAATGACATCACTGATGACATCACTGATGACAACATCCAGTGACTGTATGTTTCTGTAAAGTTAAAATATGTCTTACATATTGAAGAATGAGTGGATGTATAAGTGTCTGGATGAAGGATTTAGTAGGTGCATGACTGACTGTATGAGTGAGTGATTAAATGTGTCTCACTGAGTGCATGGGTTAGTGACTAAACTGTCTTAATTTGTGCATCATTATGTCTGTTGTTCTGTAAACTGTTGCATGTGTTGATAAGTAGCTATATGAGTAACTATATGGGTTATTGATTGGTTGCCCAAGTATTTGTATGGGAGACTGAGTGTGTGTGTGGGTGGCTGGGAGGTGTATGACTCTGTGCATAGATGTGTGAGCAGTTGATTCACTAGATGTATGGTTTCAAAAGTGCATGTGGAAACAGCTGTATGGGCGGTTGACTGTGTGCAGGAGTGTATTGGTGAGTGAATGGATATCTCAGTGCTACATGTCAAAGTAAGTACATATGTAAAACACAGTACATGTGAGAGTTGACATATATAAATAACTGTGCATAAGAGCCAGTGAATGTGTGAGTGGCTGTATGGATCATTGTGAACTTGTATCAGGGATTGTATAAGATAGTAAATATGTGTTATTATATGTTTGAATAAGTAAAGTTTGTATAACTGTATAGTTGAGGAAATGGAGGTGTGATTGATTCTTTGCATGACTGACTAGGTGTGTGAGTAACTCCATGGATGAGTGACAGTCTGTGAGTGTCTGTTTACACTGATTGTATCTAAGGTTATATTAGAGTCTGAAGAGGTTCATCGTATTATCACATGAATGATATCATCAGTGATGTGATCAGTAATGTCAAATGAGATGTCATCAGTGATGTCATCAGTGATGTCATTTGAGATGTCATCAGTGATGTCATTTGAGATGTCATCAGTGATGTCATCAGTGATGTCACTGACCATGTCATGAATGATGTAATATGTGACATCATCAGCAGTGGATTGCGGGTGCGCGATATATAGTTAGTGCAACTAACTATATATGGAATTTCAATGGTTTTGTGTGAGTAAAATAAGGTTTTGTAAATGCGAATTCCTAACTATATATGGTCTATAACCTATGGTTTTTTCAGTGAATATATATATATATATATATATATATATACACACATGCATACATATATATACATATACAAACATACATATATATATATATCCAAGAAGCTCCGATTTCCTAGCGCAGTTTCTCGCAGGCAAAGAAGCAGACACGGACTACAGATGAGTGCTGGTTTATTTATTCAGTGCCACAAGTCGGCCCTTCCCACAGGCCTTGATCACATGACAAAGTGAAAGGTTCGGCATTGATTTAAATAGTTTACAATTTGCTGACGTTTAACAGTGATGTAGATAAGCATACCAAAATGATAGACAGACAACAGTTTCATACATTTAAAACTACAAGTCTGACTTCAATGTTGCCACATATGCAAAATTAATTTGAGATATATAAAATAAGTAGTTGCAATGAAAATCAGTTAATGCATAAAAACAAAATACATTTGCATCAATTATTTGAATTTGTGTAAAGACCTCAATTATGGTCAATCTTTGAGAACGTCGCCGTTTAAAACCAATGTCTCAATAAAGTGTACAAATGTGCAAAAAAGTGCAAAAAATAAGTGCTAGAAGAATAATAAAAATAATTCATAGAATATTTTTTTGAATATTTTTAGCAGCAAGTATTGCAACACAATCATCCATTATAAAGCAATTTAACCATTGTAACTGTATGAATACATTTAGACATTTTCAATGGACAGATAATATATGCAAGTTTAAAACAAAACAATATATATATATAGATAATCACCGTCCCACTCTCCAAATTCGCCAGGAGACACACAGGTACAGACCACAGCGTGCTATATCCAGTTTCAGTGTAACTTTATTCCGTGCATCTTGACAGGACCCGTTTGTCATGTTTTCACAACCTTGTTCACATGCCACGCCAAGATCCAATGTTTCAATAAATAACTCATTAAGTACCCTCCTCCCCAATCAGCCAATAGCAGTACACAATGAATATAAACATACTACTGTGATCAGGAACAAAGAGCATCATTCTGTGGTAAAAGAAATACTTCTCCCATTAAACACATGTGATACACGTATATTGCAATAACATTCCTCCGTTTATAGCAGTACTCGAAAATGCTCCTGATCATAAAAACATAGTGTAGGCCTATGGCTAACTACATGGGAGGTTGAGTATTACCAAACACTCAAACAAAATTACAATTTCTAACACTGTGCAAAGCGCTAAAAATATATTTTAAAAATGTGTGCGTGAATCTGAGAGACAGGGTCTATCCCCTAATATCCCGGCCGTTATTAATTTCATAGTTGAGCCCTGAGGTACAAAAAAAGTATAATTAAAAAAAGAAAGAAAGAAATTGTAGCGGGTTCAGTTAGATAGACAACGGATAATTGTATGTCTAAGTGAGGGCACAGGCTCATCAGTGCCAGCAGTAATAAACTGGTACATTTTATCACCCTTTCTACATGATACCTAGATCTCATAGTTTGCTGTAAATAGCTGCTCAGTCGGAAAGTTCAAAAGCACACCTTCGCTGTGGTTACTGCTGGTTACAAAATCAAGATAGTATCTATAGTCATTGAACTGGAAATATCACTGTCAACAGTCGATATTAAAGCGCGAGTGCAATAGAATATCATACATTGTATAAATAGATGCAAGTCTTTAAAAACAATGTATAAAACATATAACATGTGCAAAATGTAAAGAACCAATCCAAATTGATCCCGCCAATGAGGTACTAGTTTTGTAAAGTGCAAGTGAATTTATAATTGTCACTACTAGCAGCAGATAAATTCCAAGTAAGTATCAAGTGATACTATATGTGCAAAATAAGCATTGTGGCCAAAGGGCAGTCAAATAGCAGCATTAACAAAAACTTTGGCATGGTATGGCATTATGCATACTTCAAATTTTGTATAAAATGCATGTACTATAGCCGTAATAAACATTCAGCTCCCAGAGTTATTCCTTATAGCATGTACAAAAAAATTGTGTGCAAACTACTAACAATGAACTAGCAGCAAAAGAAATAGCAGCAAAGAAACAGTATAGGGTATCTTATTACCGATTTTCCAACATATAGATCATAATACAACTGATACCAAGGTGTACTTCCTATAATATAGAATAAAAGCACTGTGCTGCATCATAAAAATGGTCTAAAAATCCACAATCAAACTCATAACACCAAAATAAAACCCCTAAAGGTTGAAATTTAGGACAAAACAAGAGCATGAATTGGCTAAAAGATCGGTAAAAATAATGCCCACATATAAAGTCACCTTCTACACAGGACCAGGATAAGAAAAAACAATGATTATAACAAATTATGTAAATCCTCTCCAGTGTTAAGCCCGTTGGGCATCTTGGTATCAAGTAGTAAAATGTAGTGGGATTCCAGTTGCCTTAACCTTTTTTCTCTATTACCACCTCTTAATAGCTTAGGTACCGCATCTACAACAAAATACCTTAACTCATTCAGGTTGTTATGGTGAACTGACTTAAAATGGCGTGCCACAGGGTAGCTGACGTCTGAGTTCACAATAGCACGAAGATGTTGTAAAATACGGGTGAATAACTATAATTTCATGCTACCATCGTATTTCAAATTACACGAACACTCAAGTACGTATACCGCGTGGTTCGTTCTGCAAGTGAAAAAACCTGATATTTTGATGGAATTAGATTCAAAAAGCATTAGTGACGTGGTGGTTGCAAATTTGCAGGCCCTACACGTGCTGCACTTTTTAAAAAAACCTGTGCATTTGGATAGCCAGTTACCAGTCTTAGTGGTCTCTGGGCTCGTTCTTACCAGGGCATCCTTCATCGGGGGGAGCCCTCCTGAACGTAATCTGAGGTAAGTTAGGGACCAACTGTGACAGAGTTAGGTCAGTTTGGATAACTGGCCAGTTCTTATAAATGACCTTTTTGATTTCTTTGTCCTGATTACAAAAAGTGGTAATGAGACGAACAGGGGCTGATTCAGAGGATGTAGTGTTACTGTTCATGAAGGTTTTACGAGTAGCTTTGTTAGAAATTGTTCCCAAGTGTTCACTGCGGTTCATGTTATTGGCTTTAGACAGGACATGATTCAAATGTTTACTTTTATATCCACAGGCTAAAAATCTGTCAAAGGATTCTTTCCGACACCTCACCTGATCATAATTGGAACTACAAAGGAGTCTTATCCGTAAAAGTTCCCCATAGGGGATACTTTTCAAAAGAGGACGGGGCGAGAGCTCTAAGCATGCAATATTGCATTACCCGCTGTAACCTTTCTGTGGAGCTTGGTTTGTAACATGTAGTTCTCAAAGTACAATTCTACATCCAAGAATTGAACTCTTTCTGAACTAATCTGAGCAGTAAATTCAAGATTTAGCCTGTTATTAACACATTTAACAAATTCATTGGCAGATTCAGATGATCCCTTCCAGATAATACAAATGTCATCAATGAATCGCCACCATCGATTAACATGGGCTTCATATATCTGGCCGTGGGCCTGCGTGAGGACATGCTCCTTCCACCAGCCCACTTGTAAACACGCGTAGCTAGGGGAGAAACAAGCCCTCATGGCCACACCCTGCAGCTGCTGGAAGACCTCGTTGTTAAACAAGAAATAGTTGTTCTCTAAACACAATTTAATCATGTGCAATAACATAGTATTATGCTGGTAAAAAACAATACTTCTTTTCTCCAAGTAGAATTTACCTGCATTTAGCCCATCAGTGTGACGTATACTTAAATACAGGGAGAAAATGTCCATAACAATAAACAAATAATCATCCTGCCAGGGCACCAATTGTACAGTAGATAAAAAATGTCCGGCATCCTTATTGAAGGAAGGCAACTCGTCAACAAATTCATGCAGGAAAAGTCCACCACGTATGTGGACATGGCTTCAAACAGACTCCTCTGCGCTGATATAATGGGTCTACCTGGAGTGGGCAACGTTTGTTTGTGTACCTTTGAGATGAAATATAATACTGCTGTGATCGGAAAATCAACTTTTTAAAAGCAATTTTCATTTTAATTCAGCTGACCATCCCTTTTCCATTGTTATAGTTGCTTGTGGCTTAACTCCTTTAGTTGTTTCATATCATTAGTTGTGGCTCTACCATAGCATGAGACATCGTTGAGATGACTGTTTGCCTCTCGTAAATATTCACTTTTGGGCCAAAGCACTGTGTTGCCCCCTTTGTCAGCCTTGGTTACAATTATGTCCGGATTGTCTTTGAGCTTCTTCATTAATGCAGCATACTGCATATCCCTGTAAGAACACGTTTTCCTTTATGCCAGTACTTTACGGTTGAGGGTTTTTAGATCATTGATGACACACTTGTTGAATGTATCGATGGCATCTTTAGGCATGAGCGGGATAAAGGTGTATGGTGGATGGAATGGGCTTGAGTCAGGTAAATTACCAGAGGTAACAAGATTTACTAGTTGTTCCTGTGTACTCTAAATGGCGTTGTCTGAGTTATCCACAAGAGCATGAATGTTTTTAAGGTTAGCAATGTCACCTACTTGTAGTTTACTGCTAGCTTTACCAGTTTCCATGATGATAGTAAGCTGTAGTCATAGCGCTACTTAATTTGAAGTGTTTTAACAGTATTAGCTTATGAATAAATTTGAAAATATTGATTCTGATCTGCAGATATTTGAATCGGTTAGGTGGACAGAATGACAGACCTAAAGACAGTAATCAAATTTCTGTTTTTGTCAGATTACGATTAGATAGATTGATGACAGTATTGTCCACATATGTTTGTCGCTCATTGTTTAGTTTTTCTTCTTTGTCTTCCGCCATCTTCCCCTGTAATTTCCTGATTTTGCATTGGCGCCTTTGCTTTCTGCATTTGTTCCTCCGTCTGCGCCGCTCTTCGCCTGCGTGCTCTGCCGCAATGTTTAGCGGCGATCCTCTACTAAAAAACTAAATTCTTCTGATGGAGAGAAACTGTTTAGTATGAATGCTGGTATGCGACTGAGTCCACCCTCTTCTGACCCAGTACTACTTGCTGCTGAACTAAGATCAGTCTTGCTTATGTCGATATTGCGCAAGGTAGTAGTAATGACTGGTGGATTTTTAGCCCCCATTGCCTGTCTTTTAGCTATGTCAAATGTACGTGCAAAGGAGAATGTTCTCCCTGACTGTCTTTTTTGGCCCTTGCAAATTTGAATATTTTGCAGGCCTTAATTATCTCTTCGTGTTTTTGGAGGCGTAAATCTATTTCCACTCTACTTCTTTTTTTAAATAAAACCCTGTTCGTGTCCTACCAGTATCGAGAGTTAGTATCCTCACGATCGATTGCAGCGTATTTAATTAATATTGTGACCATATATATATTACTACTTACCAGTATGCATCTGTTCTTGGCATGTAGGGCTGTAGATCCGAATACTTTTGCATAGATCGCCATCTGGGGTTGGGCTCGGATGTTTGCACTTTTTTATTGTAGAAGTCTTGGTAGTCACGAGAAAGGCGACTCCTCTTTTGGTTAGCAGTGTGCAGGGGCATCAACTCCATCCTTAAGATTGTTTTGCCATGAAGGGTGATGATGGAGTTAGGTAGAAATAGAAAGATGTCCATGTGTACTGTATCTAGGTAAGATAGTACTGCAACACATATAGGTGTCCGGGGAGGTGGGTGGGCGTATGCGGATCAACAGCTCTACATGCCAAGAACAGATGCATACTGGTAAGTAGCATTTTCAGTTTGAGGCATATGAAATGTAGATCACATACTTTTGCATAGTCTATACAGCAGTTCCGCTGTTACCGGTGGTTACCTGTATTCATTGCAGTCGTTTGAAAAAGTGTTCTTAGTACAGCCTGGCCCACTTTAGCTTGTTGTTTTGCCTGCACATCTACACAGTAGTGCTTTGTGAAAGTGTGCCGTGTAGACCATGTTGCGGCTTTGCAAATGTCATTCATGGGGATGTTTCCCAAGAATGCCATGGATGCCCCTATTTTGTGTGTGGAATGCGCTTTAGGGGGAATGGATGGGTACGTTTTGCTTTTGGTAACATTTTTGAATGCATTTAACGATCCACCTGGCAATTCCAGATTTTGATATATGATTGCTCTTATGTGGTGGTGAGAAAGCTACGAAAAGTTGTTTAGTTTTTCTGAAACTTTTTGTCTTTTCAATGTAGTAAAGAATAGCTCTTTTGACATCAAGCGTATGAAGAGCTCGTTCAGCTACTGGGTCTGGCTGAGGGGCAAAAACTGGGAGCTCAACAGAATGGTTAAGGTGAAAAGCTGAAACTACTTAGGCAAGAATTTGTGGTCTGTCCTAAGAACCACCTTGTTGTGATGTATTTGCAAACATTGTTCTTGTATGGTAATGCCTGGAGTTCACCTACTCTTCTGTGAGATGTGATGGCCACAAGGAAAGACAGTTTCCATGTGAAGAATTGCAATTCACAATTATGTAATTGTTCAAATGAGGGACCCATAAGCCTAGTGAGGACAACGTTTAAATTCCATACTGAAGAGGGTGGAATTCTAGGAGGACTTATTCTTTTAAGGCCTTCCATGAATGCTTTGATGCGAGGTACTCTAAACAATGATAGGTGTTGTCTGCTGTAAGTAAGCTGCTATAGCAGCAAGATCTAATCGTATAGATTTGTATGCCAGATTACATCTTTGTAGATGCAGGAGATAACAGATAATGTTTTGAGTTGAAGCATCTAGAGAATTGATTGTGTTATTGCAGTAAATAACAAATCTTTTCCATTTAGCTGCATAGCATGCTCTAGTGGTAGGACCTCTAGCTTCTTTAATGACGTTCATAGTCTGGTGAGAGATTGAGGTAACCAAACTCTAAAACGTCAGGAGCCAGATTGCTAGGTTTAGTTGAGCTGGTTCTTGATGTCTTATCTCTCCATGGTTCTGTGGGAGAAGTTTTGGGAAGAGGTGCAGTTTTTTGGTGCGGTACTACAGAGAGTTCTAGCAGTGTCGTGAACCATGGTTGTTGGGTCCATCTTGGAGAAACCGGGATCATTCTGGGAGACTGTTGCTTGAGTTTGCGCACCAGTAACGGAATGAGTGGGAGAGGCGGAAAAGCGCATGCAAATGTGCCTGACCAGTTCATCCATATCGCATTGCCTTTTGACAATGGGTCTGGATAACTGGAGGCGAAGTTTGGGCATTTTGTGTATAAATCTGTGGCATACAAATCTATGTCTGGGTGGCCCCACATTTGAAAAAAATGAAAAAGAACTTGAGGATGAAGTTTCCATTTGTGAATCTGCTGTTGTTAATGACTGAGAAGATCCGCAATTTGATTATGTATCCCAGGTAGATGCACTGATAAGAGGTATATCTTTTGAGGAATGGCCCATGTCCAAATGATCTGTGCTAGGCATGATAGCTGCATAGAGTGTGTGTCCCCCCCCTTGTTTTTGTGTATAGTACATTGCTATCATGTTGTCCATCCGGACGGGGACAGCTTTGCCTACGAGAGGTTTCTGAAATGACTTTAGGGCGAGAAATATGGCTAGTAACTCCAGGTGATTGATGTGGAGGAGTTTGGTTGAGGGATCCACATACCTTGAATGGTGTGGTTCAAGAGATGAGCTCCCCAGCCGGTGAGCGATGCGTCCGCTGTTAGTACTATTTGTGGAACCGGGTCTAAAAAATGCCACCCTTTGGAAAGATTTTGTGTGTTCCGCCATTGCAGAGAGCGAAATGTGCGGCTGTCTACCAACAACAGATCTTTAAGATGACCTTGAGCTTGGTTCCACTGTTGTGCTAGACATTCTTGTAACGGACGCATTTGGAGTCTTCTGTAAGGGACAATTAAGATGAAAGAGGACATCACCCCTATTAACTGCATGAACATTTGAGCTAGTAGTGAGTGTTGTGGTTGACATTTTTGTTATGAAAGTTTGCATACTGGCTATCCTGGCTTGATTGGGGTGTGCTAGGGCTTTGGAAGTATCTATTGTTGCGCCTAAATACTGTTGGGTGTGAGACGGTTGGAGATATGACGTGGTGAAGTTTATTGTGAATCCTAAGTTGTGCAGCAGCTGGATTGTGTTGTGTGCTTGTTGTACACAACTGCTGCATGACTTGGCTTTTATGAGCCAGTCGTCTAGGTAAGGAAACACATGAATGTGATGGCTTCTTAAATGGGCTGCTACCACTGCAAGACATTTTGTGAAGACTCTGGGTGCTGTTGTGACCCCGAATGGAAGGACTTTGAATTGGTAATGTTGTCCGTCCACTATGAATCGTAGGTATTTCTTGAGAGCAGAGTGAATAGGATGTGGAAGTAGACGTCCTTGAGATCTAAAGTGGCAAGGAAATTGCCTTGTTGGAGCAGTGGGTGGACCTGCTGTAGCATGACCATGTGGAAATGGTCGGATTGTATGTATAGGTTTAGCACTCTGAGGTCTAATATTGGCCTGAGAGAGCGGTCTATTTGGGAAAGAGGAAATAAAGGGAGTAAACCCCTGTGCCTTGCTGGTGTAGGGGAACCAGTCCTATTGCACGTTTTTGCAAGAAAGAGAGAAACTCTTGCCTGAGAAGTGTTAGATGTTCTGTGGACATTGGACGTTGTTTAGAAAGTATGTTGGGGGGGGGGGGGGGGGGGGGGGGCAGAAGTCAGTTCCAGGCAGTAACCATACTGGATACTTTGTCTGACCCTCTTGTCCGTGGTGATGTAATTCCAGACAGGTAGGAACTGTGATAGTCTTCCCCCAATTGGAGTGGAGTGGTCTGGGGGAGTGAAGGAAAGTCACTGTTTTGTGGTGGGGAAGTTGCGGGTGTTAGAACCACTTCCACTGCCCCTGTTAATGCCTCTGTAAGTCCCTCTACAATATCCTCTGTTTGGGGAAGTTTGAGTGGGGATTTTGTAAGTGAAAGAAGTGTCTTTACCAGAGGTCTTGGAGGCGACTCTTAAGAGGAGCGAGGAACCTCTACAAGTTGTTACTTGTAAAGCCCCCATGGATTTGGCTGTATCTGTGTCTTTTCATCTTTTCTAAAGATGTGTCCACAGTGGGTCCAAGCAAGTGTTCCTGATCTAAGGGTTGATTGAGGATGGTAGACTGCACCTCTTGCTTGAAGCCAGATATGCGCAACCATGCAGGTCTACGTAATAACACGCTTGTATTAACTGCGCGGGATGCTGTATCTGCAGCATCGAGGGCATATTTTATTGAGGTGTTTGGGATTAACCTTTCCTCTTGTATGAGATCATTTGCTTTGGTCTTGTACTCATCTGGAAGGTGTTGCATAAGTTTTTCAAGTTTATCATAGTGAGCCCTGTCGTACCTTGCAAGTAAAGCTTGCGAGTTAGCAATGCGCCAGAAGTTTGCTGCCTGGGATGCAACCCTTTTACCTGATGAGTCTAGGAGCTTTGAGTCTTTGTCTGGCGGAGGAGCATCACCTGTTAACCCCATTATCTTGCCAGGGATACTAGATAGTTATGTTTTTGTATTATCAAGTTAATGGAAAGTATATTCTTACTCCGGATTTCACATTTGATCTACAAACCTGTAGAGTATACACACTGATTCTCCCCAAAAAAACGAATAAACGCAAAACCAAAATCAAGGTGCTATTATCTTAAAAATAGGTAATTAAATATACGTAAATACCACGTGTTGCTTTTGAACATTTAGTAACTTGCATTCCCCAGAGAACTTACTGAATACATATTTATACAGAATTGCACTCGTTTATCTCGTCACTCTTGGTAGGCATTCCATTTTACACCATTCTCGATTTGACCATGTCATCCGGACGCCGTCAAATGCAAGAAAATACATAAATCTCAAGCTCCACCTACTGGACATTTGGGGCGAATAATTAATTTAACCAACAAGAAAACTAACTTTACTTTGAATGCAAAATCTGTTTGATTATAAACAAGGTTATTCATTTTATCTAACCGAAAGATTCCAACTGCGCAAGTAGGTTTCCCTGCTCTCCCCAATACTTTTACTTGGCCTAAAACAAACATACTCCATTACTCTTAAATTGAGGAATTGTCTTAATGTATCACAGATTATTTCTGTCTACGTTGATTTTGCTATCACCGCCCGCTTGTAATTTGCATAATATACCTCGCCATGTTAGGTAAGAGAACATTATTTTCATTTTCCAAAGCAATTGCAACAACATACTCTGCTGTGGTCTATTGTCTTTAAAAAAAAAAAAATTTCAAAGTAAAATCTATCGCTACGTTTTTTGAATTTCTATTTAGGTCATCATTGACGTAGTTATTAAAATGCTAATCTCAATGTCTTGCTTCATGAAATGGCAAGAGTTTTGTCATTTTTAATGACCTGTTCTGAATGTGAACTATAGGTTTTTTAGAGTGCATTTATTATGTTATAATCGATACACTCTGCTATGTCGTAGGGTCACTGTTTTTCTGATTCCAAACATTTTCCTGTTCAGGGCAAGTGCAGTTGGTCTATGAAAATGGCAATTTAGGTTATTTACGATCTCCTACTAGTAGCTAGTTTTGATTATGGGTTTGCGAAATTCGCATAGATTGCTTTTGCGGTGTATTAACTTTCGGTAAAATTATGCGAAATGCAAATCAGTCACTGTGTGCTATTTTTTGAGCAAAATGCATCCTCACAAAGCTTTCACTCAAGCACGGATTTCTCGCTAAAAGTGCAAAAAACACAAATCACTTTGCAGAGAAGCCCACGCTCTATTTCTGTGCGTTTTCAGCACATGTTTACAGCAAATGGCACAGAATCAAGCAAAGTGGCTTAAAGCAGTAATTTGGAATGTTGCGAAACAAGCATAACACAAAATTACCCTGGCATAACTTACATTTTGCTCTGCCCGAATAGTGATTCCTTCATATATAATCTTTCAATTCAGAGCACTTACTCCTCACTTGGAGAAAATGCCCCTTGGAGATATTCTTTTTGACGTGTGTGTTTGTTGCAGAGGTGCACTCTTAACATTGAGTTCGTTTCTGGAAGAGAGTTCCCTTTACAGTACACCATGGAAGTCAATTAAGCAAACAGGAAGCAAAGGATTGCAATATTTTTAGCAGCTGGCCGGTAAGTCTTTTCGCCTTTTCCCTATCCAGTACTAAGCATTTTTATTGATGTTTGGTTCACTTCATCTTTAAGCCTTCACAATCTTTTTTCCACATAAAGTTTACTTGCCAAATTGCGTCCTATTTACCCCCCCTTCCCTCTCCCCCCCACCAATCTAGAGGATTTTCAAAGTCTCCAGTGTTTACGGATTCTACTCGAGGGAATCTAAAATATATTCAATTATTATAATATATTTTTTTGGGTGTGGGAGCGAGGAATGGGGAAAAATTGCCTGTTAGGTGTCCTTTATTTTTCTTCTAAAAACGGTATTAAAAAACTGAGGTGCACCACATTTACAACAAATAATCACAGAAAGTGGTCAAACAGAGAACTCTTCTATTTCTGGATCTAGCCACAACATAGCAACATATTTTGGCTCAACAATAATATTGTAATAATCAACCTCCCCTTGAATTTGAAACTATTCATCTTTTGTTTGCAGGAGCAGTAAAGTGTCAAGCAGGTAATTACTTTCGACGGAATAAAAGTGGTTGGTACATTTTCTCTTAAACTGCTGCCTTCTAAATCCTAGAAAATGGGTGCAAATAAATACTTTTAGAAAACATGGTTACGGTTACCTAGAATCCCAGCGGTCAGTTTTCGGATCAAATTTGTAGGTAGGGATGAAGCCAATGTGTCCTTCAATGAAATCCGAGAAAACATTCTTCAAATCACGTTGAATATTCAACTAAAAAATACAAAATAACATAACATGAGCGAATCTCTTCTCAACTGTTGAGTTTGCACGTGACTTGCCTTCTCATCAAATCTGTTTTGCTATTTTTTTTTTTTATCCAAGTGCCCTTTCTGCCAGCGACATGAATGGAATATGCTACTTACCAGTATGCATCTGTTCTTGGCATGTAGGGCTGCTGACATTCATATCTGTGCATAGATCACCGCCTAGTGTTGGGTCCGGATGATTGCACATTGTTGTTCTGGAAGAGTCTTCGAAGTATCACGAGATAGGTGGCTCCTCCCCTGGACTACAGTGCCCATGGGCATCCTCTCCATCTTCAGATTGTTTTTCGCCATTGTGGCAGAGATGGAGTGTAATACAGTAAGTGATGACCATGCGCAAGAATGATTCTAATGCTACAGCTGCGACAGGCAGCGGGGAGGAGGGCGGGCGATACGAATGTCAGCAGCCCTACATGCCAAGAACAGATGTATACTGGTAAGTCGCATATTTCGTTCGAGGCATGTGGGCTGCTGAATTCATATCTGTGCATAGAATAAATAGCAGTTACCTCCTTAGCGGTGGTTGCCCGTGCCAGCTGCAGCAGTCTGAAAAAGAGTTTTGAGAACAGCCTGTCCTACAGCAGCTTGCTGTTTGGAGTGTACATCTACGCAGTAGTGTTTGGTAAATGTATGTATGGTGGTCCATGTGGCTGCTCTACATATATCCTCTAGGGGAATGTTACCTAGGAAAGCCATGGATGCCCCTAACTTGCGTGTGGAATGCGCTCTTGGGGGAACCATTAATGTGCGTTTAGCTTTTTGATAACAGATCTGTATGCACTTAACAATCCATCTGGCTATACCGGATTAGGAAATGGGGTTGCATTTGTGTTGAGGGGAGAAGGCAACAAACAGTTGCTTAGTTTTCCTGAAATCCTTTGTCCCGTCAACGTAATACAGGAGAGCTCTTTTAACATCTAAAGTGTGCAGTGCTCGTTCTGCCACTGAATCAGGATTTGGGAAGAAAACAGGTAGCTCTATGGTTTTGTTAATGTGGAACTGCGACACCACCTTAGGCATGAATGTAGGGTTGGTACGCAGCACTACCCTATTAGCATGAACCTGCATGAAAGGCTCTTGAATAGTTAGTGCTTGAAGCTCACTAACTCTTCTTAGCGATGTGATTGCCACTAGAAAGGCCACTTTCCATGTTGGAAACTGTATCTCACAAGAGTGAAGAGGTTCAAAGGGTGGTCCCATTAATCTGGTGAGAACCACGTTCAGATTCCAGACAGAAGGAGGGTGTCTGGGAGGAATCTTTTGAGTCCCTCCATAAAAGCTTTATGGCTGGCACCCTGAAAAGAGAAAGAGGCTGTCTGTTCTGAAGATAAGCTGCCATCGCAGCCAAATGTATCCTGATGGAACTGTATGCCAGATTGCATCTGTATAGATGTAGCAAATAACAGATAATGTTTTGCGTGGACGCATCCAGCGGATTTATGTCATTATTGGAACAGTAAATGACAAATCGCTTCCATTTGGCCGCATAGCATGCCCTGGTAGTAGGTCGCCTTGCCTCCTTGATGATGTTCATACAGTCAGGGGGTAAGTTGAGGTAGCCAAACTATGACCTCAGGAGCCATATTGCAAGGCTCAACTGTTGCGGATCTGAGTGCTGAATGTCTCCATGGCTCTGAGTGAGGAGACTGGGAGTGAAGCGCAGTCGTTGGTGAGGCACCACTGAAAGTTCTAGGAACGTGGTGTACCACGCATGCCTTGCCCACGTTGGAGCAACCAGGATGAGCGTCATGGTGTTGTCGCAGTTTGCGTGCCACTAGCGGGATAAGCGGTGCTGGAGGAAAAGCGTACACAAATCTGCCTGACCAGTTCATCCATATCGCATTGCCCTGAGACTGCGGGTGTGGGAACCTGGCGGCGAAGGTTTGGCATTTTGCGTTTTCCTGTGTGGCGAATAGGTCTATCTCTGGATGACCCCACTGCTGGAAATATGGTTGGAGCACCGAAGGGTGTATCTCCCACTTGTGCATCTGATGGCTGTGCCTGCTGAGCAGGTCCGCCATCTGGTTGTCCTTGCCCGGGAGATGTTCCGCCATGAGGAACATGTTCCTCTGAATGGCCCACTTCCACATGCTCTGGGCTAGATGAGACAATTGTGGTGAGTGTGTGCCTCCCTGCTTCTGGATGTAATACATGACAGTCATGTTGTCCGTCCGGATTAGCACGACTTTGTTGCACAAATGCAACATGAATGCCTTCATTGCCATGAAGATTGCCATCAGCTCCAACAGGTTGATATGCATCTTTTGCTGCCGAGTCGTCCTTAGTCCCTGCACGGTATAATGGAGGACATGCGCTCCCCGGCCCTGGAGAGATGAGTCTGTTGTCAGCACTATTTGTGGGACAGGCTCTAGGAACGGTCGTCCCCTGCAAAGGTTTTGTGTGTTCCACCAATGCAGAGTTGTATGGACGACCGGTCACCAACACTAGGTCTTTTTGATGTCCATGAGCCTGGTTCCACTGTTGTGCTAAGCACTCTTGAAGGGGGCGCATGTGTAGCCTCGCGTGCGGGACTATGAAGATGCAGGAGGCCATCATACCTATCAGCTGCATAAATACCTGCGCTGGGAGTGAGTGCTGGGGCCTGAACTTTTGAATCAGCAATTGCATGCTGTTGACTCTGGCAGCGTTGGCCTGCGCTGTCAGAGTGTTTATTGTCGCACCTAGGTACTGCTGCACATGTGCGGGTTGAAGGTGTGATTTTGGGTAGTTTAGTTAAAATCCTAGACTGTGTAGGAGATGAATTGTGCGGGACATGTGGCTGGCACACTACTGGGCTGACTTCGCTTGGACAAGCCAGTTGTCCAGATAAGGATAGACATGGATGTGTTGTCTTCGAAGGTGCGCAGCCACTGTCGCCAAGCACTTGGTGAACACCATGGGGGCAGTAGTGACGCCGAAAGGCAGGACCTTGAACTGGTAATACTGGTTGTTGACGGTGAAATTGAGATATTTCCTGTGACTTGGGTGAATGGGAATGTGGAAATATGCATCCTTTAGGTCTAGGGTTGCTAGGAAGTCCCCCTGACTGAGCAATGGCAGAACTTGTTGTAAAGTCAGCATGTGAAAATGTTCTGACAAGATGTACTGGTTCAGGGGTCTGAGGTCGGAGGTCTAGAATGGGCCGGAGAGACCCGTCCTTCTTTGGGATTAAGAAGTACATCAACGCCTTCATCGTCATCGGCCTCGAAGATGTTCTCCGGGTCAGGCGCCGTTTTCTGCACCGGCTGTCGTGCGGCGCGTCGAAGTCGAAGCGTCTTCTTAGACCGGAACTTGGAACAGGCCATACAGCTGGCCTCGTCGTGGTCCAGAGATAAACATTTATTGCACACTGGGTGCACGTCAATTTGAGGGTATTTGGAGTTGCTGACGGGGCATCTCTTGAAGGGGCTCCGTTCCATCGTCGATCGTTGTTGGGGCCTTTAGTGTCGAAAAAGGCAAACGGCCTTCGACGTCCTGTTCGAAGAACTGGATCAAGTATAGGTACCGAACGAGAGACAATACCGACGCCCCGAAGGCCTTTTGGCCTTGCGAAAAGTGTTTTATATCGATTCCGAACTTGAGTCAAGAAAGTACATCCGAACCCAATGGCGGAAAAAAACTATCTGAAGATGGAGAGGATGCCAATGCGCACTGTAGTCCAGGGGAGGAGCCACCTATCTCGTGATACTTGAAGACTCTTCCAGGACAACAATGTGCAATCATCCCGGCACAACACTAGGCGGCGATCTATGCACAGATATGAATTCAGCAGCCCACATGCCTCGAACATGGAGTTAAGACCCATTTAGGCTTCTTCAAGATGTTTAAAGTTGGCTCATGGGGGGGTTGCGAGGAACTGTCAATTTAGTCGCTGAATGGTATCGATTCTCCTCTAAGAATCTCTTCCATTGAAGGGCTATCTCCTGCAATAATTGGATTTTTAAACAGAATTTGCATGCTCTTCTTATGCTGCAGCCTTACTACTTAAAGGACTGTCCCCACCAATCTCTGCGTTGTTTTGAAGATTTGGTGGTAGAAGGGGTGTGCCTCCCGTAATAATGATATTTATGGCTTTTTGGTAGACCGATATGACAAAACAGATTTGCTTACGATGTAGATAATTAAACATTTACATAAAGTGAGACCAATGTCATTCTTTTTTTAGCCATTCTTCAGTGGTGTAAAAAAATGTCCAGTTGCAATATTAGGTTAACATCTTCAGTAGAGCGAGTCTTGGAGAGCAGCATGAGGTTTGGTACTCGCAGCTGCTAATGGTCTGTGGACTCTAAACTTGCCTTGCAGTTATGCACATTTTGGTCAGCCATTTAGTTAAATGTCTTGATGAGTGGGCAAAAATTTAAGCCCAATTTATGAGTCACTCCTAGTGTGTTTTAAGGAAGATCATTTGTATCTCTCTTTTGATGAGTGGTGAATTCTTAGCTTATCTCCCTCAGGAGTATTTATGAGAGTATTCGATGGAGGGAAGGTTCTTCTGTACCCATCCTTATGTCAGCGGTTGCATTCAAAAGATTTCCCAGCAAGTTCTTATATTTTTGGGAAATCTCATTTATTGCAATTATCATGGTCGCTGGGACTTGTACGCCATGTCCTATTCCTTTTCTTTTCAGAGTTGGATGCAATGCCAGAAAGGATTCCCTGATGAGGTTAGTCTTCATCGAATAGTTGACTGCCATGGTAATTTTATGACCCATATGTGATATGGGCAATGCTGCCAGAAACACTAGAGGATTGACTGGACTTTATCGTGGCGCAGCAGACAGGCCATAATCTGTATTGGGTATAATGCTGGGGTTCTGTGTTATGGTTGATGTGTAATAAGGTGAGCAGCCAAACTGTTAGAAAAGTTCAAATATCCTCTCCATTGTGTGAGCAGTGATTGAAAGGCATTCAGGTCCGTAAGCATCATTTGAATTCCCCGCAGCGTCCTATGTTGCGGAGCCAAGGATGTTATGGAAAGTGTAATGGCTTTTACCTCTGCTAATACAGCAGAGTGAGCAGTTGCCTCCATTACTTGTTTATGAGCTTGCTGCCTGGTGGATTGGTACCCAGCTAAAGCCTCCAAAAATAGCAGTTACCTCATGGCCCGGCTTGGACATATCCCAAAGGTATGGAACGTGTGACTCAGAGTTCAAGTGGCCGTGGATCAGTCAGCTTAAGGTCTATGGAGGATAGTAGGTTTCAGTAGGACATGAAATGGTCATTTTTGGTGGCAGAGTAATATTGGCAAGGGAGGAGTGAGGAATCAGAATTGGAGGTGAGGATCATAAAAAAAACTGTTGTAGAAGGAGCAAGAGCTTTACATTGTATTCCAGTGAGCTTTACATTGTATTCCAGTGAGCTTTTAAGAAGGTGTTACCAGTGTTCTCGGTATACTCATATCAAAAGGGAGTCACTGTTCCCTAGTAGAGAGAGAAAAAGAAGGAAAGTAAGAGGTACTTTCGTTGTGTGCTACTCTATTTGTGGGGGCAGTGTGTCCTCATCTTAATGCCCTCACACACCCTGAAGGATGTCATGCGTCATCATTGGGCTTTTGCTCCTTGTCGGGCCAGCGCTCCAATGCCCTATGGGTCCCCCGAAGGGTCTCTTTTTCAGAGATCTTTTGATGAAGCCGTATGGGTGCGTCGGTGTAAGTGGCAGTGACGTCCTAGAAGGTGCATTAAAAAATGGCTGGAGGGAGAGTAATTAAGTTTTATTAAGGTGTTTCCTATGTCATTATTAAAACAAAGTGTATGGTACTGCTTTAGGGAGCATTATGTCCCTTGGTAGCTGGGCACCTATATGTCCCTAGTGGGCATATGTTCTGGTCAACAGGTTTCACACTTTGTGGTCTCAGGGGGAGATCCAGGGCACTTCGTCATGACAGAGTGAGAAAGTTGTATCTACAGTGGCCCAAAAATGTCGGTGCCCCCGGATAAATGAAGGGAGTAGAACTTCTGAAACGACAAGAGTCAAGAAACAAAGGGGGCGTGGCTTGATCGCCGACGGGAATGGCGGCGTGAGCTCGGAGCTCCGCACCGGATCCCGCAATTATCCGGATTAAAGTGCGGCGAACCGCGAGGAAAAGGTCACCGATCCAAGGGCGACGACCAGGACTGTAGCGGCGCTGTCTGGCGCGTTTGAAATAACCTGAATACTGCCGAACAAAGGAGTAAGGACGGAGAGGTCTTCTAGCCGGCACAGAGACAAAATGGCGCCCAGGATTTGATCGAACCCTGAAGGGCGGCAACTCGCGCGAGTGAGCAAAGCTCCAACAAGACTTGGCGGGGGTGAGCGCATACGCCACGTAGAGCAGGAGGGCGAGCGGCACATGGAGGCGAGAGAGTGGAGCGACCCACTCGGCGCCGAACCAGTGAACGGGAGAACCGGAAGGCAACTAGTGGCGAGCGGTGAGACGGGGTAAGTGGAGAGGAGGCCTGCGGGGAGCTGGAGGACGGAGCCCTGTGCTGAGCGGGGGATACAGGGCAGCACAGCCGAACGGGGGATGAAACCGGGACACACCGAACCGCTAAGTGGTAGGAGGGAGTCCTCACAGGTGAACAGAACCGTTGGAGGGGGATCCGGCTTTGCACAGAGGCCGCTAGAACTGGGTGGAGAGGATTGCCAGCCGGAAACCCATTGAGGCACCACACCAAGAGACAGGAGGACATGTGCTAGGCCCCGACCTGCATTACTCGCACGGTAAACCACTGAACTTGGGGGCTGGAACACGATCCGCTGACCCCCCCCTCTGGTTAGAAGTACACCCGAGATCTAAACTGGGGAACACATATCGGCGAGTGCTGGACACAGGACTGTGACGCCGACAGGTGCCAGTGGGGTGCTATAAAGGCACGGAAGAGGCCCCTGAATAATCAGAAGAGCAAGGTCACAAAGAAGAGGGACTGGAGACACTGGAAAGCCTCAAATACGCTGACCTTGAGAAGTCTCTTATCTGGAGACTAGGCCCGCAGATGAGGACAGTGATGTGCATGGCTGGTTGACCGACCAACCTTATCACTGCTGAGTGTCACCACATTGATGTAAAGAAGGGGTAGAGGCACTGGCTCAATACAAAGACATCCTGCGTTAGGAGCTGCAGGTAGGACTGCGAAGCTGGCGGTGGCCGACACCTGGGGAGAACAACTCACTTGTGCCTAGAGATTGCCGTGGTCAGGGCTGTGCGAACGGCCGGCTCCCGAGGGTGCCCGAAGTGGCGTGAACCCAACATGTGGGGCCCCCCTCCCCCCAACCCAGTCAGGCCTGAGCTTCCCCTGGCGGCATAGGAGGTATACTGGAATCGAGAGAAGATTCGAGACATGGGGAAACCCAAGGGGAAAACGGATGGTACTGCGACAGCAGAGACGCAAGACCCTACCATGTCGGGACCCGCGGATCTCCAACAACTGCAAGACCGCATACTAGAGGCCATAACGGCAACAAAAGATGCCTTGCAACAGGACATCGCACAGGTGGCATCTGGATTGGGGCTACTCCGTGCAGATCATGCCAAGTTAACGGACAGAGTTAAGCAAAACGAAGTGGCACTGCAGGAGTTGGCCCCCGCTCACTCAGTCCTGGAAAGAAAAATGGAAAATGCCCTGGCCCGACTACAAACGCTGGAGAGGAGAGCTGAGGACGTCGAAAACAGGAGCAGGTGTAATATCCGTTTGGTCGGCCTACCGGAAAAAATTGAAGGGGGAGAGGCAAGCGCTGGTGATCCCATTGCTGAAGCCGGGGAGGGAGAGTAGTGACAAGGCTTCATATAGACCATTATCCATGTTAACAATGGATTATAAAATTCTCAGTAGTATATTAGCGGCCCGATTGCTGCCATGCATGACCTCGCTGGTCCACGAATACCAATCGGGCTTCATCCCTAAGCGCAACACCACCTCGAATATTCGGAGACTCATACGCCTCATGTGCGCTGACAACTCCGAAGCACAAGTGCCATTGATCCTCTCTGTAGACATAGAGAAAGCCTTTGATAGCCTGGAGTGGGACTACTTATATAATGTATTGAAATGCTTTGGGCTGGGCGAAGAATTTATCAAAGGACAAAAGTATTATATACCTCAGCGATGGCAAGGGTACGAGTGGGGAGATTGTTATCGCCCCAATACCAGGTAACACGTGGGACAAGACAGGGATGCTCGCTGTCCCCCCTCTTGTTTGCACTCGCGATAGAACCTTTAGCCAGTGAGATCAGGACGGGTAGACATTATAGAGGATTAGACGGCAGAGATGGGAGACACCTTACATCCCTCTACGCGGATGACCTATTGCTATTTCTTGAAAAGGCGGAAGAGGCCCCGACTGGAGCTGAAAGGCTGTTGCAACGCTTTGGGGAGCTTTCAGGCCTAAAAGTCAATTGGTCTAAGACGTGTATGTTTCCTGTTCGGCAGGGAGAGCCTAGACCAGATATACACCCGTTGATAAAATGGGAACCCACCTGCTTGAAGTACCTTGGGGTGTACACATACCACACACCGGCGGATATGCTGGAGGGTAATGTGGGTCGCTGTATACGAGCATTGAATAGTAGTATGGCCTTCTGGATGACCCTGCCTCTCATTGATGGGCCGGATCTCCCTATTGAAAGTGGTAGCCCTGCAGAGACTCTTGTACTACTTCCGAACGCTACATGTGTGGATACCCAGCTCCATTTTCAAAGCGCTGAAATCGCAGCTCTCTTCATATCTTTGGGGCACGGGAGGTGCAGAGTCGCCCAGAATACACGCCTTAGACCGAAGGATGAGGGGGGGACTTGTAGTCTCGAACTTTGAACTACATTATCTAGCAGCACAGTTGCCGCTCTTTACGCAAGAGGTGGCGAGAGTGTTCAGAGGCCCAGAACAGGAGAGAGAGAGAGAGGCATACATCGGCACGTCCTGGCTTATATAACGTTACAACAGAAACTGAGCTTGCGAGACCTAACCATAGAGGAACGAACGTTCCGACTTTGTTGGAACAGATCCCAACGCCTGGCGGGAGTACGCCACCCATACGCGCCGGAAATTCCAATTGGAATGGTGACGGCGCTGCCGCATGGAGTGGACTGGTCACATCTGCAGGTTTGGGAAGAGGCGGGACTGCAAGTTGTAGGAGATTTGTATGAGGATGTAGCGCTACTGCCTTACCAGACGCTCCAGGAAAGATTTGACCTACCAAGAGGAGATTTCTTATTGCATGCCGCGATCACCAGGGCTGTGCAGGCACACTGTTAGGAGGGATTGATGGAGCCCACAACAACTATGGCCTGCCAGTATACCATGATGGCAGTGGGCACCTACAAAGCGGTCAAGTGCCTCTACGGCAGAATGCTCCGTGAAAACCTACCACCTTTGACTGTATTGAAAAACAAATGGGAAGCCGACATATGTAAAGAGATCCCGGAGACAGCCTGGGCGCAGATAATGGGACGAGCCCGCAAGAGCACTAGGAACGCGCGCTTCCAACTAGTACACTTTTTTATATTGCATAGGGCGTACTTCACACCGGGGAAAATCCGTGAATATTTTGGAGTGCCTGAAGCAGCATGCCCGAGATGTACTAGAGAAGCAGTAGAATTAGACCATATGCTATGGACTTGTCCAATGCTGGAAGATTATTGGAAGACGATAGGGGATGTGTTAAACGAGGTGACGGGGAGGCAGCTGCAGTTTGAAATGGCTATCCGAGTCCTGCACTGGTTCCCTCACCCCCCCAAGAACAAGAACACTAGCAAATTCATTGACATGGATCTTATATTAGCCAAACGCGAAATCACTCGACATTGGAAGGCAAGAGCTGGTCCCTCGTATAGACGATGGATGAGTGAATTCCTGAAATGGGCTGCTTGCGAAAGCTCCCTCAGATATCAGATGGCGCACAGGCGACAGGATGATAAAGCATTAGCTGCAGCGACGGCATGGGAGGTGTTAGTACAGGCCCTAAGAGATCTGGAGACACAAGCCGAGGAAGAGGAGCAAGATATTGAAAGGGAGCCCCAACAACGCACCGAGGATACATTACACCCCGAAACACTTGACACTCCTGGTACATAGCACTAGAAAGCAAACTGAGAAAACATGTGGAAGTGGTGGAACTATAGGGAGGGGAGGGGGGGGGGGGGGGGGAGACCACATCAAGAACACAAAGGGCTCTAGATTGCGCATCAGCGCCCCTAGGATACGTTATAGGTTCACCCTCCACGACATATTATACAACACCACTAGATTAGTGAGGAACTCCTGGAGAATAACAAGTAGAGACACCTGACACCGAGATGGGGGGTTCCTATTAGGCATAAACATCCGGTAAGAGCTCCAAAAGATTATGGAGAGAATGGGTATTACGAGCTACACTAAGGAGTATTTAGTACATCACGATCGTTCGTTAAGTTAACGCTGCGATGTTGGTTGTTGGGGGGGGGGGGGGGGGGCTTTATGTTGGAAGGGTTGTTCATGAAAGGAAAAGCAGGCACGAGTTCCTCCTGGTAGATGGCTACGATGGACTATTACTTTACGCCCTTTAATTTATCCTGAAACACGCCGCCCGGCCTCCGGGATGTGGGCTAATGGGCTGTGTAAAGAACTGCTGGAAGATTGGCACGTTGTGTCCACTAGATATAGAACTGTACGATGTGATAACATGTGACATATATTACCTGCAATAAAAACATTAAAAAAAAAAAAGTCAAGAAACAAAGATACAGTTTACCATTAGTGTATCTATACCAAAGAAAGTTTTGCTAAGGTCTGGGTTCTCCATTGGAGGGCCAGGTGCTTGTAGTTTGTAGCGTGATCTTTACTGTGAACGGTCGCTTTATATATACACATGAGCTAAAAGTGCTGTGGTCATTTTAGAAATTGTTAAAAGGGAAGTTATAGCTAAGTGACAGACACATAACCCAAGAGAACATATGACAATTTCCCTACATAAGAAAGGAAAGCCCTTCAAGACCTCAACGATGATCCGGCAATCACCATAAAACTTGCAGAAAAAGGTGGAGCTATCGTCATCCTGAACACCGACTATAGCAATGAATACATTAGACAACTAGCCGACACAAAATACTACCACAAAATAGACACAGACTCCACGGAATCGCTCACGAAAAGAATCAGCATCTCAGTGATGGAAGCACTATCGAATGGTTGGATCACCAAGAACATAGCGGAGTACCTAGTGAACACAAAACCAGACCATGGCAAAACTTCCATTGGTATAAATACCCTAATGGTAAACTCTATCTTTGTTTCTGGACTCTTGTAATTTCAGAAGTTCTACTCCATTTAACCGGGGGCACCAACATTTTTGGGCAACTTTCTCACTCTGTCATGACGAAGCGCCCTGGATCTTCCCATGAGACCATTAAAGCGTGAAGCACAAGTTACTACTTGTGTAACGATATATCTGTAAGAGACATTAGTTAGTGATAGATTCCTTACCTTAGAATATCCCCAGGCGTCAGACTGGATCCGGAAATTTTTGCGTAGCAATACCCCTGCGCGTCGGTAGGCGTCGTCTGCGGCTCCGCGTCCGTCGTCGGCGTCGGTGGCTCCGGAATGACGTCGGAGTACTTAGATGCCACCCATGCGCGCTGACGTCAGTTCTGATACACAGAGCAATGATAGAACCAACACTGGTGCCATGAAACTAGGGCCCTGGAAGGGGATGACCTTAACCCTAGATATCGGTTCACAGAACGGTGAGGATGGGTGAGTCGGTACGGAATCTATCACTAACTAATGTCTCTTACAGATATATCGTTACACAAGTAGTTACTTGTGCATCTGAAAGAGACACGTTAGTGATAGATTCCTTACCTTAGAATAGATACCCCAGCAATACCAACCCCGGTGGTGGGTCTGCGAACCAATAATCACACCAGAAAGTCCTGGAGGACGGAACGGCCAAAGAAGCCATCCCTCCGGACTTGGCTGTCCAGGCAGTAGTGTCTTGCAAACGTGTTCAGCGAGGCCCACGTAGCTGCCTGGCAAATGTCCTGTAAGGAGACTCCTCGGCCCAAGGCAGTTCTTGTTGCCGTGGCTCGAGTGGAATGAGCCCGCAATCCAGCAGGGGGCTCCTTTTTGGCCATGGAGTAGCATGCCTGAATACACAAGATGATCCACCGCGGAATGGTCCTCTTGTGTATCGCCTTTCCCTTCTTCGCGCCCACGTAACCAACAAAAGAGTTGGTCATCCACCCGAAACTGGCGTGTGCGATCTAGGTAATAAGAGAGCGCACGTTTTGGGTCCAGACGGTGGAGCCTCTCTTCCACTTTCGAGGGATGCGGAGGCGGAAAGAAGGTGGGCAAGGTAATGGACTGCCCAATGTGGAAGGCTGTGACAACCTTGGGCAGAAAGGAAGGTCTCGTACGCAACACCACCTTGTCCGGATGAACAGAGAGGAAAGGTGGAGTAGAAGAAAGAGCCTGGAGCTCACTCACTCTCCTGGCAGAGGTAATGGCATTTAGACATAGAGTACCTAGAGGTCAACAGACAAAACATGAAACTCTACTGCGGCAGCAAGAACTTACACCATACATAAAAGATTAGTGGAAAACGACAAGGAGTGAAATTAAACGTGAAATCACAATTTTAAACACTCCAAAGGCTGGAAAAAATTCCCATCAGATAGCCACTCTGTACCGCCCTCGTTTACATCATTTGGGTCCTCCTTGCCCAGGAGATGTAAAGGAAAGGTCAGTAAATGTTATTGTGACCTGTTGTGATGTAAATGATGGTGTGTTAATGAGGGGGTGCAAAAGTAAATTAACTCAGAGGTTCTGTGGCTACTGAAAAATTAGCAGTGTCAAAGGAAAGAGTGAACGTGGTGAATATAAAATTGGATACACTAGATGAAAATATGAATTTTAATTGTGTCACCTAGTCTCCCACGGCTAAAAAAGTGCAGATACAGATTTAACAGAATATCTGTGGTGGATGGTAATGGCAACCAGGAAAGCAGTCTTCAGGGTAAGAAGACTGAGAGGACAGTTATGGAGCGGCTCAAAGGGAGCACACATTAGATAAGTGGGTACAAGATTCAAGTCCCACTGGGGCATCACGAAGGGAACAGGAGGGAACATGTGTGTGATGCCCTCCAGAAATCTATTTATAATGGGGGACTTGAATAAGGAAGGCTGATCAGGTAGCCATAAGAAGGCGGAAAGAGCAGAAAGGTACCCCTTAAGAGTTCGAACACGCCGGTTACTAAACGCCGGCAACACTCGACTACCCACACCAGCCGAACGCGATTGTCAAAATCCCAGGCAACCGGCCCCCACCCTTTTCGGTAAGTTACCGACCGATTCAGCGACTCCATTGAGAACGAGATACTTTTTTAAGCCCATACCAAACGGCGGGCATTAATATTTTCCCGTGCTTTCTTTCCAGATCAGGCACAAGCAAAGATCGACTTAATCGTAAGCTCATATTTTCTACTTTTCACGGACAAATCACTTTTTAATTAATTTTGTTTTACTATCGGACACGGAATAACGTTCACGGCACCCTAGCAAATTACTGCGTTAGCACGAATAAAATGTACACACGAATGTATGACTCGTGTATGCTTTCCATATTTTCACCTACACCTTTATCACTCGCTCCTACACACCAGATACCCTCAGGATTTTAGTATTCATGCTACTGTCGTTTTAAAGGATGTCTATGTACACTTGGCTACTATGCTTTAAATCTATATTACTATTATAAAGAGAGAACTCTCACCTTTGAGCCAGGTAAACTCGGGAACCACAGTGCCTATCTATACACCCGATACACCGTTAAAGTCGGCAGGGTGTGTAGATGGTCATAGGGGTTAAAAATGTAAAACAAAAACCTTATATAAAAAGTTCATTTAAAAAAAAAAGTAGTTCCCCAAAGCAGCGCCGGCACCGACGTGCGTCGTCACGTCAGGAGCAGGGGAGGAGCGGCGGACATGGCGCGCGGGGGGGGGGTTGGAGCGGTAACGTGCAAGGCGCTTGAGATAATTAGACTGACACATTTTGCCACCATTTTGCCTCGCTAATGCGTCCTTCCATCCAGCTAATAGTGCAGAATGCCAATACTGCCAAGTAATTTCACTGCACTTATTTGATACCATGCATATGGGCAAAACTATATGCAAGAAGTAATTTATCTCTCAGAATTAATCAATTCAAATCTGCATTTTATTTGCACAATTCTTTTTTGTATTTTTTCAAAACATTTTTTGTTTCAACGATACTTTTTGAAGCACATTACAAATGAACAATACAAAAGATAACCATGTCACAACTTACCTATATACACCATTCATACCAAAAGACATTGCAATCATACTGTAAACACATTCAAACTACTAACAATATAAAAGACAATACATTTTTTGTACAATTATATACAATTTATGAGAGAGAAACCATAGATATGCGTTTTTAGATATGAATCACTTTGATCAAAAGATTTGTTCAGTTCTCTTATGGTTTCCACGTGAGAAACGTGATATAGAGGGGTCTACGCGTTTCAAACTCCTTAGTTTTGGAGTTCTCGTCAGGACCAATAGCTCTCTAAGTGTAGCAAGATGTGCCTCATGTATTCATCATCTATCGCGGAGCATCCTGTGGACGCCGTCCCCAATGTACGGTACGGTGCCGCTGAGTGCCGCTTCCGACGGCCTTTGGAGATTTTTATTTCCATGAGGAGGCCCGTCTACTAATCCTGTTTTACAGGTAACGGGTGACGAGGAGGATTGGGAGGGGTCTGAGGACACTCTGGCACTGGAGTGTCAGTCTCAACAGGACTGGACATATGAGCTTGGGGAGGCCAGTGGTCTTGACACATCGCCAGACACTGGATTTGCCCCCCCCCCCCCCCCCCCCCCCGACTGTGGCTTCGGAGGAGGGGTCTACATATAGTGTGGTGTTGATGAAGGCAGCCAAGGCCTTACACCTTGAGCTCCCCGTCGCGGCTGTGAAGACTAACCTCCTCACTGAGGTCCTCAAACCGCAGTCAAGCTCCAGCGAGCCTCTGCTGCCATTCAATGAGGCCTTATGTGACGTTCTTGTGGGCACTTGGTCCAGGCCCGCCTGTGGATTGGAACGTGGCCAGACGCTACCGCCCGGCCCGGGCGACCCGTGCTTTTTGTCCACAAATCCCACCCCGAGAGCCTGGTCATCCAGGCCTCCAATTCCCAGACCGCATTCCCGTCGGCCCCGTCCGACCGGGAATCCAAGAGATACGAACAGTTCGGGAAGAAGGTGTTCTAGTCTGTAAGCTTAGGGCGGCGGTCTGTCAATACCGCCTGTCTCTTGGGCCGCTACACCCACACTCTGTGGGACGCGGTTGCGGACGTGCTGCCACAATGTCCGGAGGAGGTCTGGGCTAAACTCGCCCAAACCCTTGCGGAGGGCCGAGATGCAGCGCGTTATTCCATCCGGTGTGGGCTGGATACAACAGACACAAAATTGTTGCAGGTGGTGCACTCCCTATTATTTTGTCTAGTTTGTGGAAGTTTAATATTCAAATTTATAGGTTGGGTGCTCCTTCAGGTGGCGTGTCCGTCCATAACACGTCAGTTAGAACATAACGAGAAAGTGTTGTCATCAAATGATGGTAACAGCCCTGACATTGGGCACACCTTTGTGTTCTTGAAACCAAGACTCCTTATTATTTCATCAGTGTATGGTTTATTTAAAGTTCATTTTGAATTCATCTCACCATCAATCCTTAGAGTTATTTTCACTCTCATCAATCTTATGATTATTCCATTATGCTCCAATGCATGCTGAACTTAGAATTTGACGGTAATTCCACACCTGTTGAATACCGCACCAAACAGTATCGTATTTACCGGGTGGAATATTGCATTCCAAATAACGGCCCACTTGAAAATGAGGTTCTAACAGGCATTCCCTTCTCACTGTAATCCTTCAAATGCACCGGTAAATGGACTTCTTGCTATGAGTGATAGCGCTGGCAAGTTTCAGAGAAAATGGTCTTGCTTAATGTGTCTTTAAGCAGATACATGGAATCACTGTCATTAATTGGTTTCAGTTCACCTGACTGATGTACCACGAAAAACATTCTTCTCTTGTAGCTTGTTTCGTACTGGCACATTTAACCAGTCGTTTACTGTCATCTAGTGGGCACATTGCACATAACTGGCAGATTTTCATGGAACTCGAGGTGAATGGATTTCATTTTCACCCTACGGAGTAGGAGCACTGCCCATTCTGCACTATTGATAAACCAAAACTGGGTATGGGTTTCCAGGCAGTAAGGCCAAACCCTGCCTTAACTACTGTTCCAAAACTGAATGCCAATACTGCCAAGTAATTTCACTGCACTTATTTGATACCATGCATATGGGCAAAACTATATGCAAGAAGGAATTTATCTCTCAGAATTAATCAATTCAAATCTGCATTTTATTTGCACAATTCTTTTTTGTATTTTTTCAAAACATTTTTTTGTTTCAACGATACTTTTTGAAGCACATTACAAATGAACAATACAAAAGATAACCATGTCACAACTTACCTATATACACCATTCATACCAAAAGACATTGCAATCATACTGTAAACACATTCAAACTACTAACAATGTAAAAGACAATACATTTTTTGTACAATTATATACAATTCATGAGAGAGAAACCATAGATATGCGTTTTTAGATATGAATCACTTTGATCAAAAGATTTGTTCAGTTCTCTTATGGTTTCCACGTGAGAAACGTGATATAGAGGGGTCTACGCGTTTCAAACTCCTTAGTTTTGGAGTTCTCGTCAGGACCAATAGCTCTCTAAGTGTAGCAAGATGTGCCTCATGTATTCATCATCTATCGCGGAGCGGGACCACTTCTGGCGTGATATCTTTCTCCTTAGTTCGGGTAGTTGGGTGGTAAACGCCGGAATTATTTGCTCTGTGATGAGTCGGATTGGTGGTCACAGGGCGTCGGTTAATGCAATCCGGGATCTGTGTCTGATCGGGCGCAGAGTCGTATAGCGTCTTCAATTCGCTGTGTGCTCCGTTCGGGAAGACGGGACCCGAACGGAGCACACAGCGAATTGAAGACGCTATACGACTCTGCGCCGCAACACTTTATCGGAGACGTGTTGACCCTTTGGTTCTTGTATTAAAATAGCGGCCACCCTGCTCCTCTTGTACCTCTGCGTATCGTCATGAATGACGATACACAGAGGTACAAGGGGAGCAGGGAGGCCGCTATTTTAATATAAGAGCCTGATAATTGATTAAATCAGCTCTTGCATAAAAAAAGAACCAAAGGGTCAAAACGTCTCCGATAAAGTGTTGCGAGTGTAATTCTCAGAGCATCCAGTTACGCACCGGATCCTTGTGTTATTCCCAGACTTCCGGGGGGAAAGTCTTATATTGACTACACAACGGTGGCTCCCTTGACCTCAAGTGATTTGAAACCTAATAAGGACGGTGCAGAACTCAAACGTCCCCAACTATTTTATGGACATATATCTGGTGAAAGAGTGGGTCAAATTTCCCTAAATTGAATACAGGGATTGATACTGTTCTTTATAGAGAACATTGCCCTGATGAAGGTGCTATCATAAAACCGAAAAGCTGCGTCGACAACTCTGTCGTTTTTAACAAGCACAACAAATTTCTGTGAATGTATCCAGATAATTTTGTAGGTTTTAACAAAGATAATAAATATCTGTGATTTTATTTAATTCTTAACTTTTTTATGGCACTATGAATGTATTAATTCTACCTAATAAATTGTACAATTGTCCAAATATGCAAATGCTACTTACCAGTATGCATCTGTTCTTGGCATGTAGGGCTGCTGACATTCATATCTGTGCATAGATCGCAGCCTAGTGTTGGGTCCGGATGATTGCACATTGTTGTCCTGGAAGAGTCTTCGAAGTATCACGAGATAGGTGGCTCCTCCCCTGGACTACAGTGCGCATGGGCATCGCCTCCATCCCCAGATTGTTTTTAGCCATTGGCAGAGATGGAGTGAAGTATGTGAGTGATGCCTATGCTACGAGCAGATATATATATATATATATATATATATATATATTTATATATATATATATGTATGAAGACTGCAGCTGCTACAGGCGCCGGGGAGGAGGGTGGGCGATATGAATGTCAGCAGCCCTACATGCCAAGAACAGATGCATACTGGTAAGTAGCATTTGCAGTTTGAGGCATGTGGGCTGCTAAATTCATATCTGTGCATAGAATACATAGCAGTCCTCCTATTATCGGCGGCCGCCCGTGCCAGCTGCAGCAGTCTGAAAAAGTGTCTTGAGAACAGCCTGACCAACAGCTGCCTGCTGTTTGGAGTGCACGTCTACACAGTAATGTTTAGTGAAAGTATGTGTGGTAGACCATGTGGCTGCTCTACAAATATCTTCTAAGGGAATATTACCTAAGAAAGCCATAGAGGCCCCCAACTTTCTGGTGGAGTGGGCTCTTGGTGGAATTGTGAGTGTGCGCTTAGCCTTAGCGTAACAGATCTGAATGCATTTTACAATCCACCTAGCGATCCCAGCTTTGGAGATAGCGTTTCCCTTGTGGTGTGAGGCAAATGCAACGAAAAGTTGCTTGGTCTTACGAAAATCTTTGGTCCTGTCAACGTAGTACATTAAGGCTCTTTTAACGTCAAGGGTGTGGAGCATCCGCTCCGCCAGCGACTCTGGGTTTTGAAAAAACACTGGCAACTTAATTGTCTGGTTCAGATGGAATTGAGATACAACCTTGGGTAAGAATTTGGGGTTAGTGCGGAGCACCACCCTGTTAGCGTGTACTTGGAAGAAAGGTTCTTGGATGGTGAGCGCCTGCAATTCGCTAACCCTCCGTAGCGATGTAATTGCTACTAAGAAAGCGACCTTCCAAGTCAGAAACTGAAGCTCACAAGAGTGCAGTGGCTCAAAGGGAGGACCCATCAGCCTAGTAAGAACCACATTGAGGTTCCATTCCGGAGCTGGTGGTGTCCATGGTGGAATGACCCTTTTGAGTCCTTCCAGAAAAGCCTTAATAGCAGGGACCTTAAAAAGTGATAGGTGTTGCCTATTCTGGAGGTATGCTGCCATTGCAGACAAGTGAATGCGTATGGAAGAATACGCCAAATTACATTGGTACAGGTGGAACAGGTAACAAATGATGTTCTGAATGGAAGCATCTACCGGGTCAATATCGTGGTTTACACAGTAAACGACAAACCGCTTCCATTTAGCTGCATAACAAGCTCTAGTAGTGGGCTTCCTTGCCTCCCGAATGATGTCCATGCAATCGGGGGAAGATTTCGGTAGCCAAACTCTAGGACTTCAGGAGCCAGATCGCCAGGTTGAGCTGTTGCGGATCTGGGTGCTGAATGTCGCCATGGCTCTGCGTCAGAAGGCTGGGAGTGAGATGAAGCCTTTGATGCGGTACCACGGAGAGTTCCAGAAACGTGGTGTACCATGGTTGGCGAGCCCACGTTGGGGCAACTAGGATGAGAGTCATCGAGTGCTGCCTGAGTTTGCGCGCCACCAGCGGTATCAGAGGTGCTGGGGGAAAAGCATATGCAAATCTGCCTGACCAGTTCATCCACATCGCATTGCCCTGTGATTGCGGGTGTGGGAACCTGGCGGCGAAGCTTTGGCATTTTGCGTTCTCCTTTGTGGCGAACAGGTCTATCTCTGGATGACCCCACTTTTGGAAGTACGGTTGGAGTACTGATGGATGCATCTCCCACTCGTGCATTTGGTGGCTGTGCCTGCTGAGCAGGTCCGCCATCTGGTTGTCTTTGCCCGGGAGATGCTCCGCCATGAGGAAGATGTTCCTCTGAATGGCCCACTTCCACATGCTCTGAGCCAGATGAGACAGCTGCGGAGAGTGTGTGCCCCCCTGCTTTTGAATGTAGTACATGGCCGTCATGTTGTCCGTCCGGATCAACACGACCTTGTTGCACAGATGTACTTTGAATGCCTTCAAGGCCATGAAGATTGCCATCAGTTCCAAAACGTTGATGTGCATCTTCCTTTGCTGTAGTGTCCATAGTCCCTGCACTGTGTAGTGGAGTACATGCGCTCCCCATCCTTGGAGAGAAGCGTCCGTTGTCAGGATAATCTGTGGCACAGGCTCCTGGAACGGTCGGCCCTTGCAAAGGTTTTGTGGATTCCACCAATGCAGAGAGTTGTATGCCCGACCGCTTACCAACACTAGGTCTGTCAGTTGCCCATGAGCCTGAGTCCACTGACGTGCTAGGCATTCCTGAAGCGGACGCATATGTAGTCTCGCGTGCAGGACTATGGAGATGCAGGAGGCCATCATGCCTATCAACTGCATGAACACCTTCGCTGGAAGTGAGTGCTGAGGTCTGAATCGCTGGATCAGCGTTTGGATACTGGCGACTCTCACTGAATTTGGCTGCGCAATGGCTGCCAGAGTGTCTATTGTCGCGCCCAGATACTGCCGTATATGGGCGGGTTGGAGATGGGATTTCGGGTAATTCAGAGAGAATCCCAGATCGTGCAGGAGATGAATGGTGCGGGACACGTGGTCGGCGCACTGCTGTTCTGTTTTTGCCTGAATGAGCCAGTCGTCTAGATAAGGATAGACGTGGACGTTCTGGCGTCGTAGATGCGCCGCCACAGTCGCCAGGCACTTTGTAAAGACTCTTGGCGCTGTGGTGACCCCGAACGGCAGAACCCTGAACTGGTAGTGCTGGTCTTGAATCGTGAATCTGAGATACTTCCTGTGGGAAGGATGCAGGGGATATGAAAGTATGCATCCTTTAGATCCAACGTAGCCAGGAAGTCCCCCTGTTGAAGCAGAGGGAGAACCTGCTGCAACGTGAGCATATGGAAGTGCTCCGAGAGAATATACCAGTTGAGGGGCCTGAGGTCCAGGATGGGCCTGAGGGATCCGTTCTTTTTGGGGATTAGAAAATACAGGGAGTAAACCCCTGTTCCCCTTTCTTGCAGTGGGACGAGCTCTATTGCCCCTTTTTGCAGCATGACTTGAACTTCCTGCTGCAACAAGTGCAAGTGCTCGCCGGACATAGGACGGTTTCTTGGAGGTATGTTTGGTGGAGTGGAAGTAAGTTCCAGACAGTAACCGTACTGGATAAGAGATTTGACCCACCTGTCCGTGGTGATGGATTTCCACGCGGGCAGGAACTGCTGGAGTCTCCCCCGACCGGTGTTGTGTGGTCGGGGGGCAGTGACAAGACGTCACTGCTTGTTGGCGGTGGTGGACCTGGAGCTGTTGTTTCCACGTCCCCTGCCCTTGACGTTGTTGCCTCTGTAGCCACCTCTACCCTTGTTGGTGTATGAGGTTTGGGTATTGCTCTTATAGTACTGTGTGGATTGCGATGCCTGACCCCTTGAGGTGCCTCTGGTATTGGAGCGGCGAAAGGAACCACCCCGAAACTGCTGAGATTGGAGGGCCCGCATAGACTTAGCAGTGTCTGTGTCTTTCTTCATTTTTTCAAGTGTCGCATCCACCTCGGGGCCAAACAGGTGGTCAGGATTAACTGTTTGGTTCAGGAAGGTTGTCTGTATATCTGGTTTAAAGCCTGATATCCTAAGCCATGCATGTCTTCTTAGCAACACACTAGTGTTGATTGCCCTGGAGGCTGTATCAGCCACATCCAGCGCACATTTGATGGAAGCGTTAGTGATTAGCTTTCCCTCCTGAATTAACATCTCCCCAGCCTCCTTGTACTGGTCAGGTAAGTGCTGCAACAGTGTTTCTAGGGTGTCGTAATGAGCCCTATCGTAGCGTGCAAGTGGGGCCTGCGTGTTTGAAATGCGCCAAATATTAGCTGCCTGCGCAGCATTCCGTTTCCCTGAGGCCTCAAATATTTTCGACTCTTTGTCTGGGGGAGGAGCGTCACCAGTGGTCTGTGAATTCGCCCTCTTGCGTGCGTTGGATACAACCAAAGAGTCCAGTGGCAAGTGTCCCTTGATGTATGTTGGATCCGAGGGCGCTGCCTTATATTTTTTGTCAATTCGAGGATTGATAACACGTGCCCGAGTGGGCTCCTTGAAGACCTCCGGCGCGCGCTTTAGCACTCCCTTGAGCATTGGCAATGTCTTGACTGACTTTTCGGCCACCGAGAAAGTGTCAAACAAAAAATCCACATCCACAGGATCTGAATGTAGCTCAACATCATGATTAGCTGCAGCCCTCTCAATCAAAGCGTTGAAGGCTGCAGAGTCCTCCGTCTGTGAGGTTTTAGCCGCAAAGAGCTGCGGTTCCTGTGGGTCGCCTCCGGCCGACCAAGGCTCATGTTCTTCCTCCGGATCCGAGTACGCCGGATAGTTGTACTCGACCCCCTCCTCATCGTCACCATCCCCCGCGTTGGAACGCGTTGGTGAACGTTCAAAGTCTTTGGGAGACGAAGGCTCCATAGGGGCCGAAGTACCCGCAGAGTCCTTCTTGTGTTTGAGAGGAATCTGAAAATGTTCCAACACCGGCTCCGTGGTGATTTTCCTCTTGAGGAGAGACAGTTTCCCAGTATTGGCGTCGATGATGACCTCTCGACGCTCTTCCTCCGCGAGTGGCTGAAGCCGAGGCTTCGACACCACCGATGACGCTTTGGGCGTCGACACCCCCTTCGAGGGCACGTCCGCCCCCTGCTTCAGAGCGAAAGCCTTCGGCGTCTACTTTGGCGGCAGGGTGAAGCGGATAGGCGTTTGCGCCTTTGCCGGCTTCGATGCGGGCTTCGGCACCACGACCTCCGGTTCGGGAACCACAGCGTCCTTCCGAATCCGTTGCAGGGACTCCGCGACCTTCTTCGTTAAGGCTGGAGAGGGCTTGACCGGCTCGAGCGATTTCCCCGAGTTGGGAATCGGGTCGGCTAGAGGCACCGTTTTCGGAGCCGACAGTGCCATCCTTGGCTCCGACGGCCGGAGCCGGCGCAGCCAGAGCTTTGGAATCGCCTTGACGCTTCTTCGAAGCTTTCTTCGGGTCATCGACCTCGACCATCTTCGGCGTCGACCCCGAGGCCCTCGGGTCGGCCATCTTGGCGCGGCTCTTTAAGTCGGCCAATTTGAATTCTGTAGACGTTGACGCCTCAATAGCCTTCTGTCCCACCAGTGGAGCTTTCACTTTCGGTTTCGAAACCGTTGGTGTGGATCCCGATGGCTTCACTTTCGTTTTCTTCAACGGGAGTGGCGCATCAGAAATGTCCGTGGCCAGGCCAGGGGGCGGGGCTGCTGGACTAGTAACGAGGCCTGGGCCGTATGTTGGGGGTTGACCCCTGAGTCAGTTTGAGGATGCTCTTCCTCTGAGCTATCCCCCACGGTGGCGATGGCCCCATCGTCGTCCCCTACCTCGTCGCCGGCTTCATCAAACTCTTCGTCTCCCGCGTCGTAGTCATCTCCCTCCGACGCAAGGCTAGAGTCCGAAACCTGAAAGACATCATCGTCTTCAACAAATTCTTCGAAGATGTTGTCCGGCGGGGGCGCCGGGGGTGCCGACAACTGGGCCTGGAGTCGAGCGGCCCGACGAAGCTGGAGAGTCTTCTTACACCGGAACTTTGAGCAGGCCATACACCTGGCCTCATCATGGTCCGGTGACAAACATTTGTTGCACACAGGGTGCACGTCGAGGTGTGAATACTTGGAGGTGCACACCGGGCACCTCTTGAACGGAGTACGTTCCATGTTCAGTAGTCTGGAGCGTCGAGTAGGCCCGTCCGCGCCGACAGCACGCGGAGGGGCAGGAAGCGTTCGGAGCTGAGAAAAAAGACAAACCCGAACGAAAACGATACCGACGCCAAGCCTAAAGACCTTTTGGTCTCAAGTTAGAAAGTTAAACAACTATCGATTCCGACAGAGGGAACCGAAACACATTCGAACCCAATGGCGGAAAAAAACAATCTAGGGATGGAGGCGATGCCCATGCGCACTGTAGTCCAGGGGAGGAGCCACCTATCTCGTGATACTTCGAAGACTCTTCCAGGACAACAATGTGCAATCATCCAGACCCAACACTAGGCGGCGATCTATGCACAGATATGAATTCAGCAGCCCACATGCCTCGAACTCATTGCATATTATTTTTTAAGTTTGTGTCTATTGTGGTGATCTATTGGATATGTGGTTATGACACTAATGGGTTTGTAAATGTCAAGTGTACTTTTTTCCTAGATTTTTCCTAAATTCTAGAAGAATAGGGAGTTTTTTCATTTTACTTTCATTGCTCCTTGTCCCCAATTGGATTTCTAAGGAGACCTCCCTGCCTTTTTGACGTGGTCTATAAGGTTGACTTACAACCAATCACCATAAGGGTTGTTTGGACTGATACAAGGTGATCACTAGAACTAGTGAGCATCATATATCAGACCAACTTCTCACACATGGCACTCTGCCCCTTCCCTTGAATAACTTAATTCTGGACAACCGTCCTGGTATCCAGGTCCATAATCGTGGGGCGCTCACCCTGGGGAGGCTATACTTCTGATTTTAACCAAATCAGATGCCATTTACATAAGGCCATACTTTCATTTCTCTTGCCCTGATGAAGACCCAGTGGTGATGCTAGATCTGAGCATATAACATAATTGGGTTGAAACGTTGACGATTACTACAGGTGTTCCATATCGCAATCAAGCATACCCTACATCCTAACAATAAGGACATATGCTTGAATCTTTTAGAACTATTCCTGGACACAATCATTGAATAATTTTTGTATTTTGTGTGTAAAAATGTGTTGTGGAGATAAATGTTTGTATCTGTAACATACTGCACCCATTGTGTTTCTTGTACCCATTTTTCTTGTGCATTCGTATTATATATCAAATCAATGGTCCTGTGGGCTACTGTGATCCCTCATGGTATATGAATATTAATATACATCATTATTTTTTAATGATCTCTGGTGTCAATGACTCAATATAGACATATATCTGTGGATTCATTAATCAGTTTTGAAGTCAGCCATAGCGGTGGCGCCTCCCAGTTAAACGTGGAACTAAGTGTATTATAAAGAAATACCCTACAGAACCAACTGCTCTCCATTCTAAAAGCTCATAGGGTAGGGTGCATGGCATTTAAAAAGTAGTACATGGGTGTTCAGGAGTTTTTCAATGTTAGGACATAGAAAAGGTAGCATATTCCTGTGTAAGCTGAAATAACCATATGAAAAGTGAGTGCATTATACAGCACAGTAGTGCCCTCCACAGAGAATAACTAGGAAAACAGCAATTTGCTGTTAAGACGACCTATGGAAGATGTGCGTTTTGATGATAGAAGTGTCAGTTTAAGTGATGCTTCAAAACTGGTGCTAATGGAGGTAGGTTTAGGAAATATTATGAAATAAGGCATCTGATGCATGCCTATTATGAGATGGTTTGTGGGCACTGGGTCATTTTTTCAAAGAAGCCAAGGTGATAAATGCACACATTTGGCTGTGACAACATGAGTGATCACTTTTAAAATAAGAATTGTAAATCCTTCAGATATATGCAAGAAATGTAATATTTAAACCTGAAAACTCCTGCCATATGGGAGGTTTTATAGTGCAGTAAAAAACTGGTGGGGATTCGTTCTGGTAGAACCTGAAAACTGTACTGGATGTAGCTTGAGAGAAATACATATCCAGGCTACACTGAGTGTTGTTGGGCTCAACGGATGTCGTTTTGGGCAGATTTAGGAGAAATGGAAGTAGAACCCAGGAATTAAAATCTATAAGGAAAAATACGCAGTTAAACAAAACCAGAATCAAAGAATGGCAGGCTGGGGTTAGCTCCAACTATAAGACCGGGGTATAGCTGAATTCAACTCCATTACACAAAATGAACCTGTATTGCCGGATACCTTTCCTAGGTGTTCAAGTGTGTTTTGATACAAGCCTTTAGGCACTTCGCTGTGTTCAAAACTTTGCAAACAACCGGGTAAATACAGACACACAAAATTAGCATGATGGTCCTCTCAAGAAAAAGCAAACTCATAGTTTTAGTTGTCAAGTATGCAAAATGAGACAGTTCCACCCCCATGAAATTCCTCCACTAGGCCCAATATAAGAAATGGTTACTGGAACTAAGCAAATGGATGGCTGATGCATTGGCATTTATGGAACTGAATAGATGAGGTCTACAAACTAGGCAACTAACTGGGGCATCTGCCAGACACTCTCGTTTTCCCCTAATTCAATTCCACCATGAACCACCAATGCCAGTTAATTTGACCAGTGGGATAAAAGAGATGAGGTGGACTATACACAGTGGCTGGAAAATATGGGAAAGTTGCCAATGATCGACCTTAAATACGAAAGTGATATACATTTCACAAATTGAGAGAGCATGAGGATTTGAGATCTAGCAATGGCCAATGTGTATAAAACTGAATGGTTATTGTGTCTTGATGAAATTAACAAAAAGAGATAGGCTAAATTAATATGTAAAAAACTGACTTAACTAGCAGTTAAGCAAACTTTACAACCACATAAACCCCAGATTAAATTCAATGACTGAGGCAGGCTTCACAACAAAATGTAAAATAAGTTTACCCACCTGGTCATATTTCAAAAGAGTTTGAATGTCATTCTTCAATATAAGTGCTTTCACCTCACTTGCATCATATTTGCATAATCTGTAGTTCAGGTCTCCCAGCCAGACGACAACACTGTGAAACAAACGAGTAGTAAGTTAGAGGAGCAGAAAGTTCGTTTTTTCAGGTGCTGTAGACTTAAAAGCTTGGCCAACATTCAATGTTGGGGCTAAATCAAGATTGAAGATTTTCCAATAAACAATTGCAAAAGTTTGACCAAAAGCAATGATACAGATCAGTGTAAAGCCTACCTGCACTTCTTCCAATTCTGAATAACTAGAGCTTTCATCAATCTAAAAAGTATGTAAGGGGTATTCGCCCTCATCACTAATATAACTAAATAAGTAGGAATAAGGAGCTGGGTAAAGGCTGCAAGCTCCTAGAAGTTCTGGAAACTTTGAGCACCGCACTGTGCATGGACGAAAGAAGCTGTTTCAGATCAACATGTGATGCTGCAGCGGAGAAGATGCTTGGCGACAAGGAAGTATGACTACAAACAGCATTCATTATGAAGAGTTTTTTTTCCCTTTTATTCTACTTTCTGCTCTTAACACCCTGCCTCCTGTGCAGCTTCATGCGCAGCAAATCGTTACAGCTCTGACAGACTGAGGAACCTGGCCCAACACCATCTGAAATAAGACTGTTCCCTGTAAGGGAAAGGGCAAATGGCTATGCCTTTTCGAGATTGCTAAATGTCGAGAAGATTCAAAGCTAAGTAACTAGATAGGCAGAGCTTTAAGTCGTCCAGGCCCCATCCTCTTTCCTCACCCATAGCAAATCACATATTGAAACAACTGCCATTGCACGGTTTGAAAGTGTCATGACATTCATATACAACTCTTGACCACTGCCACATGTTTGGCAGAGATAGTAGGATAGAAGGTGCAGTATAGGCAGCCTTCCTTCATTGGGTGATAGCAGTCTTTACACTAACTCTTAATTTCTTCTCCCTCCATCACTATATAATTTAGACACGTTCTGAAGCTTAACAAGATAGCTCCGAGACACAGCAGTTGGTAGGTCTTCACTCCTGCTTCAGGTAGAAGCCAACTGGAGGCTTGACCTGCACTCTTAGAGACAACAGCAGAAAGAAAACAGTGGGAGCAGTTTTTCGACATCTTCACATCAGGAGGCAACTCTGACAACAGTGGACTCTCCTCTGGGTCGCCAGTGAGGCTACTAAGCAGGTAGCTGAGGTCAAAGGTCACAGCAACACATGGGGCAGCTGAAGTGTGGTATTGGTTGCGGTGGCATGGCACACTTTGGGCACAGGAGAATGTTGGCACAGGCTAGCTAGGCACAATTCTCGAAGGTGTAGAACACTATGCCTCAGGCACAAGCTTACTGACAGGGGCCTGTTCCATCTCAGGCACCAACTTTTCTTTGGAAGCTGTGACTACTGATAATAGTGTTTCCTTCCTACAACTGCTTTAACTGAGAGACTGCTTCCCACAGGCATCGGGCATAAAGTTTACTCCCCCCCAGTCTTCCTGTAGCCGGTGGACCTATACAGCACACAGCATCAGTGCTTTAAGACAGTCATACCGATTGGCAGACTTCATCCATTTCTAAGCAGCAGGTTGGCTTCATGATACTTGAGGCCACAGAGTCATTTTTTTCAGCAAGTCCAGACCCCTGGAAAGCTGGCTGTTATGCTGACAATCCGCTGTTATGCAGACAATCTGCCCCTTCCAACAAGGTCAGACTCCAGGTGGCGCCCACTCACCAGGGGTATGATGGCTGTCAGGAAGACAACAGCTCTGGTTGCACAGTATACCTTCAAGTACTCTGGGGCACTACTTTCCTTGATTGGAAAAAACCTGGAATAACAGGTGAGGCATTGGCACCCATTTTATATTGCTAGATCAAAACGTTGTGCACTCGCTATCTGCACTTTCAGAACTGTGTTCGTTTGACTTTCTTTCCATCTGACCTTTTCAAACTGTTCTCCAGAAACACTGTTTGTGCAGACTGGTGCTACTCACAGCAGGGTAGCCTACAGTCTGTAGTGTCCATCGGCACCAAGCTCAACAGCCACACAAATAGTGATCAGGTAAAAGACAAAGGGCTGGCCTCACCTAAAAGATCCTTCTCATCCTGAATTACACACACTTCAGTCCCATCCTCCAATATCTAATAAATGGCAGTGCTACAAAAAGGCTAATCAGCAGCCCTCCTCAGCAAAAAGAACTAAGCCAATTTCTAAAGGAGCCATGTCAACTCTTTACCACCTCAGTGGCTAGGTCTCGCCCCCTTCAGCTTCAGGAATGTCAGCAATACACTTCCACTGTCTATAGAAAGAACCATACCTCCATTTAGTGAACAGAAACAGGACAACAGCTTCCAAAATGGAAATTGGGGGTCTCCAACACTCTTGTTAGCTCATATACACACACTGAATAGAGAATGGAGAATCGCGCACACACGCAAACCGGCACCGCAGGGGTCTGTAGGGAGGAGTACAGCCCCCAGACTGCCTTGCTGTTCGCGCCAGGAGGCACCGTCACCCTCTCGTCGCTCTCGGAGGCGCATTTAAACAGCTTGCGGCTACCACTTGGCGGGATGAGCACTGGCACGCCTGGGCCAAGCCTGGGCCAAGCCTGGGCCAAGCCTGGGCCAAGCCTGGGCCAAGGGCGGGCCTGTCCTCGCCCGGAAGAGGCTGGGCTGGGCCACCCCATTTAACAACGGATTGACAGGATATCTGAACACATTATCAACTATTCCCAGGCACTGTGGCATTCCGACACTGTTTCTATACCATTATCTGTGCTCGTGGAGTGGCTTATATTGGTTTTTAATAATGAGTAAGCGCGGGGCATGGCATGAGGCGTCAAGAAAGCGGTCGCACTCTAAGAGTGCTCTGGACCCCCTCCGTCAACCGCCTCGCATCGGCCCACTTTCTCCAGCTATCGATAGCCCAGAGTCTCGGGACGCATCCTGGACCCTACCTGCATCGCCTCGATCCTTCTGGTGACCTGCCTGATGCCTGTGCCGTCCTCGCCGGCCCTCTGCTCTGGGCGGCCTTCATCCCCCAAAATGGCGGCTTCCTATGCCTGATCTCGTGGCCGGGAGCCCAGACTGATATCATCTGCTCTGCCCCCTGAAGCCCTCTCGGCGGCATACTGGATGTGCGGACTTGCCCATCTACTCCGGGGCCTGCGGAGGAGTGTGGGTCGGCTCTGGAGTGCGGTGGCGGTGTTTGGGGAGCGGAGCGGCACTCACGGCCCCCCCCCCAGCGACGGAGACATCCGGAGGAGATTGAACTTGGGCGGCGCCAGGGGTGGCTTTTTCTGCTCGCCGAGCCACGTCTGGGCCTTGGGGCACAGGAGTGGTCGCCGAGCCCCGGGTGGCGTGGCCGAGGGCGCCGCTGCGGAGGGGCCTGGAACCGGAGACGTCCGGTGCTGCAGTTGAAGGAGGTGAGGAGGCGGGGGTTTTGTTGAGTGGGCCTCCATTCCCCTGAACCCTTCGGCGGCCGTGTCGGGCCGCGGTGACGCGGGCTGGTGGGATTGAGGCCGCGGCCTAAGGCGGGACTGTGTGTGGCGGAGCTGGAGGGCTGGTTGGGCCGCTACTGAGGCCTGGCTTTGCTCTGGGACCTTGCGTGGGCCCCCATCGGGCCTCAGTATATGCCCCCGTTGGAGCGCCCTTCTCCCCCCATTGGCCTGCAGTGACTCTTCGCGTCCCCCGTTGCCTTCGGGGTGCGGGGAAGATGGGTGATGGAAGGCCTGCGACGAGGGAAGGGTGGCTGGCCCAAGACTTTACTTCATACTGCGCTGGCGGCAGGGCCTGTAGAGCCGTGGGCCATCTTCCTGGTCTGCCTTGGGGCTGGGGAGCCGGAGTGCCCGACTCTGGGGGCCGGCAGGCTCCCTGGTCCGCCTTGAACTCGTGGTCTGAGAGGCCTTTCTTCATCCAGTAGCCGCGGGCCGTGAGGTGCAATATGACTGGGGAAGGGGCAGATCGGCTGCTGTGTCGGGTTCCGAACGTATGTGACTGTCCCCCCCTTCCTCTCCCTTGGAGGCCCAGGACCTTGCGGTTGGGGCCTGTGGAAGGCCCTGGGGCTGTGAGCCCACCGAGACCGCCCTGAGTGCCGCCATTGCCACGAGAAGTGGTGTTGCCTTGGAGAGCAGCCGTCCCACTTCACCATAGGGGAGTGAGAGGAGGATCGGCCGCCATACCGGGTGGCTGCGATGGAGGCGCCGGTGCGCCCCCTTCTCTCCCCCCCTCATCTCCAAGCCTGATCGCGATCCAGCGATCGGGTCCACGGCCGCGCCTGGGGCGGCCGGAGGCGACCTCTCCACTATCCTGCAGGCGATCGTGCCTCACAGACCTCGGTGGAAACCAAGATTGGAGAGGTGAGGGTCGATGTGGCACTGATTCTACAAGACCATCGTAAAGCCACGGCCTGCATTACAGAGGCAGAGTCTCTTCTTTCCACGGTGGAGGACGACGGGGGCACTCTCAAATCCCAAGTGGCCCGCCTGCAGGCAGAGACCGCAGAGCTGCATTGAAGGGCCAAGGACGCAGAAAATAGGGCCCGGAGAAACAACCTGTGCCTCCTGGGTTTTCCGGAGGGAGTGGAGAAGGGACGTACTGACACCTTCATCGAGGCGAGGGTCCGATCTTGGATCCCCAAAGAGAAACTTTCCCCCTGGTTTGCGGTGAAACTAGCTCACCGCTCCCTTGCACCAAACCCCCTCCTGGGGCTCCCGTTTGCCCCATTATCCTCTGTATCTTTAACTTCCGTGACAGGGACGCGATTCTGGAGGCTGACAGGGCGCTAGGTCCACTGCACTTCCAAAACTCCAAAATTATGGTCTCTGATTACTCTAGAGAGGCGCAAACTCAACGCCGGTCTTACAAAGAGGTCAAACAGAAACCCAGGGCCATGGGCCTCCGCTATGGACTCCTTTTCCCGGCTTGCCTTAAGGTGTTTTTCCAGGACTAGACCTTCTTTGGCACCCCACAGGCGGCATGGACCTGGCTTTCGGAGGAGCGGCCCCTCCTACCTCGTAGGGCCCCCTCCCCTGTCCGGAAAACAACGATCCAACCCAGCCAGAAGACATCCAAGGCACAGTGGCGCAAAACCAGATCCAGAAGATGAGGCAACCGCCCGGGAGGGGTGGGGGGGGGGGGGGGTATACTCTCAGTCGCCGGGGGCATGGTCCCGACACTCACCGATTCAGACTTCGAGCCAGAGGGCCTCTTCCCCTGCCCTGGTGTCTTCACCTATCGACATGGGTAGCGTCCCACGATCAGACGTCACTCGACAGAGGGCCATGTCGGACTCGGACCCGTCTGAAAGCCCCGTGATCCGTGGCTCTGGTGGGAGGAGGGGTGGGTGATTCATTTTGCGGGTTGCCTACCTCCACTCCACCCCTCTTGAGGCCTGATGTAGGCTGGCAAGGCCGTTGTCCGAGGAGTGGCCAGAGGGTTGGTCCACGCAAAGCGATCGGAGCAGACGACCCAGCTTGCACAGCTGAAATCCCGGGAGGCACAGCTAGAAGCTGCTCAACTCCTTGGCGATCAAGGCGATTCCTCTCGGCAACTGGCAGCAGTTTGAGAGGAGATCCGCTGGATCTCGCTGGAATCAGCTAAGATGCTCTGGCGCTCGTCTGTTGCTCGCGTTTATGGGTGGGGGGATAAGAGCGGTAAGCTCCTCCACAACCTTGTGTCCTATCCCAAAGTCAACCGTATTATTCCAGAGGTCCGTTCGAGCACTGGGGCCCTCCAAGTGACGTCCGCGGCCATCGTGCAAACGTTTGCTACCTTCAACGCGAACCTCTAAACTGCTCGTACCCCGGGCGCTCCTCTGGCTGATTTGCTGAACGGGACTGGTACCAGATTGCCTTGTCTCTCTCAGGAGACTGCAGAAGCTCTGGACAGCCCCTTTACCGTGGAGGAAATCCTAGAGGCCATCTCACTCTTACACCCCGGTAAAACGCCTGGTACCGATGGGTACCCTCAGGAGTACTATGCGGCCTTTCGGGATATCTTGGCCCCCCATTTGCTGGACCTCTTCCGTCATGTGGCGGAGACAGGAACATTAAATTAAATTGACATGTGTGCTCTGCGTACACAGGACCCACTCCTTCCTTGCACTCCTTTCACTTTCATTCAATGTTTACTCCATACGTTTAAATGCTTGTTTGTAAATTTTATTTTCATTTCCAAACATGATTCTGTAGCGAGTTTTTTCAGTCAATGTAATTCATGTTTCATTCACAGTTTTTACATAATCGTATTCATTCCCAATGCATTTCAAGCATTACGCTCTTCGTCAGGGTAATATTAATCTGAAAATATAATACACATAGTTAAGTACTAAGGTCTGTATTTACCATACGCTCTACCTTGAGCTAAATCATGTGTGCTATCATTGTTATATATTTCCCAACACTGCGGAGTATGTCTGCCTCACAACCTATGTGTAATATCCATTGATCGATAAACCGTACACTATTTACACCTTATAGCCCATGGCCACATATTAACGTAAGTCGCACTAACCTTGACTGCTTCACGTAAGGTTTCAACACTGTAAACAAAAGACGAGAAAAAGGGGCTTCTGCGGATATACCCAGGTCGTGAGGAATTGAAGTGTATAGCGACTTAACGTCTGTACTTGCCATGATCATATCTTTAGTAAAATTCTCTTGCTCTTTTTCCAAAATATTTAGAAAGTGGGTTGTATAATTTAAGTAGGTACTAGTTTTTTTAACTATATTCTGCAGATGTTTATCGATGGATGGACCTTAATTGGTTTCTATAAAGACACTTGTATCATTTAGATTTACATTTTGTTCTGATATGTACATATGCACTTTCGTGTAATAATTTTGATAAGCATAAATTAATGTGTGGGTATGCAACAATAGCGGTAGAAAAAATTAAGCATAAGAGTGTTAAGCATAGGTCACCTTAAATCCTTAACCCAGGTTTAAACTTAGCGTACATATATGTAAATACGTAAACTCTTGTTTAAGAGTATGCCACTTTAAATTTCCTTAGACTCGCGCATAATCATGTGATCGGAACAAGAATATAGAGTTGTAGACTAATGCAGGGATAGAGCGACGCACGCCGAGGTAGCGAGGGAAGACGAGTATGATCGTATACCGGGTAAGAGCACGGCTTTGTAATACCGAGCGTTCAATCGCACAATATAGAGATCAAAGTTACTGAGAAGCCCCTTTTTCTCGTCTTTTGTTTGCAGTGTTGAAACCTTCCATGAAGCAGTCAAGGTTAGTGCGACTTACGTTAATATGTGGCCATAGGCTATAAGGTGTAAATAGTGTACGGTTTATCGATCAATGGATATTACACATAGGTTGTGAGGCAGACATACTCCGCAGTGTTGGGAAATATATACCAATGATAGCACACATGATTTAGCTCAAGGTAGAGCGTATGGTAAATACAGACCTTAGTACTTAACTATGTGTATTATATTTTCAGATTAATAATCCCCTGGCGAAGAGCGTAATGCTTGAAATGCATTGGGAATTAATACGATTATGTAAAAACTGTGAATGAAACATGAATTACATTGACTGAAAAAACTCGCTACAGAATCATGTTTGGAAATGAAAATAAAATTTACAAACAAGCATTTAAACGTATGGAGTAAACATTGAATGAAAGTCAAAGGAGTGCAAGGAAGGAGTGGGTCCTGTGTACGCAGAGCACACATGTCAATTTTGTCTACGCAATATCTTAACTGCTCAGTAGGGTACCGGCCTTTGCACCAACGACAAATACGAAAACATTGTGAAACAAACAAACCAGTTGAAATACGAGTGCAATACCACATTCCTGATACTAGGAGACAGGAACATTCCCACCTGAGTCGGATGTGGCCACGATAGTGGTTATTCCCAAGACGCAGCCGCCCTCCTTGAGCTGTGCGGACTACCGACCGATCTCACTGATCAACACTGAGATCAAGCTCTTCGCCATTGTCTTAGCTCAGAGACTCTGACCCCTCCTGCAAGACCTGGTCCACCCCGACCAGTGTGGGTTCATGCCTGCTAGGGGCACTCTCCACTGCATTTATCGTCACCACCTGGCTCTGGCCTACCGGGGTCGGCTAACTCCATAACTAGCACTGCTTTTTATAGATTTCGAGAAGGCATTCGATATGGTGAATTGGGATTATCTGCAGGATGTGCTGGACAGGATGGGTTTCGCCCCTCGTTCCGCCATCTGATCAAAGTTCTCTACACTAATCCCAGAGCCCGTGTACTCATTAACGGAGAGCTCTCTGAGGCCTTCCCGATCCAGAGGGGCACGAGTCCCTCCAGAGAGTGCTACGATTGGCTGTCGGATATCCCCCTTAGGAGACATTCGGTCAAATACCTTGGCGTCTGGGTAGCTCTTCTACCGGAGCTTGAGTGGGTCTTGAATGTTACGCCTTTGGTCGTCAGGATGAAGGCGGATCTCAAGGGATGGCAGACGCTCCCCCTAAATCCCCTGGGCAGAAGTGCACTCTTTAAAATGATGGCCGTCCCCAGTTTCCTTTTCATATTGTATAACATTACTATCCATCTCCCGGGTAGTTTGTTTCGCAAGCTTGACTGCGTCCTCACCCAGTTTCTCTGGGGAGGCGAGAGACCACACTTATCCCTGGCACACTGTTGTAACCCCCCCTTTGACGGGGTTATGGGGGTGACCAATTCGCACCTCTACTACCTGGCCACAAAACTAGTCATCCACGACTGGTAAGCGGGCAGCTGGGTCGACCCTGCTTATCGCGTGGAAGGAGTAGTTTCTGTCCTGTAACTCCAGTTCTGTAGTAGGGGTATCTCTGTTATAGTCATAATCTAGTGAATAGTCCCGCCAATGTGCGTGGACCCCGGCAATCAAATATAATCGCTTAAGTTGTCAAAAAATGCAGAACTGCAAAGACACTTAAGAGAGAATTTAAAGACAAATAATGCAGCCTATATCCACATGCTACACTGTCCAGTACTTAAACTAGAAATACCACCAAAAAAACCACACACACATCACAGCCTGCCCAGTTTCTTCCATAGAGAAACTTGCCTCTACCAGTAAAATCCTCTGGAATGATAGAGAGGAAGGCATGGACAGACAAGCCCCATAGGCTGCCATTATCTGGCTTAAATAGGATACTGTGCCTTTAAGAGAACTTTCCAGAACTTCTCCCAGTATCCCAGAATGTACAGCAGGTCCCTCTTACTTTCAGTTCTTTTTGAAGGCGCAACACGACAGACCTGTAGCATTCCTTACATGAATATCTTTCTCCACCGGGGAGGAGGGCGGGCGCTTAAGACTATAACAGAGATACCCCTACTACAGAACTGGAGTTAGAGGACAGAAACTACTCCTTCTGTAGTAGGGGATCTCTGTGTATAGTCATAATCTAGTGAATAGAATGGCAAGCCCATCCCCACACCAAAGCGGCGGTGGAGAGAGGAAAATTAACACCACTACTGTGCAAACAGATTTCACAGCGATGCCTGCCTAACCTGAGCGTCTGCCCTGGCATCAGTGTCCAGACAGTAATGCTTAACAAAGGTATGGACCGACTTCCAAGTGGCCGCCTTGCAGATTTCTGCAATTGGAACGTTACGGAGCTAAGCTGTCGTGGCAGCTTTGCCCCTGGTGGAATGAGCCTTGGGTTTACCCCCTAAGGTCTTATTAGCTTTTAGGTAACACAACTGTATGCAGGACACAATCCACCTAGAGATGGACTGCTTAGAGGTAGCAAGACCTGTCCTGACCGATCCATAATTGAAAAACAATTGGTCCGACCTACGAATATCTTTTGTTTTATCCAGATAACATTTCAGCAACCTCCTAACATCCAGGGAATGTAGAGACCTTCCCGCAGGAGATGAAGGGTTCTGAAAAATCGGAGGCAAAGTTATGGTCTGGTTGACATGAAAATAAGAAATAACCTTAGGAAGATATTTAGGGTGAGTACGCATAACAACCTTAGCAGCATGAAATACAGTATAAGGTTCTTGGCAACACAACGCCTAAATTTCACTCACCCTGCGGGTTGATGTAATGGCCACGAGGAACGCCGCCTTCCAGGATAGGTGCTGCAACGAAGCCTTATGAATAGGTTCAAAAGGCTCCTTCATCAACCTGGACAGCACCACATTCAATTCCCATGAAGGCGAAGGGAGCCGGACAGGAGGGAATACTTTCTTCAAGCCTTCCAGAAAATCTTTGATCACAGGGATCTGGAAGAAGGAAGTCTGTGAAGGGCATTTCCTGTAGGCAGTCAATGCAGCGAGATGAACCTTAATGGAATCAACATTAAGTCATGACTGCGCAAATGTAGAAGGTAAGGAAGGATGACATCTTCCTTGCACGTCGTCGGGTCATAGTTCTTGGACTTGCACCAGATACAGAACCTTTTCCACTTGTAAGCATAGGAAGTCCGAGTGGAAGGTCTCTTAGACTCCTTCAGTATGTCCATACAATCTTCGGGCAGACTCAAATGGCCATATTGCACTATGTCAGGAGCCATGCCGCCAAACTCAAAGACAAGAGGTTGGGGTGCAACATCTGCCCCCCGAACTTCGTGAGAAGGTCCGGCCTGCACAGCAGCCGTATGTGAGGAAGGAGAGACCGGTGAAGCAGGTAAATGTAAATGTAAATGTAAATGTACATGTATTTATATAGCGCAAATCACCGGCCCGGTATCTAAGCGCTGGCTTCGAGAACCCGTCCTGGTATTCCCCTGTGAAATACCCCGGCAGGGTATCCAAAAGGTGAAACCCAGGCATCCCACCGCGAGGGGCCGTTGTGGGGATTAAGCAAGCTATTGCCCAGAGTCGCAGAGTGTGAACCCATGAATCGAGTAGGCACCGGAGCGAATTGTCGAGTCCGTGGACATTTTAGGACTCAAGACCCGCCGAGCCGGGAATTGAACCCTGGTCCCGGGCTGACCTCTGCTTCCAGGTCTGCCTCCTCTAACCAGTGAGCTACACTTCTCCACAGGTCCGTGAACCACCACTGCCTGGGCCATTCCGGGGCAATGAGTATCATCCGCACCCTGGACCGGGCCAGCTTGATGAGTACCGCCGGAATCAGGGGAATGGGTGGAAAAGCGTACAGAAAGCTGTTCGACCAGTTGATCCATAGCGCATTCCCCAGCGTCCCCTGCTGGTAGTACCTGGAGGCGAAGTCTCGGCATTTGCTGTTTTCGGCGGTGACAAACAGATCTACGTCTGGAGTCCCCCACCTTGCGAAGACTTCTCCTACTACTTCGTTGTTTATGACCCATTTGTGGTTTTCCTGAATCAGTCTGCTCAGTGCGTCCGCCTGAACATTCTGCACACCTGGCAGATGGGTAGCCGTTATCGTCAGTCCTCTGGCCGGAAGCCAGTGCCAGATCGCCTGCGCCTCCTGCTACAGAGTGCGCGATCTCGAACCCCGCTGCTTGTTGAGGTAATACATCGTGGTCGTATTGTCTGTCTGTACAAGCAGAGAGTTGGTCTGAAAGGATGGATGAAAGGCCTTCAGTGCCAAGTGAACAGCTCTGAGTTCCAGGAAATTGATGTGATACGTGGCCTCCATCGTGGACCACGTTCCTTGAATCTGTAAGTCTCCGGAGTGCGCCCCCCAACCGTGGAGAGAAGCATCCGTCACGACAGTCTGCGTGGGAATGTCCTTGTGGAAGAACCCCTCTGAGGAGATTCTCCGCTGAACACCAACACTTCAGAGACTGAAGAGCATGCAGAGACAGTCGAACCTTGTCGTCCCAAGATCCTTTCCTCTGATCCCACTGGTCCTCCAAGCACTCTTGCAACGGTCTCATGTGCAGTCGTGCGTGTGGCGTTAGGAATATACAAGAGGCCATTGATCCCAGTAGAGAAGACACCGTCCTCACTGTTGTAGATGGAGTGGTCATAAGAGCCTGAGCCTTCCGAAGGAGTGATAATCGTCGCTCCGAAGAAGACACGCTTGCTGATAGCATATTGATGGAGGCTCCCAAGTACTGTATGCATTGGACCGGAGTCGGGACAGACTTGGACATGTTGATGTGCAACCCCAGCTTGTTCAAGAGAACAAACGTCTTCTGGAAGTGTGCTTGAGCTTCCGAGAAGGAGGAGGCCTTGATCAACCAATCGTCCAGGTACGGGTAGACTAACACCTTGTTCTTCCTCAGGTTTGCTGCTACCACCGCCATGCACTTCGAGAATGTTCTCGGCACAGACTTCAGTCCGAATGGGAGTACTGTGTATTGATCATGATTGGCGCCGACTTGGAATCGCGGGAACTTCCTGTGTTTGTGTGAAATGGGCACATGGAAGTGCGCATCCTGTAGGTCTATAGCACATAGCCTGTCTCCCTGTTGCAACTGAGGATATATCTGATGCAACTACAGCATGCAAAACTTCTCTCTGCGAATCCACTTGTTTGCCTGTCGCAAGTCCAGAATGGGCCTTAACTCGTTCTTGTCGTCCTTGCGAACCAGGAAGAACCTGGAGTACAGACCTCTTCCTCTTTGAGACAGAGGTACGTCTTCTATCGCCCTTTTCCTTAACAGGATATCGACCCCCGCCTGGAGCTCGCGCAGCTGAAACTGCGAGCTGACCGCTGGAATTGCTGGAGGCGGGCTGGTGAACCGAAGACTGTATCCATTGCAAACAATATTCAGCACCCACTTGTCCTGAGTAATTTTTCTACACCCTGCCAGAAAAAAATTGAACGCTTCCCCCCAACCGGAGTGGGTAACGGATGCAGGGGAAGTAAGCGCTCAGGGCCTAGACCCGGCCGGGCCTTTGGTCTTTGGTGCCGACTGTTGGCCGCCTCTGCCTTTCTGGCGCTTCTGGAACGGCCTTCGGAACTGCTGCTGTTGTTGCTGCTGCTGTCCCGAAGCTTGGCCACGCCCTCTGCCCTGTCCACCGAACCGTCTCTGGAACGGGCGGTACGATTTCTTTGTCTCCTTGGGCTTTTCCAGACCCACAGCCGTGAGTGTTTCAGCCTCCGCCTTCATGCGGGCCATTTCGTCATCCACATGTTTTCCAAACAGGGTTTTGCCAGAGAATGGTAGATTGGCAACCCTTTGTTGTGCGTCAGGTTTCGGCGACGTGAGGCAGAGCCAAGCGTGTCGTCGCTGGTTAATCCCATGGCAGAAGCCATGCGCCGCCAGGAGGGAAGAATCGGCTGCAGCACTGATGACCTGATTCGCCACCAACATCCCCTCATTTAACACCACCTGGAAATCTTCGCTCTTGTCACGAGGCAGGTGTTCTACAAACTGCTGGAGGGATTACGCCCCAACAAGGCCGTGGCACTCGCAGCCTTCATGGAAGTCGCCGACGTCCCACAAACCTTCCTCCCAGCCAAATCCAGCGATCTAGATTCTTTATCTGGTTGGACTGTGGATGACAGAGTGGTGGCATGCTGTTTTCGAGCCGCCGTCACTATCACAGAGTCTGGAGGGGGTTCCACTCTTAGAAAAGCCGGATCAGAATCGGGAGCCCAGTATTTTTTCTGTAGGCTCAAGGAGGCCGCCTTAGTCACCGCCGGGGTGAGATAAAGGTCTATGGCCGGATCCTCCAGGCTTGGTACCAGTGGCAATAAATGGGCGAGACAGATGTTTCTGGTGCAGCGTCTCAAAGATTACCAATGTCTTGGGTGTGGGCACCGTCAACGAGATGCTCAATTTTGCTGCACCTCTTAACAGGACATTGTGAAAGGACACCAGATCGTCAACCGGTGACACCCTTGTCTCCGGTGACTCCGACAAAGTCGGAGAGTAGTCCCTGGTCCCTGAGGACCTCGTATGGGAGCGAGACCTGCGCCTCCTGTGGCGTCGTCTCGACCGCGTGGATGACATGTTGCGCAATCGTTCCCTCATCCTGAAACGAGAACGCGATCTCCCAGTGCGTGGGCGCTCCGCAGGTTTCCGTGGAGGCGTCTTTCATGGCCTATCCTGGGGTTTTGGTTTAGGCGTCCCCTTAGGTGGTGTAGGAAGTGGAGGCAGTGACACCGACCTTGGCGTAGGAACATGAGGTATCTCCGACCGAGGAGCGGGCCCATGAGGCGGGGGCAACTTCGGCCGAGGCGGTGTATAAACCACCGAATACACCGAGCCCGGTGACTTCTTCGGGGGAGGGGACTGCGAACAAGCCCCTCCAGTAGGTGATCGCCGTCTCCGGCGCCCTCCACTAGACCCAGCGTGACTTCTGGCACCAGAACTTCTTCTGCGCCACTTAGGAGAGTTGGAAAAACTCCGAGACGCCAATATCTTTTTTCTCGACGCTGAGCGACCCTTTTCTGGCTCCGAACGTCGCCTCCGCGACTCCGGCGCCGAACGCCGCCTCCGCGAAGCCGACCGCTTTGAGGTCTTCGGCGTCGAGGGTCCCCTCGACGCCGACCATCTTCTTGACGGCGACCAGCGGTGTCGCCTCGACGGCGAGCGCCGACGCCTGTCGCTCCTTCTTCGACTCCGATAGCTTGACGCTGACGTCAACGACGAAGAAGCCGTCGACAGTGGTCTCGACGGCGGTCTACCCAGGCCCTTCGACGTCGATCCTTCACGCCGTCTCGACCCGGAGCCCCGGGGAGATGGGGAACACACCGTCGTCATCCCTCGCGACGTCGTCGTCGATGCAATCGACGCCGACAGAGACCAGGACCGTTTGCTGTGCTTCCTGCCTCTAGGGAGCCCCCCATAGGCCACAGCAGAGGGAGCCTTCCCAGCCTGCCCAGACCCACCTGTAGTCGTCTCTCCTCTAGGCCTTGAAGCCTAATCTTCAGCCTTTCCCTCAGGGTCCTTGCTGAAAGGTTCTGGCAGATGTCACGTTCTTCAGGGACATGTGCTTCAGGGAGACAGATTATGCAGACGTCGTGTGGATCAGTCTTGGACTTCTTCCTTCCACATGCTGGGCACTTGTCGAAAAGAGCAGGCATTTTAGAGCCCTAAAAAGCCTGAACAAATACACAGGAGTGAAGGGAAACACCAAGAACAGCAACTGAAAACACTTTTAACCAAAAGTGCACACAAATCAAATAAACCCTTGAAAAAGGGAGAGCTCAATGCACCAGGGTCCTGTTAGCAGGAGCCGGAAAAAGGAACTGAAAGTAAGAGGGACCTGCTGTGCACTCTGGGATACTGGGAGAAGTTCTGGAAAGTTCTCTTAAAAGGCACAGTATCCTATTTAAGCCACATAATGGCAGCCAATGGGGCTTGTCTGTCCATGCCTTCCTCTATATCATTCAAGAGGCTTTTACTGGTAGAGGCAAGTTTCTCTATGGAAGAAACTGGGCAGGCTGTGATGTGTGTGTGGTTTTTTTGGTGGACTTTCTAGTTTAAGTACTGGACAGTGTAGCCTGTGGATATAGGCTGCTTTATTTGTCTTTAAATTCTCTCTTAAGTGTTTTTGCAGTTCTGCATTTTTTGACAATTTAAGAGATTATTTTTGATTGCCGGGGTCCACGCACATGGGCGGGACTATTCACTAGATTATGACTATACACAGAGATCCCCTACTACAGAACTCAGCATGTCGGACTTCACGCAGGTCCAGGCGCTTTTATACGGTAGCCCAGTGCCACAGGCTATGCCCCCGGTCACCAGGACGGTGTTTCTGGCCTGGCGCACTGCTCTACGTTGGGACCGGAAACTCACACGACAGGCGCCACTTTGGCATGGGTCCTGGATACAGGAAGTCTCGTCCCTGCAGGGGTTCCGACAATGGGACCTCATTGGAGTTTCAGTGCTCGGAAATGTTTGGGTGGGAGACCACATCCGCTCCTTTGCAGACCTGCAGCAACACCACGCCCTTCCTCACTCCCAACTCTATAGATACCTGCAACTTAGACACTATACGCATGTCTCACCTCCTGTCTCCCTTCCAGAGTTCAGCCCGCTGGAGGCTCAGGTGATGATGGGGAACAGAGGACAGGGATGGTGGGGGGCGGTCAGGAGGTGGAGTGTCCCGCAAATACCGGTTCCTGGTAAACAATGGTCCCGCTTCCCTAGATCGGCTCAGAGCTCGATGGGAGGGTTGGCTGGGCCCCCTAGAAGAGGCGGACTGGAGTGATGCCCTCATGGCCCCCAAAACCCTGACCACATCCTCCAAGCTGAGCCTGGTCCAATTGTACTACCTCCATGTGGTATACCTCACCCCGGCACGTCTATTTCAGGCCCGGTTGAAACATTCTCCAGCATGCACATGATGGGCCGTCGTCCCTGCCGATTTTAATCACATGGTATGGTGCTGTCCAGCGCTGGCGCCGTTTTGGAAGGGGGTGGAGCTTGAGCTTACACAGGCCCTGGGATGGGAGGTTCCCCATGATCCAATGCGTATGTTGTTAGGGGTGTTTGATGGCTTGGATGGCTCCAGGATGGACAAGCACCTTTTGGGGACAGCTGCGGCGGTGGCCAAGAGAGACATAGCAGCGCACTGGTCCCAGGCCAAGGCGCCTACTGTGCAGAGATGGAGGAGGGGAGTGGACTGGTGTGGGATCCAGGGGCAGGCTTCCTCCAGGGGCTCAGGGTCAACACGCCTCTCAACCGAAATGCCCTGGCTGCTGTTGGCAAGTTTCTCTTCAGACTAGGGACGTCTGATTGTGAAACTGAAACTGCATCAGCAAGTCAGGATGGCAGTCTTTCCCAGGATAAAGCTTTGGATACAATTTTCAAGCTTTGAGTATGGAAAGGAGAAGCGCCTCCAGCTGGGCACGAAAAGACCTGTTGTCTAAAGATGGGATACACATGCTGGCTAAAAAAACACAAGCGCGCGGTGGGAGCGTGTGAGGCAGAGAGGAGACGCCATGCACATCGCCTGTCTATGCGCGCATATGCTTTGTCTCCCTTCGCGCACCAAACCGACAACAATAGTCTCGCCAAAAAGGGGTGATAATAGTAAACTTCTAAAATAATGTCTTCAACACTTTACGAGATAGAGTGGTACAGCTATTGATAAGAGTCTGGATATGTTCCTATCCACAGTTAATACGGAGTATGCTTTAATCTGGGCAGGAGATTTTAACTTGCAGTTGTGTGGAGCTCCCAACACAAAGCCATCTGGCCTCATAACTATAGATGAATAATCTGATCATTGGTGCCACAATGCTAACGGCGAAGCACTTAATTAGAGGATGGTCAAATATGATTTTTACCTCAGAGGAGCCAGTGGCGTAAATGAGACCTCCAATCCAACTTTTATGGGCAGAAACTCTAATTCTATAATTGATCATGTATTGGTTTCTGCCTCTGTAAGCCACTTGTGTGGTAATCTTACTATGGTGCCCTCATTGCTTAGTGACCATAACCTTCTAAAACTTTTTGTTCTGCAGTAAAAAGATGGATGTTTTAAACCTAGCTAACCATATAAAACCGGTCGGTATCAAATGGGGTTACTATTAAATGGACAGATGTTGATCCCTCCAGGGCAATGAGGAAAATAGTAACTTCCAACCAAAGTGAAATTACATATTATCTTAAGGAGGAAATGACTCCTTTAGTACTGACTGAGAAGTTTTTTAATATAACTAAATTGATCAAATCTACTTTAACAAAGACTCCTGGGCCATTTGGCGGTAAGAAGGGGTGGTTTGACGGCTCCTACTCTAAAGCCCTAAGGGGTTTGAAGCATGCCCTGTCTTAATCTCCACGTGACCTCTCCAATATCCAATCCTTAAGGCATGAATATAAGGCAGCTATAGTGACCCGGAAAAGGACACTTAAGGAAGAGGCTTGGGAAAATGTGGCTATTGCAGCAAAACCCCGAAAAACTTTTCTGGGAGATGGTAAATGCTCCTTTTTTGAAGAATGATAACATTCTAGAATTCTGCTCTTTTGTCCCAGTGCACAAATGGGTGGAACACTTCTCAGAAATTTTTAACAGTAATAGGGAGACGATCATGTGGTAAGATGGACCGTTAGACTTGGGAAGTAACCTCCCCCTGAACATTACAAATGAGTCATTCAGGCAATCTAAGCGAGTACAGGGGAACGGGCCCCAGTGACGACAGTGTCCCGATTGATGTTTTTAAAACTGCGCCTACTCTATGGGGACCCATCCTAACCAGAGTCTTCAATATAGCTGTAACAGATATAATTCCTAAGACCTAGGGTGAATCAATTATAATTCCCATATGTAAAAAGGGGAACAAAGAAGATCCTACAAATTATCGCCCGATTTCACTCAGACACCGCAATGAAAGTAATGAGTAGGGTCCTTCTTTTAAGACTTGAAGAATGGGCACTGAATACTCTGTTTTGACACCAGTTAAATACGGGTTTAGAAAACACTTAGGGACTGTCGATAAATGTACTAACCTAGTACTGCTTATTGGTAAATATACTAGGGCAAAGCCAGGATCCCTATACCTTTGCTTTGCCGACCTAATCAGTGCATTTGACTTAGTGGACCACCATTTGTTGTGGTCAACCCTAACAGAGATGGGAACTCCCAGGGCTATTATTATGTTCCTCTCCCGCCTGTACGAAAAACTATCCACCCAGGTCCGATTTGGTCCCCAAGGAGAATGTACACCAAATTTTAAGGCGGGACGGGGGATTCGGCAAGGGTGCGTATTAGCACCAATTTTATTGTCCTTATTTTTAAATGGGCCAATAATCACCTACAGGCAAAACAGGAGGATGTTCCTATTGACTTAGTGGACCACCATTTGTTGTGGTCAACCCTAACAGAGATGGGAACTCCCAGGGCTATTATTATGTTCCTCTCCCGCCTGTACGAAAAACTATCCACCCAGGTCCGATTTGGTCCCCAAGGAGAATGTACACCAAATTTTAAGGCGGGACGGGGGATTCGGCAAGGGTGCGTATTAGCACCAATTTTATTGTCCTTATTTTTAAATGGGCCAATAATCACCTACAGGCAAAACAGGAGGATGTTCCTATGGTGGCAGGTCGTCCGACACCCGTCTTATTATATGCAGACGACGCACTACTTGTTGCAAGAACCCCAATAGGCCTGCAGAGATTAATGGATGCATTTTCTGATTTTATGTCTAAAACATATACTATGATTTGTGGGCTCAAACCCAAACCCCATACAACCTTTTATATTGAACAAACTCCTATTAAGACTGTAAATTCCTTTTGTTATTTAGCTATTGTTTGTGGGGACAGTGGCTTTTGGTCTCAACATATTTCATATACCAGAGCCAAAATGAGCAGGGCAACTCAAGGTATTTTTAAATTTTCTTCCAAACTGGAGAGTCAGCCAGTTAATGAGGTGTAAGCCTTATATAAAGCTAAAGGAACAAGCATAGCCCTGTGTGGGGCAGGGGTATGGAGTCATTCAAATACCAAAGTCCTGCAATCCCAAGAAAACCTGTTCTTGAAACAGTTACTTTATTTACCTTTATCTGCATCAAATACCATTCCTCGTTATGAGACAGGCCTCCAGTTTTTAGAAGATTTCCTATTGGCCCGACCTCTAGGATTATGGGATTAAATTGCAAAATGCACCTAAAATTGCATGGTTGCTGGGACACGAGGGGTAAGAGCAAGTCAGTTCTGCTCACATTCTGTTTACGCTGCCTCCTGCATTTTTATTTAGTGCGGTTTTAAACTTTTAAATACTTATTGCTGCTAATTCCCCCACTTGTACTTGCATACTTCCTCTCCTCTGATGCCCATGGTTTGCCTCGCGCTTCCCGGTCCACCACAGGTTTTACGCGATTGATGAGGAGGGAGAACCTGGCGTGTTTTGCTTCCGGGATAGAGGGGGGATGGGTCACATAAATACCGGCAATGGGAGTTCGGCGCAGCCAACGCGAGGGGTAACAGCAAGTCAGGGCTGCTCACATTCGGTATATGCTGCCTCCTGCCTTTTTATTTCGTGCTGTTTTAAACTTTTAAACACTTATTGCTACTAATTCCCCCACTTGTCTTCTTGTACTTGCATACATCCTCTCCTCGGACGCCCATTTTTTGCCTCGCGCTCCCCGGTCCACCACGGGTTTTACCAGATTGATGTGGAGGAAGTGCCAGGCGTGTTTTGCTTCCGCGCTAGAGGGGGGACGGGCCACATAAATACCTGCAATGGGAGTTCCACGCCAAAGGCGTACTAAAGGCAAGCCCGTCTGCGCCCATCCGCGCTGGGTCCGTGCCTAGGGCTAGAATCCCTGCCCGGGTCATAACACGCACACTGCATTATGATAGCACAGCTCTCCGTCGCTTTAACAGTACCGATACTAACTGCTATAAGCTTACACCATGTAAACAAAAAAAAACAGCCTGCACTTGTGGTTTTCCTCTCCTGGAACCTCAGAATACCAGAGCTTTTCAGACAGTCCAGCCCCCCGGTAATAACAAGCCTCCCCCTCTAGTAAGAATAACACCTTAAAAGGAGGCCTAGTGAATGTTAGATCTCTGGCCAAACACAAGTACGAAATTTCTCAACTCATCACTGACCATGATCTGGATTTACTGTGCCTGACTGAAACCTGGGAAGATGCAGCATCCGACCCAGACTTTGTAACTGCAACTCCGGCAGGCTACCAGGCAATTAGGGTAGATTGACCCCTCAAACGCGGGGGAGGGTTGGCTATTATACTGAGGGACCACTTCCCGGTTAGGTTTTACCCGACCTCCACACCCTTTTAGGAGTCCTTATTCTTTATCATTGAGTTAAACACAAAACAAACTTTCAAGGCTATTCTTTTATATCGGCCTCCCGGATTTAGAAGCTATTTCATCTCTAACATTGACAGTCTCCTAGAAACCAGTTTACATAACGACGAATTCACTATCCTAGGAGATTTCAACTTCTATCTCGAAGATGGAGCCAATAAGGAGACGGAAGCATTATTGGAGACCTTAGAAGCAGTAGGTCTCAAACAAAAAGTTCAGACCCCCACCCATGAGGCCGGCCATACGTTAGATGGCTTTTTCTCCTCTGTTAACAATCTTGCGACTATTGAAACCTTGGTTCTAACTTGGTCCGATCACGCACTGGTTACATTCGCATTTCCTTTCACCCTTCTGGGACCATCTGAGGCATCAAATGCCCTAGCCACAACCAAATGAAAATGGGAATTTATGTAGAAGCAATCCCTCCGCTCCTTGCTAGGGCCCCCTGAAGTCTCGGCCCCAAAATACCTCAAATGGCTTAACAACGCTTTTAACACTGTCGCTCCCTTATAGGAAACCTCGGGCAATAGGCGTAACCCTTCTGCACCCTGGTTTTCTGAAGATCTTCGGAAAGAAAAACAGCTCTGCCGACAACTAGAAAGACATTGGCGAGCCAACTATTGCCCTATCCAGAAAACCATCTACAAAATAGCACTTTCTCAATATAAAGTCCACCTTATAGCCAGCAAAAATGAGTTCTACACTACACAAATCAAGGAAGCAAAAAGCTCTTCAAAGGAACTTTACCGGGTCGTGAACATACTCACCTCAGCAAAAAGTCCGTGAATTAAGTATGACCAAGAGTTATGCGACAACATTGCAGCAGCTTTTAAGACCAAAGTACTGAATATCTTTAATAATTTTCAGGATTCTACTCCTGCACCCCCGACAGAATCTACCATTAGAGAGCATAACACCAATGCACTCATGGCCTTTATTCTTAATCTCTTCTGAGACTGTAGCCAGACACATACAAGACTCCAAATCAGGATCCCTCACGGACCCCTGCCCGCCAAAAATACTTAAAGAAACTGCTGATTTAGTTAGTCCGGGTCTCGCGGATATCTTCAACTCTATGTTCAGGTCTGGATGCCTTCCTTCAATCTGGAAAGATACTTCTATCCTACCATTACTAAAAAAAACCTCCCTTGAGCTAACAGACCCCAGCAATTATCGTCCCATCGCCCGGCTACCACTTCCAGCCAAAATCATTGATAAAATCGTGAACGCCCAATTAACTCAATTTATTAATGACCATGATCTGCTGGACTCCTCTCAGTTTGGCTTTGGCCGTGATCATAGCATAGAAACGGCCCTGATCAAAGCTACAAAAGAGATCAGGATGGCGATGGATCGGGGTGGCACAGCTGTGCTCATACTCCTCGATCTGTCAGCCGCGTTTGATACGGTTGACAATTCACTCCTGCTAGAGCGGCTCGAGAGAATAGGGATCGGGGGTGTAGCATTGGCCCTGCTATCCCACTTCCGTAAAGACAGAAGACTCACGGTGGAGCTGGATGCCTTCCGTTCGGATGCGTACACCCAGGGCTCATCCCGAAGCCCTTCACTTTTTAATGTGAATGTCTCAGAGCTGGCCCCACTGATTCAGAGTTTTGGTTTCTGCCTCAAGTCCTATGCCGACGACACCCAGATTGCCATAACAGTACATAAAAAAAGAGACATTTCCAGCTGCACAATTTCTTACTTGCATGCGGACGATCAACCATTGGATGCACACTCATTGCCTTAATTTAAACTCTGATAAAACAGAGATCCTGACCTTCGGCAACTTACTTCCTAGCTGGGGCAACCTCTGGTGGCCAACCGAGATGGGAGAACCCCCAAAACCTGCTGCCAAAGTCAAGAATCTGAGGGTGTGGCTTGATCCTACACTTTCTCTCATTCACTACACTAATGCCACTGTGTCAGCAAGTCACTTATTTAAAAAAAATCAGGAAGATTCTCCCCTACATTCCGGCTGATTCTAGAAAAACTGTAATAACAGCTTTGGTACAGTCTAAACTGGACTATTGCAATGGATTACTGGGAAACACACAAAAACAATGCCTAAAAAACTCCCAAGTGTGCAAAACTCAGCGGCCCGACTCCTTAACATCCCCAGAAATAACTGTTACCTCTGAAATTTGCAAGCTACATTGGCTCCCAGTGGAGCAACGGATCAAATTTAAGGCCCCGTCCATAGCCTATAAAGCCCTGAATAACAAAGGGTTGATCTTTCTTCAGAACTTGCTTTCCTGGTATGATCCCCCCCAGAAACCGCCGTTCCTCTGGCACAAAACTGCTCCAGGTACCAAAAATTCGCACCACGCAATGGGGTGAGCCCAGTTTTCATTTCTACACCTCCAAACTCTGGAACTCTCTTCCTTTTGAGCTTAGAAACGCCCCCTCTCTCATCTTTAGGAAGGGCCTGAAGACCTGGCTGTTCCAGAACTAGCTGCCAGCACAGACCCCCTCGCCGTCTACAGCGCCAAGACACCCACGGGTATACGTGCGCTCAATAAATGAAAATAACATATATAAAACATCAATATGGACTGAAACATCTAAAACCTTGATCTACTCTAAAGGAGAAAATAGAGACTCCTTTCTACAAAACAGGATAGATCCAAGGCTTTTGACTGAACAGAACAAACCTATTGTGGCTCAGTATATGTCATACAGCAGCGATGTGATTACTAACAACGATTTGTCATGTGTGACTTATGCACAGCATTGCTTTGTATTAACTAGATTTAGATGTGGATTTGCTCATTTTCTTGTAGCTTTCCCTACTATGCAGTTTCATCCGCCTGCAGATTTTTTTATGTCCATGTGACAATAGAAGTAAAGAGTCTCAGAAGAGAACAAGGAGAACCCTACTCACATAGGAACCAGGGCATGAATTTATATAAAAAAACAACGGCTCCTGTGGACTAGTACTACAAATATATCTTTAACTAAGGCTAAATAGCAAATCAAATTGGCAAGGGCTAGCAGGGATGTCAAAAAAAGCCGCACCATCAATTTGAGAGAGTACTCAAAAACTGTTTATAAACCAAATCACAGATCACAAGGTTTCGTTATTGTATACTGCAGATTGAAGCAGGGATTCTGAAATCAAAACTACTCAGCAGAGGATATCCCAATAAACTAATAAAGAGATCACTAAAACGGGCATGGTGTTGTCCACGGGAAGAACTCCTAGTGACGCAACCAAAAAAAGAAATGCAGAAAATTGTGTGTGTCACCACCTTCGGCATCCATACCAATAAGATCAGTAGCCTAATAACAAAAAACTGGCACATTATCAAGAGCATTGATTCGTCTCTCGAGGTCCCACTGTTTGCCTACAAAAGAGCCAAGAATTTGAAAGATCATTTGGTGAAATCCTCTCATGAAAAGACTAAAGATGTAGCAGGGACATTGGAGTCAGCATGGGGCTTGCCACCAGTAACAGGGCATCACCCATGTGGCAATTGTGTGGTATGCCCTTTTACGTTCAAGACTACTACATTTCAACATGGGGAAATCACACACACATTGAGAGCTTTCTCAAATTGCAACACACGAAATGTTGTGTACTGCATTTGGGGTCCATGCGGGTTGCCCTACATTGGCCAAAGGCAACAGCCAGTAAAAGCAAGAATAGGCCAACATCGTAGTCTTATTAGAAAACTGGTTTTGACAGCACCACTAGTCATACACTACAAAGACCACAATAACACTGCAGACCAATTAAAGTGGCAAGTTATTGACAACATAACCATACCAGAAAGAGGAGGAGACATTTCTCAGATTTTACAACGCAGAGAATGCCATTGGATTGACAAACTAGATTTTATTAGCCACGGGCTGAACTTAGCAGATGAATGGAGAGGATATGTGTCCAACATAATGAATTAGGTTCCCCAAGTTGAGGTGGAGCTCAAGACATTGTGGGTACAACACCTTGAAATGGGTTCACATTGCTACCACACACAAACTGCTCTTACTAGGATTACTTCTGTAGTTTTAGGCAGCATAGAGCTATATGGTATAGTCACTGTGTGTAAAAATCTTTTTGTATATATCAAAGTTCATGACGTAGAATGCAAATGTTAACCTGTTTAACACAAAATTGTTCTAAATATGCCACGATTATGTATTACTTTCAATTACCATGGGGAAACCAGTTTAATGTGGCTACTAAATGCATAATTGGAAAAGACAGCATTATTTAAATTTAAATTTAGTTGCGTTAATTATAAAGCGTTATGTTCACTCTATATTCCTGTCCATCACAAATTCAACATAGAATTTGAGTTATTACTATGTATGTTTAGATAATCTCGCACCGTGGTTACTGCATAACTCAATCTCATATGCAGCACTCACATGTTTCACTGTGGCCAGACATCGATGTTTCTATTCTGAGAACACAACAGAATCGACACGGTTTTTAATCTGTCGGCAATTGATTCACGGCCCTGATGAGGATAGAGTTTTCCAGACTCTCCTCGCCGGGCCTGCTCACACTCATATCCGGAAATGTAGGCAGACACCCGTGATCAGACCAACAACGCGTGGTTACGGAAACGCCACTGAGGGGCACATTTACCGATTCAGGTATGTCCTCTAGCTGAAAATAGGCCCTATTTCAAATCCTTGGACGAAGGCTGCGCTACTAAAGACTCCCCGCAATCTTGTATTTCTTTCTATCTACAGGCATCGTCCTGTCCGTAATTTTCTTATACATCCATTTTAAAGATGTGGACGTATCGTGCGCTATCAGGCGCTCTCTCTACATTATAAGGTAAAACCACTTTACTAGACTTCGTCTTTATGCACCAGTATTAATGTACCACCTTGATACTTATTTGTCACAGTCCACGCCCTCCACGTATTGAAAACATCAAGTCCTAGGATAATTCTTGACCACTACAGTGGTGAGTACGGTGCCTACCCTCCGGAGCGAATACTAGTGTAGCAATGAGTAAACCTGCTTTCTACATTTGGTGAGAATACAAGCAACCATTCAGGTACCTCATTCAATGGTCCACATAAATTATATATATGTATAATCTATGTCACACATCATACTCACTCCCACTTCGCCTTCTTTAATTGTAGATGTCCCCCACTGTCCTGTCCTGATGAGACCCATATTCCTAAGGGTCGAAACGCCATCAACGCCATAAGGAATTGAACCAACTAGTGCCTACGATCATTTATAGACACTAATATCCATTCACTATTAATATTTTGGTCATTTTCCTTCTTCCTTGTTATTGTATGAGAAACCTTTTTGTATGTAATTTATATATGCTGTCCATGTATTTAATGTTTTTGGTTTCACATGTACACTTGGGACACTGTGCACAATTTTTCTCTTTGTGTTCACATGATTATGTGACAAGCTGCATATAATTGTACAATCTTGTGATCTGGTTTATAAACAGTTTTTGAGTACTCTCTCAAATTGATGGTGCGGCCTTTTTTGACATCCCTGCTAGCCCTTGTCCATTTGATTTGCTATTTAGCCATAGTTAAAGATATATTTGTAGTACTAGTCCACATGAGCCGTTGTTTTTTGATATAAATAGAAGTAAAGAGAGCACGTTGTACTTTATGCTGTTTTGTAAACTTTATAAGGTTTCTAGATGTTTTTCTTTAAAGCCACTATTTATATCATATAACATCAGATCACACAGAGGCTATGAAATTCTTGGTACGATTAGGTGACCCCCTGACTTGTTTTAGTGTGGCCTTGTTCATTATGAAAGCAATTAATAAGAGGAAAGTACAAGAACATAGGAGTAATTATTTGTTAGGGTTTTGAATATGATTGGTTTTATAAATTATCATTTTATGTGTAATAATTATAAATTACCTCAATGATGTAAAAGTATGAACGTTATGGTCAACACATATGTATAAGTTGTAATGGTTTTCATAATATGATTGTATTGGTTTTATTTTATAATAACTGTTCTTTTAATGATATCTTCAGATAGTCTAATAAAGACTAATGGCCTACCGAGTCCTAAGGCAGGGTTCAGCATATGAAATCAGCAGAACACAGGTAGTTAAAACGTTTTGACTGTAAAAATGAAAAAATGCCACTTTTACAGTGGAAAGGCTTGGTCATCCAATTGGGGAGTGCAGAATTACATGCAGACACCTCAGCCGCACTAACAACTAAACAGTGTGACCAGAGTGGGCACTCCAATGTCTCAAACAACTCATTGGGGGGCGTGGCTTGGCCGGCTGCAAAATGACACGGATTCCTGAATCCCCACGACGAGGGGGGAGGTTGATAGGTGCTGCTCCTGTCCTACTGCTAGGCCGGGCGGCTGAGTAACGTCGTTGTGAGGAGTTTCCGGGCCTGTGCTCTGGCTCCCGTGTGGGCTGCGACGACTTCCCCCTGAGAGCACGAAATCTACTGGAGCCTCCCGCTGCAGCCCCAGGATGGGAGATCCATGTACCAAGTCCCCGGTGTGTGGTGCCCCCTCGGGGGGGGTTAGGGCTTTTGCTGGCATAGTTAGGAGCCCGCGGGCCGTACCCCCGGGTCTGGTAAGCCGCTGCCTTGCCGCTGCTTTGCTCCGCCCCCCTCTGGACGTCTTGAACGGCAGGCTCATGTCCGGTGACGGGGGCTGCGGCCCCCCAGTGCCTCCCTGCCTACCTTGCCCACCTGTTTGCTATGCGACCCCCGCTCGTCTGCTGTTAGGGCCCGGCCTGGGACCCTCCTTGCCCTTGCTGCTATGACGTAACGTCTCCCTGGCTACCAGTCTGGACCCTGTCTTCAGCCCACATGCCATCTGGGCCTGAATCTTCTCTGCTTCAGAGCCCCATCGCCTGGCTCCTGTGAAGGGCGACTGTAGCCTTGCGTGTACCTGGAGTGGAGCCTCCTGGAATTCTGGTACCAGCCTTGTGTTAGGACCTACCTCTGTCTTCTGCTGGACATCGCGACCTTCGCAGTGACCCTCTGGCGTGGGCCCCTCCTTCTCTTGGTGTCAGATGCGTGCTGTAGCGGGTGACCCCAGACTCCTCCTGCTTGGGGAGAACTGGGGGGGCTCCCTGTGCGTGCCCGGAGTGTCGGGTGCCTGGCGGTGCCCACTTTCAGCTACCACCTTCTGTGCAATCACCTCCGGAACCCGATGGCGGTGGCGGCGGTTCCCTGTGCCTCCTCGCCTGCATTGCCCCGGGGTGCTGCGTGCCCCCCCCCCCTACTTGTCTTCCGCTGGGGACTGGCCAGACCTGGGACCCACTGTGCCTTCACTGCTGAGCCGCAACTTTTCCCCGGACTCTCCCGTCAGCTACCCTGCTATTTGGGCTCGAGCTGGTTCTGCTTCAGCGCCTCATCGCCTGGCTTCTACGACTGTTGAAACTAGCCCCGGGCGCGCACCTTGAGGGGGCCTTTCCCTTGTTGAGACCCAGTGCAGTCCTTGTGTTGGGGCCTACATCAGACTCCTCCCGACTTCTGTTGCATGTTGCGGCCGTCGCTGGGGCCCTCCGGCGCGTGACTCTCCTTCTCCTGGTGCGGGGTGTTGTGGGCGCCGCCAGTCGTTGCCTGCCTGGGGTGACCCGCCTGTGCCTTGTCTCCCTATCTGGGAGGATCTCCTGTACATTCTGACAGTGTTGTGCTACGAGCGGTGCCCCTTCCCAGCTGCCCACTTACCGATTATCTCTTCCTGAACCGGATCTCCTGTGTCCTTGGCACCTTGCGGGGGCCTGGGGCCACCATTTTGGGCTGCTAACTTACTCTTATTGCTAGTGGGGTCTGCGGGTGCCTGCAGCTTGGCGGCTCTGACCTTTCACATCGCCCCGGGAGTCTATTCTTTGATCAAGGCCACTCTCACTACGAGGGCTCAGCTGAACTACATCCTGCCTTGTAATATCAGCTACTGGGTGGCAGCCGGCTGTGGTTCCGTGGTTCGAGGGTCTGAGGTTCGGAGATTCTGAACACGTGCAATGAAGGTCGTAGGATATAGACGATTTTGGTATCAGCGGACCGCAAATCACGAGTGCGGTATGTACGAGTGTTTTCGTCATAATCGATCAATGAGAACACTATGTATTCAGGGATTTCGTTTGAACCCTTGGGTTCCATTTTGTGTGCGGCAGCCATTTTGTGTGGTTGCCCTCACATAGGCCGACGACTATGGCCAAACGAGTCCTTGGGACACGTACACCGTAACTGACTTTTGTGTGACCTGGCCGAACTGACTCCCTTGCACGAGGCTAAACTTGCTGAGCCAGTTCCTTGTTAAGCAGCTGGTCAGATAAAGATCAAAGGACAGGACATTGCTGAGCTTATAGAACATGCACACACCCTTCTATCGTGTTTCTCATCTGCTTCTGTTCCTTCCTTTATGGCTTAATCATTGATTTGGGTTGAGGTCTTTTATGATGGGTTTGTCCGGCCTGATCGAACAGGAATATTGGAATTTGCTTGGTCATTTCTGGTGGGCTGGACAATGGAAAGTGGGATTGTCATCATGCGATATGTTTGAAATGTCACTGTTTCATTGGTCAGTTTGTATGTAATTGATGCTAGCCAGGAATGTGATTTTTTGCATAAAAGACGATGCTCTGCTCCATGAATTTGTGCAGTCTCTAGCGAGCCACCCGTGTTGTGCTTCGTAGACCTCTGTTCCTGGTTGCAGCCAATAAAATTGATCTTTGACATCACCAAGAAGTATCCCGTGTCTCTGTAATCTAAGACAGGTGAACTCGAAGACATCGGGCGTTTGCCCCTGGCACCGCTGGGTTCTAAAACCCGGTTCTTCAGTTGGCGCCCAACGTGGGGCGATTTCAGCGGTACCGGCCCAAGCCTGAAGATCGTGAGGAGCTTCGTGTGAAAATTCTGGAGGAAGGCCTGCCACTTCATCGACCCCTGTATGCCGTCGTGGTCCGAAAGTCTTTGCTGCGAGGTTCCCCGCTTTCCGACGGCTACGAAGGACTGCTGCCCTGACTGTCGCCCTGTCTTGGTGCTTTTGATCATTTGTAAAGCGAGACAATAGACGGGTCTTCTGGTGACGCCATCGACATTTCAGTTAAGTATGAGTGGAGCGTCTCCCAGTTATTTGTTTATTTTGGTATCCCTTCAAGGATCGCTTTGATTTGGTACCTGCAGGCCCCAAAGCTGAGGGACTCGTGTATTCACGAGACTATAGTTTTGAGATTTCCCTTGAAGTTTGAAGCTAGACTAGTGAGCGAAGATGCCTGGTCTTAGCAGACTTGGAAAGATATTTGGTTTTGGTTGTAATAGGGATTCCCGATTGGAGGACTCGTGTCCCGTTCCTCCGATTGGAACTCCGACCTATGAGCTCTACGTAAAACGTGGAGTGGGCCTCATCGCGTATAATGAAATATGGGTTAAATATACCAGGAAAGACGGTGTCCTACAGAGGCCCCGTTATGGTAGCTTTGACACAGAGATTTTAGATAATCTCGAAGTTAAACTGTTCAAGAAGAAAGCCCGGCCGGCAATGTTTGACTCTTTCCGCCTATGGCGAAAGGAAGCCAAACAGAAATAAATTAAGTTAGAGAAGCGAAATAAACGAGAACGAGATATGTCAATGGTGCAAGCTGCTATACAGTTTAGGGACAACTAAGAATAACAAGAGAGCGAACAGTTGCTTAGGCAACGTAAACTAGCAGTAGACAAGTGCTACCCAGCTTTGCCACCTCAACAACAAGAAGAAAAGAAAGATCTTGAAAAAGATCCTTTAATGTCCCATTTACTGAGTTCGCCACCCCCTTATGTGCAGAGTGCTACAGCACCTCAAAAATCTTTAGTTGTACAACCTCCGGTTGTTTTCCCACTTGTGGTTCCTCAACAGCCAACTCCTCTTCAGTTGGTTCCTATTCCTTTAGCGCAGCCTTTTCAAGGGCCGCCGACTTTGCTACCTCCTTCGTCTGCTACTCCTACGCCTGTTTTGTTTACTCCTCCTGTTACTGTTCCGCCTTTGGTTTCCTCTCATTCTGCTCCGTCTCCTGTTATTTCGTCAACTTTTCCTTCTGCTCGACAGAGAATGACTGACGCTGTTGCTAGTCTCTTTTCTCCTCTGTTGGGTTCATTGGGTATGTCTCCTGTTGTCGAGAGTAGGCAATCGCGTAGTCTGTTGCCTGATGCTACTGAACGGACAGTGTTAGATCACTTAGCGCGTAAATGGGTTAAGTATCCTTTGCTTTATGATCTTGAGGGTGTTATGGATGTTTTCCTTCAATGGGAAGCACCGAAACAAAGATATGTTTTCGATATGATGTGTTCTTTCCTTCGTGAAGAATGGGGAAATGGAGATTTAGGACAAGCTCCGCCCGAGTTGTTCCGTATACGGTCTGAGTTTGTGAAAGGGACTGTTGTGGGTCTCGAGGTTGAGAAAGCAGTTGCGACGTTGTTGTCGTTTAGGAGTGAATCTCCTTCCCAGCAACTGTTTGAGCCTGATCCGTCAGTTAGGAGGAAGGCGCGTCAATATCCGATGCGCGAGGTTCCTCCAGTTTGGAGACCTGGTGATGCCCAAGTTGTTCCACCTATTCTGCCACATTTTCAGCGTGTCTGGGTACATGTTCCATGGAAGCGTGCTGAAGTTTTAGCCCTGAAGCAGACTTTGCCTGATCCTTGTAAAAATCCTGCAGGATATTATAAGGAGCTATCTCAAACTGCAGAATCGTGTAATATGAATCTAGCCGATATAGACATGTTGTTTGGGAATGTTGTTCCACAGCCTATTTGGGGAAAGATTTGTCATACGGATCATGCGCAGGAATTAGGTGATACATGGAATAATCTTAGAGCTGCAGATGCTAGACAAGTAGGTGGCGCTCAGCCCGAAGATGTCATTACTGAACTCCCTGCTAGGATTATCGATTATATGAAGACTTTGATGCCTGCTGTGCGTGTTAATGGGGATAAGTTGTCTGCGTGCAAGCAGAAGAAAAATGAAACTGTATCTGACTTCACTAGGTTTGAAGAGACGTTTATTGACCATAGTGGTCAGGACATGAGTACCGAAGGTGGTCAAAGGTTGTTCGTTGACAAGTTTGTCCATAATTTGCTTCCGGAATTGTGCACCAAGTTGAAAGATTCTGAGAGTGCTTGGGCTGTTTCTTCGTCAGCGCAGATCTTGGCTACTGCCCAGTATTATGAGGATAGGAACAAGGATGAGATAGAGAAAGCGGATAGGAAGACTAAGGAATTGAAGACTAAAGTTCTTTTACAGCAAGCTTATCCGCCCCGTAGTAATCAGCGCGATTATCAGCAACCTCAGCAATATCAGAGAAACTCACAAAGGTACGAGTCTTCTCAACAGCGTTTTCCCATAGGTCCTAATCAGTGTGCGTATTGCAAAGAAGAGGGCAATTTCAAAAATAGTTGTCCGGTTCTGTTGCAGCGCACGAATGGTGCTTCTGGTGTGAGGTCGAGGTGATCAACAAGTTCCTAGAGGTAGAGGACGTTGTGCGTTTCCTCAGAATACTCGTTCTTTGCCTCCACAGAACTATGAATATTTTTGATCAGCAGAATGGTGCGTCTGGTAGGACGGCTCGGTACTATGCGGACGATTACTATGTTGATGGTGAAAATATGGATGGTAATGATTGCTAGGATAGCCGTAGACAAAGAGGGAGTTGTGCCAGTTCCAGTAGATCAGAGTGGACCCTATGTTGAAGTGATTGCATCAGGTGTGTCGGAGCCTTATCTGTTGGATACTGGTGCTGCGAAGAGTTCTATCATGCACTCTAAACTCCCTGGCGCACCTTTGTCTGGCTTAAAGAATGTTTTAGTAGGTTTTTCTGGCGCCCCGGTTACGAATCCGATTTCTAATCCGTTGTCTATTTCTGTTGGACCTTGTGAATTCGAAGCACCCCTCATTCTGACGACTGGTTGTGGTGAGAACTTGTTGGGATTGGACTTATTGAAAAGATTGTATGCAACGCTATATTGTTCTCCTTCGGGAGTACAGCTTACATTAGGTAAGAGTGTGATCTCTCCGATGTATTTATCTAAAGATAGACTTCCACCTGAATTGTCTTCTCTCCCCGATACTCTTTGGGCTACTGGTCCGAACGATGTAGGCCTTAGAGATTCCGCCATATGTTGTAACCTTGAAAGCGAATGCTAGATTGCCTCGTATTCCGCAATATCCGATTTCCAGCGATGGTGAAAGAGCACTTTTGACAATCATCTATGATTTGATTGAGAAAGGTATGATTGAAGAAACGAGAGGTAATGTGTGCAATAGTCCGGTTTTGCCTGTTCTAAAAATGAACTGATTCTTCACAACCTCCTGTATATAGGTTTGTGATTGATCTTCGCGAGGTGAATAAGATTGTAATTCCGCATTTCCCAGTTGTGCCGGGTATCACTGCTTTACTGACTTTGATTCCAGCTTCCGCTACTTGGTTTTCGGTGATTGACTTGAAGAATGCTTTCTTCAGCATCCTGATTGCCGTGGAAAGTAAAGATATTTTTGGCTTCTCTTTAGGAGGACGAAGTTTCCGGTTTAAGCGCGCTCCACAAGGCTATTGCGAGAGTCCATCAATCTATAGTCAGGCTTTGAAGACACAACTTGATTTGCTTGTTTTACCTGATGGCGCTGCTCTTATTCAGTATGTCAACGATCTGTTAGTTGCCGCTGACAATGAAGAGATTTGTAAAGAGGCTACTTTGTTGTTGTTACGTCACTTGTCTGATCTCCATCATAAGGTTTCTCTTTTGAAGTTGCAATATTGTCAACAAGAAGTTACCTACTTAGGTCACCTCTTGTCGAAGGAGGGAAGGAAACTGACCCCAGAAAGAATTCAAGCGATTGCGAAAATGAGTGTGCCTACGACACAGAGAGAAGTACGTGCTTTCTTGGGTATTACATCGTACTGTAGATAGTGGATCCCTAATTTTTCGTTGCTTGCGAAGCCTTTGATAGCTCTTACTGTCAAGGATACTCCAAATCCTATTACTTGGACTGACTAATGTTCTTCAGAATTGCGCGATGCGTTGTGTTCGGCTCCTGTGTTGGGTACTACCGACTACAGTAAGCCTTTTACGTTGTATATCCACGAGAGTGAGGGATGTGAATTATCAGTCTTGACTCAACAGTTTGGCGATAAGCAACGTCCATGTGTTTATTTTTCGTCGACTTTAGATCCGGTAGCTAGAGCGGTGCCAAGTTGTTTGAGAGCTACAGCAGCAGCGGCTGTTTCTATTAGACAGTCTGCTGGTTTAGTAATGGACAATACATTGATTGTAATGGTTCAACATGCAGTGGACACCTTGTTGGATCGCACTAAGACACAGCACTTAACAAGTGTTCGGTTGTCAGGTTACGAATTGACACTGTTAGCGAGTCATGTGCGTATAAAGAGATGCAACACGTCGAATCCAGCTACGTTGTTGCCGATTTCAGTTGAGATAGATGTTTCTGAACAACATGATTGCTTCCTTAGGACAGAGGAAGAAACGAAAGGTAGGATAGACCTTCGGGATACTCCTTTTCCAGAATGTGATGGTACCTTGTGGGTTGATGGTTCGTGCTTCAAGCTTCCGAATGGTGATACGACTGCGGCATATGCTGTTACGACTTTGCATACGATAGTTGAAGCTGCACGTATCCCATATAATTCAGCGCAAGCAGCAGAGTTGATTGCATTAACAAGAGCGTGTGTGCTGTCGAAAGGAAAACGAGTGACTGTGTATAACCACAGCCAGTATGCGTTTGGTGTGCTTCATAGTTTTGGACGTTTGTGGAGAGAGCGTGGGTTCCTGACTTTGCATGGAACCAAGATACAGCATGGTCAGTTGGTGACTGAACTTCTTGCATCTCTTACTTTGCCTTTGCAAGTTGAGATTGTGAAATGCAGTGCGCATAAGAAAGTTACTGATGACGTTGGTCGTGGTAATGCGTTTGCAGATGAAGTCGCAAAGAAACTGCAAGAGATGTGATGAGTCGAATGTATGTTGTGGGTCCGGCGAGATGGGTTCCAGATGAAAGTATGTGTGAAGATACGATTGAGAGTGTGAAATCCATCCAAGCTTAAGCTACAGAGAAAGAGATGAATGAATGGAGAGAAAGTAAGGGTAAATTGGATTCGAATGGTTGTTGGGTTGAGTTGTCAGAGCATCAGAGATGGTTGTTACCTGATGCGGATGTACTTCCAGTGGTTACGATGGCTCATGGATTGGCACATATCAGTGTGAAAGGGATTTGCAAGTTGTTGGCTCCAGTATGGCAGAATGCTGGTATTCATAAGTGTGCAGAGAATCTGGTTAAGAACTGCATGGTGTGTTTGATGTACAATCCTGGTAAGGGAACTCCAACTCCAGCTGGTCATTTTGCCCCTCCAACGTACCCGTTCGAGGCTTTGCAGCTAGATTTCATCCACATGGAGAGGTGCAACAACCTGAAATGTGTGTTAGTGGTTGTTTGCTCTTTTAACGGGTAGGCTTCCACCCATCTTGAAAACGACAATACTACCTTGTCCACAGCGAAAGCCCTTATTAGGGAATTTTTCCCTAGGTTTGGTTTGCCGAGAATGATCTGGAGTGACAATGGGAGCGAATTTGTGGGTCAAGTGATGATGAAAGTATGTGATGGATTAGGAATAGGGCAGAAGTTTCACGCTGCAAATCACCCCCAATCAGCTGGTCTAGTTGAGTGCTATAATGGCACTCTAAAGCTAAAGTTAGCCAAAATTCAAGCGAGCTCTGGTTTACAATGGCCAGATGCCTTGCCACTAGCTCTTTTGTCCACTAGAATGACTGTGCATTCGCGAATGTGTTTGAGTACGTATATGGTCGCCCGGCAAATATTTGGGGAGTGCCGCGGCCGACAAAATTCAGTGAGATAGAACACCCTGTGTTGCTTGACTACCTGTACGAATTGACGGCTAAATTGCATGTTTTGCATCAACAGGTTCACGATTCACTGCCACAGGCTTCTGAAGATCCAGGACACGCTATTGAACCTGGATCCTGGGTGCTCGTGAAAAATTTCCAGCGGACCAAGAACGATCAGCCCCGCTGGACCGGCCCCTACCTAGTTTTATTGGCTACCCGTTCCGCAGTACGAGTGCATGGTAAAAAGAACTGGATCCACGGCGTACATTGCAAGAGGGTTCCTTTGCCTCTGTCGTACGACCAGTGGGTCCAGAAAGGACTTCCTGATTCAGAGACTGAGACTGTGCCTCGTTTTCTGCCTTTTAGCGATGCACATTTGATTGGAACGAACACTGAACAAGAAAGTGATGATCTTCTCTAAGAAGCTGTGCCTCCGTCAAATCGTTTGAACACTGTTCAACCTGATTTACTTTTCCGAGAACAGACTGGTAAAGACCGTTATAATTTGCGACCGAGAGTCGCTGGACTAATAAAGAATTGAGATTTTTTTTGATATTGCAGGTTAACTCTCCTCCAAGGAACTACTTTGATTTTTGTTTTTCGAACTGCCATCCGGGTTCAGCTGTAGGGTCACGGTTGCCGAAGTCTTTGGAGTGCAAGCCGAAGACGTTAGGTCGACGGTTCTGGTTGGCCTAAGGGAGTTGCCCTGGGTTTACAGAAGCATTCCTTAGCATAGAACGCCCTACCACCGTGAGCAGCAATTAGAGAGGATGGAGTTTTTCGAGATGGAGAGACCTGTTGAGAGAATAAGCTTTAAGAGCAAAATTTGTAAACTGATGACCCGGAAAAGATTTTTAATATTGTGTTTGTTTATGTTGCTTAGTTTAATGATGTTTTTAATTGGATATGTGACATTCTCTTTTCAAGTGACGTTCATGCCCACTACGTAACCTATACCTCCTCCTACTGTTTCTTCTCATTCTTTTCACCCTCTGCCTGAACATGAAACTATTAGAAGAATGGAATTTGTTAACAATTCCTTTGTTCAACTTTTGCACCAACACCAGCTAGTAGTGAACACGACTAATTGTTGGGTGTGTGGTCTTATGCCCCATACTACAGATAAAGGTATTCCTTATCTGGTCCTGCCTTCAGCTACAAATCTCTCCTGCACTGCCCTGTTTGTGGAAATCCCCCGAGGGCCGTTTCTATTTGCTTGCGCTGCCTCCTACCTGCGCTCCTTCCTGCCGCCCTCTGACTTTCCTGTTTCTGCTGTGCTTGTCTGCGTAGCTTGACGTCTGCGCTGCGTTGTGCTGCACTTTGAACCGCCCCCTTCTGGCTGCTTCACTGGCGCGAGGGGCTGTTGGGCGCAAATTGATTTTTGGCTGACCTCGCCGGACATTTTGTCTTGGGGTGAGCCAAGATGCAGTGCACATGGCTCGCACCTTCTCCGAACATGCGCTGGTCCAGATGCATCGCAGGCCTCCTCATTCCCCGCAACGGGCCTTCACTTGGCGTCTCCCCCCCTAACGTCCTCTGGGACTCTGCTTTTTGTGCGGACATCCAAACCGCGATAACCAACTATTTCGATTTAAACACGGGTTCCGTTGACTCCGCCTCCACCTTATGGGAAGGGTTTAAGGCCGTCATTCGGGGCGAATGCATCTCCAAACAGGCCGGCGTCTTCCGCTCTATTCATACCACTCTGGCTAAGCTCGAGGAGGAAATTAAAGACCTGGATGCTGCCTAGGCGGCACACCCCAGTCCTGAGACGCTGGCGCTACTACGCAAAAAACACACTCAATTTTCAGATGAAGCTGGCCGTGAACTGTCTTTTTTGGGCAGAGAGGGTCGGGCGCGTCGCTTTTGTGAGGGGGACCGCCTGGGGCGTACTCTTCCCAACCTTCATTCACCGCTAAGTTGCCTCCTATATAACAGCCCTCAGTGATGGTGGCCCAGACAGGACTACCTCCAAGGAGGACATCAAAACCCACTCTCTCGATTTTTTTTCACAACTCTATTCTGCCGCTACTCCTCTGCCACGGGAGGACCTCAGCCCCTTTGTCCGGGAAATTGTACGCTTTGGCGGGCTTTTGGGCATCCAGGTGAACTGGAGCAAGTATGTTCTATTCCCCTTGACAGATCCCACCGCGCCATTCCCACTTAACTATCCGTTCGTGTGAGCTTCTGGCCCCACGCGCTAATTGGGCATCTGGCTGAGTACGGATCTGGATGAACTGTGGAGTTCTAACTTCGGGTGTGCGGTAGACTGGCTGGAATCCAGGATTCCATCATGGAGCCGACTTCCGTTATCTTTGGTGGGCCGAATCGCAATCGTCAAAATGGTGGTCCTTCCTAAATTTCTCTATCTGTTTTTAAACATCCCTATCTCTCTCACTTCTCATTTCTTTTGCAAATTACGCTCCCTAATCATTTCGCTCGTTTGGACGGGTAAACAGGCAAGAGTAGCTTATGATATCCTTACTCTCCCCATTTCTGCCGGTGGGATTGGCGCGCCTGACTTCAGGATCTATGCTTTGTGTGCCCAGGCCACCTTCCTGCATTTTTGGATTCACCCTACCTCTTATCAGCCTCACATAGCAGTCGAGAGGGATGTAGCTTCTCCCTGGCCTTTTTCCACAGCTTTGTTCGCGCCCGCGGTGCGCCCTCGGACAGAGGTCGACACGGTTGAGACTCTGCGATGGGCCTGGTCTGGCCTGCGTCAGCTTTCTAGCATCCTCGACTCTCTGCCGACTCCGTGCCAATAGAGAACCACCCAGATTTCCCCTCACTTTAGTCTTTCAGCATATCTAGACAAGCGACGCGGTTGGGTTTGAGGACGGTGGCGGATCTATACACAGAGAACATCTTCTACTCTCTTCCTGATTCCTCAGGGCATCTGGACACGCTTTAATTCTATCAGCTGCGTGCCACTTGCCGGAAACTGCACCCCACATTCCCTCAGCCCCTGCCCACCATGCCGGCTCTGGATTTCATATATTCTTCCCTGTCGCCGCACAAATTAGTCACCAAACTATACGCTCTCACCCTAGTGTCCGACCAAGTTTCCTCAGATCATGCGCGGGAGGCATGGAGTGAGGATCTCGGTATCGACATTTCGCAGGCTGACTGGATATATTGCTGTAATCAGACGAAAAAGCTGTCCCCGGACTACCGGCTCCGTCCGATCCATTTCAAGTATTTGCACAGGCTGTACCACACCCCAGTGCGGCTCCACAGGCTTGGGCTAATTCCTGGGGACAATTGCGTGTGTTGTGCTGCTCCTACCGCAGACTTTGCCCATTTAGCGTAGCTATGCCCTAATGTCGCGGAGTTCTGGCGGGTGGTGTGTTCCACCATCTCTGACATCACCGGCTCTGCAGTGCACCCCGATTCACCCCTGTGCCTTCTCAGCTTCGTTAAATTCTGTCCTGATGCTTCTCGACGTCTGATCTCGATGCTGTTGATCCTTGCTAGGCACAGGGTGGCCATGTGTTGGGGTTGTCGGCCTGCCCCCAAAGCCGAGAATTTGCTGGAGGATGCCTCTCTGTGTCAGATTCTCCTATTGGCGTTCTGGGATTTAATGCATGCAAGGTCTCGACCTGTTGACATTTGGGGCCCTCTGATTACCTATCTCCTTTCCCGTTCCCATCCCAGTGGCACTGCCTCTGCCGCACTCCCAGCCCGCTCTTTGTCCGCGGCGGCCGCCGGCGCTGGTCAGTGACTGCTCTCTCCCTTTCCATAAGCACCCCGTTTTTTAGTACCCCCACTGATGTTGCTATTTTGCGTGTATTCCCCCTGGGGGGGGGGGGGGGGGAGGAGGGGGGAGGAGGGGGGTGGGAGGGACCACGGTGTAGTGGGGCTGTGATTTCAATTTTCATGTTTTCCTAATTTGCTGCAAGATGTAATCTACCTGTTACTAAACGCTTGACCTGAACTGTATTTTGTCGATTTGAGCTGCAGTATTGCACGGTGTATTGTGTCTGCCATGATTTTCCTCAATAAAGGTTTTTGAAAAAGAAAAACAAAAATCTCGAACAGCTCGTTACATGAAGCTTGACTTGAATCTCAGGCCGAAATTAAAATAACTTATTGGTGTGTGCAGCTTTACAAAGCTCCCACTTTGTTGCCTTTCAAACTCCTGTGCCTTCCTGGGCACAGGTGAAGTGTGTTCCATGAGACCGCTTTCTCTCCTCCTGGTGAGATGTGTTAATGACTCTCAAGAAGGGAAACAATGAGGGCTTGCCCACCAGGGAAGTTTTACCTGTCTCCTGCAGGGTGTTGGCCCCAAAAGGCAGACATCAAAGGGGAAACTGCCTTCTACGGGCAAATGTGTAACACTAGGGTTTAGGGTTGCCCCACTGTTTAGACAGACCGGCTGGTAAGGGAAGCAGAGAGGAGAAAACAGATGCCAAGCACTTTTCCCCAGAGGCGTGTACTCCATAGGTAGCTCAGTCCAGGGGTGGGCTAGTGCAGTCCACACAAATAAGAGAGAGGGGTCTCTCCGTATTGAGAATGTTCAGAATAGGGCTAGCTGGTATGGCCAGGTGCCACACTCTACAGGAAGTTCTCACCATGTGTGTAGAAACCTAGTAGTTCATGGGCTACCAACCGTATCATGCCCTGGGAGCAATTTTCCAAGCATACATAGTGCACTCAGACCTCAGATCTCAACTGACTTGGAAGGCGAGCAAAAGAAAGACTACCCTGCTGCACAGAGGGAGCAGTAAAGAGAGGCTAAACCATCAAGGACTGCAATGGCAGATAGCAAAGAGAGGGACTGTGCCTGCTGTGCCCTACTCAAAGACAACTTGTATCTGGTGCCAGTAAAGCCAAGAGACTCCTAGGGCCAGCAGACGTGTCCCTGGGAAAGAGGACAAACTGCTGCGGAAGCCTGCTGGGGCAAGCTGGTAGCCCAAAGTCCTGAGGCTGCTACTACTGCCACTGTGCTTATTTAAAAGGAGAGTGATCCTATTTAGGACCTACAGGGTGATGGAGCAGGGGAGTGACAAAAATGTTTGTGTACCTCTTCAATCTCTCATAACCATAATGATGCTAATGGAATGAAGCATGCAAACTGACCAACAAAATGCATTAAAACATTTTACATTGAACGTGGGAAACTAATTGCTATTTGCAAAAATAATATACTAATAATTGTAAACGAGTTATATTAATATAGAGTGGTAATAATATATATTTAATTAAAATAAGTGTGTAGTTGTGCTTAAAAGTAGTAAAAATTATTTAGTGGCAATAGAAAATGCCTTTGGTAAGTAAAATGACGCTACATGTTTGCTTCTACTAGGTAAACTAATTGGGAGATTAGAATGGCGGGGGTAAACAGAAGGGCTAAAATACTAAATCTAATTTCTGTTCGGTTTGTTTTCGCATTAGTTCTCATTAAGGCCTATGTGGCCTGGCTGTGGAAAATGGCTGCTGAGTAAAGCATTGACATTCCTTTGAGAAAAGAGGCCTCCACGCATGCGCGTTCCATAAACTGTGCGAATCGAATGGCCTGTACATGGAGTGAACGATATCAAGGTCAGCGTGGCCTGGTGTGAGGAAGTATGCCAAAGGATGCTTGCTTCTAGTAACGTGGGAAAGGAAGCTTAATTTTGAAAAGAGATACACGATTCGAGCGACAAATAAACTTTTGTATGATGCTATGAGAATGCAAAGAGGATGACTTTGCTAAAATTCAAACTTGTTTGGACAAGGAAATGCATGAGGTGATCATCACCATCCCTCTAATGGACCAATCCGAAAGAACTTTGGACCTCAAAAGTTTCAATTTTAAGTTAGATAGAAAAAAGGGGTATAAAAGATTCTGTTCGAAAGAGCAAAGGGTCTTGCTCCACGGATTTTATTTTGCACCCTGACATGCTGTTGGTTTGGAAAAATTTATGGTGCTAGAGATTTTGAAATATTTTTGGACTTTAACTTTTGATGGAGCAAAGAAGATGATCAATTGCAGAGTTTATATTTTGGAAGGGAGGCGTTGAGGAAAATAGGAGGACAGCTTTGGGAACCTATGCAACTCTATCATTTGCTTATGATAGATGGGTAATATTTTCTTTCTGATTTTATTTCCTTTAATATGTACAAAATAAAATGTTTAAACTTTACTTGTCTAAATAAATTGCTAACATTTTCTTTCTCAAATGAAGTAGATAAAAATATTTTAAATTTAAACTCGAGTCAGTTTATTTTATTTTAGATAAATGTCATGACAGAATAAAATGTTAAAAGTAAAGGATTACTGCGATTGAGCTGGTCTTAATCACCATCAACTGACTCCTACTAGCTGCTCCATCGACCAATTAGCGGAGTACCTTGATGTATTGTGTTCCTATTAAACAAGTTAGTATGATATCAAACTTTATAAAAAAGTGTATATTCTAGGTACCCCGCTAACCTGCGACTCACCCTCTGACTACTGATTCAGGAGTTGTGTGGAGTGTATGTGTGACTCGCGATGCTATGGGCCCCACCGATGAGTATTAATAAGTTACTCCTGGGTTAAGTGGGATGATTATTGAGGGTTGTTCGAGAGCTCCGCTGGATCAGATTTCTTGGTAGAAGAGGTCTGGTTGCTATGGATCAGTTTGGAGATTATTGATATTTTATGTTTAACACTACATGTTGAGTTGTATTACGTTATATGTTGTCTTAATTTTGAAGCTTCCGGGAAGTTGGAAGTTGGTTACCCTGTATGCAGGCAGGTGGAAATGTGTGGCAAGAGAAGTCACACAATACATTGTCTGATTTCAGAGTGGTAACATCGTCGTGTGTTATCGTTAGGGACATTTTCTGTATGAAAATGGTGAATGAATAGCGAAGGCCACCAGGAGTCAAATGTACTCTGACTAAATAACTAAATTCAAAATGCTTAATTTTTACTCTTTTGTATAAAAATTGCTAACCTTCAATGGTAGTCACATGAACTGCAATTCTCACATTTATGGTGTCCTTTTATTGGAGGTAATTCAAACATTGTTCTCAAAGATTCTGTCTCCGTTTCGCGTGTGGTGTTTGCTCTTGCCAGGCTGTCCCGGACTACGAACCAAGAACTGACGAACAGAGTCGCTGAGTCAGGGAGCGCTGACGGAGAGCTGCTAGGTCCCTAAGAGAATGAGCCATCGACACAAGAAGGATTGGCCTGTAACTACACCATCAGGCAACTGGTAGTTCATTGGTGACTGGACTTTGGCTAGACTGGAGAGGACCATGTGAAGCATTGAACCTGCAACCAAAACCCCCACACCATTTCCGTTGACCGAGGAGTGGAAGCAGGAATACCTCCACTGACTGTGCCACATCCACAACATTCTTGGAATATCTTCAGCATCCTTCATCCCTTACATCGGGACCAACAGATAGGAATTGAGTGCAAAGCGGATAACTGGAACTCTTTGAAGACTGCTTCTATTGTGGAAGCAACAGTTGATGGTCCCCCACACTAGCTCCCTGCTGGAGTTGGTCCCTCCAAGAAACTGTGCCTGACCACATTGGCAATTGCACAAGGTTTCCTTGAAAATGTCTCCAAGTGTCAAATTTGTTAAATTTGACAATACTTGTTTGAGTAAAATGCTTTGATTTATTACTACTTGTAAACTTTTCTAACTCCGGAACAATTTGGTGGATCTCTTCCGTTGTGGCTTATAAATTCATATAAAAATACAGTCAATTTGAATAAATTAGTGTGGGATTTCTTTGGTGTCTTGTCAATTTCTTCTTTGACTTGGGGCACTTTAAATGCTTTACACTAGCTCCTCTATGCAAGCGCTGCTGCTCAGTGTCACGTATACCCTGGATCGAGCTGATAGTTAGTCAGGCAAAATCTACTGGTCCTAGAAGGGGTTGGTAAGCGTATTACACGGGGAGGTCATACATCCACACCATGTAATATGCTCCTTTGCCTCACACAAGGGGAACTTCTCGAAAACTTCAGAATCCAGTCTGATTCCTGAGGAATATTCTCAGGCATGGCATCTGTGGCAAAACAATCTCTATCAGATGGGAGCTGCACTGGGAATGGGAAAGAGCGTTTAGCATTGGCTGACAGCCAGGTTTATTCATAACAGGTTTACAAGTAGATAAAGCTTCTAATAGGTAGTAGGAATAGCTAGAAAGTTTTCAGAGGGGCTGAAAAACCTGCAAATGCATAAACAAGAAAAATAGACCTGAGGGGAGTAATCTTAAAGATGGCCCAAGATCACCTGTCCTTCATTTATTTAAGGTCCAGGTGGAAGGCCAGAGGTAAAGAGAATCAGGGAACCATGAATGGCAGAATAGATGAAAATGCTACAGGCTTTGGGGACTTTCAGACTTCAAGGCCTGAGAGGTGATTCTAGAAACACAAGATGAAAGGTGCTTATAACAGTAATAGGGAGCTTCTCTCCTCTATCACACTGGACAAAATATTTTAAGTTTTACAAAAAAGTTCAAACTTTTAAACAGTGCTGTCACAACTCCTACCAGATTTCTCTCATTGCCACACCAGCGTGTGGGTACTACAAGCTGCGATACTGCAACAGCAGAATAAGTTCACCTCTAGTACAGACACAGCTGAAAAAGTGGAATCACAACTAGATTAGATTATTGTGAATGAGCACAAGAATTCAAATTTCAAAATCCAGCTGTGGGTGGTGGATGCTCAAGTCTGCTTCTGAGAGGAAGGAGAATCAAGCTAGGAGAAAAAACGTTTCATTGTTAGGTACTCATGCATACCCTGATGTTACTGTTATAGAAATGAGCCCCTTTCTGACATGGTAACCCTCACATTGTGCCCTAGTACTGATGCTTTTCAAATGAAAGGGCACTGGGCCCCTGCCAACTAGGTCCCCAGTGCCAGTACTCTTTCCCTTAAAGAAACAGTTTCTTACCTTCGGTAACAATGTATCTGTAGGAGACATAGGCTACCCCCATGTGTCAGATTGTATCTGGCGATTTTTTTCTTAGCAGTACCCCTAGGAGTTGGTAGGTTGAGTCAGTCGACTCTGCGTCCATCGTCGTGGTCACTGGGATGACGTTGCGGTGCCTACTTAGATACTGCCCCTACGTGCTGACGTATGTTCTGACATGACTTTCCATGCCAGAAGTGCAGAGCCATGCAAGACACTGACCACTGGTGCACCACAACTAGGGCCCTGTGAGGGAGTCCCTATATCTAGAAGTCAGTTCGGAGAGCGGGGAGGACGGGTGGGGCGGTAACAAATCTATAACTAGCCTATATACCTTACAGATACATCGTTACCAAAGGTAAGTAACCTATTAATCTTAAAGAGACAGTCACAGTTACATATAGATTCCTTACCTTAGCAATAACAACCCCTTAGGAGGGTTGCGAACTAAGCTCACATCAGAAAGTCCAGGAGGACGGAACAGGCATAATGGCCGTCCCTCAGGACTTGACTGTTCAGGCAGCAATGTCTGATAAATGTGTGCAAGGATGCCCAAATGGTTGCAGGACAGATGTTGAGAAGTGGAACTCTACGTGCCAGTGCAGTGGTGGCCAATAGAGTGAGTCTGCAGCCCCAATGAATGTTCCTTTTTCGCCAAAGCACAACAGATTTTGATACAAAGGACAACCCATCTAGAGATGGTACGCTTTTGAACAGCCTGACCTTTCTTGTCACCAACATAGCCAACGAAGAGTTGATCATCCACCCGGAAATCTCTTGTGCCATCAAGGTCGAAGGACAGCGCACGTTTGGGTTCCACATGGTGGAGTCTCTCCTCCTCCTTGGACTGGTGCAGAGTTGGGAGAAAGGTAAGCAAAGTAATGGATTGTCCTAATGTGAAAAGGTGTAACCACTTTTGAAAGGAACAAGGGACACCACTTGGTCAGGATGCACAGAGAAGAAAGAGGGCTTGGAAGAAAGAGCCCGAAGCTTACTCACCCTGCGAGCAGAAGTGATGGCAACAAGGAAGGAAGTTTTCGAAGTGAGGAGCCTGAGAGTACAGTTATGAATTGTCTCGAAGGGAGTGAAGTAAGAACAAGATTCAAGTCCCACTGGGGAATTATGAAAGGAGATAGAGGAAAGAGATGAGTAATGCCCTTAAAAAATCTATTTAAATTGGGGACTTCAGCAAGGAAGGCTGATCGGGCAGCAGAAGGAAGGCAGAGATTGCCTCCATATCGTCTTTAAGAGTGCCCAGAGCAGAGTGGCAGAAAGGGGATCAACAGCCTTTACCATGCCACAAACTTGTTTCATCTGCAGGTGTATGCAGTTTTAGTGGAGGTACACCTGCCTGCCAATAAGGCATTACAGACTTCAGGTGGAAGGTCAAAAGCGGTCAACTGTCACTGCTCAATCTTCACCCAAGGAGGTGGAGGCTGGACAGGTTCGGGTGAAGAACACTCCTGTTGCTGTGACAGAAGATCCTCCCGAAGAGACAATATGAGTGAAGGATCGATGGCCATGCTCAGGAGCTTTTGGTAGTAGACTCTTCGAGCCTAGTCCGGAGCCACACTAATAGCTTGTGCCTAGTCGCGCTTGATCTTCTTCAGCACTCTGGGTAGAAGTGGTACAGGCAGAAACGCATACAGAATGCTGCAATTCCACTCGCGATTAAAAGCGTTACAGAGCAAATGCCGCCTATGAAACTCCAACACACAATAATGCTGACATTTCGTGTTCTCTTCCGGGGCAAATAGATCGAACCAAGGCTCTTCCCACCGCTGAAAGAGACCTTGCACCACCTCCGGGTCAAGACTCCATTCATGACCTAGCAGACGCCGTCGGCTGAGCTCGTCCACCCGGGCATTCAAAGAACCCACCAGGTGTTGAACCACCAGGGAAATTCCCTGATGTTTCAACTATGATCAGAAGCGAAGGGTCTCCTGACATAGCGTCCACAAGCCCACATCACTCTGTTTGTTGCAAAACCACATGGCAAAGGATAGGGATCTGCCTCAGACCCAAGCTTGGCTCATCAACCACCACTGCAGTTGTTGCGCAGTTCCCTACGAGATCTGGACGTGGTCGTAAAGGTTCCATTGATGCTGCGCCCATTGGAATTTTAGGTCCAACTGCAGAGCCCAAAGGCCATAAGGCTCAACAGCCTGAGGGTCATTGTCACTGAAATCCAGGATGGAGGCTGAAACATCAGTATCATAACCAGAGTATGCTGGCCTCACTGCTCGGGAGTATAGATCCGAAACTGCACTGTATCTAGAACCGCCCCAATGAAAGGGAGCCTCTGAGAGGGAATCAGGTGTGACTTTGGCCCATTGATAGTGAACCCCAGCGAAAGCAGGAGGTCCGCAATATTCGAGAGGTGGGAGACGACAGCCTGGGCGAGCCCGCCTTCATCAGCCAGTCGTCGAGATAAGGGAAGACTGGCACACCTGACCAGCGCAGATGAGCTGTGACCACCGGTAACACTTTCATCAACACCCAAGGGGCACTGGTAAGGCCAAAGTGGAGCACGGTGAACTGAAAATGTGTGCGGCCTACCGTGTCTGATCTGGCAGGCCGGGGATGTGGAAATAGGCATCCTGCAAGTCTAATATCACCATCCAGTCTCGTGCCACCATCCAGTCTCCATGGTCGAAGACAGACAGGACCCGAGCGATGGTTAATATTTTGAACTTCTCCTTCCGTTGAAAGTGGTTGAGGCCCCTGAGGTAGGATACAAGCCTTTGTCCTTCTTGGGCATCAGAAAGTAGCTGGAATAGCAACCACGACTGACTTCTGCCGTAGGAACCTTCTTGAATGCTCCCTTGGTCAGGAGAGCTGAAACTTCCTAGCGGAGAAGTACCAAATGATCCTCTGACATGCTGATCGTAGTCTTGAAGGGGAGGGAGTACCCCCTTCAAAAATTTGCAAAACTCACCTGTCAGACATGAAGGTTTGCCAGTGGGGGTGGTGATAGCGAATCCTGCCACCTACTGGCCGTTGGTGTCCCTGAAAGGTCGGACTAGGAAGACTTGGAGGTTGCTGCAGGGGGTTAAAGGGTGGACTGGCCAGGCAGCTGGATCCCGGACCCGCAAAGTCACTGGGTCCAATGTTTGCGGTCATGCAGATGCTGGGCAGCTTGCATAAACTGATGGCTGGTCTGGGTCGAATGTGGCTGGGCACCCCTTCCGTGGCCACAAAAGGGGTGTAAAGCACATTGAGGTGAACAGGAAATGCTGAGAGGCCCAGGGATCTGGCCGTAGCTCGAGCATCCTTGAAGCGCTACAGCACAGAGTCTGCTTTTTCGCCAAAAAAGGCAAGGCCATCTAAGGGCATGCTCAGCAAGGTTGACTGGACCTCCCCCAAAAAGCCAGACGTCCTCAATCAGGTGTTGCGCCTAAGGGCTAACGATGTGGCAATTGTTCTTCCTAGTGAGTCAGTGGTATCCTGTCCACAGCGAAACGTGAATTTTGCTGCAGCTCTCCCATCTACCGCGGCTTGAGAGAGAATGGCCAGGGCCTCCTCTGGGCTCTGAGGTGACCGTATCACTAGTGCCAAGCTGGAGGAAAGAACATGTGCTTCACAAGGTGATCCAACTTCTTGGATTCCCTGTCTGAGGAAGCAGAGGGGAATGGGCCCTTGAAAGAAGAGGCTTGGACCACCAAGTTCTCTGGAGAAGGGTGTTGGGGGCAGAAAACTGGGTCGCCCCGAGCGGGGTGGTGGCAGCAGGTAATCGTCCTTTCCACAGGAGCCCCTGTGCAGAGCTTGGACCAGGTGCCCAGAAAGACATCAGTGAAGGCTTTATTGAATGGCAGAAGGGGTTCAGAAGAGGTTACTGCAGGCTGAAGCACCTCTGGAGGCTATTCCTGACTGACACTGAAGGGAGCTCCAGGCCCAAGGCCTCAGTTGTCCTTCACATCACCACAGCCTAAGATGCTCCCTCCTACGTAGCTAGGGTAGGGGGAGAAACCATGCCAAGGTCTGGAAAAGTGTCCAGACCACTGGCATAACCCAGGTTCTCTCTCCAGTCCGGTTCTTCTAGCTGGGCTCCCAAAGGGTCCAGCGACGCCTCCCAATCCTCATCACCACTTTCTGGGAAATAGGAAACACTAGGGATTAACAGGGGCACAAAAGTACCCTCAGACGTCAGAATCGATGTTGATTGAAGTCAGTCGGGGTCCATATCGGGGGCAAGGTTGAGGGCACGTCACCGGTATCGGCGCTGGGAAAGACTAGTTGGGTACTTCATTGGCTATCTGAATCCAGGCCTGTATCCACGGGTGCCTGCCGGTTCCGGACATGCCAGTATTGAAGTCCCAGGGCTCCAACCGGCTCTGCAGGCCAGAAGGCACTCCTGGGGAGTCGGGCTGCCCAAAGATAGAGTAGAGGGCTTCATGAAATGCACAAAGCTGGGCAGAGGATGCCCCGGCTCCCAGAAAGGGGGGGGGGGGAGGGGGCAGGACGAAGTCGTCCCTGAAGGAGGCACCTCAGACGGAGCCTTAGAGTGACGACGCTCCTGGTTACGCGTCGTGTCAGCCGACCGACTGGGAGACGGGGAAGAGCTCCAGTGCTTTTTCACCTTCTTGCTGGACTTCAAAGACTTGGAATGGGACGAGGTGTGAGGGCTCCACAAGAGGCCTCGAGACCTTCCCCTTGAGCGAGATCGGTAGCGACGTGTAGACAACTGTCGGGCTTCCAAGAGCTTTCGGGACTGCTCCCGCAAAGACTTAGAATTCATGGCCCGGCAGTCTGAGTACGACTTCAGGTCATGATCGCACTCTAGACACCACAGGCACAAGAGGTGTGGGTCTGTCACAGACATCAGTTTGTGACAGGCCTCGCAGGGTTTGAAGCAGGTCTGACGATAGTACATCTCTCATGCAGCAGAAGTCGAAAACTCAACAGAAGTTAACAAAATGTTAAAACAAAAGTGTAGTCAAAAAGTGACTACGGGGTGGGGGTGGGAGCGTGGCTTGCAGCTGACGAAGATGGCAGCAGCCTGGGAGAGCTTCCTCATCCCCGCCGGCTATCCTGAATAATCCTCTGTCATCTGCCTCTTCTACGCCCAGTTCGGGAGTGAGACAGAGTCCACAACCAGACTGGAGGGTGATCGACTGCAGAAGGAGCGGTGACGGCAGCTCCTGAGCGAGAAACCGGCAACAGACGGCGGCTTCTAACATGGCTGCTATCGGAGGCCTGTAGGCGAAGTTCGGCGCCCGGTGAAGCTGCCGGCGCACCTCCCAGCAGATACGAGGTGCGGAGCTTAACAAGGATTGGCAGAGAATCAGCGGACCTGGCGGGCGCAGCCGGAGTGGTCCGAGTGGAAGGAGCGGCAGGCTGGCGATACGGAGGCGAACGTCCCAGGGAGGCGCCAGGAACTAGAGGCCCCGCTTCTAGAGACGGAGTGGGCCCCGCCGGAGGTCAGGTAAACACAAGGCCCGGGCGGCGGACGGAAGCGACAAGGCCAACACTCTGCTGCAACACCATACCCAGGCCAGTGATCGCTTGCAGCTGGGCCCAAACCCACTTTACAAGTACAGTGGCGGAGGTGCGAAAATTGAGGACTACGTTTCTTAACTGAGGCCCCCGCTTCTGGGTGACGGTCGGGCCAAATTGAGTTTAAGCGGTGGCAAGGACTGGGTGGAGCGCCGATATTAAAGAGGGCTGCATGACTGTTGGGTCTCAGAGTGCATGCTGAGAGACACGATTGGGGGCCATCAGGGTGTGGGGACCGGTTCTTCAACCCTCTGCCCCCTCCCCGCCTGTGCTGTGCCCCTTCCTCTCTTTGACCCCTTGCCGGATTTACAGCCCTGGCCCCTACGTGGGATGAGAGAGGGCCATTGTACAATTGGGCAGAGACTGAATGGTGCCAGCGCATTGCTTGGGAGCCATCTGGTTTACAAGAAGATGCTGCAATTGAAGCGCTACGAGTCCAAAAAGTGATGTTTCTGGCTGTGTCAGTGCATGCATGGGCGCCCCGCAGGTGATGAGGCGGTGAACATTGGTGCACAGGGGTTTGTGGAAAAGAGGCCGTGTGGAAAACACAAGCACCTGTCGTAGCGCCTATGTGGAGTTGAGTGGGGCTTCTCTTTGCCCAATGCTGTCGCCAGGGCAATCATTTGAGGAGGGGTACACCGCACATGTAGTAAATGTGAGGGTAGCGGTGGCCAAGGTGGAAGACCCTGTTTAGTGGAGACCTGTGGCTGAGGCTGGTGCATATCACGCACAATACTGAGGCACCTCACAACCTTTGTACCAGTTAGCTGTCCTCGTGCATCACAAACTTTCTGACAGAGGGTAATCTAGCATTGGCGGAGTTCGTAGACTTGGCCCTAGGGGAACCCAGACAGGCCGCCTGTGGGGCCCTCGGACTCGCTGGGTAGGCGGCAGATACTACCCTGGGATACCTCATCACTGACTCGTGCGACCCAGCAGTGCACGCATGGTGACGAGCAGAGGCCCGAAGGCCATCGCGCAGAAAAAAACTTGAGAAATACGCCTGGGGTTAAGCGGCGGACGACAGAGATATGCACCAAACGGAGAAGGCTGAGGCGCAAAACAGCCCCAAAGTGGGGTCAGAGCTGACGCTTCACAATGTCATGGCAGCGATTAACAGAGTACACACCTCGCTGGATTCCGTCACCATGGAAGTCTCACTAATCAGAGCAGACTTTCGTAAAATGGATGAACGAGTTAAGGAACTCAAACTTGAGACTACAGCATTGCAGACGGACACATCTCAGCTTCAACAGCAAGTGTCGGGCTTACAGACTAAACAGGAGGGGATGGCGCAACAACTTGATGGCTATGAAGGCAATTCGCTGCTTCCCGCCCCTGCGAAGATGCTTGAGGCTCATCTAAATAAGCATCTCGCCGCTTTTGTAGAAAGCTCGGGTTGTCTTGACTCTTCTCAGCATGGATTCAGGAGGGAACATAGCACCGAGTCGGCCCTCACTGTCGTGCTCGATAACATCCGCACGACAGTGGACAGAGGCCAGACTACCCTCCTGGTCCTGTTAGACCTAACTGCGGCCTTTGATACCCTCTCTCCCTCAGTTCTTTCATCTCGTCTGGGGGATGTGGGGGTGAAGGGCGCAGCTCTAGATCTCCTGACTTCCTTCCTGACTGGGAGGGAACAAAGAGTCAAGATGGGTGAGTTTCTATCTCCATCCCGGCCTGTGCTATGTGGGGTCCCACAAGGGTCGGCTCTTAGCCCGACCCTATTCAACATCTATGTGACCCCACTGGCCAGACTAATAAGAACTTTCGGGATGGAGGTAGTATCCTATGCTGACGACACCCAAATACTCGTCTCTCTCTCCCATTCAGATGTGCAGACCGTCTCCAAATTTAGATCTTGTATGGAGGCGGTTGGTCACTGGATGATTCAGAACTCCCTCAAACTGAATGGGGAGAAGACTGAGGTGATGGTGTTTGGTGGGAACGAAAATATCTGGTCCTCCAGTTGGTGGCCTGACTCGCTAGGTGTGTGCCCTTCCCCCACTACATCTGCAAAAAATCTTGGGGTGATGATAGATCCTGCCCTGGATATGGGTAGACAGGTGAGTAGGACCATCTCCACCTGTTGGGGCCTTATCCACACCCTGCGAAGGATCAGGAAATATCTTTCTGTGCAGTCCAGAAAGCAAATAGCGGTCGCGCTCATCGGCTCACGCCTGGACTACTGCAATGCGCTGTATGCGGGGCTAAATAAGACCCTCCTGCAGCGCTTGCAGGTTGTCCAGAATGCCGCGGCCAGATTTGTTCTGGATGTTCCTAGACGCTCCTCGGCCACTTTGGCCAGAAAATCGCTGCACTGGCTTCCTGTGGAGTACCGAGTACGGTTTAAGGTCCTGTGCATGACATACAGAGCCATCGCAAGGAACAGTGACTCTGGAGTGGGTTCAATCATCTCCCACTACATCCCCGGAAGGAATCTGCGTTCCTCCGGGAAATTGCTTCTCTCAGCCCCTCGCGTGCGAAAGGCTAAATGGGGTGGTAGGGCCTTCTCCACTTTAGCTCCTAAGTGGTGGAATGATCTTCCTTTGGATCTTAGGTCCCTGCCCTCCCTGCAGACCTTTCGCGGCGCTTTAAAAACCCGCCTCTTCCTACAGGCCTATGTGTAAGGATGATTGATTCAGACTTTTTGATGTTATTGATAGGCGCCTTGATACCTTCGGGTTATTGTCCTGCGCAATATAAATTTTTATCAATCAATCAATCAATCAAGGTCGGGCACACAGAAATAACATACGAATTTTAGGTGTTCCAGAGCGTGCCGAAGGGCCAGCAGCGGATCTTTATGTGGAAGAGCTGGTCACTTCCCACTTGTGACCCAAGACTCTGTCAAGCTATTTCTCAATAGAGAGGGCGCATCAGGGACCAGGGGACAGGCCAAAGCCCGGGCCCCCCATCCACCGAGACCACTAATTGCTAGCGTCTTTAATTATCGCGACAGGGACGTCATACTGCAGACGGCAAGAACTGGCCCGCCGCTAAAGATTGACAACAGTGACATTACATTTTTTCTGGACTTCACAGCCAAAGTCCAGGCTCAACGCCGGAGCTTCCAGGCAGTCAAGAAGGAGCTCAGAGACCGAGAAGTAAAATACGCCATGCTCTTCCCAGCAAAACTTAAAGTGTAGTCAGATGGGAAAACGTTGTTCTTCACATCGCCAGAAGAAGTGGCTGGAGGGTTGGCAACGAGTGGGGGGCCAGAGGAGAGACCGTACTGGCGGACCCAGAAAGCAGATGGGAAGCGTGGACGGACTGCCTATGGATCACTCCACGGGCGGGGCTGAGAGGACGACGGAGTCTGTGTAGCACCCAGAGTACGGGGCGTCGTTCGGCTGATCAACAGAAGTGCAAGTACCGCTGGGAGTGATAGACTGTTCTAAAGTTGATACGTGAAGGTGCCTGATTGAGGTTCTGTTTAGTAACTGCTTAGCTGGTTTGTACAGTATTGTAGGTGAACCTCCTGAGACACTCAAGGTATGGACAGGAGATAAATTACAATAGGCACGATGTAACATGACACTAGCGGGGATAGGGGCTGCCTAAGCCGAAGTTATTTCAGAATTCTAGGGGGTTGGGGGGGGAGAGAAGCACTCTGCCTAGTTGGGAGTGGGTAGTTTTACATCCATGGCCAGGGAGGGGGGTTGGGGGACCGGAGGAGGGGTGGTGTTCATCTATGCAGAGTTGTATTGACTTAAATTGCAGCTACTGTATTTTGTTATATGTCTATTTTCACGTTGATCCTAGCAGCGAAAGACACACACAAAGAGGAGTTGCTCACACTCCATGACATGTATTCACCATCGCTGATCTACTGTATTGCAGATTTTAATGTGTTGTGGGATTGGCGTTGACGGGGATCTAGCGTTCTCTGTCTTGTCTTGGAATGTCAACGGAATGTGGGATAAAATAAAACAGGGAATCGTACAACAGTATCTGAAGAGGCACTCCCCGGACTTAATGCTGCTACAGGAAACCCACGTGGTGGGCAATAAAAGAGGGGCCCTCACTAGATGGGGTTACAAGCTACTAGTCCATGCAGACTACACTACTAGTTCGAAGGGAACAGGTATCCTGGTTAAAAGAAGTACACCCCTTCTTGTGGGAAAGACGTGGACAGATCCAATGGGGCGATTTGCCGTATTAGAAGCCCAGTGGGAGGGTAGAGCACTTAATGTTGTCTCTTTCTATCTGCCACCGGCATTAGGTAAGACTGCCTTGGCAGACCTCGGTAATGTGCTCACCGGTCTTCCTGACGGTGCCTTAATTATGGGCGGAGACTATAACATGACTATGGATGACAAGATTGACAGGCACCCACAGTGGCCGGGAGCTAGACCGAACAAATATATGGCAGACTTCACCACAGCACTCGGGCTCGCAGACGTTGGGCGAGCACTACAACCGGCAGATACCCAGTACACTTGTTTTTCCAGCGTCCACAACAGTTTTTCTCATATAGACTATTTTCTAATGTGCACAGCCTCGATTGGCTGTTTTAAACACCCACAGGTCCTACCCAGTGGTATCTCTGACCACTCCCCAGTAAAGATCGAGTTTACGCACTGGGAACGACAGGCACGTACCACTATTGTCCTTAACCTGTGGCTGTTGACAATACCAGACATTAAAGAAGAACTATGTGCGCAAACGGGGAATTACTTTAAAGAAAACCTAGGTTTGGTCGACTCTGCACAACCCATATGGGAAGCGTATAAGGTGGTTTTGAAGGGACAAGCCTTGTCCTTAAAAACGGGGTATGTTCAAAAGAGGCGTCAGTTGCTGGGACAGATGGAAGAGTAACACCAAAGGCTGGAGGCTGATAAAGGAAATAACCCCTCAAGCAACACCATTGGCTGACCCTGAAACAAGATGAATATAGAATTAAGGTTCGAGAACACGCGATGACCAAACACCGTGACACCCGACACAGGTTATATGAACTGGGAGACAGGGCAGGCAAGACCCTAGCGTGGATAGAGAGGCGGGAACAGGGTGAAAGATGGGTGCCTCGATTGACGCTACCAAATGGAGTATTGATTACTCACCCCAGGGACATCGTAGAGGCATTCACAGATCACCTAGAAAGAGTATATTTCCCTTCTACCACACACACGGCAGAAGATTCACGGCAGCTGCTATTAGACAGTGACATGCCAACCCTCTCAGAATCAGACAGACGCACTGGACGAGGACCTGACATGGGAGGAGATCAAGAAGGCCATTGGTCAAATTAAGTCAGGGAGGGCGATGGGGCCAAATGGTGCCCCTATAGAGTTCATAAAGGTTGTGTCTTCTCAGGTGGTCTCGCATTTATGTGCCATGTACGAAGAAAGCTATGAGAGGGGACATTTGCCAGCAGATCAACGTCTAGCCACTATCGCCGTTTTCAGTTTTCCACAAGATCGGCAAACCAGTTGACAGCTGTGGCTAGTATAGGCCTAGCTCGTTGAGAAGGAAGCAAATATTTTGGCGAAGGTTCTCGTTATACGGCTTGGGACAGTTATTTCCTCCTTAATACACCCAGATAAATCTGGCTTTATGCCAAGGAGAAACACGGCTCTTAACATACGCCGTCTCCACAACGTGCTGGCGTGTAAAGAATTTCTGGAAGTAGACGCAGTTATACTGTCCTTAGATGCCTCTATGGCATTTGACTCCATAGAATGGCCGTGTTTATTTGAAGTCCTCAATAAAGTAGGGCTGGGCCCCAAATTTATAGGCTGGGTAAAACTGTTATATACTGACATAAGGAACAGGTGAGGGTAAATAACTATACGTCTCATGTTTTTACATTGCGGAGGGGCACCAGACAGGGGTGCCCTTTGCCCCCGCTGCTGTTCTTCCTTATGTTGGAACCCTTGAAAGAGTGGATACACCGGGACGTGATGGTGCGAGGCCTGCAGTGGACGGAGGACCCTGTTTGCTGATGACATACTACTATATCTTGCCTCCCCCTATAAATCTATCCATGCGGTTCTGAATATATTTACAAACTTCGTGAAATACTTGGGGTACACAATTGACTGGTGTAAGTCAGTGCTGTTTGTGCTTCAGGGACAGATTCCCCATCTTCCAGTAAACTGCAAAATAGAAGAAGCCATATATGGCTTTAGATATTTGGGGATCTTTGTCACATTAGATCGGGCTTTATTCTACAGTTCTAATTGGGCACCCCCGCTAGCTAGGCTGCAGGCATACGTGAAGCACTGGAGGTCACTGCCACTATCCCCGGTGGGCCGGGCCGCTATTTAAAATGCTGGCACTTCCACACTTTCTGTATATCCTCCAGAACTGTCCCAACCAGGTCCCAGACACATATTTCACAGTGGTGAAGGGGGAGCCCAGTACGCTGCTGTGGGATGGCAGGGCCCCTAGGATGGCATTGAAAAAGCTAACGAAAAGTTGGTACGATGGAGGTATAGCGCTGCCGAACTTCAAGCTTTACTATTGGGCTTCGCAACTGGAGGCTGTGAACAACTGGACATACTTCCCACCTACTGACCCGGCCTATGCCCTGGATAGGTACCAGACAGACCGCTCGGACTACTTGTGGGCCCTATACTCTCACGTCAGGAAGAAGAGGTACATTGGTTCAATGATGCACACAATAGGAATTTGGCGACAGCCAAATATTCGGTTGGGCTGGGCTAACACCCTAACTAAGGTGACTTCACTGTGTTATACCCAAAAATTGGGCATGTTGTGCTACCAACAAGGGTTTGACAGGTGAGACATGATTGTAATCTCAGGAGTGAAAGATATGGTTAACAAAGGTTCAATACTCCAGAGGCAGTACAAGATGGCTCCGGGGGAGGTGTTCCGATACCTACAAATAAGGCATGCCTTACAGGTGGCCTTTCCAAGTTTCAATGACATACTACACTAATCGGCATTTGAAGAACGCTTGCTTGATGGGCCACTGCACTCTAAGACCATATTTTTGACATTTAAGAAACTAACTAACAAACTACCCGATAGCTTTGGCAAACTTAAGGAACAATGGGAGAGAGACCTGGGGTCGATTTATGAGGAGGATTGGCAGTCAGCCGTTATGTCACCTAGGGAAGCGGCCATCACACTTCGATTTAGACTAATACAGCTTAGGATTTTACATAGGTAGTATATGACAGGGATGACCGGGATAACCTTGGCTAAGATAGGCACACAACAGGATGACCTCTGCCTGAAGGGCTGCGGGCAGCAGGCCACCTTCTACCACGCTCTCTGGGAGTGCCCGGCGGTCCATTACTTCTGGGAGGCAGCCACAAACCACATGCAAATTGCACTGGGGAAGACAGTGGGACTGACACAGGGAATGGGCGTATTAAATTTCCGGGAGGCCTCAGACCTTTCTGAAATCGAATAACAGCCAGTGACGTTGGGATACACGCTGGTGAAAAGGGAATTGACAAGGGGTGGGGGATAGGGGGGTGGGGGTGGGGGTGTGGGGGATAGGGGGGGGGGGGGCTGGGGGTGCACCGTTTTCCACATCCCAATGGACAACGGAACTTGGCAGATGCATGATTGCAGAGAAAGAAGTCTTCATAACCCAGGGGTGTCTTAAAAAATTGGACAGAAAATGGGCCAAATGGAATGCTTACCGGGGAGTCCTATGTATATCCCCTGTGGTGGAGTTGGAAATACGTGAGAAATATGGACAGAGATGGGACTAATTTCATGTAATTGCTTCACTGTGAGCAACTAGGCAATATTGTCAATCGGTAACATCAGTAGATTTGTCATAATTGAATTAAAATAAAATTAAAAAAATTAAAAAAATTAAAAATGACTAAAGGGGTAGATCTCTCCGTATCTGCGCATAAGCGCGCAGAGGCAGAATCTAAGTAGGCAGTGCAATGCCATCCGGGCAACCACGACGATGGACACAGAGGCGACCAACACAACCTACCAACGTGCAAGGGGTGCGCCTAAGAAAAAATTCTCCGGATCCATTCTGATGCCTGGAGGTAATTCTAAGGTAATGAGTCGATAACTGTCGCTTTCAGATACCAAGTAACTGTCTCATTATAAACACCATTGGCAAAGACATTAGCTCCCCTGTAAGTCTCTAGCAAATTGTAACTCTGGTTACTAAAGAGGGTCCCTATAGGCTGCAGCATGATTTATGCAAACCAAAGGGAACCACACAATAAACAGCATGCAGCCTGTAATTGTAGAATATGTGAAGTGGTGCAAACCATTTTGAAAACATGACAGACACTGTGCAATACTCAAATACACTGCATGTACTACATATCAGTCACACCAACAGCAGTCCTTGGAGCCCTAAGGCAGGGTGCATTATATTAATTGCAAGGGCACACCTACATAGGCAAATGGGCCCGGTTATGTCTGGTTCCATTACTAGATATTGCAAGTCATGAGGCAGCCAGCTTAAGGACATGTACTGGGTACTGGTCAATAAAAGTTACCTAGCTACATGACAGTTGCACTAAAACTAATGGTGCTTAGTAGAAAACACCTTGTCTTAATAAATTTGCACTGATGCCAGTACTATATTTATTATGTTATGCAACCAGAGGGCACATTAGAGGTGCCCACTGAAAACCTACTAGTCCCTCTAGTGTGCTAGCTGACTGGTGTCACCCAGCCTGCCACTACAGGCTAGTTTCTGACCCCTGTAGGCGAGAGCCCGTACTCCCAGAGGCCATAAACAATGCCTACTCCAGAGGAAGGTGTTCACACCTCCTCCAGCAAAGTGGCTAGTGAATTAGCATGTCAAGGTCAGAAGCTTCAAAGCCTCTGCCGCCTTATATAGACAACAACGGCTTCCTCCCAGACCCTGGTAACACCACCCACTGCCCTGGGGCCCGTTAGGCACCAGAGCAGGCACAAAATGAGTTAGTCAGAAGGCATGTCATACTTTCAAGATAGGCCAATCCCTAACGTGGTCCGCCTGAAGCGGACAGCCAAGGAAGGATTTCACCATTTTTGCCACATCGCTGCTTACAAGTTTCCCCTCCTGTGCTGGACCACAATTAAAACGGTGTGGTCATGACGAGCTCAGCTCGTCATGAGCACACGAGCACTGTGCTGCATGACGAGCTGAGCTCGTCATGAGCATGAAAGGGGTTAAAATTGGTGAAACTAGCAACTATAGGTCAGGTTTATGCCCACTCTCCTCAGGAAGTGGTCATATGGGGTATAGTAACCCCAGGGGTAAGTAGCACATTGTCTACTATCCTACACTCCCCTAAACACCCCAAAAATCAGTATTTAGGTGTCCCCATGATACCAGGAACTCCGATTTATCTACTGGGAACCTAAGGAAGGACAAAGAAGAGCCAAAGTTGGGAGAACAAAGGTCCTGCACTGCGAATCTGTGCGAATCCCTTCCTGGCTTCTTGCATCCCGACAATCACAAAGACCGACTAGTCCAGAAGCTGAACAGCCTCCCCAAACACTTGGAGCACTGTTCTTACCTTCAACAATTAAGCAGCAGATCACTTGGGAAAGACAAGTCAACCCCCTGCCTCTGCAGGCACAGACTGCATTGACCCGGTACATCGTCTTGATGGCCACAGGGACCACCTCACCAGGAAGAGGTTCTCGTGAACCCAGGAGGCAAGCCCTCTTGCTCTCACCAAGTCTCAAGCCGCTGACCCCTCCCGTATTCTCAGCACCATTACACAGGGTACTAGAGCCTCTGCAACTACCAAGGCTTGTTGGGTGTCCAGTCCAGACACCACAACCCACTGTCGAGGAACTTCAGGATCCACATGATCTCCATCAAGAGTGGCCCTGTTGTCCTGTTTTCTCTCCATCTCCAGGTCACCATAGTCAAGTGGGAGCCTCCACCTACAGCGACCCTCCAGACAAAACACCTCTGCACCAAAGTCCCCTAGTCCGGTTTTACATACACCAGCTGTGTCCCTGTGCTCCAGAGACAATCAAGAGCCGAGCCCCCCTTTTGGTTTTGACAGACTTGCCCCTAAGTCCCCACTTCCAGCCTCTCTTTTTCAAGTACTTTTGCAACTGACTTTAGCATGCAGCGCTCGAGGTAACCAACGTGACCAGCAACTCTACACCTAGGCTCACTAGGGCAGATAAAAACGAACGGCTGGTGGTTTCTTGAATCTTGGCCCTTCAGCACATTAAGTTCCAAAGGCACCCTCCAGAACTGCTCGCAAGTATATGCATACAGTGTATGTTTCTCCCATAGGATAACATTACCGTGTTCAAGGCTCATACTTCAAAACTGTAATTTGACTGTATTTTTCCATTTCTACAAACATCTATAGTTCCAAAAGTACTTAACTGATTCCAATGACATTGGTGTCAAAAAGTATATAAGAATGGGGGTTACTTTTCTAAATTGGTCTCAAATTTGTTCTTGAGAGTGAATCTCATTTATTGACGGTGTGTACAACAAATGCTAAACACTACCCGCAGCTCAAACACACTACCACAAATACAGCATTTGGGATTATTAATTTAAGCCCTGTAAACTAATAAGGGGCATCTGCACTTTTTCCCTGGTGTGCTATTACATTGGCAATACCACATAAAATGCCAGCTTCCCACAGATGCCTTTTGAATGATTATGGTATTTTTTAGCTTAGGGCAACAGTGTTTTCCATCTCGAATACTTATGATCTGTGGTGTGCATACATATATTTGGGGAACTCATATTACAGAACAAGAAATGTACTATCATACAAGAAAATATTGAATAACTCTCCTGCACTATGTAAGACTGTGAATTATGCAAGTGAATGGAACGCTTTATACCAGTTAAAAAACACAGGCAAAGGGATTCTATTTCTGCAAGGCTCAAAGGCATCAATAACGTTCTTCCTGATATATGCATACTGTGCACTCTGAATTTCACTTGCTAAGAACAGGGTGGGGAGAGATATGGGCTTCATTAACACAATCCACGACTATTTGGATAGCAGGTTATCATGATCAAGATTTCTTCACATACAATTAAGCGAGATAAGATATTGGAAACCAGACAAGGTGGCAGGTTGGGACTATTCAGACAAATAGAGTACTCACAACTGGACCTATTTGTATGGCACCCCCAGAGGTTCAGCATTAGTGTGAATACAGCATTCAGAATCTGGTTATTCACTGCAATTATGTCATAAGGGGAAACACTCACTTGGCTTGAGTGAACTGCAACCCCTTTCAGAGCCAGTCTGTCCATTATAGGTAATTAAAGACTAATTTATAAGCTATGAAGACACAGCTTTCAGAGATCCTTTCAGACTGGCACCTGTGCTGCTCTCTGCCCTATGACAGAAGAGAAAAAAGGCACAGGGGTTGAGAAGTGTGAGTAAAAAGAGCTCAGGTATATTTTTATATTTGCGTGGGCGCAGGAAGGCACATTGAAAAGAGTAAGTGTGGGTGTGTGGTAGATGGTCAGATTTTTTATATCTCAATCTAAGTAGCATGTAAAAACTGAAGGTTTGGTAGAAAGAGGCCAGGTATTTTATTAATGTTTTTAAATATATGAGAGTGGAGAGGATGGGGGCGTGGCTAGGGCGCATATGGTGGAGGTTGCCTGAGAGCTCGGCTCCGCGATCGAGCCGCCATTAATCCTGGAAAACAGGTGATTGCGGTTCCCCAACCCACAAGATATTGAGTGGGAAGGGACGCTTGGATGGAAGACAGCATCGGAAGCTCCCGGCGGAGCCTGAGGGCAACGAGAAGAGCTAGACGAGATCCGTCGGATCGGACGGCGCCGCGATCAAAATGGCGCCCGCACGAAGATAGCTCTGGAGCGGCCAGCGGACTCGCGGTGACGGGGGCTTGAGCGGAACCCCCCCCCCCCTCGCTGAATAGAGGAAGTGCCGACTGTCTGGGCCATTATTTTATTTTATTTTGAAAGTTTTATATAGCGCGAACAAGATCTTTGCAGATATCAGAGCGCTTTACATATACAGGGGGTAAGGAAACAGGAAACTAACTTTTGAGCAAAGAATAGTGTAGGTAAAAAGTGAAAAGCAAAATAGGTTGGGTACACGGGGGAGCATAATGATTGCCTAAAACCAGTGATACATATCGACAATCAGACAAAACAATAGTGCAGATAGGTGTAGAGTCTCAAATAGATCAAAAGTACAAGTTCAGGTGAATTTAGTCATGAGGATAGCTTTTACTTCTTTTTTAAAGAGTGCAGAGGAGAAGATAAGTCTGGTTTCAGGAGGGAGTGAGTTCCAGATCCTGGGAGCCATTCCTGAAAAAGAGCGTTTATATGTTTTTTCCTTCCGGAATCTACGAGGTTTCAGGAGAAGATTCTTTGTGCTACTAGTGGTTCTTGCGCCGCCAGATATTGTCAGTTTCTGAGTGAGGTAGCCGGGTGAGTTGTGGTGTACAGCTCTGTGCGTCATGCAGGCAATTTTCAAATGTATTCTGGTTTCAAAAGGCAACCAGTTTAGAGATTTTAAGTCAGGGGAAATATGAGAGTGTTTTTTTGATCCAGTGATGAGTCTTGCTGCAGCGTTCAAAGAGGCTCTCAGGGGTGCAGTTGTAGATAGAGGGAGTCCGCAATGGGCGACGCTACCGTAGTCTAAGCGAGGAATGACTAGGGCTTGTACTGCAGTTTGGAAGTCCTTGGCAGGGAGGAAGGGTTTAAGTTTCCTCAGGGTATTGATTTGGTAATTAGCTCCCTTAGTTGCCTTGCTGATGTGCTGCTGCATGTTGAGGTTGGTGTCAAGTGTAATACCTAAGGATTTCGCTTAGTCCACGATGGTAGGTTGGACATTGAGTGCAGTTAGGTGCTTAAGCCAAGTTTAAGTGGTGGAGATTTTCGCTGGAGGTAAGATCAGTAGGAACTCAGATTTCAGAGCATTGAGTTTGAGGTGATTATCGGCAAGCCATGATTGGGTGTTTGAGCGTTGAGTTCAGAAGTTTGATGTCGTTGGGAGATTGTAATTTGAGATATAGTTAGGTGTCGGCGTATGTGAAAATGTACATTAGATGCTTGTAGCAAGGTGGTGAGAGGTTCCATGACCAGATTGAACAATGCTGGGGATAAAGAAGATCCTTGTGGGACCCTAAAGTTACAGGCAATGGTGGGGACATCAAGTTGTTGCTCTTGAATTTCTGAGCCCTGTAATGCAGAAAGGAGGTGAACCATTTGAGAACAGTCCCCGATAGACCCATTCTGGTGTTTAACAGCTCGAGTAAGTTCTCGTGTTTGACAGTGTCAAATGCTGAGGAGAGATCAAGAAGGATGAGGAGGCAGGTATCGTTTTGATCTTGGATTTGGAGTGCGTCATCAATTATGTGTGTCATAGCAGTTTCAGTACCGAGCCCTGCTCGGAAGCCAGATTGATGAGGGTTGAGGAGGTCAAGTTGATCAATGTGTTTTGTCAATTGAAGTTGTACGCATTTTTCCAACAGTTTTGCAAGTGTGGGAATATTGGTTATAGAACGGTAATTGTTTAGGTCGGTAGGGTCCGCTGTTGGTTTCTTGAGTATGGGTGTAATCTTGTCCAATTTTGGATGAGTCCTTGTTGAAGTGAACTGTTAATATTTTTTGGTCCAGAGTGGGAGGAGTAATGGGATGAAGTCTTTTACAGCGTTGGCAGGAAGAGGGTCTGTGAGGTGATTAGAGGGTTTCAATGTGCTGAGCAGTTTGGCAATTGTTTCTTCCGAGTAGGTGTCAAAGTAGGACCATGCAGCATAGTTTTTTGGTTCAGTGGGTGTTATGCTGTGGGGGTTGGAGTGAAGGATTACGTCATTGCACAGATCACTCCTTACGTTATCAGTCTTTAGCTTGAAGAAAGCAGCGAAGTCTTCACATGATGGTATATCACCTATTGTGATATGTGAATGTTGGGGTTGTTGCTTGATCGAGCTGAAGGCTAAAAAAATCTAATTTGGTGCGTTTGATTTTCTTGAAGTAGGCGTTTCTCTTTTTCTTCAGATTTTTAAGGTGCAGTGCCGAAGGGGCTGATCTCCAGGAGCGCTCTGCCATTCGCATGGCTTGTCTGTCTTCATTGAGGTCATTGGTGGCGCGCGGCGGCTCCCGTGCACACCCGCCGCGCGGCTACTATCGGAAGCTCCGGATTGGATTGGCCTCCGTGGAGGAGAGAGTTGGTGAGACGTGGGGGGCTGGTGGAACCGACCAGTGCCCCGGCGGACCCCAGGTGAGCAGGACCCCCTCCTAGCAGAGGCCTGGACGAGACGATCCGCCATCCTTGGCATTGCAGGAGGAACGAGGGCCTGAGGATTCGACTTTTGGTCCCCCAGGGGGACGGACATTATAGCGGCCGCGTGGCGGAGCCGCCGCTGTGAAACTGAGTGCGGGGCTTGCCAAATTCGGCCTACAGGCGCCTAATAGCGGCCCGCTTTGGTGGCGGGACCCGTGAGGTGCGCGGGGGCTGCTGGGGAAGCACTACCTACCCCCTAGGGCCTGCACAGTGGGCCGGTGGCGGAACGAGGCGACGAGGGCGGTCGGCCTGCACCTTGAGGCTGGTTGAGGCCCGCGTGGAGGACGGAGCGTGCCTGGAGCACTGGACGTGGTGGAGAGGTGGTGGAGAGGTGGCGTCGACCCCAGGGCTGCACTGAGGGACATTGTTAAGCGTTGCTGGAGGCGTGGGGCGGACCCTGATCGTGTCTACTCTACAAGAGGTTGGGGCCGACCTGCGCCTGGACTACTGGCGGTGCGGTCCGTTACGGGGACGACCTACACAAGACCTGGGGCGTGTGGTTGAGGCGGGTGTCGCCGCTGACTGGACCGTCGTTCCCGGTGGGGATTCTGCAGACCCGGTGCACGAGCCGCGGAGGCCATCTGATGCTGGTGAGTCTTTGGTTGGTGTTGCCTTGACCTGGCGTTCCTGATTCACGGGATCGACCGCTTCACGGTCGACCACCCCATTTGAACTTGAACGGAGATCGGCCGAGGAAGATACTTGAGGAGCAGAGGCTAGTGACCTGAAGTGGGACTTGTTAAGGCATGGTTTCAGTTAGGCAAGTGACCTGAAGTGGGACTTGTTAAGGCACGGTTTCCGTTAGGCAGTTTACCCTCCGCTTGCCCAGATCAGTGTTGGACATTACGAACACCATGGGGAAACCGAGGAGAGCCAAGGGCAACACACAAGCTACATCAAACGCGGAGATGCCGGACAGAGGTGACCAGCTGGACCTAGAGACGCCGCGAGACCCGCACCTCCAACACCAACTAGACAAGTTCCTGATGGCGATAATGGACACACGAGCGGCGCTTCAACAAGACATAGCACAGGTTGCAACGGGCCTCGGACTGCTCAGGGCTGATCATGGTAAGCTCTCGGACAGGGTCAAGGAGGTGGAGAGCTCGGTCAGCACCCTGGAGCCGACACAAAAGTCACTCTCTGCTGCCATGACGGATGTCTTGGCCCGGATTGACGCACTGGAGAAGAGGGCAGAGGACGCTGAAGGGCGCAATAGACGGAACATCCTGATAGTAGGGCTGCCGGAAAAAAAAATCGAAGGGGGAGACATGGTTTGTTACCTGGAAGAGTGGCTCCGGACGGTGGTGGCGCCCGAGGGATTGTCCACATTCTACACACTGGAACGAGCACATATGGTTCCATCTAGGCCGCTGCAGCAGGGCTTACCCCCGCGCCCAGTGGTTGCGCGGTGTTGCACTACCGGGACAGGGATTTGCTACTTCACAATGCCTGGTTGAACGGTCCCTTCCAGGTGGAGAACAGTAAGGTCAACATCTTCCCTGATTATACTTATGACACACAGCGCAAAAGAGCCTCTTTCCTAGCGATAAAACGAGAGCTGAGGAGCGAGAGTATACAGTACTCCTTACTGTTCCCGGCCAGGCTCCGAATAATAATGGATGGTACTACCAAATTTTTCTATACTCCAACGACACGTGTAGCTGGCTGGAACTGTATAGAGCCAGCAAGGTTGGCCCTGGTTCATTTTTTCCAACGGTATCAGAGGAGAGGCCGCGGCGGAAGTCTAGGCGGATTCGCAATGACCGAAGTAGACTTGGACGTCCTTCAGTACTGGAGACGACGGCGGAGCAGCGAGGGGTCTTGGAGGGTGGTGTCCAGCATGTCGGGCTCGCAAGAGACGCCCATAACGGAGGGCACAGAGTCTGGCAGAGGGGAAGATCATACGGACACGGAGGAATCCGAGGCGGACAGTGTGCCCCTGCCCACGATCACTCCAGAGAAAGCTGAAGGACTGTTGGATGGACAATGACGACTCTGGGTGAGCTGTTCCGAAAATGGAATGTACTTTGGGGAAATACTTGCTGTGTTCAACAGGAGGGGATTGATAGCCTACTAAGATGGGTTGGGGGCAAAGCCCTAACCTGACCATAAGTTATTAGAGCTCGATCGCATACAGGAAGCTCGGGCAGAGGGAGACTTCCCGCCGGTACTAGACCCCCCACTTTGCCCTTAAGGCAAGCCTGCGGTGACTACCGTCAGGATTCTCTAACTGTTCCTTGGGGAGAGTTTGGATGGGAACTAGATTACGGTCTTTGGGTCCTGTTCTGGGGGGGTGGGGGAGGCGGAGGGATTTGGGGATGTTATTTTGTTGGGGGAGGGCAGCCATCGGTGCAGGGCATTTACTATATTTGAACCAAGTAACAATTGGGTGGAGGAGAGGGAGTAGAGCATTGTGGGACAATGGGTGAATTATCTAACTTGAAATTAATTACCTGGAATGTACGGGGTCTACATACTATGACGAGACGACACAAAGTACATGCTTACTTAGTGCGCAGAGGGGTACAAATAGCGCTACTACAGGAAACGCATCTAACAAAGACAGAAGGGTCGGCATTGCAGCACAGATGGAGGGGGCAGTTATACAATACTACATATTCAGCTTATGCTAGGGGCGCGCTGATTTGAATAAGAGCTGGTGTTGGACAGGCCACATGAAGGGCTCGCTCCCTCCCCACATGACAGGGCACGGACACCGGCCCTCCAGAAGCAACCCGCACCCTGTCCCCTACGGGACTCCTGCCCCCGGACATCTCTGTATCATTGGGCCGGGCCACTGTCGGTTCCATTGACCGGCCCGGCCGCCATCTTGGACGCTGCACCACGAGGCCGCGTGGCCTCAGCTCGACCCTAACCCTGGGCCTGGCCAGGCCCCGACATCCCGGCACCACCATCCACCCAGGAGGTGAACGGACCACTTGGCAGGTCAATGGGAGAAAGCAGTGTCGATGGCTCTCCCCCGCCAGGTGCCGATCGCCCCCAGCCTCCCCGGGCACTGGCTCCACCCCCCTGCTGGGTGTCTGGACTCCCTCATCCCGGACCTCCCGACCTCCAAGTGCGAGGGCCCGGACATCAAAGGGCGCCAGACCTATAACTGGGGCAGCTCCAGAGCAGGAAGGCAGTTGTATCCTGGAGTCGAGAGACACCGTGAAGAACTCATCCTTGACGGACTGCTGGCGCGGCCGCAGCCCTGCCTTGTGAACTATCGTCCTGCCTGCTGGCGCTGCCGCAACCTTCTGCAACCTCCATCCTCGTCGGGACCTGCTGGCGCTGCCGCGGACCGTTGTAACTACCACCTTCGTCGGGACCTGCTGGCGCTGCCGCGGACCGTTGCTACCTACGATCATCTCGGGACCTGCTGGCGCTGCCGCGGCCCGTCCTCCTAGAACGCCGAGTTCGAGGATTGTGAGCTACCCATCTTTTCGTCGCATCTACCAGATTGGTAACAAGACTGTCCCGCTACCCCCTTTCCCAACCAAGAGACTAGAATCGAGGGGACCCCTGAGTCCAGACCTCCTTGTACCATTCTACCGTACTTCAAGATTGCTTATAAAGAACGTTAAACCTTATCTTGTCCATCTGTGGGGGGGAAGTTACTCGTCTGTACGATCGCTGGAGACGGCTCTCCCCGGAGACCTCTCCCCTTGTCCTCGGCCGACCCTCCAGGTCCCGTCTAACAGCTGGGGTCCCTTTCCAGGTGACCAAACACATGATAGACCCTGTAGGGCGGTTTGTGGCTATAGCGGGAAAACTGGGAGGTAAGGACAAACATTTGCAGCGTTTACGCATCTAATGTGGACCAGTTAGCCTTCCTCGCGACAATGTCGGGCTCCCTGGCCCACTACTTAGTGGGGCCACTACTGATGGGAGGCGACTTCCATTCGGTGGTAGATGTGGCCCTTGATAGATCGCACCCCCCGCTGACGGATTCCCCAACACGCCGAATAGCCAAGGGTAGATTGGAATGGCAAACAAAGTGGGGATTGACCGACATTTGGTGAGCCCAGCACCCGCACACCCGAGATTACTCCTATTTTTCAGGCATGCACGAGCTACATGTGAGGCTGGATGTGCTCTTGTGCTCCATAGCGTTGGTAAACGCGATCACAAAAACTGAATATTTAGCGAGGACGATCTCCGATCACAATCCTCTACTGGCCGACATGAGATGGTTTCCGGGCGCCTCCTGTGTTCCAACCTGGAGATTGCACCCTGAAATGTTTGAAGATCCACTATTCCGCAGGGAATTGGTGGAGAGGATCACTAATTATTTCACGGAAAATGAAGGCACGGCTAGGGAGAGAGCGACGGAATGGGATGCCTTTAAGGTAGTTGTAAGAGGCTGTTGTATAGCTAAAAAGGTGGGAATGCGTAGGGTACTCCTAAATGACCTCGATAAAGCAGATCGGAAACTACGTGAAATAGAGCTCCTGCGGCCCGGACGCCCTGAGCTGCAACAACAGAGTGCAGCGGCGAAGGAAGCGGTGGCAGTCGAAGTGGAAAGACTGCGTAGCTTCGACCACAAGACTTACATAACCAGGTCCCTCGCAGAGGGTGACAAATCGGGAGCATTGCTGGCCTTGCTGGCCAACCCCACGAGACGCAGCTCCCCCACAGTCTCTATGCGTATTACTGAGGGTGTGGAAGTATATACTCAGCCTGAAATTCTCCACAGTTTTTCACGCTACTAGAAAACTCTTCACCAGAGTAGACTATTAGTGGGTACTTCTGCCATAGATGACTACCCATTCCGAAGCTAGAACCCGAACAGGCGCAGGACTTGGGCAAAGACATTGAAATAGGGGAAATTTGTTGCGCCATAAAACGAATGGCACGCAATAAAACTCCAGGACTGGACGGACTACCCATCTAATTTTACGCTAATTACATTGACCTGTTAGCTCCACGGCTATTAATAGTGTATAAAGAGGCGAAACAACTAGGGTATCTACCACGCGCGAGGCGCTGGTGATCCCCCCTGCTTAAACCTGATTAAGAGAGCAGCGACCCGGCGTCGTACAGACCATTGTTGATGCTCACAACTGATTATAAAATCTTAAGTAGCATTCTGGCGTCCAGACTGCTGGAACACATGGGCACTCTAGTTCATGTGGATCAAGCGGGTTTCATACCCAAGCGCAACACCACCATGAACATACACCGACTGGTCAGTCTTTTAGAGGAGGACAATGAGGAGGTCCCTCACCCCATGATATTATCGATCGACTTGGAAAAGGCGTTTGATAGTTTGGAATGGGAGTACCTCCATAGGGTAGCTCAGCTGCTACGGGGTAGGAGAGGGATATCTGCAATGGACTTCCGTGCTATACGCTTCAGCGTCGGCAAGAGTGAAGTCGGGCGCACAAATTTCCCCACAATATCCGGTGGAGAGAGGAACGAGGCAGGGATGTTCGCTGTCCCCATTGCTTTTTGCGTTAGCGGTTGAACCCCTCGCACTGTCGATCCGTACGAGGGCCTATTATAGAGGTCTGGGGACCCGATTGGTGCAACAATTCATCTCCCTATACGCAGTCAACCTGTTGCTCTTCCTTGAGGATGCTGATGGAGCCCTGTCTGGGGCCGATGCCATAGTGACTACCTTTGGTGAAATATCAGGCCTCAGAGTAAACTGGTCCAAGACATTCCTATTCCCAGCACGCAAAGGAGAAACCCAACCCACCACGCCCAGGGCACTTAGATGGGAACCCAATTGCCTGAAGTATTTAGGGGTCTATATCTATCACACTCCAGCTGATGTATTGGAAGGTAATATTTCCCGCAGTATTAGAGCACAGAAGGGCAGTATGTCCTTTTGGGCCACCCTCCCACTGTCGGTGGCGGGACGAATAGCACTGCACAAGATGGTAGCGCTTCCTAGACTCCTGTACTATTTCAGGACGCTCCCGATTTGGATTCCTCCTGCTGTATTTCGAAACTTGAAATCACTGATCGTGTCCTTCCTCTGGGGAACGGGCTGACGCAGAGTGGCGCTTACGACTTTGATGAGACCCAAGGCGGAGGGGGGGGCTGGCTGTACCAGACTTCAAAGTGTATTACTTAGCAGCCCAATTACAGGTCTACACCCAGGAAATAGCATGTGAGTTCCGGGGACCTGAGGATGTACGAGGCCTAGGAATACCCAGACACGTACTCTCCTAAATAGCAATGCAACAGAGACTAGCCCTTAGAGACCTTACACAAGAAGAATGTACACTCAGGTTACGTTGGAACTGAACACAGCGTAGAGCAGGAGTAAACCACCCCTATGACCCTGAAATACCGCTGGGAATGCTCACTGCATTGCCGCATGGTGGGGATTGGTCGCAACTACAAATCTGGGAGGAGGCGGGATCCAGGTAATGGGTGATCTGTATGAGGACGGGACGTTGTTGCCGTTTCCGGCGCTTTTAGATCGCTTCGACATACCTGGAGGCGACTTTCTACTGCATACGGCGATTACGAGGGCAATACAGGCGCACTGGAAGGGGGGACTGGAGGAACAAAAAGACGACAATGGCATGCCAATATATCATGATGGCAGCTGGAACAGTCAAGGCAGTGACACTAGGATGATTAATGAGAGGCTGCCTCCGCTGGAGGCGCTCAGGGGCAAATGGAAAGCGGACATAGGGAAGGAAATTCCGGAGACCACATGGGCTCAGCTGAGGCGCCGGGCCTGGAAGAGCACGCGCAATGCGCAGTTTCAACTAGTCCACTTCTACATCCTACACCGGGCGTACCTGACCCCAGGAAAGATACAAAAATACTTTGTTCTAGACTCCGTGGCCTGCCCCAGATGTCAGGCAAGTGGTGCGGAACTGGGCCACATGTTGTGGACTTGTCCTGGCTTGACCTCTTACTGGAAATCGGTGTGGGATACTCTTAATGAGGTGACAGAGCGAACACTGCAGTTTGACATGGCGGTGGGGGTCCTTCATTGGTTTCCGCATACCCCTAAAACGAAAATCACCAGCAAATTTAGAGATATGGGACTTATCCTAGCGAAACGGGAAATTACGCGACAATGGAAGGCACGAACGGGTCCAACTGGTGCTAAATGCGCAACGAGTTCCTCAAATGGGCTGGGGGAGAGAGCACCTTGAGATTCCAGCTAGCGTGGCGGCAGCAGAATGACAGGGCTCTAGAATCTGCGCATGCATGGGAGACTTTGGTGCAGGCTTTACGCGACCACGATACACAAAGTGACTCTGACGACAGATGCAACGATCGGACTACATCCCCGTAACACGACAGGTACATTACATAAATTCCCCAACGGCTGACTACGAGACTCCTGATCCACAATGAGTGTCCTATCAACAACGCACCGATGGCGGGGGCTGGGAGGGGGGGGGGGGATTTGGGGGGACTTTCAAGCTTAACATAAACTTCTACAAGTCCCAAGGTTATTAACTTAGTGGTAGTCCCCAGGGGTAGTTTTAGTTAGTCTGTTGGGGTATAGGGTGTAAAAGAAAAGCAGCTACAAGACTCCTTCGATGACCGGTCATGGCTTGTAATATGTAAATGTGTTGTATTTGTATAGCGCGAACAGTAACCCGGAGGCATCCCGGCGCTTGTACTCCTACCACAAGGGAACCCCTCCTGGCTTTTCCTTGTGAGGTGTCCACTCCTGGGCATCCCATGGTGAAACCAGGCATCCCTTGTGCATCGGGGGCCGTTGTGGAGACTAAGCAAGCTATTGCCCAGAGTTGCAGCGTGGGGCCCATGCCTAGATTCGGCACGGAGGCGAGAATATCCAGTCAGAGGAATTTAAGCCCGATCCTGCCGAGGCCGGAATCGAACCCTGGTCCCTGGCCAGCGTTCTGCATCAAGGTCTGCCGCTCTAACCATTGAGCCACACTTCTCCACTATATATAGTGCACATGCACAACACAGTTTTGATTTTTGCCGCCCGACCTCAGGGTTGTGGGCTAAATGGCTGTGTAACTTGAATTCCGTGGACTCGTCGATAAACTATGATTATACAGTTGCTGACCGATGTATAAGTGTAAAAGAACATCTGCAATAAAAATATATTTACAAAAAAAAAATGAGTGGAGAGGATGACAATGTTAAAGGCAGTGTGGGAAGATGGCAGGATACCTGGTATCAGTTTCAAAATGTAGGTGGTAGAGGAGAAGAATAAAAAGAGGTTAATAGTGTTCGAGGGAGAGCACCTGGTTTCCTACAGAGAAGGGATACAGGTGAGGCCATGTTCTGTAAGGCGCCATCATGATTCCTCTACTCCTGCAGAGCGGATAACAGCAGTGGAAGATAAAATGGAGGAGCAAAACACTACATAAAGTTAAAGATGGGTGACTAAAGAAAAACATTTTCACCTTGGGGTTATACGTGACATCAGAGACAACTCCAGCTTCACACATGCTGTTTATTTGATGGATGCTACTCAGAATCCCTCAGTACTGAATAGATTGCCAGACACTAGCCAAGAAAAGAATCACACTGACAACAGTGCTGTGGTTTTAGTGAAAAATACAGGATGGTAGTGAGCTACTCTGTAATGAATCTTTAGGATCATCTTTTGTAACTCATGTCCTAGCAAGGAGTTGTCTGAAGGTGGAGGAGGTGAGGGAGGTGGAGGAGGTGAGGGAGGGGGATTCAAAGAACCCTCAAAATCCTTATCCTTATTTCTGATAAAGGATCAATCATTCTGTGGAAAATATTCAATTTCAGAGAAACCAGGTTGCCATTATTATATTAGCAATCATGTGTTTGGTTGCATTGTCAATGAAAGAACAAACATTACTGCAATATTTCATTTGTTAACCAGGTTTAGTGCCGCCAATTGTACAGAATAACTGTAAAAAGGAAACATGTTTGCCATTCTGGTGGGCCCTGATGGCACTTTTTTTTATTCTTTTTACACTTGAGATGGAGGAAGGAAGTTGTGGCATTCAAGGAAAAGTTTGAAGACCACAGACTTAGAGCTTTGACATCCCCAAAGAATCTTTATAATTATGGGACAATTATGTGTGATTATAATTTTTAGAATCTTTTTCAGTCCCACTACAGTGCTATGTTAAAGAAGCTATCACTCTGATGGGAGAAAGCAAAAACTGTTACATTTATATAAAAGAACACAGTAGGAGTAGTCTTTAGACATATAACAAGGCTTGCTTAGCCAGTACATCATACTCACTCATGTTTCATAATATTGAGCAGGGGTACATTCTGGTCGGGTACCATAAAACTCATTCGTGCACAAATATCCTTATAATCTTGATTCCGACGTTCAAAATCCTCCACGTGTGCAGCGAGGTGTGAATTAACAATGCAGAATGTAGTGTTATGAAAAACAAACCTCACAGCAACACCTCCTTTATTGCCCTGAAAGAGACACAAAAACATTAATCAACCAAAAACTGAAAACACTGATGAACTATACTGAACAACTTGCCCTAGACGGATGTGTTCATGCAAAATGTTATACAAATAAATCCTATAATTGTTAGAAATTCACAACACAAAACCTTTCTGCTTTTAACAAAATTATCTGCAAAGTATGAGCAAGTGAAAAGAAACTCCATCAAATGATTCTTAAAATTGAGACATGTATAAGTGTGGAGTTCAGACGCAGGCTCTTCTGTGATTTTACCCAAAATACCAATGGTGCCTAAATACTTGCTTAACAAATTTAATAACATACAATATAAAATAAACTGCACAAATCATCAATGAACGATATGTGAAGGTGGGAAATTTACAACCACCAAGCTTTCTGTTCAGCTTCACCTTTAGACAGGAGGCACAGAAGAGAAACTACTGAGATGTAGGCCATAATGTGAATTTCAAATATTGACTTACCATTTTACCCATGATCCCTGTCCCAACAGTCTCTGCCTCCACCTCTTTAATATGTTGACAATGTTCTTTTTTGGCAAACACAAGAAGCATCATTCCAACCAGTCGAACCAAGCGTACCTGCAACAGTAATCTCATAAGAAATATTTCAAAACAGACAAATGCAAATAATCAGCATAGAACAGTGGCTATTAGCTCAACAGTGTTGCTTACATCTGCAGTATTTAACACATTTACTGTTCCAAATGGGAATGTTTGTTTCAAATATGGAATTTAGTTTAGAATGTATATACAAATGGTCCCCAATTACAGGTTCCATTTTATTTTTATTCCAAACCCCATAGCGCCAATATCCTTTAAAATGTCTGAGTGAATTAAGCTGCAATTTTTTGGGGACTTACTGCTAAACATAAGATAGAAAATAAAGTAACTGAAACCCCTTCCCTTGCACGAAAAATCCTTCATCATTACAAAAAATGCAAACATATGAGTATTGCACCACAAACATTTGTTCCATTCACAAATTAAAAGCACGGTCTAATGACATATTAAAGAAGAAGAAGAGTCAGAAAGATCAACATGGTTTAAGTAACTACAAGATACCAAGGGATTTAAGTTGCATTACGGAAATTATGTGTACTACTTTACTGCAAGGCTACTATAGGATGCAAATGCAACACTAAGAGACCTCTAAAAACGATGCAAAACTTATGCTGCTGCTAGCAACCTGTTAATTGTTTTGTGAACTCTACAGTGCGACTGAGATACTTAGGCACCCAAATATATGACTCTGGAAGCAGACACCTAAGTCAAACAAAAATACAGCTCTGAAAATACACCACAATTCAACTGGAGATAAATCTTTTACACACAGGTAATCCTCATTAAGGATCTGGTGTAGGATAATAAATACTGTGAAATCCCTTTCAGATTGTCGCTTTTGCAACGAGGAACATTTTATCAACCTGCACATGGTTAGTCATTTGTAAAGAACAAGCATTTGCAATGCAATCGGTCTCGTCTTTGGGACCTTATAAGTATTTCGCCAAGCAGCACATTATCGCATTTTACGGCAACAAGGCCTCGCTCACATATTAAGAAATGTAAATTCTGGTAAATGTTCGGTTAAAGCTGTACTGTTATAGCAATGCTGATTTAAGGACTTTATATTAAGTACTTATGCCTACACAGTTCCACTTAAACATTAGCATTGAAAGATATACCACTGCATATAAAAAAAGAGATTGATAAAATAAGGTAGGGTATATGTCTGTGTCACTTACAATGCCAATAGCTTAAATTCTCACAAATGCGAGACCTATTGCATTCCAAATGCTTTAAGGCTTCGCAGAGTTGCCCCCTTCTGTCTCCCATGACCCCTGAAGAGCTCCCCGTTTGCTACCAGTTAAATAAACAAGCCGGTGGTCACAACTGTGCACGAGAGACCCTCCTGCAATAAGAGAAACTCATTAAATAAAATAGTGTTTACAGACTAAAGAAGAGGTATGGTGCAACAACCGAAGTAAAAGGGCGAGTCCTCATGGGATGTTACAAATGAAGACAAAGCGGTGCTAAGGAGAGACTAACAAGTCTAATAGCTATTCAGAAGCCAGCGTTTACAAAGGACAACGATACAATATATTGATTTAACATTTCTATATCACATCATTCTTACAGATGATATTTCAGCAAGAATTCCTCAAAGCTAGAGCACGAACTGTGACTTGAAAACAGTCCCCAGCTCATTTTTAATCAAGACCTTCTTTTCTCTCTATCTACATAATACACAAAGCAGATAACCTAAAACACTCCCGAAACTTCCACGAAAGTAAAATTGTGCATGTTTAACCACCACCCTTTAACCATAGCTTCTGCCCCTCACCCCACCCTCCCTGCAAGCATCACAATATGCCCTTCCTCCATCCAATGCAAACCCTGCCTTTTGATGTTGCATGTTCCCTCTCCACCATCACTTAACTTTAACTACTCACTGTAAAACGTATAATGTGTATAACCAATTAATGTTGTAACAAGAGTATGTAAAACCTCAGGAGAAAGTCTTCATGAGTCTGGAAAATTTGGGGGAAGTAAAGTATTTTCAGCTTTCTCCCGTTCAAATTTAAGCCCGTTTGAACAGGTGCAAATTGTAAACAAAATAAACAGAAGCAATGTTTTTACTACAAAGTTGTAAACCTCTATTCTTTGCTCTTTTGGGTGTATACTGTTGTAAATAAAAGATTTTCTGTAGCCAAATGGTATATAAGTATGTTGTAGATTTATTGATAAGAAGACCGCTTCAGATAAGTTACTGGAAGATGTCAAGTCCAGGTGATGCCCAACTAGGAGCAGCCTCGCTGTTGCTCAACCTGCACACCAACTGACTCAACCTCACCAGGCACCCATACATTCCACAGCATCATCAGTCATCCAACATTCCAGACATCTCCAAGTACACCAACACTCATTCTGGCTGAGCAGTAAGGAAGAGATACATAGGCAAAGGCAACAGTAGATCATAACATATACCATGTTCGCATTGTGCATCCTTGGCCACTCGTTGAACACTTATATTTTACAAATTAGGTGATTTTGCAGATACAACTATTTTGTCACGCTTCTTTACTGGTGGCTTGCAACTTGAACAGGTTACATACAAGTAGAGTAAATTACGCATATAAATTAGACATGCAGGGTAATTTAAGTCAGATCCAGCTTAAATTTTGGGGTGTTGCAAATTGCGAAATTTGCTGATTTTTAGGTCTAGGTTCTGACAGCATAGCTATCATTTAAACCTATTGCTAACCATACAAGTGGAGTGGACTTTGGATCTCCCCATTTCAACAGTTTGCTTTATTCAACCAGCTTCTTACAATCATTGGTCTGAGACATTGTCAATCATGTGTTGGACCAGCCCAGTGGAACATTCATCACTGACCTAATGGCACAGGTTGTTTGGATGTACCCTGCCTCCTCTTGAATGCTAGAAGTGAACTACATAAGGGACTATTTTACAACTAGAGCACTTTCTTCTCTTTGCTGACTTCCTCCTATGTGTCTTGTTCTAGTGTGCTAATGCATTATGCATTAGCATATTAAACCCAGACCGATTGACTTTACTAACGGTTGGTTTTGGTGCACGCCATAACGAGGACAATGAAAACTTTTGTGAATCAGTCTCATGGTTTGTACAAACAAATACCTATTTTAACATTTCATATGGTATTGCAGAAGCCCCACAGACCCAACCGGGAAAAAAATGTAAGTAGATTTTTTTACCACAAAATTTCAAACTATAGTCTCTAAAAATATCCATTTTTAAAATTGATATCAAAAGAACTTTTTATTTAAATGATGCATCTTAACCCCTAGGTGTCCCAAAAAGTTCCCTACATAATTAAGTCGGTGGGATACACACACAAACTGAATAAGACTTACAGTTCTTACAAATCACGCATTGCCTTGGTGAGCAGACATAAAATATTTTCATCCCTGGCAGTGTGCAACAAATGTCTACAAGTGACACATTCCAAAGCATTAATGGACAAACATAGTGGAAAGTAAGTTGTTTAATAGTATTTGGGATAGTTTGTGTATATGTAAAAATAGTGACTGTAGGGGACATTAGAGAGTGCACATCCAAGACGGTCGCACACCTGTGAGGCTCGGGAAGAGTGACGACCCTATCCGTCAATTATCCTGCTTTTCTGCCATCCAAACTGTGCTGAACCACTGCCTACTGTTTCCTCATCCCCTTCGCTACCACAGAGTGAAAACATTGTGTCTCTTCCTGGTCTCGAAGGCCGCCCTCCTCATCTGCCAGAGCACAGCCATGCTGCAGGAGTGAGACGCCCGCATCACTGGAGCCCTGCGGATCCGCACGTGACTGAAAGCCCTGCTGTGGAATTTATACTGGGCTCGCTCTGGGTGTAACCCTGTGCGGCGCCTCCCTAGACTCTCCTGTGCCCTACCGCTCCTGTGTACATCGGGGCGGCACTCAGCGCCCAGTGAGTACCTCCTACCATGGCCGAAGACTTGACTGCCGCGGAAAGACTGGTGAGCGCTCAATCTATATCTGCCACATCCCGCACTGAGGGTCACACTGCATGTACCCCTGCTGTGCCTGCTGTGAGTGGCGCTTCGACGACTACACATCCGGAGCCCCTTACCTACCTTGCGGCCGGCAGCTGGGGTAGCTGGCGGGAGGTGGATGGGGCGCACCGGAGGCCAGGACTTGGCCACGATTAACAGCGGCGACCTTTCGCTGTCAATATTGGCCTCTCCGTGACCTGCCCGGACTGCTGGGACACTTGTGGGTGAGTGCGATCTTCGTGCCGGAGCGTGCAGAGGGGCGCAGGGTGATAGCCTGTGGCCTAGGGGCTGGGGTTGTTACGAGGGAGGCGATCGCCAGCCTCCCTTCCCTTCCTTCCACTTGTGGACTGAGGCTTCAGTTTTAGTGCCCTGTAAAATCTGCGCCCAAGAGGAGATATATCCCAGTTGTATTTCCTACACCCTATATAGAGCCACTGTGGGCGGCCTAGCTGACTGCAGCCTTGCTGTCTGGCCTTTGCAAGACTACTTCCTGGGGCCTGGAGTGCGTCCCCCTCACGCCCCTACCGCCCGTGGTGCTGTGGGTCGAGCCAACACTCGCTGGCAAGCAATATATGGACATATGTAGCCACACTATCATTTCTCCACTCCTGTACAAGGTATCCCGGAACTGAAGTGCTACACCCCGCGAGGTACATATTACTCCTGCTGCACCCTTACTGCATGCAGAACTGTGACAATTGCGTTGACTGTGGGAGTAACCTACAACACGACTTCCACGTAACATGGGGAAGCCAGAGGGAAAGCAACCCCGCCTCACATTCGACAATAAAAAAAGCCACCACCAGATCCATATCAGTAGATCCCGACCAGGCGGAAATGGCTCAGGCCTCGGCCCGTCCTCCGCAAATGAAGTAAAGACCCTGCTCCTGGCAGTCCAGCACAGTCTCAACGACCTCTCCGGAAAAATAGACAATGAACAACCGCCTAGATTTCCTCGTTCAAAAAGTAGACAAGCACGATGGCCAACTAAAGGAAATGTCACTGCACAGATGCAGCAACAGCTTACGCAAATGGATAAACTGCTCAAAGTCATGGCAGCCAAAAACGAGGACATTGAAGCGCGCAGTCGCCCTAACAATATTCGCATTATTGGAATCCCCGAAAACACCAACACGGGACGCATAGAGGACTATGTGGAGCATCTCCTCACAACTTCCTTTGATGCAGAATCCTTCTAGCCGCAAATTGTGTTGGAGCGCACGTACTCGGTCCTCGTCCACCGCCGCGGGAGACCACCCCCGACCCCCCCCCGACCCATCGTAGCCAGACTCCTGAACAATCGGGATAGCGATGCAGCACTGAGACGCCCGCGAACGGAAACCGCTGCAATTTGATGGCGTTGCTTTCAGTATCTACCCAGATTTCACTGTGGCGGTCCAGGAGGTGCGCCGGAAATTCATTCCCTTCAAGCAGAAGCTACGCAACGCACAAATTGAATACGCCCTCATGTATCCTGCACGTCTGCGGATCTCGAGCCATGGTAAGCACATCTTCTGCACAACCCCACAGCAGGCTGAAGACTTCCTGAGAACCACAACGCCGGTCACCGAGACAAGACCATTCGTCTCGATCTTCTACCCCGCCTCCGTGATGGCCCACAATCTACATGCTGCTGCTCTTGAGGGGCCTGGAATTTGCTGCCTCTGCCTGCGGGGCCCGGCGGATTGGAGACATGCTCTGCTCACGAACACAACACTTTCTTCAGACTGGACAATGCCTTAACCAACCCATATGTGGGGCTTTCCGACGCTTAAGAGTGACACAGACAGATAAGTGCCCGGCTCAGCCTTTGTGATACCAACAGTGGTCGCACATGTAATTGTAACTGTTTGCATTTCTTTATTAGGCAGATGTATACCCTATGTCGACAGGCACCCTTCCCCTCCACTGCGATCCACCACTTGTCACATCGTGACATTTGGGGCTATATAGTAGGCTGAGGCTCTGGTTTGGGAAGGGCCGTGGCCCACCAGCGCTCCCCACTATGGGAGATCCCCCAAAATGGACAATTTCTATGCTGGTCATGTTTTTTCTTTTCCTATTGCTCCAATGGACCCCTCTGGTCCTGCAAAATGGGTTACAAAGTTTAATGGGACTGGGTGGGAGACTATATGCCGGCACGTTTGGGGTGCTGTTGTGGGTGGGGGTGGTGAGGGAGTTCATTGGTTACTGTACCAATAGCACTGTTAGCGAATTGTAGTTGAAAGGACCTGCAATGGAAATTCTCTTTTTTGTTTGCAGCGTTCAATGCACAGACACTCACTTAGGCACTAATACTAATAGCTACAAGCACACAGACTACGCCCATGGTATTTCCTACTTTACTGACACAATGCGACTAATGGCAGTTCACGATAAACAACTACGCATTAAGATGCCGACATGGAGCGTCAGGGGATTACGGGAACCTCGGAAAAAGCGGCAAATACTTGCATACCTCGATCGCCACCACATACAGGTAGCAATTCTGCAAAACACACACACCGATCCCCGCCACGCCACTTGCTTTGGAAGCAAATGGGCATCCGCCAGAGTGCAATCCTCATACTCGTCATATTCACAATCATACTCTTCAAAAAGAACACACCCTTCATCCAAAGTGGCACATATAGCAATCCCACGGGTAGATGCTGCCTGCTCGGGGGCACGTTGGGCACACAATCCGTCACCCTAGCCTGCTGCTACGGTCCTAATACGGACGAGCCCCATTTTTTTTACAACCCTTTTGGGACAAATATTAAAGGTCGGGTCTACACATGTCATCTGGGGTGGGGACTTCAACACAGCACTGAGCCCCGCTATGGACTGCTCTAACCCCCTTCCCCCATCACTACACTAACACCCAGGATACCCTCTCTGGGCTATTCCTTGACCATGTCCTGGTGGACGCGTGGAGACACACGCACCCACATGACGAAGACTGGACTACTGGATTTGCTCCTGCGGGGTGCATGTTGGCACCATATGGGAAGCTTTCAAAGCCACAATAAGAGGCTCCTGCATGGCGAAAAGCTTTAGGTTCCTCAAAAACATCCATAGGAGTCTACAACGCCTAGAAGACTAGATAAAACAGCTTGAGAGCGCCATGCTGAGTGGGGGGACTGGAATAAAGCAGGCCACGCTGCAGGAAAAACTTAGACTTCACTGACACTGCAGATAGGGAAGTCAAATTTAGAGGTCAATACTTTATAGCTCGCCGCTAAGGCGAACGGCCCGGCCGAGCACTGGCACAGGAGATTAAACAACCACGCTTCTCCAGTTTCTTGATGTGGTTGATGTACACGGGGTGAGACACAGAGGCAGCCTTGAGATTTTAAATGCTTTCACCACATTCTATGCAGAGCTTTAGAGCACCCGCCGCACCTCCTCCCCCGACGTTTCCCCATACCTACAGGATATCGCCCTGGGTGGCTGGGTGACCATCACCGTGACTTTGTCGGCGCCCTTTGAGGACGATGAATTCCGTGCATCCATGATGCAATTGCAATCGGGTAAGGCACCAGGATCGGATGGCCTTCCCATAGAGTTTTACAAAACCTATATTGGTCAGCTCATAGAGGTGTTCATGGAGGCCCATGAACTACAGCTGCTGCCGGCCACTATGAGGGAAGCAATAATAAAATCGCTGCTCAAACCTGGTAAGCCCGCAGATCAGTGCAAATCTTATCGACCTCTCTCTAATAAACACTGATGGAAAAATTCTTGCAAATCAGCTTGCCAATCACCTTGCCTTACTAATGGATAAACTGGTCTTGCCAGACCAAGCAGGCTTCATCCCGGGTCGGGTGACATCCCATTACCTCAGGACACTGTTCTCGATCCTACAGGCTGTAGACCTGAACCTCCCATTGGCTGCGGTTTTCCTAGATGCCACGAAGGCATTCGACTCGGTCGAATGGGACTACCTTTTTACCATTCTGCAGTGCATGGGGTCTACCAGTGAGCTTTATGGTGTGGAGGATTAGCCTTCTCTACACATCCCCGACAGCATAGGTACTCCTTAATGGTCATACCTCCCACTCGATCTCTCTCTCTCGCGGTACCCATCAGGGGTGTCCATTATCATCCTTTCTCTTCGCCTTTGCTATGGAGTCTCTAGACACTAAAGAACAAGTTACTTACCTTCGGTAACGCTTTTTCTGGTAGATACTATATCTGCCTGTGGATTCCTCACCTTGTGAATATCCCCCTTGCGTCAGCAACGTTCGGAAATTTTCTTCGTAGCACACCGACGTGGGTGACGTCACAGGAGCACGGCATCGCGCGCAACTCCGTCTGACGTCACCGACCCCATATCAGGCCCACGCCGGCGTGATGACGTCAGTTCCGCCCTTTTTTCCGTGCCTTCGAGGCACACGGACGGACCAACGATAGCAAACATGCAAATATACAATGTACACAGTACATATAGAACTAAATCAATACAATAGTATAAACCATATATACAGAAAGACCAGGTATAGCAGAGTGGACAACGGGGAGGCGGGTGGGTCAGTGAGGAATCCACAGGCAGATATAGTATCTACCAGAAAAAGCGTTACCGAAGGTAAGTAACTTGTTCTTCTGATAGATACATCTGCCGTGTGGATTCCTCACCTTGTGAATAGATTCCCACAGCAGTCCCCACTCCCGGAGGAGGGTGTCCACTCTGCTACACCAGGAAGTCTTGGAGGACAGAGCGCGCGAAGTGGCCATCCCTCCTCACCTCGGTATCCAAGCAGTAATGCTTCGCGAAAGTGTGGAGGGAGGCCCAGGTCGCGGCCCTGCAAATATCCTCAACAGGTACACCCCTAGACAAAGCAGATGTAGCAGACTTTGCTCTAGTTGAATGAGCTCTAATACCCTCAGGAGGGTCCTTACCCGCAAGGGAGTAGCAGATCTTGATGCACAGGATTATCCACCTGGAAAGAGTGCGCTTGTGCACCGCTCTGCCCTTCTTGCAGCCAGCAAAGCCAACAAACAGCTGGTCGTCCATCCGGAAGTCCTTAGTCCTGTCCAGATAGAAAGACACCGCCCTCTTAGGGTCCAGGCGATGCAGCCTCTCTTCCTCCTTAGACGGGTGAGGGGGAGGATAGAAGGTAGGAAGGGTAATGGACTGTCCAAGATGGAAAGGAGTCACCACCTTAGGCAGAAAAGCAGCCCTGGTCCTAAGAACCATCCTTTCAGCATGAATGGTCAGGAATGGGGGTTTGGAACTTAGAGCCTGAAGCTCACTTACCCTCCTTGCCGAGGTGATTGCAACGAGGAAGATAGCTTTAAAAGAGAGAAGCCTCAATGGACACTTGTGCAAGGGTTCGAAGGGAGAACCCATTAAAAAGGTCAGCACAAGATTCAAATCCCAAAGAGGAACAATAAAAGGAGTAGGAGGAAACATATTCATGAGACCCCGCAAGAATCTCAAAACCACCGGAGATTTAAAGAGAGAAGGCTGATCCGGCAAACAAAGAAACGCCGATAAGGCCGAAAGATAACCCTTTACCGTGGCCACAGCCAAACCTTGCTGTGCCAGATAAAGGGCAAATTGTAAAATATTAGACAAATGAGCCTTCAAAGGGTCAATATCCCTCTCCCTGCAACAAGAAACAAATTTTGACCACCTATAGGAGTAAATGGACTTAGTGGTGTCACGCCTGGCAGAGAGAATGACATCCACCACCTCGTGAGGGAGAGAAAAAGAACTCAAGTTGCCCCGTTCAATCTCCAGGCATGAAGGTGTAATGTCTGGAGGTGGGGGTGTAGAACCTGCCCCTCCATCTGAGAGAGGAGGTCTGCCCTGTGAGGGAGACGGAGCGGCGGGTGAGAGGAGAGGCGGAGTAGGTCTGAATACCACACCCTTCTTGGCCAATCCGGAGCAACCAATATGACTTGGGCCCGGTCTTGACGAATCTTCCTCAGAACCCGAGGAATCAAAGGTATGGGAGGAAACGCGTAAAGGAGTTGATCTTCCCAACCCAACTGAAACGCGTCCCCCAATGCTCCTTGCATCGGATACTGGAAACTGCAGAATGAAAGGCAGTGAACATTCTCGCGAGTGGCAAATAGATCCACCCGAGGAGTCCCCCACATCTGAAAGATGTCGTGAACAACCTCCGGGTGAAGCCTCCACTCGTGGTCGGCAGAGAACTGCCGACTGAGACTGTCTGCACGCACGTTCAGTACTCCGGCCAGATGATTTGCCACCAGACAAATCTGATGGTCCTGAACCCAGGACCAGAGACGCAGAGCCTCTCTGCAGAGACACTGCGACCCTACTCCTCCCTGCTTGTTGATGTACCACATCGCGGTCGTGTTGTCCGTCAGGACCTGAACAGACTGACCGCGAAGGGAAGGGAGGAAGGCCTTGAGCGCCAAACGTATCGCCCTCAATTCCAGAAGGTTGATGTGAAACAACCTTTCTTCCGGAGACCAAAGACCTTTGACCTCCAGGTCTCCCAGATGAGCACCCCACCCGAGAGTGGATGCATCCGTTATCACTGTGGCCACTGATGGAGGCAGTTGAAAAGGCTTTCCTTGCGACAGATTGCCTTCCACGCCCCACCAAGACAGATCCGCTGCAGCTTCCCTGGAGATCTTCACTGACTCCCCGAGATCTCCGTTGTGCTGATACCACTGCCTGCGGAGGCACCACTGGAGCGCCCTCATGTGCCAGCGTGCATGACTGACCAACAGAATGCAAGAAGCCATCAGACCGAGCAGGCGAAGGACCTTCAGGACTGGAACAACCGCTCCATTGAAGAATAAAGGAATCATTTCCTGAATGTCGTGAATCCTTTGAGGTGGAGGGAATGCACGACATACAGAAGTGTCCAGTACCGCACCTATGAACAGGTTGCGCTGGGCGGGCACCAGGTGAGATTTGGGTACGTTTATCGAAAAACCCAACCTGTGTAACAACTGAGTTGTCTCCTGCAGATGATGGAGCACCATCTCCGGCGACTCTGCTTTGATCAGCCAGTCGTCTAGATAAGGGAATACAGGTATCCCTGACCTTCTGAGATGCGCAGCCACCACTGCCATCACCTTGGTGAAAACTCGAGGCGCAGTAGTAAGTCCAAACGGGAGGACCGCAAACTGGTAGTGCTGCGATCCCACCGTAAAACGGAGATACTTGCTGTGCGACTTCAGGATTGGGATGTGAAAATACGCATCCTGCAAGTCGATCGACACCATCCAGTCTTCTTCCATCAGCGCCAGAAGAACCTGAGCAAGGGTGAGCATTTTGAACTTCTTTTGTTTGAGATAGAGGTTCAAAATCCTGAGATCCAGGATCGGCCGAAGCCTGCCATCCTTCTTGGGAATCAAGAAATACCGGGAGTAGCACCCTTGACCCCTCTCCTGCTCTGGAACCACCTCTATTGCACCCTTTCGAAACAGAGCCAGGACTTCCTCCTGCAGGAGAAGCAGGTGGTCCTCCGAACAAAAACCCTGGCAAGGAGGGTAATTGGGAGGGAACTCCTGAAAAGGAAGTGCATACCCATTCTCTACGAGATTGAGAACCCAAAGATCTGATGTAACCGATTCCCAATCTCGTAGAAAGTGAGTAAGCCGACCCCCTACTGGCCCTACATGATCCAGAATGGAGGATCTAGGGCTGCTTTGCTGATGCGGGTGGGGGTTGGGCATTATTGGAGGAAGTGGAGGAAGAGGAGACTTGACGTCCACGTCCACGACCCCTCTGTCTACCTCTATAGGACCTATATAGAGGGTTCTGCTGCTGCTGCTGTTGTTGTTGGCCCTGCTTGAAGGGACGAAAAGAAGATTTACCAAATCCCTTGAATTTTCTAGTCGTCGACCCTCTCATCTGCAGACCCAAAGATCTTGCAGTGGCACGGCTGTCCTTAAACCTCTCCAAGGCCACATCAGCCTTTTTACCAAAAAGGCCAGTTCCTTCAAAGGGTAAGTCCAGCAATGTAGACTGCACATCCGCTGAGAAATCAGAAGACTTCAACCAAGCGGCTCTCCTGGTCGCAATGGATGAGCCCATAATTCTAGCAACAGAATCCACAGTGTCCATGCCGCTTTGAATGACCATGCGGGCCGCAGCCTGAGTGTCAGAGACCACTTCATTAAAGTTTTTCTTATCCTCCTCAGGAAGTTTTGATGACAATTGCTTCACTGAGTCCATTAGCGCGTGCACATATCTACCTAAAAGGCAAGTAGCATTTGACGACTTAAGAGCCATGCTCCCAGAAGAGAAAGTCTTCTTCGCAGACTGATCTAATTTCTTAGACTCTTTGTCAGCTGGCACTTGAGGGAAAGAGCCTGCAGCCCTATTAGAGCAAGCCGCCTGAACCACAAGACTTTCCGGAGATGGATGCGTAGAAAGAAATGCAGGGTCATCTGGAGCCACCCTATAGCGCCTTGCAATAACCCTTGAAACTGCAGGAGCAGACAACGGCCTCTTCCAAATCTACTTAATTGGATCCGTCAAGGCATCAGTAAATGGCAGTGTTGGCTCCACAATCGAAGAAGGAGAATGCAAGACTTCAGTGAGGATGTTGGGCTTGTATTCCACTGTGGGCAGCTTTAAGCTAAGAAGGTCAGCAGCCTTCCTAATAACCACGTGATAGGGTGCCACGTCCCTTGATGGTGCATCTGAAGTCGAAGGCAGACCCCACTCGGGAGAGAGTTCCAGACCACTAGCATCCCGAAGCCCCTCGAAATCATCATCATGATCAGGAAGCTCGCCTTCTTCCACATCAGAACTTTCATCATCCTTTTGTTCGAGAAGACGCTGAGCTCTTCGCCTCGACCACTCCAAACGAATCGAAGTCGACGGATCCGGTATCGACTCAGACGGAGCCGGTTCTGACGTCGATCGAGGAGCCGGAGCAGGAGGACGAGAGTCATGAACAGGTGTGGTACCTCGATCTCGACTGCGAGGTCTATCCGGAGTCGGCGAAGCCGCATGCGGAGTCGAAGACCTCGGTGGAGCCGTACCGAGCCATGGTGAAAGAGGCGCCGGCATGAAAGGCATAAATGGAGCTGGGGCGTACGACTGAGGAATACCCAGACTGTACGATAATGGACCCATGGGGCCACCAGGCGCTCCAGTGGGGTACATTGCCCTAGAATATACTCCAAACATCGCATTGAGAAAATGCGAGGGATCCTGTCCAGGACCAGGAAAGGAAGGGTACGGACCTACCGGATGTTGTAATGGAGGCCGCCCCGACACATCCTCACCCTGACCTTCTGGGTTCACAGGAGTCTCCGCTGAAGCCGGTTCTTGAGGAGTCACTTCTTCTTCCTCTTCATGCTCCGAGGATACCGGCTCCGGGTCCGGCTCCGGCTCCGGCGCCGGAGAACCTTCTCTTGACAAAGCAGGCGAAGGAGAGACAAAGTCTTTACGATGTTTGTGAGACCTTCTCTTCGAGTCAGAGGATTCCTTCTCCGAATGAGGTTTCGAACTGTGCTTCCTCCTCTTATGCTTTCTCCTCGAGGAGCTCGAAGCATGACCGGAAGCCGACTTAGATCTAGACCTAGACCTTTCTCTGGACTTAGACTTTGCTTTAGATCTCGACTCCTCTCCAGACCTCGAACCAGCTCTGGACCTCGACGCCGATATGGACATCATGCGGGCACAAGACCTACATGGCTTAAAGCCTGTTTTCCTCGACGACATCTCCGGAGGAGAACCAAGTCGTAAGAGAGAAACAGTGACAATTATTAAACAGAGAGATACTAGGTATCGCTGAAGATTCCGAAAACCGTTAGCGTCGGAGACGCGGAAAAAAGGGAACTGACGTCATCACGCCAGCGTGGGCCTGATATGGGGTCGGTGACGTCAGACGGAGTCGCGCGCGATGCCGTGCTCCTGTGACGTCGCCCACGTCGGCGTGCTACGAAGAAAATTTCCGAACGTTGCTGACGCAAGGGGGATATTCACAAGGTGAGGAATCCACACGGCAGATGTATCTATCAGAAATTAGACAGCATCATCATGATAAAGGTCTTCGCTGTCTTCTCCGCCCTGTCCTCATTTCGCTGTACGCAGAGGACGTCACCCTCTATGTCAAAGATCCTCAGCACAACTTGAATCCATTGCTCCATGAATTTGTCAAATTTGGCGGGCACTCTGGCATACACATCAATTGGGCCAAATGCCAGGTATTCCCCCTTACCCCCAAGGTCACAACATTTGCACTAGACTACCCCATACAGTGGCGTTCTGGGGATGTGAAGTATCTGGGAATACAAATCTCGGTAGACCATGAGGAGTTAATGAGACTTATCTATGGTTATGCGATCGACCATATCTCAGGCTGCATCACCAGATGGATCGCGCTTCCCCTGACGATGGCGGTCCGAATCTCGCTCATAAAAATGGTCATACTCCCCAAATTCTTGTACCTTTTACTAAATATTCCCTATGACCCCGGCTGTCATTTCTTTGCATCCCTACGCTCCAAATTAATTCACTTAGTGTGGGGCGGCAAGCAACATCGCATATTGTGGACTACCCTCATGAGAACATACTTGCAGGGTGGTTTCGACATCCCCAACTTTGACCTGTATTACACATGCACCAAGGCGCATTATGCTCATTTTTGGTATCACCCGGCCTGATATACGCCCCAGGTCGCTGGCAGACCCTTTACCACGGGAAGGGATTATACTATCCAAAGAAGGCACGTTGGGGCCCCAGCCCTCTTCTGTGGACTGCACAATTAAGGCTTGGGCCCAGATCACAGAGCGGGTACAGATGCCCTGCCTCACCTCCCCACTTCTCGTATACCACCCAGACCTTTCCTTATTGCAAGAGGGATTATTTTGGAAAAATGCCACTACTCGTCGTCTTAAATGTTGGGGGGACCTGTACCTCAATGGTAAGTTTCGAACTCTCCAATAACTATTCCCAGGCCCACCACTATGGAAACCTTTCTATATGCCAGACTCCAACATAGGATCAGAGTGCACTCCAGTGTATCCCCTAGAGCCTGCAGTGCTAGCTCCCCTGCATCATGTCCTCCGCGCCTCCACTGCTCCGCACCTAGTCTCTCTGCTTTACCATAGCCTCTATGTTGACACGGAGTACCCTATCTGCACAGCTGAACTTAAATGGGCTGCTGACCTGGGGTACGACATTACAGATGAGCAATGGTCCTTTTGCTGCACTCAAACAGCCCAGATCTCTTCCAATAGTAGGCTTCGTATCCTTCATTATAAATTCCTCCAGCAGTGCTACTACAGCCCTGTGAAACATCAGAGATTTGGCCTACGGGAAACAAGCAGATGTGACAGATGTAAAATGGAAGCTGCAGATTTTCTTCATCTGGCTTGGGATTGTGCCAAGGTACACGCGCATATTGGCATTTATTCTTCGAGGCACTTGACAGCACGACCACAGATACCCTCCCTCGTTCTCCTATCACAGCTCTTCTGGGATACACCAAGCAAATACCCGCCTCACACCGAACATTTGTCTTTCTTCGGTCTAGTCCTTGCTAAACGCCGGGTAGCCTTTCGCTGGGGGCGTGGCCGTGCTCCTAAATTCAAGGATTTGTTTGACGACCAAACCAATACCTATACTGAACTTATCCCACTTCCCTCACAGCCGTAAGACATTTGGAGCCTGCTTAAGGCACATCTCCTCACTAACCCAGTGCCAACTCACCAATCACCCACTACTGCACGCTCCCCCGCCAATGCATGATTCCCCCCCCCCCAACCCCCCCCCCCCCCGGCTCAACGTACACCCCACCCCACCTTTGTATTCATATGCTACTCCACTCCTCCTGGCGTGAAGCAATGCCTCCCCATGCCCTACTCAGATGTTCCATAACCGTTATGCTGCTATGATTGTCCACAAGTTTTTATTGTATAGTCTGTGTCTGATTGTTTGAATTCTCACACCATTCTCATTGCTGGTGCCTCAAAGTTATGATAACTTTCTGTGCACAACTATATTGCTACCTGATTCACTTTGTATTGACAACAAAATACCAATAAAAAGTTTACAACCAAAAAAATATAGGGGCTATAAAAACTTGAAATTGTGTTAGCAAGTAGACAGAAAATAACCAGAAAATTGTCAGAGCATGACCCAATGTAATGATGTCCACAATACGCAAGATGGGTCGTTTTTCTAGGTTTGAGGAATATTATACTCGCTGAATGCCAACATAGGACAATAATATAATTTGTTTTAATGGACAAAGCTTTGAGCCAATTTCCAAGTGTAAAGCATGCCACTGCAAACTAGTGTCAGTACATAACCTGAAGAGTGCCAGGACACGTAGAGGAAGAGCTTTGACATACACCAATGAGTGCATGGTGTAGCCATAAAAGTGCAGGGGTATCCACGGAATAGCCCCGGGTCAGAATAGTAGCATACAGCCCAAGGAGTACCTGAGCATACCCGGAACTAGCATGGTGACAAAACAGATGGTGCTTCAGTCACTAACTCCTCATGGCATTGAAATGACATTGTATCACCACTGCCTGCACAGACAGGCTATGCACCCACCACAAGTGCTACACGTGTCAAAACATGCCACTGTCGAGTATGACAACATTCGCAGAATCATGGCAGCATATTCCCTGAACACACCAAGAGTGCAAAAACAAACTGTAGAATGTGAGATCCAGAAGAGTCTCCAATGAACACCAGGACACATTTGCAGGAGTAGGACACATTTGCATGAGTGGCACTCGCTGCAGGGTTCCAGAGCCTGGTTGCATTCAGCAGACTTGAACATACAGTTTTCCATTTCAAGCTGTGTTCTAAAGCTTATCCGGCCCATCCAGGTGTGAGCATAGAGCCGTCTGGGTAGGCTAATCTCCTCTTCCTCCAGAGATAAGCAGGCCTGAAGGTACCTGGAAGTAAAATGCTTTAAAATAGCGATATCTATCTTCTTCTGCTTCCCTCTTGGAGGGAGGCAGGGCGGGGCAACTTAAAAGAAATCCCAACTGAAGAGCCATCACTGGTTATAGGGCAACAGTTCGCTTGGATGGTTCCTTTTATCATTGGTGATAAATCTTCACGGCACTGGACATGTTATAAACGTGTAAGATTGTTTTCACTTTAGGTTTAACACAAACCCAGCCTTCCCATCAGCACAGGATCATAATGGATAACGGAGGGCAGTTTAATGGAAAATAAACAGGGCTAGCTATATGACCAACACTTTTTAATCAGAGAGTGGCCACTCCCTACCACAATTTCTCTAACTGACATTTTCCAGACTTGCCTCAATCACAATTATCAACTCTTCGTCAAGTAGAGCAAGATTGTCTGAGGAGAGGAAGGAAGCTTCTCAGTGTTTTCTATTTTTCCTTCACCTCATCCCTAAAGCCCAAATTAACGTGTCAATGACAGACCATCCCAAGTTTCGCTACTAACACCCCTTAAGAGACATTAAGGTAGTTACAAAAAAGCAGTCACAGGTAAAAAAGCAGAAGCTTCTCGCCCAAGGTGCCCCATGCCCTCTGTGCACAAACTACTCGCTACAACACTCAAGACATGAGAAACTCAGGGGTCTCACTCCTGTGCCACCATGCTAGTGTTCACACTAATCCACGCTGCAGCCGAGGGCTGTCAAGGGAAACGGGTAGGCGACTGTTGATGCTGCTGCTGTACCACAAGCCCCTGCAGATCCCTCCGGTTTCCCCTCCCCTCTCAAATATGTTCAAACACTTCTCTCCACAGCTCCTTCCTGGTTCCTAGAACGCAGCCAAGCACAACGCGGGAGGAGTGGTATATGGAGGCACGGTGGCAGCGCAAAGTTATTGTGAAATGTACATGTTGCGTTACGGGAACATCCAAGATTCCCCGGCCCAATAGTATCAAGCTCACATTCCCATGACCAATGGCACAAAGGACTTCAGGACTGGTGCACTCTGAGTGGGCGGACGAGGGTCCCCTGGGGCCCCTCCTTTCCCAACATCCCTAAAGATTACTCTGACTGCCCAAACACTCTCCTTCGCGTTCCTTCCCCTTCCTATTAGCCTGCCCCCTGAGGCTGTCCCCTTCCTTCCCAGGCTGGTCCACGCCCAGGTGCTGGCTTCCCACACAAGTTTAGCCTTTACCACTGGCCTGACCCTCAATTCTGCTCCCAGAACAGGCCTGAAGAAATACCGAGGAGCCACATCGACATGATGCCTCTGAAACCGGACCTCCTCCCCAGCCCGCCATGCTTCAATCTCTGGAGCTGAGATAGAGGGCTGGGTCGTACTATCTCATGGCCCTCGCAGCCAGTGCCTGCCCTGGATCTGTGAAGGGCAGCAGAGTGCCCTTCCCCCTCCCTCCCATCCCATCTACATGAGGGAAAGCAGCTGATCTCAATGTTCACAGCAGGGAAACACCAACCTGTAAAAAGTAACACCCACCCACGCCCCAGCTGAAGAGGTTGAGCCAACACACTGGAAAACTGAAACTAGGATATGGGCAACGCAGACTGTCTCGTGGAGAAGGTGGGCTTTAGGTCTGGTTGGTGGGAGGCGGGAGAAACAGACAAGGTCGAAATTAACCAGGGACAGGGTGGGGGTGCTGACATTATGCCTGGCACCCTGCTTAAAGTGAAAGACGGCTCCCTGTTATTGAAAGCAGATGCATATGTGCTATCTCAATAAAGAAGATAGTGCTCATGGACTAAAGAAGGCGTACTGTGTAACAAGTGAAGTAAAAGGACCAGACCTCATGGGAGGTTACAAATAAAGACAAGGCCGTACTAAGAAGAGACTAACAAGCCTTTTAAGGAGTCAGAAGCCAGCATTTACAAAGGACAATAACACAAAGCCTTTTAAAAATATGGGCAGAGAGTGGGCGACCTAAGAGACCTAAGCATCTTCTTTGTAGGCTGTCCCAGCTGCTATGACTCATTAGGATAGTGGTGTTCCTCTAAGAAAGTTTACATCTCTGGGGGTGCGTTTAGCAACCAGTACCTCAGAGGTTACTGGAAAAAGGATTGAGTGTCATCTCTGAGGCAGACAGAGCAAGTCCAAATAAAGGGCATTGCAATAATTTTCCCGAACCGTCGAACCACAAGTATCCGTGGTCATTTTCATAGCTGTTGCTTACCACGTGCAAACCCAATAAAAGAAAAAAAAACCTAAGAGGGCATTTATGTCCAACCAGGTGCACTGTGGACTAAAGGAGGAGTCACTACATTCTGTGCCTTGAAACGTCTGACGAAAAACAACTTATAATGTCTTGAACCCACACTCAATGTTAGGAGTATGCAGCCACACATGCTACGGAATATATCCCACACATACGGGTATATTTATTTCAGTTGCATTAAGGCAAATCAGCTGTATCGAGTTCAACAATTGTAACAAATTCACCTAGATTAGTCTAACTAGTTTTACTTAATCTCTTGGCTAGGAAATGGAGTTCCAATAACGCCCAACAGCCAGAATTGTATACAACATAGTACAATTTGGGGTTTCCTGTAAACTTTGGTTGAAATACAGCTCAATTAAGTCACAATATTAATATGGATAATTATTAGCTTTTTTATTATTTTCTGTTTTTTCTTGTTCATACGGCAACATACAAAAACATGCACAGTGAAAAATTAAAAATTGCAACCTACTTTGAGATATTTTGCTTTAGGGTGCAAGTTCTTTTCCACAGCCTCCAGCCACTCTTGTTCTTTCCCTGAGTCGAAGTAGAAAAATGCCTCCTTACTTAGATCCAGCTCCTGGAACCTGAATAATATGCTTGCGTTAGTGCTCTGCATTCTTTACTCAACATATAGCTACATTAATTGCAAATGCCCCAATACACACACTGGACAGGCAAAGACCTTTTCCTCGGTTTACTGTTGAGCTCGGGAATGTTCCTGACAGAAGTGGAAAATGTTACTCACCCGAAGCAGTTAAATATGAAGAAGTGGTCCCTTACACCGGTTCTGTGTGGAATATATAGATTTGTTTTGGACAAATTGATAATTGTTTTTGGAAACAATGGGCAAATACAGAAGAGCACTCCTGGACAACCTACACTTGAACTGCAAAGGCAATGTTGCAGACATACTTGAATATGATTGTATGCATGAGGGCATTTAGTTACGGTTAACGGTCTTCTGTAAAAGAACACTGTTGGGGATGAACATCGCTGAAGTGGATGGATCTCCGCCAGCCTGACGCAGCACAGAAGAGACCGGGGCCACTTCATCATTTGACAATCTGAACTTCCTGGAAAGCTATTTCAGCACAACAGTTTATTAACTTCTAGAATGCATTAGGTAAGGTAGGTCAGGGAGGATGATAACCCGAGACTCTTCCTTGGAACAAAAGTAAAACAAATAAAATCCTTAGTTCAGATACAACTGAATTTAAATCTTGTGGAAAAAAACAAAAAATGTCTTTTGGGCACAGTAGATATTTTACTTTTATATAGTAATATACCACAAAAGTATGCATTGGAAGTGATGGGACTACACTCTTTTGAAAATGGATGCTCAAGGAGTTGATCAAGCATTTTTTCTTCTGACAATACAACAAGTTTCAGGGGGAAAGTGATCTTTTTCTTTGTTTTGTCTCAAGTCACTGGAATTTCAATACGATGCAGTGAGACATCACAGTCAGTTTGAAATGTATGGAAGTTTATGAAGAGGCACATTTAATCCAAGAATCTATGTATTGGATATTTTGATGACATCTTTTTCTTATGATCTGGTCCCACAGAATAACCTGTGAAATGTGTGGATTCCTTAAAAGGTTAGGGTCTGATGTACAAACAATAAGAATACAGTTTTCCTAATTGTGATTAACTCTATCACAATTAGGAAACTGGTATTCCTAATGTATGACATGTTTTGTCTCCAAAATAGCAATTCCTAGTAGGGTGCAAATTAACCTACACTGTGAATATTAATGAGGTAGCTGGCAATTTGCGACTCATTAGTAATTGCAGCTATCACAGGAATGTTGGTCTCATGAGGTAAGCAGACCACCAGGTCTTTGATGTCTTTTTAATAAAAGCAACCTTTTTTTTTCTCCTTTTCCTTTTTTTCATTAATGCAGTCCGTTTTTCGTACAGGAAAACTAGATGAATTTAGAAACAACAAATGAAACTTTGAAGTTTAATCTTTTAAGAGTAGCAAGCAGTCCGTGGGACCACTGCCTGCTGTAAAACATTCTCAAAGGGGAAGGAGTCCCAAGGGGACTCCTTCTCATTTGCAAATGGGTTACCACCACTTTTCAAATAGTGGTAAAGTATTACTGTTTTGTGACCTGAATTTGGTTACACAACAGTAATGCATACCATACCAATTAGGTATTTGGCATGGACACCCAAAATACATCCCTTCAAAATAACAAATCGCAAATACAAATTGCGATTTAGTAACACGTTAAAAAAATCACATTTTGTACATCTGAAATAGCATTTTTTCCAGTAGCTAACAGCCCAATTCTGCCATTTTATGAGTGATGTATTATGTGAGGTAATAAGCAGTGCACTGTGGGGGTGTAAGTTATAGGTAGCACAGGTAACTAGAACTGCTTACTTTCTTGGAGTTTGTGCCTGTAAACTCTGAGCCTAACTTCAACAACCCTGTAACCTCTGTTTTTTTCAGTGAAAAAAAAAATATATATGTATATACGAAACATGACAATAATTAATCTGACACCCCTCAAACGAACCACCAAGGAGGAAAATCTCAATTTGGGACTCTCCTATGCGCCCCGTGTAACTTTAACTATCCTGCCACCAGATGCGACCTTTATAAGGCAGTAAGAAAGCTCAAATTACGTAAGTTCTATGCCCTCAAATCAAAAATCAGAGGCTTGACTCAACAGTCCAATATGACTACTACAACTGATATTACAGGTACTCCCATTTCAGATGGCATTGTTGAACTATGGGACACTGAAGGGGTGGGGTATGATCAACATCAGACTAGATCTAGTTACATCGGAGAGATTGACGGAGATGGAAATCGTATATCTGCCCTTACACCGTTCAAACCTCCATCAGTTTTTAATCCTATTCTGCCACGTGACGCAATAGACATCTTTCATGAAAACACGGTCAAACAACTTAAAGACCTGCAAAAAAATAACTGCTTGCAAAAAAAAAAAAATATGACAAACAAACACAGCAATACGTAGCCCTTGTTTCCCGCCTTACCAAAGAAAAGAACATTGTCATCCGCGGAAGTGACAAGGGGGGCAATATTGTCCTTATGACCAGGGGCAATTAGGACAAGGAGGCGTCCCTCCAACTCAATGACCGGCAGTGTTATGAACGGATCAATATTTTGACACTCAATACTATCAAGGCAGAATTTCATCGTAAATTGGTGAGATGGAAAACAAGCAAAATGATCTTGGACACTGAATTTAAATACTTGAAAATTAAGAACCCTGTGACTCCCTTATCTACTTTATTCCCAAGGTACATAAAAACATTTAGAACCCCCCTGGCAGGCCTATCATCTCAGCCAGGGGGGGCCTGTTAGAACGCACATCCATGTACATTGATTATTTTCTTCAAGGTTATGTGCGTTCAGCGGAATCATATGTACAAGACACAGGATATTTCTTGCAGAAAATCCAGCATATCAAGTGGGTAGAGGGCGACTGGCTGATGGCACTTGATGTCACCGCTCTCTACACAAGCATAATTCACACGGATGGACTGACAGCTGTCAAATACTATCTATCCCGACATTTTCATCCGTTCAGGGATCACAATGATATGCTTCTGCAAATGTTTGAATTCTGCCTGTCTAACAATGTATTTATGTACAACAATCTCCTTTACCTGCAATTTCAAGGGGTGGCAATGGGGGCCAGCTTCTCTCCGAGCTTCGCATGCTTGCACATGGGAGCTTGGGAGGAGCTGGTCCTCAAAACCACATATAAGGAGGTCTTTGATGCCAATATAATTGGATGGTATCGATTTATCGATGATTTGTTTGTCATTTGGAGGAGCAGTGAACAACAGGCCAATAAATTCATTAGTGATATCAATACCAACGACCTCAACCTTGCGTTTACAGCCACACTGAGTCAAGAAACTGTCACCTTTCTAGACACGTAGGTGTATGTCAAGAATGTCAAGTTAGAGACCAAACTCTACTGCAAAAGCACAGCAGGGAATAGTATCCTGCATGCGAGTAGCGCTCACCCGGTTCATCTCATTGCCTGCATACCCTATGGGGAAATGCTGCGCATGAGGAGGGTGTGCAGCAACCCAATTGACTTAGAGGCGGCCTAACTAGCCAGCAAGGGAAGATTTCCTGGAGCGAGGATATTCTGAACAGCTTATTGAGAGAGCCCGGGTTAAATCAATGGGACTCAAAAGACGGGATCTTCTTGTTAATTACGGCAAGGGTACTAACCGTAAGGAGGTGGCTTTGACCAATGAGGCAGAACTAACTGTTAGTGAAAGTAAGATCTTCAGAATTACAGGATACAGTAAGCAACACAAGGCCATTTACAACATTATCAATAGAAACTGGCCAATTGTTGTAAATAATCCAGTAATTTGGTCCACCTTACCAAGTAGAGCCTCATTAACTTTTAGCAGAGCACCCTCCCTCAAAGATCAGTTGGTAGACACTAGTCCGGAGACCTTGGAGAGAACAACTTGGCTACAAAACAACAGTGGATTTTTCAGGTGTAAAACCTGCAAATCCTGTACACACAGGATTAACAAAAAAACGTATAGGGACGGATTCAGTGAATTAGAACACCCTATCATGCAGGTTTTGACATGCAAAACGGAATTTGCCATTTATGTATTACAGTGTCCATGCTCACTGTAGTATGTTGGAAGTACCAAATTAGCTTTACATAAGCGCATACTTCAGCATTTACGAGCAATAGCCAACCAGGATAACACATATCCGGTGGCGCAGCATTTCCGTGAGTACCATCAAAGCGATAACACCAGCTTATAATACTTTGTCACTGATGCAGTCAAGGCCAGTAGACGCGGGGGCGATAGGGAGGCCAAACCTTGAAAACCGGAGACCCGGTATATACTTCAGCTAGATACCAAGGCACCCGGGGGCCTCAATATAACTGAGGACATGTACATATGTCTGCCATAGCTCCAGGATACCTTAGTCTACTTTGATGGGGGATAGGAGTCTATACCCAGCTTCGGGTCTATTAGGGAGCCGGCATTTATCACCAGCCATTGGAGAGATATTGGTACACTTATTAGTATGCTTTATATACAAGTACAGCTCCATTGTTTTCTGAAATTGATTATAGGTTTCCCCGGCTGGGGATTACCTGAACGAAATATTAAGGATGGTTCTGACTACTTACCCCATTTTGCTTGCACATTAAATTTTACTATATACAATTGTTTAGTATATTACCAACATTTATTCTATACAAATTTGACATTTTGCTGCTGCTTTCGTCAACAACAACTTGAGAATATTGATTAACATACTGGTTTTAACATCACAAATTTAGAATTGTAAACACGGTTAAATGCTACTTTTATCAAATTTTTCACTTTCTGGTTTGTGGTACATGTTGTCTTTATGGGAGGTTATTGGTTGTGGTCTATATCTGCTGCAAACTTTATTCAATCCAGTCTGTGAGAGGAACTGGAAGAGTAGGGTTAAGACCCATTAGTGATCATCCGTTATCAGATTTTTTGATATATGTCCATCATAACTAATATTCTTTGCACTGTATGTATAAGTCTGCAATACTGCACCTTTACAGTGGACCAAGACTGGTCCATAAGAAGATGAGTGTATGCTTACTCTTGGCAATATTTGCACATATAGATAATTTCTTTATGTTGTGATTTTGCACTATTTGCGATTTTGCACAACTTCATATGCACTTGCACTTTATCTATACAACTAAAATAGCAGTTGTATCAGATCGTTTACATTGCATATTTGCACTAATTGCGGTATTTTGCACATTAATAGACTGACTTAACAGTGTGTACATGTTGAATATTATATCAAGGCAAATGTGGTATTATCATTTGGATATATGTATTTATTTGTTTTAGAATATTATAACATGAACATTGTATTTATTGGACATATAATCAAATTGTGAGCGGAAATGTATAACTCCATTAGTTAGACATATATGAATTCGATATCTACGAATATATGACTTATAGCATATGGTCTAGGTATTTTACCGGCATTACAAAAAATTATACAAAAAACTACAACCACTGGAACATGATGTCTAATGATTTGCATTGGTATGTTCGGACGTCAAAAGATTTATGCAATGAACCTTTCTTCCATGTCCATTAGGTGAAAGCATCACGTGGCGTTGATGTAATTGGTCACTAGCACTTTAAAAATGAGCATTTGTATGAGGGACGCTGTGCTGTGAGCAAGGCTCTACGGAGCCGAAACGTCATGCGGCATACTCTGCTTCAATAAATAAATTTTGAGCACTGAATTGGTCCGTGTCCTAGAAGTCTTTGGCGGCAGGAGGGGAGATTGACTATATTCATAAATATATGGACTACTCCCACAGATGTCCACACACAGGTTTCATAATACTGCATTCACCACCACCCCATTTTTGGTTCGCATAGTTTAGAGAAAAGGAAATGCCTACTTCAGAGCAATAAGATTGAACAAAATCACATTGTTGGTCAAGCATGTTTAAATCATGGTTACTAACATTTTCATATGCTGCAATTCTACAACATTAAGTTGTTTCAAATAGCATTCACATGCTTTTAATGTCTAGAGAGAGGGGCTGTGGGAAAAGGAGTATGCCTGGGAACAGAATAATCAGGGAGCCTTGAAGAAAGAATTTCTTTGCGTGAGTTACATCAGCGACTTATTGATTTGAAATGGTACAACTGAAGAATTCATGCACTTATTTGATGGTGTTGGCAGGAATTTTTTCGGTCTAAAACTCACATGCTCAGCTAGCAAAACTTGTGTAAACTTTCTGGGTGTATTGATGTTATATACAGGATGAACAAATAAAAATTTCACGGTACATGAAAGATTCGGCTATAAATAGCATCCTACATGGGACTAACTTCCATCCAAAACTACTGATTAAGAGTATACCTTACGGAGAACTGTTAACCCCTTCCATTCTCATGACGGAACGGTTCAGTCGTGAGCATGAGCGCAAGTGTCGTCATGACGGAACTATTCCGTCATGAGCACACTTTAAACAAATCCCTCTTCGGTAAACAGCAGAGGGATTTCCCCCTTTTTTTGCTTTGGGAGGTGGGTAGGAGCTTTCCCAAAGCAAAGTTAGGGTTTCCACTGTAATGACACTTGTGCGCATCTGTCGTCATTACAATGAAAACGAAACAAACAGTTTCACAGTTTCAGTGCTTGTGGGGCTATCTCAGACCCCCAGAGCACCGAAAAACATGGTAGAGGTATCATTGGAAAGGAGAGAATCTCCCCATTCCAATGGTACCCTTTCCCTAGTGGATCCCTACTTGTGGATCGCCCCAGGAGGGCTAACCCCAAGCAGGGATCCACCCACTAGCCACCAGGGAGGAGGGGAGCGGCCCCTTGGGCAAGGACCTTTGCTTCCCCCCATTCATTTTTGCCACACAGCCTTTCTGCCCCACAGAAAGCACCCTAGGCGCCAGGGATTCTTTTTTATACGCCAGGGGTGGAGGCTGTCCAGCGTGGGCATGCCAATGCTCCCACCCAACCCCTCCATAGAAGGCATAATACTTTCATCCCCCCACAGGAGGCAGATGGGGCAATAGCCCCTGATGATTATTGAATGTAATTTAACCCAGACGAATTTGTAAAAGTCGTGGGAAACACATTCCAAACAAAACTAACTAGGTTAGAGTGGATTGCGCACCAAAAGTATCCTGAAAACTGTATTAAACCGGAGGAGCGCAATACACAGCCAAACCTGATGGCAGAAAGAAAACAATCTACCAATGGAGTCTATTTCCATGTGCACTATTAAGAAGACTTATCTGGAAAGAAAACCAACTTGCAAACTTCCGGACCCAGCACTAGATTTCAGGAGTATGCAAAGCATGTGCATCTCCTGCCACACATGCATATTATATGCAACCAAAAACTCAAAGTGAACATAAACGTTCACATAAAGAGATTACTTTAATTGCTAAAAGTCACACATCCTTATAGAGAACTACATTTCTTTCAACACTACCTTTAAATAAAGATTGAATGGGCTTCTAGTACCCACAATTTTATGTTTATGATTGATGCCTATGTATTGATTTATCAATGATGTGGAAATCAATGCACCCAGTTAACATGCTTCTTACCCAACGCAATAGATGTCAGGTGGATCTGGATCACAGGTGAGCCAGGGCTCCAACCCACTGTCTGGAGACTGACCATTCACATTCCACGTTCCTGCAAAAAACCTGCAGCAAAAAGAAAAGCAGAATATTGACAGATTCAATTGTATTTAAGAGCAATCTTAATTTGGTTAGCTGTATCCATTTTCTGTTTCCTTCCAAAAAATCTTTCTTGCACCATACACACCATAGCAAAAAATAGAACTTGTACGGTTTAGTGGGATTAATTAGGGTGAGAGAAAGGGGGGATATAAAAGCAATACATGGGAACCAAATTAAGACCAAAATAGGAAAGGGTTAGGGGAACTAACATTTGAGCTTGAGGTTGGAAATATCGTACAGGATGTATGTTTTTTAAACTGATAATAAAGAAAAGTAATGTACATCTGTTAACACTATCATATGTTCAGTAACACTACCTGTTCAATACTCTATTTGACTGGGGATTGCTCACCTTATGAATATCCTCAGGAGCCACACAGGATTTCGAAAATCAAAAAGAGGTGCTCCTGTGTGGCTCTGCGCATCATTCCACTTCAGAAATGTTGATCTGAGGCCCATATACGCACCACCAAGCTTGTCTGCACCTTTAGATGCTGCACCCATCAGCGAACTGGAATGACTAGAGTGTTAATTCCTAAATGTGTACCTTTCTAGTTGGAAAAAGGAGACCTTTCCTCAGAATGGGGAGGTGGAAGGGAGGGGATTAATCTACGGTTACATACAGCATCGACCAGAAGTAATATTATTGAAGGAAAGCAACTTTTAATTCTGATAAATGCTGCTAAATACAGATTCCTCACCTTGTGAATTGATACCAAAGCAGTACTTGCCAAGGGGGTGGGTCTCTACAATGGCTCAGATCATACAAATTCCTTGCAGGAACCAACATGCAACATTTTAAAAATGTTGCCTTCCTGTTCTTAATTTTTGTAAACATGTGCAGTATGCATCTGCACGTAGCATCAACCTCATTGTAAGGTGGACTGCCAGCCCCCTGCTTTAAAAATCCTGCGCAGCAAAATGAACAAGTTACTTACTTTCGGTAACGCATTATCTGGTAGAGACTATCTAGCTGCAGATTCCTTACCTTTAAATTCCCTAGGCCTCAGGCTTGATTCGGAAACATTTGCAGAGCATACCCCTTGCGCGAGACGTCAGGTGGCTTCATTCGGCTCCGCGTGACAGCATCCGTTATGACGTTGCGCTACCTATATAGGCGCCACCCAGGTTTTCGGCTGTCATGTCCAAAACTAGGCCCCTGAAAAGGGGAGTAACCCTAGCACTACAACATTAGACTGCAAAGCAGGGAGGCGTGGGTTGGGCGGTAAGGAATCTGCAGCTAGATATAGACTCTACCAGATAATGCGTTACCGAAAGTAAGTAACTTGTTCATCCGGTAGAGACTTCCAACTGCAGATTTCTTAATTTAAAAAAAAAAAAAACATTTTTTTAATTAAATAGTAAGCAGAAGATCTGCATACATCTTAACAAGTGACAGGATAGTACAGTGACAGTCTCATAGCGAGCGACAATACGTGTAACTACCATAATCATATCCATGTCCCTGCACCAATCCTTGTGAACCGGAACCGGTGCTTGTACTGCCCCCCATTTCTGGGCTATTCTCTAAAAATATTCCACTTACCCCACACCCCTACCCCACTTCTTGGGGCATCCTCTATGGATATACGTAGCTTTTTCTGCTACCATAATCATATCCATGTCCCTGCACCAATCCTTGTGAACCGGTGCTTGTACTGCCCCCCATTTCTGGGCTATATTCCGTTTAGCTACTATCATTCCTATCGGTGCCCAGTTTTGGTCAGCGTGATTTAAGTCCGTTGGTTCCCATATATTCAAAAGACCACATTTGGGTTCACGTGGGACTGGGCTGGCGCAGACCTCCGTGACAGTGTTCATTACGGCTGTACAGTATAGTATAGTGGGCAGTCCCACAAGATATGGTAGAAGATGCCTATGTTGTTGCATTGACGCATGCAGCACTGGTCCGTGACATTTCCTATTTTGGATAACGTCATTCTCGTGAAGTATATCCTATGTAGTGTCTTGAGTTGTATCAGGCGTAGTCTGGAGGACACCGCCACCACCTTGGGCGATGATTAACTTCTGAATCAATGACCTTTAAATATGACTCCGGGACACGGTACGGTGTGTTCTGCAGGGCATATAGAAAACTGGGTAATGCTATCATTTTAAAAAGAGCCGCTCTGCCCAGTAGGGTGAGCGGTAGTGCTCTCCAGTGTGTAATATAACGTCTCAGCCTCTGTAGTGGTTCTTGGAGGTTCAGCGCCTGGAAGTCATCCGGGTCAGACGTAACATGAATCCCTAAGTATTTAAAGCTATCTGTTACTACCCTAACTGGGCAATTCTTTGGTAACTTGGGATAGGGCCCATACAGAATATACAGTACTGACTTTTCAAGTTGATTTTATATCCGAGATCTCCTCATATATTTCACATATATTTAGTTTTCCATGATTGGATAGCGTGGGGGAGGCTATATATAACAGAACATCGTCTGCATAGAGGGAGATCCGATCTTCCCATCCCTCTGTCCAGCGCAAGCCGCGGGATTCCTGACCATTGAATTAGATACCCAAGCCATACCATCCTAGTGGAGGGTTGTGGATCAATACCTTATACTAGGAATTCCTGAAGGACTGGACTGTCCAGGAAGTAGTGGTAGCCAAAAGGTGTTTAGGGATTCCTACTTTGCCGCCTGACCGATGTCAAGGATTGGGGACACCCGGAGCCAAGGCAATAGTGGCAGCTTTTCCACCGGAACTATTTTGAGCAGTCAGTGCTCTTTTTGGGTCCCGTCAGTGGAGCTGCTTCTCTTACTTAGAGGGATGTGAGGGAGCAAAGAAGGTGGGCAGCATGATGGATTGACCCAGATGTAATGGGGTCAACCTTTGGCAAGAATGGAGTACTGGTGTGAAACACCACTTTGTCTGGAAAAGACATCATGTAGGAAGGTGTGCAAGATAAGGCCTGCAACTCACTCGCCCTCTGGGCAGATGTAATCGCTACTAAAAAGGCTGTCTTGATGGTAAGCAGCTCAAAGTAAGCACACAGGGTAAGTGAGGACAAATTAAGGTCCCACTGCGGCATAACAAAGGGTGTAGGTGGAAACAAGTATGCCAGCCCTTTTAGAAACCTATTTACAATCGGAGACCTAAAGACAGAGGGTTGGTCTGGCAGCCACAAAAAAAGCAGACAGAGCAGAAAGATAACCCTTGAGAGTTCCCAAAGCAGAGCCCAGTTAGGCATGGGTTAGAATGAATAGAAGAACAGTGGAAAGAGAAGCCGAAAGAGGGTCAATAGACCTTTCTGTACAGTATAATACAAATTTCTGCCATTTGCAGGCTTATACAGTCTTAGTGGAGGGACACCTGGGCGCAAAAATAACATTACATACTTCAGGAGGAAGGTCAAAAGCCATCAGCGGCCACTGCTCATTCTCCACGTATGGAGGCGTTGAAATGACGGGTTCAGGTGGAGAACCATCCCCTGCTGCGGCGACAGAAGATCCTCCCAAAGGGGCAGCCTGATCAGAGGCCTGATGCTCATCTTCAGAAGCTCGAGATACCAGACTCTCCTCACCCAGTGCGGAGCCACAATGATAACTCGAGCCCGGTCGCTCCTGATCTTCTTCAGAAACCTGAGCAGGAGTGGTATGTGCGGAAAGACATACAGCAGGCCTGAACTCCACTCAAGACAAAAAGTTTTGCCGGAGATAGCCACCTTGGAAACTCCAGCACACAGTATTGTTGACACTCGCGTTCTCTTTGGAGGCGAATAAATCTAACCAAGGTTCTCCCCACTGATGAGACCTTGCACCACCTCCGACTAGAGAATCTATTCGTGACCCGCTAGTCATCGACGGTTCAGTTAGTCGGCCCGGGCGTTTAGAGAACCTGCCAGGTGCTGAACCACCAGGATTATGTTCTACTGTTCCAGCCATGTACAGTGACGCAGGGCCTCTCGGCAGAGGGTCCACAACCCCACCCCACCCTGCTTAATGCAGTACCACATGGCGGTGATGTTGTCCATAAACACCTGCACTATCTTCCCGTTGACAGAGGGAAGAAATGCTTTCAAAGCCAAACAAATCTTTTGAGCACCAACAGATTTATGATGAGGCCGGACTGCCAGAGACCACGGTCTCCTGATCTCCACCTCTCCAAGATTTCCACCCCATCCCAGGAGTTGAAGAAGGGAGAGGGGTCTGCTGTTGACCCAATCGGGGATCGTTAACCTCCACTGCAGATCTCTATCAGTTCCTTTCCAGATCTGGACCATGTCGGTGAGATTTCCTAAATGCTGTGCCCACTGGAACTTCAGGTTCCACTGCAAAGCCCTCATACGCCACCTGGCATGCTCACCGAAATCCAGAATAGAGGCTGAAACATCGGAATCATAACCTGAACATCCTGGAATCGCTTCTTGGGGGGGATAGGTTCTAAACTGCACTGTGTCCTGAACAGCTCCGATGAAACGGAGTGTCTGAGAAGGTGCCAGGTGTGACTCCCGCACATTTATAGAGAATGCAGGAGGTCCGCCGTAGTCTGAAGGTGGGGAAAAACAGCCTGGGGCAAGGACGCCTTCAACCAGTCGTCGAGGTAGGGGGAAGACTCAAACCCCTAACCTGCGCAGGTGGGGTACGACCACTGCCATCACATTGGTGAACACCCGAGGGGCACAGGTGAGGCCAAAGGGGAGCATGGTAAACTGAAAGTACTCGCAGCCAACCTTGAACCGCAGGTAACGCCTGTGGTCCGGTAGCATGGGGATGTGAAAGTACACATTCTGCAAATCCAATGCGACCATCTAGTCTTCTTGGTCTAGGGCAAACAAGACTTGAGCTAGAGTAAGAATATTGAACTTCTCCTTCTTGAGGAAAAGATTGACGGTCCAAAGATCTAAAATAGGCTGCAACCCTTTGTTCTTCTTCTGAATCAGAAAGTAGCAGGAATAATAGCCACTGCCTACTTCTGAAACCGGGATCCTTTCTCCCTTGGCCAAGAGAGCTGTAACTTCCTCCTGGAGTAATTTCAAATGACCCTCTGCCAGCCGTTCTGGATTCGGCAGAATGGGAGGTGGAAAGGAAAGGTAGAGAATAGCCCTCCTGAATGATCTGCAATACCCACTTGTCCGATGTTATGGACCTCCAGTGGGGGAGATGATGGATTCTCCCACCAACCGGAGTGCTGTGGTCCTGCAGGGTCAGACTAGGAGTGCTTGGAGGCTGTGGCTGCGGAGGGCAGGGTGGCCGACATATTCTGGCTTCCATTTCTAGGTCGGAATGAACCGCGCCCATGTACCCACATGGCTTGGGAAGCCTTTGCGGGACTGTGGCTGGGATAGGGCTGATGCGGCTGGAATCCCCTTCCATTGCCACAAAAGGAGAGAAAGGTAGACTGACCACGAGGAGTAGAAGAAAGGCCAGAGGATCTGGTAGTAGCTCGAGAGTCCTTAAACATCACAGACTAAATCTGCCTGTTCCCCAAAAAGACGGTGTAGGGAAAGTAGGATCTGCTTTCAAGGTCACCCTCAATTTTTGCTGGTGTCCTTTTGTTTTTCTGACTAGTCTGACTGGGATCCTGCTAGTCAGGACCCCAGTCACTGTTCTCTCTCCCCGTTAGACTTGGCAAATACTTTTAGTACCTTCCTAATTGGCTACTAGTGTATCCTTCTAAAACCCTAGTATGTGGTACTAAGGTACCCAAGGCATAGATACACCAGGGTTCTCCCACAAGCTGCAGCATAATTGTGCCACCCATTAGAGACCACTCAAACTGTGACTACAGTTCTGCCACTGCTGTCGATGTGAGATGGTGCTAGCACCACTCACAACAGATATTAATTTCCTTATATCGGAGGTTACTGCACTTAAAACCTATTAGTCACCCCTACGGCAGGGCTTTAAATCCGGAAGGCAGGGTGCTTGGTTATATGTGTGAGGGTGCCTGCATGAGCAGGACACCTCCTACAAATCTAGGAGTCGATTCTCCCAACTTTCTAAGTGTGATCAGCCATTTTAGACATATAGTGGACATCATGTAAATTACAAGATGACTAACTACATACTGGCAGCACCGAAACCGGTCATATTTGGTATCAAACATGTTGAAATACTACCTCAATACCAATTCCAGTGTTGGATATGGGATCCCATGTACTGAGGGGCTCCCCTAGGAAGCACGCCTGTATTCACAGTGCCAGCCTTTCAGGGTCTAACAGCAAGCTAGTGATGCTGCGGAGCACGGACACAAATCTGCTCTCCTGCTGCAAAGCCAGGCTTGAGCAGGGGAAGGTAGAACAATAGGTTTCCTGTCACAGGGAGGTGTAACCACTTCCATGACAGGACTTAATGTATTGGGCTGGGGTTGGGGCGCTTGCCAGCGCCACTAGACTCCTTTGAAGGGCACATTTGGTGCCCTCCTTACATACTATAGTTGAAACCATTTCAGGGAGCCATTGGCTACCGCTCTGGCAAGAAACTGGACAAAGGACATGGGACAATCCTCCCCTCTGTCCAGCCCCTCCTCTGGGAGGGATCCCCGAATTGTCCCAACCCTTTCCCTAAGTTACTTAAAGGCTTACCTTTGGATGGCTCTTCAGATTCGTCGTGGGACAACAGTCAGATCCGAAACCACTTCATTTTCAACCGTCTGGACACTGTGGACATTGTTGGACTTCGCTTTGGAAACCAAGACTGCATCTGGGAAGGACCCTGCTGGTCCTGGTATCGTCGTCCTGCCACTCTTCTGCGTCGTCTGTGCCTGTGCTCCATAAAAAATCTTCTTCAGGCCTGTGGACATCTAAAGGAATCTCCCTGGAGTCACTTCCCTGCATCTGCAGGTACTACAAACAAGCTGACAGGTCTGCTGCTCCTGACATCCCACGGACTCCGAAAAGCTCAGCGACACAGGTGATGTTTCTGCAACCCCCGCAAGGCCTGCACTGTCTTATTAGCAAGTTTGAAGTCAGTATCCCTCGTCGGAACCCCTGGAGCAGTACCCCTGTGCACCACGTTGACTTGCCGTTGCCAAGGCTGGTTGACTCTTCTTCAGAGATCTTCGGACTCCAAGAAGCTCCAGCCTCCAGCATTCTCTTGCTACCAAGATCTCCGTCAGCTAGCATTCTTGGTGGGCTGCTGGAGGTCCTCTTACGACTCCTGTGCCTTCGGCCTATGGGTCCTCTTGAGGGTCTTCTTTGGCTCGAGTGGGCTCCCCTGCTTGCTTGGGGCTTGCTCGGACTCGTCTGCACTTGGTGAGTCCCTGGGACCTTGCTGGTCCCAACACTACACCTTCTTCGCTTTCCAGGCCTGTTGGAGCAGACAAGGCTTGTTGGTGCTCCCGCCGGAAACCGACCCGCTGGCTCCTGACTTCTGACACCGCCAATTCTCCTGCATTTTCCATAATTGGTGGTCATTGGTCTTCCGTGCCCCCTGGTCATTCCCGAGTGGCATAGACTCGGACCCCTCTGCTTGTAGGTACTCCTCGTCAAGAATCCCTTGGATTCCACTGGTCTCCGTCACCGTCATCGACCAGCTGCATCTTCACTGAAGTCCTCCACTCTATCTACAGCAGTTTGCAATGTCCCTTCACACCTATGCACCCGGATTCCCTGGTGTAGGTATCCTGGTTCCTGGGGTATCCACGGGTGGGGTGACGCATGAGGCTGTGTTACCACTCTGCACACGGCCTCATTTAGATTCCTGGGTACATACCTTTGGTGGGACCATGGGTCCCCGGTTCTTCTAAGTCTTCTGGGTCCTGTTACGACTTCGGTCACGGTTTGCATTCCACTTTATTAGTATATTGTTTGGTCTCCCCCGGAAAACGCTGTATATGTGCTACTTACCTGTTCTTTTGTTTAAGTATTGATTGTATTGTGATTATAGCTCCGGGAAGGAGATATTGCAATGTGTTAGAAAGTGTTTATATTAAATACATATTTTTATAACTACACTGTGTGGTTCTTTTTCCCTAACCCTACATTATATGATTACTACTGGTGAAACAAGTTGCGTTACACTCCTTCTTGACTAAGCCTGAAGGCTGCTCCCCACAGCTTCCATTTAGAGAGCTTTCTTTGGTTGTCTAAGACCACTAAAATCACCATAAGGGTTGTCTGGATTAGTGCAGGGAGGGTGCTTCCCTTAAATAGGTGTGCACCATGAACTAAGCCAGCCTCCTACAGACGGGTTCCATCAAAACACATGTCCTTCAAATTTGCCTGGATATCACCTGAGAAGCCAGTTGTCCTAAGCCAGGTAAGGCACCTCAAGGCCACTGTTGTGGAAATTGATCAGCCAAAGGAATCAGTTGTATCGTGGCCATACCTTATGGTGAATTTTTCTTCCTCTCTTCCGTCCCTAACTGCTTGAGAGAGCACAGCTAGGGCCCCCTTCGGAACTTATGGCAGCACTTGCGCAACAGTCTCCCAAAGGGAGTGAGAAAACGGCCCATTAGGTATGCAGTATTCACTGACCACAATACCAGGCTGGCAGAAGAAACCATCTTCTTACCAAAAGAATTCAGCCTCTTGGATTCCCTATCCAGAGGGGCGGAAGGGAACATGCCCTGGTATGTGGAAGCCTGCACCACCAAACTTTCGGGGGTGGGGTGATGGCTGAGAAACTTTGGGTCGCCCGGAGCTGGGCGATCGCGGCGTGCAATTGTCCTTTTCACAGGAGCATCTGTGCTAGGTTTGGACCATGTGCCTAGAAGGATATCAGTTAGTGCTTCATTAAAGAGCAAAAGGGGTTTGAAGGTGGACGCCCCAGGTTGAAACACTTTGGAGATTAGTCCTGATCTGCAAAGAAGGCAGCTCTAGTACGAGAACCTCCACCATGGCATAGGATGCCCCCTTCTCGGTACCCACAATTGGCAGAGAGAGAATGCCAGTATCTGGAGAAGTGTCCAATCCACTGGCTTCCCCAAGTTCCCCATACCAGCCCAACTGTTCTGCAGAGTCATCCTGGTGTTCCACAGGGTCGATAGATCCCTTCCATTCATCTCCTGAGCCTAACAGATCCTCAAAGTGTTCATGCGACAACCAAACACCTGGGTTCAATCTACACCGGCATTAGTGTAGTGCGACGTCGTTCCGACTCTGTGTCGGGGATAAGGATGGGGCTTGCGCTGCAGGCACTGACTTTGGGTCCGACGCCATAGGTCGCGATGGCACGACTGGCGTCAACACGGTTTCGGGATCGGATCCTTGAAGCGCCATGGTGCTGTGGCCGGAGCAGAAAGTGTTGAACCCGATGGGGCCCCTTCTGACCCCACTGGGCCCAACGGCTCACCAGAGCGGTAAGCCCACTCAAATATGTGGTGCATGCCTCGTAAAATTCTTTAATATGGGCGTGGGTCGCTCCGGCTCCGGAAAAGGGAGGGCGGCACAAAGTCTACCCTGGCTCCGGCTCTGCAGGACTGTGCCTAGATAGTCTGTGCTCCTTACCTCTTTTGTCGACAGACGACAGCCGAGGTGAAGATGAAGTCCGCTTGGAAGACTTCTTCGGCCTCTTCCCCAAGTGTACCGAATACCTTGAGTGGGACGAGGAGGATGTTGGGCCCCGGGAGCGGTCTTGTGACCTCTTCTTCGATCGCGACTGGGACCTCCGCAGAGGCTCGCTGGACGGTGCATACTGCCGGCCTGCAAGGATCTTCATAGCCTGCTCCTGCAAGGCCTATGGATCCATAGCCCAACAGTCAGAGCAGTACTTTGAATCGTGGTCACACTCAAGACATCACAGACAGACTAGGTGGGGGTAGGTAACTGGCATCATGCAGTGGCAGGCATTGCACAGCTTGAACCCAGTCTTCCTCGAAGACATCCCTGAACACAAAGATAGAAAAAAGTCAGAATGTGTCAAAAAGCAAAGGAGGGGTAGGTCTTCCCGGATCGGCACTTAACTGACACGAAAAGAACCCACTTCTGCACACCTGCGTGGCGTCTATATAGGTACTGCAACGTGGAAAACCAACGCTACCGAGGCAGACGTCAAGTGGAGCTGAATGGAGCCAACCGATGATGCAAGAGGAATTATTGCTCAGCAAAAGTTTCCAGTTCCAGCCTGATGCCTGGGATATTCAAAGGTAAGGAATCCTCAGCTAGAAGTCTCCATCAGATAAATAAAATAAAGAATTATTTGGATGGGAATAGGATTCTTAGACTGTACGATCTCTAGTATACTCGACCGTTTGGGGGAGGGGGAGATGGGGAGGCACCAGAGTGTCACTGAAAGAAGGCACAGGTTCTAGGGCAGTTCATCAAATCTTTAAATATTTCACACAGCCCAACTCAAGGGGTTAGCTAAAACAGGTTTCTACAAACAAATATTTGTTCATTTAAAGGTTCACTGACTTTGAAGCTGCTGTTCCACGGACAAAGATCTGAGACATTAGATATCTCAGCACCTGGATCAAGCTAACATCACTAGGTGAAGCGCCTATCAAGAGACCAGAAAAGAGGTCCATCTGGCAGCATGTGTAGACAGAGGAGTCTGCCAATTTGATGTTAGAGTTGTCTACTAAGTAACAGAAGACTTCCTTCTAGGTGAAAGATAGTTACATTACCTGGGATGTTGACGTGAGTAAGTAAGAAGCTTACTGCAAAACTTGTTGCGCTGTAATAACAAACTCATCTTGAAGGTGGATAAACACTAGATCCAGATTGTAGGAAGCTGGCTCTATATAGCGTGTCAAAACAAGGTACACTGTGGAGGGGTTGTACGATGGTACAATGCAGGTAAATACTTCACATGCCTTTGCCACACCTTTTTTAACACACATGTTTTTACTGCAAATATACATTTTCAACGAATGGCAATACCACCTATTGTTTTTAGATTTAAAAACATTGTATTTACCTTAAATAAATCACTTTAAATGTGTGGTATTGGGATGCCTTGTAAATGCATATTTGCGGTAAAACTATGCGTGCATGAAAATGCGTGGTAAAGGCACGACGAGGTAAAAACCTTGTTGTAAAGGCTGTTTAATCCTGTGGAGGGAGTCCGGACACCCTAACTAGTTTACAGAGGTAAAAATTTTGAAATAAAATACCCACACAGAAGATAGCCTTTGTTTTGTTTGATTTATGATTAAAGCAGGCCAAATATGGATCATATGAAGTGGCAAACTTTAACCATAGAACTACTCTACTACAGATGAAGTATTAAACACAATGGCCCCTCTAGCTAGAGGTGTACGATATTAGCCCACATCCTACTACAACAGAACTACAATGCAAAATTTCAGGCAAGAATTTATTACAGGTATCCCCAATAGATAAATCTAACTCATATGCATGGACAGACATTGCACTAAGCAGCAAAACGTCAATTCAGTAAAAATTAAATCAAGTAAAGGGAAAAACTCTATTGCTCACCTATAACCGTGAATATCGACATATTCACTTTCTCTCTTTGCCATGACGTGTTTGATTAAACCCTCTCTCTGCCCAGACTGTGTGGTGGGTACAAAAAGCTTCTTCATTGTGCCTGTTGGCTGTTCTCTTTCTCTGGTTAACCTTGGGGGGGAAAAAGAATAGTGACCACAGATTGAAAAATTAAGGAAGGAGCAATGCTAGCAAGTTGTTATGAGTAGCTTTACTTACGGGCGCTGTACAGGTGGAGGTGGTGGTGGTGGCGGGGGTTCCCTGTGAAAGCCAATCTGCTGATTTTTTAAGTTTCTTTTAGTTTCCATGTTCATACTGCTAAAATGATCTTCAAACCCTACAAACCCTGCATGTGAAAAGACAAACCAATTGATTCAAGTGGGTTACAAAAGCTCATAAAGACCATGCATAACTGATAAATTTGTTGTGGGGTTAGGGCCCACAGCCACAATGAGAAATTGATAAATGTGACATCCCACTGACAATTTGGACATATGCACCCCAAAAATATATAGATTCTGGCCCCTATTAAACTGATGCTCTATGGTGGATGGATACTTGGTGTCAAGGCACAGAATTGCGGTAAATGTGACCTATACATTAAAATCCTGCTAATATAGTGATTAGAGGACACTGCCAATGGTAATCTGAAGGTATTAAAATGGATATTAAATTATCAAGAGGGCATTTTGATGAAAGTAATGCAAATTATAATCAGTTATATTCAGATATGGCTATTTTGCTGTTCAGTTTTTAAAAAATTGTATTCACTGTTCTAGTTTTCGCGTCCATCTCTCACATACCCACACACATCACACTGTTAGGCGCTGCATCCCATAACATAATACCCGCACCTCACTGATCATCCCGTACAACAAGGCAACACTACCCATATAGCCTCAAAGCAAAAACAATAACCTCATAACCACATAAACTACAGTCACAGCTTGTTATCCATTTGTGTAAGCCATTCAGCACCCACATAGTAGTAGTAAGCGCTGTACAAATGCCGCAATACAATCTTACGGTACAAAGGGGGGTGGTGATGGACGGAGCATCTGAATCAATCAAACACTCACACCCAGTCAAAAGATCTGGGTTTAATCCATCACCGTTCTTTAGCCCACTCTGCCACCCCAGTTCAGACATGGCTATATGCAAATCAGTCTGACCCTGTGCCTCATGGGAACAGTCCAGCCCGAACTGCCAAGCCATGTCTTCCCTGGACCGGAAACAAGCTTCCGAGGACCAGATTGCAATACAATCTTACAGCACTGGTGCCCACTTCAGAGCTCGTGGAACAGACACGGTTGTAGACAAGGAGATAACGGCTACAACATTTTCTAGCGACCAGCATTTTTAAGTTATTGAATACTTTGAAATTATCCGTTTTCTTGAGTTTGTGGTAGGTTATTGTACTGAATTGCCCCACAGTAGCACAGTGAGCAGTCTCTGAATGTAACCTTCTTGATGGTAGGAACAGCAGCAGGGGTACAGTGTCTTATCAAATATATCCATGTGCTAGGGGAGGGATGCTTCAGACATGTACTTGTTCTGTAAAAAATAAAATTTTAACTTGCCCCTTTTAGTGGCAAGCAGCGAGTTAAAAAATTATGGCAGCGTTATTATATCAGAGCTTTGAAAACAGTCTCACTGATCGTGCCAGGTGTCATATTATAACAGGGTGTGTATTCTAGCAAGGCTGTGATTTTCCCCACCTTTCCACAATTCTACATACAGGGCTGGAAGTATGCAGGACACATTGGTTCCAGGGTTGGATACGCTGGGTACACACACACTGGAAAAGGTTGGATAGTAAATTCTGACAAGGGGAAGAGTAAAAGGTTTTCCAAGGTTGGCTGGAATTAAATAGGGTGTAGGAAACTGGCAGTGAAAAGGTTTCTGTTGCAGGGGATTTGGCCTACTTGTTAAGTTGGCAAATAAGCTTGAAAACTAGTTGTCCTTGACAAGTTTTTGACTTGCGGTAATATTCCTACCACTTGGATGGTGCATTTTTACATGCATGAGCTGTGTGTACAAATCTCAAAGCAATGCAACTTGGTTGTAGGAAGGAAAATTCTTCCAGATGTTTCTTGGTACATGCAGAGCTATATGAATGCGATTCTGCACTTTTGTTCTCTTTGGGTAGCATGGTACTTTTATTCTGAACAACACTGATGCTCAATAAATATTCAATCGTAGTACAATAAATACAATCTGAAGAATAGAAATTGGACAAGCAAAATTACAGGATGTGAATAACCTCACCAGTACTCCCTACTCCTCACATGAATTTTGAGATACGGAGTTAGGGCAAAGATGAAGAGTATACAAAAATTAACAGTAATAGCAGTTCATCAGGGAAACCATTAACTTTCGGATATTTTTATACATGTGCGGGATCCTGAATAGTTGGTCAATAGAAGTAACTATGTATCCATGAGCTTGCAGTGCTTGCATAAAGGCAACTTTTTTCACCCTACTTTTTTAACTTTTAGAACACACACATTGCATTAACAAGAACTAGGAAAGTTAATCTGTCTAACAATTTAATATGAAAAACTGGTTTTGCTTGACCAGATGTGTGTGTGTGTGTGTGTGAATTGAAGAAATGTGAGAAAGTCAAAGGCTGGATGGATGAGTCAGTGTATCCATGTATGAGTGTGTAAGAGTAGTGGACCATAACTGAAGACGTAAGTGTCTTAAAGGGTAAATGAATGTGTACTTTAAAGGAGACAGGTTATGTAAACCGTACTGAGATTAATAATGTTATAAAATAGCAAAATATGACCAATACTGTACAAGTATTAAACTTGGATTTGACACCAGTCTACAAAGAATCCCTGTACCATATAATTATTCTAACCATCATGTTCGTGCAAATGAAACTCCGGTTGTGGGCAACCCGATGGCAATGTTACCATTATGCCAGGATTTAGACCCATATAGGAAGTGCAAACCTTATGCTAGGGAGACCTCATGGGAAGAACGGCCACAGCAAGTTAATACTTACAACCATTATACTATGTAGTGTGTGTTTAGATTTAGATCATAACTCAATAAACCTAGGTGCATGTTTATAATAACTCCTTTATTAAGTAATCCATACTACATATTACACTCCAATTATTAAAGGTTATCATTCTGGTAGTAGCTATATGTATAAATGATCAAAAGCACTGTATAAAATAAAGATAATTTATGAGAATTGTATTTAGGCTAGAAAGCAATGTATTGTAGTATACATTAGTTTTTGTGCAAACAATGAAATCATAAAGAAGTAATATTGCAAAGACTGTGCATATTTGTAAGACACTATTGCCCTGTCTTTCGTGAAGAGGAAAATGCATTTTACTGCTGAAGGTGGATGTTATGGGATAAATTAAAATTTAAAAAAAATAGGAAGTGATTTTAGAGGTAGCATATTGTGCAAAGGCAAGTATCAGTGCGTTATGTTATGAAGAATAGTATTTATGTAGATACTGGTCACATTTACACTCTCCAAGAGAGGAGAGCGCTATTGTCTTAAGAAAAGATATATAGTACCAGTGGGGAAAACCCCTCCACTCAGAATTTACAAAACTGCAATACCTATCTTTTTAAAAATCTTTTTTGTGTTCAATCCTTTTTCTTAATTTTAATTCGAGTAAATAATAAGAATATTGCTAAATAAATGCAAAAGAGTAATGAAATATCTAATATAACACATCTTTCACTATTAACTACTAGCAATGGTCACCCTTTTATTGGTGTGATAGAATTAGTCTAAAAGTAGTGTTCTAAATGAAGTTATATTCCGTTGCATCGGCCTTGTACCATAAAAATGTAGAACAATAGTTACTTACCTGTAATCTGTGGTTCTCCGGTATTGGTGTCTTTCATAGATTCACTTGCCTGAATCATTCCCCGTCGTCGGAGTGGGAGTCCCACGGTACATAAAAAAGCAATAAAATGCCATAATAATATAGAAAACCTTGGTAATAACCAACGTAGGAGTAAAGTAGCCCAAGCTACAGGAGAAAAAACTTCCACACTCATGACTATCCTAGTCATTTTGTACAGCCCAAACTGCAGCCAATCAGGTGTCAACACCCACCAGTCAGGTGTCAGCACCCACCAGAAGGTTCTCCTCAGAGGCTCAGGCTCTCAGATTTTCTCGCACAGGAGTGATGGTAAGCAAACTAGCCTATCAGCCTCTGCGGGGAGGTGGGTGGGTTGCATGTGAATCTATGAAAGACACCAATACTGGAGAACCACAGATTACAGGTAAGTAATGTGAGAAGGTGGCCTGATATGCAGTGCTCACTATTCTAGTGAACACTATGTATCAGTCCAGCAACCCTTATTGATGATTGGTTGTAAGTCAACCTTATAGACCAGCTATCCTAGTAGCGTGGATACGAGCAGTCTAAGGCTAAAGACTCGAGAGGGCGTGTTAAGCCAGCTGTTATACCACACATATACCCCTTGAACACCAAGTGAAAGGACACCACACAAGTGTTATGAAAATAAACAGTGTATTTATTCAAATCACAACAGCCCTGTACTCTTTATGAGGACAGGGTACTAAGCACAAACCAAAACTCTTACAAAAATACTTAAGTTAGCACAGTATATACAAATGCCCGAGGGGCACGGAAAACCATATACTTGAAAAGTGGAATGCGAAATTACTAGCAGGTAAGTACAGTACTAATAGGCTTTGGAATCGCTAGGACTTGACTATAGAATCGTTAGATTACTTCTAGGAGACCCAGGGGACTCTGGTGCAGAGTGTGCACTCTCACGCGTGATGCGGGACAAAGTCTATGGTAGCTAGTAAAGACAAAGTTAGTGTTCTCGGGCGAACCCGACCTGGTAGGAGGAAAACGAAAGTGGATTCTGACCCTTGGATAGTGAGGCTATGCTGGGGCACCGAAATGCCGAAGATACCTAGCCCAGGGGCTGCAGCTGCATAGGACTCAAAGGACGTCGGGAATCCTCGTAGACGGACCAGGAGCCTGGAAGAAAGAAGTTGCTGGCAGGCGACCAGTGAAGAAAGTTCGATGGATCCAAGCCTGGATCGAAGGAAGATGACACCTGAAAGCAGAGGGGACCAAGTTCGTGACTACTAGCCAGTAGTCAGGTGGCACCAGGAGGGAACCGGATGGTAGTCACCTCGACTAGGTGAGTGGGTGACGCTGTGCTCGCAGATCTCACGGACCAGGAGGCGTTGTCGGCGACCAGGATGGAGGAGCGAGCTGTCCCACGATGGATGAAGCTGTCGGCGTCGCTGGACCCAGGATTGGGCAACAAAGCCTTGGCAAATTCAAGCCCACGCGGTGGACTCAAAATGGCGTCTGGAGTGGACCAGGAGGGTCCGGGGTGCCTCTCTTGAAGAAGGAAGCAAGGGCCAGTCTGGAGCAACCAGACCAGCAGCAGTGATGTCGTCGGGCGTCGTGTAGAAGGCCACAAGCCAGCCGGCTAGTAGCCACACAGCGCGGTGAGCACGCAAAAGCAGAAGGGCCCCACGCAGATCGTGGAGATGCTGGAGGGATGATCTTCGGTGCTGGAGCTGCTCAGGGTTGGGGCTTCTCGGACCCCAAAGCACTCACCAGTGGAGCACACGGTGGGCTTGTTGCAAAGAAGTCATGCAGTCTTGGCGATCGTCGGTCCCTCGAGGTCTCGTCGCACTCACAGTTCTCAGCTTTGCTGTAGAGGTGAGTAGAGGTCAGAGGTGCCAGGGAAGCCGGGTCTCGTCGAGCTGGGTCGTCGGATTCGTGAAGAAGGACTTGCAGCAGACCGCAGTGTTCTTAGGATGGTGCCCGCTTGATGCAGGGTGACTACTCCTTAGCCACAAGGGAGAATCTTGAAGAAGAAATCTTGATGTCCTTTCGCAGAAAGTCGTGTCTTGATTCCAAAGATGATCTAATTTGAACAGGGGGCCCGCTCCCATCTTTATACTAAAAAAGGGGGCTGACCCGGTGACTAGGTCCTGCCTATGGGTGGGACTAGGAGGGGGGTGGTTACACCCCTCTCCCATGCCGGACTTCCCCAGGCCAGGGGCTGGTGTGCCCCTGAAACTGGTTCAGACTGGCCTATGCGTAGTGAGCACCGGGGTGCCACTCAGCAGTCACCTTCCTGAAAAGCCCTGCCTACCCAGGATACACAAAACCATGTCTGGGACTGTGCTAGCACCGCCCCTGACAGGAAACCCTTTGTCCAGGCTCCCCTCGCTGGAAGGACTCCCAGCTGCAGGGGGTCAGACTCGTGTCTGTGGTGGCAGCATCCATTTTGTGGAGCTGAGGCTTCAGTTAACTTTAACCGGGGTTCACAGTTACATACATGTCGTGTCCCTCTAGAAGGGTGGAATGCTAACCCCGTCGCCAGAATTGGCGAGGGGTTAGTATTCCAATTCGTATGACACCTTACTCGACATGTTTTGATAAAGCAATACCAAAGATAGCATTTAACCGCGAGGATTATAATGCACTTAAGAGTATATGGTATGCGATATCATGGAACAGCTATTAGGACTTGGTTCCGCAAGCTGCAGACATGCTCAGCTCATGCCAGAGCACCATCTCACACGATTCCAAGCACTCTGCCTTCAGGATTGTCAAGGCCTGCCATAGGAGTGACTGATAGGAATCTGTGTGTCCATTTTAGGGTTAGATATAGGTATACTATATCTACAGCAAAGGGTGATTACACGACTTTGCCCCAGCTGTCATGCAGCCAGTTGTGTCAAATTTAGGAGGCCAGCCAGGGGTGGCATAATACATGCTGCAGCCCCTGGCAGCCCTGGGTACACCCATGCCCTGAGTTACAGGGTCTGATAGGGTGGCCCAGTACCAATTGGAAATGCACCTAGGGTACATGGAATCCATTTTACAGAGAGAGCAGTAGGCCTGGGGTCCTGATTGGCAGGGCCCCAGGTCGACTATGTCAAAAACCAGCTAAAACACAGGGCAAAAAGTTGGGGGCAACCATAGTCAGGATGTACCTTCCTACAAGTAACTATTGTTGTTCTCCAGTATTGGGATGTCTTTCATAGATTCACATGCCTGAATCAGAGTAGATAGCAGTACTTATCCGTGCTTGGAAGACGCTAATTGTAGCATAAGTATATGATTATGCTACAATATATCCCATGACCATATAATATAAATATATCACATTCCTAAAAACATGAAAGAAGCCAGTAGCATGAGCATGTACATAATAATAAGCATGAAAAAGCGTCTGTAAAGCAGTAAGAGGAGGAGGGAATCCGAGGCTCACCTTATCTGAAAAGATTACGCAGAACTGCTTGACCCACTGAAGCCTCAGTCTCGCTAGCTGCGTCCAAACAATAGTGTTTGGTGAAAGTGTGCCTGCTGGCCCAGGTTGCCGCTCTGCAGATGTGCTGAAGAGGTACTCCAGCGAAAAGAGCAGTCGAGGAAGACATGGCTCTCGTTGAATGAGACCTTGGTGTTGCCTGCAAAGGTCGTCCTGCTTGTGTATGACAAAAGTCAATAGTTGCAGAGATCCATCTTGCTATTGTTTGTTTAGACACTGCATGACCTTGACGAATTGTTCCCTAGGCAACGAACAATTGATCTGATTTCTGCATTGCAAAAGTCCTTTGTAAGTAAAACTTCAAACACCTCTTGATGTCTAGTGTATGCAATGCCCTTTCTGCAGGGGATTGCGGGTTAAGAAAGAATGTTTTTAACCACATGCGCGCTGCTTTGATTTTCCTTCTATGCTGACTTTTTAAAAAACCCATTGTTCATGACGAGCTGGGCTCGTCATCAGTGTTTGAGGAGGCTACACCATGACGAGCCCAGCTCGTCATCAGCCTCGAAGGGGTTAAGACGACTGGCTCATTCAGGTGAAAGTCCAAAGGCCCCTTAGGCATGAATTTTGGATTTGTGAGGAGCACTACTGAATCCGACATGAACTGCAGAAAAGGTGGCTGGACCGTGAAAGCTTGAACATCACTGACTCTTCTAGATGAAGTTAAAGCCAACAAAAGTGACACCTTCCATGTTAGAAATTTCAAATCCACTCTGTGAATTGGTTCAAAAGGATGGCGCATGAGTAGCGCTAACACTACATTCAGATGCCACAATGGCGGTGTACGACAAACAGGAGGGAACTTTCTCAAAAGTCCCTTGAAGAACTGTTGTATTATTCTGGAAGAATAGAGTGAAGTGGACCCATCCTGGCGGTACCTTAAAATGGCTGCTAGGAAAACCTTTAGAGTCGCGTGCGATAATCCCGACCTTGCCAGATGTAGGAAAAACGGTAATATCTGCTCTGGCTTGGCTAGAAAAGGATGAATTCCAGCTGAGTGACACCAGACACAGAATCTCTTCCATTTAAGTCTGTATGATTTAATTGTAGCAGGTGCTCTAGCTTTGGCTAGCACCTCCTTGCAATCTGGAGGCAAATTTAGGTGGGCGAATTCAAGGTACTCAGGCGCCAAGGTGCTAATTTCAGAGATGTCGGGTCTGGGTGGTAAATCTGACCATCCTGGATAGAGAGGAGGTCCGGAATCGGTCGAAACTGTATAGGTTCGCACTCTGATAGGAGAAGGAGCTTGGTGAACCAGTATTGGCAAGGCCATCTGGGGGCAATCAGGATTAGGCGACACGGTTCTTTCTTCATCTTCCGAAGAACCCTGGGAACCAAAGGTATCGGAGGAAACGCGTAAGCATATATTTGATACCAGTTGATCAAAAACGCATTCCCCTGAGAGTCTTTGTGGGGATGCCAGCTTGCAAAAGAACCAGCATTTGCTGTTCTCCTTGGTCGCAAAAAGGTCTAGATCTGGATGACCCCACTGCTGAAAGATCCGATCCACTGTGGGTTGGTGAAGTTCCCATTCGTGGCTGGACACCTTTGTCCTGCTGAGAGGGTCCGCAAGAACGTTTGCCGTTCCCGGTACATGGACCGCCAGTAGATTGATTTTGTGTCGTATTGCACATGCCCAAATTTCTTGGGCTTCCTGAGACAGAAGAGTCGATCTTGTTCCTCCCTGTTTGTTCAAATAGTGCATGCTTGTAGTATTGTCTGTGCACACCAATATTGTGGCTCCTTGAACGATTGCGCGAAAGGACTTGAGGGCTAGGAAGATGGCTCTCAGCTCCAACAGATTGCAGTGCCAGAGTTTCTGTTGAGGACTCCATTTCCCGCTGATTGTTAACTCCTGAAGATGAGCTCCCCAACCTTCAAGGGATGCATCCGTGGTGATTGTAAGGTTTGGTGCGTCTTGGAGGAAGGTGCAACCCTGTTGCAAATTCTTTCTCTGAATCCAACAGAGAAGATTTTCTCGGATACGAGGGGTGATCCGAATGAGGTCCTCGCATGAGCAGGAGATCTGCAGCCATTGCAGGCTGAGCTCTTCTTGAAGAGGTCTCATCCTGAGACGGCAATTCGGTATCAAAGGAATGCAAGAAGAGACCATCCCCAGAAAAGATTTGAATTGTCGGGCTGAAACTGACTTTTTGAAAGTAAACTTCAAGCCATGTCCTGTATCTTGTCTTGTCTCTCGTCTGACACGAAAGCTTGGACTAATTGTGTGTCCAGGGTTGCTCCCAAGAAAGCTTGTCTTTGGGATGGCTCCAGTTGTGATTTGTTGTAATTGACGGAGAGACCTAGTGATTGGAAAGGGCACAGACACCGCTGAATATGGTTGTTTGCGTAAGAATTCGCCTTGATATGGCAGTCATTTAAGTATGGAAATATTTGTATTCCCTCCAGCCGGAGGTGTGCTGCTACTGGAGCCAGGACCTTCGTGAACACCCTGGGTGCCGAGCATAGTCCTAAGGGAAGGACCTTGAACTGATAATCCCTGCCAGCCACTCTGAATCGCAGGAATTTCCGGTGCCGAGGCAAAATGAGGAGGTGGAAATATGCATCTTGGAGATCTAAGGTGGCCATGTATTCTCCGTCCAAAAGAAGATGCAGTATTTCTTGAAGTGACCGCATCCGGAACGTCAACTTTTTCAGGTACTTTTTCAGGTACTTGTTTAGAACACGGAGATCCAGAATTGGACGCCATTCTCCATTCTTCTTCTTTATGAGAAAGAATCTGGAGTAGAAACCTGCTCCTCTTTGAGCTGGAGGAACCTTTTCTATTGCTCCGTTCTTTAACATCATATTGATCTGGGAAAACAACTCCTTGAGATGAGCTGGAGGTGGGCCCTTTGGGGTAACGTTTGGAGGGAAATGTTCGAATTCGAGGGCATGGCCCCTGGCCACATTGTCCAGGACCCACTTGTCCGATGGCCTTGGTAACGTTGATTCCCTTGCCTGTGGGAGGACTGCTGACTATAACCTCCTCTATTAGAGGACGATCCACGTCCTCTCGCACCTTGAAAGGGCGGCTTTCGAAAATTATAAGGTGTCCAGGAATCTAGCTGTTTCCGTGTCCTTCTTGATTGTTTGCAGGGCTTCTTCAATATGTGGGCCAAACAAAAACTCAGTCGTAAGGTATGTCTAATACCTTTGCTTGGACCTCCTGGCGGAACGAAGTCGCTCTTAGCCAGCCTTGTCTGCGTAAAACAGCAGCTCCTGCCAATTGTCAATTGTCTAAATCTAGTTGAGGCAAAATCAACTGCAGAGTCGATCATCTCCACCAAGATCCTTTCACCTTCCTGCAGGATTTTCAAAGCCTCATATTTGGAGGGCTCTGGAAGCATGTTGATATATGGCGAGATGTCAGACCACATTTGCCGGTCATATCTGCCCAGTATGGCCAATGAGTTAGCAGACCGGACTATGGTTGCTGCCGTTGTTGACACACGCTTACCAATTGCATCCAGATGCCTGCCGTCTCTATCCGGTGGGGCTGCGATTGGAGAGAAAGGGTTTCTGGACCGCTTCTGTGCAGCTTGTATGATTACTGAATCTAGGTATCTATTTAACTTGTCTCCTTGGCTGATCCTTGAAATCATAAAGGAAGCATTCTTGTTGAGTAGCTTCCATGTTGATATGAAAGCATTTTGTAGCTCTCTCCATGAGAAGATGAAACCCTCCTACGTCAACCGGAGGTGAATCAGCAGTAGCCGGAGGTGAAGGAGAAGGTGTCTGAACTTGATAATCATCCCACTCCGACATTATGGAACCTTCATCAACTTCCCCTTCTTCTCTCTCTTCTTCCTCAGAAGAATGTGGCTCTTCAGGCTGATCGGATACTACAGGTGGGGGAGACTTCGGAGGTCTAAAATCTGATAATGCTGTTTGCACCACAGGTGTGGGAGGCAAAGAATCCACTGACTCCGAAGGTGGAAAACACTTGTAATAATCGTTGAGCATATGCTGAAGATTTGTTAGCAATGCTACTGGCATCTGAGCTGAGGGAACAGTTGTGACAGGAGATGTCACAGGCTCAGGCGAATGATGGTCGTCTTGGTCGTCCTCCTGGTATTTGATGTTCAATTCAGAAGGACTTGTAGCCGTACCAAACCTTTCATCCATATCAGATTCCTCCTCACTGTCATCAGAGTCCAGTAACTTGTCAGTGACTTGAAGTGGTACCTTTTGAGGTGATCGGCGTAGAGGAGACAAAGGTTCTAGGCCAGAACCACGTCTCTGGAGCAAAGATGGCTTTGGCGTGGACGCAAAAGCCGTAGACTGTGACCAAACCTGCATGGTGGTACATGTGGACAGTTGCGGGGTCGACGGAGGCCCCATCGACAGGCTCGTCGACGGAGGTTTGGCTCCAGATGATGAAGAAGTCATCGTCGACGATTGAGTTATCTTCTCCGACGAGAAAGATTTTGCCGCCGGCGGTGTCGGATTCGTCAACAAGCTCGTCGACGATGGGATGATCAACGACGGTGATGGAGCAGCCGTCGACAGTGGCGTCGACGAAGCTATCGTCAACGGGATCTTCTTCAGCTTGGCCATCGACGAGGCGCTGACTATGGCAGATGAAGATTCCTTCGTCGACGACATAGGTCTACCAGTAACAGACCATCGTCGACGGGGAAGACGCTGTCGACATTAACATTTCAGGCTTAGGTGAAGTAAAAGTTACTGTAGACTTAAACGTTGCATCGACGGGGATCTTCGTTGGCGACGGAGTCGACGACGGAGGCGGTTTCTGAGGTAAAGTCTTCTCAGAAGTCGTCTTTTGAGGTAACTTTTTGGTTGCTCTTCTCGGGGACATAGATGGCCCAAGTTGGCCTTAGCAGGGGGAGTAGCCTTAAAAGTAGAAGGCCTCTCAGACCCCTTAGAAGATTGTTGCCTCTTTACAATCTTAGCCCCAGGAAAAGATAACACCTCCTCAGCAGCTCTCTTTCTAGATGGTGTTGCAGATCCAGAGGCAATACTGCCTACCTCAGAAACAGAATAGTCTTGATCTTTCAGCTTTTGTAGCCACGAAAGCAGGCGACCTTCTCTGTCCCTGAGAATCTTCTGAGGGAAGGTCCTACAAATCTTGCAGTCCTTCACCTGATGGTCAGGGGATAGGCAATAAATGCACTTCTTGTGGGGATCTTCCTTAAAAAGCCGGAGCTTACCACAAGAGTCACAAGGCCTGAACAAAGATTTCGTGGAAGTAGACATCCTCAAAGCAAAATTCCAGAAGGAAAATAGAGAAGTACTGAGCAAAGCTCAGGGAGACTCCCTTCACACGACATGCAGTAGAAAATCTGAGAGCCTGAGCCTCTGAGGAGAACCTTCTGGTGGGTGCTGACGCCTGATTGGCTGCAGTTTGGGCTGTACAAAATTACTAGGATAGTCATGAGTGTGGAAGTTTTTTTCTCCTGTAGCTTGGGCTATTTTACTTCCTGGTTGGTTATTACCAAGGTTTTCTATCTTATGGCATTTTATTGCTTTTTTATGTACCGTGGGACTCCCACTCCGACGACTGGGAATGATTCAGGCATGTGAATCTATGAAAGACACCCCAATACTGGAGAACTATATATATCTTGTTCTTACAGTAAATGCAGCGACTGTATACTTTTACTTTGATCCAACAATGAAATGGCAAACAACTATTACTGCCACATAGAAAGAAACAGACACACATGTTCTCAACTGAACTTTTGTAAACGCAAGTCAAATAAACTAATCGAAAATATTTGTTTTTAAAATGTCGTGGCCGGAAGATTTATAAAAGCCTCACTGGATAATTATAACGAAAGTTTAATTCTAGAGTGGAACACTTAATCTGTCCAAGAATCTAGCAATGAATAAATAGATTTTGTTTTCTTTTAGGCTCAATTTTGAAAGCGTCAACCAGAAGACGTGCTATTGAAATAAAACATTAACTGCTCTGCTTCCCTTCGACGTCATTCGGTTAGAATAATGGTGATCATTTTCATATCATATTTAAAAGTTAGTAAACAACTCGTCCGGTTTGAAGTCCTTTATGCATGCCTTTAGCTGGGTGCAGTACTACGGAAGTAGGCCTTTGTCTTCATACAAGGTCTTGTATGTGGACATTCAGAGTCAGCAGTTAGAATTAAAATCTTCAAAGGAAATGGTCCATGGCATTTCTATGCACACAAATACCACGTAGTACAGCATCCATGTTCAGATATTGCAAAAATCTAGACTTTCTCCTTTGGATCTCAATGTATCTGGATATCGGACTAGCTGCGCACGTAGTGGGCCCGATTCACAAAGGAAAACATACCCTTTTGTTTAAGCTACCTAGTTTCTTCGTAATCACAAACTACACAATTTTTACTAGCAGTAATTTTACTACTGTGGAGAGTCCGCAGTAGTGGGTGGGGACTACGCACATAAAAAGATAGGACAGGCCTATTTCATTTAGGAGTGATGTCTCTGCAGCTGTACAACTACTATTAGTAAACTTAAACTTTTAGTTTGTGAATACCAAAAAAACTTCTACAAAAAGTGTACGTTTACCGCTGTAAGTTACACCCAAGAGGTTTAAAACTACTCCTAACAGCTACCTACCGCGATAAGAAAATTAATAAACAATTCCACATCCATGAACCCAAATTGTAAATATGAACTTTGTAAAACTGGAAGGTACATCTTATGTAACTCTTTGTGTCTGCGGTTTACCAAGCACACAACAGGACCTTTACAATATTTCAATCGGCCGCTCTGGTTTATGTCATGCATCCATTCTGACTTGATTCGGGAAAAAAGAAAGGAAAAAACACAGGAAAAACAGTAATTCTTTCACTTCGCATGAATACTGAGATGTGAGGCACACGCAGAATGAGCACTAAAGAGGGTGTGTATGTCTTGCACAGAGCTGAAGGAACGGCGTACTATGCCCAGTCACTAAGACACTGTACTCACTCCCATATTCTTTGGCTCAATGTCTCCTACAAGAAACAACCTCAATTTAAGCAGTTTTTCTGAGATCTAATCTTGATGGTAACACAGGTAAATCATGGATTTGGATAAGTAGTGCTGAAAAAGGATTTGCAGTACTTCAGTGGTTTAGCTCCCGCAAACTATGAGCCACAATGTGGTTGTTTTGGAGCAGCAGCGCAGCATTATGAGCTGCATGTGCTTACAAAAATAACTGGGGGTATGCGTAAAGTATAAGACATCTGAACGAAACCGAAACAAATATAAGCTTGGAAGCCCTGCAATGCAGGAATATCAAAAAGGTTCTAATTCACTATGAGCACCAGTAAAAAAAAAAATTTAAAAAATGGTGGGGCGGTGCACCTGCACAAAGAAAGTGAACATGATCCCATATCACATAAGCATGCTTGCATTATTTTGATGGTGAACGTTTCAAAGTAATGTAGAAAATTAGTTGACATCTTATTCATGAGTCACAGGCAAAAGAACCACCACGTTAGGACTATGTTCTATTGTCACCTTGCTAAGAAACAAACGGCATGTTTATTTAAAAAAAAAACACGCATACAACATCCAATCACATTTTTAATGCAATAATACCTGGTCTCGTGGGATTGGAAGAAGTTCCAGGAATTCTCTCCTCTCTTTCCGTGGCCGAGTACCAACTTGACTGATCTTTTTCAGGCAGAGCAGGTTTAATGTATGCTGTATAGAAATACACATTTGTGACATGGTAGCTCGCAATCCGTTACTATGAAATTATTAGAACACTTTCTATAACATTTACAGATTTGTTTTGCATGACGCAACAATGTTCCCTATGCATCAAGGAAGAGCCTTGAGAAAAACCGGTAAACAGGCATGACTGGAAAGCACAGGTTCTTGAAACAAAACAATATCAAATCAAATCAAATAAAGGCATACCCCTCCTTTATTCAAGATTTTGTATTTTTGACACACTACTCATCACCCTCATGACCGTACTTTGCCAGTTTAGCATTCGTCCACAGAATTATATTACATTTTGCAAAAACACAGACAAGTAAAAGCAGAGATCGATCAATATTTTTAATTAATATTTTATTAGAGTGACTTTAACTGGATAGCATCTGTAACTTTCGTCCCATGAACCTTCCGGTGAATTCTGGTTATCTGTATCCTCACACGATCAAGAACCAGTAAGTTTTCAAAAAAATTGACCGCAATAATTGAATCAATCTCTACAACCAGCCGTACCTCGGCGAAAAAATGGTAGAAAATTAAATATCTGTAGAATATAACTGTGCTCTGACGGAAAATATCAAATAGAAAAATCTGGCAAAAACAATGCGTCACTGTTTACTCCCCTTCATCGTAGATCGTAGCTCGACTGAACAGATCATACTAACATATAAAATGTTTTCCTGTTGCGTTTCTGAGAGCATCGTCTATTTTGTGTCCTGCAGAATATTACAGAGCTGAGGTAGAAGCGGCTTGCTAAATTAAAGTTATCAACTAATGCAGTGATAGACTACAAATCAGGTACTGAGAGCACCCAGCGGAAAAACACACCCAGTTGGACACAAACAACACTCTGCCCTAAAACAGATTAATTGTTGAGGATGTGACTGGCATTGCGTTAAAGGTCACGAGTTTGAAACTTGGCATCAGACTAGCCCACCTATTTATTATCTCTAGGGAAATGGGGCAGGATGAGAGGAGAGATGTCTAGTCCACAGGTGCTCGTAACAGGTAGAAGCATTAGTCAAAAATAAATGATGCCCATACTTTTTCCACAGAAGGTCTGGCCAGATGGCAGGTAAAATCATTGAGTTGTGCCAGAAGTGCAAACATCATTAGTACAGCAGGCGTAATGGCAGTTGGGCCCCGGGGTGTGAAGGCCCACAGGCACCCACATTATGGCTATTTTTTTTTTTTTTTTTTTTTTTTTTTTTTTTAACTACCGACCCCTGGGTGAAAAGGGTTTATATTTTCCTAGTCACTATTGCTACACCACTGGTGGGGAGGACTAGCTCTAAAATATGTTTGTACCCACACAGCAAAATTGGTTAACATTGCTGTGAAAGACTTTATAAAAAAAAAAAAAAGAGAGGGACCCTTGGTTTCCCCAAAGACTAGGGTTCAAACAAGAACTTTATATAGTGTCCTCTGGGTGCAATTAGATTCTCAAACTCTCACTTACATATATATGTTACACACTCCTTTATATCCTCCACACACAGATATTGCATTCAAAATCACCCAAGTTTTGGCACAAAATATCTAAAAGCTTATAAAAATCATTATGACATTTATTATCACAAGAATTCATAAAAACATTCTACGAGTTCCAAACATCAGTCACTTTTCACTATATCTGCATCATAAAAACACATTAAAAAAAACACATATGGGTAAACAAAATGACATTAGACAAACCAAATATCCTACGAGAGTTTGTGCAGACAGTAATCTTTCTCATTAGATGCCACAATTGGATGCTGTTACACCTAAACACCTCATCAGTTGCCACATTTTTGTGACCATCTAAGGTGATAGTACAGCAATTAAATTTGTGGCAAAACTGGTGGCTTCGACGAGTTTTGAAGGTTTAATCATAGGACACCTTTTTCAAGACTGTAAATCTTACTCCCGTCTTTGTATAATTTTCTGTTTCTATTTGTGTGACCCCCTCTGTCCCACTTGTAGAGGTGTACTTCTTCTTAAGTTTAATTAGATTTAGTGGCAACGTGTCTCACAGGTTTGAAAAATCCTGTTCTTCTACCATGGCAATCGTATCTATTAGGCAGCTGACATCTGACTTTACTAAAAAAGCTTGACTCAAGGTTGACCCACAAATGCTTCGTAGTGTTAAATCTTTCTCTAGTAGTGGCTATTAGGCACAAATCTTTTTAGTGGCACCCTTTTCCACTTCCAGGTTCTCAAGTGGATATGGCGTCCTCGCGTACTCGTTTGGCAATGTTCATCTAATGACAAAGATTACCGTCTGCACTAACTCTCGTAGGATATTTGGTTTATGTCTAATGTTATTTTGTTTACCAATATGTGATTTTTTAATGTGTTTTTAGGATACAGATATAGTGAAAAGTGACTATGATGTTTGGAACTAGGAATGTTTTTATGAATTCTTGTGATAATAAATGTCATAATGAATATGCTACTTACCAGTATGCATCTGTTCTTGGCATGTAGGGCTGCTAACATTCATATCTTAGCATTAGATCGCCACCTAGTGTTGGGTCCGGATGATCGCACATTGTTGTCCTGGAAGAGTCTTCGAAGTATCCTGAGATGGGTGGCTCCTCCCCTGGACTACAGTGCGCATGGGCATCGGCTCCATCCCCAGATTGTTTTTCGCCATTGTGGCAGAGGATGGAGTGAAAAGTGTAAAGGATGTCCATGCTAATGATTGAATACAATAGTATATCTGCAGCTGCGACAGGCACCGGGGAGGAGGGTGGGCGATATGAATGTTAGCAGCCCTACATGCCAAGAACAGATGCATACTGGTAAGTAGCATATTCAGTTCGAGGCATGTGGGCTGCTAAATTCATATCTTAGCATAGAATACATAGCAGTCCCTCCTTTAGCGGCGGTTGCCTGTGCCAGCTGCAGAAACCTGAAAAAGTGTTTTGAGAACAGCCTGTCCTACAGCCGCTTGCTGTTTGGAATGTACATCAACACAGTAATGTTTTGTAAAGGTATGTGGTGTAATCCACGTGGCTGCTCTGCAAATGTCCTCTAGAGGAATGTTACCTAGGAAAGCCATGGATGCCCCCAACTTGCGTGTGGAGTGTGCCTTTGGGGGTATTGTTAAAGTGCGCTTGGCCTTTTGATAACAGATTTGAATGCACTTAACAATCCATCTGGCTATTCCAGCTTTGGAGATCGGGTTGCCTTTGTGTTGTGGTGAGAAGGCAACAAAGAGTTGTTTCGTCTTCCTAAAGTGTTGTGTCCTGTCCATGTAGTACATCAACGCCCTCCGTACGTCTAACGTATGGAGCATTCTTTCCGCCACTGTTTGTGGGTTCTGGAAGAATGCTGGCAGATCGATAGTTTGGTTGAGATGAAAGTGTGACACCACCTTTGGAAGGAATTTGGGGTTAGTACGTAGCACTACCCTATTTGGATGAATTTGAATGAAAGGCTCTTGTATTGTGAGTGCTTGCAGCTCACTAACACGCCTTAGTGACGTAATAGCAATTAGGAAAGCAACTTTCCACGTTAGGAATTGCAGTTCACACGAGTGCAGTGGCTCAAATGGTGGTCCCATCAGTCTGGTGAGGACCACATTGAGGTTCCAAACCGGAGCTGGCGGTGTTCTTGGGGGAATGACTCGCTTCAGACCCTCAAGAAACGCTTTAATGGCAGGCACCCTGAAGACCGAGAGATGCTGCCTATTTTGAAGGTAAGCTGCGATGGCGGATAGATGTATTCGAATAGAAGTGAACGCTAGTTTGCACTTATAAAGGTGTAACAGATAGCAAATGATGTTAGGGATAGATGCATCTAGCGGGTTTATGTCATTGTCCGCACAGTAAATGACAAAACGCTTCCATTTTGCGGCATAGCATGCTCGTGTTGAGGGCTTCCTCGCCTCCTTGATGATGTTCATGCATTCAGGAGGTAGGTTGAGGTATCCAAACTCTAAGATTTCAGGAGCCAGATCGCTAGGTTGAGCTGTTGCGGATCTGGATGCTGAATTTCTCCATGGTTCTGCGTCAGAAGTCTGGGCGTGAGGCGCAGTCTTTGATGCGGCACCACTGAGAGTTCGAGGAACGTGGTGTACCAGGCCTGGCGCGCCCACGTTGGAGCAACTAGGATGAGTGTCATCGAGTGTTGCCTTAGTTTTCTCGCCACCAGTGGTATCAGAGGTGTCGGGGGAAAAGCGTAAGCAAATTTGCCTGACCAGTTCATCCATATCGCATTGCCCTGCGATTGGGGGTGTGGGAACCTGGCGGCGAAGCTTTGGCATTTTGCGTTTTCCCTTGTGGCGAACAGATCTATGTCTGGACGACCCCACCTTTGGAAGTACGGCTGGAGTACCGATGGATGTATCTCCCACTCGTGCATTTGATGGCTGTATCTGCTGAGCAGATCCGCCATCTGATTGTCCTTCCCTGGGAGGTGTTCTGCCATGAGGAAGATGTTCCTCTGAATGGCCCACTTCCACATGCTCTGAGCCAGATGAGACAGCTGTGGCGAGTGGGTGCCCCCCTGTTTTTGGATGTAGTACATCGCGGTCATGTTGTCCGTCCGGACTAACACCACCTTGTTGCACAGATGTACAATGAAGGACTTGAGTGCCATGAAGATCGCCATCAGTTCTAGATAGTTGATGTGCATCTTCTGTTGCTGCGTCGTCCATAGCCCCTGCACCGTGTAAGTGAGCAGATGAGCTCCCCATCCCTGGAGGGATGCGTCCGTTGTCAGGATAACCTGTGGCACTGGCTCCTGGAACAGTCGGCCCTTGCAAAGGTTGTGTGGAGTCCACCAATGCAGAGAGTTGTATGCCCGACTGGTAACCAACACTAGGTCTGTTAATTGTCCCTGAGCCTGTGTCCACTGATTTGCTAAACACTCCTGGAGCGGGCGCATATGCAACCGTGCGTGAGGGACTATGAAGATGCAGGAGGCCATCATGCCTATCAGCTGCATGAACACTCTTGCTGGAAGTGAGTGTCCCGGTCTGAACTTGTGGATTAAAGACTGCATGCCGTCTATCCTGACCTGGTTTGGTTGCGCCTTGGCCGTCAGGGTATTGATTGTCGCACCCAGAAACTGTCGGACATGTGCCGGCTGAAGGTGTGACTTTGGGTAATTTAGCGAGAAACCTAGGTCGTGAAGGAGGTGAATGGTAGTTGACATGTCCGCGGCGCACTGCTGTTCCGACCTGGCTTGAACGAGCCAATCGTCGAGGTAGGGGTAGACATGGATGTTCTGCCTCCTGAGGTGCGCTGCTACTGTCGCCAGATACTTGGTAAACACCCTTGGGGCAGTTGTGACTCCGAAGGGTAGGACTTTGAACTGATAATGCGTGCCCTGGATAGTGAACCTGAGGTACTTCCTGTGGGACGGATGTAGTGGAATGTGGAAATAAGCATCCTTGAGATCTAAGGTTGCTAAGAAGTCTCCTTTGTTTAACATAGGAAGAATTTGTTGCAGTGTAAGCATATGGAAATGCTCTGACAGTATGTACAGATTGAGGGGACGGAGATCCAGAATTGGTCTGAGAGATCCGTCCTTCTTTGGAATGAGGAAGTACAGGGAATATACCCCTGTGCCCTCCTCTCCCACTGGCACGAGCTCGATTGCCCCTTTTTGCAGCATCACCAACACTTCCTGCTGCAATAAGTGCAAGTGCTCTGCGGACATAGGTCTTTGCCTTGGCGGAATGTTGGGTGGAGTGGATTTTAACTCTAGACAATAACCGTACTGGATGAGCTGTCGCACCCACCTGTCTGTGGTGATGTTGATCCAGACGGGCAGGAACTGCTGTATTCTCCCCCCGACGGGTGTTAAGTGGTCGGGGGGCAGTGACAGCGAGTCACTGGCTGCTTGGGGCAGAGGAGCGTGAATTGTTGCCTCCTTTGCCGCGTCCCTTGTTGCTGTTTCCCCTGTAGCCCCTCTTGTTTTGTTTGGGGTACGAGGATTGTGCTCCACCTCTAGGGAACTGTGATTGGTGACCCATCTGTCCTCTGGTGATTCCACGGGCACCTGAGCGACGAAAATTATTGCCACGAAACTGCTGTGATTGCAGGGCCCCCATAGATTTAGCAGTTTCAGTATCTTTTTTAATTTTTTCCAGGGTGGTGTCAACATCTGGACCAAACAGTCTCTCCGGATTGACTGGTTGATTAAGTATGGTTGTTTGAATGTCAGGTTTGAACCCCGATATGCGGAGCCATGCCTGTCTTCTGAGCATCACACTGGTATTAATGGCCCTAGCGGCCGTGTCCGCGACATCAAGTGCACACTTTATGGCCGCGTTGGAAATCAGTTGTCCTTCTCGAATAATCATTTTGGTGCCCTCTTGAAACTGTGGAGGCAGGTGTTCGACAATCTGCTCTAGTGTGTCGTAATGTGATCTATCATAACGTGCCAGTAGTGCCTGTGTATTTGCAATACGCCAGAAATTGGCAGCCTGCGCAGCCACTCTTTTGCCTCCTGCCTCTAGCACTTTGGACTCCTTATCCGGGGGAGGAGCTTCACCCGTTGATTGGGAGTTGGCCCTTTTTCTTGCGTTTGCGACCACCAGGGAGTCAAGCGGCAACTGTCCTCGAATGTACGCAGGGTCCGCAGGCGCTGGTCTGTACTTTTTTTCAATACGTGGGTTGACCACCCTTGCCCTGGTAGGTTCCTTAAAGATGTCCGCCGCATGCTTGAGGACCCCTTTAAGCATGGGCAGTGTCTTGACAGTTTTTTCCGAAACCGAAAAAGTGTCGAACAGAAAGTCTTCCTCCACTGGGTCAGCATGCATGTCCACATCATGGTTAGCAGCTGCCCTCTCAATGAGTGCATGAAAACCTGCAGAATCCTCTGTAGGGGAAGCACGTGTACCGAAAGTCTGTGGGTCTTGTCCCATATCTTGGGTGCCTTGGTCCCCAATGACATCATATGAATCTGGCTGTGCCTCAGGTTCATTGACTGGGAATGTATATTGTTCATCTTCAGCATAGCCCTCACTTTCAGAGTGGTATGGAGACGGTGTCGGGCTCCTTCTTGGAGGAGGCTGGATAGGTTCCATGAGGCCTGAGGCGTCATGTTGGTACTTCTTCTTCTTTAGGGGGATGACATAGGATTCCACCGGCTGCGAAGTGATTTTCCTTTTGTAAAGGGTTAACTTCCCCGTGTCCGCATCTATGAAGCACTCCGAATCCTCTTCTTGGTCGTGCACATGACCTGAAGATGCCCCTGCCGAAGAAGATTCCGACTTCTTTGGCGTCGATTTCGATGAAAAAACCTTCGGCGCCACTTTTGGTGGTAGAAGGAAGAGGAGTTTACTTGCGGGCTTGACCGGGACGTCTGCCTCCTTTTGCGTCGATGGCGTTGGCGCCGACGATGAAAAAGCCTTCTCCCTAATTCTTTGCAGTGAAGGAGCAACGAGAGATGTGTCGGTAACCGACGTCTTTGGCACCGACGAGGTGGCCTTGCCTTCGGATGCGACGTTCCGTTGGTCTTTTGGAGGGATGGACGGCGCCGACCTCGAGTCCTTGGAGCGATGCGCCGATGTTCCAGTTGGAGCCGGGGCTGCGTCGCTTGCTTTGGCTGGCTTTGCCGGCGCCGGCGCGCTGGTCTTGTGCGTGCCACCCTTTGTAGAGGATCTCTCCTCCGGCGCCGATTTCGACCCTGTGGAATCGCCGTGTTTCTTCGACTTCCGCGGACCGGAGGTCGATGGAGTCGATGAGGCTGCCGGTTTACTCGACTTTGCTGTAACGACCGCCATCTTATGGACGATTGAGTCCTTAACTTTCGCTTTCAGTTTCGGGTCGGCCATTTTAGGTGTAGTCGAGACCGCTTCTTTCAGTTTCGGTTTCGATTCCCTCGGCGCAGCAAGTATGTCCGTGGCCGGGCCAGCAGGCGGGGCCGAGGCTTGCGCTACAGGGTCTTGGGTAAGGCCGACAGGCGATCCCGCGACCCTTTCCTGATGTTCGTCAACTTCGGGGCATAGCTCGTCCCCTGAGCTATCTTCCGCGGCCCCATAAACCATATTGTCGTCCCCTACCTCGTCGACGTATTCAAGGCCTTGATCCACGACCCCGTCGTCGTCATATTCCGGATCAGCCTCGACCTCCGTCTCAGGCGGGGAGATTTGAAGATGATGGCTCTGGTCCTCTTCTTGGTCGTCGAAGATGTTTTCCGGATCCGGGGCCGTCTGCTTGGCCACCAAGCGCACCGCGCGCCGAATCGTGAGAGTCTTCTTCGACCTGAAACTCGCACAGGCCCTGCAACTTCCTTCGTCATGGTCTGGCGAAAGGCATTTATTACAGACCGGGTGCACGTCTATATGTGGGTATTTGGACCCACAGAGCGGACACAGCTTAAACGGACTCCGCTCCATGTTGGGAACTTGGTGTCGAGTCGCGATGAGAAGGCCTCGATGTCCAAAGAGTTGGAAAAACTCCGCTGATTCCGGCTCCGAGAGACGGAAGAATTCGAGACCGTACGCAAACAATACCGACGTAAAGAACCCAAAGCCTTTTGGCCTTTAGAAATTATGTTTTTTCGGTTCCGACGGAGAGACGTCGAGACCGCATCCGAACCCAATGGCGGAAAAAAACAATCTGGGGATGGAGCCGATGCCCATGCGCACTGTAGTCCAGGGGAGGAGCCACCCATCTCAGGATACTTCGAAGACTCTTCCAGGACAACAATGTGCGATCATCCGGACCCAACACTAGGTGGCGATCTAATGCTAAGATATGAATTTAGCAGCCCACATGCCTCGAACTGATTTTTATAAGCTTTAAGATATTTTGTGCCAATACTTGGGTGATTTTGAGTGCAATATCTGTGTGAGGAGGATATAAAGGAGTGTGTAACAAATACATGTAAGTGAGAGTTTGTGAATCTAATTGCACCGAGAGGACACTTTGTATAAAGTTATTGCTGTAAAAGAACCAATTCAGGAAAGTCCTCATCAGTATAAACAGAAGACCTTATTGTTAAGCCTGAGTGCCCAAGTAGAAAACAACATTATTACATTTGCTGGTTGGACCAACTTAACATTAGGGCACAATATAGTGAGCAAGAGGGAGCATATATGTGGTCCCTTTTTATAAGTGTGTCACAAGTGGTGATTTGAATAACAAATTTGGTCAGGCAATCTCACAAAGAGTCAACAAAGTGTCTACAACAACGCCGTGTCTGGCTAGTAACAAAAAGAACATCAGACAGTTTGACTGTAAGATTGTCAAAATGACAGGCTCTGCACCAGCCCACAATGTATTTGGTAGAGGGTAGTCAAACTGCAAGGCTAATATCCGCTACTTCTGCAGGGAGATCAACCCACTCAGTGTTCTCAACCTCAAACCACAGAGGCCTAGCACATTTGGAGACAGAACCGTGATCTACTGCGGAGACAGGAGATCTTTCTGAAGAGGTAGACTTACTGGAAGGTAAATGCGCAGGTTCAGTAAGTCAAAATATCACACTCACCTGGTCCAATTTTGGGATATTTGAATGATTTATTTACTGCCTCTCCTAAACCTCTACAAAACTTGGGGTAAAAGCAGTAAAGATGGGAAAGCATACAGATGTATCCAAGACATTCCCCAGTGGACGAAGATGCCCTGAATCGTCTCTGGATGGAGTTGCTATATATGGTCTGCAAGGTGAAGACTGATGAGTGATCTTGTCTGGGCCAGCATTTAGGGAGCACACCAAATGAATGGCCATCAGAGAGATCCCTTAGAGGTCAAGCCCATCCAGGAGTAGGATTAGTTACTTATCTGTAATCCTAGTTCTCTTCCAGGGGTATCCTCATCAAAGTCATAAGCATTAGAATATTCCCGCCCATGCGCGGGACCCCGGAAACAATATATTATATGTGCCCCACATATACATATACATATATAAATATATAAAAATAAGCAATTGCAGCCAAATAAAACAGTAGAGCTGAAATATGCTGTGAAGAATTTCCACCATACATTTGTATTAGCATTAGAAACATGAGAAACAACACCAATGCTTGTTTAGAAACTGTTTTAATGCTTAGAAAGCAGTAGAAATTCTCATAACACACTGTAAGCATATACAGCTCCCAGGCTGCATTGCAAATACCCAGTCTAAAAAGACTGAAAAGCTAACCTGTAGCTGCATGTACTAGAACTGACGCTGTGCCTTTAAGGCACCTCTGCCCCTAGCTTCCCATCATGCCTCAGGGGTTACAGTTAGGTCAGTTGTTCTTTTCGGAGACTGAAAACCAAACCATGGTAATAACAGGTTAAAACATCTCCTACTTAATAAACAAAGTCCTTTGCCCGGGGAGGCGGGAGGGTTGCTTATGACTTTGATGAGGATACCCCTGGAAGAGAACTAGGATTACAGGTAAGTACCTAATCCTTCTCTTCCAGGGGATCCTCATCAATAGTCATAAGCATTAGAATAGAGTAGCGAGCCTCACCTCATCCCTGCGGGCAAAGGAATCAACAGATAACATTCATAGTCATAGGCCCAAAAGCAGGCCATATTCTACCCAAATAGGTTTCTCAAGGAGGCTTGCCCTACTTGAGAATCCGCTCTGGAATCAGACTCTAGGCAATAATGCCTTGTAAAGGTATGGACTGATTTCCAAGTCGCAGCCCTGCATATTTCTGACATAGGAATGTCATGTAAAAATGCTATTGTGGCTGCCTTCCCTCTAGTGGAATGAGCTTTGGGTGATTGTAACAAAGGTTTGCCAGCCAGCTGGTATGCTAGTTTGATACATGAGACAATCCATCTGGAGATGGACCTTTTGGCTGCTGCAAACCCGGTCCTCATTGAACCATAATTGACAAAGAGTTGGTCTGTCTTTCTGGTGCTCTTCGTTCTTTCTAGGTAAAACTTTAGCACCCGTTTAAGATCCAACGAGTGCAACGACCTCTCAGCTGGAGTCGATGGGTTAGGAAAGAACGAAGGAAGGGTAATCGTTTGGTTTATATGAAAATCCGATACCACTTTTGGAAGGAAAGATGGGTGAGCCCTCATTACCACTCTGTTGTGGTGAAACACAGTGTAAGGTTCCTTGGTGCAGAGTGCTTGAATCTCACTAACCCTGCGCGCAGAGGTTATTGCCACCAAGAAGGCCGCCTTCCACGTGAGATGCTGCAAGGAGGCCTTGTGTATAGGCTCAAACGGTGTAGACATCAGCCTGGAGAGAACCAGGTTCAACTCCCAGGGAGGAGAAGGATTTCTCACAGGGGGATAGACCTTCTTCAATCCCTGAAGGAAATCCTTAACCACTGGGACCTGAAAAAACGATGTTTGTGTGGGTGATTTTCTGTACGCTACTATGGCAGATAGGTGAACCCCAATAGAAGCGTATTTCAACCCTGATGTCGCTAAGTAAAGGAGGTATGGGAGGACTACCTCTTGTCCTTTGGTGGGATCAAAGCCATGGTCCTTACACCAAATGAAAAATCTTTTCCACTTGAACGCATAAGACGCCCTTGTGGAAGGTCTCTTTGCCTCTCTTAAAATATTCATACATTCTGGAGGCAGATTTAACACCTTAGCTGCTTTGGAACGTCCAGCTCCAGTGCTGAACGTTCCATTGCGCAGGTGCAGTTGGAACGTCCAACGGCCGACGGCAGCACTCCCGAGGTAGTGGTGGCGTCGGCCGCTGGACTGGCGCAGAGCTTAAGGGGTTAAGTGTCCGTATTGCAAGACCTCAGGAGTCATGCAGTCAGGTTCAGCGACGGGAGGTTGGGATACAGGATCCTCCCGTTCATTTTGCTCAACAGGTCTGGCCTGCACGGCAGACGTCTGTGTGGACACAGCGACAGATGTAACAGGTCTGGATACCACCATTGTCGCGGCCAATCCGGAGCAACTAGGATCATGTCCATGCTCGATCTGATGAGCTTGGCCACCACCTTCGGAATCAGTGCCAGAGGGGGAAACGCATAGGCGAACATTCCTGTCCACTCCAGCAGGAGAGCGTTCCCTTGTGTCCCTGGCCGGTGGAACCTGGACGCGAAGGCGTGGCATTTGGCGTTTTCGTCGTCCGCGAATAAATCTATGTCTGGACGACCCCAGCAACGGAAGAGTTCTTCGACTACTTCGTCGTTTAGCACCCAGTCTGGCTGATCTTCGAAGTGCCTGCTGAGTGCGTCCGCTTTTGTGTTTAGCTCGCCTGGAAGGTGTACTGCCACCACCGACAGTCCCCGAGCCAGAAGCCAGTGCCAGATTGTCTGGGCCTCCTGAGACAGAGGGCGAGATCGAGTTCTTCCCTGCTTGTTCAGATAGAACATAGTTGTAGTGTTGTCCGTCTGAACCAGGATTTTGTCCGTTGTGATTGCTGGAAGGAACGCTTTGAGCGCCAGATGAACTGCTCGAAGTTCCAGCATGTTGACGTGGTATGTCTGAAGGTTGGTCGACCAGCGACCCTGAATCTGAAGATGACCCATGTGAGCAGCCCAACCTTCCAGAGATGCGTCCGTTACCACAGACAGTGAAGGAAGAGGTTGCTGAAAAGGGACTCCCTGCAAGACATTCCGAGGGCGAGTCCACCACTGTATTGAGGTCAGTGCTGCTTGAGATAGGATGATTCGATCCTCCCAATCTCCAGTCGCTTGGTCCCACTGATCTTCCACAGACTCTTGTAGAGGTCGCATCCTCAACCTGGCGTTTGGAATTAGGAAGATGCAGGACGCCATGGAGCCCAGTAGAGACGCTACTTCTCGCACCTTTGGACGAGGAAACTGAAGTAACTTTCTGCATTTCTGCCCCATGGAAGATAGTCTCTCCTGCGAAGGAAACGCTCTTCCTAGATTTGGGTCTAGAACTGCTCCCAGATAGTGGATAGTTTGTGTGGGATGCAGGACCGACTTTTCTGTGTTCACGTGGAGACCAAGCCTATGTAGTTGTTGAAGACACAGATGACAGTCTTTGGTGGCTTGACGAGGGGACGGACTCTTCAGGAGCCAGTCGTCTAGATATGGGTACACAAAGAGACCTTTTTTGTGCAGACATGCCGCTACCACTGCCTTGCACTTGGTGAACACCCTTGGTGCGGATTTTAGTCCGAAGGGAAGCACTTTGTACTGGTAATGCTTGTTCCCTACCAGAAACCTCAAGTACTTCCGATGACCTGGTGTTATAGGAATGTGGAAGTACGCGTCCTGTAAATCCACCGAACACATCCAATCTCCAATTTGTAGATGAGGACATATCTGATGAAGTGCCAGCATGCAAAACTTCTCTTTGACCACCACCTTGTTGAGGGTTCGAAGATCCAAAATCGGTCTGAACTTGTCCTCTTGGTCTCTTTTGGGGACTAGAAAATACCTTGAGTACACTCCTCTCCCCCTTTGGGATGGGGGTACCTCTTGGATTGCGTTTTTCTTTAAGAGGACGCTCACCTCCCTTTTGAGGAGGTTTAGATGGTACGAGCGAGTCTTTTTTGGAGGAATCGGTTGTGGTCTCTTCCGGAAACGTAGCGCATATCCATTGCGCAGTATATTCAGCACCCACTGATCTTTTGTGATGCTGACCCACTCTGCCAGGTGTTGCGAAGCACTTCCTCCCACTGGAGTGGGTAACGGCGCCAGAGGAAGCCACTGCTCAGGCTTTGCCTCCTCTAGGCGTGGTAGAGGACTGATGATGTCCGCCTCTGCCTCTGCCCGATTTTCCTCCTCTGTATTGTGTCTTCCCTTGTGGCTTGTTCTGAGACCATTGAGGGGTTTGAACCCTCTGTTGGCCTCCCCGGTTCTTGTTGGTCTTGAAGCGTCGCTTGAACGGCTCTTTCTTCTTCTCCAGACCAACCGCCTTCACTGTGTCCAATTCTGTTTTCATGCGGGTCATTTCCTGATCGGCATGTTCCCCGAAGAGTGAAGATCCTGAGAAGGGCAGATTGAGGATGCGTTGCTGGGCATCTGGTTTGAGACCAGTTAAATGCAACCAAGAAGATCTCCTCGCACATACCCCATGTGAGTAGGCATGTCCTGCTAGAAGGGCGTTATCTGCAGAAGAACTAATCATTTGGTTCGCCACCAAACAGCCCTCCGTCACTGTTTCCTCAAAGTCCTTCTGGTCCTCCTTGGGCAATTTCTCTTTGAATCGTTCCATGGAGTCCCATAGAGCTCTATCGTACCTGCCGAGAAGAGCTGATGCACTAGAGACTTTCAGGGATGAAGCTGCTGTGCTGCACACTCTGCGTCCCCAAGAATCTTGGGTCTTGCTGTCCTTGCTAGGAGGAACTGAAGAAGAAGGAGCGACTGTGTGATTCTTCTTAGCTGAGGCTACTATAACTGAGTCCGCCGCAGGCTCTCCTTTAACAAAGATTGGATCTGAGTCGGCCGGCCTATACTTTTTCTGGATACGTGCCGGTACCGCCCTGATCGCTGCTGGCGTGAGGAAAACCTCTTTGATTGGGTCCATTATCCCTGGAACCAATGGGAGCAAAGGCCGTGAATATGATTTGTGACGAAGGGTCTCAAAAATCACAGTAGTGGAAACTTCTGGAACAGCCATTTCTATTTGAAGTTTGTGAGCGCCCCTTTGTAAAACGTCCAGGTATGTGTTGACGTCGTCAAGCGGGGAAGCTCTGGAGCGAGGGCTGTCTGCCAGCGTTGGGGAGTAATCCCCTTTAGAAGATCTCGAAGAAGATGAGGAGGAGGATGATGGCGTTCTCCTTCTCCTGTGGTGAGATTTTTCCTTCCTCACTGGCGATCTTCTCGGTCGATCTTCCCTTCGAGGAGAACGTGATGCTCTCCGATGCTCCCTTCGTGGAGATCTCGATCTCTCAGTTCGTACCTCCCTTCTCGGTGTTCGAGACCTGGGATGCTCCCTCCGTGGTGATCGGGAGACCCTGGGGGTATGCGACCTTTCCGCTCTCCTCTCCCGAGAGCGTGATCGGTGCCTGATAGGACTCTGTCTGTCTGCCTCTTCTATCAGTCTTTGAAGAGGTGACCTGTGGAGTGGGCTTACATATCTTTGCAGCCTCTCCGTCGCTCCAGAATCCTTCCACTTGCTCAACGGAGCATTCCATCTTGGCGAGAGTGTTGTCTTTCGCTGGGGCAACGGACTTCTACTCCTGGAAGAGGACCTCGATGAGCTAGAGGTACTTGAGGAGGAATGGTGAGAAGCCGATTGCGTCACCAAAATAGTTGAAGGCACTGACGGGGATTTTCGTCTCACCGGTGTTGGAAGACGTCTCAAAAGCCTTTCCCTTGACGTTGAACGCCTCCGCGGCATCGACGGAGTGATAACCTTCGACGTCGAACGCCTCGACGACGACCCGAGCCGATGACTGAGTCTTCTCCCTCGACGTCGAACGGCGTTGCCCTACCTTCGACGGAGGTCTCGACGTCGAACGGCGTTGCCCTGCCGTCGACGGAGGTCTCGACGTCGAACGGCGTTGCCCTGCCGTCGACGGAGGTCTCGACGCCGAACGGCGTTGCCCTGCCGTCGACGGAGCTTTCGACGTCGACCGACGTTGGTCTGTCGGCGACGGAGATGGCAATCGACGGTGTCCTGTCGTCGACGATGCCCTTGATGTCGACCTGGCATGTGGCGACGGCGGAGGATCGGACATCCTCGACGTCGAGCGCCGACACGCCTTTGACGATGATCCCTCCTCGACGACGATCGTCCGAGGGGGCTCTTGCTCCTCGACGCCGAGCGCCTCCGTGGAGACGTCGGCGGAGGTGTCACACTCCTCGAAGCCTGTCGACGTTGAGACGACGGCGAGTGTGTTCTGTCTCTCGACACCGACCGTCGCCTGGTTGACGGCGGCGGAGTTGACTTACGTCTTGACGCCGATCTTCTCGTCGACGGAGATCTCGTGGCTTCTCTCGACGCCGATCGTCGCCTAGTTGACGACTGCGGAGCTTTCTTCGACGTCGGTGAACTTCTTTTCGACAACGATTTCCTCATCGACGCCGGTCCCGACGTCGACGGAGCTTTTTCTTTCGAACTGTCCATCAGATGCTGTTTTTTCAGCGCCGAGCCCGGTGCTGAGGTTGATGGACGCTCTGACTTGCCTTTGGAGGGAGTTCTGGGTCTCTTTGAACTCTTCCTCTCTGTAGATCTTCCCCTCATGGATCTCTGGGCCAGACCATAGAGCCTGTTCCTCTCTCTGTCTTTAAGAGTTCTGTCAGACAGATTTTGACAATGTGAACAGTCTTTAGGATCATGATCCTCTTGCAAGCATAAAATACAGACCTTATGAGAGTCCGTTTTTGCCTTCTTGTGGCCACAGGAAGGGCAATCATCAAATAATGAGGGCATCCTGACAGGAAAACCTCACAAAAAATCGACTGCAAAGCAGTTATTTACTTGACCCTGATGTTAAAAGTCAAAGTAAATCAAAAAATTGTTCTTTTGAGGATTTTCTGACTGAAAAAGGCAGAAAAAATGTGGAGCTGTGTATCCAGGGTCCTTCCTGAAGGAGCCGGAAAGAACAACTGACCTAACTGTAACCCCTGAGGCATGATGGGAAGCTAGGGGCAGAGGTGCCTTAAAGGCACAGCGTCAGTTCTAGTACATGCAGCTACAGGTTAGCTTTTCAGTCTTTTTAAACTGGGTATTTGCAATGCAGCCTGGGAGCTGTATATGCTTACAGTGTGTTATAAGAATTTCTACTGCTTTCTAAGCATTAAAACAGTTTCTAAACAAGCATTGGTGTTGTTTCTCATGTTTCTAATGCTAATACAAATGTATGGTGGAAATTCTTCACAGCATATTTCAGCTCTACTGTTTTATTTGGCTGCAATTGCTTATTTTTATATATATATATATATATGTATATGTATATGTGGGGCACATATAATATATTGTTTCCGGGGTCCCGCGCATGGGCGGGAATATTCTAATGCTTATGACTATTGATGAGGATCCCCTGGAAGAGAACCAATGTTTCCTGGCACAGGACATATGACCCCAGACTACTCTGCTTGCTGCAGTTTTTTTTTATAAATCTTTTTATTGTTTAAAGCAAAAAAATAAACAGACATATCTGGTGCCATACATACATCCACTAATGACAGGGTGAATTGGTACAAAAACAGGATAGTCGTGGAACAGCAAAAATATTCGAGAGGCTCGCACGATTAAGCACAAGATAAAATTGCATCAGTATAACCGGTTAACAGTTCAGTTGCGAATCCTCAAAACCTTCCCACCCATAAAATCGAAACAGCAGGAAAATCATGGCAACCAGGTACTAGAAGTTAAGGATCAACATCAGGATATATCGGCAATATTACGAGTAAAGGAAAGACTGAGAAAAAATTGAAAAAGGAGAAAACCATATGGGCGATAACAGAAAGAAAACAATAAACCCATCCCCCCACCCTGCACCCCTGCAAACGGCTATCGCCTAACGCCCAGTTGCAGTGTACCTGTCGCCCCGACTAACTAGGTACTAAAAGAAGAAATCTACCGAAGTAGAGAAGAGAAGTGGAGGAGGACATAGTCGTACAGGCTCCCGGTCGTCCCCGCCCCCGCCAGAACCAAGGACCCCCAAGTTGAAGTCAAGAAATCAATCGGACAGCAAATATGTGTCTTAACAAGGGAGTCTTCAAACACCGCCCAGCCGTAATATAGCATTAGTTTAGCAGATCCCGTGCCCATCGATACTTAAGTCAAACCCAGTCTCTCGATCTCATCCTTGCCCCTTCCGATCAGACACATGAGTCCCCACCTGATAGACCACCTCTTCCACAAGACAGTCCGAGTGCGAAGAAACTATAATAGAACTCAATGCAAAACAAAGTAGTAGAACGAAAGTGCCGTGAACATAGTCAGGTCCAGAGACTCCATTCCCCGTTACGAACTCCCAGCGTTGATTTGTCTGCCATTTTAGCAGCTCCGATACATGGGGAAGTGACGCAGCGTCATTCCGATAACAGTTCTCATCAGACGTTTCTGGAGCGGGAATATCAATTAGTCCTTCCATGGTCGGCAACGATCGTAGGTTTAACAATCCATTGGTGGCATTGAACTTTGTCTTCCAAAACACTGGACAAAGGCTCCGATACCTCACACAACAGGGGGTCTACTTCCTTCATCAGAGTGGCCATATTGGGTGTCTCGGTTGTCGCTGTGTCTTGTAGTGGGGTAGGGTCCGGTCCAATTCGAAGCATCTCAACCAGGCGCTCCATTGTCGCCTGAATGCGGTCATCAACGTACACCTGAAGTGACTCAATGGCCGCCAACACCGTTCGCAACGACGGGCCACTCGCGGTCTGTTCAGCCACTCTTTGATCGGTGTCGCTCATGATCGCTTCCACCCGCAGCTCGATCTCTCAGAGGGGAACGGGCGGATAGGAAACGGTCGACTGCAGAGAGAGACTTATGTATTGTTTCGATGGTATCCTGGGGCTGCCACCGCAGGCAGAGAACCAAACCCCGCGAACACCAGCGGGCCGGTTACCGGGTCACCGGGCAGGGCCCCCGTCCACAACTGCTAGCGTTAGGCTGTCACCCTTCCTCCGACCTTCACCGAGGCAGCCCGCCGTCGTCACATCAATTTGAAAAACTGAAAGAAAAATTTCTTTGCCCACACCGGTAGACCGGACCCAATCCCTCCACCACAGCCGATGTTGTTGAACTGAAACCCGGATGGGCCAGTACTCGAGACCCCGGCTTCTGGGCAGATCTAGGCCGCAAACTACCACTCGACATATCTTCGTCAGCCGAGCAAGTAGAGATCTCTGGATAGCGCCATTAATCTCCCGGCAGGTTCATACGCCTTGTGGCGGGCGCAAAGACAGGATAATTGGCAGGATATTCCGGCGGGAGGTCGAGGTCGGCGGAGCCGGGAGCTTACGCGGCCATCTTGGTTGCTAGCGTGGCTTCTCCTTCGCTTGCTGCAGTTTTATATGATGTGCGTGTTGTCCATCAAGACTTCAACAAGGTTCTCGTTGCTGGATGGGAGAAGGGCTTTCTGAACCAACTAAATGTCGCGCAATTCCAGTTGTTTTATGTGGTGTCTCTGCTCCACTTATCACCAAGGGCCCAAGAGCTCCACCTGTGCTAGGTCACACCCCAGTCCAGAGACACTGCATGAGTTACTTCTGTGAGCTATGGATATGATAGGGGCAATGACCTGACACAGGACAGGTTGGTCTTCCTGGTGATGAGAGGTCTGTCTCAAACATCATATTGCATAGTCCATCAGCTGAGAAGTGAAGACTGGTAGGCTTAAATGGAGAGCCAGGCGTGACTAAGGTTGTTTCGTGCCATTAGCAAACTAGAAATTAATTCTTTGTGCGCTTAGGTTTCAAAATTGTATTGGCATCCAAGATTAGATGAGGCAGATTTTGAATCTCTATAGGTTGAGGATATTTTTTAGAAAGAATTGGGTATTCTTTACACATTGTGGGAGCTTGAAGTTTCAGTCTGCAATACAAGGTGCAAGGGATTCCATGCAGAAGTTAAAGCTCATCCTCCGAGAGGATGAGCCCTGGTATACTCCGCACAGGACAGGCAAGCTTTGTGATCTTGTGGGACTAGTTGTAAAAGTAGAGTTGAGCTGGTTGATGAGGTAGAGTGCGAACCATTTCAAGATTGTGCCTAACAATAAGATGCATATTTACAGGGTATTGATCACAGCTAGATGGTGATCTGTGCTGAAGGGGGGCAAAAGGCTTAAGAAAGACCAGAGACGTGCTACCTCTTATTAAGGATGGCATAAATGGCTTGGAGGGTGACTGTTTAAGTCCAGCAGCATTGCCTGAAGTCTGAACAGAAGTCTGATACAAGATGTTTCTTTGAAGCTAGGTGGAGACTGCCTTCTCAATGTTTTTCCGTATGAATGGAAGATGGGTAAGAAGTCAGATGATGGTGAGATTGGTATCTTTAGCAGAGAAAGAATCTGACCAATCTTAAAACAATATCCTCAAGATGTTAAAGTAAATGTCCAACATTTCCAAACCAGGCGGGGCTGCAAGAGACGCAGCCTCTTTTTCCTCATTTGAAGAGTGAAGAGGAGAGAAAAAACGGACAGAGTAATGACTGCCCAACATAAAAGGGGGAAAACATGAGGAAGAAAGGAAACTTTTTTCCAGAGCACCAAACCATCTGCAAAATATGAAGCGTGGGAATAAGGAAACCAAAGGCCTAGCAGCTTCCCAACAAGCTGAGCGTAGGCAACAGCAATAAAAGCTCCCCTTCCCAACACACCAGCGTGTTGGAACAACATGAACAAAGATCAGTTTGAGAATAAGCATCCTTGGAAAGCATATCAGCATGGGTTCATATGTCATACCTATCAAAAAGTGAGAACCAAATTAACGTCCTAATGGACATGATAAATAGAGAAGGGAGAGCATATGGGTCAAACCCTTGATTGGCACAATAAAGGCTGATCCAGGCTGATCCAGCAAGCAAAGGAAAGGTAACCTTTCAAATTGTGCAGAGCAAAACCAAACAAAGTGTAAGTCCCAAAACAAACAGTTTGTCAGGATTACTTAAGTGGATCAACTTTCTCCTTAACTAAACACAGCATGACAGCAGCTGCAATAAATAGTTTTGCCAATTTCAAGGACTCAATCTCGAAATGTGTGTCAAAAACCTAGTTTCGCAAAGTAACGATAAATGATAGACAACAAGAATTAATCTTTAAAAGTTACGAAGCTAAGGCCAGGAGGAATCTGGGTTGGCTCACTGTCTGTGTCCCTTAAACTGCATTGAATACAGGGGCTCAGACTGCAGAATTGTCCGATGAGGAAACGATCCTTGTTGATGCACAACCAGGAGTATTTTTTCCTCTCCATTTTCGACCCATGGGAATGCACATCCTCTCTCCTATTTGGAGTACCTGCTTTTGCCTATGGTATGCAGCATGTTATAAGCTTAGTGGAAGAGAATGTGTGCAGGTGGAATGGCGTTATATAGAAGTACATGGTGGTTACCCTCCCAAACTGTCATTGTCCTTCGCTGTTGATGTCACAATCTGCCAAAAGACAAAAATCTTCCTTTACATTACCCATGACATGAACCAGGTGTAAAGAGTTTGTAGATGTCCTGAAAATACAGTCTCCATTCTGACAGTATCCAAACTCCTCTTACTGTGTTGTGCTGGAAATCTCCTAGCAAGTACAAGAACTCAGAAGAGAATCGTTTGGTAAATCCACAAGGATTTGACCAATGGGAACAGCCTTCTTTTGCATTCCAGAAAAGCAAGTATGTAAGTTGGGAGAACCCTTTCCATTTGAAATAAACTAGGGAGGGGAGCACCCTTTTTTCCTCTTTTACGTAGTCTATTGTGGTACACTCTAGCTTTTAAATCTAAAAGCCTGAAATTTCATGCAGCTGATTACAAACACAAATTACATTATTTGCAGATTATAATTGTTCTTAATTTCCAACAATAAAAAAAACAATTGATTCATTTCAAGCAGTCGTAAACTTTCATAAATCGAATATATTTTAGGCATCAACTTCAGATTTTCACTTTAAAAAGACAGTCTTTCATCAGAAGGCCGTAAAGTTCTTAACCAATTCCATTTGGCACCAACTTTAAAGTAGAATTTCTTACATCTATAGAGAATGGAATGGTAGGAATATAGCATTTTCTTCCTCTAACGGATCTAAAGTGTTTGTGTTGTGGTGAGGCGAGGAAGAGATGCGAAGAGGGTCACGAGGCCCATGCTGGCTGCTGCAGAGGTCTCCCCCTCCAATAACTTCCATCTTTTGCACCTCCCTGGCCCAGCTCCCTCCCATCCATTCGAGATTGGGGTGTTTAAAATATGGCGGGCGGAAGTCAACAGGAGACCACAATCTGCGTGTGGTGCAGCAAAGAGTTCCAGTGCAATTCGGGTGGAGATTACAGTGGTGTCGGCTGATCAGTGCAGTGTGTCAGCAGATAAGCAGGTAGGGCAATAGGCACAGAGACAGCCAGCAGAGCAGCTTATGCCTCGTAGTGAGGGCCGCTCACTGGTCTCCGACAATTTTCATCCGCTCCACACTGATCCTCCAATCATAAGCGCAACAGCTTATATAAACCTGCAGCCCTCGACAGCTGGCCCGCCCCACCTCTGCTCATTGTACATAGCACTCTGCTACTTTAACTGCAGCCTGGACTACTGTTACTGCAATCCGGGCTACCTTTGGAACACAGAGCACCTCCTGCACCCCACTCGGCAAAACTGGTTAGCAAGTTCACGCACCCAACCTTATGTGCCGTGTTCCTTGGCCCAAGAATCCGGTGTTCACACCCAGCAGGCCCAAACACAGGTACCTAAGGAGTAAGGGAACAAGGAGTAACGAACAAGGCTGTATAAGCCAAAACCAAGTTATACAAGAGCTAGAACCATAGCACAAGGAACATGAGAGCTGCAAAAGAGGACCTCTCCCAGAGACCAAAGAAAGATGAACATCTCTCTCACACTGGGGCAGCAGAATTTGTTGCAAAACCACCAGCAATTTTGGCAGCTTTAGGGTCAGAATCGGACATCGCAGTGACAACATCGCAATAATTGTCAATGCACTTAAGTGAGGATGGCATTTCTCTCCTCACAACGTACAAAAAGCAGTTAAAACATCAACCCAAAATTTAAACTAGGTTTCTTTACCTCAAAGATCCAACAGCAGATATAAATGGCGCCCTTCCCTCACTGATCAAATTCAATGGATACAAAAGACTCCATCTGGACCAAGGCCAATTTATCTGAAACCACAATTGGTAATGTATATCATCCATAAGCAATCACAGCTAATAAGGAAGTCATACCAAGGTAGTCAATCAAGCTCTGCTCAACCGTACCAAGGTGCTGTAAAAGGATATGTCGGATTACCATTTACTAGACAATCTGTCATCTTTTCTTGTTCAAATAGAAGATAACAATCCTGTATTTCAATTACTTCAGCCATAGCACATAAACAGTATGTCGTTTGCTCCTCTACCGCCAGGTCTGACTCACCACTGGTACAGAAGTACAGAACGCAAGCTTCGTTTCCCAGGCACCACCTCTGGGAACAAACATCTGCCTAGTAACCTTCATGTACCTTGCCTATCATTCAAGAGGAAATTTTGACATACTGACATCTAATCAATCATATCATTTGCAAAGCGCACTACTCATCCGCGAGGGTCTCAAGGCGCTGGTATGGGGAATGCTGCTACTGCTCGAAAAGCCAGGTCTTGAGGTGTTTTCTGAAGGTCAGCAGGTCTTGGGTCTGCCTTAGGTGGATGGGGAGGGTGTTCCAGGTCTTGGCGGCGAGGTGTGAGAACGATCTGCCACCGGAGGTCGTTCTACGGAAGCGGGGGACTGTGGAGAGGGTGAGGTCGACGAAGCGGAGCTGGCGGGTGGGGGTGTAGAAGCTGAGTCGTCTGTAGAGATATGCTGGTCCGGTGTTGTGCAGTGCCTTGTGTGCGTGGGTGAAGAGCTTGAAGGTAATCCTCTTGTTGACCGGGAGCCAATGCAGGTCTCTCAGGTGGGGTGTGATGCGGCTGCATCGAGGGATGTCGAGGATCAGGCGTTCAGAGGCTCTCTGGATGCGTTGGAGCAGTCTCGGGAGTTTGGCCAAGGCTCCTGTGTAGAGGGCGTTTCCGTTGTCCAACCTGCTGCTGACGAGGGCCTGGCTGACTGTTCTTCTAGTTTCGGTGGGGATCCACTTGTAGATCCTGCGGAGCATGCAGAGGGTGTTGAAGCAGGAGGAGGAGACGGTGTTGACCTGTTTAGTCATGGTGAGGGTGGAGTCGAGGATGACCCCTAGGTTGCGTGAGTGGTCGGTGGGGCGGTTACCAGTGCAGTCGGCCACCAGGAGTCATCCCAGGCCGAAGGGGTGGATCAGAGGATAAGGACCTCTGTCTTGTCCGAGTTCAGCTTCAGTCGGCTGTTCCTCATTCATTCAGCGACGGCCTTCATTCCTTAATGAAGGTTGGTTTTGGCGGTGTGGGTGTCCTTGGTGAGGGAGAGGATCAGCTGGGTGTCATCGGCGTAGGAGATTATGTTGAGGTTGTGCCGACAGGCGACATGGGCGAGCGGTGCCATGTAGATGTTAAACAGAGTTGGGCTGAGGGATCAGCCCTGGGGTACACCGCAGATCTCGGTGGCTTCGGAGTGGAAGGGGGGGGGGGGGGGGGGGAGGCGGACGCTCTGTGTTCTGCCGGAGAGGAAGGAGGGGGTCCAGTCCAGGGCCTTCTCTTGGATCCCGGCGTTGAGGAGGCGTGGTGGCAGACCGTGTCGAAGGCGGCTGACAGATGCAGGAGGATGAGGAGAGCCGTTTCTCCGTTGTCCAGCAGGAACATGATGTCATCGGTGGCGGCGATGAGGGCAGTCTTGGTGCTGTGGTTGCTGCGGAACCCATACTGGGAAGGGTCCAGGATGTTGTTCTCCTCGAGGTAGCGGATCAGTTGTTCGTTGACTGTCTTATTGATGACCTTTGCAGGGAAGGGGAGCAGGGAGATGGGCCAAAAGTTCTTGAGGTCCTTGGGGTCTGCCTTGGGTTTCTTGAGTAAGGCGTTGATTTCGGCATGCTTCCAGCTCTCCGGCAAGGTTGCTGTCTCAAAGGAGGTGTTGATGACTATCCAGAGATGGGGTGCGATGGCTGTGCTGGCTTTGTTGAAGATGTGGTGTGGGCATGGATCTGACAGAGATCCGTAGTGGATGGTGTTCATGATCTTGATGGTGTCGTCGTCATTGATGTTGGTCCAGGAGAGCAGCCGGTTGGTGCGGATGGTGGTCATGGAGGCGGAGGTCTCAGTGGTTGTCGGGGCGTTGAAGCTGTCGTGGATGTCTGCGATCTTGCGGTGGAAAATGGTGGCCAGCGAGTCGCACAGGTCTTGCGAGGGTGGGACGTCGTTCGTGTTGGAGCTGGGGTTGGAGAATTCCTTCACGATGTCGAACAGCTCTTTGCTGTTGTGCGCATTGTTGTCTAGGAGGTCTCCTGGATAACAATCGAAGCAGCCAACAAGGTATTAAAAATAGCTAATACACTTAAGCTTTTGAGGATACAGGTGACCCTCCCCAGCGAACCAGCTTACTAATACCCCTGGCAATGGGCACAAAGGGAGAGGTCACTTTCAAACCCACAAAAAGCACACATTCAGTCCTAAGAAATTCCCTAAGCAAGTGTCCTAGGAAAACTTACGTGGCAGTTCCACCATACGATCAGAAAGACAAAAGACTATTGGTAAAGGTCCACAACAGAAGCTGGGCTTCGGGTAAATTGAATAAATCTACATCGCAACAACGACTGCAGCAAAACAGCTTAAGATCAAACATGGAATTTCCGGATCTGCTCACAGGACATCAAAGGCCTGCAAAACTAACTCAATGATTGTGACACACTAGCATACCTTACTTTGCTTCAGGTGATTTTGCTACAAGAAACCTGGGAAGTGGCCCACCAACATTACAAGGCTACATTAGTTTCTTAAAGCCTAAACAAAAGAATCGCCTTACAGTCGCCACATTAGGGACCTGGTAATGTAAATCTCAGCTGCACCAAACTGAGTTTATAAATCAAAGATAATAATTTGGGCATGCATGCAAAGTGTTCAAACCATCTTTCGCTGAGAGATCAGCAAGCTCGCACTGGCTTTTCTGAATTTTTATATACCACCAAAAGCAAAGGCCAAACAAAGAGCTTTTGAACATCCAAAAACCGAGATCAGTTAACTGCAGGAAGGGCCATATTTTCAGGGGCTTTAACATGAATTTGTTAGGATCACAGCAAGATGACAACTGCTCAGAATGTGCAATGGGCAATTCCAACTCGGACTCAAAGTCGCTCCTTTAAGTTTCAAAAAAAGGGCAGAGAGCTCATCAACTAATTATAGTTTCTCAACCTGAGGACAGACTATGCCCGCTTTCCTGCGGTTAATCCACTTGCTGCAACTTTTCACAACCACATAGCAGCTCTTTTATAGATTTCACAGTGTTATCAGTCCCCCTCGTTCATCGTATCGACAGCCTTCATACCAAGCAAACTCAGTACAGCTTACAATCATACTGAATTAGCAAAAAGGTCATTTTTGGTGCATATAATCGAGGCGGAGTCCCGTTTGTGACCAATTCACTAGTCATTTGCTGTCCAAAACACCACGCTTACACAGGGCCCTCAGAAGCAAAGTGGTACCATAAGGATGACTGTTTATGAAACAATATAAAAACTAAAACGTTAAGAGCTCTTCTAAAGGAACCAAACAATCATCTCCTGAAAGCTGCTGTGGTAAAATCTAGAACTGCCTACAGAAAATATGGGTGTGACCCAAAAAGAGTGGCAAATAAACTCTAGGCCAGACTTTTGTACGACTTGAAAACCAAAAAACATGAAAGATTCTGGTAAACGGTGAATAACCTAAATGAACTCTCAAAAACTGAACGATGAATATTCAGGAAGAACGCGATCACGAGTAACTCTAAACACACTTTTCTCAGAATATTTCTAAATGCGGACAATCTGATGGCATGCCTTGCTCTAGCAACAATAGAGATTCCACCCAGAACATTTATATATGGCACCATAAGAGGCTCAATGGAAGCACTGTAAAGTTAAAGAAACGAAAGGGCATCTAGTCTCCTGAAGCTGCGGGCAACAACATTCAAAAACCAAATCTCGAAAGCTCACTGCGACGGGGCGCCTGGACCAAACAGCTTCCCTATGGTCATCTTCAAAGAGGACAAAGCATACTGGGCAAAGAAGCTGGAGCCAGTCTTTCACAGTACGGTAACTATGAAGTGCATACCCGCCTCCAGGAAGGGCTCAATTATCTCCCCAATCTACAAGAGTGGAGAGAATTCTGACCCCATCAACTACCAGCTTATAGTGTTTCTTGGCATGGAGTCAAAATACTTTGCTTGTCTCCTCGTAGCCTTAACATCTTGGGCTACCAAACGGCATACAATCCCTTTAAATCAAACAGGGTTTTCAAAGGGCATGATGATAACATCCAAGATACTAGCCTTACTGTTACTGCTTGACCAATGCAAGAATCATCACTATTCTCGGTTTCCCTGCTTTATATAATATAAAGCAGAATTCAACAGAGTTGATCGGAAAGAGCCCTGGAAACATCTAGTCAGCTGGAACATCCCTTGCCCCCTGCAGCAAGCCTGAACCATCTCTCGGCCTTAGCATCCCTCGGCCAGAATCAGCTATGGGACTCAACCTGCAGCTACTCTCAAGTTAAGAGTACTGTAGGAAATAAAACAGTCAAGTGGGCCTTCCTGCTGGCCAATAAGAAGGTATTCTCAATATGAACGCACACTTGGCTAACAATAGCTGCTTACAAAACCCTAGTACCTGAACCATACTTGGGTGCAGGCATCAGGGCTCATACCAAAAGAAGCTCATTGAAATATCACCTTGTCTACCTGCCTTCGTCCTTAGACGTGCCACCTTGGCAACGCACCAACAGCAGAGAGGCATGCAGATTATGCAGCCAATGCCCAAAATCCATGGTACACCAAATCTGCATATACATTTCTACCCTGGAGGATCGAAAAGCCACACTAAAAGCAACGTTCAACATCAGGAAGATACGCCACTGCAAACAGGCAGTTATAGCCTGTTTTAGTCCTTCAGATATACAGCTAAATTGCAGACTGGTGAAATACTTGGCTAGAGTTTAGCAGAAACTTAGGACTCTGGCAGCTGAAAAAAATGACAAACCCAGGCCAAGCACGGAATTCTGCTTTCTTTGAGCTCAAGATCAGCAAGTACTGCCACTTTAGTGCATCTTCTTGCACAGTTGAGCACAGTCACTTCACACACCTTAAACCAAATAGGCATCTTATAACGGAAACCGGGGGTACTCGCCTCAAAGGATTTCAAGTAACGATGCCACAGCAATCCCTGAACAGAATCTCCATGCTCTACAATATCAGTACTGAGCTCTGCTGATCAGGAGTTCACGGACATAACCACAAACACCCTTTTTAGAGACTGTAGTAACTGTATTGCTGTAATTTACAACCCACAGTGTTTACTATGCGGCGCAAGTTGAACTTTTGTTTATAATTATTTTTAACTACTGTTCACATTCCACTGGCTAGTGCAACAGTTTTAATTAACTGTGCACTTAAAAAAATAAACTCGAACTGGTATATTCATAGAGAATAAGAAAAGATGGAATTCAACATATTTATAAACATACTAAAATTTGGAATTGCTTGCTACTAGTGGCCCTCCACTAGGGGGAGGAGCGTCGCTCCACTACTTTTAGCAACGCAAAGAAAGAAAAATAAAATGATAATAACTTGTCGTTATAATCATTTATTTGTTCCTGCTGCTTGGCAGCTTTGCGGGCCGGCCTGCTCTGATCTCAGAGTAGAAAGAAGGAGTGGTGCGCACTCTGTAAGGTGTGCAATGACTGTTTGACCAGCCCTCAGTGGTCAGCCAAACAGTCATGCGCACTTTGCATGTTCTCCGCTCAGTCTGCATTGCAGCCTGGGTGGAGAACAGGCATAGGTTCCTAGTCCCTGGCTAGGCACCGAACCATGATGCTCAGAGCAATCACAATGCTGCATTGCAGCACTGTGATTGGCTATGGGAAGCTTGGGAGCTTACTGCTTGCCCAGAAGCGAGGAAGGAGGAGAGGCGTTGGCTGGTAACTTTTATTTTTTAAATCCCTCCTCCCCACCCCACTGCTGCTCCTGTCAATTACCTTTCTGCACATGCTGGACAGCTGTAAGAAATTCTGTGCACTTCTCCTCATCAGGGATTTCAAATAGACGTTCCATGGTCCGGGGATCTGCTTGTATCCGGATTTTGCAGACACCTGCGTTGAAAACATTTTTTTTGTTTAAAACCAGCATGAGGATGGCACTCTTCACTGCAGCTAAAGTAAACTAACTTTTAAGAATGTGAACTGCAAATATGCTGTAACAGTGGCTAAAATTATATGGCATATTAGTCTTAATTAAGCATATCGAACAATAAATTATACAACTTTTATTTGTTTTGATTAGGAAGCCTGTTTTAAACTCTATGAGGGCCAAACGCCGGCAAATTCAAGAGAAAGTCATGAGTAAATCTGGGGTAATACAGAAAAGGCTTTGCAAGTTAAGTCGTTTTTATATTAAGGCAAATTATGCGTAATATTTGGACACATTTACATTTTCAAATACACTGATAAAAAAATGCACGCCCAAAAACTTTCAGTGGATTATATTCAAAATGACTTTAACCAACAATAATGATATTTCTTTATATAAAACAATCGGAAAAATAGACTATTTTCCTTTAACCTTTATTTGACTTTTTTTCGGCAATTGCTATAAAAGCAGATATAATAATAAGTTAAAACAATAACATCAGTAAAAAATTAAAATCTGGAGTTATACAATTGTTTTAAAAAAAAGGGACATAAGAACTAGCAGCGTATCAGGACAACGTCACAACAATTTTAAGTAGGAGACAAAGTTTATTTCAGAACACCTAGACATAATTGCACTGCAACAAGCGGGCTGGAAGACAATATTAAAAAACAGCATACAATTTGTAAAATCACCGGAAACTGCAAAATAAAACACACAGGTTCTGGACGAAAGGCATTGAGCAGCAAAAGGACGACCCTTTCCTGACAGTCTCCACATATATGTGAGAAAGCGAGAAATAGCAAATACAATTAGTTGAGCAGTATCTACCGTAAGTATCCTAGGTGCAATTTTGTGGTTACTAATGCTCAGCTTGCAGGACAGCAGCAAGATCCACTTCCTCCAATGTACATGATATTGCAGACAAAAACTACAGGACATAGTCTACAGTTATCTTAGCCTCAGGACAAAACGGACTGCTGCAGGTCAGATTCAGCATTGTTCTAGGAACGTTGTCACTGCCCAGTAAATGATCGAAGCAGCAAGGTACCGTAGCGGAACTGGATATACAGAGATCTAGCAGCCGGGTGCTCAATTGTTTCTTTGTACTCTTCCAGACAATAGGTGTCTTTAAATTCCATAAAAGTGGGGTCAGGTTACCTGCCCACCGTCCCACTCATGTGAAATCTACCATCTGGATGTTTCCTTAAGCATGAACTTGGAAACGCCAGACAATGTTTCCGAATGGGCCCACATATTTTTGCACCCTATCTCTTCAAGACTGCGCCTAATATGCCTCAGCCATGGGATCCTGATAGCTCCAGGAAGTTTTGAAATTTCTTCCAAGCCCAGCTGAAAGGACAATAAGTCTGCGGAGGACCAGTTCCTCCTCTATTACAGCAGGGGTCTGAGGGACAAAGGTCGAATGTCAAGGTCTAATCTAAGTGGCACTAGTGGAGTGCTGGCAGTAAGATTGGTGGGGAGTCGGTGAAAACGATTTCCAGGCAGTTCCATATTACTGACAATGTCGTGCCCCCAGAGTCCCACACCGTATAGAGAATCCCCTTAAACTCTCTGTCCCCCGAAGAGCTCTGGCGAAAGCTCAACCCAGTAGAGTCTCTCAGGATACCACCAGTATAATATTATCGTCTGGGTTTACAGTTTTGGATCTGCGGCTTCCATCCAAAATGCTCACTGAGGGTGAGCCCAAGTATTCAAATGTGCAGACCCTCTCCAGTTAAGAACAATTAACGACTGAGTGCGACCTAGCCATCTGGCAGGGATTAATTACCATATATTTAGTTTCCTTAAGGCTCATTTGCAGCCCTCTCTGCTGCAGAAGACACTGAAGGAGTAGTTTCTGTCCTGTAACTCCAGTTCTGTAGTAGGGGTATCTCTGTTATAGTCATAATCTAGTGAATTGTCCCGCCCATGTGCGTGGACCCCGGCAATCAAAAATAATCTCTTAAGTTGTCAAAATAATGCAGAAACTGCAAAGACACTTAAGAGAGAATTTAAAGACAAATAATGCAGCCTACATCCACAGGCTACACTGTCCAGTACTTCAACTAGAAATTCCACCAAAAAACACCACACATAAAACAGCCTGCAGTTTCTACCATAGAGAAACCTGCCTCCCCCAGTCAAAGACTCTGGAATGATAGAGAGGAAGGTAGGGACAGACAAGCCCCATAGGCTGCCATTATGTGGCTTAAATAGGATACTGTGCCTTTAAGAGAACTTTCCAGAACTTCTCCCAGTATCCCAGAATGCATAGCAGGTCCCTCTACTTTCAGTTCTTTTTGAAGGCAAAGCACGCCAGACCTGTCGCATTCTTTACATGATGAAAAATCTCCACCGGGGAGGAGGGCGGGCGCTTATGACTAGAACAGATACCCCTACTACAGAACTGGAGTTACAGGACAGAAACTACTCCTTCTGTAGTAGGGGATCTCTGTGTATAGTCATAATCTAGTGAATAGAATGGCAAGCCCATCCCCACACCAAAGCGGCGGTGGAGAATAATACATAACGCCACTACTGTGCGAACAAATTCCGCAGCGAAGCCTGCCCAACCTGAGCGTCTGCTCTGGCGTCCGTGTCCAGGCAGTAATGCTTAGCAAAGGTATGAACCGACTTCCAAGTGGCTGCCTTGCATATTTCAGCAATCGGCACGTTACGGAGCAGAGCCGTCGTGGCAGCTTTGCCCCTGGTGGAATGAGCCTTAGGCTTACCTCCTAAGGTCTTATTAGCTTTCTGATAACACAATTGTATGCAGGACACAATCCACCTAGAAATGGACTGCTAAGAGGTCGCAAGACCCGTCCTGACCGATCCATAATTGATAAACAACTGGTCAGACCTACGAATATCTTTGGTTTTATCCAGATAAAATTTCAACACCCTCCTCACATCCAGGGAATGGAGAGACCTCTCCGCTGGGGATGAAGGGTTCTGAAAAAACGTAGGCAAAGTTATAGTCTGGTTGACATGAAAATCAGAAATAACCTTGGGAAGAAATTTAGGGTGAGTACGCATAACAACCTTAGCAGCATGAAATACAGTGTAAGGTTCATTACAACACAACGCCTGAATTTCACTCACCCTGCGGGCCGATGTAATGGCCACGAGGAACGCCGCCTTCCAGGACAGGTGCTGCAACGAAGCCTTATGAATAGGTTCAAAAGGCTCCTTCATCAATCTGGACAGCACCACATTCAATTCCCATGAAGGCGAGGGAAGCCTGACAGGAGGGAATACTTTCTTCAAACCTTCCAGAAAATCTTTGATCACAGGGATCTGGAAAAAGGAAGTCTGTGAAGGGCATTTCCTGTAGGCAGTCAACGCAGCAAGATGCACCTTAATGGAATGGACATTAAGGCCAGACTGCGCCAAATGTAAAAGGTAAGGAAGGATGACATCTTCCTTGCAGGTCGTAGGATCATGGTTCTTAGACTGGCACCAGATACAAAACCTCTTCCACTTATAGGCATACGACGTCCGAGTGGAAGGTCTCTTAGACTCCTTCAGTATGTCCATGCAATCATCGGGCAGATTCAGATGGCCATATTGCACTATCTCAGGAGCCATGCCGCCAAACTCAAAGACGAGAGGTTGGGGTGCAACATCCGTCCCCCGAACTTCGTGAGAAGGTCCGGCCTGCACGGCAACCGAATGTGAGGAAGGAGAGACCGGTGAAGTAGGTCCGTGAACCACCACTGCCTGGGCCACTCCGGGGCGATGAGAATCCTCCGAGCTCTAGACCGGGCCAGCTTGATGAGCACCGCCGGAATCAGGGGAATGGGGGGAAAAGCGTACAGAAAACTGTTCGTCCAGTTGATCCATAACGCATTCCCCAGCGTCCCTTGCTGGAAGTACCTGGAGGCGAAGTCTCTGCACTTGCTGTTTTTGGCGGTGGCGAACAAATCTACGTCTGGAGTTCCCCACCTTGCGAAGACTTCTCCTAGTACTTAGTCGTTTATGACCCATTCGTGGTTTTCCTGGAGCAGTCTGCTCAGTGCGTCTGCCTGAACATTCTGCACACCTGGTAGATGGGTGGCCGTTATCGTCAATCCTCTGGCCAGGAGCCAGTGCCAGATCGTCTGCGCCTCCTGTGACAGAGTGCGCGATCTCGAGCCCCCCTGCTTGTTGAGGTAATACATCGTGGTGGTATTGTCCGTCTGTACAAGCAGAGAGTTGGTCCGGAAGGACGGAAGAAAGGCCTTCAGCGCCAAGTGAACAGCCCTGAGTTCCAGGAAATTGATGTGATACGTGGCCTCCATCGGTGACCACGTGCCTTGAATCTGTAGAGTCCCGGAGTGCGCTCCCCATCCCAGAAGAGACGCATCCGTCACGACAGTCTGTGTGGGAATGTCCTTGTGAAAGGGTACCCCTCTGAGGAGATTCTCCGCCGAACACCACCACTTCAGAGACTGAAGAGCATGCAGCGACAGTCGAATCTTGTCGTCCCAAGATCCTTTCCTCTGATCCCTCTGGTCCTCCAAGCACTCCTGCAGCGGTCTCATGTGCAGCCGTGCGTGTGGCGTCAGGAAGATACAAGAGGCCATCGATCCCAGTAGAGAAGACACCGTCCTCACTGTCGTAGATGGAGTCGTCATAAGACCCTGAGCCTTCCGAAGGAGTGATAATCGTCGCTCTTCCGAAGGAGACACGCTTGCTGACAGCGTATTGATGGAGGCTCCCAAGTACTGTATGCATTGGACCGGAGTCGGGACAGACTTGGCCATGTTGATGTGCAGTCCCAGCTTGTTCAAGAGAACGCACGTCTTCTGGAAGTGTGCTCGCGCTTCCGAGAAGGAGGATGCCTTGATCAACCAATCGTCCAAGTACAGGTAGACGAACACCTTGTGCTTCCTCAGGTGCGCTGCTACCACCGCCATGCACTCCGAGAACGTTCTCGGCGCAGACTTCAGTCCGAATGGGAGTACTGTGTATTGATAGTGATTGGTGCCGACTTGGAACCGCAGGAACTTCCTGTGTTTGTGTGCAATGGGCACATGGAAGTAAGCATCCTGTAGGTCTATAGCGCATAGCCAGTCTCCCTGTTGCAACTGAGGGTAAATCTGATGCAACGACAGCATGCTGAACTTTTCTCTGCGAATCCATTTGTTTGCCTGTCGCAAATCCAGAATGGGCCTGAACTCGTTCTTGTCCTTCGTGCGAACCAGAAAGAACCGGGAGTACAGACCTCTTCCTCTCTGAGCCCGAGGTACGTCTTCTATCGCCCTTTTCCTCAACAGGACATCCGCTTCCGCCTGAAGCTCGCGCAGTTGAAACTGCGAGCTGACCGGGGGAATAGCTGGAGGAGGGCTGGTGAACCGAAGACTGTATTCATTGCAAACAATATTCACCACCCACTTGTCCTGAGTAATTTTTCTCCACTCTGCCAGAAAAAATTGGATGCTTCCCCCTACCGGAGTGGGTAACGGATCCGGGGGAAGTAAGTTCCTAGGGCCTAGACCCAGCCTGGCCCTTGGGCGCCGGAGCCGACTGCTGGCCTCCCCTGCCCTTCTGGCGCTTCTGGAACGGCTTACGGAACTGCTGTTGCTGTTGCGAGTGCCCCGAAGCCTGTCCTCGCCCTCGGCCTTGTCCGCCGAACCGCCGTTGGAAGGGGCGGTACTGCTTCTTGGTCTCTTTGGGCTTCTCCAGGCCCACAGCCGTCAGCGTTTCGGCCTCCGCCTTCATGCGGGCCATTTCATCATCCGCATGCTTCCCGAAGAGGGTCTCACCGGAGAACGGCAGATTGGCCACCCTCTGCTGTGCGTCCGGTTTCAGGGACGTAAGCCGGAGCCATGCGTGGCGCCGTTGGTTGATTCCGTGGCAAAATCCGTGAGCCGCCAACAGGGAAGAGTCCGCTGCCGCGCTGATTATCTGGTTGGCCACCAGCATCCCCTCACTCAGGACTTCCATGAAGTCTTCACGCTGCTCCCGAGGTAAATGCTCCGCAAAGCGCTCGAGGGAGTCCCAGAGGGCGCGGTCGTATCGGCCCAACAGAGCCATGGCACTCGCCGCTTTCATGGAGGTGGCGGAAGTTCCACAGACTTTTCTCCCCGCCGAATCCATCCACCTTGACTCCTTGTCCGGGGGAACCGTGGAGGACGGAGTGGTGGCATGCTGCTTGCGGGCCGCCGTGACGATGACAGAGTCAGGCGGAGGCTCCGTTCTCAAAAAGGCCGGATCCGAGTCGGGAGCCCGGTACTTCTTTAGTAATCTTGATGGAGCCGCCCTCGTCACCGCCGGGGTGAGAAACAGAGCCATAGCCGGTTCTTCCAGGCCCGGCACCAGAGGCAGGGGAGGACGAGACAGGTGCTTTTGATGAAGAGTCTCGAAAATGACCGACGTCTTCGGAGTAGGCACCGTCAGGGATATGCCTAGCTTCGCAGTGCCCCTCAACAGGACGTCCTGAAACGCCACCAGGTCATCTATCGGGGACACTCTGGTGTCCGGTGACCCCGATAGGGTAGGGGAATAATCCCTGGTCCCAGAGGACCTCGTGTGTGAGCGAGATTCGCGCCTCCTACGGCGGTGTCTCGATCTCGTGGATGATCTGCGCCGCGATCTCTCCTTCCTCCCAGAGCGAGAGCGAGACCTGCCAGCTCGTGGGCGCTCCTTCGGTTTACGTGGAGGGGTCTTCCTTGGTTCCTCACGGGGTTTCGTCGGTTCCTCCCGGGGTTTCGGTTTTGGAGTCCCCTTAGGAGGAACAGGCAGGGACGGCAGGGAAGTGGACCTCGGAGGAGGAACCTTCGGCTGCGGGGTGGGCCCATGCGGAGGGACCGGAGGTGGAGGAGGATCTCCTGAAGGCAGTGGCGGTTTGGGTGGAGGGTCCTCCTTAGGAACAGGGGGAGGAGTCGGAGTCCTGGGCCGAGAAGGCGTGTACACTTCCGAGTACACCGAGCCCGGTGACTCCTTAGGCGAAGGGCGCGGAGAGCCAGCCCCATCAGCAGACGACCGCTTCCTCTTGCGTCCCCCACTGGAAGCAGCGTGACTCCTGGGACTAGAATCCCTTTTGCGCCGTTTTGGAGAGGGTGACCGACTCCTCGACGCTGACCGCTGTCTGCTGGATGCAGAGCGACGCTTCTCCGGCGTCGAACGACGCTTCCTGGACTCCGGCATCGATCGCCGTCTCCTCGGCGTCGACCCTCTTCTCCTCGGCGTCGACCGTCGACTCCTCGACGTTGACCTCCTCTTCCTCGACGACTCACGTCGCCCTCTCGACGTCGGGCGTTCCGTCTTCGACGACGAACGCCGCCGTCGTCTTGAGCCCCTCGACGTCGATCGGCGGTGTCGCCTCGACGGCGATCGACTGTGTCGCCTCGACGGCGATCGAAGGTGTCGCCTCGACGGCGACCGACGGTGTCGCCCCGACGGCGAGCGTCGGTGCCGCTTCGACGGCGAGCGCCGATACACGTCACTTTGCCTTCGGCGTCGGTAGGAAGATCTCGACGTCGACGAAGACGATGACGTCGACGGTGGCTTCGACGTCGGCTTCTCCTTTGACGGCGAGCCGCCACGGCGTCTCGACCCAGAGCCCCGGGGAGAAGGGGAGCACGCCGTCATCCCTCTCGACGCCGTCGTCGATGCCATCGACGTCGACGGAGAATGGGACCGTTTGCTGGACTTCCTGCCCCCGGGGAGCCCCCCAGGGGCCTCAGCAGAGGCAGAGGGAACCTTCCCAGGCTGCCCAGACCCACCTGCAGCCCGCAGACGCCTATCCTCCAGGCCAGCCAGCCTGATCTTCAATCTGTCCCTCAGGGTCCGAGCAGAAAGCTGCTGGCAGATGACACAATCCTCAGGGACATGATCTTCTGGAAGGCACACGATGCAGACATCATGGGGGTCACTCTTGGCCTTCTTCCTCTCACATGCTGGGCACTTAACAAAAAGGCCAGGCATTTTGGAGCCCCAAAACGCCTAAAACAGCACAAAAAGGAGAAGAGAACACCAAGAAGTAAACTGCAACACTTTTAGAAATCAAAAGTGCAAAAACAATTCCAATAAACCCTTGAAAAAGGGAGAGCTCAATGCCAGGGTCCTGTAAGCAGGAGCCGGAAAAAAGAACTGAAAGTAGAGGGACCTGCTATGCATTCTGGGATACTGGGAGAAGTTCTGGAAAGTTCTCTTAAAGGCACAGTATCCTATTTAAGCCACATAATGGCAGCCTATGGGGCTTGTCTGTCCCTACCTTCCTCTCTATCATTCCAGAGTCTTTGACTGGGGGAGGCAGGTTTCTCTATGGTAGAAACTGCAGGCTGTTTTATGTGTGGTATTTTTTGGTGGAATTTCTAGTTGAAGTACTGGACAGTGTAGCCTGTGGATGTAGGCTGCATTATTTGTCTTTAAATTCTCTCTTAAGTGTCTTTGCAGTTTCTGCATTATTTTGACAACTTAAGAGATTATTTTTGATTGCCGGGGTCCACGCACATGGGCGGGACTATTCACTAGATTATGACTATACACAGAGATCCCCTACTACAGAACTGGTTCAACACATTTTGGAGACCCATTGGCGATCTTGAGACCAGTAAGGAGTAGTCTGCGAACAGGAGTGTCTGGACCTTCCTGTTTGCCATAAACAGGGTATTATGCTTGTACTGCTCTAGAGTTGTTACCGGGACATTAATGTATAATAGAAAGAAAGTGGAGAAAGAGACACACCCCTGTCTCACCCCCAGGACACTGGAATGGGGTCTGTCAACTCTCCAGCAGGGCCACACCTAACCCACGCATAGTTGTCTAGATGGAGCCTCCTGAACACATCAATCAGATATTTCGTAACCCCCATGTTAGTTAAAGATGCCCACAAGCTCTCCCTGGGAACTAGATTAAAGGCTGACCGAAGGTCAACAAAGAGGCGCCCACCACCAGCGGGACATTCTTCCAGTAGATTAGTTGAAATTGGAGTGCTTGGTCAAGGCTTGTTTCAGCCCTGAAAGAAGCTCGGAGAGGAGTCAATCCTCAATTCAAGCGTGTAACTTGCTCAACAGAATGCAGCTAAAGAGCTGCTGTGAGCGGTCAATAAGGCTAATAGGGGGGTAATTTGACAGGACAGACATAGGACCCTTTTTATAAATTGGGACAATTTCAGCCCCTACTCGGGTCTGTGGTATAATGAACCCAATCATGCTGTTATTGAAGAGAAGCGCAAAATAAGGGCACCAAGTCTCCTGCTCAGCTTTAAACAAGTCCCCAGGCACCTAAACAAGCCCCAGCACTTTGCACAGTGTGATCCAATAAATTTTAACAGCAACTTCACTTGCGGAGATAGGGCTGGGTCCATAATCGATATGGTGGACGAAGCCGCTGCAAGAGGCACAAAATTATTGACATTCCTTTGTCCAATCCCCTGGGGTGGCTGGCCCTTCTGCATGTGTGGCCAAGGTCACACTCTCATTTGGCCTGCCATCCGGAGTCAGCATCTAGCCATTACATGATCTCTTTTGGCCCTGCCCAAAACAGCTGTAAAGGAAGCTCTAGCTTCCTGGATTATAGTGCAGTCCTTGCATCAGAAACACTGTCTGTTGCATTGACCGTATGCTGCTTTAAAAAAAATGTTTTATTGTTGTTCTTGTCATTTGGTTTGGAGACAGAGAGACACAGAGAGAGAGACACAGAGAGAGAGACACAGAGAGAGAGACACAGAGAGAGAGAGACACAGAGAGAGAGACACAGAGAGAGAGAGACACAGAGAGAGAGACACAGAGAGAGAGAGACACAGAGAGAGACACAGAGAGAGAGAGAGAGAGAGACACAGAGAGAGAGAGAGACACAGAGAGAGAGAGACACAGAGAGAGAGAGACACAGAGAGAGAGAGAGACACAGAGAGAGAGAGACACAGAGAGAGAGAGAGACACAGAGAGAGAGAGACACAGAGAGAGAGAGACACAGAGAGAGAGAGACACAGAGAGAGAGAGACACAGAGAGAGAGAGACACAGAGAGAGAGAGACACAGAGAGAGAGGGACACAGAGAGAGAGGGACACAGAGAGAGAGGGACACAGAGAGAGAGGGACACAGAGAGAGAGGGACACAGAGAGAGAGGGACACAGAGAGAGAGGGACACAGAGAGAGAGGGACACAGAGAGAGAGACACAGAGAGAGAGACACAGAGAGAGAGACACAGAGAGAGAGACACAGAGAGAGAGACACAGAGAGAGAGACACAGAGAGAGAGACACAGAGAGAGAGACACAGAGAGAGAGACACAGAGAGAGAGACAGAGAGAGAGACAGAGAGAGAGACAGAGAGAGAGACAGAGAGAGAGACAGAGAGAGAGACAGAGAGAGACAGAGAGGGCGATAGATGGATAGATAGAGGGCGATAGATGGATAGATAGAGGGCGATAGATGGATAGATAGAGGGCGATAGATGGATAGATAGAGGGCGATAGATGGATAGATAGAGGGCGATAGATGGATAGATAGAGGGCGATAGATGGATAGATAGAGGGCGATAGATGGATAGATAGAGGGCGATAGATGGATAGATAGAGGGCGATAGATGGATAGATAGAGGGCGATAGATGGATAGATAGAGGGCGATAGATGGATAGATGGAGGGCGATAGATAAATGGAGGGCGATAGATAAATGGAGGGCGATAGATAAATGGAGGGCGATAGATAAATGGAGGGCGATAGATAAATGGAGGGCGATAGATAAATGGAGGGCGATAGATAAATGGAGGGCGATAGATAAATGGAGGGCGATAGATAAATGGAGGGCGATAGATAAATGGAGGGCGATAGATAAATGGAGGGCGATAGATAAATGGAGGGCGATAGATAAATGGAGGGCGATAGATAAATGGAGGGCGATAGATAAATGGAGGGCGATAGATAAATGGAGGGCGATAGATAAATGGAGGGCGATAGATAAATGGAGGGCGATAGATAAATGGAGGGCGATAGATAAATGGAGGGCGATAGATAAATGGAGGGCGATAGATAAAGTGAGGGTGATAGATAAAGTGAGGGTGATAGATAAAGTGAGGGTGATAGATAGAATGAGGCAGATAGATAGATTGGTAAATAGATAGAGAGTGAGGGCGACAGATAGAGGGAGTGCAATAGATGTGTGTGGTTATGTGTGTGGTTGTGTGGGAGGTTGTGTGGGAGGTTGTGTGGGAGGTTGTGTGTGTGGTTGTGTGTGTGGTTGTGTGTGTGGTCGTGTGTGTGTGTAGTTGGGTGTGGCTGTGTGTGTGGTCGTGTGTGCAATTGTGCGTGTGGTGTGGTGTGGTTGTGTGTGTTTGTGTGGGTGTGTGGTTGTATGTGTGTGTGCGGTTAGAGAAGGATGTATGTGGAAGAGAGCAGCAGATCAGCACAGGAGAAGAGAACAGGGAGTTAGAGAAAGAGGTGGGTGGAAGAGAGCAGCAGATCAGCAGGGGAGAAGAAAACATGGAGTTAGAGAAGGAGGCGGCGGAAGGAAACAGCAGATCAGCACCAGAGAAGTGAACAGGGAGTTGGAGAAGGGGGCGGGGTGGAAGAGAACAGCAGATCAGAACGGGAGAAGAGAAGAGAACAGGGAATTAGAGAAGGAGGTGGGTGGAAGAGAGCAGCAGATCAGCAGAAGTTAACAGGGAGTTATAGAAGGAGGTGAGGTGGAAGAGAGCAGCATATTTGCAGAGCAGAAGAGAAAAGGGAGTTAAAGAAGGAGGCGGGGTGGAAGAGAGCAGCAGAACAGCACGGGAGAAGAGAACAGGGAAGTAGAGAAGGAGGTGTGGTGGAAGAGAACAGCAGATCAGCACGAGAGAAGAGAACAGGTAGTTAAAGAAGGAGGCGGGTGGTAGAGAACAGCAGATCGGCGCAGGAGAAGAGAACCAGGAGTCACAGAAGGAGGCAGTGGAAAAGAACATCAGATCAGTACAGGAGAAGAGAACAGGAAGTTAGAGAAGGAGGCGGGGTAAAAGAGAACAGCAGATCAGCACCGGAGAAGAGAAAAGGGAGTTAGAGAAGGGGGCGGGTAGAAGAGAGCAGCAGATCAGCACGGGAGAACAGAAGGAGGTGGGGTGGAAGAGAGCAGTAGTTCAGCACAGGAGAAGAGAACAGGGAGTTAAAGAAGGAGGTGGGTGGAAGAGAACAGCAGATCAGCACAGGAGAAGAGAACAGAGTCACAGAAGGAGGCGGGTGAAAGAACAGCAGATCAGCACAGGAGAATAGAACAGGGAGTTAGAGAATGAGGCGGGAGGAAGAGAACAGCAGATCAGCATGGGAGAAGAGAACAGGGAGTTCGAGAAAGAGGCGGGTGAAAGAGAACAGGGAGTTGGAGGCGGCATGGAAGAGAGCAGCAGATCAGCTCGGGAGAAGAGACGAGAACAGGGAGCTAGAGAAGAAGGCGGGTGGAAGAGAGCAGCAGATCAGCTCGGGAGAAGAGAACAGGGAGTTAAAAAGGAGGCGGTGGAAGAGAAAAGATGATCGGCACAGGAGAAGAGAACAGGGAGTTAAAGAATGAGGTGGGGTGGAAGAGAGCAGCTGTGCAAGCTCTACGTTATTCAATGGTGGGAAAAAGTGTGATTAGACGGGACACAGAGCGCGCCAGCACCTGCATAATCAACAAGATTTATGTTGCTACTATGATATACTGGATTTTGCTGGGTACACAATTATGTCTGAAGGAAGACCCTGAGCCCCGTATGATATTTCAAGCTCTGAGGTGTTCGTGATCAACATAGTAAGCCAGAACATATATACTTTTCCTTGTTTACAATTTCTCTGGGTCAGATTTAACATATAAAAGTACCAATAGACTTGCAGACTCCGCTTCTCGTCATTCCCTTGCCTCCCTATTTATGGCATCCACGAGAATTTTCAATTTCTTGCACTGGCCCTTCTGATATAATATATGTAATTAGTCCTGTGAATTTGATACATGCCGTACAGCTAACTACATGGCACTCTGACAACCCAGACCGTTTTTACCATTATACACCTGCTAGAGAAATCATTGTGAACAATGTGGTTACCATAAAAATGAGAATGGGCACATAATTGCATTTGCTCCCACCAGCAGTTCTAGAAACATCACGACAGTAAGCTGAACAGATGGCACTGGAAGATATGCGCTATACGAACGCTGCTTACAAAACATAACTGTACACATTTTAGTACGAAATAGTCAGCCCTTTTCTCCAAAATGACTGGCACTCCTCTCCTGAAAGTAGTGAATGAGCAGACTCCGAGCTGGTGTGAAGTCTTCAAACAGCGGTCTGCATGAAAGCAGAGTAATGACATTCTACTATACTAACAACTGCACCAGTGAACCGAATTATACCACACTGCTACCCCCACGACCCGCCAATTACGGTGTTGTTGCAATTGGTTAACGCTAAGGTACCAACTGCGTGACCTAACCTCGGAGTCCGAAGCCAGAAATTCAGCAGAGTCTATCAATGGTGGGTTGATATAGAAAAAAACATCAATGAGAGAATGAAAAAGAAAAAAATTAAAGAGAAAAATAAATAAGATGAGCAAAGACGGAGAAGACAGACAAAATATGTTGCGACAAATGGAATAAAAAATTCAACGCCACTGAGTTACGTACAGTAAATTGAAAGAATTAATGAATTAAAATCACAATGGGAGAAGGATAAAACATGACATACCGATGTTGTGTTGGGGGAAAATAACATTAGCTTAACAAGCTCTCTGCATTGCGTGGCAGTGGGGTGGGGGAGCAGGTGAGCGGCGTTCCTTTGAAGTCGAAAGGGTGGGAGCCAACGAGCATATGGGGTGTGAGCGAGAAGTGAGTCCAAGCGCGTGCTGCCGAAGCTTCGCGCTTTAATGCCTCACATGCATTGGGGAGAATCCGCACCCCAAATCCCTCTTGGTAGGATTGCTGGTGGCCCTCTATATGTCTCAACAGCAATGCGCATGCGCATTGGCAGGCGAGACCTAAAAAAAGGACGGGGAGTGAGAACATTGGAAACAGCCAGGGCATGGGTAGCATTGGTGGAGCTTCTAAAGCACCCAGAGGAGGAAAGGGATGACAGCTTAATAGTGGAGGCCCCTGACAATGCAGATTGAACCTCACACCCTAAAATTCAGCTGATTTCCAAATGTCGACACGAGCACACCGAGTTAAAGTATTATATGGTTTCACCAATAAGTAAGGGGTTACTGGAGATGGCATTAGAGCACCCGGAAAATTTCCACTCCACAACAGAAAGCAATTGACTCTTATGCCCAAGAATTTTTGATTCATTAGATTTGTAATCAGAAGTCTATTATTATTGAATGACTGTTTTAAAACCCAATAAAATCTGTTAAAAAAAAAAAATGTCTAAACCCCACAAACCTTCACAGTTCCCCCCCAGGGAATCATGGCTTCTCAAGGCAGCCGAAAACTCTGGGTGAAAATGCTGGCATAAATGGGGAATAACCAGGGGAAGGGAGGGTGAAAAGTGATGTATCCATTTCCCCTGGTTAGCTCCTTTTCTTAGTAGACCCTCAGGGTCCAACTTGTAATGGTGCTGTTCCCTTGGCCCAAGGGTTTCCCATACTGACCATTAATGGTAACTACGGGAGCCAGAATTACCAGCCCCATCCTTGGGATGTAGTAATGAGGTCCACAGTATGTTAACCGAGAGGCAGCAGCAGTTTGATTTTTCCTCATGCGCAGAGCGGTTACATCACAACAGCAGCAGCAAGTCCACGTTCTGAGGCCACTCTGCCATTGATGGGGTGTGCCGGAGACATGGTGGCAAACAAGCCCGTTACAAGAGCCACTTGCACTCAGTTTATGCAAGTCGATGGGCCTTGGCCTTGGCGGTTGATGCCTGTACCTTTGGCATCTACCAAACACAGCTCCTTGCATGCCTTTACTGTAGATTTTAGCACTGACAACCTACATGAATTTTCTAATAAAGTTCAGCAGTGCTGAAATCTGAAAAGTTTCAGTGCCCAGCATGCTCACATCGAACATTCAAGGTTGCAAAGTCAATGAAATGAGTTAAAGGTTTTATTGCCTAGTAATTACATAGAACATGCTCTATAAAATGCAAAATTAATACAGCTAAGTAGCATTTGTTTTGCATACAAACTGCTATTAGTATGACATGGCAGCACATTTCGGTAGCATGTGGTATAACTTTCCAAATGTTTCCAAGACTGAGTCAATCTCTCCATCATAACGTTCCAGCAGGTATTTCTCAGTTTAATCAAATTGCACTCGCCAAGCAGTTTCTCACCTCCACGGGTTAGAATACAGTGATGAAATACTTAGTAGCCGTTGGTGCTTCAGGACCGTCACTAGGGGGAGCAGTCAGAGTTTTTAACTCTAGACTCTGTTCTTTCAGGACCCCTATTGTGCTTTTTAGGTCGAGGACCTAAAGGCTGCGCTTGCGCAGTCTCCGGTCGGAGATTTAATGTTTTTGAGTACGGGGCTTGAACCCCCCTCTCTCCTCCATTGGCTGGCTTCCTAAACGGAGGCCAGCCATTGGAGGAGAGGGGCATCACTCCAATCAAGCCCCGTCTCTTTCGGATTCGGGGGCGTGTTTTTGGCGTTCTTTCCACCTGTGACGTCATCCGTCACTCAGAAACCAAGAACACGCCCCCGAATCCGAAAATTTTAGGATGTTTGCGGCCGCCTTTTTTTTTCTTGTTTTTGTTCCTTTTACAGGTCTCCCCCGGCCCGTGGCCGTTCCGTGCAGCGTCGTGCAAGGAGTGTTTTGCCCGATATGCATGCGGCTGTTTGCGGGTCTCAGGTAAGCCATCTTTTCTCTGTTTGTTGTCTTATGCTTGTTTTTTGTTCCTTTTACAGGTCTCCCCCAGCCCGTGGCCGTTCCGTGCAGCGTCGTGCAAGGCGTGTTTTGCCCGGTATGCATGCAGCTGTTTGCAGGTCTCAGGTAAGCCATCTTGTCTCCGTTTGTTGTCTAATGCTTGTTTTTGTTCCATTTACAGGTCTCCCACGGTCCGTGGCCGTTCCGTGCAGCGTCGTGCAAGGCGTGTTTTGCCCGGTATGCATGCGGCTGTTTGCGGGTCTCAGGTAAGCCATCTTGTCTCTGTTGTCTAATGCTTGTTTGATATATCAATTATGAGGCAGGTAGTGTGAGCCTCCACTAGGCCTACCTGCAAGTATACCCCAGGACATTAGTCGTATTTCAAACAGGTACTCATGCTACCAGAGAGGGGCCCCGTCTCACGTGTGTCCCAGCTCCCCAAAAGCCCTGACGGGTCTGGGTCATGTTCAGACATCAGTGAGCTCTAGCTGCCTCTGTCGCCTGGCCCGCTCTTGCTGGTAGGTTAAGGTGGGTCAGAAAGCTCTTTGTGGTGTGTGCCAAGCTGAAATTGATAATATATTACTAATCCACAGAGCAATAGCCCTGGCACAGTGACACAAAGGTGGATCACAGCATGCTCCTTATTCCGATGGCCTTTAATGTTGTTACTCTCCTTAACCCTCTGTATGCCAACGTGCCATCTCGATGAGATAGGGATGGAGACTATGGGGCCTAGAGTTTGAAGCCTCCAGTCTAACAGCCTGGTTTCCTGTCCTTTGCCTTGGGCAGTCAATGGCAAGCAAAGCTTGGGTTGCCATGCATCACTCTAGGCAAACACAAGTCCCTGCAACCTGAATTCTCAACTCAGCTACACACACACACACAACTGAAGCAAACACACAGCACCCAGTACAGTAATTGCAGAAGAGAAACAGTAGACCTAATACAGCCCAGACCTACTGCCTTTGTCAATGTTTGGTACTTTCTGGTTTGGCTAATCAGAGCAATAGTATAATAAAAAGTAGGCACATGGCAGCAAATTACATGAAATGTTAAATCTCCATGCTCGGTTGAAGGGCGCATCCATTTGGTTTCCAGGCATGCACCACTGCACCCAGGTATTAGCACGCAGTTAGGCACACTGACCCTCAACATAAAAGGAAAGAAATTGCTCTCGCATTCTTGAAGCATGAATAATCTTGGACTTAAATGCCGGGCTGCATATGCTGATAATTCTCCCCAAACATGCATACACTTAAAACAAACTGCGCCTCGGAATACAAAATTCTAAACTGCGTCGGGTAACTGACTGAAAAGGAACCTGGGGGGAGAGGGGTCATAATGCCAACCTCAGACGGTCAAAGACTGCGTGATGTAAAACTCTCAGCTCCCTGAGAAGACGTTGAAGACTCGCTAAGGCTTCTGCTGCTTTCTGCGAGCACACTGCCGTGCTATCAGAAGGAGAAGGCGGTGTAACAAAGGCCCCGCAGCGGTAAAAATATGTTTACATTTTGACATGAGTGGAGGGACGGGGTCTGCAGAGATGTTTTAAACCCTTCTTTTCGAGTCGTGGAGTGGCCTTGAAGGGGATCGGTTCAAGGGAAGGCGCAGGCCTTACGAACCAGCACAGCCTGAATAAATGGATAAAAAAAAAAAAGAAGCTCGTGAGTGTGGTGCTGCGCACGGGCGCCTTTCCTGCCATATGCTTTGAATTAATTGAAAGCATATGTCAGGAAATGCGCGTAATAGACACCAATTGGCTAGGGGCGGAGCTATGCGCCCGCCTCTGGCCTATTGGTTTCTACCTGACAAAACAGCAAGCACTGAAAGGCCAATAGCAGGCCGCAAATGGACACTCACACGCACGAGCCTGAGGAATGTGAGGAATTTGCAGGTCCAGATTTCAAATTCCTGCAAGAGGGCTTTTCACTTCGCTCGCTCTAAAAAGAGCTAGAAGACTCTGCCAAGGAATCATGTTCACACCAACCGTTTGCATACTGTGGAAGGGGAACGACACATACCTCAACTGAGAGACACCCGAGTGAGGGTTCCTCGGGTTCTAATCCTCCTGCGTCTCTGACGACCAGGAGTCCTTCTCCTTTGTTTCCCCTGCAGGCATGCAACCAGCGGATCGGACCCAGACCCGTCCCGGGAACGGAACCTCACGAGCACCCTGACCCCGGAAGTCCCGAACCGGAAGCAGCCTACCGGGAAACCGGAAGTCCCACCCCCATCCTAGGACCCGGAACTACAAAAGACGACGACGAAGAGAGGAGAGCGTTCCCGATAGCCGACTCGTGGCAGGAGACAGCGCGCAGAGAACCATCGAGGGAGAGCGAAAGGAGTGCGAGGATCGAAGGCGGAGAGTTGGAGGACGTCTGGACCGAGGAGTAGTGGAGTCCTCAGGAGGTGGCTGGAGAGCGGCCGTAACTCGCGGGAGAGTTACGGCGGGGCACGTGAGTACCGTGTTACCGTCTCCGTGTCCCCACTTTGTAGAAACCTGTAAATATTTGTATAGAGCTAGACCACACTGTTAGAGCACCTTTGCACTGTATATAATAGACTTTAGAGACACTGCACTTGTAAATCTTGTATCATATTCCCTACACACCCACCCCATCACGAGAGCACCTCTCTTCTACCCTCCCCACACCTCTTTGTCCCCCCCCCCATCTGTATCCCTATCCGTTCCCCTCCTCACGGTTCTCTCTTGTCCCGCGCGGCCTTGGTGTTGGTACCGGTACCGGAGAAGTCTATACTAAAAGGACTAACCCCTGCTTCTCTGTTTTCCCTCCGAGGTCATCCCAACGCCCGGAAGACGTGAAGACCTCTGGAAGATCCACTGGCCCGTATACACCTAGGAGCCGAACACAGCTTCACCCCTGAACTCTATATATATATATATATATGCTCACGTACTTTTGTCAGACAGAACAATAAAAGAGCTACCATAGCCCAATATATACGGCCTCCACGCCTGTTATTCCGGCCCGCAGCAACCCACAGACCACACCTGGTGTCAGAAGTGGGATCCGGAAGCATGGAGGCCGCCGTGAAGCAACTCGCAGAAAGCCAGGAACTCCTTGGGAAGATGATGGAGCGGTTTCTTAAAACCGCCGAGGATGATCGAGGCCAGCTGCACGATGTCCTGAAAGACCAGGGCACCGCTCAAGACCGAGCCCTTGGGAAGCTAGTTGACGTCATGGGGCAATCGAGACCCGCGACTGCATTACCCTCGGTGGTATTACAGAAGTACGTTCCAGGAGAGGATCCGGACTTCTTTTTTATGAACTTTGAGCGCTTGGCTGAGGCCGCTGCTTGGCCCGTTGACCGCTGGAGCCACTACCTTGGGCCACTTCTGACGGGCGAACTCCAGGCGGCGTTCCAACAGGCCAATATTCAAGGGCAGACCCCGTACCAGGACATTAAAACGTGCATCCTTGAGCGACTTGGGATTGACGATGAGACCTACAGGACAAGACTGCGGCAGGCACGTGAAGGACCGCAGGAAACCCCCAGGGCCTTGTCGTTCCGCATCCAAGACCTCACCAACCGCTGGCTGAAGCCCGCCACATCCACCAAAGACGAAATACTTGCCAAAATTTACCTGGAACAATTTTTGGCCTCCCTACACCCAGCTACGCAGAAGTGGGTCCGTCAGCACTCGAGACTCACTTTAGACACCGCTGTTGAGATTGCAAGTGCCTTCAGCCGGGCACAGGACTTTCAGAAGAAGGACGAACCTCCTGCACGAACAATCCATGGAAGCCATCCTCGACCCCCGAGGCCGTTAGTACCCCGAAAACCGGAGCCTATTCCTTTTGTTCCCTTTCCGGTGACCCCAAGACCAAACCTTCCTGGCCCTCAATGCTACCATTGTGGGGGTTATGGACATATAGCACGGTTCTGTCCACAAAAGGAAGAACCGATGGAGGTCGGCCTAACTCGGAACTATGTGTGTCTCACCCAGGAGGCTAGTCCACCTCCCTTCCGGTGTCCGGTAAGGATCGACGGACATCCAATGATGGCTTTAGCTGATTCAGGTTGTCGGCAAAGCGTGTTACGGCCGCAAGAAATGCCCAATCCTGTGGGGCCGATGACTGGCACCGTAGATATCCAATGCGTACACGGTGATACCCGGAGATATCCCACCACCCGGGTACAGGTACAACAGTACTCTGGAGAACGTAGTCCCCTTAATGTGGGCCTAGTACCCAACCTGCCGGAACAGGTAATCTTGGGCAGTGATTACAGCGGACTACCCCGACTGTTATACGACGCCACAAACTCCTTGGAGAAATGGTGGTCCGAGGCTCCTTTTTCCCGAAACCCTCCTCCTGTAGAGCCCGCAACCAAGGTCCCGAAGACAAAAGGGCAAAAGAAGAAAGAGAAAAGGACATACGCCACTGCCTATCCTGTTCAGGTGGACCCGCATCCTTGGGAAAATGACCGAGAGTTCCGTGCAGCGCAACACGAAGACCCAGTATTACAGGACGCCTGGGGACGAGCCCTTGAAAATGAGGATCCCTTGCACGTATGTCCCTATTTCTTTAAACGAAACGGTCTATTGTATAGGAAAGGTGGACCCCAACAAGAACCACAGCTGCTCGTTCCCGGTCCCTTTCGCGAGAAAGTACTGTTCTTAGCACATAGTCATTTGTTAGGAGGGCATTTCGGGGACGACAAAACAGGACAAACGATACTGGAAAAGTTCTATTGGCCGGGCGTACACAAACAAGTGAGCCAATACTACAAAGAGTGTCCGGTCTGTCAAAAGAACAGTCGATACCGGCCTCCAAGAGTACCCCTTCAGCCGCTCCCCCTCATTGATGTCCCTTTCACTAGGGTGGGGATGGACCTGATAGGCCCCATGTTACCCTCAAAAAGTGGATGTCGGTATGCTCTCGTTCTAGTGGACTACGCCACTCGGTTTCCGGAGGCCGTCCCATTAAAACATCCCACCACTCAGAACATTGCGAGAGCCCTGGTAACCATCTTTACCCGAGTGGGTTTTCCCCCGAGAGATATTAACGGACCAGGGTACCCCGTTTGTTTCGTCTCTCATGCGTCCGGTGTGTTCGCAACTGGGTATAAGACAAATAAGAACCTCTGCCTATCACCCCCAGACCGACGGACTTGTAGAACGGTACAATGCGACCCTAAAGACCACTCTCAAGACATTGCTGGGACTGGAAAGCCGTCGCTGGGAGGAAATGCTTCCTTTGGCCCTCTTCGCTATCCGCTGCAAGGTCCAGAGCAGCACAGGGTACTCTCCCTATGAACTCCTCTACGGAAGACCCCCGAGAACCCTCCTAGATATGGCTCGGGAAGCTTGGGAAGCCGAGCCTGACCGTACCCGACCTCTGCCTGAATATGTTGCCAACCTTAAGACTCATCTGGGCCAGATTAGGGAAATAGTGAGGCAGAACCTATTGACCGCCCAGGCCACACATAAACGGCAATACGACAGGGGAGCCAAACCCAGAACCTTCGTTCCCGGAGACCTAGTGCTACTCCTCCTACCCTCATCCGATCACAAACTACTGGGACAATGGCAGGGCCCTTATCCGGTAACGAAACAGGTAACCCCTGTTACCTATGAAATTGAACTAGACCCTATCCGTAAACAGAGACAAATCTACCACATAAATTTGCTCAAGAAATGGGAGGGGCCCCAACCCGTGCTCTCCAGCATGCCCAACCCAGGGGATCCACTCTTCATAAGTTGTGTTGACCCGGAGCTACCGCCAAACAAAAGGCAAGACCTCAGGAATATCCTGTCACCCATACAAAAGGTGTTTTCCACTTCTCCGGGACACACCACAGTTATCGAACATGCGATACATACAGAACCTGGAAAAGTCGTGAGACAACGTCCCTATCGCGTCCCAGAAGCCCGCCGTAAAGTCATCCAAGAGGAAACACAAGAGATGATGAAAATGGGCATTATCGAGCCATCAGTTAGTTGCTGGAACTCACCCATCGTTCTTGTTCCTAAACCCGATGGCTCCACAAGATTTTGTATTGACTTCCGGGAAGTCAATAAGGTATCAAGTTTTGACACGTATCCGCTACCCCGAGTAGATGAAATGATTGGACGGGCTCGCTAGATCAGCACGCTGGATCTCTGTAAGGGATACTGGCAAATCCCCATGAAGAGTGAGGATAAAAAGAAAACGGCGTTCTCTACGCCGGACGGACTATTCCAGTTTAGAGTTATGCCCTTCGGGCTTCACGGGGCCCCAGCAACCTTTCAACGGGCTATGAACATTGTCCTGCAACCACATGCCCAATACGCAGGAGCTTACCTTGACGATATAGTCATTTATAGCAATGACTGGCCTGAACACCTGTCCCACCTGGAACGAGTGATCACCTCTCTGGGTGAATATGGGTTCACCATTAACCCTGGTAAAACCACTCTTGCGGCACAAACAGTGAAGTACCTGGGTTACCTCCTCGGGAAGGGGGTCATACGACCTCAAGATAACAAAATAAAAGCCATCCAGTCAATACCCTTCCCCCAAACCAAAAAGGACCTCCGGGCCTTCCTTGGACTTTTAGGATGTTATCGGAGGTTCATCCCAAACTTTTCTCAGATTGCAGTACCCCTGACCGATCTCCTAAAGAAAAGCCCTGGAACAGAAACCCTACTACGACAACCCTCCCCTCAGATGTTGACAGCTTTTCAGGATCTGAAAAATGCACTGTTGTCTGAGCCAGTTCTCATCAGTCCTGATTACACACAACCCTTCATTCTCCAGACTGACGCCTCAGAACAGGGACTGGGAGCAGTCCCCTCCCAAAAAGACCAGGCAGGCATAGAGAGGCCTATCCTCTACCTCAGTAGGAAACTCTTCCCCCCGGAGATGAACTACGCGGTAGTCGAGAAAGCAGCCCTAGCCATTAAATGGGCCATTGAGAGCCTGCGTTATTACCTGGAAGGGCGAGAGTTCATTCTGTACACGGACCACGCACCCCTAGAGTGGATGGCACGCAATAGGGGACATAATGACAGAGTGCTACGCTGGTTTCTATCCTTACAGCCCTACAGATTCCAGACATTGCATAGAAAAGGGGCCGAGCAGGGCAATGCCGACTACCTGTCCAGATATCCCCCACCATCCACCCCCACAAGAAGGATAGCTAGGGAAAGGGGATGTGGAAGGGGAACGACACATACCTCAACTGAGAGACACCCGAGTGAGGGTTCCTCGGGTTCTAATCCTCCTGCGTCTCTGACGACCAGGAGTCCTTCTCCTTTGTTTCCCCTGCAGGCATGCAACCAGCGGATCGGACCCAGACCCGTCCCGGGAACGGAACCTCACGAGCACCCTGACCCCGGAAGTCCCGAACCGGAAGCAGCCTACCGGGAAACCGGAAGTCCCAACCCCATCCTAGGACCCGGAACTACAAAAGACGACGACGAAGAGAGGAGAGCGTTCCCGATAGCCGACTCGTGGCAGGAGACAGCGCGCAGAGAACCATCGAGGGAGAGCGAAAGGAGTGCGAGGATCGAAGGCGGAGAGTTGGAGGACGTCTGGACCGAGGAGTGGTGGAGTCCTCAGGAGGTGGCTGGAGAGCGGCCGTAACTCGCGGGAGAGTTACGGCGGGGCACGTGAGTACCGTGTTACCGTCTCCGTGTCCCCACTTTGTAGAAACCTGTAAATATTTGTATAGAGCTAGACCACACTGTTAGAGCACCTTTGCACTGTATATAATAGACTTTAGAGACACTGCACTTGTAAATCTTGTATCATATTCCCTACACACCCACCCCATCACGAGAGCACCTCTCTTCTACCCTCCCCACACCTCTTTGTCCCCCCCCCATCTGTATCCCTATCCGTTCCCCTCCTCACGGTTCTCTCTTGTCCCGCACGGCCTTGGTGTTGGTACCGGTACCGGAGAAGTCTATACTAAAAGGACTAACCCCTGCTTCTCTGTTTTCCCTCCGAGGTCATCCCAACGCCTGGAAGACGTGAAGACCTCTGGAAGATCCACTGGCCCGTATACACCTGGGAGCCGAACACAGCTTCACCCCTGAACTCTATATATATATGCTCACGTACTTTTGTCAGACAGAACAATAAAAGAGCTACCATAGCCCAATATATACGGCCTCCACGCCTGTTATTCCGGCCCGCAGCAACCCACAGACCACACATACATTCGCATATATCCCACTAACGATAACACCTAACTCCTATTAATATAATTTACTGCAAAAAAACTGAAACACATGCATGCAATTGTTTCCTTGGGAGCAAAGGACTAATTCCAAAAACGAATAAATAACCACTCATCTTGGGCCCTAAAGTACTGTGCAGCCAGCTGCAATGCGCTTCAACACGTCGTCAGGGGTAGTATGCGTTAAACAATACAATTACATTATAATAAAATATATTACTTCCAAGGGCTTAAAGAGATCGTCATGGCAAGCTCTCACTAGGTGGGATTATTATATAAATAGATGAAAATACTACTTTACTTGTAGGCACTTTAGCCCACTGAAACGCATTCACAGTATATATACCCAGGCACTTAGCTAAGATACAAGGGATGTGTAAAAGAAGCTACCTGAAGGAGGTGACCAGGGTACTCTTACTTTAATTTACAGGTCCCAGCCTCAAACAAACACTTTGTGCAGCGACATCGACCAGTTGGTACAAAACAATTAATCAGTAAATATCTGGCAGATAATACAGGATAGTGAAGTAAAGATAAAAGCAAAACTTTATGAAATGCTGACAAAAGATATTCACGGCCTGTCTAGGTAAGCTAAAAACAAATTCTGATTAATCACCAACTGATAACCTAGCCCAGCAGAGTGAACATTAGTAAAGACCTAGCTAAATTAAATGGTCACAATGCTGGTGTGTGGTGGAGCACTGGGAAAAAATGGCTGATCAAAATGAATCTCTGGTAAATCTTCCTAGCTGCTATTGGTACCCCAGATAGTCCAACTGACAGATTGCGTCAGAGATGAACATGCAGACGCACACTTTCACTTGGCCCAGGCAGCAGGGCATCACTGCAGGAACTCGATGGGGCAAGAGAAGCCCTGGATGACAACTGCCCCTAGGGAGGTATGCACATAAACAGAGGTAGTTGCTGAGGGAACAAAGATTAGACAAGTATGGGAGGGCGTGAATCATGAGGAAGGCAGCCCCCAGTCTGCTTCCAATGGGCAACCCTGTGCTGACTTCCAAACCAAGAGAAAGAGATAAAGACTCTGCACAATCTCAAAATGATTAAGTATTGTTGGGCTTAGAAATGAAGGCTCAATATGGCGTTTCTCTAGCGACAACACTTCCACTCAAGCTCAAATATGCTGGAAATTCAACTTTTTAGAGCAATAATGAGTCCTCAAAATTAAATTTGTCTTTTATTTATTTTTATTCATTTTATTTAATTATTATTATTTTTTTATTTTTTTCTTAGCTTTGGTACTCATCAGAGGACCACAAATATTTTAAGCATAAAATTCAGTTTTTACACCATTTAAAATTTCTTATGTCAATACAAAGTTAAAAATGGTTTTAAAAATTTGTAAAATTTATGACAAATTCATTTGGGGGAAATTTGCATAAAATGATCAGTTCCTTTGCTGAGTTAATTCTACATTTGACGTATATAGATTGCAAAAACTTTTTCCTTGCCATTACCACTTTTGGATTTGGGCATACAAACATTAAATGCTCTAAGTCCTGCTCTCCGCCATTAGACAAGTTACATATCGAGCTTTCCTTTAAATGCCATTTAGATGTTACAGCTTTGACAGGTAATATGCCGAACTGGAGCAGAACAATCGCTCTCCTTACACCATGAGTTAGGTTAAAAGCTATATACTACTGAGGTTTCTTATATGTTATTGATTCAATAAAATTCTTATATACAGTTAGTTTAGAGCAATGCAAAGAGTCAAGTTCAAAACTAAATCTTGGAGTGTAATGTTTTAAAAAAAGAGCTTCAACTGGGTTGGTGTCCAAGCTAGCAGCAAATTGATGTTAGTCTCTGCTAGCTTTAAAGCTATTGACATGTTCCTAAAAAATTCGCGTTTAGACTAGTCTCGATCAAAGGTCACTGTTTTGAGCAGGGATCGGAGAGTTCCTTCCTCCGCGTGTAGGAGATTGTACGCCCACCTGATAATATAAGCGATTCCTCGAGAATAAGAACTGGTTAGTGAGAACTCGAGGCGGAGAGCTTGTACTGGAACAGCTTGAGACACCTTCATTAATCTCCGTAGTATTTTCCCTTCTTTTAGGTCTAGGAAGCTCCTTAGGAATATATTCCAGGGCATATGATAGTACTGGTGGTATTTTGACGCTGTACACCTTAAGCAGGGAAGAGAAATGCCTGTGTCCCGAGGCTGCATATAACCTTGAGAGAGCTCCCGCATGTACATCGGATTTCCTGGTCAAATTCACAATCTGTGGCCTATTTTGTAGAGTATTAGAAAAAATTCTGCCTAAATAGGTATATTCCTTTACCTCTTCCACCTCTTCTCCCGAGGGTCCAGCAATACTTTAGACTCTTTTTCCTCCCCGAGAACGAGACTATTTTTGTTTTAGTGATGTTAGGGATTAAATAGTTTTCCTCCGTGTATTTATGCAGTGCCTGGAGATTGTTTTGTAGACCAAATGGAGTGAGATCTAATATGATAATATCATCTGCATATAACAGTGTATGTATTTTATGGGAGGCTACCTTTGGTGGAAAATTACGTACTTGCTGGAAACATTGAGGCATGTCACTAAGATAAAGTGAAAACAATAGGGGGGCGAGAAGGCATCCTTGTTTGAGGCCATTAGGGATCGGGATAGGGCTAGTTAAGCCCTTATCCCGCCCCATTTGAACCTGGCACCTGGTGTCTGTGTGCAGAGAGATTAATATTCGTAATAGCTGATCAGGGATACCCATTTTGCTAAGTTTTTTCCAAAGTATTCCTCTGTCCACTCTATCAAACGCGGTCGAAAAATCGATAAAAGCTGCGTAGACAATCTGATATTTAATTGACTTATTTGTCTAAGATGGTTTGCAGCACCGCGATATTGTCCATGACTGAATGCTTTGGCCTAAAGCCTGCCTGGTATAGAGGAATCAGTCCAGACGAAAAGGCCCAGTTTTTAAGTCGGTCCAGGACCTCTGCCGTAAAGATCTTTCCTGTGGCATCCAGAAGAGCTATTGGTCTATAGTTACCAAGTTGAAGTCTAGATCCCTTTTTGTGTATAGGTATAATGATGCTCCCCTTCCAAGACTTCGGGATTTCCCCAGTGCTAAGACTAAGTTAAAAAGGGGGGAAGCGTCCTACTCCATCCTTTGGGGTCGGACTGGAGGACCTTGATTGGAATTTGGTCGGGGCCAGTAGCTCCTGTTGATCTCGCCTTTCTTATGTGCATCTCGATAGAAAAGGGGGTAGATGTTTCACTATTTAAAGATTTAATTTCTGGATTACTAGAGATCGTGTATGCCATTTCTGAGGTGGTATTTGATTTGTATAGATTAGCGATATAGATTTCCCATTCTTTTGGGGGAACCGAGATATCTTGTAGTGCTTTTTTTGTTCCTATTTCTTTGGTGATTATGGACCAATAGGCACGTTGGTTGTGCTGCTTTGCTACTATCTGCAAATCCACCCAGTTTTTATCTTGGACTATTCTCTTGTGTTTTTGTTTTTCCCTCCTGCGTTGGTTCTTTAATTTGTTAATTTCTACATGTCTAGACGATGAACCTTCTAGGAACTGTGCTCTTATCAGTTTATTTAGAAGCTTTGTACTGGTAATTAGCTTTGGATTTTTATTTCGGGACTTTGTAGATCTCGGGTGCTTTAACTTTTACTGCAATTTTTGCGTTAGTTTATTAATAATCATTTCAAAATGTATTATTGGGTTTGTAGAATGCATTGTTTGAAGAAGCTGGTTAGTGTCTATTAGTGTAGTTATCTTATTAAGTGTCGTTAAGTTCCAATAAATCCGCCTTTGCTTATGGTTTACCGTAACTGTACTGTACTTGTACATAATGTGGCTGGTTGGACATTTGTCAAATTTAGTACCATAAGTTTGTAATGCACACATGGACTTCTTATATAATTTATATGTGGCTTATGAACAATTGTTCCCCCTGTCCATTGCCTCTGGGTTTCTGGCTCTTGTTCAATTCAAATCTGCCTTGCCCATCTGAAACAGTTAAAGATCGTGGATTCCTTTTGGATGCTAATCTGTCTTGTGACATGGGTTAATGTTGTAATTTATCTTATCAGTACTTCACCCTTCTTGCTATTAGCCCTTCCTTTGTGTCCTTTCCCATTTAGTGTTCCAGAGTGTTAGGTAGTTCTATGCTCTTGCCTTTCCCAATCATTCTATCTTGTGTCAGTTACGAGTTGGGTCAGCTGGGAAGAGGATTACTTCTGTTATCTGCTCTAATAAACCTCTACGCTGACTTCTACATATTTGCTGTTATCCTGCCTATTTACTTTACAACATTTAGCTGTTGGAGTTTCTTCTGTTATTAGGGTTCCTAGGACTAGTCGACCTCCTTTTTATTTGAATGATTATTTGTGTTGAGCTGACTTCCTTTTATTTTCATTTGCTTTACTGTCTATTTTTAATTTTTATTCTTATTCATTTATTTGTTGAGTTATTCATTTGTTGGGTTACTTAAGGGGATAAGATGTGTTGTAATTTATCTTATCTGTACTTCACCCTTATTGCTATTAGCCCTTCCTTTGTGTCCTTTCCCATTTAGTGTTCCAGAGTGTTAGGTTGTTCTATGCTCTTGCCTTTCCCAATCATTCTATCTTGTGTCAGTTACGAGTTGGGTCAGCTGAGAAGGGGATTACTTCTGTTATCTGCTCTAATAAACCTCTACGCTGACTTCTACAGATTTGCTGTTATCCTGCCTATTTACTTTACAACAGTTAACCATCTCTCTTCCATCTGGTTCTTCTTGATACGGGTGTTGAGAAAAATTCTCCTGCTTCTTCCTTGTTTGGTGTGCCTTGTTTTGATACAGGCGGTCTTAGTCTGAGTTACCAAAACAATACCCCCTGCCCGCCCAAAAGCTAGGGCCAAAGCTGGACCCCTTTGAGTTACCAAAACCATTATATTGTTATTTACTGGGGTGCCCCCACTGAAGTGTTGGCAAGACTCCAGCAGATTTTAATGCTGCTTTGGGTTTGCTACGCTTTGCCTCTTCATTAGTAGCTCTGGATTCCTTACATTTGCTGTCAGTGATTAAACGGATTCACTTTATATCCTTGAGCTTTGGGCACAGAGCACTTTATGGCACAGGGTATATCTATCTTAAAAGGAAATTCTATTATGCCTCTTGTCATAATTTGAGATCTTACAATGGTTCAGCACCAGCATACCCATATAGGTAACAGAGCTCTTTAAGAATTCATTACCATAAATGTTGGTCTTAAGGTTAAGGGCACCACACAAAGCTCACGTAACACTGTCAAGGACAACTAGGAGGAAGAGTAGTCTATTCAAGGAAATAGCCTGAAAAAAAAATAAGTGAATACTACTTCCAACATATCCAAATACTGAAACCGCCTGCATCAACAGCAACATACTTTATAAGCCAATTGAAATTGTTTAAGTCAAATTGCTAAAGAAAATGCCCTAAAACCCACCCACTAAAACCACAACCCGGATGTATGCTCAGCACTCTTCAACAGGACAATTAAAAATCGAATTTTAAGACTGTTAGTCAAAATATTCCTTTATACAAGAATGGGGAGCGAAACAGTGCAGGAAGCACATTCTTCACTAAAAGCTAAACACACACGAAATTTCGGCAGGGGGGGGGGGGGGGGGACGTCCTACGGACCTTTAGCCCTAATTTGTACAGATAAAGATATTCACCAAAGTGATGTCCAACAGAATGGAAAAGGTCATGTTGGTCTTGAAAGATCATGACAATACGAGATTCACCAGAAGTAGAAAACCTCAGGACAACTCCGTATGTGTAGCCTGTTTCGAATAAAAAACATACCCAATCAGTGTGTCCCAGCTCCCCAGGTGAGGCCTGATGCTAAGAAGACACTTGACAGAATGAGCAGGAACTAAACAGAAGCCATAATGGTTCCTTACACAACACTGCATTAAATAGATGTACTTTAATGTAGATAGGAAGTGCTGGAGGTGTGGGAAAGAAGGGACAATGAAAGAAGCGTGCTTAAGTTCCCAATGTTAAATCCAAAGCAAATAGGGTGTTACAACGACACATTCCGAGAGGAAAAAATTAAAAAAGCAGACTACTGGAAGTAGAAAAACATTCCAAGCACGATGAACTGGTTACAGATATCTTGGTTGACAAACATTATAGACAATATCCTATGATCTACCACTCATAAACAACTAGAAGAATATGATAATCTGTAAGAGTATCTATCAAGAATAGGAAATTACATGTGTAGCTCTCACTGAGAGCCAGTAGCGTGAATACCGGATTCAAAGTCTATGATGTAGCAACAGTGGGAAACAAAAGTGATTTGCCACTGTTGCTACGCCACAGGAATTCTAAGCTGCTCCTACAGGACTCTGTGGTATTTATAGAGGCTGATTTTATTTTTTTGTGTAGCTACACTATTTTCTGCTAAATAAGAATTTTTATTTTGTACAGTAAGTACCAGGTAAATAATATAAATATGTATTTATAAAAAAGGCTTCTGTTAATATACTCAACAACCCCATATATGTGTTTGAGGGAATATTGTGGAGTCAGTTCCATGGCACACATTTGGCGGCAACGAGACCAAAAGTCACTACTATAGGTGATCCAGATAAAGCTCATTAACACATGACAATGTCATACACCAGAGCATTTGTAAGTAACTTGTTTAAGATTTGGAGTTAGAGGCTTTTAGTTTAATATATGTGCATAGGAGGCTTGTCAGTGGTTATCAGTCCTTCATTTCTCGAGCACCTCAAAATATGCTTTAGTTGACGAAACAATATCAATTAGATTGAAGGTTCTAGCTTCATAATACTGGGTAGAGTACCAAAAGCTGGTATCAAGAACTGAGTGGTCTTAGCAGCAAGGTCCATTCTCCTGCACAGGGATCATTATGGCACATATGAATACTCGCATGGAACATTTACTTTCAACTCAATAAAGTCACTTTAAACACTGCACTCTATGAAGGCATTCAAACTTGTGTCCGACCAGGCTCATTCCTACCAGCATACATCTTAGGTCAAGTTGCAGATTTGGACACGGGAGGTGCCCTGCTATTCTGCTGGACAGCAGCTTCATCAAAACGTTTGTAAACAAAACTATAAGACTACTACAGATAACTCCTCAGAAGAACAACCTGATGCCTTCAAAGACGGAGGTCTGGTGCGATACACAAACTGAAAAAAAAACCTCAAGGAGAATCTGTGAGAGCCAGTTTGGATAAAGGGGTGGAAACAAAACATTACAAAATGCTTACTGAATTGCCAGGCTCGATGAATTTAAGTGTTTTCCAAGTTCTATTCGTAAGCCACCCATGTATTCAGAGATGCACATTTATAACTCCATGTATCTCAGAGCTTGTTAAACGTTTCTTTTTTATAGTGTTTTAGTTTTCTGTTTAATACACACAATCCCAAGAATAATGGAGTTATACATAATGTTATATGAAGAAATAATACAATATAACAGTTGATGTATTTGTTAAGGCCATATAATTATTAACAGAGTCGTAATAGTCTCCAGCAGTTTTACATGACACTATTAACATAACTTATAACATATTGAGTGTCTGTAGTGGGGAACATCCGGAACAATGAGGCAAGAGCCACTAGTTCCGGACGCCCGCTCGCCTAACAACGACTTGCCTGAACAGCGACTTTGTTCCATGTGTGTGGTAAAGGCAAAGTCGGTCTAGTGTTCAGGATGGGCGTGAAAAAAAAAACAGAAGAGTGGTTCGGGGTATCTTTTGGGGGTGGAGGATTCGGCTCGTTTTTAGGGGTAGCTTTTAAGGGGTGAGAGGGGGTTCAGGTTAGTTATTAGGGAATGCGGGTTTGGGGTCGTTTTTAGGGGGTTGGGGTAGTATTTAGGGGATGCATGGTTTCGGAGTAGTTTTAAAGAAGTTGGGAGTGTATTTGGGGCTCAGGGGGGTGAGAGAGGGAGTGGTAAACTTAGCCACAGATAGCTATTTACTATGCATGTCTTTACCACAAAAATAAGCTGTAAAGGAATGGTAGTAAAGCAATTCATGGTTAAGACGCGGTCGTAGTAGAGACCACGTTGTTAAGGTAGGTGTTGTAAAGGAACTCGTTGTTCTGGCATACAACTGTCTGTCGTGCATCAGAGAGAGCGCTTAGTTGCTCAGATAGAGATTAGATAGAATTATATTGGCAACTAGCTTCCCCGTTGCGCGTTGCTGCGATCTCAGAAGAAAGGAAATTTGAGGAAACTTGTTATGATAACATTTAATTTACATTGTGTCATTTTTATTGAAACTTATTCATTTTAATATGGAAAACATTTTAAAGTGTTTTAATTCTGTTTATTTATTCAAGTGCTTGTGGATACACAGTATTTTTTGTTTTTCAGTCTGGTGCGTACACGAATAAATCATGTTTCCCGACGAGTGAGCTGGCCACATACAGTTGTCCATGGGAGAGGCATGAATTCTCCAAATCTAGACCACACACTCGCAGCGATTGTCCTTGTGCTTTGTTGATGGTCATTGCAAAAGCGAGTCGCACCGGAAACTGTAAACATTCAGTATTGGAAAGATTATGAGGGCCCTTCGCGAGAGTGTACTCAACAACTTCCCAAAGTTTCATGCCCATCGGATGAATGGTGTAGTAATGCATAAAGGTCAAACAGACATACTTTCGTTTTTATATATATAGATAGAGCATTGTGGTAGGTGTCAAGTTGAGCATTCTTGCGCACAAGGGGAGGGGGGGGGGGGGGGGGAATTAGTGACCAAACTATTTTTGTGTGTTTCTGTGCGCTGTTGGATCACATATGTATCTTGGGTGGGCAGGGAGGCGGTTGAGGGAAGGAGAGGAGGGAAATCTGACGATGACGTGAATGTGATCAACACAGGAAGAGCGGTTGCCGGGGAGTATTGAATTAAGTTCACAATGTCTTCGGGTTAGAAGGAGCACGGGTCAATTTAGTTTCCATGAACGTTAGGTACTTTGCCAGTCTTGGGGGCCAGTAGCAGGGGGATGATTAATAGTGTTGCCCTGTTTCAGCTCCTGTTCAGCCACCAGTAGTCCACGATCCTTGCTTTATGGTTGGTGCGGTGTTCAGGACATGACCAGTTTTCCTTTGGCTAGGCCTAGTGCTAAATCTGTGACTTTATTGACAGTTTTGCGGCATACATGTCACTTGGTTATGCCCAGCAAAGAAATGAAGGCCCTGTGCCATAATCATTGTGCCTGTGGCCTCAGTAGTGGCTACCTCGTCCAAGTATGTTGTCAGTTGTGGGCATGTCCATACAAGGTGTATAAATGAGGCATGAGGATTATGACATTGTGGGCATACGTCATCGCGTACATTCATGCCAGTCTTTTCGGTGTGACATATGTGTAGTGAAGACAATTGAATAGGGTATATTTAATCCTGACATTTTTAGATCTTACTTTCCGGAATCCTAAGCATTGTACCCACTGTTTATCAGTAACTGAAGTTGACAGTACCGTATACCAGTATTCCCAAGTGGTGCTAGTAGGGGTTTAGTGTCTGACCTAAATGAATTATATATCATGGTGATTGCCTTCCTGCCTGTTCCGTATGTTAATAGTGTTAGGAAATGGTTGGAGATTGTGGTTTTGTGCGCGTTACCCCAGGTCTTAAACATCTGTTGTGTAAGCAATGAGTATAATAAGAATACATTTGGGAGAATGCCATAGTCATCAAGCAGTTTTTCAAGTTCGCTGAGGTTTGAATCAGCAAACAGATCTCCCCATTGTCATCAGTCCAACCACATTTCAGATTGTCAGTTCGGGTTGTGTAATTCATGTATTGGAGCTGGGAAGTATCCAGAGTGGCAAGCTCGTAGCATACGGTGGGGAGGAGTGCTTTGTCCGTAGATAGCGGGTCCTACAGCTACGAGCCATGGACATTAGTATATTTCCTTACTTCTTCTGGAACATTATGGAAGAGCCATTTAGCCACTCTACCTTCTTAGATTGGCATAGTTTAGATGCCCAGCCTCCCAGTTCAGTAATATTGTGTCACGCTAGCCACCTCATTGGCCACTGTAGCTGTGCTGCTGCATAGTAGTGCTCGTGGTTAGGGGCTTCCAAGCCGCCCTCCATAACTGGAGCATATAGTTTTGTTAGGGCAAACCCCAGATTAAAGACATCAAAAGCGATTTTAGGTCACAGAACAGTTTAGCTGGGAGTAGGAAGAGTAGAGTTGCAAAGAATTAGATTAGCCTGGGGAGTAGTAGCATTTTAGATATAGCTAGACGTCCCATGGGGAGAGTGGCAAATCCGCCCAGTACGTCGAGGAGGATCAGGCGTTCGGGATCACCCGTCCCAAATTTCTGTTTATTAAGTCAGTCTGAGAGGGATATATTTGTACTCCTAAATATTTAAAGGAGTCGTAAGACTAGCTGAGTGGGGCTTGTGGTAGGGGTCTGGGGAACAATTGGGAATAGGATTTTCCCCAGTTAATTTTCAAGCCAGAAATGCGGCCATAGCACTCCAGCAGCTTCATGAGTTTGTGTAGCACGGTCTACCGACATCAGTGATATATCAGCGCATCATCAGCATAGAGCGAGACTATGTGCCTGTTAGAAATGGGATTCCTGGCTGGCTGAGGTTAGCACAAAAGCCAGGCAGAAACCACCACTCTAATCAGGGCAAGGGAACTACTCCTCAGAATGACCCCTGCTCACCCTTTAGGTTGCGTGGCGCGAGCAGACAAGGCTAAACTTCGGGGCGCTAAGCATTTATGACCTTTCACAGTAAAACACACTGATTCCCCCCACAAATGGACACCAGGCTTAGGTTATGTAATAATACGGTTCCTTTATGTAAAAATATAGGTATATGCAGCATTGACTTATCACAAGACCTTTATAACAGTTTGTGGCCACAAGATCTTTAAATAGGCAAATGTTCTTTTTGTGACAGTTCAAATTACCAAGGTTCCTTCAATAACACAAGGCAAGGCCACAATACTTTAAATATGCCAGGGTTCTTTGGAGATTGTTTAAAAAAATACTTCTTCTTGAGGTTTTTAGGATCTTGCAACAGTTCCAGTTACTCTTAACAAAATGATGATGCCACAGTTCTTGATATGTAATTTGTGGGGCCTTCTGCCCAGTTCCTTGAAGGTACGGCGCTCCCAAGCGCCTTTGTGCGCTTCGTAGCGCTCTTCTACGCTCAGCACGGGAGAAAACCTCAGGCCCTACCAATGCTCATGCATCTCGCGTGAGAAGCATACGCTACAAGCGAACCAAGGGTACGAGTCCCACTGAGCTGGTGCGACTCGCACTCCGATGCGAAGGGGGAGCTTTCCAGGCCGGGTACGCGCCGAACTCTACCAGCGGTCCAGGCGGCAGATAGGGGTGTACGGGACACAGATAGGGGCGTACGGAGCAAGGTGGAGGCGCACAGAAAATCACGGGGAAATAAAATGTTGCGGGCCCAGAGCCTGTGGTGTGCAGATTGTTGTTAGGCGTGCTGACACAGTAAATCAAGGATTGTCCCTCGTCGCAGGGGGACGTGTCAGGCTCTTGATGCGCTTCATAGCGCAGACGTACCTCGGGGTCTAGGAAGCAGCGGCAGGGTTCTGAAGGCGCGGCGCGGCACGGGGGCCTCCAGCACGGTCCGTGCTGGGGCGAAGTCCTCTGTTGTGCAGTGCGGCTTCTCCACAGGTCAGGGGGCACAGCGGGGCTGCCGGGTGCGTTCTCAACGCACGGGCGGCCGTCCAGGCTTCAGGAGTGCGCTCAAGAGACCAGGATTCCGGCGGGAGGGGGCGGACAAGCACTCCAAGCACCTCCAATAATGAACAGGGGCAGAGGAGCAGGCGGCCTGACCTGAGGGGCAGAGAGCGACTCTGTAAGAGAGCGAGGCACTCAACGGGTAAAAGTGCCACATCTCTAGGAGGGGGGCGAGGGGGTGCAGGCTTGCCTCCGGCGGGAGGAACACACGGCTCAATTCCAGACGAGCCAAGGCACAAAGAACCCACTAGTCCTGGGGTTCAGGTCAGGGGGCAAGTTCAATCAAGCCCTTGGAAAAGTTTCAGCACAAGTCAGCAAAGTCCTCTTTAGGTCTCTTCCTCTCCTTCCTCAGCAAGACAGACAGCAGGCCAGTCCTTCCAGCTTCTTCTTCTTCCTTCTAGTTGGGCAGAGGTTCGATTTTGGAAACAGGATCTAGTTTGTTAGGAGCAGGGCTCCTACATTTATAAAGCTTTTCTTTTGTTCTGGCAGGCCAAGGGGGCCTCTGTATAACTTATTTCAGTCCTTGAGCACTGTGTTGGAGAAACTTGGGTCTCTCCTTTCAGGGAGCAGGGGTGGCACATCAGACGCTCCACAGGAGGTGGAGCCAGCATTGTGGTGGCAGAGCACAGCCCTATTCAGAGTCCAGGGGCACTCCCACCTCCCACCAAGGTGTAATCCTTGCATTCACCACCTGTCATCCCACAGCCCAGTCACTCACACAACCCAGACAGTCAGATACACATCCTAGCAGAGGCGGGATGAAATGGTTAGGCAATCAAATGCTTTCTAAAAGTAGCATTTGCAAACACAGGATATTAAAATAAACTTAACTTAACTATACTTCACTAAAATACGTTTTTTATTATTCTGAGTTCAGGCATACTAAACTTTATTTTCTACCATGTTCCCTGAGCCTGCTGGTATTATAGAGTGTAATAATTCCATCAGCCCATCTTGGCCTAAGAGAGCAGGTAGCCTTACAATAGTGAAAAACGAAATTGGCTGTAATTCACTATTAGGACATGCCACACACATCAGGGCATGTCCTACCTTACACTTACACTTACACTTACAATGCACCCTGCCCTAGGCTTACCATAGGGGTGACTGATATGAAGCAAAGGGAAGGTTTAGAGGCTGGCAAGTGTGTGCACTTGCCCAGCCAGCATAACAGTACCAGACTGCACGCAGGTTCTGCAATGGCAGATCTAGACACATTTTAAAAGGCTGCTTCTGTGGGTGGCGCTGCAGGCCCACTAGCAGTATTGGCATTCACAAGCCCTGGCACTCCTGGTGTACTTTACTGGGGACTGACAGCAAATCCAATGCACTAATCATGGACATCAATCACATATACATTTTGCTCAGGGAGAGCATATGCACTTTAGCACTGGTCAGTAGTGGTAAAGTGCCCAGAGTCATTAAACCAACAAAAACAGGCCAGAGAGAATATTGGAGGAAGGCAAAAAGTTCAGGGATGACCCTGCCAAGAGGGCCAAGTCCAACAGTGCCATTGGTCGTGCTCTTTGATGCCCCAGTCAAGCATCCAGTTACGTAATGTGCCGGCCAGGAATGCCATTGCCAGCAACAACAAAAAAATCAGTGATAAAGGGCACCCTTGTCTCGTCCCACGTTCACTGTTGAAGGGGTCTGATATCGTCAAGACAGCCAGTCTTGACAAGCACCTGCGGCACGTTATATAACAGCATGATCCATTGCCGGAACTGGGGGCCTATTCCATAGCCCTCTAATGCCGCTGTCTAATAATTCTCATCCCAGGGTATCAAACGATTTTTCTTTGTGTAGGGAAGGGACACATGTTGGTTCATCTGCCGTGCGTGCCCAGTTCAACTGCAGAAAGAGCAGTCTTAGATTGAGGCTGGTGTTCCCGCCACAAATGAAGCTGTTTTGGTCATTGTGCATCTGGAGTTGTGCTATTTCCAGTACTCTGTTAGCTAGTATCTTACCAGGTATTTTGTAGTCAGTATTTAGGAGGGTCAGGGGACAGAATGACCCCATTTGAAGCGGGTCCTTGTCCGGCAATAATAGCACCACCAGTATAGCCTCGCAGCGTGAGTACAGTAACATTCCCCGTTCATAGGCTTCCATATACATCAGGTGAAGGTTGGGACCAGTTGCGTATTGAATGACGCATAGGAGTTAAGTTGGGAACCATTGGACCCCAGAGTTTTTCCTCTTGGCGTTTGCTGTATGGCTTCTGTTATCTCTGTTTCCGAGGAGGGGAATACTAGAGCCACAATTATTTTGTGTGATCTGGCGGAGTGTTATTTGTTCTAAGAAGAGCTGCTGATCCGCTGTGTCATTTGATGGAGGAGTGCTGTATAGAGAAGTGTAATATTGGCAAAAGGTCTTGTTGATCTCGGCCTGTGTATTAGAAAGATGACCCTCCTGATTGTAAATAGCTGTAATGGGTGTCTGACACTAGTCGGTTTTCAGTAGCCGTGCTAGTGCCTTGCCTGCCTTGTCCCACTCTGCAGGTCTTCTGGCTAAGTATTTTTATATAATCTAGAGCGCACAGCCTAACCAGTGTCATATTGTAAAACAGTCTGGCTTGAGCTAGTTTAGGAGCTATGTAAGGGTCGGTGGGCGCCAAGCGCTCGAAAAGTTACATTTCTATATCAAAGTCATCCAATTCCCTAGTAAGGGACATTCGGGCCCCCTACACTTCTTTTGTTGTGTGTCCACGTAAAACTGCACTGAATGTGTCCAATTCCACCCCTGTGCTGGAGGCAGTGCCTCCATTTTCTTGGAATTATGTTAGAGTAGTTTGCGACAGGGAGGCACGCAAGGGAGCATGGTGGAGTGCCTATACGGGCAAACGCTAAATGGGGATTTTGCATTTGGTTATTCCCATGTCAATTGCAGTTGTAAGGGGTTGTGATCAGATAGTGTGCAAATAAGGCATTCCGTGCGGGACACACTGGGAAGAACTTTGTGTGAGCAATACATTAGGTCTATTCTTGTGTGCAAGCCATGTAATCCTGAATAATAAGAGCACTTGCTGTGGGTAGGGTGCATGCCTCGCCATGCATGCCATAGGTGTAGATTGGTGGGAGAGGTCTGTAAATGTTACTGGGTGATGGATGGAGCACCGGGAGTGGGGGGGAACGTGAGCGGTCCATAGCTATGTCTGCGGTACAGTTGTAGTCTCCACGCCAATAGGCCGGTGCTAATGGATCGTGTAGCAATGCTGGTGATGTCATCTGCAGAAATAGAGATTGGCCAGAATTGGGGACATAAATAGAGATCAGTAAGATTGGCAAGCCATCCAATACCCCCTCCAATATTGCCTACAGCCTGTCTGGGTCAAAGCGAGAGTGGAGTACCTCTAATAGAGTCCAGAGTGCCACCCATATCAAGGCCTCTCTTGCGTTGCCAAAGCACGTGCTAACTATTATCAGGCCCTACCATCGTTTATGCATTGAGGTAAGGGTCTGTGCGGTCATTTGGGTTTCTTGGAGAAGGAAGACCGAAAACCTGCGTCTCGGTAGATACTGGTAAACCCTATGTCATTTAGCATAACCCGCTAAGCCACAGACATTCCATGTCAATAATAGTATTGAAGATTCATGTGTATCCATCTAACCTGTCCAAAGGGGACAGGAGGGTCCGGTCCCAGTTTTTCCAGGCCTTGTTCCCCGCCTGTATCCAAGTGTCTGCGTCCCACCCAATGTGCTGTGCAGTATGTGCGTCCCAAGTGATAGCTACTCTTCTGTGGTACTGACAGCCCAATATAAACAAACAAAGAAACCCAACTCCCATTCCCTAGCCCATATGCCAACGGGCAGACAGCTATTAGCACTTATCTGCAATACTACAAAGAATACAAATTAATAGAGAAAGAAAAAAAAAAGGATTGGTTAAGCAAGAAAATTATAGTACTTTTATTCTATATCCAACACTCCGAATGATTTGGGAGCGAGTGCAGTTTGGGGGGGGGGGGCTCAAAATGCCTGCTTGTGTGTGAATTAAGTGTCAAAGCCCGTATTAGTCTTATGTATTAAGGTTTGTGAGGGGGAATCATGGTAAATCATGCTAGTACTCACTCAGGTTTAAAGTTATACAATAGATCTCTATAATGTTCATCACATGGGGTCGTGCGACGTTTGTGGAGTGACTGTGGGGCCCGCTAGTCACCACTGCATTCTAAGAGTCAGTCTGTGATGTGGCACCTGCCTCCAAATTTTCAGCCTCCGATCCTGATGTAGATGGGGGCGGTGCACCGCGTATTGTACAGCATTCTGCACTGCTTGCGCTCTTTACCTCACTGCTTGGTCTTTAGTGGTCTCCTGCCAACAATTTCTGTTCCGCAGTCCACAGTGCTCTTGTGTTTGCCATCGCTGCCAAGGTTCAGTCGTGGTTCCCCTGTTGGGGGCTAGCCCAGTCGGCTCCAACATGTCCATGCATCTACTGGTGTAGTGCAGAAAGTGGTAGTGTTTTTGTGCTGTATCCTCAGGGTGGCTGGAAATTGCACGGGCATACTGCACGTTGTGGTCTCTTAGATGTTACTTTACCTCTAGGAAGGAGGACCTGTGTCATTCTACTGCTAGAGTGTAGTCTGGGTATATGAGCACCATAGCGTTTTCGATTGGCAATGGGACGCTAGTTCTATTGACTTGCAGAATATGATCCCGGTCACAGTAGTTGAGCAGTCTAACCACCATGGGCATTGGCGTGGTTCCTGGGCAGGGGGAGGGGGGGGGGGGGGTGGCCAGGCATTCTGTGGGCCCTCCCCACTGAGAAGAATTTAGATTGTTTGCCCTGAAGGATTGTGTCGACAAACCAGGTTTAGATAGCTCCATACTGTGGCCTTCTGTATGTTCAGGTAGACCTACTATGCATACATTATTTCTGCGGGATCTTCAACTTGGTCCCCAAGGTATTTCACTTCTTTTTGCAAGGACTTAAGGTGTTAGTCTGTCACCTTTACTGTAGCTCTCAGTACCGCTGGAGTGGATTCAGAGTTTACGACCCTGTCTTTCAGATGCTCATGATCTTCACACATCAGGCCTATTTCCATGCATAGTGAGTCTATCTTGTGGTGGGTTTAGGCTCCCATTTCATTGTGCACTTTTTGGGCCTCAGGTCCATGTAGCACGATTTAGGGACAGTTAGCGGTGCTGTTGGGTCAGCAGGATTGCACATTTACTATTTGCCTCTAGGCATGCCACGCAGCTATCCTCCCCCTTAGTGCTCAGATTGGTTGCTCTGCATCTGTGTTTTGTCTCACGGAGGCACCGGTCAATGGTGCAAGCTGCTCGCCGATACTACAACTCCCAAGCATGGACCAGCCGGCCAAGAGAGAGGTTCGCCGTCTGCACCGTCCTCTTGTGGGTTCCGTGTGGTGCTGACAATTATTCTTAATAATCCTGCCCATCTGAGCACTTAAGACACTGAATTAATAGCCCCCATTGCTGGGGAGGCTGGGGTTCAGAAAACAAGGTGCTGTTAACATCCTCTTTGCCCGGAGGTCGGATTGCGCGCCCTGGGACTGCACTGCCTCATGGCGGAGTGAGCAGGGAGGGCCCTGAGATAACCGGGGTGCCTCCCAGGATGCTGAGGCAGCTGTCGACATCCAGCTCGTTGAGGACCTGCAGAAACAGAGGCTGGGAGACCTGCGTGGTGCCACCCTACGATCTGGAGTCTGCTCTGGTGAGGAGCGGGGACGCTGCTGCAACAGCCCTGATCTGGTGGATGAAGCCAGGGACTGACCTGGTCCGCAAGAGAAGAGGAAGCTGACAGAAAGCGTCGCCCTGCCCGCTTCGACAGCCAGTGGCTACTGGTGACTGCTAGTGGTGAGAGGTGAGGAGGGGCTGGATCTTATGGACTAAGTGATGATGCCTCACAGGGACGAGCCTTAAGGGAGATTACGATTGTGCCTGCGACGCGGACTCTGTGCGGGCATGGAGGCTGAGGAGCCGGGTCGAAGTGCCCTGCGATCCAAGAGTGTGCAGAGTGCAAGAGGTCAGCCCCTCCTGCGGATAACTGAGTTGCAGCATGGGGCGGGAGCTCCATTACATGGAGGACTGCGCCCGGTCTAGCCATCCACTTCTGGATGCCCTAGGTGAGGAGTGACGAGTTTGGACTGGTGGCAGCAGGCAGCAGCGGTGGGATCGGGCAGAAGAGAAGCAGCTGGGAACAAAGCGCTGGGTCTCCACCCTGACCGCAACCAGGCGGTTCGAGACTCAGGCAAGCACCCGGCACCGGACTCCCTGACGGAGCAGGACGACCCAAGTGGCCCCAAAAAATATGGAGGGGAGGACTGTGGCGGCTGTCCCATTGGCTATAGAGGTTCCCACCCTCCTGGTGACCCTGTGGTTTTTTGTTGATGTGGCCCCCGTGAACCGACTGGTTGGTGATGAAAATAGCCCAGAAAAATCCAAACAACAAAAAAAAAAAGTTTTAAAAATAAAGAAGATGAAATTAAATGTGTTGCTTATAGAGCGCAGCTGCCACTCCAAAGTGAGTCTCCTGGCGCTATCAAATAACGAAGATCAGCTGTAGCAGACTAGGGCCTAGATAAGTGCCAGGCAAAAGGCATCCCATGTTCCAAAGATCCATGTCTTTAGTGCCTTTCTAAACTGCTCTTCCTGTTCCATTGCTCAGAGTTCATTTGGCATGCAATTCCACGCCTTTGCCCCTAAGTCCGTGGCAGATTTCCCTCCTCTGGTTTTCAGTTTGAAACCTGGCCGTTTAAGCAGGTTTGCAGAGCTGGATCCAAGTGCCCTCATTATCGTGTATGACTTAAATCTTGTCGATAGGTATACAGGGCTCTGCCGGCGAATTGCTCTGAAGTTGTCAACAATAGTTTAAACAAAATTCTTTTATGAACCGGAAGCCAGTGGAGGGTCTTCAGAGCGGCAGAGGCAGACGCTCTACGAGGGAGCCCTAGGACCAATTTGGCTTCTGCATGATGTATTACCTGTAGTCTCCTCATGGTAGCTTTGTTAGTCCCTGCCAGAAGGCTAATTGCGAGAGTATAAGAGCCACTGCCACTGTTTTCCTTGCAGCAAGCGGAATCAGGTCAAAGAATTTTTTATGAGTTTTAATGAGGCCAAAACATGTCCCGGTTACCTTTAAAACATGGGGTTTAAAAGAGAGGGAAGGGTCAAACCACACTCCCGGATTTTTTGCAACCTCCACCGTTGATGGGAAGGCTACAGTCTACTCTGGACACCAATTCTTTGGTTGGAAAGGATTATTTTTTCCAATCACTAAAATTTTCGTCTTATCAGTATTACGGCGGAGATGGTTATTTTTCATCCATTTTATGACTGCCATAAGACAGGCTTTGAAGTTTTCTTCGGCTTCCGCAAAGTTCTTTTCCAGCGACAAGATCAGCGTAAGACGTAGTTTCGATCCCAAAAAGCCAAGATCAGCGAGATAAGTGGGGCCATATATATATTAAAGAGGAGTGGACTGAGAGAGGCCCCCTGTGGGACACCTGTGGTGACGGTGCGTTCAGACTAGAGAAAGGATCCCAGAGAGACAACCTGCTTCCTATTCGACAGGAAGGATGTAATCCATGCCAGGGCAGAATTAGAAATGCCACAAGATCTCAATTTGGCTAGCAAGATGTTGTGCGAGATGGTATCAAATGTGCCAGACAGATCCAAGAGGATCAGGACTGCCTTCTTGCTGTTGTCAGTTATAAATTTCAGGGTGTCCGATATCTCAAATAAAGCAGATTCCGTAGAATGTTTTGGGAAAACCCAGATTGGCGGGGGTGAAAGATCAGAGCTGACTCTGAGAAGCTGTAAAAGTTCTGTATAAACCATTCTCTCTGTGATCTTACATAAGATCGGTAACAGGGATATGGGTCTGTAGTCTACATTTTGTTTTTTCTTGAGTAGCTTCACAATGGCCAATTTCCATTCATCCAGCAGTAAGCCGGTGGGAAAAGACGAATTCACAATATTATTGATCACAGGATTCACTATGTCAATAATATGATGTAATAATATCAGTGGCATGCGTCCAATGGAGAGCCAGATTTACAGGCCAGTGTGGCCTCCTGAGTCTGAGATAGCGTAGCGGTTTGGAAATCTTGAAGGACAGGTCTGCCCTCCCTATAATCTGGCTCATTTTCACTAGTATGTTCCAGAGGGCTATGGGTCCCAAAATCCTTTTGGATGTTCTTAATCTTATCTTCGAAGTATAATGCTAAGCTTTTGGGAAGGGGGAATTTCTGAATGTAAGGCTTTAGGATCTGTGAAGAATTTTACAATTTCAAAGATTTCTTTTTGGTTATGCTTTGCCATAGTTATTCTATTGTTGAAGTTCTCCTTTTTGGCTAATTCAATAGCTGAGTGATATTGCTTTCTGAAAGTTTTGAAAATCTTCAAGTTGGATGCTTCATATCCCATTCTCCATCTACGTTCAAGTTGTTTACAGTATAAATGAAGTCCTTCTAACTCTTTCGAAAACCATGGATCATTATGAATTTTTCTTTTGCTCCTTCTGGCAGAGCGCCTTGAGGGAGCCGATTCCTCACCTATGGATATTACCCAGCTGTGAAACCAGTGAGAATCCTCTCCAGGTTCATCAGTTAATTTTGGAACCATGTCTTGGGCAATTATAGGAGGGATTGGTGGCTAACAGATACCATTTCCGCCTTGGTGCCCCGTGTTACTATTCGTGGCTGCACGGTCCATGTTGGGTATTGGAATAGCTAGAGGAATAAAGCAGTGGTCAGACTAGGCCTGTGGGATTGAGGCTTCTATCTGAGGTGAGGTAAGGTTGGTGCAAACAGCAGCCAACGTGTGCCCTGCTCTATGTGTAGATCCTTGAACAACTTGTTTCATGCCCAGTGGGGTAACAGTTTCTAAACAGGAAGTGACCCCCAGGCTATTACTACATTCTAGATGTAAATTGATATCTCCGAGCAGTGAGAAATTTGAATATCTGAGCAGCGCTTGGCTGAGAGAGTCCCCTAAGGAATCAAGGAAAGTATTACTGTTTCCTGGGGGGGCGAAATATTGAAACCCCGGAGAAAGAGTCATTTATGGCACAGCCAAAGCACTTATTTTCTGCTCCCTTTAGGCCATGTAAATAAAGGTCTTCCATTGTAAGGTTTCTCTGTGTATAAAGTCTACCCCCCCCCCCGCCATCCTCTCTGTCTGGTGGAGTTAGGGGGCTGGGCGACTGCAATATCTGGATTACAGTGCTCCTTTAGCCATGTTTCAGTGATAGATAAGAAGTCCAAATCATTATCCATGATTAGCGCTTTGATGTCTAAGGCATGTCTCACTAGGGAGCGTACATTAATTAATCCCCTCTAATGGTCGCCTGATGGCAAGCTCCTTTAGCTTCCTCCCTTGTCTGAAAGGGTTCGTTAAAAGGCATCTGTACCTGACATTTCCAACACATGACCGGGCCTCTGATTTATATTAACCTCCAAGTAATGTTCACACTGCTTATTAGTGTTCAGATCCCTCAGGTGATTCAATGTGAATACTTTTCCTAGTTGGGAACCGGCAGCTATGCTGGCGCTGGCCGCGTATCAGCCACGGACGGGCGCAGAATAACTTGCCTTTGGCGCGCCCGCTGTTCGCGTCCGCTGTGCGTCAGCGCCATTCCCTCCATTATAGAATGGTGCGGGTGATCTCGGGAGACACTAGACCGTCTCGTTCGCAAGATGTCGCCTGTTACTGTCCAACCGGAAGTAGGGGAGAAATGTTGCGTCAGCGCTCCCTCCACTCAATCGGCCAAAGCTGTGGTGGACCGGGGAGCAGATGCAAAAAGCACGAGGTTTAAAACAAAGGTGAGAGAGTTAAAAATGCCCCTATGTCATCCTTTCCTGAAAGTTACCGAATACAATTGCATGCAAGTTTGAGCGTGTGGAGCGATTGCAGAGCTATAAGCAGTTAAAACATATGGTGCAGTGCACAAAGCAAACAAAGGAGGTGGGTTATAAAACAAATATAAGAGCAGTAAAGCTGTCTTCTAATAACAGCTAACAGCGTTATGAAGTGAGCGTCAGCGCCATTACCTCCATTTATAGAATGGTGCGGGCGATCTAGCGAGAGACTAAACAGTCTCCTTCGCAAGATGGCGCCCATAAATGTCCAACCGGAAGTAGGGGAGAAATGTTGCGCCAGTGCTCCCTCCACTCAATCAGCCAAAGCTGTGGCGGACCAGGGAGCTGACGCAAAAAGCAAAAAGATTAATTAGAGGCAGCGTTTGAGGACTGGGCGAGCCACAATAGAAGGATCCGCTTTCTCCTTCTCCATAGTGCGGAGGCTCACAGATGTGGGCAGCATGAACACCCTCGGTGTCCAACTAGAAAGGCACCCAGGAATTCTAGAATAAGTAGCAATGGTAGACTATGGTTGCGGAAAAAGCGGTGATGAGGAGGCAACCCCTGGTCCTGCTTGTCCCCCTGTGGGAGTTGCGACACGAGTTCCTGACCACGGTGCAAATAAGTGGGGTGAAATTGATCAGGGGCCCACATGATCGGGTGGAGGGCTGTGCCTTGAGCAACGACAGACCTCAAAGAACAGCACAACAGATGAAAATGGATCACTACATGGCAAAGGGTGAGCCCCCAAAACCAGACCCACCGCAGGTGGATTTGGCAAGGGCAGAGCGGCGCTGTCGGAACCTATGGGGGCCCAGATACTCGCAGCGATCGAGTCTTCTAGCGTAACAGTCCAGGCAAAGATATATGTGGTCTTGCTGGACGTTGGGCTGTTGAGTGCGGACCTCCGCACTGTCGCGGATCGCTTACTAGCGAAAGAACAGACTCTTGGTGAGCTGCAGAAGGTTGTCATCACATTAAAGGCAACAATATCTGAATTCTCACACAAGACGATGGTCCCGGAACGCCGTGCAGAGAATGCAGAGGGGTGCTCTCGCAGGTGTAAATAGCACTTTGTAGGACTTCCAGAGGCAGTCAAAGAGAAAGAGCGGGAACGTTTCCTGGAAAGGTGAATCAAGAAAGTATTCCCCACAGCAGAAATCTCCTCCATCTTTGCTGTGTAGCGGGCACACAGGGAACTTGTGGCGCCCCCGCCACCGGGTGCTCAACCCAGGACACTAATATCCAAGATCTTACATTTCAGACACCGGGATTGTATTCTTAAAGCAGCAAGGCGTGATGAAGACCCTGCTTTTGGGAACCAAAAAAAAAAAAAAAATCGGCATATTCCCAGATTACACTCGCCTGGTTCAAAAGCAGAGAGAGTCTTTTATTGGGGTGAAACAAAAGTTGAGGGCCATGAACCTCCAATACATGCTCCTGTACCCAGCAAAGGTGAAGGTTCTCCCCGATGATCTGGCCCACTTCTTTACAACCCCGAAGGAGGTCTGGGACTGGTTGGAGGTCAATGGAGGTAAAAGGACACTGCCTAGGGGGAGAGAGGAAGGGAGACTTGCAAGTAACTCCAAAAGGGGAAAGAGCAACAGCCGACATAGAAAATCCAGGTAGACCTCCAGATCGACGCAAAAAGTGGTGGTTCGAAGGGATGAATCCCTGGATTTGGAACAAACTGATGGTGGTGGCAAGGGCAGAAGAACTCCCAGAATAGATCATGCACAGGCTTTCCTGTTTTCAATCTCAATTTCTCGTAAATTCTGGTGGGGTTTTTTTCTGTGTTTTCAAGTGATTTCAATACCTTAAAAAAAGAAAACTGCGGTTATCAGTGGTTACACATTTTCGCGCCCTTAAAAACAACAACAGAAACAGTGTTAATGGGACTTTTTGCTTTTATTATTGCTTGCTTTTTGCACTGATAGCGCATGGTATATAGGCAGTGTACATATAGTGTATATGAGGTCCAAATACTTTTTTACAAATCAAACTTATTGTAGTACACCATACAATACTTCTTCAGTGATTCTTTGGTCATGCATGCTCGCTCCTTCCTTCCCAAGTAAACTTTTATCTGTGAAAAGGCCCTCTCAACATTTGACTTGAGACAGGCAATGCCAAAATAGCCAGTACTCAATTTGCTAATTCTGGCCACTAACATAGCTTTCCATGCGAATACTGGTGCACCTGAAGATTGTGATTTTCTGTGACCGGTTCTGCGACATATGCGCTAACTGGGCACATATGCCCTCAGTGAAGCAGTCAAAAATAAAGCAGCACTTTTGAAACCGTGGAGAAAATGTCTCTTTACGGAAGAAATCTATAACTTGTGCAGAGTACCACAGTGAGGGTTCATTGACTTCAAATGCTATGGTTGGTGAAGGGCTATTTCTCAAACATTGTAAAATAAAAATTCCTGCATTGCTTCTCAACATTTCTTTGCTCATCAAGTGGCAAGCACTGTTACATGGAACATGTTACAGTACCAAAGTCACTAAAAGTGTCGCCCAGCCTACTCTCAAGGAGATATTTCACATCTACACCAATTATGCTGAACACTTGGAAGACAAGGGAGTTTTCAGACTCTAGTTTTTCTATTATGTCCAATACAGCAGTCATGCTTTCCTGTAAGAATGCAGCAGAGTGTACTTTTTTCATATCACTATCAATATGTGACCAAAGATCCTCACATTTTTTGCTTTTCGCATCATCACTCAGCAAAAGTTCTTAAAACGGTTGCCACATTGACAACAACACCCACAACAGCAAGGAACTTTTCAACATCGTCAAAGAATTCACCAACCCCACCGCAGCATCTAACGACATCACTCCCTCTGCGATGCGTAATCCTCCTCCTTCTACAACAAAATAGCCGACATCCACAACAGCTTCGAGAATACTCCCAGCGATCAACCCTCCCCACCCCCCCCAGATCCGACTCCGCCAACTAACAACCTTAGGGCCTGGAACCCAATCACCACTGAAGACACCATCCGCCTAATGAACTCAATCCACTCTGGCTCGCCAACCGACCCCTGCCCCCACCACATCTTCAACAAAGCTGACTCCATCATCGCACCCCATCTCCGTGATGTCATCAACTGCTAGTTCAACTCTGCCACCTTCCCAGAAAGCTGGAAACACGCCGAACTCAGCGCCCTCTTGAAGAAACCCACAGCAGACCCCTTTGAACTTAAAAACTACCAACCCATATCCCTCCTCCCTTTCCCCGCCAAAGTCATTGAGAAAGCCGTCAACAGCCAGCTCGCCGCCTTTCCTTGAATCCAACAACTCCCTCGATCCATCTCAATCCGGGTTTCGAGCCAAACACAGCACCGAAACCGCCCTCATTGCAGCGACAGACGACATCCGAACACTACTGGATAACGGAGAAACAGCGGCCCTCATTCTACTCGACCTCTCCGCCGCTTTCGACACTGTATGCCACAGCACCCTTACACAACGCCTCAGCAACATCGGCATACAAGGAAAAGCCTTGGGTTGGATCATCTCGTTCCTCGCCGGGAGAACTCAAAGAGTCCGACTTCCCCCATTCAACTCAGAGGCCACTGAAGTCATCTGTGGAGTACCACAAGGATCATCACTCAGTCCAACCCTCTTCAACGTTTACATGAGCCCACTCGCATCCATTGCGCGCCAACACAACCTCAACATCATCTCTTACGCCGACGACACCCAATTAATCCTTTCCCTCACCAAAGACTAACACCGCCAAAACAAATCTTCACGAAGGCATGAAACAAGTAGCCGAATGGATGAAACATAGCCGCCTAAAACTCAACTCAGACAAAACGGAGGTGCTCATCCTAGGATCTTCCTCCTCTGCCTGGGACGACTCTTGGTGGCCTTCCACTCTGGGCACAGCACCCACACCCACAGACCAAGCACGTAACCTTGGCTTCATCCTAGACTCCTCTCTCTCTCGATGTCCAGACAAGTCAACGCAGTCTCAGCCTCCTGCTTCAAAGTACTTCGCATTCTCAAAAAGATCTTCCGCTGGATCCCCCTCGAGACAAGAAAGACTGTCACCCACGCACTGGTCACGAGTCGACTGGATTATGGTAACACACTATACGCCGGAATCACAGCAAAATTACAGAAAAAACTCCAACGCATCCAAAACGCATCAGCGAGACTCATATTGGACATCCCTCGCCAAGATAAGATCACCGGACACCTAAAAGACCTCCACTGGCTTCCAGTCAACAAAAGAATTACGTTTCGTCTTCTCACCCACGCACACAAGGCCCTCTACAATCTAGGACCCGAATGCCTCAACACTCGACTGTCCTTCTACAAACCCATCCGCCAACTAAGATCGTCCAATCAAGCCCTCGCCGCAGTCCCGCGCATCCGAAAATCCACCATGGGTGGCAGATCCTTCTCCTTCCTGGCTGCCAAGACCTGGAACTCACTCCCCACTCACCTCCGCCTCACTCAAAACCACCTCTCCTTCAGAAAAGAACTTAAAACCTGGCTATTCGACAAATAATGAACCCCTTCCCCAAGCACCTTGAGACCCTCTGGGTGAGTAGTGCGCTATATAAATGCCCGAACTTGAACTTGAACATGGATGATATAGCATTCATGGCACCTAGGACTGAGAACCACAAGCGTAAACGACACAGTTGGGATGACTCTCTCTTTGATGTCACACAAAGCACAAAAGGAGAAATATTTGCCTTTTAGTTTCTGCACATAACAAAACAGTGCACCAGAATGGACTCGAAAGTTAATAGCATTCTTCATTAACTCTGAAGATTGAAAAGATGCTTTCAGCATACCATCTAACAAGTGGCAAGGATCTCTTACGTGGAAGCACTTGAGCTCCGGTATCGATTTTGACAGGTCATCACGCAACTTTTTCATATACATAGCTGAATCACTGCAAATACAAACAATATCACTCCAATCTTTGTTAAACTTGGTAAGAATGTTTTGCATCAGCATTCCATGTTTTCCAAATGTCTGGTGTCATGTTTTCACCATTATCCTAGATGATTGGTGACTGCACTCTTCAAATATAACTGTCAATATTCCTTGCATTGTATGTTTAAAGTCTGGGGTGTTTGGCAATTCCCCTACTATCATTACTGACTCACTAGAAAAGGGGGCTGATGTATCAATGGTTTTTAACAATTCTGTGTGAGTAAATGTGATGGTACATGTAGGGAAAGATTCTTATGAAACCTACATTTTTCCTATCAGTGAAAGACTTAAATGTAGCCAAAAAAAATCAAAGATGATTTTGATATTTCCCAATTCTCTACAGTTTATAAAATAATTAAACAACACCTAAAACATGCTTCTAACCCCTCTATCTTTAGACCAAAAACTACAATACTGAAAAAAGGAAGAAACAATATTTTAGTGACATCCCTAAACAACAAATGTATAGGCATTTATATAGCGCACTACTTACCCGGAGGGTCCCAAGGCGCTTCGACCGCTGCGAAACCCTTCCTGGCTTCCCTGAGAGATGGTCCCTTAATGGGTATCTCCAGGGTGAGACCAGGCATCCCCGGCGGTCTGGTGGGGCCGTTAGTGAAGATGAGGCAAGCTAATGCCCAGAGTTGCCGAGTGTGATCGCTGATCAGAGTGGGCACTGAGGCGAGAGAATTATCGAGTCCGATGACCCTGGTCCAGAAACCTGCCGCGCCGGGAATCGAACCCTGGTCCCAGGCCGTCCTCTGCTCTCGGGTCTGCCGCCTCTAACCGGTGAGCCACACTACTTCACAAGCAAAACTCAAGCAGAATAATATTAGCCCAGTCTTTCTTACTGCTACCTTATATAAAAGTTATATTGTATTGGCCCCTTCAAGAAGAAATAAAAAATACTTTCACAATCCTTTTCCTTTCTTTGAATGGCATTTAATTAGTGGTTGTGCAGGTGTTTTTTCAGTGTTTATATGTTCACACTTATTAAGGCTATTTCCCTTCCGGTGGGATTTTATCAGTTTTTGTAGGTTTAAACCTAAAACCGGACAGCTTAATTATGCGACACAACAGGCGGAACGAGAGGCCGCCAGGACGCTGGTGAAGGAGGTGATGGCCACAGGCTCAGAGGCGAGCGCAGAAGATATGGTCGAGGACACTCCACAGTTGGGAGGCTCCTGAGAGATTGGTGGGCAGAGGCTGCAGAAATGAAAGAACAGATTTAACAAAATGGTTTGCAGGAGCCATGCCATAGATGATGGCACCCTTGCTGAACAATTAACTGGGTTTAATGGTGTTAACCTCCACCACCCTACAGTTGGATGTATGGACTCGGATGGGCATCAGTATCCGATGGGTGGACAACAATGCCCCCGCCCCTTCTTCCCATTTTCAATTGCCTTCTACAATGCTGTTTTTCACTTTGTCTGCTGGCTTCTACTCCTTTCTAGTCTTCTTTCTTAACTAGCATATCCTGTTTTTCGGAATAGTAGCAGGTGTGAGTTGGTAGCATTGATAGCGTGAAGAATGGGTGTGGGTGTGGGTGTGTGTGTGTGTGTGTGGAGTCCTTGGTCAGGGTGGTGTTGTTGATTGACAAAGCGAGTCTGGGAAGTGCGCTATCAAAGAAGATACATAGTAGATGACTGAACGAGGAGCGCGTGTAGGTAGATCGAGAGGTATGAAGTGTATATAGAGTGTAAGTGTGTTGTTGCTTTTGCTATGGAGTTTCCACGTCAGAAAAGATCATGTATACTTGTTGATTATGTTTAAGGGTAGGGATTGGAGGGTTGGGAATGGGGATTACATGGGGTAACACGTTTTGTTATTACAGTATCTATACGGGGGTGGGGTGTTCGAATTGTTCAGTTCGAGGGCCTCGCCGTCAGTGATGGGGCCATTGTGCAGCACATGCGCAAACTAGATAAGGCAGGCATGGGTTGGAGGATATGGGTCAATAAAAAATTAGGAAAATAGTGGTTTTGGCTGCGCACAAGCTGACTCAAATGTAGAAGTTTAATAGTTTGTCATGTGCTTTAGAGGTATCACTCGGACTTCTAGAGTGTTAATTATTAAATATCTATAGGCGATCTCTATCTTAGGGATCGACCCTCTGAGCACAACAGTTAAATTCGCTATATGCGATTGTGAAAACAATTTGATCCGTTATTCCTTCAAGTATTGTAAGACAATGTTCATCATTGAATTATACTTTTATTTAACTCATAGGTTCATGAATTCATTCATATTGCATTGTTATCCAACGTCGCTTTTTTAAACATGTTCCAAAATATTTCAAACTGATTTGAGATCAAGTTCCCAATGCATTTTGTGCACTTCTTCAGGGATTATTATTATGCAAAATATCGTTGTTTTTCACATTACCAAAACTATATGTAAGCAAATCAATCATTGTTTGTTAAACAAGTTAAATAAATGAATGGTGCATGAATTTGTAATCAAAATTGTATGCTTGTGTGTTTAAATCATGTGTAAAGCGGTGAGGAGAAAACGTGTTGAGCGTCATGTTTGTTATGTCAATAAAGATCCTGAGTTGATGTTGGTTGTATATAAATAGCAAGCGTGAACTGGCTCAATTCTGTCCTATGTGATTAAAAAATCAGTGTGTCTGTCCATGTTAATATGGTGACACTACTTATCTCCAAGTTTGTATCCGTGGTTAAAATTTCCTGATGGTCTTTCGGATTGTGACAAAAACGCTATACGGTCAAGACGCAATGTTTCATGCTCTTGATCCATATTCTAACAGCTGAGTTTAAACGTGATGTAACCAATGCGATTATCTTTAGTTAGTGGTTACTATTGCGTAGAGCGGATTGTTAACAACACACATTCAAAAGTTATTGTTCTAAGCTTTTTGTCTCTCTTAACGGGCTTAATTCCCGGTTAATGCTTACCTCACGCTCAGTTAATCGTATTTTCAGCAGTGTTGCAGAGGATTTCTCGAACGCTATCGCGTGTTTGTCGGGTAAATTATTGGTGCCGAGTTAACACAGAAAACAGACTAAAAGATCATGTGATCGTGTATAGATCGCTGGGCCATCTTTGAATGTGCTTACGGTGTATATTAGTCATGAAGTATTTCCACAATTGTGTCTTCTGGTCAGAAAGTTTATAACCCGAGCATTGTCTTTGTAATGTACTCGTGTGTAATATGACTATGATTTGTGCAACTGCAGTATATATGATGCATCATAGTTGTATTAAGTGGTTAAACAATGAACAAAACAGACGGAGTTACACATGTACCAATATGATGGGGCATGGTTTCAAACAAGCATATTTAAACGTAAAATGATATTGAATTATAAATAGCAGGCAAATTCCAAGCGGTCATTAAGTCCTTTTGGTTTCACAGAGTCCATCTTATATATCCAGCTGTTCTCCCTCTGCAGAATGATTTTGTTATTGTCTTTATCTTCAATTTTCTTTATTACCTCTAAGATCGTAAACTTGAGTTATACTATGTTATGAGATCTCTCGTTTAAGTGGGTTGCAACAGTGGACCTAACATTTTTGGTTCTTATATTGCTTTTTTGTTCCAGTATGGGATGAGGACTTAACTATCCCATTGACCGATGGGGAGTGAAAAAGAGACAAGTAACACTAGGTTTAAGCTTATCCAATTCCATTACTTACATCGCACATATGTAACTCCACTGCTTCGAGCGCAGTTTACTCCTGGGGCTGCATCCTCCTGCCCACGTTGCGGCACAGACCCTGACACTTTTCTGCATAGGACCTGGAACTGTATAAGCTTTTAATTGCACTGGAACCAGGTTGTACAGACGCTCTGCAACATCAGTGCACATAGAAGTTTCCATAAAACAGTTGAGTGTTTACTGGGCATTCTCCCTGCACCGGAAAAGGAAACATGGATACAGCACAGATTCTTGATGATGGGTCTGGTTTTAGCAAAAAGGAGGATTGCGATACATTGGATCCTCCATGCCCCCCAACCCATGTTGGACAAATGGAAAGATGTCGTGAGTGAGTGGGGTGTGGCGGAAGAATGCCTCCTTAGGGCAGTAAGAGTGGACTAGAACGCCAAGGGTGATTTGATAGAATGGAGACAAAAGCTAACAGAGCGTTAGAGTACAAACATATCTGTGGCGACATGGCATTCAGGTTGCCACGCTACAGGAGACACACCCGATTAACACGAGACACAAACTCCAAAGAAAATTGAGAGGGCGCTGTTCGCATCTACCTACTCTACCTATGTCAGAGGGGGTGGTCATATGGGTAGCCCACACGTCCCGTTCAAACTACGTAAATATGAGGCAGATGTAGAATGCATGGTGAGCTTGATGGTGTTGAGGTGTGCCTGGTGATAAATCTATGCCGCTAACACAGATGACGGTGATTTTTTCAGTCCACTTCTCCCATATATAGGGCACCCTTGACATGAGCAGGCGATTTCAATTGCGTGCTTGATGGCCTATTGGATAGGCACCTGCCAAAACAACACACTAAACCGCATATGACAAATGCCTTGGGTGAGGTGATGAGCAGGCTCAACTGTCTGGATATTTGGCGCAACACATGTGGGCAAACAAGGTTACACTTGTTACACTCCTGCCCGCGAGGCATATAGTAGACTCAATCCTTTTCTGCTCTCTCAGGAGACGTGTGGTGTGGTAACGAAGACTGAAGTGTAGGGCTGTTTTCTGTCTGACTATGCTCTGGTACTGTTTGAGTGGGGACCTGAGAGAATTACACCAAGGGTTCTACTGTGGCAACTACAACCAGTAACACTACGCGCCATGGTATTTAGAAAAGGACTTAGAAAGGTCGTCTCAGGTTACTTCGTCACAAACTAGTCAACTACTTCGACAAGGAGGACAGAAAGGGAAACTTTCAAAGTGGTTACCAGAGGGGACTGCTTGTCCAGAGTGGGAGGCACCATAAGGCGGCTAGAGTTGGAACTGACAGAGGCAGAGGATGGGTTGGCCAGGATTTGGCATCAAGAGCGGGTGTCAGCAAGCCCCAAAGACTCACTCCTGCAGGCACAGCGTGGGGTTGGGGAGGTCTGTGACAGATTGGACTGCCTGGTCCAGCGAGGATAGCGACAAATAATACACAGTGAGGGTGATAGATCTGGACGGCTATTGGCGTGGTTGCTAAAGCGAGAACACCCATCCCGGTTGATATTACCATTGCATAGCACTGATGGAGTCATGGCCAACACACAGAGTGGTGTTAACACGGTAAATTTCAGTTAGATGATTAAATAATACTATGTGGTCCCGGGTGCGGAGGTCCCAGTAGAGGGGGTACCTCTCTAATTTTCCCCTCCCACGCCTCACAGAAGAAGGAGAAATTAGAGGCGGCACTCCAACTGGGGGAATTGGAGAAGGCACTACAGGGTATTGCTCGGTTCGAATCCCCGGGCCCGGATGGGGTCCCAGTGGAATTCTACCAAATATATGTAAAGCATATTTTGCTCCCAAGCCTGCTGGAAACCCTACAGGAGGAGTAAAAGGCTGGATGCTTGCTGCAATCTATGAGGGAGTCGCAGATAATAATGCACCCAAGCCCAGGAGAAATACGGAGGATCCGGTTGCATACATAACCTTGTCCATGTTGGGAGTGGATGCCAAATTAATGGCTACGGTTATGACCACTAGATTGAGAAAAGTAGTGACTTGATTGGTCCATGAAAATCAGTACGGATTCACATCTGGGAGAGGAACGCATATAAACACTGTGGCTGTCTCATGTCCTCCATTCGGTGACTGACCGCGAGCTCCACAAAGGGGTCGTCGTCTTGGACATCGAAAAGGCCTCCGATGGGCTGCAGTGGGAATATCTATGGGACGTATTACAAAGAATAGGCTTTGGCGGGGAACACGTCGGGTGGATTAAATTGCTCTACCACCAACAGAAAGCTCGAGAGCGGAATAGGATTAACCGCATCGCTGCTGCGGTTATTTTTGCGCTGTGCGGCTATTTTCTAATTACCGCGTTACATGACGAGCTCAGCTCGTCATCAGCACACGCCACCCGAGGCTGATGACGAGCTGAAATCGTCATCAGCATCGAAGGGGTTAAAGTGTCGGAGACTATACTGATTGAAAGGGGCGCGCATCAGGGATACCCGCTATCCCCACTTCTTTTCGCACTAGTAATGGAACCATTAGTGGGGAGACTGCAGAGGGATATGGCGCCATGGGGTATAGTAGTAGACAGCTGCACGCACATGGTCTCCCTGTATGCTGATGATGCACTCATGTATACTAGACAGCCAGAAGAGGCGATTCCAGCACGTTTGAGGGTATTGGACTTTTTTAGTGCAGTTTCTGGCCTTTGAATTAATCACCAGAAAACAATACGATTCCCCCCTCAGTTCGACCTCAATATGGGTAAGGTTCTCATAGGACTGAAAGCGTAAATTCAATTTTGGAACAAGCTTCCACTCTCGGTAATGGGGAGAGTGGCTACGTTAAAAATAGTGGAGTTGCCCCGCTGTCTATATATCTTGCAGAACTCTTTCTGTCGAATCCCAAATCCACGTTTGATGTGCTAAACAGCCTCCTGATTTCGCTGGTGTGGGCTGGGGGTCGGAGTAGAGTCAAGCTAGAAATGCTCAACCTTGATATGAAGGCTGGAGGCCTTGGATTGCCCGATCTCAGATTATACTACAGAGCAGGTTTACTGCAATAAGCAGCACAGTGGTGCATGGAAGAACGCACAGTGGACAAAGAGTTATTGGGAGACTGGAATCAGGGGCCACAACTGCAGAGGTTTCTTATGACAGGATCGAGGGTCCCGAAAAACTGTCCGCACATAGTGCAGCAAATTGCGGGAGCAGGCAGTTACACTGTTCCTTCACAAGGCAACGTATGCTGGAGCATTGCCTCTCCAGTGGTTACAGGGATTTAAGAGTATACAACCGACTATGGACATCAAGGTGGTATGAGGGAGGGTACGAAATGGCGGGGGATTTGTATCAGAATGGAGCCTTCCTGACCTTTGAGAAGGCACAAAACTGGTTCTAGGTTCCATCAGGGAATTTCCTGCAGTATGCAAAGATCTCACGTACGGTCCAGGAGAAAAGGACCACATTTCCGGAGGAGCCGCAGGAGTCACACACACTAGTGACGCTGCTGGATCTGGACTCTAGTAGAGGCCTTATTTTGCGCATACACAAAGCACTAAAGAAGACCGGGTTGCCAACTTTTCTGCTGTCAGGAGGAAATGGGATGAGGACTTAACTATCCCATTGACCGATGGGGAGTGGAAAAGAGACCTAGCACAAGTGGCTGAAGCGGCAAGTAACGCTAGGTTTAAGCTCATCCAATTCCATTACTTACATCGCACATATGTAACCCCACTGTTTCGAGCGCAGTTTACTCCGGGGGCTGTATCCTCCTGCCCACGTTGCAGCATTGACCCTGACACTTTTCTGCATATGACCTAGAACTGTATACGCTTTCAATTGCACTAAAACCAGGTTGTACAGACGCTCTGCACTGCAACATCAGTGCACATAGAAGTTTCCATAAAACAGTGAGTGTTTACTGGGCATTCTCCCAGCACCGGAAAAGAAAACATGGATACGGCACAGGTTCTTGATGATGGGTCTGGTTTTAGCAAAAAGGAGGATTGCGATACATTGGATCTTCCATGCCCCCCAACCTATGTTGGACAAATGGAAAGATGACGTGCCTGAGTGGGGTGTGGCGGAAGAATGTCTCCTTAGGGCAGTAAGAGTGGACTAGAACGCCGAGGGTGATTTGATAGAATGGAGACAAAAGCTAACAGAAGTGTCCATGATAAAAATCAAGTGCAATGATGAAGGTGCAGCAACACAGCCACCCACCCACACCAAATAATAATGACCCTCACACACACCTTAAATTCGTCACGCCAGCCGATCTTAACACCCATATAAGAAAATAGTGCTGCTGATTGCTGTGTGGGGATGATGAGGTTCCATATTTCTCATGTTTTATCTGTTTATGTTTTATGATCAGAATGTTTTTTTTTTTTTTTAAGGACATTGCAAAAATATTGTGACCCACTATGTGAACGGAGAAAGCGGTACATTGACATGTGGATGCCGCAATGTAAACAGGTATATGACAAATGTACATGATGTGATGTGGTGCAAGGCTATCAATAAAAACAGTTATAAAACAAATGCCTACCATTGCAAAGTGTTTGTTTGTGTATCTCAAAACAGTCCTAAACGGAAAGATGCAGGGCACACTAAACCAATGCAGTATGACAGTAGCAAACAGTGTAAGCAAACAAGTAATTTCCTTAAACAATAACTAAGCCCAGTCACCATACTGTAAGAAGGGAGCTGAGCTACAACAAGCTGTCGTGGGTGGAGAAATTGTTGAAGGCGAACAAGCCGGCGCGGGTGGAAGGTGAAGTAAAAACAGTAGGGAAAAGAGAAACAAGATCGAGAGCAGAGACTTTTGGACTTTTAATAGGAAGGGAAACAGCTGCTGTCTTGAAACAGTAACAAGAAAGCATGCAATAAGCAGGGTTAAGGTAGAAATGTGTCAAAAAGAATAAGAGGATGGAAATACTGTTCACCCAAAGAAGAAATCAAAAGAACCGCCCATACTCACTGTTTGTCGATATGTCTATAAGAAGGGTTTCCTCTGCTTCTGCAATAAAAAAATATATATAAATAACACTTTCACATCTACTGTAAGCCCCAAATATTTAGAGTGAGTTTAATAGCAGATAGGTATACGTTATATCAAACCACTCTACCGTCTAGTGAACTACGAAACATCAGTCATCTTCTATATTCAGCATCGGCTATATAGAAACCCCTGCTTACTTTGTAAACAAGGAGCAAGAGAGGTCTAAATTTACCAATTCAGTTTAATGTCACAGGTTCAAAAAATGTAATTTTCACTCCATTCCTTCATCACACAATATTAATTCCCACACAAACAAATAGGAAGCTTCAAATTAGTATATTCTAAGTAATGTGCCTTGCCTTGGTAAGAAAGAATTATTAAATAATTATCAACGCATACAAAATAGTGCAAGTTCAAAAAAATGTGCCTCTAAAGTGCATATTCAGTGAGTTTTAAAGGAAATTGCATTTAATGAAAAAATGATTAACCAGGTAAGAAACTTTGCATAAAAGAGAAAGATCACTGAAAAGTTATTTAAATATTAAATTAATAATTACAGCCACCTCACAATACAGTAATTTAACCAGTCAAATACATAATAGCTAGTAAATCCATTTTTAAACAACACCTTTCTAATGACACTAGTTATGCCCTACTGTGTGTCACAACCTTTTATGTTAAATGATTCCCTATGTATTACTGAAACAAATAAGTCCACAATAAGTCTGGATATGGTAGATGTTCACTTAAAATCGAATTTAACGTTTCTCAATTATCTTCAGTGGAAATTACTGAAGGTTAAATGGCAGCAGCAGCATTTTTAACATTAAGAGAATACCAAGCCACAGACAGAGAAGTTAACTGCATACCTAAGTAAATAATCAATACGTAGAAACTAGTAATGCTGCATAAAACACTGCACCTCAAAACAAATTAACAAGGAAAAGCAGGATATAAATGTAATAGACAGCATATGCAGAAGAAAATAATTTCAATCAGAGCTGGATACAGAATGACTTTACCCATGGAGTATCTAAGTTTCTATCTTGCAGCCCTGTGACGGTCCAATTGAAGCTGCAAATAACATACCGTAAGATGTAGCATAACTTTTACGATGGCCATGCCCAGTATAAACTAAGTTCAGAAGATGGCTTTGCATCAGCTTTTCATAATTGCTTTCAAACTTTCTACAATCTGGAGTCAAGCTAGCCGGGCTGATGAGAGGTGTTATCTCGAAACCGGTCGGGCCTCAGATGCTTGATTCCGTTCTGGGAAGGACATGGCTTTTGTAGTTCGGACTGGACTGTTCCCATGAGGCTCAGGGTCAGAGCTGATTTGCATATCGCCATTGTCTAACCCAGGGTGGTGTGGAGTGCAAAAAAACGATGGATTTAGGCCCAGATTTTTGGACTGGGGTGAATGTGTGACATTGATCCACATTCTGTCCATCACCTGTTTTGTTTGCAAATTCCGCCCTAAGTGCGCTGGGGATGCTCAGACGTGGGTCCCAGGCACTCCACACCACTGGAGTCAAGCTAGCCGGGCTGGAGAGGTGTTACCTCAAAACCGGTCCGGTCCTCGGATGCTTGATTCCGTTCTGGGAAGGACATGGCTTTTGTAGTTCGGACTGGACTGTTCCCATGAGGCTCAGGGTCAGAGCTGATTTGCATATCGCCATTGTCTAACCCAGGGTGGTGTGGAGTGCAAAAAAACGATGGATTTAGGCCCAGATTTTTGGACTGGGGTGAATGTGTGACATTGATCCACATTCTGTCCATCACCTGTTTTGTTTGTTAAATCCAAAGCTAGCATACTTGAGGAAAAGACTTGATTGGTGGGATCCACTGGGTGAAAATATTTTTGTATAGCCTTTTTAGGGCTTGCGCCCTGCATTGCACTGCGTAGCAGTGCCTCGCAGCACGAGCGCATTTTGTAATCGAAAAACGGGGTTTATAAGCTGCCCTAGAAATCACACGCGTTTGTGCGTGTCTTTTTCATTCTGTGGGCAGCTATTGGCCTTTGCGTGCGTCTTTTAATGAAAGACTACACGCAATAGGCCACAGGCGGGCGCATTGCTCCGCCCATGTCCTATTGGTGTCTATAACGCGCTTGGTGCGCGTAATAGACACCAATAGGCCGTCACGTGTGTCGCAGTGGCGCGCGCGCACCACTCACACCGTTCGCGGGCCTGTTTTTTTTTACAATAGCGATCCCGAAAGCGATCGCTTTCAGTGCCGCTTGTATTTAGATGGTGATGCGGTCTTGTGAAATGAAAATACCCGATATGGAACCTCGCCGCCTTCATGTTTGTCATGCAGACACAATCTCCACACTTAGGAAGGTTTGTGCTTCTCAGGCAATGACAATTTCCACACCGGGGAAGGGCTGTGCATCACATTTCACCACCAAGTGCACAAGAGTTGAACGTCATACTTCATCAAGTGGCCCACTTTGCACACTTGGGGAGAGCTGAGCATTCTCCAGATTCAAGCTGCTAGCACAATCTGTGCAAAGAGGTAGCGGCCAGCTTCACAATTGATCTGCAGGTTTAATTCGTGTGTTTGGGTTACACTTCCGTTTTCTAATCCACCTGCCTCCCCAGCCTGCTTGAATACAGGGTTTACTTTTGCTACTGCATCTGCTTGCACACACTTCATACACACGGCGAGGGTTTCCGCAGCACGTTCGGCGTTCACACGCATGACCGTCATCAGCGGCACGTGCAGCCTGACCAACCGAGAGCTTGTTCCCTGCTCCGGGTGTGCCGTCTGAGGCAGGCGCGTGCAGCAACTGAGTGTACCCCCGGGTGCGGCAGGAGTAGTGGCAACGGGCCAGATTATTGCTCTATTGTACAATTCAACTATAGCAGCTGGGGGGAGGGGGCATTCTCTTCCTTGCACTAGTGTTCATGACACACGGGTCACACCACTGCCGGGTATAGCTCTGCAGTCTTAAAGCAACACCATATACAATCTATGTACAGGACAGTGCTTCTGCCTCGGGTGTCAGTGAGCGAAATAGGTGGTGTTGATGGGGAGGGTAGGTGGGCTAGGGTCGCTCTGCAATCTAAGACACCCGCCTGCTCGATCTACGCACGTTTCACTTTAAGGGGATAGCTTATAGCTTTCTTGTTAAATATATAATAAGAGTGGATGCCATCTGGGTGAATTTTAAAGCTAACTTTCCTCCCGAAGGAGCTAGCGGGCACCATCTATGTACAGGCGAGGGACTGCTCAGCTGTATGGGCATCTGTGGGAATTTTAAGGGCTCTCGGATGAGCAAATCTTCAGCCTGCACCATCTATGTGCTGCCAGGGAACGCCCTGCTGCTATATACACTTGTGTGTGTTACCATTAGGCGCTCTCCACACACCGTCTGTGGCATGTGGACAGTGAGAGACAGCTCTGCTGTCCTGCGTATATGTAACCGATATCACCCGAATGGTGCAGCTGATGGTCTCGAGAGGCTGTTTTAAACTCCCCAAAGTAGACGAGCAAAGCTCCTCTTTTGCACACTAAAGCGCTTAAGCGTGCAATCTTCCCGTAAGGCGCACTGATGCCCAGCTCTCAGTGATTCGATTTCATCTCCTGATACGTTTTTTATTTGGATTATACTTCTAAACTGAAAGATGATTTGAAGATAAGCGAAGTCTTCAAAGCCTTGTCAGGGTATAGGTAGCGCTATATAAATACAATTGACAGTTACAATGGTGATTATTTACACAACAACGAATTGAGAAAAAAGTTACACCCAGGACATTTTAAAGAAGAAAGAAAAGCTTCAAAGGTGGATACACCAAAACAGAGGCTCCACCTTATCATAGCACCAGTGCGCGTCAAGGACACTTGTTCGCCTCCCAGACAGTTCTTACATCCGCTGTCATCTACTACGTCCATCAGGTAGATTTGTGATTCAGGTGTCATAACCTGTCCTTACAGAGCCTGCTTTAAAGCGCCTCATGCCGCTATGCCGATGCGGAACGTCACTTTATCTTCTCTGTTTCCATTCAAGGCGTGACAAACTCCCCCGCTTCTAGGCGCTGCAGCAAAGAACGCAAAACTCTATCCTAGCAATATTTCACTTGCCATCGTCTCAACACTAGTTTTTGTAACAATGAACCCTAAAATCACAGCTTGCTGTAACTTCTGCTCCAGATTTTCAGAACATTGCCCCTTTGCCACATTAGAAATTTTGTTCTCCCTCTGACTGCCTCTTAGTATGCTCTGGTGTAAATGCCGTGTTTCTTACCTGCTCCGCGGTGCCCTGGGGGTCCAGATGCCGCTAGCAGCCTCGCTGTGTCCAGGGTGCAGCAGCAGCTGAGACACCGGGCTCCGACAGCACCACCTGGACTGGCGCGGAGTGCAGTACTGTGCTGCCAGCCTCCAGCGCCCGCACACACTGCACTGCGCCGCTTCTCCTCTAGGGGTTGACGGAGGCCACTAAACGCGTGCACTGCCAAGCGCCTGCAGACGGAGATATATCAGTGTTTTCCACCAAAGACCCCAGGGCCACCATGCACCAATTTACAGAGGAAATGTTCACACCTTCGTGTGTCCCAGCATTCGCAAAACATCTGCTGCCCTGAGGGTGCAACTAAGACAAGAAACTCAAGGCAGTGATAAGGACCTGTGTTTTTACCCCGGCACTCTGAAGCAAGACTACAGGATAAACTCTTGACCCTGCCCACAGGAGACTTGGCCTTTCATCCCGGCACTTGATCGACACATTGTGTGAACCTGGGCGCAACACTTTTCCTCCTGCGAATGCAACTATAAACATGTGCAATTGTAAGCTTGTAAAAATAACTGTACAGTGACCAGTCCCAATCACCTCCTTACGACACACCACCACATCCCGTTCTTGTAAGAGCAAAAGCCACAGACCACCCGAACTCCGAGGTACTTAGAAGAGTGTGTGAAGGGTGGCCGTGACCTATTGCGCCTTGCCAATGCACGTGCCCCCTCGAAGCTCTGCTAACGGCAGACCTGAGGGGTTGCTGTACTATTCAGTGTCTCATGTCCGTGACTCTTCTGCTACAATAACATTGCAATCCTTGCTATCCGGGGCTCAAATAACCAAATGAGAGGCGATCTATTAAAACAGAGGTAGACTTGTCCAGAATGTCTGTTTTCTCACTCATCTAAAATGTGTAATCGTGTGATAAGCGCTGTTTACGCCTATGCTCCCAAAAGGTGCTGCTGTGGCCACACTACTGAGCCGCACCAAGTTGCGACAAGCATTTACAATCAATAGGTCTCGCATTATTAACGTCTGAGCTACTGGCATTGCTAAAGAATGCAACACCAATAGCCCAAACTTTAATAATGTGAGACATATTGCATTGTAAATGCTTGTTCATTTTTTATTTGTGTTTATTTTTCTAATCAAGCAAGCCGATTCAAAAACCAATTTATTTATACAAGAACTAGTACTGCAGAGTACAAAGGCATGTAAGATTATGTAATAGAGTTCCACAGTAACACTACTTTACATACTCCAAAATGCCTTTGAAAATTGGCCCCAATATTTCTGATGTCTTTATCTTGACATGCTACCTTCACAATACAGGACCACTACTGTAATCAAATCAATCACTTTGCATGTGTACAGTGACTTGCCCCTTTGAGATTTTGATTTTCAACGAGACAGTTCATTTGCTGAAGTATGGTTTGGAAATGCATTCATACCTGGCTGTATACCACTCTGAAGGTCAAAAGGCTGTACTAGAGAAGCTTTGGAATTGACCAATTATCATTTGCTGAAGTATTGTTTGTAAATGCATTCATACCTGGCTGTATACCACTCCGAAGGTCAAAAGGCTGTACTAGAGAAGGGTTGGAATTGACCAGTTATCATGGATGATGCATTACATGCTTGTGGTTTGTTTTAGAAGTACCTTCTTTTTTGACCAAATATACTATCCTATTGATAAAATAGTTTTTGGACTTGGACCGGAGACCTTACCAGCAGCGGCAGTATAGCCATTAAGTAATTAGAATGTGAACATACATGTGCTTGCACCATTCCTCTGCAATGCCTGGCTATCACAACTCAAACTTTAAACTATGTCCTGCTTATGGGGTTAGCATCTCAAGAATAGTCATAATGGGTGCTGTCCAGTGTGCACAAGTCAGAATCAATCAACTGAATCAGTGGCTAATTTCCTGTTATTTTGTCATCATTACTGGCAAAGGCATTCCAATGGGGTATTATATCTTTTTAATAATGTAAGGCATGTAAGATTATGTAATAGAGTTCCACAGTAACACTACTTTACATACTCCAAAATGCCTTTGAGGATTGGCCCCCAATATTTCTGATGTCTTTATCTTGACATGCTACCTTCACAATACAGGACCACTACTGTAATCAAATCAATCACTTTGCATGTGTACAGTGACTTGCCCCTTTGAGATTTTGATTTTCAACGAGACAGTTCATTTGCTGAAGTATTGTTTGGAAATGCATTCATACCTGGCCGTATACCACTCCGAAGGTCAAAAGGCTGTACTAGAGAAGCGTTGGAATTGACCAATTAACATGGATGATGCATTACATGCTTGTGGTTTGTTTTAGAAGTACCTTCTTTTTTGACCAAATATACTATCCTATTGATAAAATAGTTTTTGGACTTGGACCGGAGACCTTACCAGCAGCGGCAGTATAGCCATTAAGTAATTAGAATGTGAACATACATGTGCTTGCACCATTCCTCTGCAATGCCTGGCTATCACAACTCAAACTTTAAACTATGTCCTGCTTATGGGGTAAGCATCTCAAGAATAGTCATAATGGGTGTTGTCCAGTGTGCACAAGTCAGAATCAATCAACTGAATACGTGGCTAATTTCCTGGTATTTTGGCATTATTACTGGCAAAGGGAATCCAATGGGGTATTATATTTTTTTAATAGCACTGTTTTTCTTGATAAAATGGAAGATTTACTTTAAAAAAATTTATTAGCAAAGCATGTCATAATTAGTTGACCTCTTGGCACTCGGAGAAGACGGCATTCGTCCATGATTTGCCACCATTTAGGATCCATGGCTTGTGAGCCCGGAACTATCTTGAAGTAGCATAAAATGGCTGTATACAAATGAAAATGAACTGTGGGTGTACACTTTTACTGGGCATATAGCTTTTGAACCGCCTGCATAGAGGAGAAAAATATAAGCGTCTCAGTAACCTGTTATTGCCTGTATATAATGTAAATGCTTACTTTTGTCATGTATACAATTCGTGCATCAATTTTCTTGTATCATATTTACTGTACTTGCATGACATATGTTGTGTGGGGGAGGCGACAAGGTTCACGGACACATTTCTAAAGGGAAACCGTGTATAAAACCAGAGTTTCCGTCGTTCATCAGAGGACATTTCTGATTCTAGGGTCACTATTCTAGCGACCTGGGTGCCCTGCCCCTGAATATCCATTTTACTAAGGCTTCACTGACCATCATGGCCATATGAACTGTTATAAGGGGATTGGATGGTTTGCATTACTAGCTGATGAGCAAAAATCACATGCAACCCCTTATAGATCTTAAAATGTAAGGTATTTACTATCCATTCACATTTCTAATAGTTGCCCCTGCTTTTATTCTACACAGTTTTCAGAGAGTAGTCTTGTATCATTTAAGGTCCAAGCTGGTGTTAAATTAAAACCTGTAAAATGTAACTGTAGCTGAACTTGCTGGTTGATGTGGGATGTCCCATCTACATGTGTAAATTTACTATGCAGAGCTCCTGGGAAGTGCGACATAGTCTCTATACTATACGAACCTATACAAACCTCTTGACCTATGCCCAGTGGGGTTGGTGAGAACCAAGTCTATTTTACCCATGCTGCAGGTACTCAGCATAGCTACAATGCTCTAAGAGTTAAGTCAAATCTATCGGAGTCCAAAGCTCTTTTGGCTTACATCAAGTCTGTGGTAGAATATTCCTTCAATGGAGGGTCTCCATGAAGGGGTATGGTTTTCGGACTACACACCGTTGTGGGTAGGAGGTAGGAGGGTAAGGATGATCCTCAAAGAGCTGTTCCACAAAGGGGAAAGTCTTGTGACCTTTTAGGCTAAGCCATCGCACTGTTTATCGTGCAGCAAGTCACCTCTGTATGGCGACTCAGGCTTTCAGGCCCTCCACCTAAAACCTATCAAATACTACAGTGTTATTGGCCAGGTGCAATGGATGTTGTACCCTTCCTAAAGACCTAGGTGGATGGTCATCACAGTATTTACAGCACAATGTTTGTGGACCATCTATTTCTCATCTGGGTTGAACTGTTCCTGACCAAGATCAAAAGGAAACATGACACCTCATGTTCTTCTTTCTATGTTTCATAGTAGATGGATCCACCCTAAGCCAATCTTGCATTGATTCTGTTCTTCACTGACAGTGCAGCTCAGGTGTCAGAACCCCTCTGCTGCTAGTTCCATGTCTTCCAGTGCCTTCTCTTTCGCCCTGCCCCAGAGAGTTCTTCAGGGATCTCCATTTCCACACTAGTCAGGTCTGAAGTGCTATTTCATCAAGGCCTTCTCATGACCGCCACAAAATCACGCAGGTAGCCACCTATGCACGGATAGCTCAGCTAAATAGAGCTTAGCATGGATGTGGGATAGTTTTGCTGTCCATACCCAGCCTATTAGTTTCTACTCACGTTCAAGGTATTTAAGTTCAAATACATACATGTGAGATTTTGAGAAGTAAACCAAGGGCGGCTCCTCTATGTGGGCATCAGGGTTCACCTCGCTTTACTTTCCTGCCCCAAACGTTGCTTTAAATTTAAAGTGTAACGAATGAATTAAAAAAGATATACACATGCACAAAACTTAGACTACACGTTCAGCCACTCTGAAGAAGTGGAATGATTGCTTTGTCTTTGCACAGCACAGCACACAGCTTGTAATGATATGCTGATAGGCATTCACATACTATTCCCTCTACAGCCATCAATTTCCAGGCTGGCGATTTCACAGCCCAGAGGCCTGGAATGTCGCCAACCCAACAAAATAATAGCCTCCCAGGGTCAAATCCACCTTTTGATAAAGAGCTAAAACCCGGCGCTTCTGCCTGAAGCACTGCAGCACCAATGAAAGACTGGAGCCACAAAGAGGGAATGGGGCATGGGGTTAGTACACCTCACTGACCCCTACCACATTCTCTGACGAGGTGGGGGAAGGGTGGTGTTGGAGACCACAGCTGGAAACTGACCACTGGATTCTGCACCATATACCAATAAGAGTTAATTCCCAGCCTTCTCACCTTTACTGAATGCACTGCCACTCCGACTGGAGAGATGTTCAGCGGAGGAGAGTGCATTCTAGGTAACTTAGATGCTTGTTAAGGATTCATTTCAGTCAAGAGGGGCAACCAAAGTCCAAGAAGAAAAGTGAAGAAAGCAACACATCCCTCTTATTGACCCCAATGCCCATTGGGTTATCACAGACAGCAGGGACAACCAAAGCCTTTTTAAAATACATTACAATGCACTGCGGGGGAGTACGGTGATTTCTAACACACTGTAAATTTCCTGAAAGATTGACAGGATTTAGCTCTGCAGTGAACAATTTAACTAGCAGCCAGAAACCGGATTGCCACCGGCATTTACCAGGAAAAAATAACTTGCTTTTCCTTAACTTTAAGACTAGGCTGACATTGCAGTTAAAGCAAAGCAGCAGATTTGTGATGTGAAAGAAAACTTACCGCCTTCAGTCTTCAAGTTTGGGCATTGGATGTAAGGGACATGGGGAATTCCAAGTTTTGGCACGTTAAATCTGCTCCTTTCTCTCCTGTGACACAAACCTTTCTCTTGCTACCACTTGAAGGGGGATGGGAATGTTATATCTTAGCCTCTGGGTGTAGAAATGAAATAAGCCCCGCCAACGGTGATATAGATCTTTGTTCTTTCAACGAACAGAGTTTAAAAGGGGCTATCATTTAAATCAATACTTCCGTATCAACAATTCTTTTGACATTTGTAAAGTTAATAATTAGTTTTTTTCGAGTTAAAGAGTTGTATTAATAATTCTGATAATGTAATTTTTTTTTTATTCAGAAGATAAAAACCTGCAGTCATTGTTATTATAATGTTTAACTAATCCAGTAGTTCATATTTCAAAACAAGATAAAACACAATATTAGTAAAGCTTTAAGCCAAAATAGAGATAATGTAACAAACGGGTTACATAAAGGAATTTCTCTGATCTAAATTAGATTAAATATGGAATAAGGTGTCAGTTCAGAAATCCAATAAAGAGTTCTGATGAGAGAATAAAAGCATAAGCACGAAGCCTTTGCACTACAAATAAAAAAAAATTAAAAATAAAAGAAAACGGTTAGGTCGGAAAGTAATCACAGCTATAAATCAGCAGACATCTAGTAAAAGTAATAGGCTCAAAAGAAAGGCATAGTCAAAAAAGAAACGGTTAAGCATCTCCAGAATGAGACGACCTGCTGTAGGAACACACAATAATATAAACATAGTGAATTATGAATCAAAACAAGTATCACATTCTCTGCTCACAGAATCCAATAGGATTTCAATAAACTCCTGGGAATAGGTAAACTTCACAGTTTCTCACGTCTTCACAGTCCTTGAAAAGATACTTTATCCACATTTTGCGGACCAGACAGTTCTTCCCATGAATCATCCTTCCGGTTGTCTCCTATCCTCCCAATTAGAACCTCATTATCAGTTGTCTAAAACATAACAAATGCCTATTCACTAACTAACAGACGGCATATGGAAAGTTACAGCATCCGAATGGAAAAAGAAACATCTTGTACAAAACAGCTTAACATGAAAAAAAACTGCCCTTTAAATGTTAACATGTAAATATCTGTTAATGTGGTACTGACAGATAGGTTAACCAAAATCAACACACCACTATTTCTTTTAAATCCTTATAATGCCTAAGTATAATTACCTAAGGGCATGGCCATGCCGGCGACTAAGATGGTCACATGGATGTGAAGCTCCGGCAACTGCGCCCACTTCATCACTAGGCTTACAGCAGTTCTACAAATCCAGCACAATCCAGCTGGCGAGATTACATTTCTGAAGAAGGGGCGATGCAGATTGTGGCCTTGCACCGCACCGGGATGGCATGCTAAACTGGAAACTTGGGGGCGGTCGCTGCTGGCCTACCACTGCCTCGGAGGCTCCGTGGCCGTAGGGGCCTCAGGTGAGCCAGATGCCATCGAGCCTCGATGATGCAGCACGCCTCTACCCCTGCACAGCAAATAGAATACTGTGTGCCTTTGCAGAGTCTGCAACCCTCCCCAACCATGATCAGCGGAAATCACTATGGACGCCACTCACGAAAGCCCGACACGGCCAAGGGGCCACGCCTTGCTGCTGCGACTTGCTGATGTGGCACAATTTGATTCTCCAGTGCATGGGCTGCCGTTTCTACACTGGGGACGTCTAGACTACCGCGCTATGCCATATAAGCAGCACAAAAACCTTGCTGGGTAGCACGCAATATTGTGCACCAGCTGCACCCCTATAAAGCATGCACAGCCTAGGCCGTTAGGCATTACAAGAATAAAATGCCACAACGCAGTGCCTTCACGCGAGCTCATGCTGCAGCACTAATTACTTCTCCAGTGAGTGGGCTACATTTCTACACTGGCAGGTCTCGAAAATTCCACTCGACCGCTCGCATAGTCGAGCTAAATTTAACAAGGGCGAGCTGTTTTTAGGTCCTACTCATTTCTGGCAAGTAGGAAAACAAACCAACTTTTGTCCTCTGTCTGTGAAAACGGAGCAAATGTGACAAGATAACAAGATTTAAAGGCATTTTTATTGATCACAAAGTTAATGAGCAATAAAGATGCCTTTAAATCTTGTTATCTTGTCACATTTGCTCCGCTTTCAGAGATGGAGGTCAAGTAGGTTGCAGTTAGGTCGAGGACATTTTTTTAAGGTACTAGTCCTGCAGGACTAGTATCATTTTGGGGATTTTTCGAGCCCTGACTGGTGACAGCTGGGCTGCCACACTACACTGCATAAACAGCACTATGACTTTGCTGGGCTTCACGCATTATCATACACCGGCCACTTCTCCATGAAGCACGGTGCAGCCTGGGACGTTAGACCTCTCACAACTCGACTGCCATAACGAACTGCTTCCATTGGCCGTCCCTCCGTGTGCAGCATACTCCTCCTTCCTGGGTTCCAGGTAGTTTTTCCACCAGCTGTATCAGTTGTCTCAATGGCAAAGTGTGGGACGATAAGCCTCATACATTTCATCTACTAACCACAGCACATACATAGGCCAACGCCCTCTGCTGAGGAACACTACTGGTCCGTCCACCCCTCACCCCATTAATAGTAACTGGTGGAAGGGTTCGAAAGCACGTTGCTAGCCTCTGCATTTGGAACGACACAGAGCTACCTTGTTGGGACCTCTGAAAGCCTATTGTGCTACCCCTTGTTGGATCACTGATCACATACCACATACCAGGCAGGGGATGAAAGACAGTTGGCTTCACTATAGATTGGTGCTGCACCCCACGTGCTGCCTTCCTACATACCTAGGTGCATCCTAGTGAGTGGTCCTTAGCCCTCATTATGGGTCGTGGTGATCGCAAACAAAGTAAATTACTCTTCAAGCAATCCAAGCTCACCCGGCATCAGGGACCACATTACAATACAGTTGACGCCCAGACAAGGATGTTAGTCCTGAGCCTGCAAGTGCTGCTGTTGCTATTATGTCTGAACTCTGTGCTGGGTGCAGTTTAACAAACGCCCAATTTGAAGACCTTACCAGTCGACACGATTGTATGGTGGAATACCTCGACTGTTAGGCCACTATAATGGACGGTGCCAAATAGCATACCTCCAGGCTGGAAGAGGGACAGATGAATAAAGTAAAATGCTTGCAAAAACTGGAGTGCATACTCAAGACTGTAGCTGCTAGAAACGAAGATCTCAAAGCGAGCTCCCGCCGCACTAATGTTCACATCAAGGTAATTGTGGAATCCAAGGATATGATGCGCCCAGATGTGCTCATTGAGCGGTACCTCGAATTCTTATTTGATCACCGTGGAATTACATCAACCTTCGTAGTGGAGGGAGCCTACAGATCTCTGGGCCCCAGACCACCGGCAGGTACTGTCCCCTCCCCCCCTATGCCCAATCATCGCATGCCTGCTTAATTACAGGGATAGAAAGACTGCCCCTAAAAAAAGTACAATTACAATTCCAGGGTTCCACTATCTCTCTATTCCTTGGCTTTATCATGGCTATTCAAGCGGAGCAGAGCAAATACTCAGATGTGAAGAACTCCCTCTGCAAATTGGGCTTCAAGTAAGCCATTTTGTATCCTACTCTGCTGTGGGTTGAGATTAACATGAATATTCGCTTCTGTGACACTCCAGCAAAAGCTGCAGACCTTTGCAAATAGCATACGACGGAATACTCGGGGGAAAGGGGGACATTTTTCCTGTTACAGATCCTATTCACAGGTGGTGTGCATACTCCTGCACTAAATTATCCCCTTTGCACTCACAACCAGTTTCATAGATTGCAATGGCCGATATGTCATACTAACAGGTGTGCAGGCAGACAAACTGGTTGTACTGATAAATATGTATGCTCTGACCGTAGATGTCCCCGAATTCTACAATAATTCCTTTATGGGTTGAGCTGAGGATGATCTAACCATTATGATCGGGGACATTAACATAGTGTAGGACCCTTCTGTGGGCTCCACTAGCATGCAGGCGAGTAACAGGCCACAAGCTCTACGGGTCCTGCATGACATTACAGACACTTACGCCGTCCATGACATCTGATGCCAGCAACACCCCTCCACTTCCAACTATACCTTCTATTTTGCACTCCCCGTGAAACTAACAAAGTGGGGATTACTAAAGTGCTCTAAGCCTGAATTTCATCTGAATACCCGAGCATAACCACACCGTACTGGTCAGAGTGTCCTTGCCCTACATAAAAGAGGACCTGCATGCAATGTATTGTTGCAGTCAATTGTTGTTGATGTGGACAAGGGACGGACTAAAAACTAATAGTTCCCAGTAACCACACTGCTAAAAGAATGGCTGAGACGGTGGGAAAAATGTATCAGAGAAGCAACATCTGCAAAAAAAGCTGGGAAAAGCACTTCACTGCTGACTCACTGGAGATTTTATTCCATCCAGCTAACTGTATATGTGGTGGCTGGTGAAGTTTGAAAGTGATGGTGCAGAAAAAGATTCTTGAATCACACTAAGTCAGCTTTACAAATAGGGGCTGGGGGGGGGCAGGCGAGAATGCATCAAATTAATTCAAACAGACAGATAATTTTAACATAACATCTGTATTTTGTAAAGCGTACATTAACCCAGAAGGGTATATTGGTGCTGAATTTATTGTTACCCAACGGCACTCATTTTATCGACTTCAGAAGGATGAAAGGTAGAGTGGACCAGCCAGGATTTGAACCTGTGAATGAGGTCGAACACAGGTCCCTACAGCGGAAGCATAAGTCCATTAAGCCACCAGACCCTGCATATTTACCAGGCAATTTTACAGGACGCAGTGGCTAAAAGCGGTGCTAAAGGGGCAGTCATGAAATATCCCAATACTCTAATGCCAGGACATTCCCCTCATATTAGTTAAGCAGGGGCCTGCCTGCCAAGAAAACAAGCCAGAAATATGGTGAATGGATCACAAAATTTAATTAAATATTGGATAAGCCATATTTTGCAAGAAGTTAAAATTTTCACTTAAATTGGCAAGTATTCGATCAAGATTTCAAGATGTACATAACCTTTTCATTCACTTAATTTTTACATTCTAACTCTTCCAATCAGATTTTTAGTTGTGCATTAGAAGTGAAAATGTAATAGGAAGGGACATGATGGGCAAATCAAAGTTTACAACAATCACATTATCTCCGAATAGAGAGATCTCATAAGGTCAGACACTAAATTTGCAACTCTGGTGACAGAGACATTACATTAAACACACAAATGATGATGAGAGGATGCTTGCAATAAGTCTAACCACTGACAATTGCACAGGTTAGCATTCCACCCAATGTTTCTATCTTATGAACACCATACCACCTCAGATTAAACCCAGCCATATGCAAATCATTCTTAACTCTGCTCCAATGGAAGCAGTCCAGCCAGAACTGCTGATCCAGGTCCTCTCCGAAATGGAACACAAGCAACCGAAAACCATTTTCACCCTTAATGGGCTCTTCAGCGGGGTTAGCTTGGTTCCAGAGACACAGTGAACAAGCTACTCATGTCTGGGAATACCCTTAGCCACTTAGGGTGGTACATCAAACAAACAAAAGGTGATGGGAGGGTGCTTACAATAAGACTAACCACTGGCTTGGGGTAGCATTCCAGCCCAACGTTTTATTTAGAGACCTTACACACAACGTACTTTTCCTTTAGGTTCAATCAATCCAACTGGCCATAGCTGCTAATGGACATTAAGAAAAGCTTCCATGCGAGTCATGATATGCCAACGCCAGCATCACGGTAAATCATAAATAAGTGCATCAAACGAAACAGAATTGGTCATTCAAACAAAAGTAAACCCATTCTGGAAATGTACTGTTTGTGTCACAAGTTATCAATTTTTGCTTGCCATTTTCTTTATATAATTTTTATAAATACTATTTTTTCCATTTTTGTTGAATGTCTTTTTTTCTTAAAAGCATAGCTCATTTTATGATGAAGCACTTTTATTGAAATAAGGTGAAAATTCATCCTTTTGAGTAAAAAAGGACATTTTGTCAGGGATGTCCACTATATTTCAGAAACGATGTTCATAAAGCAACAATAGCCATCTTAAGACAATGATGAATGTCTTTACGCTATAACCAGGATTATTTCAAGGCTAAGCACCACTATGATGTAGGACGATCACCATGGTGCTACGTAAATATACAGAATAACAAGAAGTCCAACAATATAGTCCAGTGCCACCATTAGGCCAAATAGTTATGCAAGAGATAACCAGCATTGTACACAAGAATGTACACAATATCAAGGGGTCACCATTATGAGAAACTGCAATACTATAATGACAAGGGCCACCTTTATAAGGAAAATGAGGAAACATCGGACAGCTTTTCAAAGTATTGGGTGCCATGGGGCAGAAAGGTTTTCCGAAGTTGAAACAGTACCTACAACGTTTGGTGGACATATATAAGGAAGCCATTATGAGACTAGAATCACAGTTTCATGAGGAACAGAGTGTAGTTGTGGAACATCATAATTTTCACTTACGAAAACAAGGTCCACAGAAGACTTCTGAAGAATATGTGGCAAATCGAGAATATAAGCAGAATCGTGTGACTTTCAGAGCTCCATTGATCAATATTTAATGGACTAAATTGTCAATAATTGTTATTTACCCAAAGAGCATGACAATTTATTGTGTGGTAGAAATGCAAGGTTGGATGCAAAACACTTAGCATAGAGAAATGAATAGAGAGATCTCAGTGGTCAGCTAACGTGCTGTCAGATAATGTTGGTGCCGTCACCCAGTGAAGATTTTTAAGTTCCAAGTTAGTCTCTTTTTTTAGGGAGATTAGAATCCTTCAGCGGGTAAACAATGCGGATGTATCCAATGTTGAGTTCCACAAGACCAGGGTCGGATGAATCATATCTACTGCAGCAGAGAAGCTCAGAACAGGAGAAACTAAATGTCATAGCCCAGCAAGGTTGTGCCTTGGTTGTATAGGCAGAGGTGCTTTGTTCCAGTTCTCAGGAACTTAGAAGTTGAAAAATTCAATAGAGGCTGCCAGCAGGGTCCAGATAATATCCACTTGGTACTGGCCGGCTTGAAATGTCAGGAAAAGCCCGCCCAGAGGATTGGCCAGGGAAATGAGCAGCCCCTATTCTGCGATCTGCGATCAGTTTAAACAACTTCTGGGGCATTTCTTCCAACTAGGTCTGGTGCCTATCGGACTAATAGAACAAAAGCTAAGACCTTTCCCTGTGTCTCGTAACAGGGGAGGCCCCTTTGAAGTAAATTCACTTTTCTGACTACACCAAACTAGTCTTCCTGTCAAAGGAACAGGAAAAAAAACCTCACACCCATACCGTTGACTGTGCTCTGGGAGCAGTTTTTACAACTCATCAGTTCTAATCCGCCACTGGGCTACTGCTGGAAAGCTAATGCAGATTAACCTTCAGGAGCCTCAGGCTGAGAAAGGTAACTTTCTAAAAAAGTTATTTTTCCTCAAAATGCATTAAAAATCATATTTCACCATTAAGTTGGGTTTTTAATAAATATATATATATATTTTAAGTGGTATAATCAAATTTCCAGCTGGCCCCAATGCAGGAATAGCAGAATGATTTTTTAATCCTGCTTCACATTGTTTTCTATTGGCTAGCAAAAGATTTTACAGTGAAAATAGCATTTAGGCGCTAAACACTATAAGGACATTTTATCTTTCAATTTCTTCACACCCAACTGTTAAGTACCATATACCCTGCTTTGCAGGCTACAAACATACATAGAGATAACATTAATATTTAAAAGGAAGGTTTTCTCCTGTCAGAAATATATATTTTTTTTTTAAATTTGTTTTTATTGTTGCATCAGGCGGATCATGGGTACAGGAGACAAAACAACTCGGGGGAGCGTCAACATTCCGCTCTTCCCGATAATCTGCAACTTTTTAATAGTCAGTTACATATCTTTCAGCATGACGAACTTGTTTTTCATTTTCACCCCAAACTCCCACCCGCCCCCCTGAACTCCTGAAAACGTCATCAACTGAGAGGCCTCTATCGAAAGCCCCCCTTCCCGCCCTCCCTTTCTCCCCCCCTCCCCCTCTGCAGCATATCATCCTTCCCCGCCACCCCCCCCGACCCCCGAGCCTCCCTCTAAGTCATGACATAGAATATATACAATCCAGCAACCCGGATCCTCCGTAGACAACTATGCTGGAGTCAGCGTCGAGCGTGTGTCCCAGCTATCCTCCCTTCCACCCACCTTCCTCTCCGGACAGTCCTACTCCAGTCCATGGTAGTGCCTCCACTTAGTCCATATTTTTCGAAATTTTCGTGGGCACCCTCTAGCTTTGTAGGTCACTCTTTCAGCCGCCATATACATATCTAGACCCCTCCTCCATTCCTCCAGGTCGGGTTTCCCAGGCGCCCCCCACATTCGTGCTATATCTCTTTTTGCTACTACCAAAGCCAGCTGCAGGAAAATGAGTAGGTACCTTGTAATGTCCACCTCCGTTGACATTCCCGGAAGCGCCAGTTTTGGATCTCTAGGAATCTCCATCTCCAATACAATACTCAATTCCCTAAGTACCTCGCCCCAATATTCCTGTATCACAGCGCAGCCCCAAATGATGTGGTAGAAGTCGCCTGTTTGGTGCTGGCATCGTATGCATGAGGTGTCGGTCACCCACCCCATCCTGGAGAGCCTCACTCTGTCAAAGTAAGCCCGGTGAAGGACCTTAAACTGTATTAGGCGGAGCCTCGATTTTTTGGCCACTTTCCTCGGGTGCATGAGTGCGAGTTCCCAATCCAGGTCCTCCATCGTGCCCACATCTGCCTCCCACCTCACCCTGAGTGCCTGCAAGTCTCCCAACATATTATTCGTCAGTGTTTTGTATGTCATGGATATTGCCCCCCTCTGTATCCGCTCCTGGAGTAATCGGCCCTCAAGTGGTGCAAACTGGGGTATGTCGGTAAGCGATATGTGCTGTGCTCCCCACGCGTGTCTTAACTGCAAGTATTTATAGTATTGGGTGTTATGGAGGCCAAAGTCCTGTTGCAGCGTCTGGAAGGTTTTAAGTTCCCCCTTTGCTATGACATCTCCCACCGTGGAGATGCCGATGTCGTCCCACCTGTGGAACCCCTTCAGTTTGTGCAGCTCCGTCAACCACCTACACGACCATAGGGGTGTCTGTCTAGTGAGCCTTTCATGCCAGCCCATCCTAATTGTCGCTCTGCGCCACGCCATCAAGGTAATCTTCGTCGCAGGTAGGAGCTGGCGGCCTCCTTTCCCGCCATACAAGAAGTGTAGTACCGTATTGCCCCATTTGGATCTCTCTAGAGCATAGGTGGGATGGTCAGCCGGGGCGTGTAGCCACTCATTGATCGGGGCAAGATGTTCTGCCCAGTAATAGGCCTCCAGATTAGGGAGCGAGATTCCCCCACTATATTGGTGGCGTTGCAGGGTCGTGAGTGCCACCCGGGATTGCTTCCCCAACCACAGGAAAGAGCGGAGATCAGCATGGATTGTCCGCAGTGTCGCATCTGGTAAGGGATAGTACTCATTTTGCAGGGCGTATAAAAACTTCGGTAACAGGATCATTTTATACAGGGCGGCTCTGCCTAACATGGTGAGCGGTAGCGGTCTCCATCTATCCATCTCCGTCTTCGCTGCCCCTAACACCCTAAGTACATTGTCTGCGTAGGAGCGCCTCCTGTCCCGGGTGATAAAGACCCCCAAATACCGGAAGCCTTCCGTTGTATGAATGAGCAACTCAGGCAGGCACTCCCCCCGCGGCTCACCTTGCGGGTCGTAGAGGATCGACTTATGCCAATTTATAGTGTGTCCGGCCACTGCCCCAAAGTCGCCTAGTTCCCTGAAGAGGGCCGGTATTGTCCTAGCCGGGTTCGTCACATATAGCAGCACGTCATCGGCGTACAGGGAGATCTTCTCCTGGTCAGCTGCCGAGTCCCCCCAGTGAAAGCCAGTCACTTCTTGATTGAGCCGGATGCGGATCGCCAGGATCTCAATCGTGAGGGTAAAGAGGAGTGGGGACAGCGGGCACCCCTGGCGGGTCCCCCGTTCTTTCGCGAACTCTCTCGACAGTCGCCCATTAACTCGCACTCTCGCCCTAGGGCTCGAGTATAGAAGACTCACCCAATGTCGGAACTTGGGCCCGAACCCAAAACGTTCGAGAGTGCCCATTAGGAAGGGCCAGTGGACCGCATCGAATGCCTTCTCTGCATCCAATGAGAGGAACCAGTGTGGCTCACTTTTGTCACCGACTTCCTGGAGCCAGTTGTGTGTGCGCCGCAGGTTAAGTTTAGTGGCCCTGTCCGGCAGGAACCCGGACTGGTCTGGGTGTACTAGGTCCGTTATGACCTGTCGGAGTCGCCTTGCCAGAATGGTGGCGAGAATTTTGTTCTCAATGTTCAGAAGGGAGATTGGGCGGTAGGAAGAACAGTCCTCCCTGGGCTTGCCCTCTTTGTGGATCGGGACTATGGTGGCTAGGGCCAGGTCTGGCGGGAGACTACCGGAGTCAAACACACCCGCATATAGTGATTTCAAGTGACGTGCCAGGAGGTCCCCCGTCCGTTTAAAGAACTCCGCCGGGAAGCCATTAGGTCCCGGGGATTTCCCCGGTTTCAGGACAGCCACTGCCTCCGCGATTTCATCCATGGACAGGTCGGCTTCCAGCGCCTCGCTATCTTCGGGGGTTAACTGCGGCACTTCCATGCTACCCACGAACGACTTCACCACCCCGCAGTCTCCGAGGTCCCTGGCCCTATAGAATTCTTCGAAATAGGTCGCGAAGGCCTCTGCTATCGCGACATCTGACGTCGCTCGTGCCGGGCCCGGTATCCCAATCCCGTCAACCCATCTGGCTGCCTGCTCCCGCCTGCTCAGCCATGCCATGAGTTTCCCGGATTTGTCGCCTACATCATACAGGCGATGGAGGGTGGCCAGCGCCTGTGTGCGCGCTTCGTCCGTGGTTAGTTCCCTGTATAGCCGTTGAGTGTCCAGCAGAAGTCTCAGATGCCCCTCCCTTTTCGTTTTGAGGTAATCAGCTTCTTGAGTCAAGATGTTCGCCTCCACCCGCGCTACCTCCTCAGTGCGTTTCCTTCTGGCCTCCCCCACCCTTGAGTTGAAACGGTCCCTCAACACAGTTTTCATGGCTTCCCATAGCATAACTCCCGATTGCACCGACCCCTCGTTTTCGGCCACAAAGACTTTGATGTCCGCTCTAATGCCCCCTAGAATCCCAGGAGTCTGTAGGTCCCACGGCGACATACGCCACTGTGCCTGTCCACTCCCCCTGCCATGTCCTATGTGTACAAACAGCGGGGAATGATCCGAGATACCCCTCGCCTTATAGTCGGCCGAGTCCCCCGTCGAGAGTTCCTGACGTGTAGTGAATATATAGTCCAGTCTAGAAAAAACCTTGTGGGCCCCAGAGTAGAAGGAGTAGGCTTCCTGCACAGGATGAAGCCACCGCCACACACCAGTGAGGCCAATCGTGTCCATTCTGCGCGCCAAGGCAGTCACTGCAGCCACTGCCTGGGAGTTCCCAGATCTATCTCTAGTCGTACACATCACATCGTTAAAATCCCCACCCATAATCTGCACCGTGTCTGCCGTGTCAAGCAGTATGTTCGTAATCTCCTGCATCGTCCGGTTTTGTAGTTTGGGTGGAGCATACACCGACAGTAACGTGTACCTGCGCCTCTTCCATGTCCCCTGTACCCCAGCAAACGTGCCCTGCGGGTCCAACCATGTGCGTGTCACTGTGAAGGGTGTCGTTTTCCTAATGAGTATGGCTGTGCCCCGTGAGTCCTTAGTGTATCCAGCGTGCGCTAAGACTATGTAAGGCCCACGTGCTAAGAAAGCACAATGGTTCCCCCTCAAATGTGTTTCCTGGAGGAATATGATGTCTGGTGCCATGCGTTTAATATAGGCATTGACCAAGCCCCTCTTAATTTTGGAACCCAAGCCATTCGCATTCCAGGTTAGCGCCTTCACCCCAGCGCCTTCTCGGGTTGTTTCAGTTAGTGTACCTGCCATTGCACTTCACACTGACCACTGAATACCGGACCCTGGGCCCAGGGTAGTAGCAAGGGTGAACTCTGCTGCCTCACTGATACCACCCCCCTTATTTATTTATTTATTTATTTCTTGTGACTTGTATAGCGCACTATAACCCAGGGGTCTCTAAGCGCTTTGTTAGGATCAGCTATACAATAAAAAGATGCATCAGATTAAATTTAGCGGCCACCCCACGCTTGCTGGAAAAGCACAGTTTTTAATTGCTTGCGGAAGGGCATTAGTTTCTTTTCATTGCGGAGTTTCAGCGGTAGTTTATTCCACATAGCTGGCAAAGTATGTGAGAAAGCACGCCCACCCACAGTGGTCAGTCTACAGCGTGGCTGAACCAGATATATGGAATCAGCAGATCTAAGCACCCTCCCTGGTTTGTAAAGGGACAGGCGAGATTTCAGATAGGTGGGTGCTCTGCCATGAAGCGCTTTGTGTACAATGCAGAGCCCCTTGAACATTAGCCTCTGCCTAACTGGCAACCAATGGAGTTCCCGCAGGAGGGGGGATGCCTGGGTACTCCTTGGTTTCTTGAAAATGAGCCTGGCAGCATCGTTCATGACCGTCTGCATTCTGTTTAAGAGGCCCTGTGGGAGTCCTATATACAATGAATTGCCATAGTCCAGCCTGGCCAAAATCATTGCAGAAACCGCGCTCCTTAGGGTGGAAAAAGAGAGCAGCAGGGAAACTTTCCTGAGTTGGCGAAGGAGGCCGACGCAGCAGCCCACCACAGCTGTGACTTGCTTTTTCATGGACAGCTTGCTGTCCACCTGGATGCCCAGGCTCTTAACCACCTCAGCCGGTTCTGGAGGCGTGTCCAACTCCCCAGGCCAGAAACGGTCACACCAAGGGTTGCCAGCGATGGTAATCGGCAACACCTCGGTTTTGTCCGGGTTGATTTTTAGGGAGTTGCCGGACATCCAGTTAGCTGTACTTCTCAGAATGTTTTGCAGTCTGGTAAAGGCATTCTGGCTATCCTCCAGCTGGATGATGATCTGGGTGTCGTCTGCGTAGTTATATACCTGACAGTCCATTTGATTAAGCATTCGAATCAAAGGCTGTAGGTATATGTTGAACAATAGGGGTGACAGAGCAGACCCTTGTGGGACTCCGCAAGTGATCGAGGTTGCGGTAGAAAGCATGTCACCTAATTGCACTTTCTGCGTCCTCCCTTGAAGGAAGGATGTGAACCATGCCAGTGCTATGCCCTGAATGCCGAAGTCCCTCATCCGCGACAGTAGTTGTTCATGACACACGGTATCAAATGCCGCGGAGAGGTCCAACAGCACCAGGGCCCCCGGGATTTTCTTGTCTGCTCTGTTCCTAAGTTCGTCTACGATTGACAACATAACCAGCTCCGTGCTGTGATTCGCACGGAAGCCTGCTTGATTCGGCTCTAGCAGCGTGTTGCTTTCCAGATGTTCTGAAAGGGTGATAAGGACATGCTGCTCCAGGACCTTCGCCAAGAATGGTAACTGGGAAATTGGTCTGAAGTTCTTCAGACATTTTGCGTCTGCCCCCGGTCTTTTTAGCAAGGGAATCAGACGGGCTTCCTTGAAGGCAGATGGCACTTGACCAGTTTGTAGAGAGAGGTTCAGGAGACTCAGCACGTCATCCTCAATGCCCGGGAGTGCGAGTTTGAAGACTTCAGGTGGGCATGGATCCGCCCTAGAGCCGGACTTGACCCGTCCCGTGAGGGAGACTAAACTCTCCTTTGTAATCAAGGGTAGATTAGAGAGCGGGATTGTAATTGGCAGTATGGCTGGGATATCCACCGGTGGACAGTCAATTTGCGAGGTTGCCGTAATTTCAGTGACCAAATCAATGACTTTGTTGGTGAAGAAATCCTGGAACTTCTGACAGTCCTCCTGACTAAAGTCCGGGGGCTGTTCCTTGTTCTTCCTGAGCTCCGTAAGGACTCGGAAGACTTCTTTCTGAGGGTTCGTGGCCGTAGAAATCCTCTCCTCATAGAACTCGGACTTCCTGGCTATAATCGCTTGCTTATAACCAGCGAGAGCCCGTAGATAGTTACTACGAGAGTCAGGACTGTAGTTTTTCCGCCAGGTTCTTTCCAGTTTGCGTAGCCCACGTTTCTGAGCTCTGAGTAAGTCGTTATACCACGGGCCCCTCGTTTCCTATCCGTACGGTTCACCCTACAGATTGGTGCAACTTTGTCTGTGGCATTCTGAAGTTTGTCCATGAGTGCCCCACAGAGGGCCTCTGGGTTGAGGGGGCAATTGTTGGCAGGGGGGTTGGTGCGAAGTAAATTTATCATTTTGTCCCCATCAATCTTATTCCACTTCCTAACTGCCTTCCATCCTCCTTTGGTTGTTGTTTTCTGTCTGTCCGCCAAAACCTTGCCTCTCACCAAGTGGTGGTCAGACCATACGCATGGCTGAGCCGCAGCCATGTCCTGGACAGGAACTGTCGTCCACACCAAGTCTAGGGTGTGTCCCTTCGCATGTGTTGGGCCTCTTACTTGTTGAACCAGATCTAATGAGGTTAACGCCTCATCGATCTGTAACGCCTGACCATCTTTTGGGACCTTCTCCTTTCCCCCCCCCAACTCCCCAACACCCCAACGTGGGACAAAAACAGTACCAACATTCCCTACCATCCCCCTCCCCACCTCCCTCCCCTTCCAGCTGCGCCCCAACATGGGACCAAACCATCCATGGGAGTTGGTCAGTCACCCTCCCGCACATCCCTCCCCAGTCTAAACTGTGTTCAGGTCAAACACACAGAAGAAACAAACTGCAGGGGGTGTGCCAACTTGCGTGCTCCGTTATGCCGAGCTGCCATCTCATCCGAGCTGCATGGTCCTGCCTTCAAGAATGTGAGTCCTGAGTGTCTATGATCGGGTCTGGACCCGAGGAGTCTTGTTCCAGCTGACGGATCTCCTTAACCAAGGGGTGTAGTGATTCGCCCACAAGGTCCATATCTTCCTCACCGGATGAGGGGCCTTCCGATCCCTCCACGTCATCTCCCTCGGAGCGTATCCCTTTCCTCAGACTGCTGAACCTCGAGCCCGCCACTGAGTCTTTGCCTGGGGAGTCCGATCTGCCTCCCCTGTTGTTCGCCGAACCTCGAGTCCTATATGGCGTCGCCGAGACTGTGTGTTGGGTCTTCCGTAGCCTCCGTCGCTGCGGCTTCGGCCGCTCCCAGCTCGATCTTTCCCTCACTGTTCTGTCCATTGCGTCTCGACTGGCTGTCTCCCTACTGTTCAAGATAGGGCGCTCCTCCAACCACTGCCACGCGTCTTCCGGGTGGGCAAAAAAGATAGACTTGTCTTTATATATCACCTTCAGCTTGGCCGGGAAGAGGAGCATGTATTTAATGTTCAGGGATCTCAGTTTCGCCTTCACAGTGTCAAAGGAGCGGCGCTGTTTCGAGACCTCCTGGCTGTAGTCCGGGAAGATCATTATTGTAGTGTTCTCCAGGCGGATCTCTCCCAGGGCCCTAGCCTCCCTCAGGATCAGGTCCCGATCGGCAAAGTTTAGGAAGCGCGCTATAACCGGCCTTGGTCTCGCGCCCTCAGGTGGCTTGGCCAGAAGCGCCCTATGTGCTCTTTCAATAATAAAGCATGTGGAAAATGGCGCCGTTGGGAATGCAGATTTCAGCCATGTTAGGAGGAAGGCGGCCATGTCCTTTTCCTCAATCCCCTCCCTAAAACCTACAAAGCGGAGGTTGTTGCGCCTGGACCTGTTTTCTGCATCGTCCACCTTCCATTGGAGGTGACGGTGCGCAACCTGTAGCTCCGCCATGTCTTTCTTGAGCGTAGTGATCGCCTCCCCGTCCTCTTTCAATTTGTCCTCCGCTGCCGTCACTCTTTCGGTCAGGCTCCGAAAGTCCTGGCGCAGCAGCGTCACCTCGACCCCAACCTCGCCAATCTTGGTCTCTAGGGCGGATCGCGATGCCTGGATATCCGTTCTGGACGCTTGGATGGCCTCCAGTAGCATGGCCGTGTCGGTGTGGGAGCCTGGATGGTCTGCCATGTGCCGTGGCGCCGCGAAATTGTCCATGGGTCCCTGGCGTGGGGGTTTGGGCACCGGGTCTTTCTTTCCCATCTCTGCACCGTATAGCCGCCCAAGAGAATACGCCGGGATTCCTGCTTCCGCAGTGGGGCGCCAGCCAGTGTGTGAACCGCCGGATGGCGGGAGCGTGGGTCACTGCCTCTGTGCCTCCCCCTCGCCAGACAGTCCCTGAGGCACTGGGTCTCTCCCCTTGTTACGCCCGTATGTTGCCGGTTACAGGTCAGCCCCCTCTCCTGTGGGTCGTATTCCCGCTGCCTCCCGGGAGCCGTCTCCGCCCTTTCGCTCTTGCTCCCAGCGCCCCCGGGTCTCTTCACCTTCTTCAGCTCCCCGCAGGCTCGCGGCTTCCCCCGGCTGATTGGAGAACTCCGGATTGCAGGGCGGAGAGCACTGCCGGTCGCGTCTGTTAGGCAGCCAGCGGACCCCTTTCACTCGCGGCCGCCATCATGGCCGCCGTCCCTTCACCAACTTCTGCCTCGGACGCGAACCACTCGCTGCGGAAGGCTGACACTGCCCAGGCTGCTCGCTCTCGATCCCAGAGTGCGCTACCTTCACTCTGGCAGCGTTTCAAGCTCAGTTTGGACGGATTTCAGGCGGATTACGGGGCAGCTCGGCCGGAGCTCCGGAGTGGCACGTCTAGTCGGCCATGCTGCTGGCCACGCCCCCTTCTCCTGTCAGAAATATTAATCTTGATAGGGTGCATTGCAGTTTTTAAACTGCAGTAGTCAGGCTACACAAGGTGAGCCTAAAGTCATTTTCGCCCTGCCACTGTAGTGCATGGTACAATAGGTATTGCAGTCCACAAGTGGCATTTAACTAACAGGCACCGGGTGAACATTCTAAATCGTGTATAACAGTTGCATATGCAAGATAAAAGTGCCAATTAGGAACAAGCCAATTCAACAATGTTTAAAGGGGGAGCACAGGCACTTCACCTCTGGTCAGAAGGGGTGAAGGGCACAGAGTTGTAAAGCCAGTAAAGTAGACAAAAATCTGGAGAGGCATCATCCAAACGATGCTGATTTCCCACAACACTGTTGACAGGGAGACATTAGCATGTTCCTGGGCATTTGAGAAGTTTGCTTCGTTTAGGCATATTTGTGAGTTACACATTTTAAATTTTTGCACAGACCATAAACCTCTTATATGCAGGATGGAAGAACATGGCTCATACAGGTCCTACGCATGTCTAGTACAATGAATCTCCAAATTACAGATTTCTGTAGTTGAATAGAAAAGCTGACACGCTGTCCAAGATGCCTCCTGAATTTAAGGGGTCTGAAGTTATTTCTAGGAATGAGGAGCATTAGGTTACTCCCGTGGATGGATGTCTTGCAATTTTGTATGGGGAAGACAGAAGAAGAACGGAGATCTGCCCTGATTAAAAATGTGTTTTGAAGTGTTTGTGACAATATGATAAAAAAATTACCAGATTTTTGAAGGGGGGGGGGGGGGGGTGGGAGGGGGTCTACAGGTGTAACATGTTACATTCATGTGTCCTCCAAATTTAGCACTGTATGTTATGTTATGTTATGTTACGAACTTTTGTATTGCGCACAGCTGCCCCAGCTAAGGGGCGTCCTGGCGCATGGCAGGTAATAAGCAACACCGACAGGGAACATAACAGAAGAGGAGACAAAGGCAAATTATTCGAACAGAAAAGTTTTTAACGCTTTACGGAAGGCTAAAAGATCGTCAAGCAACCGCATCTCAACGGGAAGAGAGTTCCAGAGCTCAGCCGCTCTGACCCGGAAAGAACGGCCACCGACCCGACACAACCTGTATCGGGGGATCACCGTAAGAGCTTGACCCAAAGATCTCAGGGACCAGGGACCAGGTAGGCACATACCAGGACAAATGGTCCACAAGAATTTGAGGACTCCCACCCCTCAAAATCTTGAACGCCAAACACAGCACTTTAAACTGGATTCTTGCCCTAATAGGCAACCAATGCAGTGATCTCAATGTGCCGGAGACGGAACATATTCGGGGTAAGCCAACAATGGCTCTCGCCGCGGCATTCTGAACGCGTTGGAGGCGGGTAACCTCCGCCACATTGGTCCCTACCAGAAGCGAGCTGGCATAGTCCAGGCGAGATAACACTGTAGCCTGGACTATCAGCTGCCTGGTGCGATGGTCAAAGAACTTCAAGACGGGACTCAGCGACCGTAGGATACCAAAGCAACAGGCCGCGGTTCTCTTCGTATGGGCCACAAAACTGAGGGAGGGATCCATCCATACTCCTAGGTTCTTTAATTCTGTGACCGGAATGGGGGCCGGCCCCAGCTCCGCAGGCCACCACCTGTCACCCCATAGTTCCGACCTCCTACCGACGATCATGATCTCCGTTTTCTTTGCGTTGAGCTGGAGACAGTTGTTCTTCATCCAGCTCGCCACCGCCCTAAGTCCACTCTGAAACCTGGGGGCATCCCGGTCCGCATCCCCGCTGATCGTAACCGCTAGCTGAGTGTCGTCGGCATATGAGACCATGGTCATGCCTCATTGTTGACGACCTCAGCCAGCGGTCTCACGTAAAGATTAAACAACGTGGGACTCAGCGAGGAGCCTTGCGGCACCCCCTGTTTCAAAGGATGGAATTGGGACAGGAATGGTGGGATGGCAACGCTAAAGAAACGATCGTCTAGGAAAGACCGGAACCACTGGAGGGCCGGACCACTCAGCCCAATCTCCTCCAGGCGATGCAACAGGATGGGATGCGAGACAGTATCAAACGCGGCGCTCCGATCTAATAAAACGAGCGCCGCTGTCTGCCCCGCATCCATCACCGTGCGAAGATGTTCAGCCATGGAGAGAAGGGCCGTCGCCGTGCTGTGACCAGCACGGAACCCGTTCTGGGTGGGATCCAAGATGTTAGCATGGATGAGGTGGGCCGAGAGAACTTTGTTGACATGGGCCTCCAACACTTTGGTCGGCCACGGGAGCAAGGAGATAGGCCGATAGTTTTCAGGTTTCTCTGGATCCAGAGAAGGTTTCTTTAAGATGGGAGAGACCACCGCCCGCTTCCAGCTAGCGGGTACCGTGCCTGACTCCAACGAGATATTAATCAAGGAGTGTACCACGGCCCGGCCCAGGAACGACTGATCTCTAAAAAGAGTTGGTCTGAGCGGATCAGCGGGGGACCCCGATTTAACCTGCTGAGCCAAGAGGTCAAACCCCACAGATGTCAATGGGGGCAGCACGAGCAAAGTGGTGTCTCCATAGATGTTAATCGGAGACTCAGCTGGAGGCCCTGTATAGGGGAACGTCTTATAGATGTTTTGGACCTTTTCCCAAAGAAACAGAGCAAGAGCCTCACAGTGAGTGGTAGAGCCAGTCGTCGGGGCACAGGCTCGCTTTGCTAGAAGATCCTTCATCACTTTGAAGATGGTTTTGGAGGGGTTGGAGCGGTTACCGAATTCAGCAGCGTAGTAAGCTGCCCGCACTCGGCAAACAGCCCGATGGTAAGTTTTGACGGAGGCGAGATAAATAGCTTTTTTCCCCGTTATCGTACGCCTTCCGCCAAGCCCTCTCCGCTCGCCTACAACTACCCTTGAGTGTACGTAAGGCGCCATCGTACCACGGACTTGAGTCCCTGGAGCTGATCTTACGAGCAGTGATAGGAATAAGGGCGTCAAGCGCCTTGGAGATCCAGGAGCAGAACCTATCGTAGCCTGTGTCAACAGCTACCAAAGGTTCTAAAGGCTCCACGGCGAGGACACGATGTAAGTCCTCTAGCCGTAATTTACTCCAATGCCGCCTCGCGACCAACTTAGCAGGGGGAGTAGTAATCATTCCCGGCAAGGGGGTACAGATGGCAACCAAAGAGTGGTCCGTCCAGCCAAGGGGTGTAATCATTTTTTGACAATACAGACTACATTTCTTTCACAAATTAATTGGAGCATTTTTTTGGGCCAGTTTTATCAGGGTGAGGTTATGTGCACTTTTCTGGAAGGCATATCGGTGAAAGTGGAAGAGTATTTTGCAGCACCATAGCCACCACCAACCGTGCAGTGAATAAAGCCTTCTGAACCAGAACTGAAAATAAAAAATGTGCCGATTCTGTGGGCAGCTTCTGTAAATACACACACCCAGGGACTTTTACAAAGCTGAGAACTAGTTCCTCCTTGTTAAGACTAGCAGACGAGAGGAGTGAAGCGGACTGATGGCAGCGCTGCCGCCGCAGGGAGCTAGAGAGCGCAGAAGAGCAACCGCCCTGACACTGTGCTGGTAGGGCAGCGAGCTGGGAATCATGTGGAAAGGGAGGAGTGGCTGGACTGCCTGGGGAAGGGTGCGGCCGTCGGCAGTGGTTGCATCAGTGGGCACCAATGGTGAAGAGAGCCCCTGCACATTGGCTGCATTTAAATCCGTGCGCAGGTTTGGACCCGGTGCACTGCTGCTCTTCTGACCGGCTCCCACTGTGTGAAGTCCTGTAGGTGCGCTGTGCTGCCCCCGCCTTCTTCCTCCTGGTACCCAAGGTGTTTTCTGTGTCTGGGGCGGCCACCACGTCCACCGTGAATACGATGCCTGATAGCAATGGTACTGGTGCAATGAGGGGCCCAAGATCTGAAGGTAGAGAGAGAGAGAGGGAAGGAGACCCGCCTGACTCCAAAATGAAAGCCGTCCCTCCCATTTTCAGGTATGGCGCGGGGGCACCCCAGAGACATTGAAGAGGGAAAGCAGTAATAGCAGGGCCCCAGGAAGGGTCTTTGCAATCCTTGAAAAGGACCCGGATGTGGGGACCCACAGTGGTTTGCCCTCCTTGGCTGACTTTAAGATGGCCGCCAGGGGAGACTTTTCACCACGAGGAGCTCTGAACCTAGAGTCTGTCCCTTCCTCACCTCTCCTCTCCTCTCACCATCTTTGTCCCAGTGGCCAGCTGGAGAACGTTGCGGAAGGCTCTCCCCAGTACCACCAGGATCGATGTCTCTCCTGACCTTACTTCCCTCCTCCCTACCCCTACCCCTACCCCTCTCGAATCTGGACTTCGGATCACCTCCTGTTCCTCTCTCTATTCTGGTGGAACCCGAAACGCATACATGGCCGATTCCCAGTGGAGCTGCACCGACAGCTATAGGGGAGATGGACTCCCATCACACCGCCATTGCCGTCACCTACCCAGTCGGACTTCTGACATCTGTCTTGTTTCTTCCCCGCCGCTGCTTTTGCTCTACAATTGTTCTCCCATTGAAACCTAGCTGTTTGGCTAATGCCCGGTGGAGCTACCTGATAGCTAAAGAAGAGATGGACTGTGGACTTCTCCATCGGTTGTCACCTACCCAGCCGGACTTTGGGCAGACCCTCCTTCGTCTCTCCATTCGATCTAACTCCTACCACTTTACCCCACCCCCTTACCCTTCTAAACTCCATTTATTTCGTCTTCTACAATCTTGAAATGTTTTTCTAGTAACTGATGTAACATGTAACTGAAGTAATTTTATAATTTCTGTGGAACCTTATGTAAAGCGCTTTGATAACTCTGGGTCTAGCCAGAGCTATATAAAACTTTTTAAATAAAATATATAAAAATAAAATAAGACGGTGTATTGTGATTCGAGACTAAGGATAAAGTACTTCAGTCATTTTTTTTCAAAGTTAAAACAATAATTACGTTCAAAACCTTGAACAAGAACATGAAATAACCAATAACACTATTGCAAGAGAGTACAGGATACAGCAGGCGGGGCACAACGGTCTTAAAAATATGGACCAGTCTTAATTCAAGACAAAGCAGATCCATTCAGTAAGGTCTACCATTGACTGAAGCGGAGTGAGGAATGAAACCTGGCCAGAAACTTAAATCGAAAGATGCTGATTATCTCCCTTCCTCCAAAGACAATATGGCAAGCTTAATTGGGAAAAGAAAAGTCAAAGGTATCATGATCAGAACAGTTCTTAAAGTCAAATATATACCAGAAAAAAACCAACAAGGTAAAGCAAGTCACCTGCTTTTCCAATTCTTTCACTCACCAGTGAAACCAGAATCACCAGTGAGACCAGAATCCCCAGAGAAAGGCTAGTGCCAATCATTTTAATTTAAATGCATTTGCTGCCAATAGCAGCATCATGAAGCTCAAAGGGAGCAACAAGAACTTAATACACACAAAAAAAAGAAAAAAAAAATAGTATATTTGTTTTATAACAATGCTGAAAACCAATGCTATTAAAACAGCAAAAAAAATGTGAACTGCATGCATTCAATACCAATTCAGGCCGTGATTAAAAGTTGGGGTGGTAAAGTCTGTCCGGTGCATAAAACCCCGTTTTTTGCACAGCACTGAATTACGAGTTAGCTTTAACTCAACGTACCCAAAAGCTACCCAACATTCGTTACATTTCAGTAGGTTTGACCTGCCGAAATTTAACTAGGGAAATGTTTATAGAATTTACCATACCTTGCGGATTTTAGTGTATTAAACACAAACATCTGCAGGTTATTCCCCAATTACTCATAATAGGTGCTATTTAGCTCCCCCAATAAATAACGAACCCCAGGGTATTGTTATTTACCAGGTCTGATAAATAACACCTTTTCTTGTAAATCAGGCCCACAGAATAAATAAGCTATCAAACTTCAAAAAGGCTCACCATATAGTAGGATAGTCTGTGTGTGATAACCAAACATTTAGCTCAGCTCCTTAATTTATTGTTTAGCAGAAAAACCGTCTTGAAGCAGATGCTCAGAGGCATTGAATAATGCATGTACTTCAAATAAAATAAACAAGCATTTGCAATGCAATAGGTCTTGCATTTACGCGAGTGAGCTATTGGCATTGTAAATGACAATGACTTATTTATTTAAAAACAACACATAATTTAAAGGCATTGACATTTAGAAATGCTAATAGCTCAAACTCGCATAAATGCGAGACCTATTGTATTGCAAATGCTTGTCCTTTTCAGCTATCACTTGTAACAAAACCCCACTGCTGCCTCCATACAGGTGTGGGGAGGGGCCGCTGTGCTCACAAACCGTGTTTGGGGAAGGGATTCACTAGAAAAGTGTTGAGCTCGTTACAATCTACTGTGTAGTAGGAAGGCCAGTTGCATTCTGGAGGGGGAATTTAGCGAATGATGCCACTTCTAACGGGTCTTCTGTGCACTGTAGTCGGATTTCGATTCCAGCAAAGCACTTGGCTGATACTGCTTTTTATCTTCAAATGGTGAATAACGAGGCCAGACGAGCTGGGTAATATAGCAGCTATTGGTATAAACGCAAGAGAAATGTTTTCATTGCGCCGAGTGGGTAAACTCTTCAAAAGTGGCAGTGCCTGGACCGATAAATGTTTTGACACTGCAGGTATGAGCTGGGGAGGTCACAGCAGCACCTAGACTCCTGTGGCTACTTTTGAACCAAGTGGTAAAACAGTGCACAGATTCCGGGGTTTATTTACAAGCTCCTCGCGCCGCCTGGTTGAGAGGTCACAAGACAGCAGCTGGAATCCGAGAACGCCTTTCTCACCCAGAAACGGAAATGTTCTGTTACTGAAAATACTTGGTTATGATATTTTCTCCCTAAAGAACAACTTGCTTCAGGGGTTGACACTTGTTTCTGGATCCCAGCTAAACGTTATTATTGTAACTGACTTTGACTTGGTTTATCCAACTGTAGACAGGTAAATTTGCACAGTCCAAAATAATACGGGTTGACTGGTTTCCCAAATAATTTTTTTCTTTTTTAAAAAGACCCAAACGCAACGTGAACCTCGCTGCCCATGAACAAAGCAGAGAATTAAATTTTATGTCTCTGATGTCTAAACTATTTTACTTTGTGTCTCAACCATGTCTGGCCAACTTATGACATCTGCAGTTTTTTTCGTCCGCACCTAAGAAGGTAGCAGGGGTGGCGATTCTGGTGTCCAAGTCCTTTAGGGGTCAAGTTCTGCAGAGGGAGGCGGAGATCAAGGGCAGGTTGCTGATACATCGCTTTCTGATCGCTGGGCGGACACTCTTAGCGGGCACCATTTACGCGCCCAATGAGGGTCAGGAAAAATTCCAACATATGCCTTAGAGACAGCCACAGCAAACACTCAACCACACCTGCTACTAGGGGGCGACATCAATTTAGTATTCCATAATACAGCGGATCGTTCATGCCAACGCTCGGGGCAGTTGAGATCTCTCTCCACAGAGGGCCACGCTCATCTCTCGGACCTTGGCCTGGTCGACCTGTGGAGACACTTTCACCCACACTCCACGGCATACACCTACTACTCGGCAGCCCATAAATCATATGCTAGGCTTGACTATTTCCTCTGCTCCTCACAGTTGGTGCCCAGAGAGCAAGATGTTGATATACTCCCGACCTCCCTGTCGGATCACTCCCCGGTGATGGCCACTTTCCTCCTCCCGGGTGTGCCTGCCCCGCCCAGACATTGGCCCCTGCGGGATACCTTGCTCCAAAGCCCTACAGTGGTGGAGACGATTAAGGACGCCATCACCCAATTCTTAACTCACAATGCCAACACTGATACCACTATGGCCATGCAATGGGCTGCGCTTAAAGCAGTATTACGGGGAGAGTTAATCTCCATCGCCACAGCCAACAACAGGGAAAGCGCCCAGAAAAGAGCCGCCTCCGCCCGACTCATCGTCAACGTCCCCCACCGCAGCCACATCACCCCCCACCTGAGAGTCCTACACTGGCTCCCCGTCGACAAGAGGATCACCTTCAAGCTCCTCACCCATGCACACAAAGCACTCCACAAATCCGGACCAGCCTACCTGGACAACAGACTCAGCTTCTACACCCCCACCCGCCAGCTCCGCTCACCTTGCCCTCGCCGCTGTTCCCCGCATCCAACGGACAACCTCCAAGGGCAGATCCTTCTACCTCACCGCCAAGACCTGGAACACCCTCCCTACCCACCTACAGCAAACCCAAGACCTACTCGCCTTCAGAAGACTCCTCAAGACCTGGCTCTTCGAGCAGTAGCGGCACCCCCTCCCCTCAGCGCCTTGAGACCCTCACGGGTAAGTAGCGCGATTTACAAGTACTCTGATTGATTGATTGAAAGGACAAGGGGCGCGGGAAGCCGTCCCCCCTTGGTTCCCACAGCCCAGGAAGAGCAGACCCGAGGGGGATGCCCTGGAGCCTACCGGGAGCAGAGTGGGGGACCTGCCTGAGCTGACCCATTTTCAGCAGGAAGGAGGACCCACCAGGGAGGAGTTTTGTGAGCAGCAAAGAGTTTGCCCTTCTCTTTAGGGCATGCGGCAACAGGCTGCAGCCCAGGCAGCAGGTGACCAGTCTGGTTCACATCTAATTTATTGGGAGAACGGACTCCTGTATAGCAAGCCTAAGGCGGCTGAGCTGGGGTCAGCCTGTATTCTGGTGGTGCCCGCATGCTTTAGAGCCTTCCTACTGGGGTTGGCTCATGACATTTCATTGGCAGGACATCTGGGGCAGACCAAGACCTTTGAAAGGCTGGTCACCCAGTTTCACTGGCCCCAGATGCGCAAGAGTTCAGACATTCATTGCAGGACATGTGAGACTTGCTAGGCAAGTGGGAAGAGTGTGGGTAGATCAAGGCCCCACTCCAACCCTTTCCAGTTGTAAGTACCCATTCGAGCGAGTGGGCACTAACATTGTGGGGCCTCTAGATCCCAGGACAGCCATGGGCAACAGGTTTATCCTGGTGCTGGTGGCCATGCCACGCGGTACCCTGAAGCCATCCCACTCAGGACGGTGTTGGCCCCCGTGGTGAGACGTGCACTGATGGGGATTTTCTCCCGCGTGGGGTTCCCCAGAGAGGTGGTGTCTGACAGGGGACCCAATTTCATCTCCCAGTACATGAAGTCTCTGTGGAGGGAGTGTGGAGTAACTTATAAGTTCACCACTCCTTACCACCCCCAAGGAAATGGTCTGGTTGAAAGGTTCAACTGGACCTTGCAGGGCATGATTATGGGCCTAGAGGAGCCCCTGAGGCGTAAGAGGGACGTCTTCTTGCCATGCTTGTTGTTTGCCTACCGTGAGGCGCCACAGAAGTCCTTAGGGTTTCGTCCCTTTGAACTGCTCTATGGTCATCCGGTAAGAGGGCCTCTAAGTCTGGTCAAGGAAGGCTGGGAGCAATCTCCCAGGAAACCTCCCCAAGATGTATGCAACTACATCTTGGCCTTCAGGAACCAGACTCTGCATTTCAGAAAAATTGCAGCGGCAAATCTGGAAGCCAGCCAGGAGGAAATGAAACACTGGCACGACCAGAACACCACTCTGGTTGAGTTTCAACCTGGTCAGAAGGTTTGGGTACTGGCCCCAGGGGAGCCTGGTGTGCTTCAAGATAAGTGGACCGGTCCCTTTGAGGTGGTGGAACACAAAAGTCCAGTTACCTACTTGGTGGACTTTCAGTCTCCCCGGAACCCCTTGCGGGTCCTGCATGTGAATCTCCTGAAGCCCCACTTTGCGAGGTCTGAAGTGGGCATGCGTCTTGCCACAGACGCTGAGATGTAGGAGGAGAGTGAGCCTCTTCCTGACGACCTGAGTGCAGGAAAGAAGGATGGGTCAGTGGAGGGTGTGGTCCTCTCCACCACACTGACCCCTGAGCAGCAGAGAGATTGTCACCAGTTCTTGGGGCAATTTTCGGATTTGTTTTCCCTGGTGCCTGGTGTCACTGAGTGGTGCGTCCAAGATGTGGACACCGGAGACAATCCTCCTGTCAAGCACAAGGCTTACCGAGTGACTGACTGGGTCAGGGCCTACATTAGGATTTGCCCTCCAAAATGTTTGCCCTAGGGGTGATTGAGTCCTCTAGCAGCCCATGGTCCAGCCCTGTGGTCTTGGTACCAAAAGCTGCAGCACCTGGTGCCACTCCTGAATTCAGATTCTGTGTGGACGCCGAGGCCTCAGTTCAGTCACGAAGACCGACGCGCACCCCATCCCCAGAGCTGATGAGCTCATCGATCGGTTGGGGGCTGCCCGGTATCTCAGCACGTTTGATCTAACGTCTGGGTACTGGCAGATCGCCTTAACTGATGGGGCCAAAGAAAGGTCCGCATTCTCCACACCAGATGGGCACTACCAGTTCCATGTGATGCCCTTTGGAATGAAGAATGCCCCCGCCACCTTTCAGAGGTTGGTCAACCAGGTGTTGGCTGGGCTGGAGGATTTCAGTGCCGCCTACCTGGATGACATTGTAGTGTTTAGTTCCTCCTGGGAGGACCACTTGCGCCACCTCTAAGTGTTGATGGTGCTGCGCGGAGCAGGCCTCACAACCAAGGTGGTGAATTTGGGACACCAGGTTGGGAGTGGCCAGGTGGCACCCCTACAGCTCAAGATTGAAACCATCCTGGCATGGGAGCCCCCCAGGACTCAGACCCAGGTGAGAGCCTTCCTAGGTCTCACAGGTTATTACAGGAGGTTTCTCAAGGGTTATGGCAACATTGTTGCCCCCTTGACTGAGCTGACTTTCAAGAAGCAGCCAAAGATTGTGAATTGGACTGACACCTGTCAGCAAGCTTTTGATGCCCTCAAGACTGCCATGTGTACAGCACCCGTCCTCCAGGCGCACAATTTTGCTAAAGAATTTGATGTCTAGACAGACGCTTCAGAGCATGGGTGGGGGCTGTTGTGTCGCAGATCAATGAGGAGGGACTAGACCAACCTGTAGCATTCATCAGTAGGAGGTGACTTCCCCGGGAACAGAGGGGGAGTGCAATTGAGCGTGAGGCATTTGCTGTTGTCTGGGCACTGAAGAAGCTGAGACCATATCTGTTTGAATCTCACTTCCGGGTTCAGACAGACGACAGGCCCCTCAGATGGACGATGCAGAAGAAGGGTGAGAATCCCTAGTTGTTGAGGTGGTCCATTTCCCTACAGGGTATGGATTTAACGGTGGAACACCGCCCTGGCACAGAACACGCCAATGCAGATGGTCTGTCCAGAATTCCGCCTTAGTGAAGAGAACCCCCTAGGAGATGGTGTTAGACCTGGCACCATTGGCGTGGGTCTCCCTTCCATTTTTCGCTGTTGTCTCCTCTGTTTTTGCTGGTATTGGATGCTCTGGGTGCTGTGTATTGGGGTGAATGTAAGACATTGTTCTGCATTCTGTCCATCAACTGTTGTTTTTGCCACTGCCATTTAGTGCCACAGCGCAAATGCTCCCTGTGTAAATATGACTGTGAATTGGTATCTGCCGGATTGGCTATTTCGTTTACCTGTTAGTCCCTAGAAGTGTGGCCTGTGTGTAACCAGGGCTGGTAACCCAAATGCTGCTGGTGGGCCTGCAGCGCTGGTTTGCGCCACCCACAGAACCAGCTTAAGTATTCCTCAGACCTGCCACTGCAGTGTATGCGTGCAGTCCAGAACTGCCATCTTGGCTGTGAAATGCCCACGCTTCCTAGCCCCTGAACCTTCCCTTAGCATCAGGTCAGTCACCCCTATGGTAGGTGCATTGTGTGTGTGTAAGGTAGGACATGGCTTGATATGTGTAGCATGTCCTGGTAGTGAATTGCCCTCCATTTTGTTTTTCACTGCTGCAAGGCTACCGGTTCTCCATAGGCTAGAATGGGCAGACTGGCTATTACATCTTATAGTGCTATCTGACTCAGGGAACATGGTAGAAATTCGAGTTCAGTATGCCTGAACTCGAAATGATAAAATACATCTTTTAGTGAAGTTGGTTTTAACATTCTGTGTTTGAAAATACCACTTTTAGAAAGTAGGTATTTTCTTACCTAAGCCTTCCAGTGTGCTCTGCTGTTATGTGTACTGGCTGTCTGGATTTAGAAAGGCAAGGTAGACTGAGTCAGAGCTGGGTTGAATAGAGAGATCTGCATGGAGTACTGGGGAGGGGTAGCTCCTTGACCTAAATAGGGCTGTGCCTGGCAAGGTGAATGCTGGCTCCACCTCCTACTGTGCGTCTGATGGCAGACCCCCTCTTTCTGAATGGAAGGATGCAGTCTGGTAAACAAAGTGCTTGCTCCAGGCCTGAGCAGAACTGGTTCTGGCCAGGTTCAGTGACTAGAGGAACCTCTTTCCGTGTTACTGAAGGAATCTGCAGGAGAGGACTGTCCTTGTGCTTGTGTGCTGTTTCTTGGATTGGCCAGCAGTAGTTCCCCTTGGACTTGGAAGAAGAGGGAAAAGGGCTTTTGAGAGACTTATTTTGCTAAGCAAATCACCCAAGGGCAAGAAGAGCTAGCCTCCTGCTGGAGTCACAGGCCCATCTGACTCCCCCACCAGCCTCCTGATTCCTCCCAGCTGGGATTTCTATCTGCAGGTGAGGCTCCTGTGAGTTCCAGGGCCTCTAGTTCTACTACAGAGAAGAGAATGCTGAAACCCCGTTTGCGAGCCGCCGCAGCTGAAGAGCGTAAGAAAAATCATCGCGCTGCTGCCGCCGAGCACTCGCACACCGAAGATCGCATTGCGCGCTTGCGGGCCACAAAGTGCTCGCTAACCCCAGAGATCATCGCATCGCACGTTTGCGGGCTCGTGGAAGGCTCACTAACCCCAAATCATCGAATCGAGATCATCGCAGAGCGGGCGCCGTGCATCCGCCATTTTCCTGGCATCGCACCCGGATCGCGAGCCTTCGTGGGGCGCCATTTTCTTTCATCGCAACAAGATCGTACCTGCAACAGGATCAGCGTGTCATCCTCCCTCGTGTAAATGATTCAACGCATCGCTGGCCTAGCGTGAAGAAGTCTGTCGCTTTGTCCCGCACGCACCAGAAGACCGGCGCATCATCCTCCCTTGCGGCAAGGATTCAACGCATCGCCGGCCTAGCGTGGGGAAAATAATCGCTACAGCTCGTTTGCGACATTTTGCTTGTTTTGCTACGAAATCCAGGGACCTTGTAAGTAAAAGGGTCGCAGAGACCCTGCCTTGAACTGAACCCCGATTTGAACCCCTTGAACTCTTTTTCCAGCTTTTCAAGAGTACCCCCCTTTTTCAGTATTGGGGCTTTTTACCGTTATTGGTCTTGTTTTAAGTCTATGTATAAGGATACTTATTTTTTTATAAGTACTTGTGTGGTGTCCCTTTGTAGTGTCCTTCACTGTGTTACTGTGTATGATCATAAATGCTTTACAAACTGCCTATGAGATAAGCCTAGCTGCTCGTGCTACATTACCACAGGGTTGAGCAGGGGTTATCTAAGGGTGTAGCCTCCTTACTCTGACTTAGAAATGGGGGTCTCTAGTTGGCAGTGGCTGGCCACAGTCCAAGTAGGGCCCCTTCTTCCTAACACTGTTGCATTAGGGATTCCCGAAATCTAGGAGTAAACAAGGGCAAAGTTAATAAGAAGATATCCGAGATGCAAGTGTATGAACTATGATGCCTCAAGTTATCAACAAAGGTTTAATACCAGGGGTGGATTCAATCGTTCATAAGCTGATAAATTAAGCATGGTTTGTTTTAACTTAAATTGGTTAGACATACATGGCAAAAAAGCTGCAGTATAAAATCATTTTAACTTTTGGTATAGCGTTTACAAGACTACTTTAATCTCAGAATTTCAAGGTGGTTCGAAGAATCAATGGTTAGGGGAAAGAAAGCATAAGTAGTATGGTTGGGACAGGCCAATGGATATAATTAATATGGTTTAAAAGAAGGGACTCTATCCGAATGCATCATCTCCTTTGGCAACTCAAACATTTCCTTTACAGCACAAGAGCACGGAGGACAGCTGAGGTGGAATCTCATTTATCTGCGTGCTGGTACTATATGGGCATGCAATGCAGAGTCTCCCCACATACGGCAGAAGAACATGTGAGTGCTTGATGAAAATACTAGTTTGAAGATTTCCCTTAAAAGTGATAATAGAGTACCTAAGATTTCAAAACTGTAATTAGAGATAAGGAATCCTTTTTAGGTTTGTCAGTAAATTAGTTTTCAAGCTTCATTGGTGTCTGGTGTTTCCAGTTTGCCTTCTTACGTTCTTTGCTTCCGCCTCTCCTATTCACAGTAAAAAAATGTCAAACCTATTGGCTTATCCAGTGCTTGTCTAAACTAATGCTGAAGATATATCTACAGAAGTCAGTCACTAGGTACCAAGAAAAACACCATGACCAACAGAACACACTTTCTCCATTTATCCGTACACATTTATTTAGTATTCCATTCCTTTCATAAATGACAACTTGTATGTTCATTGCATAATAACACTGATCCAGTACTTTGTAGGCATGACAACATGATTGATCCGTGTTCATTTAGACATTATTATTTCTATTGTACGTTCTTTTCATTATTTTGACTTTAAAACCTAATTCACTGAAACTTCCTGTCTTCTCACTTCGTGTGATGTCCTTGGTGGCAAAAGTCACTCCCCGATGGGATAACTATCTGTGATGTTCTTACTAGCCAGATACAGACAAATACATTTTAACCTGACCTTCCACATAAAAAAAGGCTGGAAACCCCGGCATTAGGTATTCAAATTCAGACTAGGATATTGTATTTGTTCCGACTAGGACCTTTCCATTAGCACTCTCAAACGAATAACATAATACTTTTTAGTAGCCTGAGGATGCTCGAACTAGACCACAGCAAAATATGCATATTCTTCAGGAACACAATATGGACAGAGTTAAAGAAGCATTCATTTACAACGTCCTTGTCTTTCAATTAAATGTAGTTACCAGAGAATGAAAATATTTTTTTTAAATCACAAGTTCTTTCTAAAGATATTGGATGAAGATAGCAATAACTCCAGTTAGTCATTGTACGAGGATTCATTCTTGGTTCACAATACTGCCCAAACCTGCCCAGTATTGGTGAGCAGAGCATCACTATAGAAATACAGTGACAAACAGCTGATCCTCCTGACCACTCCCATGTGACCAGAATTCAGCTGAACTTTAGTCTTCTTCTCTTTATCCACCTTCCTCAGTATATCAGCAATGTACAGGACGATAAAAAATATTGCTTGTTCTCTCAAAACTGTATCGTGTATAGACTTCCGCATTATAGGCCATAAGTCAATCACCCTGTACTCTCCATGTGTTTTATGCACGTTTTATCACTAAATGCCATAACCACAACTCGTAAAGCACAGAAGGCCAAAGACACCATAAGGTAGTCTAAGAGAATCATTAACCATTAAAAAGAAAGAAAGCGCACCTTACTACATCCCTAAACCAATAGTTTACATCATAGCATCAATGATCTAATCTTGGTGTCACTTGCCCACTCACTACCTGTACACCACAAACTTAATGCTATACTTTACAGTTACCTTATATGGTAAAATTATGGAAAAAGATCACAAAATCGCTCTCCAAATACGAACTGGCATGTAATTTCAGGTGCCCATAACAATTAGACTTCAGATAACCTTGCAGCAGCAAATCAGTCAGGGACAAGAATTGCTTGAAGGGACCAATGTCACTAACTTACCCACTACTGGTCAGTGTTAATCAAACCAAAATTACTGCATCTACTTATTCTGCCTATCATTAACAAGTGTTCGCATTACCTCAACAGCACCGTATTCTTCATTTCTTCCATTCCTCTTCATAGTAACCTTTACCTGACCCTATTCTTCACCATAAATCCAAACATTTACCTGTTGGATGAGCAGAATGAGATGTTCACACCCTTCGCATTACCTCCTTCAGTTAAGAGGACGCAAACATTTAGTTTTCTGCATATGCTTTTATCTTTTTAAAATAATTTTGGAATGTGTGGGAAGAGTTTCTCCTCCCTTCCAGAGATTTGTTTTTTCACACACTGTTACAATCCGTATACTAACGTCACATTGTGAAAGTGAACTCATTCAGCGCAATTTGGTATTGGCAAGTTACACTCGGATCAGTGCCTGGGGCCATATCTCAACACCCCCAAGCTCCGATTAAAGCAGGGGAGGTTGCAAAGGAGACAGCATTCCCTTTCCAGCACTACTTCTCCATTGTGGCTCCATATTTCAGGATTGCTTAATGAGGACAATCTCCAAATGGGGATCTACTCAAACAACAGGCAGGGGCATGTTTCGACATGCTGACAGCTCGCTTGGTTGGCATGCAAGGCCTTATTGAACGACATGAGACCCACATTGATGCTGCTGAGCAACGGCTGTCAGAGCTGGAGGATTCCCAGCCTGCAACCATTAAGATGCTTGAACGTGCTGAACATCTCCTTATGGCGGTTACCTCCATGGCAGGAGATTCGGAGGCACGGTCATGCCAGAATAATTTTCGTATAGCCGTTGTGGTAGAATCTACCAATACAGGCCCCTTGAATACCTATGTTAAGCGGCTCCTTGCGGATCTATTTGGCAGACAGGCTTTTTCTTCGACTTTCGCGATGGAGCAAGCCCACAGAACACTTGGCCCGAGACCGGCACCTGGCACACCTCCGCGATTGATAATTGCCAAGTGCCTCAACTACCATGACCAAGACACGGCTCTTCGACTTGCCCATGACAAGGGAACTGTCCAGCATCAAGGGAGGACTCTTACATTCTTTCCAGACTTTACTCCCCTAGTTCAGGAGGCACACTGTAAATTCACAGACATTAAACGCACACTTCAGAAAGGGAACGTACGATATGCTATGCTATACCCGGCGCAGCTTTGCATTCAGATGAAAGGTAAATCCCACCCCTTTAAATTGCCAGCTGAGGCCTACAGTTTCTGGAAGCAATATCGAGTAGTACCGGACTCTCATTGGAATGGTGGAACGGTCGCAGCCTCTCAATTAGACTCAGCGGACTCGTGAAGATTTTCTTGGGCTATTATCCCCTTTAGACAATCAGCTGTATGCCCATTATTCCTGCTAACCTTAATCAACCTGGTCTTGGGCTCCAGCTGCAGCAGGCCGTAACTTTAGACATAGGCGCCTAGCACTACGCTCTTACTGGCTGGACTTGATTTCATCAAGGTAATGGACTTTTTGGCGGTCTCTATTGGGTGTTGCCAGTTTGAACCAGCACTTTGTTATTTAGGAAATTATTGGATTCGCCGGATATTGGTTGTTTGTTATTCGATGTGGAGGAGGGGAGGGGGTCCTTGGGTCTTTGGATTATTTTGTGTTGTGTATTTTGAGGTTATTTTAAACAGGGCATTGATCACGCTGTTGGCCTTGCATGTGCATATCCTACACATCCGGCACGTATGCTTATCTATCTGATGTTTAGCAGACGCCCCAAGTTGAGGGATCCTGGGCACTACTGTTGAAATGTATTATGTGGAATGTTAGAGGACTCTCCAACGCACAAATGGGGTGACAGGTCTGGTCCTACCTTTCCAGGCACTCTGTCCAAGTGGCATGTTTACAGGAAACCCATTACGTGCCACACTCTACCAATCGCTTTACATCGTACTGGGGTGACAATTGTTTTTTCGTACATTATAGTAACTTCTTTAGAGGGGTATTTATCCTGATCCACAAATTAATTCCTTTGAGGTTGTGGGAGATGGTCACTGATCAGGATGGTTTTTACCTCTTGGCTGCTGGCGCGATGGGGGATGAAACAGTTCTACTGGTCAATATGTATGCCCCAAATGCAGACTAACCTAATTTGTTCCCTAGCATATCTACACACTTCTCCCAGCTCAGCTATCAGCAGATACTATACTAATGGTGGGGGTGGGGGGGGGGGGGGGGGAAGCAGGGCTGGTTTTAACCTTAGACTTGATCCATCGTTCAACAAAACAGGTACTGGACAGATTACTAAGCCCCATTCAGGCACTTACTTCCCTTTTGCAGACCTTTCTCCTTGGAGATGCTTAGCGAGTCTGTATTCCCATCAATCAGGAATATTCTTTTTATTCAGCTCCTCCCAGGTCCTGGTCGCACATAGACCTTTGGTATCTTTCTCCCAAGCTTATGCTAGATGTTACTGCAGTTGAACACTTCAGGCTTACGATATCGGACCACTCACCAGTATTACTAACCCTTCGCATTCCCAATATTGCGCCCCTCCATGCACCCTGGTGTTTCCCTGCTGATGTGGTGCTTGATATGTGTTTCACAGCGAGGTCAGAGAAGCGATAGTGGAGTATTTTCAATTAAATGCCAGTACCGTGGCACGGCAAGATACCCTTCAGGAAGCTTTTTAAAAACGTACATCAGAACAATATCTGAACGCTGGCCTCCTCTACTCCTTGCACATACTGCTTCTAGATAATCCTTGGCTGCCTCCGACCACAGGAACACTCACCAAGCGAACCCTGGCCTTATGTGGACTACATACATTGGGTGATCGTTTTCACGACAACCAATTGCACTCTGTTGCAGCTCTAACAGAAGGGCATGATGTGTCCTACATGGACAGGTTCATTCAACATAGATAACAAAACTCCATAAGTGCCCCATATTAACCGGCAGAATTTCCCCACTTACATTAGTTATAACATCAACTAGTGGGGCCAGTCTGATCTCCCAACTCCATCATTTTTCTCTATCACTTCAACCAGCGGTTGGGGTGGGGGCCCAGGCAGCATGAGTGAGGGATCTAGGCTACCCCCTACCAGAGCAGAAGTGGACTTATTGATGTGAGCAAACTCGGTTCATCTCTAGCAATCACCAGCATAAATTGTTGCATTTTAGACATTAGGGAGCAGGAGATCCCTCTGCAGCCATGAGCAAGTGCTCAAGCACTACTCTGCACCCAGAAACATAAGCCTTTCTGCCGTTTGTGGCGGGGGTTGTCTTTAAAGACCCTGGAATTGAGATGACCCTCCCCCCATCTGCTTAAGTGCCCAACAGCCCCCACAGTCTTTCTGCACCCAGGGGGGGGGGACATTTGGAAAATTCACCCCAGTTATCCATTTTGGGCAGGAGTGAGAGAAAGGCCACTCGCAAACCAGATATATTAAAATAAATAAGTAAACAAATAAATAATGGGGAGGGGCCTCTGGCTGAATATCAACCCAAAGGCCACAAGAATCTTTCTGGCCCTCCAGGGTGCCAGATTGGGAGATATTCCCCCAGTAAGCTTTGGCAGAAAGCCCACTGGCTGCCAGGAACAGATTTTTGCAAAAATGGGTTGGAGACAGCCCCTTTCCAGGCACCAGGGCACACATTCACTGCTTAAAGGAGGATAAGGCATTCTGACCCCCTGAGACCTAAAGCATTCCAATCCCCAAGGCAAGTGAGAGGAAATTTTGATTCCGTTGGGCATAGTTTTGACATATGGGCCAAAAGTGATGATGTTAACCCACCAATCCAGCATCCCTGGGAGGTACAAGGATTGTCTGGTGCCAATGGTTCAGGGGAAGGGGGAATGCAGTGCTGTACCAGAATGGGTAAGCCCCCCACCCTATTCTATTTCTCAATTAGTTTCCTGGTGTTTGGGGTGCCTCAAACCAATGTCTTACGACTCTGGGCTCCCACACTACACCCAATTAAACGCTGCCATTCATCAAAACTATTCATAAACTCTGAAGGAAACCTGCGCATTTTTTTTTAATGTACTACAGATACTGAGTTTAGGGATAGTATTTCTTTGTACAACTGAGAATTTTGGATTACCTATCTTGTTATACAGAGGCCATTTTGCAAAATGTGTTCTTCAGTGAACACTGGCTTACATTTGAAAGTCACAACTGAGAGAAATTAAAAGTGATAATAATAGTTCTACTATTCATACTAATTTTCCAATCATTAGATTTTAACACTGATATCAATGCCTGATCGGTATGTAATGAAACGTCATAAGCTGCAGCTCAGCTGTTGGCTCAGGGTATCACGTATTTCTCAAACCAACACTAGATTGTCCTACAACCAGAGAGGTTGGACAGACGCAATGGTATATTACTTTTGTAAATCAGTTATTGGGGCAAAACAAATGACAGATGAAAACCGATTCCGATGAAAATTACAGTTGTCACCTATTTCTACTTTTTCCTACTTAATTTTGTTATTTTGATTTCTTGTTTTAATAATTAGTTTCTTTAGGAAAACCATGTTTATTTTAAACAAACGACCCCTTGTTGAAAATTGAGTACTTTAGAAATGTATAGCTTCCCGGTTCATCCAGGGGCTTCACACCTGCTTACACAACAAACTTAAAAGCAGGTAAAACCACAAAAAACAGGATGAACGGACAACCACTTGGAAAAATGCAAAGACTGTGTTACATGAATGTTTCTTTCCTTTAAACTTTGCCTGCTCCAGCAAGCTGAGAGAAGTTTTTGTTAATATAGCAAACCTTTTATTGATGTTATTTTCAAAAGAATAAAAACTACACTTTCCTGTGCAGTACTTCTTTATCATTGTTCCCCCCCCCCCCGCCAAAAAAGAAAATAAAAAAATGCTACAAGTTGGCTATTTGAAAACAAGAGACTTAGCACCTAAGCGTCAACAGTTAAAGGTGTATTCTTATACTCTAGTGCTGAACTGAGCCTTTACTATTACCCAAAGACTCTTCCATGCATTAAAATTAACGCTAGTTTCAAAATGGTCCCTAAAGCTTAACCTGTTATTTACCTTAACCCTAAAACTATAACCTTGTATTGAGTAAAAGTTTTAGTAAGACAAAGGATGAAGAAAAATAAACAACGAAATGCTATGTCGAAATAATGTGTGGGGAAATTTAAGCAGCTACTTGTGGAACAAATGGGATTTAACTTTACTGCTTCTTCTGGATATTTCCCTGGCACTGAATTAATTATACTGCACAGGCTCACCAAGCTCATTTTATTTACTTAACAGATTTTTTATAGCACTGATGCACAATAAGGAATTAGTGTTCTTACAGTAAAAAGAAAAAACAAAACACAGCAAACCAGTGAAGAATATGTTTCATTGTATTAGAAAAAGAACTGCGTGCTAAGAATGGAAGGTTAAAATCTGTGGTTAGTGTTGGATTACTTTTACTTACAAAGCTGCACTAAATTTTCATCTCTACAGACATTTGCAAACTATCTTCGAGACTTGCATAAGAATTCAGCAATAGGAAATTAACCCAAATGCTTCACAATTTACTTGCAGTTTCAAAACAGTCTGCAATCAGGTGCTAGAAATCTTGACCATTGATTAATGTAATTACTTAAGAGCACAGTGAGTACCAACAAAGTTTATTGGTGCTTAATAGCAAAACCTTAAAACTGGAGGGAGCAGCATTAGCTCACACTAGCACAAGAACCACCTACAAATACGTCACTTGTCAGAAGGTAAGTAAAAAAACATTGTTAAAAAAATGTCAAGTGGATATGCGAAAGTATAATCACAAGGTTTCCCAATTTTTCCTTCCCACTACGACTTCCGAATCTCTACACCAATCTACCACCAAAGAAAACCACACACGCATCTCAAAGGCCTCATTTCTCCAACCAAAAATAACTACCCTTCCAGCTCCACCAAAATCCACAAGCTCTATACACCCCCAAACTAGCCACATCCAAAAACCCTATGCCCTTCCACCTCCACCCTGACTACAGGACATGAAGAAAGAAATCCACATAAAATGCATACTCAATGCAAGTTTAATACACAAAAATTGCTTTAAAATCTTTGACCTACTTCCAGAAGCACCAGACCTCTCCATTATAGAAACATGGCTCAGCGAAGATTTTGAACCCACACGCCATAAAACCATCCCTACTGGTTTTCACATCATTAACAAAAATGTTATTGGAAAATTGGAAGACTGGCAGTCATTCATTAAATAATCAATAGAAATAAAAACAATTGAAAACTTCACCATGGACGGCTGTGAATCCTTGATGGTAAGATGACACCTCACTCCAATTATTACCTATTCCTTCCTCTTAATACATAGACCAACACAGAGCCATTCCTATTTTAAAGATGTGTTACTTGATACTGTACACAGCACCCATTTGGACCACACAAATGTATACATTGTCAACTCAACATATGGTTTGACAAAGAATCTAACCACAACCTCAGCTACCTCAATCAACCTTGAAGCCTTCAACCTACAACAAATCGTTTCAGCCCCAACTCATTGCACAGGACACAAATGAGATGTAATATTTGCACCCTTAGGACAAGTTTTGGTTACAGATAACTTGCCCATAAGCTGGAGCGATCACATCATCATCACATTCAGGATCTACAAAACTATCCCGGCTGGAGGACAAATAGCACGATTTTGCGGAAGCTGCCGAAAGCTACGCACTCAGGCGCTGACCTCCGTGATCCATCGCAGCGGCCATGGTGTCTATACCGGCAGAGCTACGGAGCGACCGGCCCGAGAGAAGGGAGACGAGATGTCACGGCTGCATGCAACGCGGTCTGCTGCCCCCCCAAGAAGTGCAGGTACCCGACGCACTGCGCAGAATAGACGGCCGTGTAGTAGGCACGATCCGGATCGGAGGTGTGGAGCGGTCGGAGTGAGTTAGTGCACGTTTGAGTAGGCCTGTATACGCTTGGCACAGACTTTCCAGTGAGGTTGATCCCGCTGGCCCGCCTTGCTGTACCGAGACCCTGCATGCGAGTGCCACACACCGAGCGGGATTCCTACTAGAGACGCCACTGGACGCAGTACAATCCTCCAGTACCAGAGAGCGTGCGCCATCTATAAGACATGGTGCTGTGGGCCTGCTGACTTTTGGGTGACCCCTCGCAGGGAGCAATCAGCGCTGCAGCGCCGGGGCTCTGCCTGGGCAGTTTCAGCCACAGAAGTCTTCACCACTTATCTACAGTTCAGACTAAGACAGCTGCTCCCATCGTTGAAGGGAATCTTTATAAACTGACAAGCGGACACGCTAGGATAAGGAGACTCAAACTGTCCCCCTCACATGTAGGTTATCTGGGACTTCCCAGGCAGGACGTCTGATATTGCTGAGTCCCCAACAAGCACTTAATTTGGCACCCCTCATCCATATTGGCTTTTAACATTGCAACATGGGCAAGACAGATAAGTACCTCGATGTGTTTAAGCACTGTATAGATTTCAGTATTTGAACATTTATATTGCTTTAATTCATTTTTAAAGGATTATATCTCCTGTATACTTGCCACAAATGGAACAGACCAACACATGTATCATTAGATATTATTACAGATTTTCTCTGTTATTACATGTAACCCCGATGCAAACATTGGTTTTTGTTTAAATAAGTGTGAAATGTGTTTAGCATTAGGATTATTTTCGTTGCTTAAGGGTCTATACAATATCTAGACGATATCAGTAGTTCTCTATTGAGTAGTGTGTTTTCACTTTTTATTACAACAGTAGTTTTTGCACTAACACGTGATCAGCACTCAGGTGTATATAATTTTGTTACTCCAACATCGCATTTATGTGAGCAAGGCCACCCTGCTGGCCGAAACGAGTCTTCTCGCCCGTCATTTTGCGCTGATAGAAGGAAAATAAATACCTTGAACGAATATTGCATCCTGCAGTGATTCTTTATGGAATGTGTCAGTTTCTCGTTGTTTGGTGAGGCTATGCACCAGGAGTGGTAGATATATATATACATATACACACAAACATACATATATATATATATATATATATATATATATATATATATATATACACACACACACACACACAGGTATTCTTTTGTTTTGTGATCTTCGTGCCGCATCTACTTTCAACAGAGAGATCCGTTCTCTACAGTTGTCACCCCGACACATGACCGCTGATGGTGTGGCACTATGTGCTCTTCAGCTCCTCACCTGGAATGATCGAGGACTAAATAGACAAATAGGCACCTACCTATGAAGACATTCAATATCTATTGAAATCGTACAAGAGACTCATCTTACCTCAGAACGCAGTCAGAATGTACAATGTAAATTACAGGGGAATTGTTTTTCTTCAGTATTTATGTCTCATGCCAGAGGGGTACTGCTATGGATTGATAGAAAAGCACGGGTTGAGATGACAGTCCTATTGAGTGATCCACAGGGTAGATTCGCAGATGCACTGTGTACGAAAGGGGAATTAGGATTTGTATTGTTGGGAGTATATGACCCAATTATGAGGACCACCACTTTTATGACTCCTTAGCAGCTTAACTGTGCAATGGAAAGGTATCCCACAAGTCGGGGGGGGGGGGGGGGGGACTTTAACTGCATTTAAGACCCACATATGGATAGGTCAAAGTGTCTGCCTAGATGCTCAGCGGCTGCAGCCATAGCCTTACAAAGCATCATGAGTACAGAGGGCCTCCTGGACATTTGGAGACATAGATTCCCTGCTGTGTTCGGTTACACTCACTACTCCTTAGTTTACGACACTCATACCCGAATAGACTTTAAGTTAATATCTGGGAGACTGGAGTCCAGAGTCCTTCATTGTGACAATTTTCCGCGTACATATTCTGATCACTCACCGGCACATTTAACACTTAGCTACCGTGCTCCTCGTATCAAGCCATTCACGTGGCGCTTTCCGCCTTACTCGCTATTGGACACAGTATTTCGGAAAGAACTGGCGACCGCGATCTAAGAATTCTTTTCTAATAATATTGGTTCTGTCCAGTAATTTGCTTTAGTCTGGGAAACATTCAAAGTTTACTTCAGGGGGGTTGAGATTTCAAAGCATGGAGGAGTGCTACGCTCTATTCGAGGTAGGCTGAATCTCCTGGAAAAAGACATTCGCCATTTAGAAAGTTCCATGTCTGTGACCGGGAATGCACAAAGTGCTGCACAACTAAAACTAAAGTTAAAGGAGCTCCAGGAAATAGCCAATGACGAACTACACATATGGGGAAATATGAGACTGCACATGGATATGGGGAAAGGGATCGACCAGGTGACATACTGGCTGGATTACTAAGAGGGAGTTAGAGACGATGGTGGGCATGTTAGACGACAGTGGAACACCACTTAATAATACTGAAGACATTGCAACACACTTTTGGGAGAATTATCAGAATTTATACACCTCGCAAATCCCAACTGACAGCACCGCCTTCGAGGAATGCCTCTCATACATAAAAATTACCTGGTTAGTGACCAAACACAGAGAATATTTAATGGCACTGCTGACAGGCGACGAGATCTGGGGGCCATTGAGCGGTATGGCGTCTGGGAAAGCTCCGGGGGAGAATGGGCTTCCAGTGTATTTCTATAAAGAATTTTTGGACATGCTATGCCTTCAACTTCAAATGTTATATGAAGAAATGGCAGAGTGAGGCATCATGCCGCCTTCCATGCGCGAGGCCATCATAGTTACTTTGTTAAAACCAGGTAAGTCACTGAGTACTTGTTCCTCGTATAGACCCCTGTCTCTACTAAACATAGATGCAAAGATTTACGCCAAGATCCTCGCCAACATATTGGCCCTCCTGTTACCGGGCATTATACGATCTGAGCAGGCGGGATTCGTCCCCACTCGCAATCTTTCACATAATCTAAGAGCCTTGTTTGGAGCGGTACAGAGACTGAGTCCAGAAGTCAAAGCTGCAGCGGTGTTCGACTCAGTCGAGTGGGGGTTCATGTTTGCAGTGCTGCAGGACATAGGGGTCAGAAATATTTTCTTGGGTCTGGTAGCCGTGCTGTATTCTTCGCCATGGCTCGGGTGAGAATTGGTGATGTAGTCTCAGTCATTCTACATAACGCGTGGTATGCAACAGTTGTGCCCTTTGTCCCCTCTCTTGTACGCCATAGTTGCAGAACCCTTGGCTTGCACCATCCACGAATACCATGTGCATAGAGGGCTGGGATTTCCCAGGTACACCCTTAATATTTCCGCTTATGTGGATGACACATTACTATATGTCCATAACCCAGAAGCTAATCTGTCCCTCTTACTGCAGGTGGTCATTCAATTCAGTGGGCATTCGGGACTTGGAGTGAACTGGACCAAGTCCATTATATTTCCCCTCACCCCTGTCACAACAGAGCCTTACATGGACTTCCCCCTATGTTGGACGGACAAAGCTGTAAGATATTTGGAGATTCAGTTCCATGCCGACCCAATGTGGGCGATTCAGGAAAACTACGGCAGGGCAACACAATGGCTGATAGAAAATGTAGACAAATGGATAAAGCTTCCTCTCTCGTTAATGGGACGAATTGCCACTATGAAAATGGTGGTCCTATCCCGGTTCCATTTCCTCTTTTAAAATATACATATTTTCCTACCCAAGCAGCTTTTAAAAATATGGGGTACACAATTGATACGGCTCGCTTGGGCTGGCAAACAACCCTGTACATGGTGGGACTCACTCACTCGTCCTTATGATGCCCCAGACTTGGAAAAATATTACAATGCAGCTAACAATATATTTGCTTACTACTGGATTCATGGTCCACGGGACGCTCCCTTTTTATAACTGGAAAGGAACGTGGTGGACCCGCTTTCCCTGTCTCAGGTGCTCACCCGTCCTTCTAGGAGATTGCGCCTCTTTGACTCGCTAGCAGTCACGGTACAAGCATGGCAGAAATAATTACATATGCAGGCTGGACCCTTTCTGTACTCTCCGGAAATGCCACCTGAATGGGGTTTATGGTTCTCACGGAGTACAGCTGTGGGAGCACTGTAAGCATTACATTCCATTGGAATTACAAAAATGGGTGACTTTTTTCGTGACGGCACGCTAGCATCCTGGGAGGACTTACAGCGGCCGGAGGTAACACCAACGGGTATTGCTTTGTTCCAGTACTTTTGGGCTAGACTTACTTGGTGGCCTCTTCTGGGTATCGGACTGCAGGAGTCGCAAGTCATGAAGTCGTTTACCAAACTCATTAAGACTGAAGAACCCCTTAAACTGATCACTAAATGTTATACTAGTCTACAAGCTACTCGAGGGCCTGAGGTTCTCAGAGTTAGATTGGAGCGGCAACAAAATCAGGGCACCCTATTGAGTGACAAAGAATGGCAGTACTGTTGCTCTCCTACTCATTCAGTCTACCTTAATGGGAGGCACAGACTAATACATTATAAATTCCTTCATAGAGCGTACTGCACTCCCGCATGTCAGCTCAGGTGTGGGCTACCGGATGACTCACACTGTGCGAGATGTGGGGTGGAGGATGCTCGATTTTGCCACCTAGCCTGGCAATGCCTGGGCATTAGGGTATTATGGGATACGGTGTTTCAGGAGTTGGGAACAATTATCAGCGCAGACCGAGAACCCAACACCAAAATGGCTCTCCTGGGATGGGATGTCACAGTTAGTAAGACAGTGAGACCATTGATAGCTAATCGGCCTACTCCTGGCAAAACTGCGTTGCACTGCGGTGGATGGGGGTTCCATTTCCGTTAGTAAAAGAGTGGCATGCAGACATGTTACATTGCAACACTCAGGAGGATGCATATAATGAGTTACTATCCCTCAGGCGTCACCCTCTTAACTACTGGGGACCTTACTAAACATACCTAACAAGTACAGCTGCTGAAACAAACTCAGACTCGCAAACACCCCTATTTAAACATGTAGGCAGGTAGTAGTGTTATTATGGACAGGGGAGGCCATGGGTGTGGACACGACCGCGTGGGCAGAGCCACCGGATAGGAACAGCAACTGCTGAGGAACACTGGCAGACTACGTTGTGTATTTTGTCGGCGGTGGCTGTGTCTTGGGTGGTTGCATTATTATACAGATGATGTTTTCTAAATGTTCAATTGCTGTTCACGAACAATAATTGTCGATACACAGCAAGCTGCTTTAACCCCTTAACTGCGGGGCTAATTCCCCCGCTGTGCTGGGGGGAGGGAGCGCCCACAGCGCCCCAGTGCTCATGACGAGCTCAGCTTGTCATGAGCCACGGTGGCCGTGTGCTTATGACGAGCTGAGCTGGTCATGAACAGGCCTGTTCCAATGGAACGCCCAGCACAGCAGGGGAATTATCCTGCATGGGCGCAGCGCAACATGAGCACACGCCCACCATGGCTGATGATGAGCTGAGCTCGTCATGAGCATGGGAGGAGTTAAAGCAATGTCTCTGTGTATGGTTTTGTAGGGGGTTTCTGTTTTTTATGATGAAACTAATAAAAATTATATATATATATATATATATATATATATATATATATAAATAAAAATTATTATTTTTTTTTATATATTTTTTTAAAGAACACTTTGAAGACAACAAAAAACAACAAAACAAACATTCGTACAGGCAATGGAAAAAACAGACATCCAGCAACTCAACACCCACCTTGAATAACATCCAATAAACATACAGCCAACTTTCATACACACCTTCTGTAACTGGCTCTCCACTGCTCTGGATAACACCTTGGCTGCTAGGGAGATTTTTCTACTGTGCTGTGATTTTATGACTCCCATTGTTCATGACGAGCTCAGCTCGTCATCAGCACAGCTCCACTGTGCCTCATGACGAGCTGAGCATGAAGGGGTTAAACGGATGCCAACAAAAAACACATCCAAGGTTGACCATCAAACTAACACCACATGGTTTAATGACAAGATCAAAAGAATGAAAACGCAACTCAACATACTACACAGCAAATGCAAATAAATCAGGAGACGAAACAGACAAAAGAACGCTATGGAATTATAAAAAAAAAAGTCTACAAAAGAGCCATCTGAACGAAAAAATTACAACTCTACTCCACACAGGTAAATGAGGCAGTCTGCCTTTCTAAGGAACACCATAAAACTATCAGAATTTCTCAATCCAGAGTGCCTAAACACAGAAACACCCCTTTCACAAGAATTATGTGACACAATCTCCAATAACTTGATCTAAAAAATTACAAAGATTGACAATAATATAATACAGAATTGAGACAACACCACAACATGACCTAATACACAGAAAGACACTAAAAATCATCCATGAAAATATACCTTCAATACCCTGTCAAAAAAAGATTTCCTCAATATTATTGCAGCCAGACCAGCAGGATCACTTTCAGACCCAGCACCACCAAACATTTTTAAAGCTATTCTCCATTAACCCATCCTATGCAGGGGAGATAGCCAGATGGCTACTTAGAAAGTCTATGAAACTAGGTTTATTCCCATCCGAGTTCAAAACCTCCTGTATCAGACCTCTCCTCAAAAAGAAAAACCTCACAACAACTGACCCCGCAAACAACAGGCCCATATCAAATGCGCCATTCTTAGGACAAATGTTTGAGAAAGCAGTATTTACTCAACTTCCTAACTTTGCTGAACATTATACCCTACTGTCAGACTAACAGCCCAGATCAGGCAGAGGAAAAGAGTCAGCAATCATATCCATCTGGGATGATCCTAAACATACAGTCGAGAAACACGGAGTAGCTTCCTTATTACTTTTAGATTGATCAGCTGAATTTGACACTGTCCACCATCACACGCTACCGCAAAGACATCACAACATTGGAATCCATGAAAACGCTTTAAAATATATCCCTTGTTAACTACCAGACAGACAAATGTAGTAAATCTAACCCCTTTCACATCACCGCCTCACAAACAACACAATAGTATTTCCCACGGGTCCGTCGTATTCCCTCAATTATTCAATATCGACTTAACCCCCCCTTACCAAACCTGATTAAATCAAACAACTTCACCTCTTGCAACTATGTAGATGTCACACAAATCATTCTGAAAATAGGGAGCCTCGAAGACCTCTACAATTCCCAACTCAATGTCAATAAGCACAAGGATGATGAAAAACCATCTAAAGCTAAATACTACAAGGACAGAGATTATGATGAGATGCAGACAATGGCAAAACTACCAGCCAACCGCCATATGTCCTAAGGAACTTTGAGGCACTCTCCCCAACAACAAGAGCACTCTCCCCAACAACAAGAGAAGTTTGAAACCTAAGAGTAACCATGGATTCAAAACTATACTCTATAATGCATGCTAACAACATCACTAAGAGTGCATTTTACACAATGAAAACAGGCCTCGAAAATCTACTCACCCACTCGCTATGTCGAGTCAGATTTTATCAGAGCAAGCTATTTTAGAGCCTACTGACACATTCTGCTGAGATTTGGAGCTGGCAAAAAGGTGTTCTGTTCATTCAGAAAGGGAATGAACCGTAAAGATGCTTTTAAATCTTGTTTTTATGACAGAAGTCAAACGTCAGCATGTCTTCTTACAAATATTTTATTCTGGAGGTTGATGGTTACTTTTTAACTCTGACTGCAAAGTTAGGGCATTTTTTTTTAAAGTGAAAATGCCAATCATAGATGAGTAAGTGGGTGTGAAATGAAAAGTTATAAGGTCAGTTTAAGTATAAGTATAAGACTAAACGACAACATTTACTTTGTATTTAGGATGCAGTAAATGTAAACGTGAAGTCTTACACTTCAGTTTTTTTTTTTTTACAAGGTCCCAAAGGCGAGACCTATTGACTATGCCAATGCTTGTTAATACATGTTAGACATCCACATGGTAGGCCCTGGACAGCCCAGAAGGCAGGGTGTAGTGTACTTAAAAAGTTGGATATGTATTTTAAGTTTTACAAGTCCAGGTAGTGAAAAATTCTCAAATTCGTGTTTCACTACTGCAAGGCATGCCTCTCCAATATGATAAATTGGAGTTGTATTATAACATTTAATAAGTGTTAGTTTCCAAATGGGCATTCACATGAAACTCATGTTTAGGAAAAATGCATATTCGGTAGAAGAGAACGGTCTAGAATTAAGCAACTACATCCCTTTATAAAACACACATTACTAATGCAATCCTGTAGTGAGCCTGGCATCATGTACAATTCCCACACAGGCTAATCTATCAGTTGGCCACTTGCGGTCTCGTGGAGTCCTGGAGCTACATCTACCACCCAGGCTTCTTCAAGGAAGACTGCCATTATGTATTTTTAGTTGTTCACACACATCCACCTAGGATTATTACTACTTACAGTAGCTAATCCTGCTCATAGTAGTCTCCCATGTTATAATCAGTCCTGAAGAAACCCTCCCATCTGGCAGCAGGTTGAAACACCGTCAAAACCAACACAGACAGGCCTTGCACCCAAATCCTCACACTGTGGGAATTGCCCAGTGATGCGTTACATTATATGCTAATAGGGCTGTCTTGTAAATACCAATGTATCATTGATCCTCACTATTTGAATCATCTATTTCTTCTATTATGGTTTTCCACTTAGAGCTGCTCTTAAAAAGCTTTGATGGCTCACTACACTATGGGGGTGTTTACGATGGCGGACGGATTACAGTCCGTCCGCCATCGTATCAGGAAATAGAACCACCTACCTACAAGGTTGTGGTCCCACAGGGGGAATTACGATGCGACCGCCACCACTGCGGTCGCACTCCCCATATTTTACATAGCGGTGGGTGCCTCTAGCAGCAGCACCAGCAGCAACGTAAAAATGGTACATATTACATTTCCTGCACTATGTGGCGGTGCAGTAAAATGCAGGAAGTGGAAAACCAAAGTGCCCAAGAGGGCCCTCTACGGGCCCCCAAAGTCCATCCCTGCCAGCCTTTCCATGGGGGGTGAACCGCCATGGAAAGGCTGGTGGGGATCCAGCATCCTTATCAGGTGGGCTGTGCCTGCTTGGCACTGCCACCATTATGGGGATGCAGGCGATCCAACAGGAAATTTAAATGATTGCTACTGTCAGACCTGTGGTGGTCGGTTTTACTGCCTGCCAGCACACCGCCCACAATCACAATCTGGCGGGTGGAAAATGGCCTCAGGACGGCGATGAACTTGCCACTGACAGGCTGTCGGTGGCGGGTTCACCGCCATTGTAATCAGGCCCTATATTATTTGCTCATGCATTTTTGTTATTGCTTAAACCTTTGATGAAATCTTCAGCTGGATGGATTGAACTCAATAATGTTATACTGGCTTCTTTGCCTTAGAAAGCAATTGATTCGCTATAGGTATCTTCTGTCTTATTAAAATTGTGTCTTAAGATTGATTCTAGACCATTATCTTCTGCCGTACATACATTTTTCCTAAACAACATTTTAAGGTGAACACATGTTCCAATTTCAATACTGGATACCCTTGTTCACATGGATATTTAGGTTGCTCTGTAATTCTTTACTGACTAATCTCAAAATGGGAGAAGGTAACCAGCTCATGTTTGGTAGTTTATGAATTCTAACATCATAAAATCCTCTCGCATGGTAAAGTTAGGTTTTGAATTACACAATTTTTAAAATGCCACTTTAGGAAAGTTACAATAACCTGCTTGGGGTTGGGCCCTGGTCAGTAAGGCTGGGCCACAAATCTATAGACTCAATGTCACAGGTGCCAAAACTGACAAAATCTGGTTTAATCTGATCGCACAACCAAATTAATATGATCACCTTTTATTTTCTAGCTTTTCTTTAAAAAACAAATTCAAATTACAGCATTTCTCAATCTATGCATCAAATTCTCATAATCATAAAATCATATACAGCACATACATAACACAATGTACATAGACTTCTCGCATCAACATGTACCAAAAACTCGTGTCACATGAAATATAAAGAATATTGAAAACCATTTTGTGCACCCTACAACATAATATAACAATTTGATGTGTTATCCCTCCAACCATGCCAACACAGAACTACAACTATACACAAACCCTCAGACTGGACAACCCCAGTACAGTAGATGGCTAAGTAGACTATTTCTTATATAAAATATACCATAAAGACACTTGCAGAGCTGCTAAAATCTACCAGCACAATTAAAACTGTACGTTTCTTTCTCATAATTCATTATCCAACACACTGCCAGATGCAGCGTTTCATAACACGATACCCACAGCTCAGAGGTCTAGACACACAACATGGAAACACTTACAACATAGGATCAAATCAAAGAGATATTTCCAACCACACACTAGAAGATGTAGCGTGCTACTTATGTAGGCAAGCGATTCAGCTCCTCAAATAGGGATAGTAAAAGCTATATAAATGCTGCTATACAATACAATAAAATATAAAGTTATTAGGCCTTCCTAAAGACCACGTGGGACGCAACCAACACCTTCTGTATCAGCAGGTTGTTCCACAGACTGAGGCTCAACAGTCTTACTGTCCTTGCCTTGAACCGTTTACCTTCATCTAGGGACTTCAGAAGCATGTTTTCACAGTGAAGTGAGGTGGCTGGAAAATAGGTGCAGCACCAGCAAACAATGGGAGAGCATTCAGGCTTGCAGAAGAATTTGAGCATCCGGAATAAACATTTAAAATGGATTTGCTGATCCACTGCCAGCCAGTACTAAATATTTCTCTTAAGATGATAAAAGAAGCGACCACTGTATAATATAGCCACTGTAATTTAGCTGAGGCGGACAGGTGAATCCCATAAATGCTCTTCTATAGTCTTGCCTAAACAATATGTAAGAGGAGACAACAGAAACCTTGATCGTTTTTGGGCAAGGCTAATCTAAAGATGTGCAGAACAAAGATGGTCATTCCATACAGCATTATCCTGCATGTTCAAAGACCATCTGTGTACAGCCAGAGATTTGACCTTACAAAGTAGTGTTGGAGGATCTCTCATGCCAATGGTTTAAGGGAGTTATGCGCCTCCACTGACCTACTGCTACCATGTAATAATGAAGGTTGAGGAGGACCTGGTAGATTGAGCATATAAATGAAGAAGGACTTACGCGTTTCCTCATGGCAGAGCTTTTTCCCCAAACAATCTTATGATGTTGAACAGCAGATGCACATACATAATGAAAAAATAGGATATAGTGAGATTCCCTGCAGTATCCCAAGAGATATTGGGGTGCTTTTAAATTTGAAGTGGGACAGAATTTCCTTGAAGTGCTACTCACAATCCAAAAGATACTAACCACTGGAGGACTGTGCCACTAATCTAAACATCCCACAAATGGCGTAGTAGAACAGAATAGTCCTAAGTATCAAATGTGATAGAGAGGTCTAACAGCCCCACTGCACTATTATTGCCAACCACAGCACCAAACTCTTCTATGGCCAAAGCCACAGCAGTTTCCATTCCTCTCGGACCATTGAACATCTCTCACACATACGCTCCAATGTCTTCATAAATGGGCTTAGGCCAAACACTACCAAGGCCATCATCACAAATAAAACCACCTATTAAGCCTGCTCTACTTACTTTTGCAATGGTCCACAACAAGTGCCCAAAACACAAAGTTATCACACTTTTGAGGCAGCTGAATAGCATGAAAAGGGTATTAAACCTGCTTCACTATCAATCATCTAAACAGCAACGGAGTGGTACGCCCTATTTACAGAGGTTTATCAATCTTTAATACTTGCAAATAAATGAACTGAACTTTCAGGGACTAATTTCATTTCACCTTCTGAGCCCTATACTTTCCATAACAACCACCTTTACATCCAAGCCCCGCCATGCCTTCTGCAACAAAAATCTGAATTCTTAAATGATTATTCCCAAGTTTGCAAAATCCAAAATGAAGAACTGTTGAAATGTTTAAGTGCATAATTGTAAAACAATGTGTAAATGATAAACAAATGCTCCACCAGCCATCATTTGTAAAGAAGAGTCTGCATCGCGATGGAATGATTTTTTCGCTTGCCAGTTCTTACATAGAGCTCTTGAGCAGGTATCCAGGATCTTAATATCTTAATTTATCTGTCAGTTTTGGAAGCATATTTGGTGACCACTTCTGCATACAAATCGAAATTTGAAATTACACAGCTTTAGAAGTGAACTTAACTACGATAGCATTGTGCCAGCTCTTTCACATATTTGCTAGTTTATGTAACCACTCTTACATTGTACTGGCTCTCCATTGTTTTCTAAGATGAAATACCAATACTAATATTATGCTGGCTTACTCCGCTGACAAATGTAATAGCTGTGAAATAAATTACCAGATTCACTGTTCAACAGCAATGCTGTACAACAGTAAGACCAAGCCATGGCTTTTCTATTTGGAAGACCACGCAACTTTAGCACAAACAATGCACAAAATCTGAAGGAGTCTTAAGTCAGCAATAAAAAAGTAATTATACCTTTCAATACAAAAGGCATTGATTCCGCTTTTGTCTGAGATCTATTGTGTTTCAAATAAAGTTGTGTTTCTCCATTTGCTATCCTATGATATATTAATTCTAGAGACAGCATTTGGAAAACACAGGCAAAAATCACTTTAAAATGTGAAAGCATGTGCCACAGGGATCATGCTATAGAACAGTAGAAAACTCAAAGATTGTCAGAAATCCCTTCAATAGGGTTTCACAGTGCAAAATATATAAAGAGTAAAACTTCTTTCAAGCTCATGCACAGTACAGGGGAGCTGCCAACAGTTATTGTGACCCAGGTTTTCCTTTTTCTTTTAGATAGAAATATGTACAATTGCTTCGATCAAACACTGTGGATACAGTTGTGACCCCAGAAACTGTTTCAATATCCCCCACGCATGGGGGGGGGAGGGGAGGAAGGGGGGAGATAATCTCTCTAAAGATAACATGACCATCAAAGTGCGAGCAGCCAGTGCAAGCAGCCTTAGATTAGTTACTCCCCACTGCATCAGTTTTCAATTTCAGATGAAACAAATGCCAACTAGTTCTCCGTTCCTTCTATGTGCTCTCCTATTCCACAACAATACTAAACACTGAATCCATAAATAAAAGGGCACTGTACCTTGTACACATTGAAAGCTATTGGTGATAGGGATGATGTCATCGCCTTTGGAGGGCCTTCCATCAGGGCGGATAATCAATCTACAAAACAAATCGAATATTAATTAGACCGAGACGGTGAGTCTATCTGTGTATGTTCTGTGAGACTGTACTCCAACCCGAATTTAAAAAGTAAGACAAACACCCCGTTGAGGAGATCGTGAAACTCTACAGGATAACCAGCTGCCAATCAGATACCAGATTAACAAAGACAATAGTACATTTAAGTAAGTACAAATAGGTCAATTCTTGCCCGGGATTAAGGATGCTAGTGTGAATCATGAAACTAGAGAGGTCCAGGAAGTACAGGTCTCTTGTCGAGTTTGAGGAGCATGAGTGGAAACCCTAAACCTTTGCCATGGGGATTATGCTTTATGGAAAATCCGTCTGTTTAGGATTCGGTCGATCAGTGATGGCACTGCATTAGTTCTCCCTTTCTCACAAGGGTGTTGGGGTGGGGGGAGGAGGTTAAGGATTTTCAATGTAGTTAAATCTAATCATCCACACGTTTGGCAGTGATTCATTTCCTTTTGCACCTAAGGCATTTTACTTACACCAACATTTGGTAGTTAAAATTGATCATGAGCTCGACAGATTTCTGTTGCACCCTACAAAACTTTTTACATTTTATTTCAAGGGGAAAAAATCTGTACATTTTATGGCCAACTCGCGGCAAAATTAGAAACATTTCCCTTGTATTGACAGACTACCGTGTCAGCAGATAAGAAGTGAATTGCTAAGGTTAAGAACTGGTGTTAACCCTTGCTATGCAAACCACATGGTAAAAAAAACAAAAAAAAAAAAAATCAATGATTGACAGCAATTGTTTGCACTCTGGGAATTATGTGCGATATAATACATATTTTATTGGAGTGTCAGAAGATGTTGGGTATACGGAAAGTGTTTTTAAGCCCAATTTTCCAAAAGTATGGTATTAAAAATAGGGTAGAAGCAGTACTTGCGCTATGGGGAAGTCATCCAAAAAGAAAAAAAAAATCTTAAATATGAATAGAACTGAAATACTTGTTTTAAAATATTAACAGATAGTACTTTAAACGGTATGATGGAAAGACTAAATATATGAATTTTTTTGACAGATTTTATTCAAGATATGAGATTAAGAGTCTGTATTTATGGAGATTTGAAATGTTTAAGGACTAACTAGTCCAAATAAACATTTGTTTGACTGATTGACTGACAGTTCTTTCTCACACATACTCAAAGAAGTAAAAGACTGGAAAGCAGGCAGGCTTTTCTCATTGAGTCACAACATATTTGCTTGGAAATCCAGATTTTGGGAATGAGGATGTCAATTTATGACTGGAGATCAACTTTCATATGTTCATCGGAGAAACCTGCACATACAAATTGTTTTAGAATCTGCTACATGAAAGTATTTACATATTGTGGAAACAAAATGAAGGAGTGTCATGGATTGCCTTGAAGTATGAGGAGATTCTAAATGACACCATCGAAAAACGTTTTTCTTTCAACCAATTAGAGCCATAATTCAATTCTCCAGCAGTTTTCATGACATCAATTACCCCGAAGTGAAATTTTCTTAAGCCACTGCACAGAGGTGGGGGTGTAGGCACAGATTATTATGTCTCGGTGTGGTTTTCTGTGCATTATGTCCACTGCGAATGGCTTCCAATTTATTTGATCTACCTTCCAGTTTCCATGAATGTGTATTTTATGTGTATTAAGTCAATTAACCTAGCGAATTTCTATATAGTTTTATGAACCACCTAATCATAATTTAAATCTAGCCTAATGGTTGAAGAATTTAATCTAGCCTAATAATTTAATAGCCTAATAATTGAATAGCCTGATGGTTGAATAATTTTCAAATGTGATTAAAATGCCTTTTTGGAAACTATGTACAACCAAACCCATTTTATCATGCCAGGATTCGAATGTGAACAGGAGTTGCTCTCTAGGTGGTCCTGTTGCAATCTGGAGGTCATTGGCTGGCAGAGGACAGAGAAACGCAAAAAAAAAACAAAAAAATTGCAAAAGGCTGGTTGAGGTAGGGATGTTGAAGACCCAAGTATTTGAGAGGCAGACTGCAGCTTACTCTCACTGAAAAAATGTCAGTTGTTAGGCAAAACTAAATGTTATCTTTTATGTTGCAACGCAACGAAATAAAGATTGAAAATTGAAATTGAAAATGTACCACTGGACATGTTTTGAAAATGTGTCTTTACATTGAAAATTTTATTCCAGGAGAACAAATTCTTCATATACCCTAAATAGGAATTTTACGCTGAACTCTTCCATTATTTTTGCAACAATTGTGCATACTACAAGTAGCGTAGATTTAGAATAGCACAAAATTCAGAAAAAAATATTTCGGAATTACCACAGAGTTGGTAGTGACATCCCAAGGTTCTACAAAGCAAACACCCATTTGGTTCCAAACGCACACTTATGACTGTGGGAAAATCTGTACAATTAGTGGACTTTCCACCACAGTATAAACTGTCTGCGCCAGCAGAAATATCAAGATCTAGACCATGGGTACTCGCAAACATTTTCCCAAGGGCCACAAACTAGGGTATGTAGAGTGCCCAAGGGCAACATTAATAGCAGCATGGTGGGAGTGAGGTGGGGGGGGGGTTAAGGTGGGAGATGGGGAAGTGAATCCCATACATGGGGTCAACAGCTAGTCATTTCGTTATTTTAAGGGTTTCTTTCCATAATGTAAATGTATATGTAATGTAAATTGATACTTGTGTAGCGCACTACTCACCCGCAAGGGTCTCAAGGCGCTTGTACGAATACCGCTGTGGTACCCATCCTGGCTTTCCCTGTGAGGCGTCTACTCCTGGGCACCCCCAAGGTGGAGGCCAGGCATCCTTAGCGTTGTGGGGGCCGTTGTGGAGATTAAGCAAGCTATTGCCCAGAGTTGCAGAGTGGGACTCCATGATTGGAATAGGCACCGAGGCGAGAATTATCAGGTCCGTGGAATTTTGAGCCCAAGACCCGCCGAGGCGGGGAATTGAACCCTGGTCCCGGGCCAGACGTCTGCATCAGGGTCTGCCGCTCTAACCATGAGCCACACTTCTAATACCACTAATACCCTCTAAATTAGCCCCTAGTCTCTAGAGGAGTGATAGATTTGGCAATACCGAGTTATTCTGCATCTGAATTTCTATACCTCTATCGCACCTTGGGGTAAGCCTTTCTGTTTGCTATTGTTACCTTGGGGGAGAGGCAAGTGTAAAAAAGAAGTCACTAGATTAATACATTGAAATTTAACAGAATTTTACAACGTGAAACCAGACAACCTAGGATCAATCCCAGCCTTGAACCAATTATTTGATCGCTGGCAGTTGCCTAATTTCACCTTGCCTCCATATTCATCATTATGACAAATAAGAGACCTTGAAATACATGAGCTCAGCATATATGCTGCGCAAACCTCTTGCGTTTGATTTAATAAACTATAATGTTGTCCATGTACAATAATACTGACCACCCAGAGTGCTTCACGCAGCAACTGACTTGTCTCTTAATTCGTAACTGGCATTGTTGTCAGGGTATGTGGAAGCATGAACGTTTCAACACATTTTTTTTTATAAACAATCAGTTTTAAATAAAATACTTATGAATGCAATTATCTATTCTGATGTACTAAGGAGTAACGCTTCGCATATTAATGAAATATTCAATTTGAACATTGAAGAGACTTTCACATTTTTACACGTTTGTTGCAAATTTATTGAAAAATGAATGCTACTAAATTAAGTTTTACAGGACACCTTGCTTGCTTTTCATTTATTAAGCCTGTAAATAAATGTGTTCCCTTTTATTTAACATATTTGAAATGTTTGGTGGTTTCTGAAGTTTACAGCAGGCCGTTGCAGTCATTCAGCTGGGGGCCGCATGTGAAGATCAGGAGGTCCGCATACGGCCCCCAGGCCATACTTTGAGTACCACGGATCTAGAGCGTATGCATCCATTTCTGCTGCAGATGCAACGTTTTACTTATAGTGCAAAAGGGAGGGGGGGTGGGGGGAAATCAATTAAAAAAATGTATGCACAGTTCAAACTATATATATACATATATATACACACACACATATATATCCACATATATGCCCCTTGGTTCGGCCCCCCCACTCCCCAGGGGGAGGGGGACAGTGGCTGGACCGGGGGTCTCAGTGGAGGCCACCCCCGGGAGGCAGAGCCCGAGCACCCAATGATTGGCGGGAGATAAGGTGAGCAAAGGCAGGGAAAGAGAAAGAGCGGGCCCACCAAGCATTGGGGCTGGGCCAGCTCAGCCATAAATTTAAGGTAGGAATTTGTTAGGGAGATAAGGGCTATTTAAGGGTGGGCACCGGGCACAAGGCCCTCTTTCTCCGGGGAATTTTGGCAGGAGAAGACCCGCCCACCCACCCTTGGAGGGACAGGAATTGAAGGGGGGGATAGACAAAGGGGGTGAGATTTGTCGCAGAGGCATATGGGGCTTATAAGAGATCCTGTGGTTTCGGAAGAAGGGACAACAGGCGGTACTTACAAAGCGATCCAAGAAGAATACAAAAAGCAGGTGGCGCAGCGGGCTCAGACTACAAATGGGGCAGGCAGGACCCAGGGGGTCACTGGCAAGCTCCCCGAGCTCCCTGTGTTCAGGTGAACCGGAAGTAAACAATTAATTGCGCAACTCGGGCGGGGGCGGGGACAAACGCCAACCCGGAAGGGAATGTGTGGGCCCCGGAAGTGAAAAGGTCACCCGGCCGGGTGGGAACCGGCTGGTTACCCGGGAGTGAGTGGACACCGGATGCAAAAGGGGCCATCCGGTTGGGTTAAAGCAGACGCTTACCCAAGGAGTGTGTGGAAACCGGAGGTAAAAGTTTACCCGGTCGGGCCGGAAGCAGAAGCTTGCCCGGAGAGAAAGGAAAAGGTGTGTCCCAGGGAGGGGGTTACCTTGGCAAGGATAGCTGCACTGAATGTAGGGCACAGTGCAGAGGCATTGGTGGTTAAGGACGGGGACAAGTCACTTTGGAAAAGAGAGCCGCACTGAATGTAGGGCACAGTGCAGAGCTGGTTGTGTAAGAACGCACAGTCGCCAGACAGAAATAATGGCGTGTAAAGGATCGCTTGTAAGTGATAATGCCTAATAAACTGCGGCCTTAATTCTTCCATAAAACAAACTGGTGTGGTCTGAATTTATTGGGATTCGGGCGGTGCGACCAGGTGGGGGGTGCCTCTGCTGTGCATACACACACAACACATCCATGCACATTTTACATACACGTAGTAAAAACGGTGACGATTTGCGATACAATAATCAAGTTCTGCGTATCTAATTTAGGCTAACCACATCACCCTTCAAGACCACAGAACAAGAATTATGAAAGAAAGCAGAAATGCTTTTAAAGTACTTACACGTGTTTTCCATTCTCTTTGGCTAGCAACAGAGAACATGGCTCTTGGTGGCCAAGCTTTACTTCGAGGCCCTTAACAGCAGTAGCAGCCAGTTAAAGAATGTTAACATTTTTTATGCATAGAATATTAGGGAACGTATCTAAAAAGCGTGGAAGCGGCTTAGGCGTCCACACACGTAAGTCAACATGCACCACGTAATCACAACCAACTCTAGTAGTTATGCTAAAAGCGCACATACAGACCAGTGTGTGACTCTTTACTCAAAACTCTCGTATTCCGAGAGATTTTCGGCCACTGGTTGTCAATAAGTCATGCAGTCTATTTGTATCATGTAACATGTATTCATGTTTCCAACATAGATCACGCTGTGATGTCACTGAAGCGTGTGCCTACAAGGATACAGGTACGCACCCCACACGAGTTCCAACAGATTTCCTGTTCTGTCAGTATTCAGTAAGCATGTTAAATTTCTACAAAAAAGGGATTTTAAAGTCTCAGACTTTTTTACGCAAATTCATAATTTAAATGTTTACCGTCAATAAAGACATGCTTCGGCAAACTGACATTGGCAAGCTTTTGGTCCCCTGTTTGCGCATAGGAGCACTCTTGTATAGCGATCCACAACAGCAAGTATCCAATCCCAGCAGTCGGTGCCCACTCCTTGCTGCAAGTGCAGCCCAAGCATCCACTGCATCCTCATACCCTTTGCCCGATGCACTAGTCCCCCTGCAGTCACCTCGCACACTCCTCCCAAGTTACTACTACTCAAAGCAAGAGCAGCTCTTATCAACCCAGCCCGTTGTCCTTACCACGTCATAACTAACCCATCCCCATATTTTCTATCCTCTGGCCTCTGCCATTCAATTTTTCCAGTGGTCGCTCTACTCATTGTCCCTATCCTTTCCCTCCCTGCAGTCTCTCATTACAACCAATCCACCACCCCAGTGCACATCCGCTGTTAGAAAGTCTCATCACAGAGATACACTATACATGGAGTCATAAAACTCCCCCTGCAATCATAACTCGGTCTCGCATCACAGTCTATCGCTGCTGTCAACATACACACTCTTCTGGTTGTCAACAACTGCCCTTCATTCTTTCCCTCTGCTCTAGTGTGATCTTCCAGCCAGTCCCACCCCCAGTACGTTTTATAAAACGCATCTGAAAGGGTCTACCCTTCCCAAGCACCGAGCTGCCTCTCTCTCCTGCAATTCACGCGCCAAGCTTAGGATATATGGAGACGGCGCTGCTGGGCCTCGGCTCCTGCATTGCTGCTCAGTCCTTCCCTGTTTGACAGACGTGCCCGTGCTGCCTCCGCCAACAGAGTCCCTGCATCAGACCCAGCCCAGGGAGGACTCTTCTCCAGTCCGGCTCCGGCAGCGCCGAAGAGCGGAGAGGAGAGAGAGGACCCTTACACAAGGCCACCCAGCTCAGGTTGCCCTCTGCTGGCCGGAGGAGGACTAGCCGCCTGGTAGTTTAAAGCAAAAGGCAGTACCGTAACTCTTAAAAAGAAGTCCGAAAAAAATCCCGCCCACCAAAAGACGCGGACATGTCACAAAAACTCAAACTAACCCGGAAAGAGGAAGATAGAGCTTTATGACATCATCGTAGCCTCTGTACTCGGTAGCAGCTGTTGTGCTTTTGAGTTATGGGGTGGCAAATTCCTCAAAATTCCTAGGTAAACTTGAAAGGTGGATAGTCTACAATATATATAACATTGCTCTTTGTGTATTTACCTATTCTTTAACTGCCAAGTAGGGCGACCACCTGGAGCCAAATGAAAAATGTCCTAGCTTACGAGAAGGAAATTTTCAATTCTGTTAATGACTAGGAGGTGAGGATTATGCATATCTTCCTCCACTTTATTATGCTTAGCAGTTTAAAGAACATCCTAAAACAGTAAGAATACAGTAAAGCACAAAAAACTACACCACTCATGAACACAGGGGGTAGCCTCTATGATCAACACAGTCCCAAAGAGTCCACAGTATATCACCAGATGACGTCCCTTCCTTTTCCTCTTTTTCACTGGAGTATATTAAGCTGGTATTACTGCGTCATTCGAACCTTTGGTCATTCCCTGTAATAAAGAAACAATTTCGTTATCCAGCACTTGCATACCGAAACATCATCAAAATGCCTGGCAACAGAATCAATGCAAAATAACATGGCAAAGAATCAAATGCAATGACATAGGCAGCGGAGTGATAACAACACATGTAATACTTTGATTAACCATAAACTTAAATGACTACTTACTAATAACGAAAATGAAGTGCTTCCGATGATGACATCAGTCGCATCCCCGGTGCACACTTTTGTCTCCTTGATGACTAGTCAAGGATTCCTTCCCAAAAAATACAAATACAAAATATTCTTGAAGACTTTATGTCACGAATATTGTGTATTTGTATTTTTTGGGAAGGAATCCCTGACTAGTCATCAAGGAGACAAAGGTGTGCACCGGGGGATGCGACTGATGTCATCATCGGAAGCACTTCATTTTCATTACATGACAGGCGTCCTTGACAAGAGACGTCACCCAGGGAGCACCCGTAACTGCATGAAAATAATTTTTTGAAAACTTTTTTGAACTTAATTGAACATCAGGCTGTGCACCAATCTCATTTTCTTTTCATTACTTACTAATAACGACCAATCCCCAGGGAGGGAGGATAATGAAATTAATCCCAGGGAGGGATAATCTCCGCCTCGTCCTTAATTGAAATGAAACTTTCCTTCTCGTAAGCTAGGACATTTTTCGTTCTATGGCAGGAAGGAGGCGAGGACTATGCAAGTTCAAAGCTTACTTACTACCAGAGACGCTGCCTCCGAGATAGGTTTGAAATAAAACCTCATGAAGGTAGAGTCAGAAGACCAGTCTGCTGCATTCATAATGTCTTCCAACCTACGACCCACCTGAATAGTCTTAGATGCCATGGCCCCCCTCGTGGAATGTGCACCAAACCTATTCACATCCACTCCTGCCTCAGACATAACCCATCGTACCCACCTGGTGATGGAAGGGGATGAGACCGTTTTGAAAGGTAACTGAAGGGCAATAAGCAACTGCCCCTCCCCCGGGGGCCGGAGTTCCAAGGTCATTTCCTCGTAAGCCTTAATGCACCTCACCACACATAACTTAGGTTGATACGGAAAAGAAGGATAAGATACCGACCTGGTATTAGTTTTGTCCTCCGAGCAAAGGTAAATGTAACTCCTTCCGGAGTTAAAACCCGAGCTGTAACGTCCAGAGTTCTGACATCCGACCCTCGTTTACATGAAATGAGACAGAGTAGAAGGGCTAACTTAGCTGACAATTCCTTGCGGAAGAGATATTGATTATCCCGCCAATCCAACAAGAGCCTCCGGACCCGGTTGACATCCCAGAGGCCCGAGTATCTAGGCTCAGGAGATTTGGACTACTGAATGCCACGCATCAGTTTACAGACCAAGGGATGTTCCCCCGCTGGCCTGCCATCAATCTCACTATGCACTGCGAAGATGACTGAGCGGAAGGAGGTAACCATCCCGTAGGCCAGTCCCTCATGGGACAGCTCTGCCCAAAAATTTAAAATATGGGTAACTCGTGCCCCCATGGGATCCACGTGTCTCTCCAGACACCAGCGATGCCATCGTCACCAAGCCGAGCGATACTTCTTGATCGTTCCTGATGCCCATGCTTGCTGGATGAGTTGTGCAGCGTCCGAAGAAAGTTGATCTTCCTTCCAACATCCCCTGAAATCTTCCAGGCCATGAGTTGCAGAAGGCCCGGAAGCACCAGAGGATGAAGACCTCCTTGGGGATCCTTTAGAATAGAAGAGAAGGAAGGCAGAAGAACTGGGCAAACCCACAACAGTTCCAACAGAGTCGAGAACCATGCCTGTGCCCTCCAGACTGGAGTGACCAACACCACCGACGCTGCCTGACGACAAACCTGAGCTGCCACTCCGGGTATCATCATGAAGGGAGGAAACATATAAGGGTATTCTGTTGGCCAGTCCTGAAGAAAAGCATCCACTGCTATGGCCTCCGGATCCGGTCTCCAGCTGACGAAGCGTGGGAGTTGATGGTTCAACCGCGAGGCAAACAGATCCAGACTGCAAGGGCCCCATCTGGCCATCAAAGCCAGGAAGACCGCACGGTCAAGCCTCCAATCGCTGGAATCGGAGAAATTTCTGGAGTACCAATCCGCCACCAACTTCTACAGACTAGGAAGGTACTCTGCCGTGACCAAGATCTGCTTCTGAAGACAATACTGCCAGAAATCCTTCGCCAGGTTGGATAAGGCCTGTGATCGAGGACCTACTAGGCGATTGATATACTGCACCGCCGAAACATTGTCCATCTTCAAGAGGATGCAACAAAAGATCCTGTCCTTGGTCAGCGACTTCACCGCAAAGGAGCCCGCCAGTAGCTCCAGGCAGTTGATGTGCAGGCGGAGCTCCTGCTCCGACCATTAGCCTCCCATTGAGATGTCTCCGCACCGGGCTCCCCTGCCCGATCTGCTGGCATCCGACTCGATCACTATAACTGGGGCCGTCCCAAAGATCGCCCGACCGTTCCAGGCCTACATGTGGTCCATCCACCACTGAAATTCGGTCCTGGCCTCCTCTGATAACGAGACGGTCTCCGAATAAGTCAGACCTCTCCGAAGATGCTGAGCCTTCAATCTCTGAAATGCCCAGTAATGCAACAGGCCGGGAAAAATGGCCTGGATAGACGATGAGAGTAGTCCCACTATTCTGGCAAGCTTGCACAGCGAGATCCTGTCCTTCCGTAGAACCTGAGAGAGTTCCTTCCATATCTTGTTGACCTTTGGTTCTGGTAAACTCAAGGACGCTGAGACCGAGTCTATGAGAAAGCCCAGAAAGACCATCTGCTGCGCTGGACGTAGATCCGACTTTTGCACTTTGATTACAAAACCCAGGTCCTGGAGTAAAGCAATAGTCATGATCACATTGCGGGTGATATGTACCAGGGATTGATCCATAATTAGGATATCGTCCAGGTAAATAATCATTCTCACCCCTCTTTGACGGAGAACCTACACCACCGGGCGCAACAGCTTTGTGAAGCACCACGATGCGGATGAAAGGCCAAAGGCAAGTGCTCAAAATGTGAAAATCTGTCCCTTCCAAGCGAACTGGAGAAATTGCCTATGAGGAAGAAATATGGGAACTGTCAGATACGCATCCTTCAGGTCGATCCGTACCATCCAATCCCCCGGAAGGAGGGGATCTCAGAGTAAGTGTATCCCCTCCATTTTGAAGTGGCGGTAAACCAGCCACTTGTTGAACTCCCTTAAGTTGATAACCGGTCTGAAGCCATTGTCCTTTTTCTCTACTAGGAACAGGTTGCTGAGAATACCATTCGGATGAAGTACTGACCTGCAAACAGTCCCCTTCCGTAATAGATCCAAAATCTTGGTCTCTATCAAACTCTCCTCCTCTGCTGAGAAGTGTAAGGGCCTTGGGCGCACTGATTGAACAGGGGTGCCGTAAAACTCTATCTGAAAGCCCCTTACTGTCTGCAATACCCAAGGGTCTGAGGTTATGCTTCACCAATTGTGAACAGAGAAAGCCTCGCCCCCAGATCTCGAGGGGACAAAAGGGTAACCCTTACCAGAGGGACCTCCAGGGGCATTCGCGCCTCCTCTGTTGTTCCCACCTTTCCCTCTTCCTGAACCTCGACTGGGGAAGAAGGTTCCTTGGCGACCGTCGTTCCGACCATTGTTGCGACGTTGCTGACCTCTATTAGAAGGTCCTTGCTGCTGGGAACGGTTGGGGGAGCAACCCCTACCTCTTCCGGCCCTAGCAAAAGCACGCCCTCGAAAAATCTTTTTTACAGAGGCCTGAGCCTTCTCCAGGGCAGAAAAGGTGATGACAAATGTAATCAGTTCCTTAACAAACGGTTCACCAAAAAGCTTTCCCTGACCCACGGGACCCGCTTCCGAAGTAGCCAAGTCCCCCAATTTAGGGTCGACCTTGATAAGGAGGGATCTCAGCCACTCCACCGCTAGGGCACAATTCGGGCTACCGAGCAGGCTTATCGCATGTTGCACCCAACCTGCGACTATGTCCGTAGACAAAGGAGTGCCAGATTCTTTTGAATGTTCCACCAGCTGAATGATCTGAGTCAGTGGACCTACCACATCAAGGACCTTATCCTGACAATTTTTCCATGATCTATCTATCCCTTTCTTAGGATCTCGCATATATTTTGTGAAAAAAATACAGAGCTGGTCATCAATGTCTGGGATGTGAGCCACTTTCCCTTTAAGCGAAGGCCGGGGGCATTCTCCCTTCATCCTAGTTCTAACATCCCTCTCCAGAGGTTGGAGAATCTTAGATGCCACGCAATCTGCTACCTTGGTATCAGGAAACCACTCGGATGACCTAGGATGGTAGATCTGCGTAGGCTCAAACATGTCCGAATGTCCCCCGCCCCCATCCTGGGACTCAGAGGAATGGGAACCTGGCGCCAAGGACGACCGAATCCTTGTCCTTGTCAGTGGAGACATCTTCCTCTAACACACCCTCTCCATCTAGGGACAGACCACCATCGGGGTCCAAATTTGGGGCGACTGCGTGGCCAGATTCTCCGGGTTCATCCTCCTCCCGGCAGGGTGCCTGTTCGTGCACTCTTCAGGAAGGATTCGCGCAGTCTGTCAGACCCTTCCAAGTGCCCCGCGTGACGCTTCTTGGCCTTTTTGCCTTCCCCTTGAGAGCCACTGGGACCAACCATCGCCAAACTAGGGTCACTGAACACCCCCGGGATACTCTTGGCTACCTGATCCACCCTATCCTGCAGGGAGACCAGCACCCTAGAAATGGCCTGTGAGAGGGCCTGGTCCACTGCAGGAGGGAGACTCTGGGGTGGCCATTCAACTTCTGCCTCTTGTGTAGAGGAATAAAAATGTCCTTCTGAAGACATATTAATTTAAGAGGGTGAAAGCACAAAAAACGCCTTAACAATCTATCAGGCAGCCTCCTCTCCAGAGCTCAGCACAGCAAGGGTGATCCCCAGCTGTCAAAATCCCTTGACAGGAGAAAAACATCAAACACCACCAGGTGCCGCTGCTGCCATGTATAAAGGGAAAAACTCACCGTCAAACAGTGTCGGGGATGGGATTGGTTGGGAAGCGGGCCGGCAAGAAGCTCAGCGCCAGCGTTCCCAATTGCGTTCCGAAGTCCGCGGCAGCGCTAGCACGAAGCTGCCACACGCGGCGAGGGAGCGCCTGACGGAAACCCTGGAGCGCGCACAGCGCACACCACAAGGTCCGCGAAGCAGGAGACCAATGCCCTTGAAAAAGCCTGATGCGCGAAATAGACACGAGGGCAATAAACACCTTCAATACTAGGCAAACCACTATGCAATAACAACAATAAACACACGTCAGAAAGTGAGGTAATGAAATGAAGCCACTTAACTGACGAGCAGTGAAGAAAGAGGAAAAGGAAGGGACGTCATCAAGTGATATACTGTGGACTGTTTGGGACTTTGATGATCATAGAGACTACCCCCTGTGTTCTTGGGTGGTTTAGTTTTTTTTGTGCTTTACTGTATTTTTACTGTGTTTTAAAATGTTGTTTAAAACTGCTATGCATAATAAAGTGGAGGAAGATATGCATAATCCTCGCCTCTGTCCTGCCATAGAATTCTGTACACTGTAAAAATTCAGGGCAAAGAGTGAAAATGTGGTACAAAAATTCAAGACAATAAATAGGTCTATTTTACAGGCTCATCTGGGTAGGATTGCCAGGCGTCTCCGCATGTAGCATTGTGAATAGCGTTTTGTAGTATGTGAGTAGAACCTTAGAAGCACAGTACTATTTTAACGTACTACAAAATGCTATTTGTAAAAGAATACCAATACACCACTCTTATTCCAATGTGCACATACATCACAGATGCATACTTCCAGAAATTCTAAAGTGATTGATGATGACAGAAGGTGTTATGACTGACAATGAACACAAGGGTACTTGGCGTATTACCCCAGTAATTTTAGTTGGAACATGTGACACACTGTACCGGAACTATTGGCTAACACTTTATATGATTTATAGTTTGGACATTTTGACCTAACTTATGTTAAGGGACAGTTATGGCAAGTGGGACATTCTGATGTAGCTTTGACCAGCAATCTGTTTACAGATTGTGGCTAAAGATCTATTTCAGAGCACACTGCTTCTGAAACACTGATCAAATGGGGGTGTTATCATTTCTCTGTGGCAACAATCATTAAGAAAGAATGTGTATTGTAAAGCACATAAGGCAGGTAGCATAATTCAGAATTGTCTAGAAAATACATTAATAATCCCACTGAGGTTTTAGCAGTCTGCCCCTAGGAAATTGCAAGAAAAGTAGCATTTTAAGCCATATTCAACCAGCTACGTTGATCAAACCTACCAGGTTCATATTTTCCCTAGTTGGGCACATATTGCCAAGTCAGTAACACAAATGTCCAATTACATACACATTTCCATGCTTATTTCACAATAACCTTGTTGATTACACATTTTTGTGCCGGTATCACAATAAGTCACTTTGATACACATTATTATACCAAAATGACTATGCCAAGTTGGCACATATTTTGATGTAAGTTTTACAGATTTTACGTGTGTTTACATTGCCATGCCTAAATCTTGTTTGTCACAGTTGTGAATGGATTTGCCTGCTAGTATCACATGCCACAGTTAGGTTCATGTTTACATGCCAGAGTCACATGTAAACTGAGATTAACACATTGGTGCAGCAGATAGCAGGCAGCTGTATTCTCATTAGATACCTATCAACTTCCCATTACTTAGATGGTGTCACCTGTCTGGGAACCATTTTCACTGACCTGAGAAGCATGTTGCTTCCATTGACTTTAATGGGATTATTGGCAATCAAACTCTGATGCATCATATTTATAATCTCAAACAGTACTGATATATATTATAATCTCCACAACACTGCAAATTAAATGATTCATTTCCTGATCTCTTCTGTCCGCCTCTAGTACGGGGCACATCACAAAGTTGTACATACTACAACAAAGGCACGCTAACAGACAGAGACAGACACCAGCAACAGCAGATAAAATAGAAAGATGAAAGTAAGTCTTGAATTTTGATGAAGATATTTAAATTATATATTTCCAAAATAGTCGCAGCCAACATGTTTCTCCTTACAAAGGCTTCATCAGGGCTGCAAATACGAAGCATGCGTGTCAACAATTTAAACAAGCTAATAGTTAAAATGCTGATATTTTATTAAAAAAACATGTTAACTATACACAACTCTACAGTTGCATAGTAGAGCAGCATTCCAAAATGCTGTGTCCTATTTACACAAACCAAAGAGACATAAGTAATAAACAAGAAGTACTCAATCTTTATCATTGGAAGAGTCAGAGAGTTAAAAAATCTCTTTCTATACCATCCTAATACCATTGTTTCTCTTTTGAGAGACAAGCAACTCAAACATATGCAAGTGTAAGTTCAATTTCTTCAAAACACCATAACGCATAAAATCGTGATTATAGATAAGACAGAGGAACTTGTGAAGTAGTTCAGTATTAGACCATGTACACACCCAAATCCAGTTTAGTGGTTTTAATGTTAAAAGATGTTTGGAGAGAATCAGTGAGTTTGAAAAACACCTAGACAGGTCCCCAGGCTATTGTCAATGCAATGTGAGCTAAGAAGAAGGAAACAACCAAATATATTCTGGGTCTCTTACCCAAATATCTGAACAGCATAGATGTATTCTGAAAACAAGTCACAGATGATCTGTTTTATCTAGAGGACAAAACAAATACCAATGTTGACAAATATCATCCAGGTAATCTATCAAAAGAAGAAAGAGCTGCCCTAATGGGCCTTAGAAATTACACATCTATGACTGTTCGTGAGGCAGACAAGTGAGAGAGGGTTGTCTTAATTAATTGATTGGATTATGAGTAGGAGGTTTACAGAAAAATATATAACTCGACATGTTAGAAGAGGTTACACAGGAACCCATAAAAAATTGCTATACCCACAATAAAAGAGAGGTTAACACATAGGAGGGAGATTGGGTTACTATCCGATTCTGAATTAGATAAAAAAAATCACCCATCCAAGATTCCACTGTTTGTACTAATTACCCAAAGTACATAAAAAAGATCAATTTCCCCCTTGACACCCTATAATATTGGGAATTGGTTCCTTAGCAGAGCACCTGTTACAATTTGTGGACTCTTTCCTCAAGCCCCTAGTGGTGAACCTTCCTTCATTGATTCGAGACACAATGGACATTCTAAATACATTTGAAGACCTTGCATTCGAAGATACAATGGGGTTTGTAACCCTAGATGTTGAATCTTTGTATACTTGTATAAAAAATTACTTTAGTCACATGGCTATGGACCATTTTCTGTCCACTAGAAGGTCCAACTAGTTGGAGCATAACAAAATACTATTGGAAATGATCGATCTGATCTTAACAAATAATTTCTTTCTCTAAAACAATGACTGGTTTCCACAACTCCAGTGCACTGCCATGGGTTCCAAATGTTCACCATCCTATGCAAACCTTTTCATGGGTTGGGTGGAACAAACATATGCATGGGCCTATGTGGCTGCTGAATGGACTAAAGAGATGCACTATTGGGCCGATACATCGATGATGTGATCATAATCTGGACATGCATTGAGATGCAAATGAGGGCTTATTTTGACTAAAATGAGAATCCCTTCAATGTCAAATTCACCCATTGTTAGATCTGGGGGTCTCTAATTGGCAGAGGTAAGTACCTTTGACCAAGTAGGGACCCTTGCTTCTAGATAGGGTGAAGGAATCCACACGGTAGATAACCCCTGCTCACCCCCTAGGTAGCTTGGCACGAGCAGACAGGCTTATCCCCAAGGTAAGGTATACGATATTTGCACTAAACACACACAGTAATCTCAAAACACACCACAAACTGAAACCACACAGGTAGGTATATGTAAAAATATAGCTTTATCTAGTTTATGCAGTAAAAATAACCAGTTAGAAGGTGATTGCTCTTTTCACCAAATGTTGCACGTTACCTTGATGGTTGCTTAAATTATCCGGATGTTCTTAAAGTAAAAATAGTCTCAAGTCTCTTTAAATTGGTACTAAAAACAATGCCACAGTATAATCAACCCAAATCAGCTCTTCGCTGACTCTAGCGGGTTGCTACCCCGTTCCCCTCACCGTTGCGCTACTCTAGAAGCCTCAGCGTGGGCGGAGCCTCCAAGAACAGCCCCGGCCGGTCCCGAGTGATGTCCCGCCTGCTCTCGGCAATCCAACGAGCGGCGGGGAGATCGAGCAGCACTCTTCTTCGGGGACAACAGGCCAGGGGCTGTGGACACACACGCGGCTCCCTCGGCGAGACCGGGTCCCGGAGAGGACTCGGCTTCGGATCCCTCGCTGGTCGCGGCTCTCAGTGGCTCTGATGACGTGGGCCAAACCGGTCGCGGCCCTTGCGGCGAGCCTCCACACTCACCCGGGAGTCAGCCAACGGCAATGCGGCTCCCGGGACAGGCCCCTGAAGACGCGAGAGCCGGCAGCCAATCGATGCGCAGTTCTGGTGATAACGCGTCGGCGCTGGGGCCAATCGCAGCGAGGCGTCAGTGAGGGGGCTCGACTCTCTCAACTAATGAGAGCGGGCTCGATCTTCGCTGCGGTCGTGCCGGCAATGTACGGCGAGCTTCGGGGGGTGTTACTGGCCCCGGGCAGTGGCGGTGGAAAGGCGGCAAACGATCTTTAAGGGCACAGGTCGTGGCTGGACCGCTTACAAAGCCACCAGATCGTCGGGGGTGATTCTCTACGCAGGGAGGCACCACGAGCCTCCTGCCACCCTTGAATATGTGCCGATGAGCACAGCGATCTTCTCCCACGGCCAGCTATTAGAAACACACGCTGGAGGCAGGGCACCACACGATCTCTTACATCAGTTTGGCAATGCTTGGGAACCTTTTAACCCTGGGTTCCAGGACAGGAGGCCAGCTCCTCTCAGGCCCTTGGAGATTCAGGCAGAAGACACAGCACACAGCAAAGTCTTTGTAGGTCAAGCAGGCAGGGTCACAGCACACAGCAAACCCCTCTTCTTCTCAGCTTCAGTTGAACAGCAGAACAGGTCAGCCCTTAAAACACACAGCAAGGCAATCTTCCTTCAGTTCTTCAGTGGTCCTTCTTCCAGCAGAGGTTCCTCTTGATTGTATAATCTAATGTTCTGTTGTCAGGGGTCCTTCTCTTATACCCCTAAAAGTCTTTGAAGTCTTTGTGCAAGTGGGCCCTGAGCCCGGTTTAAACCAGTTCTGGGTGTTGCTGGAGCTCTTGGGCTTCCTGGCTTCCTTCTTCTTTTCAGTGTGAGGGGCAGAGGTGGCAGTCGCCCAGTAGGAGGTGGACCCAGCATTGTGGCAGGCAGGCACAGCCCTGTTCACTCCCAGGTGCTATCTCCTCCCACCACTCTAGTTGCAGATGCAGTCTTTCAACCCCGGGCTGACTCAGACAACCTCCTGGGGGCTCCCCAGCCCCTGTCACCCTCAAACCAGACAGTCAATCCACAAGCAGGCCCAGGCACACAGAAAGGTTAGACAAGAGAACAGCCACTTTCTAAAAGTACTGTTCTCAAACACAGAATTTAAAAACAACCTTTCCTAAAAGATGTGTTATTAAATTCTGAGTTCAGAGATATCAATCACTTATGTCCCATCTTGTTCCTATGGGAAGATAGGCTGGTATCCATTGGGACCAGCCTCCCCCATGTTAGTCTATGGAGCAAGATAACCTTGCAGCAGTGAGCACACAAAATGGCTTCTGCTCACTACCAGAGCATGTTACCTGCACTAGTACATGCTCTACCTTACCCATACACTGCACCCTGCCCAGGGGGATACCTTGAGCCTTCCACAGGGGTGACTGATGTGCACGGACAGGGAAGGGTTAGGCCCAGCCAGTGGGGACACTGGCCAGGCGGACATGGCAGTCCACTGACTGCACACAGGCACTGCGGTGGCAGGCCTGAGACACCATTTTAGGGTTACTTATGTGGGTGGCGCAATCAGTGCTGCAGGTCCACTAGTAGCATCTGTCATCACCAGCCCTGGCACACACAGTGCACTTTACTAGGGACTTCATGGTGATACAAATATGCCAATCAGGTATACCCAATCAATATGACAATTTACATAGGGAGCACTTACACTCTGGCACTGATCAGCAGTGGCAGAGTGTCCAAAGCATCTAAACCAGCAAAAACGAAATCCAGCACAGTATCAAAAGATACAGGAGGCAGAGGCAAAAAGATGGGGGAAAACCACTCCAATGGTGTCAGGTCTAACACCCATAATATGTCAAAATACGGAATTAAGTTCCTAGATGTAGAATTCTATAACGTAGGGCATACACTACACAGTGCACTCTTTGGGAAGGATATAGCTGTCAACAGTATTCTACATCATGACATTGAACATCCTCCATGCACTAAATGTGTAATTCCTGTTGGGGAAATTATCAGGATGCGCAGAAATTACAGTGAGGATCATCAGTTTGAACAGCATGTGAGTCACAAAATAGACAGATTAGAGAGAAGGGGTTACAGGAGACAGGACAAGATAATTTGATTTGATTCGGAACTCAACTGAGGTCAACAAATACATACAATAGAATGTATTAGATTATGTTATTAAAAAGCATTAAAAAAACTCTTTATAAGAAGAGACAAGTAATAATAGTTTGTGGTCCCCACGAACAACATACAACAGTTAAAACTATTAGAATTGTGAACTTTTTCTTTAAAATAACTCTAAGAAACTCTTGAAAAACTTAAACAAGTTATATCAAACAAATTCATTAGGGGGGATCTCTTGAAAGCAGCAAATAGGGCAAGAAACACAGCAAGAGCCAGCACACTAAAGGTCCAATCTAAACCAAAGAAAAGGGACCGCCTTTCCTTCATCACTACCTACTCTAGAATGAAAAATTTCCTAGCTAACGTAACGGAAAGTTTCAATTCTATTAAGGACAAGGAGGCGAGGATTATGCAGTCCTTTCTTCTCTTTATTTTGACAGCACATTCAAAGTAGAAACCAAAACAAAACTTCAAACTACATCTCCCATGAACACATGGGGCACAGTGTCCATAGTAACAGCCGGCCAATGGAGATGGTGCTCGCTGTATAACCAGTGCTGACGTCCCTTCCGCTTCCTCTTTCTTCTCTGCTCGTCAGATAAGTGACATTTATTTTCTGACGTGTTTATGTTACTGTGACTTATTGATTGATAGCCTGCTTTTGCGTGTGCTTTTCCCTGCTCTGTACGCGCGCTTCTTCGCGCGGCCGATTTGACACGCGACAGGCTCTGCCTGCGCGTCCTCACGCATATCGCGGACCGTGACAGGAGCGCTTCGCGCTCTTTCCCGGCTCTGTGGGGCGCCGCTTCTCACGGAGACGCTGCTCGGCGGCCTATCTCCGTTTTGACACGGCGCACTGAGGCAGGTTCTTCTGCCCTCACCAACCCTCGCCCTGACACCGGCTCTCGGTGATTCCACACGCGCTAGTGTGCAACACCCTCTAGTGGCGAGTTGAGGTATTGCACCTCTAATTTTCTGACAGATTGCTGTCTGGGCACCGGCGAGGGGGCTACCTTTGGAATTAATTAAGGTGTTTGGTGCCTACACCCTCCATAATGCAGTCTTCGGACCAAGATACTAATAACAACCAAGAGGCAGAGGAATTCCACCTCGCCCAACCCTTCCCGCCTGCGGTGGGCCACGCGTTGTCGCAAGCCCTGGACTCGGTGCTTGCGCCTCTGCGGGATAGAGTGGACGCTCTCGCCCAAAGTATTCCCGGGGTGTTTGGCGCTGCAGGCCCTGCGGACCGTGGGTCCAAAAGCTCGCTGGGGGGGGGTAAAAAATCAACTAAGCGTCCTGCGGGGCACTTGGAAGAGTTCGAGCGTTTGCGAGACTCTTTCCGCAAAAGTGCGCGGACACTGAAGCATATACCCTGCCGGGAGGGGCTTTTGCCCGGAGATGATGGCGACGAGGTCGCACAAGACACGGACCAGGAGGATGGTTTCCCCTTGGAGGGAGAGGGTGTCTCGGGAGACGAAGGTTCCTCGGATGAGGATGATGGTTACTCGGTTAGACCTTGGCGCCCGACGCCTCATTCCTCGGGATCCCTAGAGGGAGAAGACACTCCCTCGGACATGTTTGACCCGACGAGCATTTACCACCCTAGGTCGTCGGAGTGGGTACCGGATCCCAAGGTGGCGGCTTACGCTGCAAGCAAAGTGCGCCAACCCCTGGAAAGGGAAGTTAGGACACGCATGCGAGGTGAATGTCCTCGCCCGAAATTAGAGGGCAGGGTGGCCACCACGCCGGATATTGACGAGAAGCTTTGTGCGTTCTTCGCAAAGTTCATGCGGGACCCGAAGAAAGGCATAGATCGCTCCTGGCGAGCCTGCCAGGACAAACTCCTGGACGCGGTAGGACCCGTGACGCAAATTATTCAACTAGCTGAGCGAGCCAAGGAATCGGGAACTCCGATGTCCACGGAGGTCGTGGCGGGCTGGGCACAGCGAGCCCTGTGCTTCCTAGGAAACGCGAACTGTGCGTTAGCGGCTGAGCGTAGACGATCCCTCCTCATCAAAATAGATCCCAAGTTGGGAGACTTGGCCACCTCAGAAGCAGGGATCATTGCACAAGGCAAGCTTTTTGGCGAACCTTTCATTAAGGAACTTAATAAATTTGTCACCACTTTCTCGGCACTGGACAGAGCTCAGACGACGGTCAAAAAGATTTTCCCGGGGCGGGTTTTTGCCGGGGCCGGACGAGGACGGGGCCGCTCCTCCGGTCATCAGCCCCAGCAAGGCCCCCATAACAAGAACCAGCGCCGAAACAACGGCTGGAACGACGGTCGCCAAGGAAACTTCTACCCCAGTGGAGGCAAGGGGCGCGGCAGAGGCTACCGAGGGGGCGTCAACGCCCCAGGAGGTCCATCCGGTGAGTGTTACCCTTTTTTTCCCACACGTTCTGGGGGGGAGGCTTCGGAAGCACCTTTGCAACTGGCGTAAGATTACTTTGGACCCTTGGGTCTTACAAACAGTTCAAGGTTTTCAGATCGAGTTCTACGGTCTTCCCCACCAAAGGCTTCGCCCTCGCCCTCTAGTTTTCTCACAGGAGGAAAGCCTTCTGATCTCCGACGAGGTTGCGAACCTCCTCAGGAAAGGGGCGATCTGCAAATCCCATCTTCATCCTGCAGGATTCCTAAGCAATATCTTCTTGGTCCAGAAGAAGGACAAGGGTTTTCGCCCAGTGATAAATTTGCGGGAATTCAACGAGTGGCTGGTCTACCGCCACTTCAAAATGGAGGGGATTCATCTCTTACGAGATATTCTCCTCCAAGGGGACTGGATGGCGCGCCTGGATTTGAAGGACGCTTATCTCACGGTTCCCATCTTTGCACCACACCGACGATTCCTTCAGTTCCTTTGGGACGGGGAGGTCTTCGAGTTTCAGGCTCTCCCTTTTGGCCTATCATCGGCCCCTTGGTGTTTTACGAAACTCCTTCGGCCGGTGGTGGAGACCCTCCGCGAACGGGGAGTCCGACTTATCATATATCTGGACGATATACTGCTGTTGGATCAGTCACCGGTCCGGCTCAGGTCCAACTTGAACATGACTATTGCTCTCTTGCAAGACCTGGGTTTTGTGCTGAACACCCAGAAATCGGAATTCCTCCCGACCAGACAGATCACTTTTCTAGGTTTCCTGATAGACTCGGAGACGGCATCTCTCAGCCTTCCTCAACAGAAGGTGTCCAAGATCCGCAAGGAGCTTTCCCAAGTTCTGAAGAAGGACAGGATATCCCTTCGGCAGTTGGCCCGCATCGTGGGACTGCTCTCCTCATCGATCCAGGCGATCTTTCCGGGTCCCCTGCACTACCGAGCCCTCCAGCGGCTGAAAGCACAGCACCTCAGGAAGGGGCTGACGTACTCCGAACTCATCTCTCTCACCGAGGAGACAAGGACGGAGATTCGGTGGTAGATCGAGCACATGAGTGCGTGGAATGGGAGAGCGATTTTCGGATCCAGCCCGGACCTGATCATCGAATCGGATGCCAGCAGGTCGGGTTGGGGCGCACGCTGTGGCGACGTTACCATGGGGGGTCGTTGGACGCAGGAGGAGTTGCTACTCCACATCAACTGCTTGGAGCTACTAGCGGGCTCGTTTGCAGTGAGATCCCTGACTCAACATCGAGTTTCGTGCTGTATTCTGTTACGCATGGACAATGTGTCAGCAGTGCAGTATATCAATCGCCTGGGCGGTCCTCGGTCGCGTGCGCTAGCAAATCTGGCGAAGGACTTCTGGCACTATTGCCTAGAGAGACAGATATCGGTGTCAGCGGAATACCTTCCGGGCACTCAGAATTCGATTGCGGACTGGCACTCCAGGAACTTCCAGGACTTCAGCGACTGGCGACTGGAACGTTCAATCTTCCAGGCGTTGATGGCCAGGTGGGGTCCATGCTCGATAGACCTGTTCGCATCTCGACTCAATCGACAGCTCCCGAGGTTCGTGAGCTGGAGGCGGGACCCGGAGGCCTTGGCGATCGATGCCTTCTTACAGGACTGGACACGGGAACTGGCGTATGCATTTCCCCCCTTTCTCATGATTCCACGTGTGGCAGCTCAAGTCCGCAGACAACGGGCTTCCATGGTCCTGGTGACTCCCTTCTGGCGAGCCCAGGCGTGGTTTCCCTCTCTATTGGAACTGTCATGGGACTGTCCGATTCGACTACCCTTGTTCCCTTCGTTGCTCTCGGACCCTCAGGGGGAGCCTCACCCCCTGGTGATTCGAGAGACCTTGCATCTCATGGCATGGAGGATTTCAGGGGACGTTGGCAGGACGGACGCCTTTCGGCGGACGCTGAGGACCTCATCCTTGGAGCCTGGGCTCCAGGAACTGTCAAGAGGTACCGCTCGGCTTGGCAGCGGTGGCGTCGTTGGTGTCTGGGAAGACACGCAGATCCCGTGGGGGCGGACGTTAGCCACATCCTAAATTTCTTGGCTGAATTGCATAGGTCGGGTTTGGCCTACCGGTCTATTAACTCTTTCAGATCCGCCATTTCGGCGGGGCATGCCCACTTCGATGGGAAACCGGCGGGCGAGCATCCCTGGGTCTGCAAACTGATGAGAGGTGTTAGACTTGCTAAGCCCCCGGAACCCAGGTATGAAGGTCTCTGGGACGTTAACATTGTTCTGCATTTCCTCTCCTCCTGGGGGGATAATCAGTATCTTTCTAGGAAAGAACTGTCAGCCAAACTGGCGATCCTTTTGTGTCTGGTCTCGTGCAAGCGTGTTTCGGATGTGAGGGCGCTGGATATCACATCTCGAATGTTTACTCCGGAAGGGGTCACGTTTACGGTGACAAGAAGGACCAAGACCGATATCAGATCTGTGTCGTATCCCTTTTTTCCGGACCAGCCCAAGCCCTGCGTGGTACGATGTCTCAAAACTTACGAGGACATGACGTTGGAATATCGCCCTCCTGGAGAGCGACAACTCCTTATTGCCTTGCAGAAACCTTTTAAACCGGTTTCCTCTCCAACCATCGCCAGGTGGGTCCGTTGGATCATGACTGAGGCGGGCGTGGACGTGACCAGATTTGGAGCCCACTCCACAAGAGGGGCAATGGCCTCTAAGGCGGTGCAGGTGGGCGGTCGGCTGGAGGACATCATGGCGGCAGCGGATTGGTCCTCGGAGTCTACGTTCAAAAAATATTACTTCAAGCCCATCTATGGCGCAGCAGAACTGGTGGTGGATAAGCTTTAAACATGCATAATCCTCGCCTCCGTCCTGACATAGAATGAAAAATTTCCTAGCTAACGTAACGGAAAGTTTCAATTCTATTAAGGACAAGGAGGCGAGGATTTTCCCACCCGAGACTTGCTGGTCTCACCCACCCGGATCTACGTACATCCAGTAAGTACCACCTTATGTTTACTTATGGGTTTTTTCTGCTGCTGTGTGGTATTCATAGTTTGTAGAATGATTTGGTACAAGTACAAAGTTTTCTCTTGGTAAAATGTTTTTCAACACTGCTCTTTGCTAGGAATTGTTGTACACCGTATCCTGATGCTTCCTGGAAAGGAAGAAGAACGAGATAACGGTTTGTTTTGTATTGATTTAGGACAAGATCAAAAGGATTAAGGAGCGTCTCCGGGAGTTTTCCTCACAGAGAAGAAGAGGAAGCGGAAGGGACGTCAGCACTGGTTATACAGCGAGCACCATCTCCATTGGCCGGCTGTTACTATGGACACTGTGCCCCATGTGTTCATGGGAGATGTAGTTTGAAGTTTTGTTTTGGTTTCTACTTTGAATGTGCTGTCAAAATAAAGAGAAGAAAGGACTGCATAATCCTCGCCTCCGTCCTGACATAGAATTAACCATAACGTGTTCAAAATCCTACACAAACGCTGGCAAATCTTGAAGGGAGTCCCAGGTGTAGAGGCCTTGATTGAGAACAAGCCCTCCATAACATACAAAAAGAGCAAGACCATTAGGCAACTTCTCTGTCCGAGTTACACGCTACCTGGAACACAGGACCCGGGAACTTGGCTAAAACGGCAGATAGGTTTTTATACATGTACATTTGAACAAGAAAAAAGGGTTTAAATACAACAGCTGTCATAATTATGACATTCGTCAGTTTATGAATTTCATGACAAGACCGGAGGCTAGCATTATGCATATTACTTTTATTGCCACCTCCTTGTAGCACTTCAAAGTATTACATCACTTAAAATCTAAACTCAAGAACTTAGAATGTCCAACAATATATAAACCCAACACAGCAGCCATCTTCCTCTTTTATTTGCTGCTCATTGCAAGATAAGTATGTCGTTGCGCCACAAACTCGTGTTGTTTAAACAGATCACGGTGTGTTGGAACGTTCTAACTGAGCCACGTTGTCAGGAGTGGCTTCAAGGTACCCGTAAAAGTGAGTCGAAAGGCTAAGGTGCGTCATCACACGTACATGCGTGCGGACGCATTGTGGCCATCTTGAAGGATGGCCAGAACGCTAACTGATGCACTGTAGCTCCTCACAGACACCGGGTCATGAAGCGCTCGGGCGGTGTCAGTTTCAACTGCCGATTCAGCTGTAACGAGTCAGCTGGCAGTTTGAGGTTGACACGGTCGAGTGTAAAGGGCAATTGAGGAAGTATTTAGTAGGGCAGAGAAAGAGAAGGAAAAAGGAAGAGAATTTATTGGAGTATTGTTTTGAATAAGTAGTGGGTAGTGGTGAGAGAAACCATAGAGGTGAATGAGGGTGCTCAAACGTCAGGCGCAGGGAATGCGAATATAAGGCAAATAGTGCAAGAAGAGGTAAAGAGTTCAATGAAGGAGGTTTTTGCAGAGTGTATTGAAGAGAAATAGGAGAGTGGAAGAATGCTCTCATGATGAATATTGGTCTATGGTGGATGAGGAAAGTAATAAAGATAGAGGTTATAGAAAGAGAACGAGAAAGTAAAAAAATATAGAAGTAGGTGTTACATTTTTAAAAAGAGGAAAAGGTGAGCCTAGAGCCACAAAAGGAGAAGGTGTGAAACGCGGCACAAAAGAAGGTGTCCCAAGCGGCACAAGAGATCTTGATGGTGCACAAGATGAATTCATGGCCCAAGAAAGTGAAATTGAAGATGATGAATTCATTTTAGAGGATTATTATGATGATGAATGGGATATGGACATGGATAGGTTGGAAAAGGAAAGAAAAGAGAAGGGTTTGATTGAAGATCCACAGGGTGAGGACACGTTTAGTCCAGAGTTGATAAGACACCCAAGGAGCACAGACCGGTGGCCGTTGCCACACGTTGCAGAGTTTTTAAAACTATGGATAAGAAGGCCTTTGGAGAAAGAGGCAAGAGCAGTCATGAGAGCAGAATGTTCTAGACCTGTAGTTGAGGGTAAATGTTGCATGACTCCAGATCTTGACCCAGATTTAATATGTTTTTATTTAAAATGGAAAGTGACCCAAGGAAGGGTTTAGACAGAGCACTCAAACAGTGTCAGGATAGGTTATTGGATGTTTTGGGGCCTTTGGCCAGAATTCTAGATATGGCAGAAGAGGCAAAGATGAAGGGTGTGCACGTGGACAATGATCTTTTGAGAGGCTGGTCTCAAAGGGCTGTTTGTTTGCTAGGTAATGCAAACGCGGCTTTGTCATTGGAGAGGCGCAATGCTATCCTGATGAGGATTAGTTCAAAGTTGGTGGACTTTGCGAAAAAGGAACCAACAGAGGGCCCAAAAGAATATCTATTCGGAGAAGGACTGGTGAAAGGGGTAGGGAAGTATGTGTCTACTTTCACCAGCTTGGATAAGGCACAAATATCATTGAAGAGTGTCTTTGGAAGAGGTATTTTTGACCGGGCCGGGGCAAGGACCTGTTTCCCTGGACAGTACCACACAAGGGCTCAGTACCAATCTTATGGGCGTGTCACCTTCAGGGGTTTCCAGTCCACAACTGAATTTTATCCCCAAAGAGGAAGAGCAGGAAGGATGCAACAATCGAGGGGTTGAGCGCAGTTTGCACAAGGGTCCCAGGGTAAGTATGAAGACTGTTTGTGGTTCTTCCCCAGGCGAGGTAGGGAGAAGAATGAGATGGTTTGTGGAAAATTGAGAGAAAATAACAAGAGACAGTTGGGTTATTCACACTGTGAGAGGTTATGTCTTGGAGTCCAGCGAAATGCCAAGTCAATTGAATGAGCCAAGTCAATTGGTTTTCAAGAAAGAGCTACAGGAAAAAGGTGGGTTAGAAGTTTTGGAGATGTTGCAAAAAGGGGCAATATAGAAGGTTTCAGAGGAAGATCGGGGTTTTGTGACTACTATTTTTTGGGTGGAAATGAAAGGGAAAGTTTGTAGGCCGGTGATACATTTGATAGGGTTAAATCAATATGTGGTTTACAGGCATTTCAAGATGGAGGGAATCTATCTTTTAAGGGATATCATACAAGCAGAAGATTGGTTTGTGAAGTTAGATCTAAAAGATGCATATTTCTCTATTGCGATTGCTGAAGGAAGTCACCGGTTTCTTCAGTTCAGATGGATGGGACAGCTGTATCAGTTTACGTCCCTTCCATTTGGTCTGGCTTCTGCACCTTGGTGTTTCACAAAGGCATTGAGGCCTGTAGCAAAGTTCCTAAGAGAAAGAGGAGTGTGGCTAATTATGTATTTAGACTACTTTTTGGTGATGTCTCAGTGTCAAGAAGAGTTGAAGAAGCAACTGGATCTGATTTTGAACATATTAGAAGGTTTGGGATTTATAGTAAACAGAGAAGTCAGTTTTAGTTCCAAGTCAGTGTTTGGAGTTTTTAGGCTTTGTGGTAAATATTGTGGAGAAAACTTTGAGTTTGCCAGAGAAAAAGGTTAAGAAAATAAGAACGCAAGTGAAAGGGTTGTTGAGAAAGGAAAAGGTCATTCTGAGATCTTTGGCAAGAGTGACTGGTTTGTTTTCCTCATCCATTCAAGCTGTGTTTCTGGGGCCTCTTCATTCCAGAGTTTTGCAGAGAGTGAAGGCAAAGGCTCTCAGGAAGGGATTCTGGTATGGAGATCAGGTCGTTATTTCAGCGGAGGCTCGAGAGGAGTTGGTTTTGTGTGAGGAGAATCTGGTGGCTTGGAATGGAAGGGCAATATTTGGGATATGCTCAGATTATGTGTTGTAGACAGATGCAAGCCATTTTGGCTGGGGAGCATGTTTGGAGAATCAGGAGACAGGTGGTAAATGTTCCTTGGAGGAGAGGTCGGATCATATCAGTGGTTTGAAATGAGGGCAGGTCTTTTTGCCTTGAGGAGTTTTGGAAATGTCAATGTTTTTTTGAAGATGGACAATGTTTCGGTGGTGCGTTACGTAAACCGCTTGGGTGGAAGCAGATCGAAGAATTTGACTCAGTTGGTCAAGGAGATTTGGAATTTTTGTTTAGAAGAGGAGATTGGATTGCAAGCAGAGTATTTGCCAGGTCAGAATAATCTTGTAGTGGACTGGAATTCAAAGTATCTCATGAAGTACAGTGATTGGAAACTGAATGTTCTTTACTTCAAAATTTTGAGAGTTTGGGGTCCACTAGAGGTGGATCTGTTTGCTTCAAGGTTGACTTTCCAGGTGAAGCGTTATTACAGTTGGAGGCCGGATCCATTGGCAGAAAGGTGGATGCTTTCCAGCAAAATTGGAGGAAAGCTTGGGGTATGCTTTTCCCCCATGTGCATTGATTCGGAGAGTGTTGTTGATGGTGAGGATGCAGAGATGTCAACTGGTGTTGGTGACGCCGTTTTGGGCAGGCCAGGCCTGGTTTCCAGGTCTTTTGGAGATGGCAATAGAGGAGCCATTTTTGATTCCAGATACGGAGGACGGGCTTCTAGAGAAGGAAGGAAGTTTTCATCCTTTGGTTTTAGAAGGGGCTTTGAGCCTTCTTGTATGGAGAATTTCAGGAGAGGAGAACAGTTCAGAGGTCTTTCGGAGCAGGCTCAGGAGTAGCTCAGGGAGTCTTGGGCTCCAGGATCAAGGAAAAGATATTTGGGAGCATGGAGGACATGGGTTGTTTGGTGCTTGGAAAGGAGTTTGGATCCTGTGGAGGCATCTGCCATAGAGTTGGCTAATTTTGTATCTTCTTTGTTTGAAAAGGGTTTGAGTTACAGGACTATCAATTGTTATAGGTCTGTGGTTGCTTCAGGACATTGTTTGGTAGGGGATTGTTCTATTGGTAGAGAGCTGTTGAAAGGCATTAAGTTTAGGAGACCCCCTTAGCCAAGATATAGTGGTTTGTGGGATGTTAACAAGCTTTTGAGTTTGCTTGAAGAATGACCAGGAAATAATTATTTGACTCTAAAACAGTTATCTGGGAAACTGGTGAGTCTTTTGTGTCTTATTTCTTTCAGGAGAGTTTCTGATGTAAGAGCATTGGATATTAATAACAGGTGTTTTAATCCAGACAGGGTGATGTTTACAATTACCAAAAGGACTGAATGCATGTCATCTTCAATTTGTTATCCTAGATTTGAGGAGCATCCTAAGTTGTGTGTGGTTAGATGCTTACGAGCGTATGAGGGTAAGTTGAGTGAGTTCAGGAGGCATGGGATGGCCAGTTGTTGATTTCTTATGTGAGACCTTTCAGGCTGGTATCTACAGCAACTATTGCTAGATGGGTGAGAATTTGTATGCTTGAAGCTGGTGTGAGTTTGGAACATGGTGCACATTCAGTGAGGGCTGCGATGGCAAGTAAGGTTTTCTTGTCTGGTGGACGTTTGGAGGAAATTTTGCATGCAGCAGATTGGTCAAATGCTGATGTTTTTGCTAAATTGTATTTAAGACCTATGGGTCATGTTTTGTCTGTGGTTTTATCACAGCTTTGAATATGCATAATGATAGCCTCCGGTCTTGTCATAAAATGTAGATTCTCCAAGTTTGTGAAGAGAGAATCTGGATTTCATTAAAGACACGGAGGCAAGCATTATCCCTCCCACCCTCCGGTTTTGGCTATTGGAGGGGATGTGGAGTGATTAGGAATTTTTGGAGAAATGTATATACATTTTGGAAATTTAACGGAAAGTTTGGTTTATTGTTGGGTTTTTGTATTTTTTAGATGTCCAGTAAAGGAGGTCTTGAAGATGTTTTTGTTCATGCTGAAGTGTTGAAGTTTGCATCCAGAGCATCTTAAAAGAGGAAGATGGCTGCTGTGTTGGGGTTTATATATTGTTGGACATTCTAAATTCTAGAGTTTAGATTTTAAATGATGTAATACTTTGAAATGCTGCAAGGACGTGGCAATAATATTAATACGCATAATGCTAGCCTCTGTGTCTTTAATGAAATCCGCATTTTTCTCTTCAGAAACTTGAAGAATCTCCATTGTCAGTCAACCTTTGTGGTATATGTTACTGTCTGTGTTTTTCTAAAATTTATGTAGGGAGCACAACATAACAATTGAGATCATTTATTCAAGAACACCATAGAGCGTGCATCAAACAAGATCTGATTTACTCATAAGTATCACATGATTGTGAATTGGGGGCAAATAGAGCTAATTTGCACTTCCATGGTATTGAATCAGTCTGTTCTAACCCACGAGGAGGCGATGGGGAACTATGATTGCAACAGTGTGAAACTAAATGGATCTGCAGACTTAGAGTGGTTCAAAGGGCTTTAAACTCGGTTAATAAATAACACTATATTTTGTAATAACACTTTTTGCCTGTGGAGTGACCAAATAAGGAGTGACATATATGGACCAACATTTAAGGAATGGTGTATACAGTTCGTAAGAGTTAACATGTCTTAATACACTGATGTCAACTGACATAGAGATGCCTGTTTTATGTCTTCTATTGCACCTTTTAATATCTTGCAGATGCTCCTCCATTGGTTCCATATTATCCATGCAGACCATCTGTTTTATTATATACATATTTTTTTGAGAACCTCGAACTTGATGCGGTTGGCTGTGATTGGTCTTTACCTCACTGAAGTTTATTTATCGAAATACGTTGCATGACTGAACGTATTCGATCATTTCTCTCATCTACTACGCCCGTACTTAGTTGCGGCGTATGACAACACCATTGTTTATACGGTCCAGTGTTTGATAGGGGGAAGTTATGATGCTAGATATCATTTCCTTCAATTTCTATGCTTGTGCTTAGATGCATGAAAGAACAAAACCATCATCTAACCACACTTCTGGTAGTTTGTGGTCTAGTGTTGATGAGAGGGAAGGCATGACACTAGACATTTGGGCGTATACTTCCTGTATCTGGGTCAGTCCTACGGACAGCAATACACTTCACGACTGATCTTGTGTTGTTAGAGGTGGGGCTTTACGGATTTAAAATAAGAAAAAGCAAACTTTCCTTTCGAGCGTCCAATATTGCAGGTGACAGGATATGATTCTGTGGCGCCGTATATCGGTAAGTCTAGGTGAACCTATGCAGTGTGCAATTGCTTTACTGGCACTCCATTTCCGAGCTAATCCTACTTTGGTAAGAGTTTAAAAAAAAAGTAATTATACTATTTGGGAAACACAAAAGAGTTTTGTTACATTGCAGTGGTGGATATGAAGGAACGGTAACAATGTTTTTTTGGAAAATGCCTGCAACATATTATATGCAGTGAAACCACTATGGGATTAAATGAACAAACTATTTCACTAAATCTTGTCGTTGTATACAGCATGTACGTATGAGTATGTGGTACGGTTACGGGCTCTCGTTCTGTTGACATGAGTTAAACATCGAGTACCATGATGTTTGGAATCTACTTCCTGTTATGGGGGTAGAATTCTATGCTCTGATCTACTCGAATGCCTGGTACTGTTTCGAAATCTCGCTGTTTGACAAGGTTAAATATCCAATTTCAAGATGGTTGGAATTTACTACCTGTTGTGGGAACAGCAATTACGGTGTAACCAACACAATGTGCTGGTCACCATTTGTAGGAAAGTGTCTTTTTTGCATGGTTACCTCCCACTTTTTGCCTGACATCTGATGCATCCTGGCTGGATGTGCCCTGGGTCCGAGCCAATCAGGTTTCCAGGAACTGTGTTCTTTCCCAAGACTGCACCTTTGTACCCACAATTGTGGCCACGGGTAAGCCCCTTGTGAAAGGTACCATGAATACCAAAGGCACTGTGACCAGGTAAGGCCTCTAAGGGCTGCAGCACCTATTGTGCCACCCTTAGCAGCCCTGTATCTTAACACCTACACCTATATACTGCCATGTGCATACCTAAGAATATATTATATTCTAAAAAAAAATTGATCAAACGTAATTACGTGCCACGTATAACAGATGTCTGCCTGACATGTGGTTGAATGTGTGAGTGGCAAAGTTTCAGACGTCACCTTGGACTCACACGTGCACAGCGTTGTGGGTTACTACAACATATGTAATCTGTTCTCACCCCAATTAATTATGTTCAAGACTGTATTTATTTTCATAGATCCATATTTATACTTTCTTCAAGAGCAATTAATACAATTCCACATTGAACTTGTATTACAATATTCAACATTTCTAGACTTAGTACAATGTTAAAAACATATATTCAAAAGGGTAAAGCATAAGCAAAATGACGGAAAAAGGTAGCCCCGAATGCATTTCGGGACTGCCAATCCCTTCGTCAGGGGCAAACCTGTTAAAAAACACAATGATGTATCATGCAGTTCATGGTACCTTATTCACAACATTCTGTCATAGTGATAATAAATATTACATCCTGTGTACACATGCTTATTAAATGTCATGTGTATGCAGATTATAAGCAATTGAGAAAGAAAAAGAAACCACTGTGTCGCTATGAAAGATGCAATACTTCCTGAAGATCCCCTCAATGTGTTCTCATGAAAATACACGTGTGCTGGTGATGGAGTTACAAAACACATTCTCTAAAGTACCACCTTGTGTCATGCCATAACACGTGCAAAAAACAACGCACTTACTTGAATAACGAGACTATAACAAGCGTATCAACCATGAATTTACCACAGTCGCCGACTTCTGAAAAATATTAGGCTGAGATTTACAAAACTGGCCACTCAACGGTTGGATTGTTAATTATCAATGGCGTTTCGACAAACCTGTACTAATGTCCCCCAGATTTTTTTTTTTTAAATGAGTTAAAACAAAGCCTCCTAATTAACATTTCATCAGTCAGTCTCACCAAGACACAGGAAATGACCCTAAACAAAGGCACGTCATTTGCACCGACTTATATTAGTATGGCTCTTGAGAATGAGGTGGCATTCTTTAAATTTATGCGTGTCCTCAGATTACCCAACTTCTTCACTAACATAGCACCTTCTACCAAAGAACTCAAGGATACACCATTTAAACCTAAGAGCACATTCATGACTCCGATCTCTCACAAGACACTAGATACCTTCAAAATACTAGTGAAAAAGGATTTAAATAAAATCAATTATGCGAAAGTGAGTAAAACTGGAAAAACTTCCATCGCGCAGAACTCAGGACATTACGTAATCTGGAAAACAATGATTTGATTGTTCTTCAATCTTGTTATGATGGACCACAGCTTCTATGAGACCAAAGTGAATACACGTCAATAACAGTAACATCTATGCAAAATTAGAGATGGATCCTGCAACTGACATAGCCAATCTCCTGAACAAAATCTTAACCAAAGCAGTAAACTCATTCGGATTGAAGAAATCACCAAACAATTTCTGACTACTCGGTTTCCCAGACGACCACAATTTTAAATGGTACCAAAAATACATAAGAGTATGACAGATCCTCCCTGCAGACCTATAGTATCAGGATGCGGATCACTTTTTGAATCACCGGGACGCTACATAGATGCTCATCTGTAGGAAACTGGCTCTATATATTAAAACACCAAAATGAGGTATAGTGTGTATAAAGTCCAGGTGACCCCAGAGGTAGGCAGAGGTTAAAGTTAGATTGAACCTTACTCTCTATTTGTGGATAGTGTGATCGAGCAGTATCAGAGGACAGTGTTAAGCATTTGATGTACACCGTCAGTCAGCAAATGAATTCACACACTCAAGGGCTGAACTCTAGACCAATTGTTTTTGTATAAAAAATATACTGTTGTTTTATTTTTAGAACCAAGCAAGCCTGGCACAGGTAAGCATTAAATACTTTACAGTAATACGTTGCTGATTTTAGAGCAGTTTGAAAATGCAATAGGAATTGTACTTTGTTTGATTTACAGGGGATGCAGTAGGTTGCAATACTTAGCAAATGTAGTCCGTTGAAATGAATAGGCTTTTTCAGTAAATTACAGGTAAATTACTTTTTACATTACTTTTCTAACTCAGTGCTGGATACCTAGATTCAGCACTGGGACATTTCCTGCAAACATGTAAGTAAATATGTTTTGATTATTTGTGCGATTTTTTAAAGAATATTTTTTGATTTCAAAACTCCAAACTTAAAAACTTTTTGGAAGAAAATTGTCAATACTATCCTAGGAAAAACAGGTTATCGGTTCACAGGTAAGTTATCGACTGTAGGAGTTAAGGTTCTGGGGTTACACTCAGGGGTCTCCCACGGTCAGTGATGCACTCTTGTTACACCCTCAGCGGCACTAGGGCAGCCGGGTGGAGAGTGTTGAGGCCCAATGTTATCCAACGGGGGCTAGGGGACCTCCGGTTGGTGGCTGCTGGCAAGCATGCCACTGGGTTGTGGGAGCAAAGCTCCTATGGTTTAGGTCAGGGCAAATGGGGAAACAAAGTAGCACAAAAGGTGCACTTTCCGCGGCACTGAGGCGGCCGGGTGTAGAGTGCTGTTTCGATGTCGGGCGCCCCGTTGTTTTCAATGGAGAAACTCCGGTTTGCACAAGCACTGCAGGCAGGGAGACGAAGGACTACTGGGTGTGAGCACCACTTCGAGAGGTAAGTTGGGAAGTTAAGGGTTGGTTAGGCACCATTGGTTTGAGCACACAGGGCTGTGGGGAGTCGGGTGCAGGGGTGTCTTTTGTGGTTGGATTTTCTTACCAGCTCATGGTCGCGGTTAGGGGGGGGGCTTCTGGATTTAGACTACAGGCGTCGGCTGGAAGCTTGAGGCAAGTCAGGGGTCGCCAGGTCTCGGTTCAGGATCACAGGGTGACCTCCTTGTGGTGTTTTTCCACTCGAGCTCGGGCCAAGTCCAGCGGGTGCAGAGTGTGCTGGATTCGCAGTTTACGGCTGCTGCCAGAGGTTGCAGTTGAACAAATCCGGTGTTCACAGGAGAAGCAGTCTTTGGAAGTGAAGGCAGGCAGGTCCTCAGTGGTGTTTGAGGTTACTGGCTTCAGGACACACCGGGATTTTACGGGAGCAGGTTCGAGGGGAGACAGGCCTGTAGGGCTGGGGCCAAGTCAGTTAGCGTCTTCCTCTTGTTAGCTGGCTGCACGGCTGTTCGGTCCTTCTTCTTCTTTTCTTCTTGTCATTTCTGGACCTGAGGAAGCAAGGTTCAGGGTGCCCCCTAAATACTAGATTCAGGGGCGTTACAGGTAGGTAAGGGCAGGGACCAATGGGTCCCTTCCCTGGGGTGGGTAGACCCCCTATCATGCCACCCTTCAGTGGGAGGGGGGAAGGAGCCTGTCCCTCGTTGGTTGGGTCCCCCATTCTCAAGATGGCGGGTACTCCGAGTTGTGCTTCACCTCGCCTCCCCCACCTGAGGGGTACAGTTGGCAGAGGTGGGCACACCTTTTTCCATCACTTGTTTTTTCCCACCAGTTCTCCTGCCCAAAGTGGGGGTAGAACCAGTGGGGACCAGTTGCTACAAGCAGAAAATGGTCTGGGGAGGCTCATAAAGGTAGCATGCCTTTGAAGCTTCCACTTTGTGCACCATGCCCATCCTGGGGGAGGAGGCTTAGCACCTCGGCCCAGGATGTGCATTGTTTCAGGATCTCGATCCAGGGGTCCAGAAACATGTCTGTTGGTGGCAGCCTAAGCAGCCACTCAGTCAGGTTACTAGAAGTTGGTCGAATGTCAGGGGGCATCTCTAAGATACCCTCTGTTGTGCATTTTACATTAAACCCCACACTGGCATTAGTGTGGGTTTAATGTGCTGAAAAGTTTGATACCAAACTTCTCAGTTTTCAGTGGAGCCATTATGGTGCTGTGGAGTTCGTAATGACAAACTCCCAGAACCATATACTCTTAATGGCAGCACTGCACTTACAATGCCCAGGAATGGACATGGGCACTGTTGTGGTAAAGGGCTCATGCACCTGTACCCTCACCACTGGCATAGTGCACCCAGCTAGAGGGGTGACTGATCTATGCCAGGGCAGAGGTTTGTAGGCATGGCACACACGGATGTGGGCCATGTCGACTCTTCACTTTTTTCTGCATCAAGACACACAGCCTGCAAAGGCAGTGTGTGAGGGTCAGGGTACAGGGCCTCTAAGGGTGACACAATAAGTGCTGCAGCTTTAAGAGGCCTTCTCTAGTCACAGTGCCCTGGGTACCTGTGGCACCATTTACCAGGGGCTGACCTGTGGCCAGAGATGCCAATTGGGTTTAGGCTTCAATGCAATTTTAGGGAAGGAACATAGGCCCTGGGTCCCTGATTTGCAGGAGCCCAGGGCACACTCAATCAAATTTAGCAAAAAGTGGGGGCATACCATTCAGAAAGTAGGAACTTTCTCACATCATCTCCAACCAATAGTCAAAAATTGGGATACATACATTAAGGACACAACTGACTTTTTGCATAGAATTGAATCACTACCAGGGCGAGTGAGAGACAAATGGTATCTTTACACCATCGACGTGGTTGCATTGTATACATCGATCCCAGATGCACATGGTATTGAAGCTGCAGTGTTGAATGGGACCTACTCAGGGTTTTTTTTTTCAGAGTATTACATAGCGTGAACTTGACCCGAATCGGGTATCAGAGCTCCTTACATAGCACCAGTTACGTTACATGAGAACACACATTCATTTTTGTTAGGCACAGGGAGATTAAGTGATTTGCCCAGAATCACAGGATGTTCAGCGTCATTGCCGAGACTCGAACCCAGTTCCCCAGATTCAAGGTCGGCTGCCCTAGCTGTTAGGCCAACTCCTCTCCCACATTCAAACAAAGATACTCAGAACTGGTTAGTGATTGAACTTTAGGAATTCTGCCTGCAACATAGTTACTTTGAATGGGATAAGGAATTCTATATACAGCTCGATGGGACATCAATGAGCTTTCCAGGAGCCCCAGCCTATGCTAATATGTTTATGGATAAATTTGAACATGACCACAGTTTGAATAACGCAGCCTCGATGGATGGACTTTTTTCGACTATTCATCGATGATATCTTCTAAATCTGGAAGGACACGGAAGCGGACCTACTAGAAAACATCAGAATATTGAATTCAGGAGGAGGAGCTTAGCGCGCATCCAAGATGGTCGAGTGAGCTGTGAGCTCCCGAGACCCTCGCCGCCTCCACCGTCTATCCTGGAGCAAAATTGAACAACAGCGGCCTGTGGTAGGGGACGGCTACCCAGGGTCTACTTTCGGTTTTGTTTTCTCTGGCTACGAGGACTGGAGGTGGCTACCTAGTGACCAAGCTGGCCTGTGAACACGGTCGCTTGACATATCCTTCTTGACGCCCTGCATTTCAGTCTCTCGTGGTTCTTCCTTGAGGGGAGCCATTTACACCAGGTCCCAAAAGCCCCTGAGGGGCGCGCAACCCACCATGGCGGCCAAGTCTGAAAGTGAAAACCCCGGAGGACCTGGGTGGTGGCCCCCCGAGTCGGAGGACCCAACTCTTCGGGATGTGATGGGCGCCATCGCTAGCATACAATCGTCGATGGGCCAACAGTACGAAACCTTGGCAGCCAAGATCGACACAGTGGCGGTGGATCAATCAATCAATCAAAGACATTTATAGAGCGCACTACTTACCCGTAGGGTCTCAAGGCGCTTGGGGGGGGGGGTTTGTGCCGTTACTGCTCGAACAGCCAGGTCTTGAGCTTCTTCCTGAAGGAGAGGTGGTCTTGGGTCAGGCGCAGGTCGGGAGGGAGGGAGTTCCAGGTCTTGGCGGCCAGGTAGGAGAAGGACCTTCCTCCTGTTGTCGTTCTTCGGATGCAGGGGACGGCGGCGAGGGCGTGACTGGCTGATCGGAGATGCCGTTTGGGAGCGTAGAAGTTGATGCGGTTGTTGAGGTAGCTCGGGCCTTGATCGTGTAGGGCTTTGTGTGCGTGGGTGAGGAGACGGAAGGTGATTCTTTTGTTGACGGGGAGCCAGTGCAGGTCTCTCAGATATCCGGAGATGTGGCTGTTTCGTGGGATGTCGAGGATGAGTCTGGCTGAGGCGTTCTGGATCCGCTGGAGTCTCTTCTGGAGCTTGGCGGTGGTTCCTGCGTAGAGGGCGTTGCCGTAGTCCAGTCGGCTGGTGACGAGGGCTTGGGTGACGGTCTTCCTGGTCTCGGTGGGGATCCACCAGAAGATCTTCCGTAGCATGCGCAGGATGTTGAAGCACGACGAGGAGACGGCGTTGACTTGTCTGGTCATGGAGAGGGAGGAGTCCAGGATGAAGCCCAGGTTGCGTGCGTGGTCTGTCGGTTTGGGTGCGGTGCCCAGGGCGGGGGGCCACCAGGAGTCGTCCCAGGCGGAGGGCGAGGAGCCCAGGATGAGGACCTCCGTCTTGTCTGAGTTCAGTTTCAGGCGGCTGGTCGTCATCCACTCGGCTACATCTTTCATCCCTTCGTGCAGATTGGCTCTGGCGGCGGCGGGGTCGTTGGTCAGGGACAGGATCAGCTGGGTGTCGTCGGCGTAGGAGATTATGTTGAGGTTGTGGATGTGGGCCTGATCAGGGCGGACTTGGCCAAGACCAACGAAAGAGTCAAATCGTTGGATGTCAAGACAGCCAGCCTCATCACAGATGTCTCCGAACTCCAGACTGAGATCCGGACTCTTCGGACCTCGAGTGACCAGTTTGCCCGCCGGCTTGAGGACTTTGAAAGTCGCGCTAGACGCAATAATGTCCGCATAGTCGGTGTTCCAGAGTCCTCAGCCTATCAATCGACTGACTTACTCGTTGAAGATCTGATCATCAACCACCTCGCCCCTAAGGGCCTGAGTAACCTATTTGCGGTGGAGCGTGCCCACAGAATCCCCGGCGGCAGACGCAAGCAGGGGACTGCCCCGCAACCCATCATTGCGCGGATCTTTAAGTTCAGGGACAGGGATGCCATTTTGCAGGCTTCGAGGACTAGCGGCCCCACTAAGTTCGAGAATGCGTCCATTAACTTTTACCCGGATTTTACCCCTTTGGTGCAGAAGCAGAGACTGCGATTTTCTGGGGTGAAGCGGAGATTAAGAGACCTGGGCATGAAATATGCCATGCTTTTCCCCACCCGACTGCGCATCGAACATAATGAGCGGGTGCTCTTCTTTGACATGCCAGAGGTGGTCAGTGAAAGGTTGGACACGTTATCTATGCCACGGGACAATGCGGACCAATCCAGAGGTGCTGAAGGCAGTCAACGGGACCAGGAGGAGTAAGGGCACCGGTGTGTGCCACCATCGTATTGTGTTACGGTGGATTATTATCCTTTTTTGGGTCGATGACTTTCTTAAAGAAAAGCCCTGGGGTGGCGGGGAGTTTGGGACTTTTCCTCCTCCGGGGGAGTTTCCTTTTCTACTCGTAGTTTAGTTTTCTGGGGAAGAGCGACAGGCACACTGCTGAATGGGGTGGTTTTTTGGTTTCATCGCAGGGGTGCAGGGTGGGGGGTTGTTGTTTTGGTATCCTGGGGGAGGGGGGAGGGGATTTCCTTTCCTTGTTTGTACTGTTCATGAGGCTACGTATTGTTGTATGGCTTATTCTGTGTTTCCTTCGTGGTGTTTGGGGGACCCGACTGCTCATTTTTGGGGTGGGGGGTAGGGGGTTGAGAGTCTTGAGTTGGAATGTCAACGGCTTGGGGGACAAAATAAAACGGGGAATTGTACTCCAATATGTGAAGCGCCATTCTTCCGACATTGTCCTATTGCAAGAAACGCATCTGGTGGGGAACACGTTCCATGCAATGAACCGGAGGGGCTACCGGCTAGTGGCACACTCGGGATTCACTTCGGGCTCTAGAGGGGCTGGTGTTATGATCCGTAGTTCCCTTCCCTTGGAGATTGATGAAACGATACTGGATGACAGGGGAAGGTATGCGGCTATTGTTGGTAGGTGGGAGGGGAGAACGGTTGCCATCCTCTCGATATATGTCCCCCCCGGGCTTGCAGGCCACTACGTTTGTCGACCTGGGGAAATTGGTACTGAGGCTTCCGGAGGGGCTCCTGGTGGTTGGAGGGGATTTCAACTCGGTGGTTGATGGTCTGGAAGATCAACATCCTCCCAGGGCTCTTACACCGTCGCAGTCCTGCCTAAGTGGTTTCTTGGAAACGTTTGGTATGGTGGATTGTTGGCGGCTGTTTCAACCAGGTCAGGCCCAATATACTTTCCACTCCAGGGCCCATGGGAGCTTAGCCAGACTTGACTATATTCTTGTGCTCCCGCAGCCCAAGCCACGACGGTGCAAGAGGCCCGACATTTGCCCAGAGGCATCTCGGATCACTCCCCGCTATGGATCCATATAGATCTCCATTTACACGCAGGAGGCCGGGTCGCCCCAATTAATCCCTGGCATCTCCGTGTTCCTGAGACTAGGGCTGGGGTGCTTAAAGCTATAGACCACTACTTCGCTGACAATGTGGAATCGGTGTCCTCGTCTGTGTCCCTATGGGGGCCCTTTAAAACTGTGATACGGGGTCAGACACTGTCGCTGATCGCCAGCTCTAAGAAGCGCCCCACAATGGGGAGGTTGAACAACTGGAGTCTGATATTGTGGCTTTGGAGAAGGATCTTGAGTGTGAAGTAACGCGTGAAAAAGTGCATGTTTTGCAACTGAAACAGTCTGAATATAGAGCATTGGTTATGAATGCCGTAAAAGCTATGAGTCGTGAACAACAGGGCCGTTTTTATGATGTGGGCGATAAGGCGGGGAAGTTGATAGCTTGGTTGGACAAGAGGGAGAGATTGAATCGTGTGGTGCCTGTGGTTGAGCGAGTGGATGGTGTACGTGTGACTGATCCGTTGGAGATTGTGGAGGAGTTTGCTTGCCACTTTCGTAAGGTGTACGCTCCGGTCTCAGATCGGCCGGAGGAAGACTCCAATCTTTTGCTCAGGGATATCGCTTTGCCTTGCCTGTCCGACTCTGATAGAGACCTAATGGAGGCGGACTTCTCCACTGATGAAGTAGCGCTCGCTATTTGTTCCATTCGCTCTGGAAAAGCCACAGGCCCAAACGGCATTCCCATCGAGCTGTACAAGATGTGTCCGAACAAAATGGTGTCATATCTCCACTCGATGTTCTTGGAATCCAGGGAGAGGGGTTCGCTTCCCCATGACCAGCGCTTAGCAACTATCGTGGTGATCCCTAAAGAGGGAAAACCCTGTGAATTCTGTACCTCCTATAGGCCTATTTCACTTCTGAATGTGGAACCTAAAGTTTTGGCGAAAATATTGGCTAACTGTCTGATTAAAGTGATTGGAGATTTGGTGCATCCAGATCAGTCTGGCTTTATTCCAGCCCGTAATACCGCGCTGAATTTGCGGCGTCTTCATGGCATGCTGGCGAGGGCGGAAATGCTACGTGAACCGGCCATTTTAGTTTCCTTAGATGCCACTATGGCATTTGACACAGTGTAATGGCCATATCTATGGGCGGCTTTGGCGAAGTTTGGCTTCGGACCGGTGTTCATCGGGTGGGTCCGCTTACTTTATGAGAAGCCCCTGGCCCAGGTTGTAGTTAACGGTCGAGTGTCAGCTCCCTTTGTTCAGGGGAGGGGTACGCGGCAAGGATGCCCTCTCTCCCTGTTGCTTTTTGCCTTGGCTCTAGAGTCCTTGGCCGCTTGGTTGAGATGGGAGCCGTCCCTCAAGGGTATCAGGTGGGCCCCCGGTTTTGAAGATCGCATCTCAGTTTATGCGGACGATATTCTTCTTTACCTTACCTCCCCACGGAAGTCACTGGGGGTATTGTTCGACGTCCTTAATTCCTTTGGGAAGAACTCTGGACTGGTCATCAATTGGGGCAAATCTTTTGTGTATTCGCTTACAGACGATACTCCACTCGTACCACGCAACTGTCCAATACAAATTTCTTCCACCGGGTTTAAATATTTAGGTATCTATGTTTCGCGTGATTCGCCTGTCAGGTATCAGCGCAACCTACTCCCCCCGCTTACTCGCTTAAAAGCAGACGTGAAAGCCTGGAGCAGGCTGCCGCTGTCCCTGGTGGGCAGAGCAGCCTTATTCAAAATGATGTCCCTTCCCAGATTTTTGCATGCACTTCAGAATACATTGGATCTAGTGCCTACTTCCATGAGATCGAGTGCCTACAAAGGAAGCTGCTGTGGGCCGGACGTCCTCGGATTGCCTTGGCTAAGCTTACGCTGCCTTGGTATGATGGCGGTATTGCGTTGCCAGATATACGACGATATTACTGGGCCTCACAACTGAGCTCGGTTAATCATGCGATGTATGGTCCAGCTCCTAACCCGGCTTGTGCTATGGATAAATAGCTGCTGCCGGGCGGAGACTATAACAGGGCGCTTTATTCCAAACGGTCCGATGTGACTTTGACCGGGCCTACCAGAGTCGCGGTGCGGGTCTGGTACAACGCTAATGTCGCTATGGGCTGGTCGGATACTCTCACTCAAGCTACCCAATCAATCAATCAATCAATGCATTTATATTGCCGCTACTCACCCGGCGGGTCTCAAGGCGCTTGGGAAGGGGGGGTCCGCTACTGCTCGAACAGCCAGGCCTTGAGCTGCTTCCTGAAGGCGAGATGGTTTTGGGTCAGGCGGAGGTGGGTGGGGAGGGAGTTCCATGTCTTGGCGGCCAGGAAGGAGAAGCACTTTCCTCCTGCGGTGGCTTTGCGGATGCGGGGGTTGGCGGCGAGGGCGTGGTTGGTCGATCGAAGCTGGCGTGTGGGAGTGTAGAAGTTGAGGCGGTCGTTGAGGTATCTTGGGCCTTGGTTGTGTAGGGCTTTGTGTGCATGGGTGAGGAGTCGGAACGTGATTCTCTTGTTGACCGGGAGCCAGTGCTGGTCTCTCAGGTGTCCGGAGATGTGGCTGTGTCGAGGGATGTCCAGGATGAGTCTTGCTGAGGCGTTCTGGATCCGCTGGAGTCTCTTCTGGAGTTTAGCAGTGGTTCCGGCGTAGAGGGAGTTGCCGTAGTCCAGTCGGCTGGTGACGAGGGCCTGGGTGACCGTCTTCCTGGTCTCGGTGGGGATCCACCGGAAGATCTTCCGTAGCATGCGCAGGATGTTGAAGCATGACGAGGAGACGGCGTTGACTTGTCTGGTCATGGAGAGGGAGGAGTCCAGGATGAAGCCCAGGTTGCGTGCGTGGTCTGTTGGTTTGGGTGCGCTGCCCAGGGCGGGGGGCCACCAGGAGCCGTCCCAGGCGGAGGGCGACGATCCCAGGATGAGGACTTCCATCTTGTCCGAGTTCAGTTTAAGGCGGCTGTTCCTCATCCACTCGGCTACGTCTTTCATCCCTTCGTGTAGGTTGGCTCTGGCGGTGGCGGGGTCGTTGGTGAGGGAGAGGATCAGCTGGGTGTCGTCAGCGTAGGAGATGATGTTGAGGTTGTGTTGGCGTGCAATGGCCGCACTTTACGCTGCTGAGAGGTTCGGCAATTTGTGGACTGCCAAGGGTTTTGATAAATGGGACCTAATTTGAATTAGTAGGGTGGGGGACCTTTGGCGGAAAGACAAGATAAAGTATTTTGAAGAGTTGCAACTAGAATTCAAACTTAGTCATCGAGAATACTTTCGGTACCTACTGGTCCGACACGCCCTTTCCTCTGTTTTTCCGGCTGGCACGCCTGTTCCAGAATCCTCTCCCCCGGAGGACAGAGTACTCGATGGACACGTCCCGGACAGTACAATCTCTCTTATATACAAAAAGCTGATAAACGACCGAGCGGACCTTCTTGTACAGCTCCGTACGGCTTGGACCGGCGATGGACTGGAACTTGATGATGAGGACTGGCAGGCGGCGATATCCTCCCCGAAGGAGGTAGCAATCTCGGCCCGTCTGAGATTGGTGCAGTTAAAAATCCTGCACCGAGTGTATATGACGGGTCCTCGCTTGTTGCGTATGGGGTATGTCTCAGATGATTTGTGTAAGCGTGGGTGTGGCATGGTGGGTACATTCCTTCATATTTTGTGGGAATGTCCGGCGGTAGCTTCCTTTTGGAATCGGGTGCATGGTGTTATGACTGAGGTGACGGGTGTTTCGCTTTTGCCTGAGGCCCGAAGGTGTCTATTGAATGTGTGGGAGTCCAATGATTATAATGTGGCACAGACGCAGTGGGCCTCCTTGGGTAACATGATCGCTATGTGTGACATTGCGCAACTGTGGGGATCGTCTAGGGCACCCAGCCTGTCGGCCTGGTCTAGGAACATGGACTGGTGCATGTTTCGTGAGAAAACAGTTTACATCACTCGGGGCAGGCCCAAGAAATGGGGGAGGATATGGAATCAGTGGAACCAATATCGTGGCGAAATTTGTACCCCCCCATTTGTGCCTCCACCGGAAGTGCTGCACTCCCCCTAGCGTGATGTTCCTTCTGGTTTGGATTTGTCTATATATCGCTGGCTATCTCTCTTTCCCCCTCCCCCCCCTCCCGTCTGCTCTTCCTATAGACTATGAAACGGTTGTGGATGTGGTACTCTCTCCCCAGAAGGATCATTTATGTCTCTGCCTTGAGTTTAGCCTCTGTAGTTATTTTCTTACTTTTTGGTTGGTTGGGTTTTTCTAAAAAACACAAAACAAAAACCTGATTTCTCCTGCGATGTAATGTATGACACGACATGATTATCCAACTGCCGCCGGGCCCTAGGGTTGTCGGCTGAAGGGCTGTGTATTTATTCATCCTGATATGATTATTGGAAATGTTGCCAGCCGACCTGGCTGTATGATTGCTATTGTATCTTCATGTTTCTCAATAAAGGTTTACAAAAAAATAAAAAAGAATATTGAATTCAAAAGATCCGAGGATTTCTGTGAGAAAGTGGCTCTATATATACTGGACCAGAATAAGGTACAGTGTGTATAGAGTCCACAAACCTCAGAGGTATAACAGAGGTTAACGTCAGGTGTGACCTTACTCTCTAAAAGTGGTAGCTTGGTTGAACAGTAAGGCAGTACCTTAGGACAGTGTAAAGCATTGGTTGAACACACTCAGTCAGCAAAAGGTTTCACACACTCAAAGACTGAACTCCAGGCCAATTGTTTTTATATCAAAAGATATAGTTATTTTATTTCTAGAACCAACAGGCATCAAAAATATACTGCTCTCAATATGAGAGACCTCAGATGAGTACTTTGGAGAAAGGCAATAAACTTTGGAAAGACAATAGGTACAGGGGTTGCAGTAGGCAACACAATTCCACACACAATTTAGCATTGAGCTCAATGGATTTCCTTATATAAACACAGTTGATTACTTTGTAGATTACTTTGGTAATTCCAGTGCTGGCTCCTAGGTTCAGTCCTGGGGTCTAAGCTGAAACCAGTTCAGCAAAAACGTTTTAGGTATTGTAGTGATTTTTCAGGAATAAAAAGCTATTTTAAAAGTTGTCACTTAGAAACTTTTCCACAGAAATCTGTCAATGTTATCCAATGATAAAAAATTCAGGTTGCAGGTAAAGTACGATCTCATTACTTTTGTAATCCAGTATTGATCTCCTGGGGCCAGCACTGGGGTCTCAACTCAAAACAGGTAAGTAATTACGTTTCAGTATTTCGTGCTGCAGTATTTTAAAGAATATTTCTAGTTTTTAAAAGTAGACACAGAAGAAATTTCATAGAATAGAAGACAATGGATTCCTAGGGAGAAAATACAAGTTACTAGTAAACCCGCTAGGGATTACTTTTGCATTTCAGCACTGGGCTATAAGGTACAGTACTGGCTCCTCTCCTGATCACAGGTGAGTATTTTGGAATTCGGAAGTCGGATGATTTTATAGGACTATTTCAAGTTTTCAAAAGTAGACAGAAGATTTTTCGAGTCAAACCAGTCAATGTTATTCAATGGAGGGTAAGTGGGTTACCGGTTTCCTGGTGAGTCCTTGACTGGTGAAGTTGTGGTTCTGGGCTTAAACTCAGGGGTCCCCCAGGGTCAGGTAGGTACAGTTGGTTCACCCTTAGCGGCGCTGGGGCGGCCGGGTGCAGAGGTAGTTAGGCCCAATGTTATCCAGTGGGGACGGGGGGCCTCCGGTTGGTGGCTGCTGGCTAGCAGGCCACGCAGCTTTGGGAGCTGGGCTCCTGGACACTTGCTCAGGGCAAAGGGGGAAGCAGGATAGGACAAAGGTGGCACAGCCAGCTGTGCTCAGGCGACTGGGTGCAGGGTGCTTGTGAGCCGTTGTGCACTCAATGTTATTCAATAAAAAAAGGTCAAAAGGGAACAAAGGCTGCAGGCTCGAGGGTGGAGACTCTCCAGGGGCGACCAGCACGTCGAGAGGTAAGTTAGGATCTTGGAGCACGGGTAGGTACCCCAAAGGGAGGTACAGGGTCTGTCGGGCGCCGGGTGCAGGGGTGTCTTTGGGTGTCGGAAAAGCTTACCCTCAGCTGATCGCGGTTGGGGGGGCCCTGGTTCTAAGTCTGCAGGCATCGTGTGGTTCCTCAAGGAGGGTCTTTGGGCACTGGACTTCAGGTCCCAGTCGCCGGGGGGACGTCCTAGTGGTCTTGGATCACTCAGGCATGGGCCGGGCTCGGCAGGTGCAGAGTGGGCTGGTCCGGAGCTTCCTGGCTGGCACCAGGGAGGTTGTTGCAGCGGAGCCTCTGTTGATGGGAGTCCCAGTCTTTAAGATGGTCAAGACAGGCAAGTTCTCCTGGTGTCCCAAGGTTGCTCTCCGCAGGAATCGCCGAGATTTAGGCAGGAGCAGGTCCCAGGATCGACAGGCCGGTAGGGCTGGGGCCAAGTCAGTTGTTGTCGTCCTGTTATTAGCTGCTGCGCGGCAGGTTTTCTTCTTCTTGATCTTCTTTCTTCTTGTGGTATCGGGATGTGAGGAAGGAAGGTTCAGGGAGCCCCAAAATACTGAATTTAGAGGCGATACAGGTAGGGCAAGGGTAGGGACCAATATGTCCCTGTCCTGGGGTGGGTACACCCCCTAGTCTGCTCTTCTCCTGTGGGAGGGGGGCAGGAGCCTGGCTGGGATTGGGCAGGGCTCCCCATCTTCAAGATGGCCGGAGCCCGGGTCGTGCTTCACCTCGTCTTCCCCACCTGAGGGGAGGGGTTGGGACAGGCTGGCACACCCCCCTTCCTGACATAGTTTTTCCCGCCAGTCTTCCCGTCAGAGTGGGGGTCAGAACTGGTGGGGGCCAGTTGCTGGGTACAGCAAATGGTCTGGAAAAGCTCACAGAACCGGCATGCCTTTGAAGCTTCCCCTGCCATCCTGGGGGAGGAGACCTAGCTCCTCGCCCAGGATGTTCATTGTGGCAGACCCAGGAGAGCGGGGGGCTCTCCACCCAGGGGTCCAGTAATATGTCTGCTGTGTGGCAGCCTCTGCAGCCACTCAGTCCAGATGTGGATTGTAGGTTAGGTTTTCAGAGGGCATCTTTAAGATGCCCTCTGGTGCACTTTACATTAAATTCCACACTGGCATCAGTGCGGGTTTAATGGGCTGAGAAGTTTGGAACCAAACTTGTCAGTCTTCAGTGTAGCTATTATGGTGCTGTGGAGTTCGTAAGGACAACCTCCCAGCACCATATACGCTTAAATGCATCACTGTACTTACAGTGCCCAGGAATGGCCCTGGGTACTGTAGGGGCACAGGGCTCATGCACCTGTGCCCACACCTCTGGCATAGGACACCCAGCTAGAGGGGTGACTGAAGTATGTCAGGGCAGTGGGTTCTGTGGGCATGGCACACAGGGATATGTGCCATGTCGACTCTCTGTTTTAGTTCTGTTACTTAGACACTCAGCCTGCAAAGGCAGCGTGAGGGTGTCAGAGTACAGGGCCCCTGAGGGTGGCACAATAGTGCTGCAGTCATCAGGGGTCTTCTCTGGTCACCATGCCCTGGGTACCTAGTGGGTACCATTTACTAGGGGCTGATAGGTGGTCAGAGATGCCAATTGGGGTTTAGTTTCAACACAGATTTAGGGAAGGAACACAGGCCCTGGGTACCTGGTTGGCAGGAACCCAGGGCACATTCAGTCAAAGCACATCAGCAGTCCAGAAAAAAGTGGGGGCATACCAATGCAAGAAAGATGGCACTTTCTCACAAATTCACACACTCAATCTAGAAAAGCAGGATCGCTTTTCTGGATGTATGGATTGAAATAAAATCCATTCAGATCACCACACGGATGTACAAAAAAATACTGGTAGGAATAATGTGCTCCAATTTCAGAGTTTTCCTCAGCCATCCTTGGTTAGGAACTTAACATACTCACAGTTTTTGAGAACCCATTGCATCTCTTCAGAAACAAGTACCTGCATTGAAACTATGTCAACCAAAAGGTGAATTACATTGATAGAGTATACCCTGAGAAACAATTAGAGACACACCAAGAACGAGCCATGTTATGCACCAGAGAAGATCTACTACAAAAGCAACCCAATTTTTTTTCCTAGAGGTCTGTCTTTGTTTCGAAATATTCCACAGCATCCACTGAAATAAGGAAAATAATCCAAAAACTATGGGAACTGTTAGAGGAAAAATCAGACTTTACTGGTTTATTTAAAGAGAGGCCACTGTTCGCATTCACCAGAGCACGGAATTTAAAAGTAATTCTGTCACGGAAGAAGAGCAGAACCCGAAAAACCATAAACTACTACATCCCAGAACTGGGGAACGCATTAAACTTACACAAGCTTTTGATTGTAATTTAGGTCAAGTGGTTTATACCATAAAATGCCCCTGCGGATTACTGTATGTGGGGAAGACTGAAAGAAAAACGAAGACCCGTCTAACAGAACACAAAAGCAAAATCAGAAACTCATTTAAGAAATCTTTATTTCGGCATTATGCCATAAAAGAATGCAAAAACGGATAAAAAAGACAATATACATGGATGACAATTCAATTAATTATAGCAAGACAGAATTAATTCCCCAGCAGTTTCCAAATACAAACAGTTAAAAAAAAATGTTTTACAGTTAATACCGTTAGTATGCACCACTTTGGACGAAAGAACAATAAATAATTTGGTAAAAAACAGTAAAAAAGAAAAATTACAAGATTTACAAGAGAAAACAGTATCTTTCAATTAGCCATGAGTCCATAATCATGTACTGGCAATTAAATGCCTCCGCTTGTGCCACATAGCTGCCAGGAATTGCGAGACAGCAAATAAAATGGGCCTGGTTATATCTGTTTTTAGTACTCTAAAAACATGCATGCACTGTATGAAACACAAGTTCTTGCACAAGGGTATGAGCCAGTACCTCCTGGGCTTACAATATGCTGGAAAAAAGAAGAGAACGTGCAGATCATTTTCCATGTCACAGTTACACCCAGGACAATTTTTCGGGTCAGCGGAAGACCATCTACTAGTAAAGGCTCGCAAGGGTAGAGTACCATATCTCCACTGTATATACTGTTTCCTTGCTAAAATAGGATATTAGTCATCCATGAAATACTCAAAGTGATAAAAATCTTTAGTCATTAAAAAAGAAGCAGTTAAAGTGCCAACATGTGGATTGGACAGAGCAGCAGTAAGTTTATTATCACAAAACGTCCTCGTGAGTAACTTGGTGTAACCATTTTGCAGCCCTTCTCAGTGTCAGACCATAGGGTAGGTACTCCTATCCTTACACGTTCATTCTTTATAAATATAAGCTAAGGAATTTTCCCTGCACTGGAAAAGGTTAGTATTTCTTTGAGTTCCAGCCTATAATTTAACAGCTCCGGTGTAACCCAGAGCCTGCGCCAGAACCTGAGAGGTTTGAGCGCTAGCTCCTCATCAATGGGTCTAACCCCCAAATCAAGCCTTAGAGGAAAAAGTGGAGTGCTAGATGGTAGTGCTAGCAGCTGTCTTAGAAATTTATTTTCTATCTTGGTGATTTCGGCCCTACAAGAGTATCCCCATAGTTCGCCGCCGTACATGATCGCGCCCCTAGCTTGCGTTTTATATATCTCCAACGGTGGGCCAGTAGGTTTAATAGTAGTCTTATTGGATAGCTTGAGGATTCCGCCTGCGATTTGGGCCAATTTTAGTTTTGACTTGATTTGCTGGGGGCCCCACGTCAAACTCTCATTAATAGTGACCCCCAGATAATCAAAGGTCGATACCCTTTCCAGTCTTGTTGTACCTAGACTGGGATTTGGCCGAGTAGTTGCAGGGGGGTTGAAGATCATGAATTTGGTTTTAAGAGAATTTATCTCCAAATCCTGACCTCTACAGAATTCCTCAAAGCTGTCTAATATACGCTGTATCCCCCTTGGGGACTTAGACAACAAGAGGGTGTCGTCGGCGAACATAGTCGCAGGGACCCTGTTACCAGCCAGCTTTGGAGCATCGTTATTCTGCACTCCATTCAGGTGCAAGATTACCCCGTTGACATAGAGGCAGAACAGGGTAGTTGCAAGTATGCGACCCTGCCTTACCCCCCTGCCAATGGGAAATCTGGATGACAATGTACCATTTTTTCCACATCTGACTTGTGGAAAAACAAGAACACCAACTCCAGCTTAGCAATTCATTGGAAGGAAAGCCGCCATACCATCGCACAACTGAAATTTCAAATCATTCAACAGATATCCACACATGAAGGAATTGACAATTCTAAACTATTATTTCAGTGAGAAGCTTTTTGTATAAAGCGAATAAACACCCTCATGCCATCAGGTCTTAATGACAAATTTGAAATGTCATGCTTTTTATAAACATCTATTATCATACTGTTTTCCAACACACATGTCATCAGGACTTAAAAACAATCCTGAAATGTCGTGCTCCTAGAAAATATTTCATAACACATCAATAACACATACGTATACATGAATAGGATACACCATGGGTACAATGAGTCCAATATTGTCATTAATTGGAAATTATGTAAAATACCAGAATGTTTTCTTGTCATGAACATGTATTTGATCATGTTAACATTAGATGTGTATACTGTGTAATATGTTTTTAAACATGCCAAGAGTGTCAACCAGACACTTATTACAGCAATGGAATCCAAGAGCATAAATTGAGCTCCATTGCTCGACTATGTTTTGCATAGATAACCAACGAGGGATGCATATTCATTATCACATAATAAACACACTTATGTTTGGGAACACCAAGCTGACTGAGAAAGATGTACAGTCTAGCTGACGGAACATTTAATAGATTGTCGTGTTTTTACATAAGGACCAGTGAGTTACAAGTTATAAATTACATCAGTTACTCAGTTACATCAGTTAAATTATAGGGGGGGAACAGTGTTACACAGTAAAGGTGTGTTACTAGACCATAGAATGACAACAAAACATGAAAAACAATGTTACAATTGTCACAGTAAATAGAGCACAGGATAACAAGCCACGGGGGGCAGAGCATGCATGGAGAAAGATGGCAGTATCCATTGCAATGTTTGCTATTATCCTCATCAAATGTGCTCGCTTCTTACCTGAATTTGACCTGTCCTGGCTGTGGGAGATTGCCGTCACAAACCTAAGCCACCAGGAGTTGGATTTGGTGACCCGCGACTGATGCTGCTGTTGTCTGCCACGGACCCCTGACTTTGGCGTACGGAGCCTGCGGCCGAGATGGAGGACATCGTCCGGCTGCGTTCACGGGTCAGCTCGCTGGCTGTGAGCCTTGTGCAGCCTGTATCCACTCCTGCTGATCAGAGGGGGCGCAAAGTGCCTATGCGGCTGCGAGCGGAGCCAGTGATGAGAGAGGGTGCGACGGGGAATTCGTGCGCCTGGCCCAGGGATGCTCTTCCAGCTGGGGTGTGACCGGCGGGTGCCGGAGGTCAGGGGCGTAGGAGACACTAAATTTCTGGGGGGGACAGGGACAACCTTTTGGACTTTCCAGTGCCCCGATTCAAATCGACCATTGTCTGGGAACCGTATACTCCGTTAAAAGAATGCAATCTCATAGTTTTGTAGTGGAACATTGATAAAGGCAGGCATGTAGTCACAGTTTGCAAGTAAGCTTCGATTCACATATTAGACCAAATGTGAAAAAACATGTTTTTGAATCTCACATCTTCATGCACACACCAAACAAAGATGGGACAAAAAAGGAAGAATAAACTGAATGCTCTTACGACATGTGCATGATTGTGAGGTACTGTACAATTTACTTGTGAGGAAGCACATCTTTAACAACTGTCAAAATCAGCAACTGCACCAGTACATGGTGGGCTCGGGTCTTACCTCCCCCCAAGTATTGGTAAAGAAGGCAAACTAGTGGGTCTGTACCAGAGTGCAACAAATGTCTCATGGTAGTGCTGACCAGAAGAAGCAAGATTATTCTAAGGCCCACGAGAAAGGTGGGGAGAAATCTAAATAAAAGAGTCTTCTGAAGGTCCTCCGAAATCTTTCAATGGGGGTGGGTCCCATTCCTCTTCCTACTCTAACAAGAAACCTTGGTGCTATTTGTGTAAGGAAAAAGGTAAAAGGGCATAGGATGCTGATTGCTCTAGGTCTAGCACCAATACTGCTACTACTACTCCTAAACCTCCTAGTGCCCCTAGCAATAGCACTGGTAGTAGTAGGGCCCCCAAGAGTTTAGCTGGGTTAACCTTGTGTACTAAAGTGGGTTCTGGCCTAGTCAGTACACCCACTCAGGCTGTTTTAGTCTGTGATGGTGGCACTGAACTTGCCACCCTTATTGTAAAGTTCCACTAACTTGGGCAAATACAGACAACAGCCTCTCATCAATGGTCAGGAAGCTGTGGCATACAGGGACACATTGGGCCAGTGTCACTATGGTGACAGAAAAACTTGCAGAACAGATCATTCCATGGCAGATGTCAATCTCAGCTGGGGAGGGGTAACTGGCCCAAAGAGAGTTGTGGCATCCACTGACCAACCTGTGGACTGTCTACTGGGCAATCATTTGGAAACTTCAGCCTGGTCTAAAGTGGAGTTCATGACTCATGTAGAAATTATGGGAATTTCAGCCAGTGTATTTGCTGTCACTAGGGCTGCGGCCAAGAAGTTAGGCACTGTGGGGGCCCTGGATCCTGAAGAAATGGACCCGCCAGCTCCCAAGAGATGGATCAAGAAGGATAAAGATGTATCCTCCTCTCAGACTTACAATGATAATCAGCCTCCTCAGGGAGATGTTCTCAGTACTTGTGAGGGAGCTGTACTAGAGGAGCTTGGGCCTGACAAGGCAGAGCAACTAGGGTCAGGGGTCCTTCAAGGGAAGACTTCAGTCTGGAGCAGAAGGCCTGTCCCTCTCTTGAACATCTCAGACATCAAGCTGCTGTTGAGGAAGCAGGACATTTCAGTAGGTCCCACAGGACTTATCAGGAAGAAGGGCTCCTGTTTTCTGTAAGTAGAGACCCCAAGCCTGGTGCTACCAGGAAGTTGGTCATACCTATGACGTTCAGGGGGTTCTTATTGACCCTGGCACACAACCTTCCCCTTGCAGAACATCTTGGGCAAAGCAAGACTTGGTGCAGGTTTGCTCTTACTTTCATTGGCCCCACATGTCTGAGGCACCAGGGAGTTTTGCCAGTCCTGTGTCACCTGCCAAGCCAGTGGTAAGTCAGGTGACACTACAAAGGCCCCCTTAATCCCACTGCCAGTGGTTAGGGTTCTCTATGAGAGGGTAGGGATAGACATTGCAGGTCCCTTAAATCCTCCAACAGCACCTGGAGATAGTTTTATCTTAGTGGTGGTAGACCATGCCACGAGATATTCAGAGGCTATTCCCCTTAGGACCACTACAGCTCCTGCAGTGGCCAGGGCTCTCCTGGCAATTTTTTTCAGAGTTGTGTTCCCTAAGGAGGTCTTGTCAGATAAAAGTAAAAGAGTGCGGTGTAAACTATACCTTTTCCACACCCTACCATCCACAGGACAATGGGGTTGTTGAAAGGTTCAACAAGACCCTCAAAGGTATGACCATGGAACTCCCAGAAAAGCTGAAGTGAAAATGGGATGTCTTACTACCTGCCTTCTCTTTCCCTACAGAGAGGTTCCTCAGAAGGGGTGGGCTACAACCCATTTGAACTTCTGTTTGGACATCCAGTTAGGGGTCCATTATGTATGGTCAAAGAAGGATGGTAGCAACCTCTCAAGCCTCCTAAACAGGGCATAGTAGACTATGTTCTGGGCCTGCGTTCTCACATGGCTGAGCATATGAAGGTGACCAGCAAAAAAAAATTTGAGGCCAGCCAGGAGCTTCAGAAAGCTTGACATGACCAAAAGGCTGTACTTACTGTTTACCCGCCAGGACAGAAAGTGTGGGTGTTGTGGCCTGTGGCGCCAGCAGCTCTCTAAGACAAGTGGATTGGCCCCAAGTTGACCTAGGTACTCCAAGAAATCCCCACAGGGTACTTCATGTGATTCGCCTGAAACCTTTTGTTAACAGGGCTGACTTGAGCTTGCTCATGGCCACTGATGAGGAACAGGAGGAAGAGAGTGATCTTCTCCCTAATCTCCTCGCTCAGGACCCTGTTGACGGATCAGTTGAAGGAGTAGCCTTGGCAGACAGCCTCACTGATCAATAGCAAACTGATTGTAGACAGGTTCTCAGTTTTCTGGTCTCTTTTCCCTGTTTCCCAGTCAAACCACCTGGTGTACCCATGAAGTGGACACAGGTGACAGCATGCCTGTGAAGAGTAAAATATACAGACAGCCTGACCATGTCAGAGACTGCATCAGGACAGAGGTCCAAATGATTCCAGAGTTGGGAGTCATTGAGGCTTCAGATAGCCCTTGGGCTAGTCTTGTAGTCCTTGTACCAAAATCTCACAGCAGGATGGTAAGAAAGAGATGAGTTTTTGTGATGACTATAGAGGCCTCAATGCAGTCACTAGGGCGAATGCCTATCCAATTCCAAGGGCAAATGAACAGATTGATACTTTGGCCCCTGCCAAATATCTCAGTACATTTGACCTGACTGCTGGTTATTTGCAAATCAGACTCAATGAGGATGCCAAACCTAAAACAGCATTTTCAACCCCAAATGGACATTATCAATTTATTGTGATGACTTTCGGTTTCAAAAATGCACCTACCACATTTCAGAGGCTGGTGGTGAATAAAGTCTTAACATGTCTGGAAGCTTACAGCGCAGCATATCTAGCATTTAGCTGTCAGAAGGCATTTGATAACCTGAAGCAAGAAATGTGCTCTGCTTCAATTCTGCAAAGTCTAGACTACTCCAAACCATTCATTGTCCATATAGATGCTTCTGAGATAGGGATCGGTGCAGTATTGACACTACTTAATGCAGAGGGCTAGGGTCAACCCCAGCTTTTATAAGCAGAAAGTTGACCACCAGGGAGAAACGTTGGTCAGCTATTGAGAGGGAGGCCTTTGTTGTGGTCTGGACCTTGAAGAAGTTGAGGCTATACCTGTTTGGCACTCACTTCATTGTTCAGAAAGACCATACGCCCCTTATATGGCTGAAACAGATGAAGGGTGAAAAACTAAAACTTTTGAGGTGGTCCATTTCCCTACAGGGGATGGACTTTTCAGTGGAACATAGACTTGGGACTAACAATGCCAACAAAGATGGACTTTCCAGATATTTCCACTAGGACTATGAAGCTTCAAATGGGAAAGATTAGCCTCATCCTTATGTTTGGGGCAGGGGGTATTGGAAAGTAGGATCTGCTTTCATTGTTACCACCACTTTTTTCCTGGGGTCAGTGTGTTTTGACTGTAGTCTGCTGGGATCCTACTAATCAGGACGCCAGCAACTGTGCTCTCTGCCCTAAATTGGCTCTGGTAAGTACTTTGGTACATCCACAATTGGTTACTGGTGTAACATTATACGTCGCTAGTATATGCCACTAAGGTACCCAGGGCATAGGTACACCAGAGGCTCGATGGGCTGCAGCATGTATTTTATCACCTGTGGTAGTCCACTTAAACTGGACTACAGGCCTGCCCTTATAGCTTGTGTGAGATAGTACTTGCACCTCTCACAACAGCTATAAGTTCCTTATGTCTGAGGTCACTGCACTTAAAAACGATGTCACGCCTATGGTAGGCAGAATGCTTGGTTCCAAATGTGAGGGTGCCCCTACATGAGAAAGACACCCCTACAGGCCCGGAGTTGATTCTCCAGGCTTTAAAAGAGCGATCAGCCATTTTAACGTATAGAGTCGACATCAGTTATTATGCTGTGGCTTGTCTTCATTTAGACTGCTATTCTGGTGTGTACAGTATACCCGGTACCAGTTTTCCGCTTCTGTCATGGTGTGTACAGTCTGGTATGGACTTTATTTTACACCGCTTTCCATGCATATACAGTCTGCCATGCAACAAATTCAAGTGGTCAGGATACCAGATGTGGCCTAACGCATAGAGCTTCTGACTTTCCAACTAAGCACTCCGGTTAAAGTCCCGGCGTTGGCTCACTATGCTAGGACTCTGGGCAAAGCATTTAATTTCCCCATCCCTGGAAAAAACATGAATTTGACTTGTGTACTATAATCTAGTGTTCACATGAAGTACTGTGATCCCCTTCGGCCAGGTTTGCGCAATATGAAAACTACAAAAGTGGATAAAATGGTGGGTGAACACCCTGGGACATGTCTGGGTGCCCAGACTTCCCCTCGCAAGCCAGGACCTCTGTCATACAATCTAGGCTTTCTAGCCACCAGTACCAGGCCTTCCACCCAGCATCGTCTAAGCAGGCAGACTGTTAGGCTATTAGGCAAAATGTTACTGCTAGGAAATCATAGCAACCGAACATATCCTCCCACTCAAGAACCACTCTCCATTCATTTCACCACTGGGCATCTGTGCTCCTTTGCTTCGTGAAGGTCTGATACATCAGGCCTAACCTGCTAATTCCTTGTCTTTGTGTCTTATATTATAGAGCATCAGATGTCATTTTTTGCATTTCATTCTAGAAGTCTCATTGATTTAAGTACCATGCACTAGCTGTGCTTCACGTAGACTTGCACCTGTCACTGTGTGTGCCGCACAATGCCTTTCAGCAGTGTGTGCCTAATGCATTCTGGGCACCTCTTTCTATTCCTTTACTTTGTATGCCTCTAGCTCAAATACCTTTCTTGTGTTCAGGAATGAAGTAAATGGCACAGTTTACATCTCATATGCTCAGAGCACCATAAATCTGAGTCCCTTAATTAGCATTACACCAGCATTTGTACAGTCGTCCTGGGAAAGTGTACTACGGACAGGGCAGTTTCCACAGTAGCGGTCTGAGAGAATCACACGATCCACAATTTTGATCGTACTTGAGGATGTGACCGAGGTTAGACCTCTGATAACAGAAGAGGGAATCTCGGTTATCTTTCCAGAGCTCGAAATTCAGGAGCAAAGCATTGAAACAGCACATGGAATCCTCCATGTTACAATGTGTGGGACCCCAAAGGTTAACAGACCTGTCATCTTGACCTACCACGATATAGGACTCAATCATAAAACCTGTTTCAATCCGCTCTTCAATTTTGAAGACATGCAGGAAATATCACAGCATTTTTCAGTTTGTCACGTGGATGCTCCGGGTCAACAAGAGGGTGCGCCATCTTTCCCAGCTGGATATGTCTATCCTTCTATGGATCAGCTTGCTGAGATGCTTCCAGGAGTTGTTCAACAACTTGGTTTAAAGAGCATTATTGGAATGGGAATTGGAGCAGGCGCCTATGTCCTAACCAGATTTGCTCTCAATCATCCGTCAATAGTGGAAGGACTTGTTCTTATTAACATCAACCCCTACGCTGAGGGTTGGATGGACTGGGCAGCAGCTAAAATTTCTGGTGGACTCATGCACTTCCGGATATGGTCATATCACATTTATTTTCAAAGGAGGAAATCCACAACAACCACGATCTGATCGTGACTTATCGCCAACATATTTTGAATGGCATAAACCGAGACAATATTCAAATTTTTTTCAAGTCCTATAACAGCCGAAGAGATCTAGAAATTGAGCGCCCGTTTCCTGGAGGACCTAATAATACTCCTAAGTGCCCATCGTTGCTCGTTGTTGGTGATAATTCCCCTGCTGTTGATGCAGTGGTGGAGTGCACCTCAAAACTGGATCCTACATAGACCACACTCTTAAAGATGTCAGACTGTGGAGGATTCCCACAAGTTGTTCAGCCAGCAAAACTTGCAGAAGCATTTAAATACTTCGTTCAAGGCATGGGTTACATGCCTTCAGCAAGTATGACCCGGCTTATGAGGTCCCGCACAGCTTCTGGGTCCAGTGTAACGTCAATGGAAGGCAATAGAAGCCGATCCCATACTGGAGAGGGTTCAAGAAGCCGTTCTCACACCAGCGAAGGCAACCGAAGCAGAACTCAAAATTCTGATGGCAACAGAAGTCACACAAACTCCAATCTCACTCCCAACTCTGGTAGTAACGCTACACCCATGGAAGCCTCTTGCTAAGTCAGTCTTCAGCGTACTAATATTTCAGCTCTACTACTAAATGACTGACCACTGTGCATTGCATCTCGGATTGTTTTTTTTTTTACGAAGATCGTGACTGGCCAGAGGTTTGCAGGGACCGAGTAAAATAATTGTTTGGCTAGCTAGTCAGAACACTGTTATAAGTCATCGTAAATACCTGGAGTTTATCACTCAGTAACCGATGCCAAAGCTTAAAACATTTGCCAAATGTTGTACAGATGATATGGAAACCAATTTTGCATGACCCATTCACTTGTCTTCCTGTTTAAAGTTAGTCGCCTGCTCGTGTGAGCTTTTTGTCCCCGAACAGCAATGCATGACGGTTACTTATTTAAGTTATGGAACACCTAAACCTTGAGTTTCAGACTCTCATGTACATAATTAATTACACATACTACACTGTTTAAAAAGTTGTTCCTTTTCTAATTAAATAGTATACCTATTTTCTATACTGAATATATATATATATATGTACATTATTATAATATTGATAATTAACGTTGATTTATTTTTTGAAAAATCAAATCTTTGCACACAGTGTGCAAATTCCTAACGCAAAACTAAACGCTCCAATGCATTTGAATGTATCATAAGGTGACGTCTTTAAATCTGTTTTTATTTTTAGCCATCTGGAATTTAAAATGTATTAAAGCACTATGATCTCCATGGCATTACTACTAACATTTGAACTTATGTGTATGTTTAGCGAATCATTCCTACTACAGTAGGTGGCACGCCATACAGTTCTTTCTAATATTGTGCGGAATGTTTATAGCCAATAAGATTATATATTCTGCCGCATTCCATCTCATGACAGCGAAAGATGAAATTAAGCAACTTATCACTACTACAGTATGACTTGTGCATGCCAGTATGTTTCTAAATGGTTAGATGCAAGGTTTACATTTTAGTTGACAGCCAGTAACCTGCAGATAGGATGATTCTAAAACGCTCGTTTTGTAGAGAAACCTATTTACACATACCGCAAATGCTCACTTCTTAGGCAATGGCCATAATTTTTTTTTGTTTGTTTTTTGTTACTAAGCCATATTTTTCTAAAATGCTGGGGTTGGATATATCTGTAAATACCGAGCTTTGTCTCACATTATAATGAGAGCCTTAGTATTTCAATGTTAGGATTACGCAAGCCCTGTCTGACTTCCAGTATGACAGTTCCAATTCAGCAGGATCATTTTAGATTTGTTTACGGCAGATATAAATGGGAGTGAGGGAAATGCTGTTGATGAGAAACTTGTATTTATTCAAGAAATAACACCAGCATTGTTTTCCCGCATAACTCGAAATAAAAAAGTTTTTTGGGGCACCCACAGAGATGGTCGCACTGGGCGCAACCAACTCTAAATCCGGCCCTGCAGTCATCAATCAACAAACTACCTCTCTTCCTTTGTGCTGGAAGTGCAGATGGCAGGCAGTGGTGGCGGCGTGGGAGAGGTGTGAAAACATTCCTGTAGCTTTTGCTGCGTAACAAAAGGGAAGGTCACAGGTGGTCAAGTACAGGGCCATTAGCACGTCAAAGCACTCGCACTTTGACATACCAATGGCTCTGCCAGAGACAGGAGAGAGAGGGGAAATTCTTTTGTCCCCTCGTCCCCACCACCCTTGTCCCCCGCGTCCCCCCCACTACAAAATCTGGGGGGGATATGTCCCCCGCGTCCCCCACACTTCCTACGCCCATGCCGGAGGTCCTAGTATTATTGCCCCCCCCCCTCCCCGCCTTCCTAAATCCTTGCGCCTCGCATCAACCCTGGGCGGCGGAGGTGATTCTCGCCGCGGGAGGCACTGCTGCGGAAGGTCCGGCCGCAGCCATTTTAAGCGCTGAGAGCCTGGCTGCTCGAGCGGCATTCCAGGCCGCACTCTGAAGGTGAGGAGGTCTGGGGTAGCAGAGCTGCAGTGCGATCGGAGGGTGCCGGGCTGGTGAGCAGGCACAGGGACCGACTGAGTGCACCAATTTACAATGCAGTGCGACGTTCTGCACTTCTGGGATCTTTGGTGGGTGCTCCCCAAGGCCTCACACAGCGACAGACGGCATAGCGGCTGTGGGGCGGAAGCCCCCTGCACTCCTGGACTAATGTACATGATAGCCCTGGGACAGTGGCTGTTGGATTGCTGCAAGTGGCCGGATAGGGTGAAGGCCGCAGCCCTACTCCATGCCTTTATGCGAGGGATGGTGACAGTGATTTGTGGTTGAACAGACCCGAACTGTGTTGAGTCTATTTGCAGGTGTGGACCCAATATAATACAAACACAGCTAACCCACCCACGGCTGCAGGGGAGTGCGCTGGTTTTGATTTGCGCAAACTATCTTGCGAGTGGCAGTTAAGACGGGGAGAGTTGGTAGAGCGGATGACACCCAAGGGCCGGCTGCAGAAGAGGAGTCCCTCTAGCTGTGTTTCCGCATTCCCCCCCTAGTTCCTGCGCCCTTGTTCTGGAAAGTGCTGGTGCTTTACTTCAACGCCGGACACCTGGTAGTGCTCCGACCTTGTCTGTGCTTTGCTACAAAAGATTGGGGTGAGGAGCGGTGCTCTGACACAGTAGGCCTCGGCGACACTGGAGGGGAGACGCCATGGGAAAAGTGGCCTAAACCCAGCCTAAGTTTAAGTTTGTTCAACGGAAATCCAGACATTGGGAGCAGGATCCTGATGAGGGTCGGAGGCACAAGATACAGATCCAGTTGTAGGGGAGGGGGGACATCCTTGCTTTATTGGCTTCAATGCAAAAAAGTCTACAAAAAAGTTTGTACTAAATAGATAGTAAGATAGACTCTCTAGCACGTCGCATGGACCGTCTCACTGATCGTATGGATAAACAAGCGGAATGCCAGGATTTGACGGAATGCAGAGTCACGGAAGTTGAGGAGGCCCAAACAGAACTCAGCACAGAGCAAAAACAGATGGGGAAATTGCTGACCACCCTTCAAGATAAGGCAGAAGACTTGGAAGCTCGCTCTGAGAGAAGCAACATCCAAATCATAGGCTTACCGGAGACTACCACTGTGGGCAGCCCAGGTGCAGGTGCAGGACCCAGGCAACATCTGCCCCAGTGTGTGCATCACAACTTTAAACTTTTCAGTTTTCTTTTCTGTTCATTGTTTCAGACAGTTTATGCAGAACAATTGTTAGACATATTGGGTTGGTTAGTGGGATTCTGCCATTGCAGAGTTGGGGTATGCGAGTCGTGGGAGGGGGTGTGGGGACGAAAAGACATGAGGCACATGTTGGCAGCGACTCAGAGAACAACACTTGGATCACGCATAGAGCACAGCTTAGCATGGTGGCGGAGAGAGCCACACAGACAAAAGAGAGATGGGTTAGAAGGTCTGCATGTCTGTAACAGGGTGATGCAGCATACAGCAGAGACTGAGGACATTACTGCAGACCGCTTCCCCCCTTACATTTCTCTGTGTCCTCTCCTTTGTTCACAGACACCCCCCCATGGAAGAAGAACTAAGCTTTCCCTTTAAGAGACTCTCTCTCGGGGAACAACCGACCGATCACGTGACCGGATCACATGATCATCGCGTCTTTGAAGGAGGAAGAGGCGGGACACTGATGGCAGACTTCGCAAGCTCCCGTGGTGGAAGAAGGAGACCCAGAGAGAAGAGGAGCTGTGAAGACTTTCTTCATTGCACCTGGGACCCAAGATGCGGTGAGTGGTCGAGCCAAGGTGAAAGACGAACCAGATCCCGGGAGACGACCTGGTACCGAGTTGGAGAAAAAGCGGGAGCCGAACCCTACCCAGCATCACGCAGACACCAACCACATTCCCGGAGGGACGTGAATTTGCAAAGTATGGGGCCGCCTAGGAACCTTGTGGGGAAAAGGGGCTTGAGATTCTAGGGAGATGACGGGTGGGGGCAGCAGGGGGCACTGAGGAGCACGGAGTTGTGTTTGGTGGAACCGCACATAATCACTATCAAAGTGTGTAGACCCCGAAAAGCAAGGGTGCTGGTAGTGGGTAATACCTCCCCCTCACTCCCTACCCCAGACTAAACCAAAGAGACATAAAATCCCTCCTGACATCCTTTTTTTTGTTTTGTCCTTTTGTTTTGTTTGGAGTGCTTCCCAGATAAACAAAGGTACCGGGCTGGAGCTGAAATATCGAGGGAACTTCCAGCAGGATATCCTCTCTGAGAAAAGAGAAAGTACTGAACGGCCGTCCTGAACCGGACATAATGGACAACAGAGGGAGTATCCATAACGTTAATGCCCCCGCATCTTTGTAGTCAATAAAATCACTAGTAAGAACCTTAATGTGAGTCTCTCGTTTCTTCTCCGCCAAGCCACAATGTCTAAACACATGACGCAGGAACTACCCAATATGCTTAATATAATGACCTGGAATGCTCGAGGTCTGAATGACTACAGGGGGTTGAGGAAAGTTATGGCATATCTCACTAGACAAAAGATAGACATAGCATTATTAGAGGAATCCCATCTCCCGCTTACCAGTTAAATGCTGAGTTGCAGGGGGCTTCCTGGGAACATCCATGCAGCGGGGTTTACATCTAATGCTCGAGGAGTAATCACTTGGCTGAACCCGAAATCTTGGCTGCAACTTTGTCCATTGGAAATGGACACTGATGGGAGGTATGTGATCACGAGATGTAGTGGGAAGGGCATAGACATAATTGTGGTTAACATATACGGGCCGAACTACGATAACCCAGACTTTTTTTAAGGGATCGCTAGAAAGATGGGACGGTATGAGCGGACGCACCAATTGTGGGAAGGGGACTTTAACTGTGTATTAAACCCACAATTAGACAGATCAGGAGGCCCGGAGAGACGTTTGACCTCGACGGCCCGAGCATATACAGGGGCAATGGCACAATTGGCTCTATTGGTTTTGTGGTGAACGAGATCTTGGGGAGGGTGCGGATATACTCATTATTCTTCATACCACAACTTGCGCACCCGCATAGACTACTGGTTGGTTTCTGAAGATCTGTATGCATGGGTCTGGGCCTGAGAGGTGCTGCCCCGCACTCACCTATGCTCTTGGTCTTGGAGTGCCCATGTAAACGCATCCCTCCCTTCACATGGAGATTCCCTCCTTACTCACTACTAGACTCTGCCTGCAAGGCTGATATGGCGGAGGCGATGGAAAGCTTTTTTGAGCATAATATAGGGACTATGGACACCGGCGCTGTTGTGTGGGAAGCTTTCAAAGTGTACATAAGGGTCATTGCTATGACCAAACATTCTGGTGTCCTCCAAGCATTGGAAAACCGGCTTGCGGACCTGGAAAAAAGAATTTAAGTTCTAGAAAGCAGACAGCAATCGGCCGCTGATGCTCAGGCACAGGGGGAGCTTCGGGAGTTGCTCAGTGAGTTTCATGATACCGCAGACTCAGAACTCAAAAACCTAGGCAAATATGCCACGGCCCAAACATATGGAGAGAGCAAGCATCTAAGCTCGGTTTTGGCCTCACTGCTTAGAAAGCATAAGGAGAAAGCGGAGGTGACGTTAATTAATGATGAACAGGGGAAACCCATTACAACATCACTATACATCGCAGACAGATTTCGACAATACTACTCCTTGTATGCCTCTAGAACTGGTGATATGGATGCGCAGATCTTAGACTATTTGGCGCATATTAAACTCCCTTGGCTAACGAATTTACATAGGGAATATCTTATGCATCCATTAGTAAAAGATTAAATCTTAGCTGCATTGTCTGGTAATGAGAGCTGGAACAGTTTCCTGAATTCGCGCTGACGTCATCCTGTAGTTCGACATGGCATCGTTTTTCAAATATCATTCCGCTGTAGTTATTTGTGGAACAATGAGCATTTACTAGCCTATTTTCAGATCAGGGATCATTTTCCAGGCCAGCGATCACCAGGTATGCGATTTGGCAGTGCCTGGTGCACATTAGTTCTAATATGAATGACGAACGGTGCGCATTAACACTAAAGAGTGCCCTTGGCTGTGCACTTAAAAAACGCCTGAAACTGCCATTCGGTGCCTCCCCCAAAGACTCAGGCGTGAGCTTTGAGGCACCGACGGACAGGTAAGATAAGGCGCTATAGTATGCACACCACCGTTTGCCCATTTTGTATAGTTTAGAGCTGGGTATTGCATTTATGGAAACGATTGGTTTTGCACTAGCACACGTAGGGATATAAGTGTCTTTCCTGTCTACTGGCTTTTATAACACTCCTTTCAGTGACAAGACATTCTGGGCATAGTCTATGATGTATTGTTGATTGAGCTTAGGAATGCCTTTTGAACATTTATGTGGGCAGTTTGTACTTATGTGTTAATAATACGAGAATTTTCATTATGAAAGGCTTTACCTCAACTGAGTTCAATCATTCATTTTAGCTGATAATTTTAAATGCGAGTGGGTCTCCATTAGTTAGAACAGTATTGTTGAAAGGTGCTGATCCCATCTGAAGTGTTCTTTTACCCTCAAACATGATGTAACCCACATGCGCTATTGGAACTTGTTTAGATGAGAGAGAGTTGCCATTTTGGACGTACCTATATGTGGACAAGAGACTAGTTTGGTAACCTAGTGGTATTTTGATAAATTTGAGAGTTCAATTATCGCTGTTTACCCTGGGTTCTTTGTCTGTTGTCCACCAGAGTGGGGCCTCTTGATACCTGAGCACGGTCCAGGTGAGGTGAGGTCCAGTCCCCGGTCAAGCTGGGTGAGAACAATATTTTAATTCAGTATGACTGTGCATTTAATTTCGCAATGGTAATGGTGCTTGTTATGCATTTACATACAGTATGTCTATCACACTGATTTTAATTTGGTTTTTTGCATCTTTTTCTAGATTTGCTTCTGCATCTATTGATCAGGAGGATTAGTTATTCAACAGGTTGTATTCGTTCCAACCTACGACAATTGTGTTTGATATGATTTATAGCACGTTTAAAAGCAGTAGCATTATACTAAGAGCAGAGGCCATGATGAAAGCCGGGGGACTTTTTGCCCCGCTTGGTAGAAACTAAGCATGGGCGAATTTTGCGAATTCGCGATCTGCGAATTTGCGGATTTGCGAATTCGCGATCCGCAAAATTCGCGAATTTGCGGATTTTTGTTTTTTGCGTGTTCGCAGGTTTTTTTTGCGTGTTCGCCGGGTTTTTTGCGTGTTCGCGGGGATTTTTGCGTCTTCGCGAGCCGCTTGCATAGCGAAGTTACCCATGCAGTCGTTTATGTGAGAGGGAGAGAGAGATAGATAGATATATAGATAGATAGATAGATAGATAGATAGATAGATAGATAGATAGATAGATAGATAGATAGATAGATAAATAAATAGAGAAATAGAGGGAAAGAGAGAGGGAGAGAGAGAACAAGAGAAAGAAAGAGAGGCCGGATCTCTGAAGGGCCAGATTCCTGAGTTGCCCCTACAGAACATACAGTTTTTTATTTTTTAGCAAAATGCATATGAAAATTGTGCTGTAAAGGTCTCTTTTAGTTTAACCCCTCCTGACAACTCAAAATGGGTGTATTTGCCATCCTCTCCCTTCTTCCTGTTTTTTTTATATCTGTAAGTGCTTCCTGATGAGGTTTAATTCCTTGGACAGGTGCCTCGTTGCCTACTTGTAACTATTCTCTGACCCTGCTTCAAGGGTCAGAGCAGGGTCAGAGAATAGTTGCAAGTAGGCAACGAGGCGCCAGGAAGCAATTAGCAGCAGGTGTCCAAGTTGAAGTTAATTTGTTTGTAACCCTTTTGTAAAAGGTTACAAAGAAATTAGGTTAAACTTTTGCACCTGCTGCTGTAACCCTTGCTTGGCTGAAAATTCGCCCCCGCTGATTCGCGGATTTTACCGTGATTACGCGAGATTCGCGAATCTCGAAATCGCGGAAAATCCGCAAATTCGCCCGCGAAACGGATTTTACGCCCATGTTGGTCTTGTTTAACGACAGATATTTGTTTTTGCTGTCGCCTGCACTGTTCTGTTTTTAATTAGGGGGCGTGTCTTTTGCTTAATAAAGATTTTTTAGGACATTCCACTCTATTTTACATTCACCACATTTTTTGTTTTCACTGCATATTCACTTATTCTAGTACCATCAATGATCAGCCACTGTATGATCGTCCATAAGTGCTTATGGACTCATCTTTGCAGCACGATCAACTCCGTGTCTGAATGGTCTCGATGATCAAGGGACCTTTCATGTGATATTAGTGAGCCATATGATGTGACTAATCACAAAGTTTACTTTGATGGTTATCCACCTACGATCTTTCGGGATGGAGTAAATTGGCACTGTATGCACGTGAATTCATGCACTCAGACCCGTTGTAGTTTTGCACTCCATTTTTTGGCTACCTAGGGTGATCAGGGCACCGACTTTAGAGTATTTACTTGAGTCCAGGTTATCGAGCAAAACACATAGTGTAGCGTTAGACCTCCTGTGTTCTCTTTGTGTATCAGGTAGTAAGCTGGGGACCTGCACCAGGAGTGGTCTTTAAATATTTGTATGTCCCTTGGACCCTCTTCCCTCCCTTGTTTGTTATGGCTTCGTTCCTTGCAGGAATTTGACATACAATCTCCAAACGGTACTTGGGGCAATCCAGCACATTAAACCAGAGGTGCAAGGAGTGGCTGTGTTCCTGGATATGGAGAAGGCATTCAACTCCGTTGAATGGGCCTTCATGGGACAAGTCTTAACGCGCATAGGCTTGGGGGGCATATTTCTGCAAATGCTGGGGATATTGTATAAAAACCTGGTAGCTAGAATAAAAATAGGAGATATGGTCACATACACTATACACATAACTAGGGGGACAAGGCAGGGATGCCCGCTTTCCCCACTCCTTTATGTGCTGACTGCAGAACTGATGGCCTGCGCAATGAGAGAATACCATAGATACAAAGGTCACCGCTTCCCGGGGTATGAATTAGTGATATCGACATATGCAGACGATACACTGCTCTGTGCGCAGGACCCCAAACAGAATCTGTCTCCCGTCCTACGTGAGGTGGTTCAGTTTGGTGCATTGTTGGGCATTAAGGTCAACTGGTCCAAATCTATTATATTCACACTCACCAGTTCCACAGAGCAGTTTACCTCAGAGTTCCCTTTGCAGTGGACCACAGACCCGGTTCGGTACCTGGGAATTCGAGTACACACGGACTCAGAAGTTGAGTTCTGCGATAACTATGGAGTTGCAATCAGTAAGTTGGAGGATGACGTGGAGCATTGGCTCAGGCTGCCGCTCTCAATATAGGGTAGGATCTCCGTTATGAAGATGGTGGTGTTACCTCGGTATTTATTTCTGTTTACTAACATCCCAATGGTCCTCCCTGGGTCTTTTTTCCGAACTCTCACAGCGCTCCTGCTTCGGTTGGCCTGGGCTGGCAATCAGGCCAGGGTACGATGGGACGTCTTAACGTTGCCCTACCAGATGGGCGGCCTTGGGGCACTGGACCGGAATTTATACTATAGGGTTGCTCAGTGTGCACACGCTCATTTTTGGATACGTGGCCCAGTAGATGCACCTTACCTCCAGATTGAAAAAGTTGTCGCAGCGCCGCTTCCAATGCCAACGCTTTTATTCCAGCTCCCAAATCATAGAACTGGGTCTCTCGATTCGATTAACTCGACTGTGCATGCTTGGCACTTCCATCTTAAGCTACAGGCTGGCTACAGGCTGGAACCATATTATATTCTCCATTGGTTGCTCTGGAGTGGTGTCGCTGGCTTCCGGCATGCACAGACAGGGGGGTGACCTGAGCACTGGATGCCATCAATGTCACGAAGATTGGAGACTTGTTTGGGGAGGGTGTAGCCAAGAAGTGGGAAGACGTGATCACACAGGGTCAACAAGTTACTTTACTGCACAGGTTTAATTTTCATAGATTGAGGCACTCGCTACGGGAAATACTGAGGGAGGACTTCGCCGAGCCACCCGAGGTTGCTCCACTCACTACCATAATAAAAACAGAACTGCAGAGCGTCTGGTAACCAGGTTATAAATATCGATTTAGAAAAGGGGGTGGTGATGAACAGAGTGTCTGAGTTAAACAGACCACTCTTACCCAGTCCAAAGATCAGGGCTTGATCCATCACCGTTATTTATCTCACTGCCCCATCCCAGCTCAGAACCTGGCTATATGCAAATCAGTCTGTCCCTGGCCCAGTGCATCATGGGAACAGGGCAGACTAAACTACCAAGCCAATTCTTCACCAGAAAGGAGACAAGCTACCGGGGACCGGTTTCTGGCATTTCAGCCTTCTTCGGCCCGGCTTGCTTGAATCCTGATGGAGCAGTGAGAAAGGGACTCATGTCTGAGTATACCCTGCCACACCTATAGTGGCCAAAAACGATTTAGAAAAGGGGGTGGTGATGAACAGAGTGTCTGAGTTAAACAGACCACTCTTACCCAGTCCAAAGATCAGGGCTTGATCCATCACCATTATTTATCTCACTGCCCCATCCCAGCTCAGAACCTGGCTATATGCAAATCAGTCTGTCCCTGGCCCAGTGCATCATGGGAACAGGGCAGACTAAACTACCAAGCCAATTCTTCACCAGAAAGGAGACAAGCTACCGGGGACCGGTTTCTGGCATTTCAGCCTTCTTCGGCCCGGCTTGCTTGAATCCTGATGGAGCAGTGAGAAAGGGACTCATGTCTGAGTATACCCTGCCACACCTATAGTGGCCAAAAACGATTTAGAAAAGGGGGTGGTGATGAACAGAGTGTCTGAGTTAAACAGACCACTCTTACCCAGTCCAAAGATCAGGGCTTGATCCATCACCGTTATTTATCTCACTGCCCCATCCCAGCTCAGAACCTGGCTATATGCAAATCAGTCTGTCCCTGGCCCAGTGCATCATGGGAACAGGGCAGACTAAACTACCAAGCCAATTCTTCACCAGAAAGGAGACAAGCTACCGGGGACCGGTTTCTGGCATTTCAGCCTTCTTCGGCCCGGCTTGCTTGAATCCTGATGGAGCAGTGAGAAAGGGACTCATGTCTGAGTATACCCTGCCACACCTATAGTGGCCAAAAACGATTTAGAAAAGGGGGTGGTGATGAACAGAGTGTCTGAGTTAAACAGACCACTCTTACCCAGTCCAAAGATCAGGGCTTGATCCATCACCGTTATTTATCTCACTGCCCCATCCCAGCTCAGAACCTGGCTATATGCAAATCAGTCTGTCCCTGGCCCAGTGCATCATGGGAACAGGGCAGACTAAACTACCAAGCCAATTCTTCACCAGAAAGGAGACAAGCTACCGGGGACCGGTTTCTGGCATTTCAGCCTTCTTCGGCCCGGCTTGCTTGAATCCTGATGGAGCAGTGAGAAAGGGACTCATGTCTGAGTATACCCTGCCACACCTATAGTGGCCAAAAACGATTTAGAAAAGGGGGTGGTGATGAACAGAGTGTCTGAGTTAAACAGACCACTCTTACCCAGTCCAAAGATCAGGGCTTGATCCATCACCGTTATTTATCTCACTGCCCCATCCCAGCTCAGAACCTGGCTATATGCAAATCAGTCTGTCCCTGGCCCAGTGCATCATGGGAACAGGGCAGACTAAACTACCAAGCCAATTCTTCACCAGAAAGGAGACAAGCTACCGGGGACCGGTTTCTGGCATTTCAGCCTTCTTCGGCCCGGCTTGCTTGAATCCTGATGGAGCAGTGAGAAAGGGACTCATGTCTGAGTATACCCTGCCACACCTATAGTGGCCAAAAACGATTTAGAAAAGGGGGTGGTGATGAACAGAGTGTCTGAGTTAAACAGACCACTCTTACCCAGTCCAAAGATCAGGGCTTGATCCATCACCGTTATTTATCTCACTGCCCCATCCCAGCTCAGAACCTGGCTATATGCAAATCAGTCTGTCCCTGGCCCAGTGCATCATGGGAACAGGGCAGACTAAACTACCAAGCCAATTCTTCACCAGAAAGGAGACAAGCTACCGGGGACCGGTTTCTGGCATTTCAGCCTTCTTCGGCCCGGCTTGCTTGAATCCTGATGGAGCAGTGAGAAAGGGACTCATGTCTGAGTATACCCTGCCACACCTATAGTGGCCAAAAACGATTTAGAAAAGGGGGTGGTGATGAACAGAGTGTCTGAGTTAAACAGACCACTCTTACCCAGTCCAAAGATCAGGGCTTGATCCATCACCGTTATTTATCTCACTGCCCCATCCCAGCTCAGAACCTGGCTATATGCAAATCAGTCTGTCCCTGGCCCAGTGCATCATGGGAACAGGGCAGACTAAACTACCAAGCCAATTCTTCACCAGAAAGGAGACAAGCTACCGGGGACCGGTTTCTGGCATTTCAGCCTTCTTCGGCCCGGCTTGCTTGAATCCTGATGGAGCAGTGAGAAAGGGACTCATGTCTGAGTATACCCTGCCACACCTATAGTGGCCAAAAACGATTTAGAAAAGGGGTGGTGATGAACAGAGTGTCTGAGTTAAACAGACCACCCTTACCCAGTCCAAAGATCAGGGCTTGATCCATCACCGTTATTTATCTCACTGCCCCATCCCAGCTCAGAACCTGGCTATATGCAAATCAGTCTGTCCCTGGCCCAGTGCATCATGGGAACAGGGCAGACTAAACTACCAAGCCAATTCTTCACCAGAAAGGAGCAAGCTACCGGGGACCGGTTTCTGGCATTTCAGCCTTCTTCGGCCCGGCTTGCTTGAATCCTGATGGAGCAGTGAGAAAGGGACTCATGTCTGAGTATACCCTGCCACACCTATAGTGGCCAAAAACGATTTAGAAAAGGGGGTGGTGATGAACAGAGTGTCTGAGTTAAACAGACCACTCTTACCCAGTCCAAAGATCAGGGCTTGATCCATCACCGTTATTTATCTCACTGCCCCATCCCAGCTCAGAACCTGGCTATATGCAAATCAGTCTGTCCCTGGCCCAGTGCATCATGGGAACAGGGCAGACTAAACTACCAAGCCAATTCTTCACCAGAAAGGAGACAAGCTACCGGGGACCGGTTTCTGGCATTTCAGCCTTCTTCGGCCCGGCTTGCTTGAATCCTGATGGAGCAGTGAGAAAGGGACTCATGTCTGAGTATACCCTGCCACACCTATAGTGGCCAAAAACGATTTAGAAAAGGGGGTGGTGATGAACAGAGTGTCTGAGTTAAACAGACCACTCTTACCCAGTCCAAAGATCAGGGCTTGATCCATCACCGTTATTTATCTCACTGCCCCATCCCAGCTCAGAACCTGGCTATATGAAAATCAGTCTGTCCCTGGCCCAGTGCATCATGGGAACAGGGCAGACTAAACTACCAAGCCAATTCTTCACCAGAAAGGAGACAAGCTACCGGGGACCGGTTTCTGGCATTTCAGCCTTCTTCGGCCCGGCTTGCTTGAATCCTGATGGAGCAGTGAGAAAGGGACTCATGTCTGAGTATACCCTGCCACACCTATAGTGGCCAAAAACGATTTAGAAAAGGGGGTGGTGATGAACAGAGTGTCTGAGTTAAACAGACCACTCTTACCCAGTCCAAAGATCAGGGCTTGATCCATCACCGTTATTTATCTCACTGCCCCATCCCAGCTCAGAACCTGGCTATATGCAAATCAGTCTGTCCCTGGCCCAGTGCATCATGGGAACAGGGCAGACTAAACTACCAAGCCAATTCTTCACCAGAAAGGAGACAAGCTACCGGGGACCGGTTTCTGGCATTTCAGCCTTCTTCGGCCCGGCTTGCTTGAATCCTGATGGAGCAGTGAGAAAGGGACTCATGTCTGAGTATACCCTGCCACACCTATAGTGGCCAAAAACGATTTAGAAAAGGGGGTGGTGATGAACAGAGTGTCTGAGTTAAACAGACCACTCTTACCCAGTCCAAAGATCAGGGCTTGATCCATCACCGTTATTTATCTCACTGCCCCATCCCAGCTCAGAACCTGGCTATATGCAAATCAGTCTGTCCCTGGCCCAGTGCATCATGGGAACAGGGCAGACTAAACTACCAAGCCAATTCTTCACCAGAAAGGAGACAAGCTACCGGGGACCGGTTTCTGGCATTTCAGCCTTCTTCGGCCCGGCTTGCTTGAATCCTGATGGAGCAGTGAGAAAGGGACTCATGTCTGAGTATACCCTGCCACACCTATAGTGGCCAAAAACGATTTAGAAAAGGGGGTGGTGATGAACAGAGTGTCTGAGTTAAACAGACCACTCTTACCCAGTCCAAAGATCAGGGCTTGATCCATCACCGTTATTTATCTCACTGCCCCATCCCAGCTCAGAACCTGGCTATATGCAAATCAGTCTGTCCCTGGCCCAGTGCATCATGGGAACAGGGCAGACTAAACTACCAAGCCAATTCTTCACCAGAAAGGAGACAAGCTACCGGGGACCGGTTTCTGGCATTTCAGCCTTCTTCGGCCCGGCTTGCTTGAATCCTGATGGAGCAGTGAGAAAGGGACTCATGTCTGAGTATACCCTGCCACACCTATAGTGGCCAAAAACGATTTAGAAAAGGGGGTGGTGATGAACAGAGTGTCTGAGTTAAACAGACCACTCTTACCCAGTCCAAAGATCAGGGCTTGATCCATCACCGTTATTTATCTCACTGCCCCATCCCAGCTCAGAACCTGGCTATATGCAAATCAGTCTGTCCCTGGCCCAGTGCATCATGGGAACAGGGCAGACTAAACTACCAAGCCAATTCTTCACCAGAAAGGAGACAAGCTACCGGGGACCGGTTTCTGGCATTTCAGCCTTCTTCGGCCCGGCTTGCTTGAATCCTGATGGAGCAGTGAGAAAGGGACTCATGTCTGAGTATACCCTGCCACACCTATAGTGGCCAAAAACGATTTAGAAAAGGGGGTGGTGATGAACAGAGTGTCTGAGTTAAACAGACCACTCTTACCCAGTCCAAAGATCAGGGCTTGATCCATCACCGTTATTTATCTCACTGCCCCATCCCAGCTCAGAACCTGGCTATATGCAAATCAGTCTGTCCCTGGCCCAGTGCATCATGGGAACAGGGCAGACTAAACTACCAAGCCAATTCTTCACCAGAAAGGAGACAAGCTACCGGGGACCGGTTTCTGGCATTTCAGCCTTCTTCGGCCCGGCTTGCTTGAATCCTGATGGAGCAGTGAGAAAGGGACTCATGTCTGAGTATACCCTGCCACACCTATAGTGGCCAAAAACGATTTAGAAAAGGGGGTGGTGATGAACAGAGTGTCTGAGTTAAACAGACCACTCTTACCCAGTCCAAAGATCAGGGCTTGATCCATCACCGTTATTTATCTCACTGCCCCATCCCAGCTCAGAACCTGGCTATATGCAAATCAGTCTGTCCCTGGCCCAGTGCATCATGGGAACAGGGCAGACTAAACTACCAAGCCAATTCTTCACCAGAAAGGAGACAAGCTACCGGGGACCGGTTTCTGGCATTTCAGCCTTCTTCGGCCCGGCTTGCTTGAATCCTGATGGAGCAGTGAGAAAGGGACTCATGTCTGAGTATACCCTGCCACACCTATAGTGGCCAAAAACGATTTAGAAAAGGGGGTGGTGATGAACAGAGTGTCTGAGTTAAACAGACCACTCTTACCCAGTCCAAAGATCAGGGCTTGATCCATCACCGTTATTTATCTCACTGCCCCATCCCAGCTCAGAACCTGGCTATATGCAAATCAGTCTGTCCCTGGCCCAGTGCATCATGGGAACAGGGCAGACTAAACTACCAAGCCAATTCTTCACCAGAAAGGAGACAAGCTACCGGGGACCGGTTTCTGGCATTTCAGCCTTCTTCGGCCCGGCTTGCTTGAATCCTGATGGAGCAGTGAGAAAGGGACTCATGTCTGAGTATACCCTGCCACACCTATAGTGGCCAAAAACGATTTAGAAAAGGGGGTGGTGATGAACAGAGTGTCTGAGTTAAACAGACCACTCTTACCCAGTCCAAAGATCAGGGCTTGATCCATCACCGTTATTTATCTCACTGCCCCATCCCAGCTCAGAACCTGGCTATATGCAAATCAGTCTGTCCCTGGCCCAGTGCATCATGGGAACAGGGCAGACTAAACTACCAAGCCAATTCTTCACCAGAAAGGAGACAAGCTACCGGGGACCGGTTTCTGGCATTTCAGCCTTCTTCGGCCCGGCTTGCTTGAATCCTGATGGAGCAGTGAGAAAGGGACTCATGTCTGAGTATACCCTGCCACACCTATAGTGGCCAAAAACGATTTAGAAAAGGGGGTGGTGATGAACAGAGTGTCTGAGTTAAACAGACCACTCTTACCCAGTCCAAAGATCAGGGCTTGATCCATCACCGTTATTTATCTCACTGCCCCATCCCAGCTCAGAACCTGGCTATATGAAAATCAGTCTGTCCCTGGCCCAGTGCATCATGGGAACAGGGCAGACTAAACTACCAAGCCAATTCTTCACCAGAAAGGAGACAAGCTACCGGGGACCGGTTTCTGGCATTTCAGCCTTCTTCGGCCCGGCTTGCTTGAATCCTGATGGAGCAGTGAGAAAGGGACTCATGTCTGAGTATACCCTGCCACACCTATAGTGGCCAAAAACGATTTAGAAAAGGGGGTGGTGATGAACAGAGTGTCTGAGTTAAACAGACCACTCTTACCCAGTCCAAAGATCAGGGCTTGATCCATCACCGTTATTTATCTCACTGCCCCATCCCAGCTCAGAACCTGGCTATATGCAAATCAGTCTGTCCCTGGCCCAGTGCATCATGGGAACAGGGCAGACTAAACTACCAAGCCAATTCTTCACCAGAAAGGAGACAAGCTACCGGGGACCGGTTTCTGGCATTTCAGCCTTCTTCGGCCCGGCTTGCTTGAATCCTGATGGAGCAGTGAGAAAGGGACTCATGTCTGAGTATACCCTGCCACACCTATAGTGGCCAAAAACGATTTAGAAAAGGGGGTGGTGATGAACAGAGTGTCTGAGTTAAACAGACCACTCTTACCCAGTCCAAAGATCAGGGCTTGATCCATCACCGTTATTTATCTCACTGCCCCATCCCAGCTCAGAACCTGGCTATATGCAAATCAGTCTGTCCCTGGCCCAGTGCATCATGGGAACAGGGCAGACTAAACTACCAAGCCAATTCTTCACCAGAAAGGAGACAAGCTACCGGGGACCGGTTTCTGGCATTTCAGCCTTCTTCGGCCCGGCTTGCTTGAATCCTGATGGAGCAGTGAGAAAGGGACTCATGTCTGAGTATACCCTGCCACACCTATAGTGGCCAAAAACGATTTAGAAAAGGGGGTGGTGATGAACAGAGTGTCTGAGTTAAACAGACCACTCTTACCCAGTCCAAAGATCAGGGCTTGATCCATCACCGTTATTTATCTCACTGCCCCATCCCAGCTCAGAACCTGGCTATATGCAAATCAGTCTGTCCCTGGCCCTCACCACCCCTTGTTGTAAATATTTTTGTCCACCCTAAGCGTGGAAGGGTATACTCAGATGTGAGTCCCTTGCTCATTGCACCATCAGGATTCAAGCAAGCCGGGCCGAAGAGGCTGAAATGCCAGAAACCGGTCCCCGGTAGCTTGTTTCCTTCCCAGTGTAAGAATTGGCTTTTGTAGTTTGGTTTGCCCTGTTCCCATCATGCACTGGGACAGGAACAGACTAATTTGCATACAGCCAGGTTCTGAAACTGGGATGGTGCAGTGAGCTAAAAAACGGTGTTGGATCTAGCCCTGATCTCTTGACTGGGTGAGAGTATTCTGTTTAATTCAGAGACTCTGTCCCTCACCACCCCTTGTTGTAAATATTTTTGTCCACCCTAAGCGTGGAAGGGTATACTCAGATGTGAGTCCCTTGCTCATTGCACCATCAGGATTCAAGCAAGCCGGGCCGAAGAGGCTGAAATGCCAGAAACCGGTCCCCGGTAGCTTGTTTCCTTCCCAGTGTAAGAATTGGCTTTTGTAGTTTGGTTTGCCCTGTTCCCATCATGCACTGGGACAGGAACAGACTAATTTGCATACAGCCAGGTTCTGAAACTGGGATGGTGCAGTGAGCTAAAAAACGGTGTTGGATCTAGCCCTGATCTCTTGACTGGGTGAGAGTATTCTGTTTAATTCAGAGACTCTGTCCCTCACCACCCCTTGTTGTAAATATTTTTGTCCACCCTAAGCGTGGAAGGGTATACTCAGATGTGAGTCCCTTGCTCATTGCACCATCAGGATTCAAGCAAGCCGGGCCAAAGAGGCTGAAATGCCAGAAACCGGTCCCCGGTAGCTTGTTTCCTTCCCAGTGTAAGAATTGGTTTTTGTAGTTTGGTTTGCCCTGTTCCCATCATGCACTGGGACAGGAACAGACTAATTTGCATACAGCCAGGTTCTGAAACTGGGATGGTGCAGTGAGCTAAAAAACGGTGTTGGATCTAGCCCTGATCTCTTGACTGGGTGAGAGTATTCTGTTTAATTCAGAGACTCTGTCCCTCACCACCCCTTGTTGTAAATATTTTTGTCCACCCTAAGCGTGGAAGGGTATACTCAGATGTGAGTCCCTTGCTCATTGCACCATCAGGATTCAAGCAAGCCGGGCCGAAGAGGCTGAAATGCCAGAAACCGGTCCCCGGTAGCTTGTTTCCTTCCCAGTGTAAGAATTGGCTTTTGTAGTTTGGTTTGCCCTGTTCCCATCATGCACTGGGACAGGAACAGACTAATTTGCATACAGCCAGGTTCTGAAACTGGGATGGTGCAGTGAGCTAAAAAACGGTGTTGGATCTAGCCCTGATCTCTTGACTGGGTGAGAGTATTCTGTTTAATTCAGAGACTCTGTCCCTCACCACCCCTTGTTGTAAATATTTTTGTCCACCCTAAGCGTGGAAGGGTATACTCAGATGTGAGTCCCTTGCTCATTGCACCATCAGGATTCAAGCAAGCCGGGCCGAAGAGGCTGAAATGCCAGAAACCGGTCCCCGGTAGCTTGTTTCCTTCCCAGTGTAAGAATTGGCTTTTGTAGTTTGGTTTGCCCTGTTCCCATCATGCACTGGGACAGGAACAGACTAATTTGCATACAGCCAGGTTCTGAAACTGGGATGGTGCAGTGAGCTAAAAAACGGTGTTGGATCTAGCCCTGATCTCTTGACTGGGTGAGAGTATTCTGTTTAATTCAGAGACTCTGTCCCTCACCACCCCTTGTTGTAAATATTTTTGTCCACCCTAAGCGTGGAAGGGTATACTCAGATGTGAGTCCCTTGCTCATTGCACCATCAGGATTCAAGCAAGCCGGGCCGAAAAGGCTGAAATGCCAGAAACCGGTCCCCGGTAGCTTGTTTCCTTCCCAGTGTAAGAATTGGCTTTTGTAGTTTGGTTTGCCCTGTTCCCATCATGCACTGGGACAGGAACAGACTAATTTGCATACAGCCAGGTTCTGAAACTGGGATGGTGCAGTGAGCTAAAAAACGGTGTTGGATCTAGCCCTGATCTCTTGACTGGGTGAGAGTATTCTGTTTAATTCAGAGACTCTGTCCCTCACCACCCCTTGTTGTAAATATTTTTGTCCACCCTAAGCGTGGAAGGGTATACTCAGATGTGAGTCCCTTGCTCATTGCACCATCAGGATTCAAGCAAGCCGGGCCGAAGAGGCTGAAATGCCAGAAACCGGTCCCCGGTAGCTTGTTTCCTTCCCAGTGTAAGAATTGGCTTTTGTAGTTTGGTTTGCCCTGTTCCCATCATGCACTGGGACAGGAACAGACTAATTTGCATACAGCCAGGTTCTGAAACTGGGATGGTGCAGTGAGCTAAAAAACGGTGTTGGATCTAGCCCTGATCTCTTGACTGGGTGAGAGTATTCTGTTTAATTCAGAGACTCTGTCCCTCACCACCCCTTGTTGTAAATATTTTTGTCCACCCTAAGCGTGGAAGGGTATACTCAGATGTGAGTCCCTTGCTCATTGCACCATCAGGATTCAAGCAAGCCGGGCCGAAGAGGCTGAAATGCCAGAAACCGGTCCTCGGTAGCTTGTTTCCTTCCCAGTGTAAGAATTGGCTTTTGTAGTTTGGTTTGCCCTGTTCCCATCATGCACTGGGACAGGAACAGACTAATTTGCATACAGCCAGGTTCTGAAACTGGGATGGTGCAGTGAGCTAAAAAACGGTGTTGGATCTAGCCCTGATCTCTTGACTGGGTGAGAGTATTCTGTTTAATTCAGAGACTCTGTCCCTCACCACCCCTTGTTGTAAATATTTTTGTCCACCCTAAGCGTGGAAGGGTATACTCAGATGTGAGTCCCTTGCTCATTGCACCATCAGGATTCAAGCAAGCCGGGCCGAAGAGGCTGAAATGCCAGAAACCGGTCCCCGGTAGCTTGTTTCCTTCCCAGTGTAAGAATTGGCTTTTGTAGTTTGGTTTGCCCTGTTCCCATCATGCACTGGGACAGGAACAGACTAATTTGCATACAGCCAGGTTCTGAAACTGGGATGGTGCAGTGAGCTAAAAAACGGTGTTGGATCTAGCCCTGATCTCTTGACTGGGTGAGAGTATTCTGTTTAATTCAGAGACTCTGTCCCTCACCACCCCTTGTTGTAAATATTTTTGTCCACCCTAAGCGTGGAAGGGTATACTCAGATGTGAGTCCCTTGCTCATTGCACCATCAGGATTCAAGCAAGCCGGGCCGAAGAGGCTGAAATGCCAGAAACCGGTCCCCGGTAGCTTGTTTCCTTCCCAGTGTAAGAATTGGCTTTTGTAGTTTGGTTTGCCCTGTTCCCATCATGCACTGGGACAGGAACAGACTAATTTGCATACAGCCAGGTTCTGAAACTGGGATGGTGCAGTGAGCTAAAAAACGGTGTTGGATCTAGCCCTGATCTCTTGACTGGGTGAGAGTATTCTGTTTAATTCAGAGACTCTGTCCCTCACCACCCCTTGTTGTAAATATTTTTGTCCACCCTAAGCGTGGAAGGGTATACTCAGATGTGAGTCCCTTGCTCATTGCACCATCAGGATTCAAGCAAGCCGGGCCGAAGAGGCTGAAATGCCAGAAACCGGTCCCCGGTAGCTTGTTTCCTTCCCAGTGTAAGAATTGGCTTTTGTAGTTTGGTTTGCCCTGTTCCCATCATGCACTGGGACAGGAACAGACTAATTTGCATACAGCCAGGTTCTGAAACTGGGATGGTGCAGTGAGCTAAAAAACGGTGTTGGATCTAGCCCTGATCTCTTGACTGGGTGAGAGTATTCTGTTTAATTCAGAGACTCTGTCCCTCACCACCCCTTGTTGTAAATATTTTTGTCCACCCTAAGCGTGGAAGGGTATACTCAGATGTGAGTCCCTTGCTCATTGCACCATCAGGATTCAAGCAAGCCGGGCCGAAGAGGCTGAAATGCCAGAAACCGGTCCCCGGTAGCTTGTTTCCTTCCCAGTGTAAGAATTGGCTTTTGTAGTTTGGTTTGCCCTGTTCCCATCATGCACTGGGACAGGAATAGACTAATTTGCATACAGCCAGGTTCTGAAACTGGGATGGTGCAGTGAGCTAAAAAACGGTGTTGGATCTAGCCCTGATCTCTTGACTGGGTGAGAGTATTCTGTTTAATTCAGAGACTCTGTCCCTCACCACCCCTTGTTGTAAATATTTTTGTCCACCCTAAGCGTGGAAGGGTATACTCAGATGTGAGTCCCTTGCTCATTGCACCATCAGGATTCAAGCAAGCCGGGCCGAAGAGGCTGAAATGCCAGAAACCGGTCCCCGGTAGCTTGTTTCCTTCCCAGTGTAAGAATTGGCTTTTGTAGTTTGGTTTGCCCTGTTCCCATCATGCACTGGGACAGGAACAGACTAATTTGCATACAGCCAGGTTCTGAAACTGGGATGGTGCACTGAGCTAAAAAACGGTGTTGGATCTAGCCCTGATCTCTTGACTGGGTGAGAGTATTCTGTTTAATTCAGAGACTCTGTCCCTCACCACCCCTTGTTGTAAATATTTTTGTCCACCCTAAGCGTGGAAGGGTATACTCAGATGTGAGTCCCTTGCTCATTGCACCATCAGGATTCAAGCAAGCCGGGCTGAAGAGGCTGAAATGCCAGAAACCGGTCCCCGGTAGCTTGTTTCCTTCCCAGTGTAAGAATTGGCTTTTGTAGTTTGGTTTGCCCTGTTCCCATCATGCACTGGGACAGGAACAGACTAATTTGCATACAGCCAGGTTCTGAAACTGGGATGGTGCAGTGAGCTAAAAAACGGTGTTGGATCTAGCCCTGATCTCTTGACTGGGTGAGAGTATTCTGTTTAATTCAGAGACTCTGTCCCTCACCACCCCTTGTTGTAAATATTTTTGTCCACCCTAAGCGTGGAAGGGTATACTCAGATGTGAGTCCCTTGCTCATTGCACCATCAGGATTCAAGCAAGCCGGGCCGAAGAGGCTGAAATGCCAGAAACCGGTCCCCGGTAGCTTGTTTCCTTCCCAGTGTAAGAATTGGCTTTTGTAGTTTGGTTTGCCCTGTTCCCATCATGCACTGGGACAGGAACAGACTAATTTGCATACAGCCAGGTTCTGAAACTGGGATGGTGCAGTGAGCTAAAAACGGTGTTGGATCTAGCCCTGATCTCTTGACTGGGTGAGAGTATTCTGTTTAATTCAGAGACTCTGTCCCTCACCACCCCTTGTTGTAAATATTTTTGTCCACCCTAAGCGTGGAAGGGTATACTCAGATGTGAGTCCCTTGCTCATTGCACCATCAGGATTCAAGCAAGCCGGGCCGAAGAGGCTGAAATGCCAGAAACCGGTCCCCGGTAGCTTGTTTCCTTCCCAGTGTAAGAATTGGCTTTTGTAGTTTGGTTTGCCCTGTTCCCATCATGCACTGGGACAGGAACAGACTAATTTGCATACAGCCAGGTTCTGAAACTGGGATGGTGCAGTGAGCTAAAAAACGGTGTTGGATCTAGCCCTGATCTCTTGACTGGGTGAGAGTATTCTGTTTAATTCAGAGACTCTGTCCCTCACCACCCCTTGTTGTAAATAGTTTTGTCCACCCTAAGCGTGGAAGGGTATACTCAGATGTGAGTCCCTTGCTCATTGCACCATCAGGATTCAAGCAAGCCGGGCCGAAGAGGCTGAAATGCCAGAAACCGGTCCCCGGTAGCTTGTTTCCTTCCCAGTGTAAGAATTGGCTTTTGTAGTTTGGTTTGCCCTGTTCCCATCATGCACTGGGACAGGAACAGACTAATTTGCATACAGCCAGGTTCTGAAACTGGGATGGTGCAGTGAGCTAAAAAACGGTGTTGGATCTAGCCCTGATCTCTTGACTGGGTGAGAGTATTCTGTTTAATTCAGAGACTCTGTCCCTCACCACCCCTTGTTGTAAATATTTTTGTCCACCCTAAGCGTGGAAGGGTATACTCAGATGTGAGTCCCTTGCTCATTGCACCATCAGGATTCAAGCAAGCCGGGCCGAAGAGGCTGAAATGCCAGAAACCGGTCCCCGGTAGCTTGTTTCCTTCCCAGTGTAAGAATTGGCTTTTGTAGTTTGGTTTGCCCTGTTCCCATCATGCACTGGGACAGGAACAGACTAATTTGCATACAGCCAGGTTCTGAAACTGGGATGGTGCAGTGAGCTAAAAAACGGTGTTGGATCTAGCCCTGATCTCTTGACTGGGTGAGAGTATTCTGTTTAATTCAGAGACTCTGTCCCTCACCACCCCTTGTTGTAAATATTTTTGTCCACCCTAAGCGTGGAAGGGTATACTCAGATGTGAGTCCCTTGCTCATTGCACCATCAGGATTCAAGCAAGCCGGGCCGAAGAGGCTGAAATGCCAGAAACCGGTCCCCGGTAGCTTGTTTCCTTCCCAGTGTAAGAATTGGCTTTTGTAGTTTGGTTTGCCCTGTTCCCATCATGCACTGGGACAGGAACAGACTAATTTGCATACAGCCAGGTTCTGAAACTGGGATGGTGCAGTGAGCTAAAAAACGGTGTTGGATCTAGCCCTGATCTCTTGACTGGGTGAGAGTATTCTGTTTAATTCAGAGACTCTGTCCCTCACCACCCCTTGTTGTAAATATTTTTGTCCACCCTAAGCGTGGAAGGGTATACTCAGATGTGAGTCCCTTGCTCATTGCACCATCAGGATTCAAGCAAGCCGGGCCGAAGAGGCTGAAATGCCAGAAACCGGTCCCCGGTAGCTTGTTTCCTTCCCAGTGTAAGAATTGGCTTTTGTAGTTTGGTTTGCCCTGTTCCCATCATGCACTGGGACAGGAACAGACTAATTTGCATACAGCCAGGTTCTGAAACTGGGATGGTGCAGTGAGCTAAAAAACGGTGTTGGATCTAGCCCTGATCTCTTGACTGGGTGAGAGTATTCTGTTTAATTCAGAGACTCTGTCCCTCACCACCCCTTGTTGTAAACAGGTTATAAATATCGGCACAAGAATACCGTGCGGACCATTATACTAAAGCTCGTATGGCCTGGCAAACAGACTTGGGGAGGGGTATTGATGACGAAATGTGGAGGTACTGATGCGAAAGTACAAAACACATATCGCTAAATGTCAGGCACCGATTAATTCATTTTAAGTTCCTGAACAGGGTATACTAAACCCCTGAAAGACTATGTAGGTATGGACCGAGGGAGTCTGCGGACTGCGAACAGTATGGTGCCACTACAGTGGATTTCTATCACTTGGCATGGCTGTGCCCGGGGATTGCTGTTTTCTGGGCTGCAATATTTAAGACTTTGAGGGAAATTGTAAATGAACAACTCTCTCCAGACCCTGCACTGGCGCTACTGGGATACATCTGTCCAAATCAATTTGACGTTTAACAGATATGGGGTTGCTCATGGCAAGGCGTAGGGTGGCTATATGCTGGTCACATGGCCCGACTCCAAACCATGGCCAGTTGGTCGAGAGACATGGCGTACTGCTGCATTTATTTATTTTATTTATTTATGGAATTTTTATTGCGCATACAAATACCCGAAGGTGTCTCGGCGCATGTGGGGGCTAGCAGGACCGAAACAGCAGAACTCACTGGTTAAACAACCATGTCTTTAAGAGCCTACGGAAGCTAATCAAATTGGGGGCGTTTTTGATAGTAAGTGGCGGAAGATTCCAAAGCTTTGGCGTAGCAACCAGAAAACGTCTGTCTCCCCAAGTTGCTGTTCTTGTGCGCGGTACCGATATGAGGCAGGTGTTGGCAGATCTCAGCAGCCTTTTTGGGGTGTACAACTGAAATGCATCAGTCAGAAACTTGGGTCCGACGCCATGCACTGCCTTATAGGCAATGCAGAGGGCCTTGAATTTAATTCGGCCCTCTACTCTGAGCCAATGAAGCTGGCGAATGGCGAGAGTAGTAGGCTGGCGGCGAGGAATGTCTAAAAGAATTCTAGCAGCCGCGTTCTGTATAGACTGCAGCTTAGACAGAACGAGTTTCTGAGAGTTAAGAAATAGGGCATTTCCGTAATCAATTTTGGAAAACACTAGGGTGGTAACTAGGGTCTTCCCAGCTGAGATAGGGAGGTAAGGCAGCAATTTCTTAATTTTCTTTAGAATAAAGAAGGCAGATGACACAACCTTGTTGACGTGAAGGTTGAATGTCAGCTTGCTGTCGAAAATAACTCCCAGGTTTCTCGCCTTTTCAACTGGGACAGGTGGAGAGCCCAGCTGGTTGGGCCACCAAATTGAGGACCATTCTGGGGAGAGTTTGCCAAAGGTCATAACCTCGGTTTTGTCTGAGTTAAGCCTCAGACAATTGGAGGACATCCAAGTACTGACAGCGAGCATGGCCCCTTGGAAATTGGCTGCCACCACTGGGCCGTCCTTGTGGATCGCCAGCACCAGTTGGGTGTCGTCTGCATAAGATGTCAATCGCACCCCATGGGCCTTTATTACCCTCGCTAAGTCCGCTACGTAGATGTTAAATAGCGTAGGACTTAGCGAGGAGCCCTGTGGAACTCCACAAGGTAGTGCAGAGACGGGAGAGTAGAAATTACCCAACTTGACTGTCTGGGTACGGTCGGCCAGAAAGGATGAAATAAGATCTCTGGCCGTGCCGTTTATCCCCAGAGCTGTGACACGGTCGACCAAAATAGCATGGTCGACCGTGTCAAATGCTGCGGACAGGTCCAGAAGAATCAGAATGGCCACACCTCCCTGGTCCATAATGGCTCTGATCTCATCTGAGGCTTTTATTAAAGCGGTCTCGGTTCCATGCCCTTTCCTGAAGCCAAACTGCGTTTCGTCTAGAAGTTGGTGAGTATCGACGAACTCTGAGAGTTGTTTATTCATCAGTGCTTCGCATATTTTGGCAGGAAAGGGGAGACACAGAATGGGTCTGTAACTGGCCAGAGCCGTGGGATCCAGGGAGGGTTTTTTCAAAAGAGGTTTAATCACTGCCTTCTTCCACGGGGCAGGATAGTGGCCAGTTTGAAATGCGGTGTTACAAATTTCCATAAGTGGGCGAGAGATCACCTCACTTAAATTGGCCATCATTGAGGGGGGACAAGGGTCCAAGGGGGAGCCAGACTTGGTGGTGGAAATAAGTCTGCTAATTTGGTCTTGTGTGGTGGGGACAAACGAAGAGAAGGGATCATGGTCAGTGACAGGTTCTTCCTTACTGCTGACTCTAGATCTTGTCCCTACATCCCCAGCAAAAGATGCGTAAATATCTGCCACCTTAGTGATGAAAAAGGTGGACAAAGCATTGCAGAAGGGCTGGGAAGGTTCAGCTCCAAGACCCGAGGAAGGAGTGGACTGGGAGGTGACCACTGAGAACAGTTCTCTGGCAGAGTTCCTGGCATTATCTATTTGGGTCGAGAAAAAGGTAATTTTTCGAGCAGTGATAGCCTTTTTATATATTATCAAGGCATCTTTGTAGGATTGCTTAGCTATGGGGCAGTAGGATTTCCTCCAACGCCTTTCTAGGTTCCTACAATGTTGTCGGTGAAGCCTAAGCTCTTCTGTGTACCACACCGCCGACGGGGATCTTCTGTTAGGTCGTATAGACTTCTCCGGGGCTACCTGATCAGCAGCATTCCTGATCCAATCTTGGAAATCGGAGGCTGAGGGGACAGGGTTGGGTCCTCTTATAGGGAAGGATAGTGTCAAGATATCTACCATCTGAGGAATATCAGCATTCTTCCAGGCACGGGTTCTTACCCTAGTGGGTGGCCTGGAGGGGGGAAGGTTAGCCGGCCGAGTATGTATACCAAAGATAATGGCCCTGTGATCAGTCCACGTGAGGGGCAGGATATCTAATACAGAGATGAGTGGGTTGTTAGTGAACAAACCATCTAATGTGTGTCCCGCCTGGTGAGTAATTCCCTTTACCAATTGTTGAAGTCCTAGGGTTAGGAAATCAGCAGTGAGTTGAATGGTGTCGTGGTTGCCCTGTTCCTCCAAAGGGAAGTTAAAATCTCCCAGTATCATGTAATCCATCGAGCCTATAATATGGTCATTTAGCTCAGAGAGAGAAGCAAGAAAGGAGTTCCGAGGTCCAGGAGGTCGATATAACAAAATACCTTTAAGGGTTTGTTTACAATTAATGTTGATAGCAAAGGTGGCTGCTTCACAGTTGGAGGATTGAATGGGATCAAGCGTAGTGCGGTACTGATTCTTATAAATAATAGCGAGTCCTCCACCTCTTCCTATGTGTCTGTCATATCTCGCAACACTGTAACCATCAGGGGTTGCCTGGCAAAAGTCCGGTCCGGAGCCCGCATCTCCCCAGGTTTCAGTGGCAAAAAGGAAGTCAAGATCGTGAGCAATGATAAACTCACTAATATATAAGCTATGGCATGGAAGGGAACGCATATTAATAAGCGCTCCTCGACAGCCATGAAAGTAAGTGATATTCATGCAGACGGAAAATTATAGTGAACTCGTACCACCACGCAATACAATTTATAGGGCTGCTAAAGACAGTGAGGAATGCAAAAACAACAATTGATGGACAGAATGCAGAACAATGTCATACATTCACCCCAGTACATAGATCTGGGCCTAAATCCATCGTTTTTTTGCTCACCGCGTCAATCCAGTTTGGACCCAACCATATGCTAATCAGTCTTAAACCTGCGCCCAATGAGAACAGTCCAGTCCGAACTGCCAGGTCAGGTCCTCCCTGGACTGGAAACAAGCATCCTAGGACCGGTTTCAGGATTTCAGCCCTCATCAGATAAGATAGCTTGACTCCAGTGGCATGAAGAGCACGGGACTCACGTCTGAGCATACCCGTCCCACTCAGGGTGACAAATGCAAAAACAACAATTGATGGACAGAATGCAGAACAATGTCATATATTCACCCCAGTACAGAGATCTGGGCCTAAATCCATTGTTTTATTGCTCACCATGCCATTCCGGTTTGGACCCAACCATATGCAAATCAGTCTTGACCCTGCGCCCAATGGAAACAGTCCAGCCCGAACTGCCAGGTCAAGTCCTCCCTGGACTGGAAACAAGCTCCTAGGACCGGTTTCGGGCTTTCAGCCCTCATCAGCCAGGATTACTTGACTCCAGTGAAAGACAGTGAGGAAGGCAGTAGGGCTCCCCCCGCTTCGACATAATGTTCATGTAGATGACTGGTTGTTTAACGTCAGCTGTGGAGGTTGCCCGGGGCTGCACTTGGGGCTCCATAGATGTACAACTCTAATAGGCCATGTTGGAAATAGTCTGGCTGTTACAGTTGACTACGAAGACTTTTCAGTCTCGTAGTACGCAATATGGTATATTGTAAGGTTTCTCAACTGAATGTACATTTGCTCCTGTGATGAAACTCTCTGAAGTGGAAGTCTGCTATGTGTTGAAAGCAATGTTATCTGTGTATCTCGGATTATCATGCTACATACTCTGTTGTCACGGATCGTTGTCTTTGAGCTCTAATGTTCTACTCAGAAGATTTCAATAAAAATATTAAATAAAATAAAAAGAATAACAAGCCATATGTCATATGGGCATAGAAGGTAAGGGGGGGAAAGAAAAGGGATAAGGAATGTAGAACAGGTCAGGCAGACCAGCAGGGGGAAGCAGTTTTTAGGCTTTGGTGAGATTCATACAGATGTGAGAGCCTTGGAACCTGCATTGTCTATCAGTACTCTGAATAGCACACATAGCAGTACGTTTATTTGGCTGTTGAGCCTTCACTAACATGGCGCTCACATAGCAGGAACCGCGGTCGTTGAACCATGGAACTAACTGTGTTTTTCTGGAAAGATACATAAGTTGACAGCCGGAACTTGTTCGGTTTTGAGCATTGGTCTAGGGCATTAGAGAGTTCATGTTTATTGAAATAATCCTCAGAGTGAACCCACTCTAAGGTGGCAAACATGTTGAGGAGGTACCGCGAATCTCGCAAGAGTTTCAATTAATTCATATGGAGAACGCCGGGTAGACAGTGATCGCGATTTGTTGCTTCCATGGTGGAGGTTCTGCGTCGAGAGAAGAGGTAAGAGGAGATTGATGTAGATTACGAAAGACGTGAATCAACTTTGGCCGAGACTCGTAACTTTGCCTGCGAACCTTTGATAGCACTATCACTGGGAACACGCAGTCTCAGACATTTCGTTGTTTTTTTTCTATTTCAATAGATTGTTGCGGGATTGCGGGTGAAGTTGCTGCCTCATTTAGAAAATACTCTGGAGGTCATTGTTACAGGTACGCTGAAATGCCATTGAGAATTAGCAATCCAACCGTTGAGTGGCCAGTTTTGTAAATCTCAGCCTCATTTTTTTCAAAAGTTGGCGACTGTGGTAAATTCATTGTTAAGACGCTTGCTATAGTCTTGTTATTCAAGTAACTGCGTGTTTTTTTGCACGTGTTATGGCATGAGGTGGTACTATAGAGAATGTTTGTTGGAACTCCATCACCAGCACAAGTGTATTTTCATGAGAACACGTTGAGGGGATCTACAAGAAGTACTGCATCTTTCATAGCGGCACAGTGGTTTTTTTTCTTTCTCAGTTGCTCATAATCTGCATACACATGACATTTAACAAGCATGCGCACACCGGATGTAATATTTATCATCACTATGACAGAATGTTGTGTATAAGGTACTATGAAGTGAATGATACATCAGTGTGTTTTTTCAACAGGTTTGCCCCTGACCAAGGGACAGGCAGTCCCGAAATGCATTGGGTGCTACCTTTTTTTGTCATTTCACTTATGCTTTAACCTTTTGAATATACGTTTTTGAACATTGTATTAAGTCTGGAATGTAGTATATTGTAATACAAGTTCAATGTCAAATTGTATTATTGCTCTTGAAGAAAGTATCAAGATGGATGTATAAAGCTAAAAGCAGTCTTGAACATAATCAATTGGGGTGAGAACAGATTACATATGTTGTATTAACCCACAACGCTGTGCACATTTGAGTCCAAGTTGCCATCAGGGACTTGGCCACTTACACACACATCCCTGTGTGCCACGCCTCCAAACCACTGCCTGAGGCCCAGGGAAGTCACCCGTCTAGCAGGGTGCACTATCCCTAAGGTGAGGTTACAGTGGCATGCGCCCTGTACTAATACAGTGTCTAATCCCATTCTTAGATATTGTAAGTGTTGTAAAGCCATAGAGAGTATTTTTGTCTAGGAGTTGGTCGTTACGAACTCCTCAGCTCCATAATGGCTTTACCAAAAACTGGAAAGTTTGGTAGTAAATTTCTCAGCATATTAAACCCACACTGATGCCAGTGTTGGATTTAATGTAAAATGCACTCAGAGGGCATCTTAGAGACGAGCCCTGGTGTGGTTCCTGAATGGCTGCCCACCATTTGCCACCACCATACGTATTTGTACATATTTATGTTTTATTTTTACTGAGTTTATATGTATGTCTGTTCATTTTCACAGGTATCGCATTACAGGTTACAATAAAATCATACTTAAAGATGAACCCAGTGCTTCAGCTATAACAATGTCAACATGCATAAGCCCATATATGTTGCTCCCTTCTCCCTTAAGCATTTAAATAAAGTTCTCCATGTACATGGTAAAAGTTAGACCTCTTGGCTTTATCGCTGTTTGCTTATTAGGCTCAGAGCGGAACTAATAATCATTTACCTTTTATTTGAAAAGAGAAAGTTCCTAGGTAAGTCAATTATCCACCTTTGACACACAGCTTGCCAAAACAATGTACCTGCAGGAGGGGGTTTCAAATAATTCTATAAACTGAATATAGGCTCGGAATTCCTCTAGTCTATAGGGAAGGCTCCCCTTGACAGTCTGTGAAGGACTCTCACCATAGGTTTTAGGTAATTTTATCGCAAAACAATGTTGTTTTCGGACAGAAGTTCGTTTGAGGACACATTCGTTTTCTATGTGTAAATTGATACAAGAAAGCGCATCATCTGAGCGTAGTATTTTGGCAAATTAACTAGAAATGCTCAATCCATTTTGAAGTTGAAGCCACTGAACTTCAGCAGTGCATTCCTTGCATTCTGTACTATATTATTAAAGATATAAAGATGGATATTTGCTAACACAAGACAGACTTTGTAGCTTTTATGATAGAAATATTTGGTAATTACGAGCATTTCATAATGTGTAGGTGCTTCTTTGGACAATTGTGAAGGTTAAGTGATTAGTTGTGCAAATGATTTTCTCCACTCTCACTTTCTCCATTGCCTAACAACAGTTGTAGGCAGAAATGTTAGTCACACCCCCTGGTATCCGCAATTTGCTGGAAAAGAAAAGCGCCCCAGAAGGCAGACACATTTGATTGAAAAATCCAGAGCATACTTAATTCTGTGATTTATTTGACACATTGTTATATGCTCTATGGGACTTGAATGGTGTTCCTTCTCTTTCCCCAAATTCCCCAAACAACATTGGTCTCCCTGCAGGTGCCTTAGTGCAGTGGCGGCTGAAGATCTTTAAAAGGGGTGAGGTGCAATGCTTGCACTGCATCGAGTTGCAGTGAGTACGTGAAGTGAAGAACATGGGATTAAATAGTGCATTTTAAAGCTAAATGCTCACATACATTTGCTACACAAGCATTAGCACAGCCACACCACCACAACTATTCATGTTCTGTGCATTCATTTAATTTTTGATTTGTTAATTAAGAACCCTGAACTGGCTATTACGTCGTCCACCATAAAAGGGATTATCCAACTTCTGCAGGACTGTTAGTGCAGGAAGGCCAGCAGTTGAAGTTGATGGTTTATACCATAAATCCTTAATTTCATGCATCATGAGGCAAATTCATATATTAATGTAATCACATGGCCTTGATAAAGAAAGATATGTTGTTATATGGATAAATATAAAATTGATACATCTGTGTTGGTTTTCTTTTGCTAAATTATGCTGGCTGTCGTCAAAGGTAGATTTTGCCCCATGCCACAATTATCTATTTGTAAATAGATAATTTGGGAATAGTTAGGCATTGAACAACTAGAATATTTCTGCTTTGCCAAGTAAATAATGTATCAAAATAAGCTTTTTCTAGCAAGAACTTTACTTAAACTATGTGCTGAAAAGTTTTTCATGAACTGAATGTAAAACCCAGTCATTAGCTCCCTAAGCAAAACTAATTATGTGAAGCCATGCTGCTCAAAATATAACACGTAAGAATTTACATCGGAGTGACTGTGCACCAAAATCAAACAGGATGAACCTGGAAACCATTATTTTCTATACAAAGTTATTACACATAGAATGTACAGCACATCGAGCTGCAGTGAGAGTGCCTATGACTTGGAATAAGTGTGCATCAAGTGTCCACGTGAGGTTCCCACATTAAGCTCAAAGGTAAAAGAAAATATAGAAAGAAAGACAGCGTCAAGTGAAGACCGTTCGAGGAGTGGGTTTCTCCAGCAATGGGGCCTCATGCACCACTGCAAGGTGCAGCAACATAATCAGAGTGTGTGCTTGAACAGAGGTCTCAACAAGGACGTCTTTATTATTTCAGCTCTGTCATTTGGCCTACTAGTATTCACATCTATCTTTGGGGGAGTACACCTCTTTTTCTTGTAAAAGAAAGGATATATTCACTAATGAACTGCGGGGCATATTAACAAGGAACAGGAAAATTAACGCTAAAGGTACTTAGTGTTAATTTTTTTAACGCCCGCTAAACCTGGATAATATCGCCTGGTTATCGCGATATTAACAACGCTAACCGCCCAGGCAATAAAAAATCCAGCGATAGCGGTATTTTGGGAGGTTATCAATGGTAATGCAGCGATAAAACTACAAGGATAGGAATATCCTTGTTGATAGCCCATGGTGGACTTAGCCATGTAATCCACCTCCCATTGGATTACATGGCTAAATTTGAAAATTAGCAGACGTAAAAAAGCAGCATTAACAGTGGTTAGGGCTGCTTTTTTTGTCTCTAACAGGGTTAGGGTGAAGCTTGATAATAGGAGAAATGTCGCGATTTTGCATGTTAGTACCCTGTTGTTGATAGGACGATATTTTTATCTCCGCTTTTTTGGCTTTTAAAGCCAAAAAGCGGAGATAAAGCCCTTGTTAATATGCCCCGGCATCCTTAATAGACAAGTCAACCATTTACAGACATGACACGAGAACATTGGGGAGTCTGTGAAAAATACAGATAGGTGGCCACCCTATTGCCAAGTGGAAGCACATTGGAAATTGCAACTTGTGACGTACATGGTGGATACAGGAGGGTGTTTAAGATAAAGATATGTTCGAAACATACAACACTTTCAGTTGAGATGGGAGACTCCTGATTATTTAACCCCAAACATATCTTGATTTTACCTTTCTCCCTCATAAAACGTTCTACTCTTTAATGCCAGGTAATTTGAACATTGCATTGCACATGTTTTTCTTATGTTAAGCGCTAATACAATACAATATTTTCTCTTTGTAAATGATATAATTCCTTGCCGTTCAATGTCAGAGCCCTCAAGTTTCCCATTACCTTGGGTGAGTAGCTCATCCAGTCCAGGGTTATTTTTTGCTTTCTGGGAATAGTGAGATGTGGCCTTTCCAAGGCCACATCTTCAACCTCGTCTTTTCAACGTCACCAACAATGCAATGCAAGCCGCCCACATCCCTGGACTGGAACTGACCACTTTGCCTCCTTATCTCCCTGCTCAGTGTCCTACCAACAAACCACCTTCAACACAAATGACAGGACCAACCCTTCAACTATTTCATAGACTTCTCAATACACAGTCCAATGCTTGAACTTATCTCTCACCATATCAACGTCACTTTCGACTCAATAACCATTCTGAAAAACGTAATCACTTTTTTGGAACTCTATGTGAGCATCTTGGTCCCAATTAAACCATGCAAGTGCAATTCAAAGGCCTTCAGCATCCTGGTACTCTAAAAACCTCCCATATAATAAATGATCCATTCACAAACAGAAAATAAATTGGAAGAAAAACAGAGCTCATGATGACTTCTTGATGATTAAGTCACTCCACCAAAATGCTATCACATTCGCCAAACAAAAGTATTGGCTTATGTGGGCACTGGCTACCACTAAATTATTACACCCCAAAAAACACATCAATAACACGCCCACAGGCGGATAAATCAGGAGCAGTGTTGAACCTCAATTTCATGTGGGAATGTGTCCCAAGATAGGGTGTATATCAGAAAATTAAAATGCAGTTAATTAAGGACAGTCTCAATAAGTGAGTTCTAGGGTGGAATTGGAATCTCTTAGAAAGATATATTACACAAATTCAAAAGGTATAATAAAGAAATGTGCAATACATAAAACACCATTGCCATGAAGGCTCTCAGTAATAGAGAAATACAGTATAATAAGCAAAATTAAAAATGAGCAGCGAAATCAGAAAAAATTCGGATAGAATCTCTAGTAGCATGGGAAAGTCTTCTGATACACTCCCAAATTTGCAGGTTTATATAGGAAATCTTATCATTGAACTTGATCAAAACTGCATATTGATTATGGTGTGACCAAAAGAAAACATTTGAGTACCTAGTACTAAAGAGTGTTATAAAGCCTTGACACTTAATCACTATCCCACTACATGAATATGTATTAATTCCTGTTAGACTTGGCATCTTTGGCGTAGTTTCCCCTGACTGTTTGCCTCTACCTCCTGCATTTTTTATGCTGTTCTGGATTTTGTTTTTGCTGGCTTAGATGCTTTGGGTACTTTGCCACTGCTGATCAGTGTAAAGTGCAAGTGCTCCCTGTGTAAATTGTTGTTACAATTGGTCCTCCCTGATTGGCATATTTGATTTACTGGTAAGTCCCTAGTAAAGTGCACTGAGCATGCCAGGGCCTGTAAATCAAATGCTACTAGTGGGCCTGCAGCACTGATTGTGCCACCCACAGAGTAGCTCTGAAAGGGTAAATCAGTCCTGCCACTGCAGTGCCTGTGTGCAGTTGTTAAGTGCCATGTCGACTTGGTAAGTGCACCCATTTGTTATGCCCTAACCTTCCCTTTTATTACATGTAAGGCACCCCTATGGTAGGTCCAAGGTACCCCCACCCTCTCCCCGGGCAGGGTGCAGTGTATGTGAAAGGTAGGATATGTACTGGTGTGTGTGACTTGTCCTGATAGTGAAATACTGCCAATTTTGTTTTGCACTATTGAAAGGCTATCTTGCCCCATAGGACAGAATGTGACTTTATTTATAACATCTTATAAATATAACTTCCCATGGGAACAAGATAGAGAAATACAGTTTAAGCCTTCTGAACACAGAATTTAATAACACACATTTAGTAAGTATGGTTTTTAAATTGCATGTTTGAAAATGCCACTTTTAGAAAGTAGGCTTTTTTTTGTTTAACCATTCTGTGTGCCTGGCCTTTCCTGGATGACTTAGACCTGAGCTGAATGGGGCTTGGCTGAATTTAGAGTGGTGGCAGGAGATTTTCTTGCACCTCAATAGGGCCTGTCTCCATTGCCCAATGCTATCTCCACCCCCGTTGTCATACTGCACCAGTGAGGACAGAACTGGTTTGGACTGTGCTCAGAGACCCTTGCACAAAGAGAACAAAGACATTTTGGGGTATACGTATTAGACCTAAAACCCCTGAATTTTACACTACTTCTGGAATCAAGAAGAACCTTTGCCAAGGAGAAGAGCTGGAGAATCTGAGGAGAAGTGCTGCCCCTTTACTGTTCGTCTGAGGTTCGCCTCCAGTAGTTGTTTCTGCCAAGGAAAGGAGAAGAATGTTGCTGTGTCCTCTGCTTGAAGAAGATCTCTAAGGGCTTGAGTAGAACTTGCCTCCTGTGTTGAAGTCTCGGGGACACAAAGACTTAACATCCAGTTCGGCTGAACTTCCTTGCTAGGAATTCTGACCTGCCAGGAGGTGCCTGTGACTGTCTTGGGCCTCTGGAGATGTTTCTGCTGTTGGGAGCTTGAAAAGCAATACAACTACAAGAAATTTGACTCATCGCTTTTCTTGCGGCTGTTTTCCTGACGGAGCACCGCTGTGCGAGAAGAATTTCCAGGCATTGCCATGCCGCTGCTGAAACCGATGCATCGCCTTTCACCGCTGCAAAAACCGACGCATCAAGGGATCACGGCTGACGAAACCGACGCAGCGCCGCTCAACGCTGCTGAATCAATCACCGACGCATCCCGGATTTCCACGCATCGTATCTGTGTGGTAAGTTTTCCCAAACAGTAGGCACACTGCCCTGACTCCCCCAGCACTGAAAAAGCCACACAAAACCCAGGCTGAGGTGTAGGAAGTTGTTTCTAAGGAACAAATGGACTGCAACAGCAAACTCGAAAACCATGGGGGAAAGAAGAGAAGCACACTCCTTGGAAACCAACAAGCACAAAGAACCCAAACAAAAGGCATAGGTGCCAGTCTGGAGTAAAAAAGCAAACTCCTTCTCATGAGCCACAAAGTAAGGAGGAGGAGTAGGAAAGACCACCTCCAAGGCTCCAAGCCTAAGTAGGGTGGGCTAAAGCCATAGCAAGAAGGCAGATGCAAACCAAGCAATGAAGGGAGAAGCTAACCCCAAGCAGAACAACCAGGTCAAACCAAAGGACTTTCTGCACGCACAAAGCCCAACAGAGAGTTATTGGCGCCACCAGTAGTAAGACAATAACACCTCTGCGCCAAGCCAGGACACAAGCATTCAACTCATGGTACAGGCCATGTTATAACATAATGCACAGGGAAAAGCTTAATGCCAAACATTACCTAGAGTAAAGAATGTATAGGTGGTCGGCAGTTCCACACATAGAAGGAGCCTTTAAGACACTTGGGCGCGTGTATAAGCGAGGAGACTTGGTTTGTTTAGCAAAGGTGTCTTTTTTTTCATTTATTGCATGTAGAAATATAAAATAAGGTGGAAAAGGCTTCTCCAGGAGCTGCTCATTGGTTAACCTTCTTGTGTTTCCTTCTTACGTCTTCGGAGAGTTATGGGGACCTGGAATCTAGGAGAAAGAAAAATAGCAGTAAGTATTTACATGGGGTGAGACTGTTATTTAACAGTGTGGAGTAGATTTGGGACACTGCATGACTCGTCTAACAGGGTTTTCTCCTCTATTTCCCCAAGGAGTGAGCCATGCTTTCCTAGGATTGAACCCCATCTGATGATACCTAAATAATTGGCTTCCTGTAAACTTGTATTCCGCCTGTAGGTCTGAAAAGAAAATCACCGCCCCCTCCTTCCAAGCATCTCCGAGCTTGGAAATACCCAGCAGGTCCCATTTTCTGTAGCCCTCCACTTCTGGCAGACCACTTAGGAGTTTCGAGTCCCATAGAGGGGTCTCCAGCGTCAACCTGCCCCGCCACCCCAGTTTCGGGGTCGCTCTCTTCCAGAACCTTCACTACGACCTCCGTCGGGCAGGTTAGGGCAGCGGGGCATCACTGTACCCCCATATAATCTTTGCAGATAGCACACCAGGGACATTGCTGCTCTGTCCGCCCTCTGGGAAGGTTCCTGCTGCATCAAGAAGGCCCAGTCATTTACAACCACCAGCTGTGAGGCCCAGTAATGAATCCGGAGATTTGGAAGGGAGTTAACCCCCTCTGCTGAATGTTTAGTCAGGAGGGACAAGGCAATCTTAGACACCCCCCCCTCCTATAACATTACCCTTTTGATCTCGTCCACAGTTTGAAAGAATATATCAAGGACTAGGAAGGGGGTATTTTGCAAAACATACAGGAATTTAGGCAAATAATTAATCTTATAGAGGGCCGTGCGACCCACCAAGGAGAGCATGAGTTTCCTCCCTCTTTCCACATCACCTTGATATGCCTCGAGCACCTGGAATGTGTCTTAATCAGGCATTCCAAAAACACTGAGGTATCTAAAGGCCTGAGGCTCCCACCTGAAGGGGAGCCCGGGTTGTCATCCAGGCCTCCCTTCCTTATGGGGAATGCCGCCGATTTGTGCCAGTTAATACTCATCCCTGCATAGGTTCCAAAGATTTCCAGGATGTGTAGGAGTCTCATGAGAGAGTGATGAGGGTCCACCAAATATAAGTGGACGCCATCTGCATATAGTGAGATGACATTCTTCCAATCCAGTCCCAGCAGAGGCCACCTAGCAGCGTGTCCCTAATGAACCAGTCCACCAGTGGCTCCAGTGCCACCGCAAAGAATAGGGGTGACAGCAGACACCCGTGCCTGGGGCCTCTGGATAACCCAAATGTCCCCAAGAGTACCCCTAGGACTCTAGCCACTGGGTTTCTGTATAACAACCCAATCCAGGATGGTAAACATGGACCAAAGTCCATCTTGCCGAGCACCGTCATCATAAATGGCCATTGCAGGAAATCAAAAGCCTTTTCAGCATCTAAAACAGAGAGGATTCCCGCTCACCCAGCCCAATACTTCGACTCGGCAACACAACAATTGCCTCCGGTTGTATCTTGTGGTACTGTAGGGCATAAAACCAGATTGATCAGGTGCCACTAAGGAGTCCACTTACTGTATCAGGCAATTCACCAGAATTTTTGCCAGGACCTTTGTTTTCATGTATATCAGTAAGATTGGCTGATAGGAGGCATACTGGTCTGGTGGCTTTGCTTCTTTGTGTAACAGAATAATCGTTGCCTCGCTGAGATCTGGTGGCAATCCAACAGAGGTGAACATTTTAAGCAACAGCCCCACAAGTTTGGACTACACACACATAAACAATTAAGCAGGGAATCCATTGGGGCTGTGTAGTTAGGATATAGCCTCAGCCACCTCCACCTTAGTAATCTCCTTCTCCAGCAGATCCCGCTGGTCTATTTCAAGTCAGGAGATTTCTGACAAAGTTATCCAGGCCCCCCTGTCCAGCCGCTATGCAGTCTTTATAGAGGTCCTCTATGTAGGTAAAGAACACCTTTAGAATTTCTAGAGGGTCTCTCTTACACCTGGCTTCCTCGTTTTAACCACCTCTGTCCCTCTTCTTTTTTGGCCCACCAGGCCAATAGCTTGCCTGCTTTGTTACCAATCTCATACAATCTACCCTGGGTTGTTAAAAACTGGGCTCTCGCTTCTTTGTGTACCAAGCTGTATACTCCTGCCTCATCCCTTCTATTCTATGGGCCACTTCTCTCTCTCTCTCTCTCTCTCTCTCTCTCTCGGGGAGGCAACATTGTCTATCTCCCACCAAAGTAGCTTGTCTTCAAGCTCCCTTCATTCTGCATCTCTTGCCAGCCAAGTGTGTGATGACCTTTCCTCTAAGTGTAGCTTTGTACGCTTCCCAGAAGTCGACCTCAGACTGGACAGACCCACTATTTTCCACATAAAACCAGCCAGTGGCAATAACTATCATTTGCTTAGTATCTCTGACTGTCAATACCTATTTATCAAGCTGCCACGTCACCCTCTGCCCCAATAAATCCATCCGAACCACTGTGGTTAGAGGTGAGTGGTATGATATCCCTCGCGGGAGAAAGTCAGTGTGGGCAAACCTGCCCGTATGGTGTTTAGGCATCAGGAAATAGGCAAATATGAACAAAGTGCACAGGCAATTGGCTGCATAGGAGTACTGGCTTTGTCCCGGGTGGGTTTCTCACCAACCCTCTGCCAGCCCCATGGCCTCTAGAAAGGCGAACAGTCATGTATCTGCCCTTTGCCTCTCTCCTGACCTCGTCACCCTATCAAGGTCCCCCTGCAGGTTTCCCAGGACCCCATGCGCTCCGGATGGAAATACCAGAAGCCCACCACCAGGTCTTCACCATAACATTGCCCCTGTATTGCAGTCTGCATCCAGTCTCACTGAACCAGGTATTGGCGACTTCGAAAGGTAGGGATCTATGGGCCAGGATTCCCACTCCCCTAGAACCCGCAGAAAACCCTGCACGTGCCAACTGCACATACCCACGCCGCCCAGGAATTTACAACTGCAAGGAGGAGAGTCTCCTACAGCAGAACTATGTTGGGGTCATGTCGAAGCAGGTACCTCCTCACTATTCCCCTTTGGAGCTTATTACCAAGGCCGTTGATGTTCCAGGAGAAGATTTTCAGGGTCTGGCCCTAGTCAAGCCCCAGTGTGTTGTACTCTCCATCTGGGCCATGTCACACTTTGTTGGTCTTCAGTCCCCCATCCAGATCCTGTGCCATAACCCACATGTGGAAACAGCATTTATAAAGCTGTTAAAACAATGTGATGCTATTAGAACGCGGTTGTTATAACGACCACATTGTTACTACGCAATACCTTTACATCATTACAACTTGCTGTAGGGTGTGCAAAGGTAATGGATATAAAATCCAACACCTTCCCTGCTGTTGTACATACTGGAGTAGGAATAGTAAATAATACTATTCCTTAGTCCAGCGCGCCACCTACAGCAAGTCGCTGTAATGACTTGCGATGTAAAGGTATGGCGTACTAACAATGCGGTCGTTGTAACAACCTTGTTGTATTAATATGCAATGTTTTAGCATGCGTTGTAACATGCTATATCCCCCACATGCCTTCAACCACCCCTCCCTCCAACCAACTCCCTCTGCCCAACCACCTTGTGCTCAGGTGTAGAACTACCCACCTGACTAATGCTGGAGATGTCGGTAGCCCCAACATCATAACTTCAACTAAGTAGAAAACTCATCTCTGATTAAGGGCAGTAGCCGGTTTCTGTCATGGGGAGGAGGGTGGGACGGTGCAGTCCTGAGTATCATTGTTCTACTTCCATAGGCACTCGGGATGCCATGGTATTTTCAGTGAGCCACTGGAACCAGCCCCATGGGGGCCCGCACCATCATCCAGGCATATCAGCCGTCATGCAAATCACCACCGGGATGTCTCCTCCCACTCCGGTCCATAGAGAGTGTTTTGAGTCTGCCTCCGAGCCATCAGAAGTCTGCACCAAATCCGCCCATTGATTACTGGTGGGTAGAGAACAATTTCCCTGTAGCTCTACGACCACCTTTGTCTCTTCAGTTTTAACCTGATCCTTTGTTGGGGCTGCGTTCGATTGTCATCACAGCCTGCCTTTCGGTCTAGGTTTCTGCCAGTCTCCCCATTCTGGCATTTGGCCAGGGGTGTACAACCCTTGCCCTCCAACCATGCCTCGGTCGTTGTGTGGAGGAAATTTGAATAATCCTGTTCCACCATTCAGAGTCTGGCTGGGAATAGGAGTGCATATTTTAAGTTTAGCTTCTGCAATTGCTGTTTGACAGTCGGAAACTTTTCCCTCTGGCGACAGCTTGAGTAAAGTCAGGATAAATATTCACTGACTCTATTTGCCAGAGGCCATGTGAGCTGGCACATTGCAGACTATCATCCCTGTCTTGGAAGTTAAGGAGTCTTCCTTTCACTGCTCTGGGTGGTGCCCCCGTCTTCAGCGGACAACCTTACCATCAATCAGCCCTCTCCACTATGTACAACTTGGACGCCTTGCCTTCCATGACCACCTTCAGTAACCAGTCCTCCAAGAATTGTTAAGTTTATTATCATTATTATGCAATTTGTAACGAGCACAGATACTACAAAGGGTTTCCCGACACAGTGAGCGTACATGTTTGATGCAGCCAGTAGGCTAAAATAACAATGTTTCAGAACCTTGCGTAAGGTCAGGAGTGAATTACAATTCCTTAAAGCTGAGGGAAGAGAGTTCCACAGTTTAGGGCCAAGATATGCAAATGAAGGGCCTTTCAGGAGGGTTAAACGAAACATTTGTACAAGAACAGGGTATGATTTGAATATCTTAGGGTGCGAGTCGGCTGGTAAGGAACCACCAGTTCCTGAATGTAACGAGGTCTTAAGCCCTGTGCCGCTTTAAACATGAAGCACAGTGCTTTAAACTCAATGCGCCTAATGTGCTCAGTAAATGAAAAATCAGCCTAGCAGCAGTGTATTGCACAACCTGAAGGTGCTGAACCTAGGTGCAGCACTTTACCATACTCCAGTCTAGATAAGATTAAATCCTGAATGACCGTTCAATCTTTTTCAGCCATTTGAGAAATGCAAAACAAGTAGCAGTGACTCTAGCCACTTGTGGTTTCATCAAGAGTTTATTATTCATGAGCACATCCAGGTATTTCACCAGAGGAGACGGGGTGGGCAGGGTCCCAAGGGACTCTGCCCAGTTCCTGGAACACCACGAAGAGGTGTTCTTACCCGCAATCATGACATTGTCTTGTCCCCACTAAGCTTGGAGGAGTTCTTATTCATCCATTTCAAAATTTTACTGAAGCCCAAGTTCAAAAACAAATAGTCATGATTCTGTGCTGATGATAAAGAGAAAATAATTTGAGTATCATAGGCATATGTAAATGTAAATGTACATGTATTTATATAGCGCAAATCTCCGACCCGGTATCTAAGCGCTTGCTTAGGGAACCCGTCCTGGTATTCCCCTGTGAGATAACCCCAGCAGGGCATCCACAAGGTGAAAGCCAGGCATCCCACCGCAAGGGGCCGTTGTGGAGATTAAGCAAGCTATTGCCCAGAGTCGCAGAGTGTGAACCCATGAATTCAGTAGGCACCGGAGTGAGAATTGTCGAGTCCGTGGACATTTTCGGACTCAAGACCCGCCGAGCCAGGAATTGAACCCTGGTCCCGGGCTGACCTCTGCTTCCAGGTCTGCCTCCTCTAACCAGTGAGCCTCACTTCTCCACCCATGAAAAAGTGTAAGTGCGCAACTCTTAGCTTAGTCTGCCAATTGGTTTGTGGCTTGGAGCACACATTGGCTGAAAAGACCTGAAACAAATGGTCTTTTAAAAAGGATGCAACCCATCCCAGTGCAGTATCATCCAGACCCAATGCCTCCAGTCTAGCTAACAGAATTCAATGGGACACCATAATAAAAGTTCATGGGCCCCCAACTCATTCAAGGACACCAACCAAGCTCACGATGTTGCATCTGGAGTGTCCCTCTGCATCCTCCACCCTCTCCTGCAGTCTCATTACTGTTTGTTGCAGAGACTGTTACTACTTCTTGTGTTCTGCAGCAGTGGGCTGCAGATAGGCCACAGCTGATTTGGCCTCGCCCCCTCTGATCCCCAATTTTCTGTGATCCGCCCAAAGGAACCCCAGATCCACTGCCACTGAATCTATTTTACTTTCTCGCCTCCTTGGTTTGCCCAAATGCAACCAGTATTTCTGCTGTGTACACCTCCAGTCCTGCAACTGGGGTAGGCTGGTCAGTATTTTGCGTAGTGCCCTGGCCCTGCTGCGTCTCAGTCAGTGACAGCCATGTCAGTTTAGAGGGCACCATATTGTCAGAGGACATTCAAACAGGCGCCTTCGGTGTCCTCCATCCTTCGTTCCAGAGCACAGATGCTGCCACTCTCAAGGTCTGCTGACGCCCCCCACTGGGCCCAGTCTCCCATTACCCCGGCTCACCACTTCCAGCAAGCCAAATCCTCAGACCTCCTGAAGAGAGAACTCGGGTGTTAGAAGTTGGATTTTTGGCAGCCTAGTGCATGCGCCAAAGCCAGGCAGAAACCACCACTCTAGTCAGGATAAGGGAGTTAAACTCCTAAAATAACTCCTGCTCACCCCCTTGGTAGCTTGGCACGAGCAGTCAGGCTTATCTTAGTGGCAGTGTGTAAAGCATTTGCACATAACCAACGGTAATACAGTGTAAGCACTACAACAGGACACCACAACAGTTTAGAAAAATATGCAATATTTTTATATACTTAAGACAAGACCAAAAACAATAAAAATCCACAATACAGTACTTAAAAAATATTGCAAGGCTACCTGGATATCAAAATACACTTTGAAAACAGTTCCTTGAGGTCAATAGCACCTTCCCTAGCTATCACGGGGTCATGGGCAAACAAATCCAAACAGTTCTGGCTGACTGCGGCGTCGCGAGCCAGCTACGGTGTCGGGAAGACCTGCAAACAGTACCTTTTAGAAATGCAGGGTGTTGATGACCTCTGGTTGGGCTTCCGAAAACACGGCGTCCACAGACATCGGTTCTGTAGGTTGGTGCAGGAGTCGTCGGGGCCCTCGAAGTCAAACGTGTTGCAGGTCGATCTCTTGTCTGATGGAGTCAGGAGCGCTGGCTTCGGCGGCGTCGTATGCTGCGGTGCGAAGTGCAGCGGTGCGGCCTGCGGTGCCCTCAGGTCACGATGTGAGCAGGGGCTCGGTGGCGGTGTCAGATGGCATCATCGGTGAGACCAGGGTCATGGTGCAAGATGAAGGCGGTGCTCAGAGCGGAACTAATAATCATTTACCTTTTATTTGAAAAGAGAAAGTTCCTAGGTAAGTCAATTATCCACCTTTGACACACAGCTTGCCAAAACAATGTACCTGCAGGAGGGGGTTTCAAATAATTCTATAAACTGAATATAGGCTCGGAATTCCTCTAGTCTATAGGGAAGGCTCCCCTTGACAGTCTGTGAAGGACTCTCACCATAGGTTTTAGGTAATTTTATCGCAAAACAATGTTGTTTTCGGACAGAAGTTCGTTTGAGGACACATTCGTTTTCTATGTGTAAATTGATACAAGAAAGCGCATCATCTGAGCGTAGTATTTTGGCAAATTAACTAGAAATGCTCAATCCATTTTGAAGTTGAAGCCACTGAACTTCAGCAGTGCATTCCTTGCATTCTGTACTATATTATTAAAGATATAAAGATGGATATTTGCTAACACAAGACAGACTTTGTAGCTTTTATGATAGAAATATTTGGTAATTACGAGCATTTCATAATGTGTAGGTGCTTCTTTGGACAATTGTGAAGGTTAAGTGATTAGTTGTGCAAATGATTTTCTCCACTCTCACTTTCTCCATTGCCTAACAACAGTTGTAGGCAGAAATGTTAGTCACACCCCCTGGTATCCGCAATTTGCTGGAAAAGAAAAGCGCCCCAGAAGGCAGACACATTTGATTGAAAAATCCAGAGCATACTTAATTCTGTGATTTATTTGACACATTGTTATATGCTCTATGGGACTTGAATGGTGTTCCTTCTCTTTCCCCAAATTCCCCAAACAACATTGGTCTCCCTGCAGGTGCCTTAGTGCAGTGGCGGCTGAAGATCTTTAAAAGGGGTGAGGTGCAATGCTTGCACTGCATCGAGTTGCAGTGAGTACGTGAAGTGAAGAACATGGGATTAAATAGTGCATTTTAAAGCTAAATGCTCACATACATTTGCTACACAAGCATTAGCACAGCCACACCACCACAACTATTCATGTTCTGTGCATTCATTTAATTTTTGATTTGTTAATTAAGAACCCTGAACTGGCTATTACGTCGTCCACCATAAAAGGGATTATCCAACTTCTGCAGGACTGTTAGTGCAGGAAGGCCAGCAGTTGAAGTTGATGGTTTATACCATAAATCCTTAATTTCATGCATCATGAGGCAAATTCATATATTAATGTAATCACATGGCCTTGATAAAGAAAGATATGTTGTTATATGGATAAATATAAAATTGATACATCTGTGTTGGTTTTCTTTTGCTAAATTATGCTGGCTGTCGTCAAAGGTAGATTTTGCCCCATGCCACAATTATCTATTTGTAAATAGATAATTTGGGAATAGTTAGGCATTGAACAACTAGAATATTTCTGCTTTGCCAAGTAAATAATGTATCAAAATAAGCTTTTTCTAGCAAGAACTTTACTTAAACTATGTGCTGAAAAGTTTTTCATGAACTGAATGTAAAACCCAGTCATTAGCTCCCTAAGCAAAACTAATTATGTGAAGCCATGCTGCTCAAAATATAACACGTAAGAATTTACATCGGAGTGACTGTGCACCAAAATCAAACAGGATGAACCTGGAAACCATTATTTTCTATACAAAGTTATTACACATAGAATGTACAGCACATCGAGCTGCAGTGAGAGTGCCTATGACTTGGAATAAGTGTGCATCAAGTGTCCACGTGAGGTTCCCACATTAAGCTCAAAGGTAAAAGAAAATATAGAAAGAAAGACAGCGTCAAGTGAAGACCGTTCGAGGAGTGGGTTTCTCCAGCAATGGGGCCTCATGCACCACTGCAAGGTGCAGCAACATAATCAGAGTGTGTGCTTGAACAGAGGTCTCAACAAGGACGTCTTTATTATTTCAGCTCTGTCATTTGGCCTACTAGTATTCACATCTATCTTTGGGGGAGTACACCTCTTTTTCTTGTAAAAGAAAGGATATATTCACTAATGAACTGCGGGGCATATTAACAAGGAACAGGAAAATTAACGCTAAAGGTACTTAGTGTTAATTTTTTTAACGCCCGCTAAACCTGGATAATATCGCCTGGTTATCGCGATATTAACAACGCTAACCGCCCAGGCAATAAAAAATCCAGCGATAGCGGTATTTTGGGAGGTTATCAATGGTAATGCAGCGATAAAACTACAAGGATAGGAATATCCTTGTTGATAGCCCATGGTGGACTTAGCCATGTAATCCACCTCCCATTGGATTACATGGCTAAATTTGAAAATTAGCAGACGTAAAAAAGCAGCATTAACAGTGGTTAGGGCTGCTTTTTTTGTCTCTAACAGGGTTAGGGTGAAGCTTGATAATAGGAGAAATGTCGCGATTTTGCATGTTAGTACCCTGTTGTTGATAGGACGATATTTTTATCTCCGCTTTTTTGGCTTTTAAAGCCAAAAAGCGGAGATAAAGCCCTTGTTAATATGCCCCGGCATCCTTAATAGACAAGTCAACCATTTACAGACATGACACGAGAACATTGGGGAGTCTGTGAAAAATACAGATAGGTGGCCACCCTATTGCCAAGTGGAAGCACATTGGAAATTGCAACTTGTGACGTACATGGTGGATACAGGAGGGTGTTTAAGATAAAGATATGTTCGAAACATACAACACTTTCAGTTGAGATGGGAGACTCCTGATTATTTAACCCCAAACATATCTTGATTTTACCTTTCTCCCTCATAAAACGTTCTACTCTTTAATGCCAGGTAATTTGAACATTGCATTGCACATGTTTTTCTTATGTTAAGCGCTAATACAATACAATATTTTCTCTTTGTAAATGATATAATTCCTTGCCGTTCAATGTCAGAGCCCTCAAGTTTCCCATTACCTTGGGTGAGTAGCTCATCCAGTCCAGGGTTATTTTTTGCTTTCTGGGAATAGTGAGATGTGGCCTTTCCAAGGCCACATCTTCAACCTCGTCTTTTCAACGTCACCAACAATGCAATGCAAGCCGCCCACATCCCTGGACTGGAACTGACCACTTTGCCTCCTTATCTCCCTGCTCAGTGTCCTACCAACAAACCACCTTCAACACAAATGACAGGACCAACCCTTCAACTATTTCATAGACTTCTCAATACACAGTCCAATGCTTGAACTTATCTCTCACCATATCAACGTCACTTTCGACTCAATAACCATTCTGAAAAACGTAATCACTTTTTTGGAACTCTATGTGAGCATCTTGGTCCCAATTAAACCATGCAAGTGCAATTCAAAGGCCTTCAGCATCCTGGTACTCTAAAAACCTCCCATATAATAAATGATCCATTCACAAACAGAAAATAAATTGGAAGAAAAACAGAGCTCATGATGACTTCTTGATGATTAAGTCACTCCACCAAAATGCTATCACATTCGCCAAACAAAAGTATTGGCTTATGTGGGCACTGGCTACCACTAAATTATTACACCCCAAAAAACACATCAATAACACGCCCACAGGCGGATAAATCAGGAGCAGTGTTGAACCTCAATTTCATGTGGGAATGTGTCCCAAGATAGGGTGTATATCAGAAAATTAAAATGCAGTTAATTAAGGACAGTCTCAATAAGTGAGTTCTAGGGTGGAATTGGAATCTCTTAGAAAGATATATTACACAAATTCAAAAGGTATAATAAAGAAATGTGCAATACATAAAACACCATTGCCATGAAGGCTCTCAGTAATAGAGAAATACAGTATAATAAGCAAAATTAAAAATGAGCAGCGAAATCAGAAAAAATTCGGATAGAATCTCTAGTAGCATGGGAAAGTCTTCTGATACACTCCCAAATTTGCAGGTTTATATAGGAAATCTTATCATTGAACTTGATCAAAACTGCATATTGATTATGGTGTGACCAAAAGAAAACATTTGAGTACCTAGTACTAAAGAGTGTTATAAAGCCTTGACACTTAATCACTATCCCACTACATGAATATGTATTAATTCCTGTTAGACTTGGCATCTTTGGCGTAGTTTCCCCTGACTGTTTGCCTCTACCTCCTGCATTTTTTATGCTGTTCTGGATTTTGTTTTTGCTGGCTTAGATGCTTTGGGTACTTTGCCACTGCTGATCAGTGTAAAGTGCAAGTGCTCCCTGTGTAAATTGTTGTTACAATTGGTCCTCCCTGATTGGCATATTTGATTTACTGGTAAGTCCCTAGTAAAGTGCACTGAGCATGCCAGGGCCTGTAAATCAAATGCTACTAGTGGGCCTGCAGCACTGATTGTGCCACCCACAGAGTAGCTCTGAAAGGGTAAATCAGTCCTGCCACTGCAGTGCCTGTGTGCAGTTGTTAAGTGCCATGTCGACTTGGTAAGTGCACCCATTTGTTATGCCCTAACCTTCCCTTTTATTACATGTAAGGCACCCCTATGGTAGGTCCAAGGTACCCCCACCCTCTCCCCGGGCAGGGTGCAGTGTATGTGAAAGGTAGGATATGTACTGGTGTGTGTGACTTGTCCTGATAGTGAAATACTGCCAATTTTGTTTTGCACTATTGAAAGGCTATCTTGCCCCATAGGACAGAATGTGACTTTATTTATAACATCTTATAAATATAACTTCCCATGGGAACAAGATAGAGAAATACAGTTTAAGCCTTCTGAACACAGAATTTAATAACACACATTTAGTAAGTATGGTTTTTAAATTGCATGTTTGAAAATGCCACTTTTAGAAAGTAGGCTTTTTTTTGTTTAACCATTCTGTGTGCCTGGCCTTTCCTGGATGACTTAGACCTGAGCTGAATGGGGCTTGGCTGAATTTAGAGTGGTGGCAGGAGATTTTCTTGCACCTCAATAGGGCCTGTCTCCATTGCCCAATGCTATCTCCACCCCCGTTGTCATACTGCACCAGTAAGGACAGAACTGGTTTGGACTGTGCTCAGAGACCCTTGCACAAAGAGAACAAAGACATTTTGGGGTATACGTATTAGACCTAAAACCCCTGAATTTTACACTACTTCTGGAATCAAGAAGAACCTTTGCCAAGGAGAAGAGCTGGAGAATCTGAGGAGAAGTGCTGCCCCTTTACTGTTCGTCTGAGGTTCGCCTCCAGTAGTTGTTTCTGCCAAGGAAAGGAGAAGAATGTTGCTGTGTCCTCTGCTTGAAGAAGATCTCTAAGGGCTTGAGTAGAACTTGCCTCCTGTGTTGAAGTCTCGGGGACACAAAGACTTAACATCCAGTTCGGCTGAACTTCCTTGCTAGGAATTCTGACCTGCCAGGAGGTGCCTGTGACTGTCTTGGGCCTCTGGAGATGTTTCTGCTGTTGGGAGCTTGAAAAGCAATACAACTACAAGAAATTTGACTCATCGCTTTTCTTGCGGCTGTTTTCCTGACGGAGCACCGCTGTGCGAGAAGAATTTCCAGGCATTGCCATGCCGCTGCTGAAACCGATGCATCGCCTTTCACCGCTGCAAAAACCGACGCATCAAGGGATCACGGCTGACGAAACCGACGCAGCGCCGCTCAACGCTGCTGAATCAATCACCGACGCATCCCGGATTTCCACGCATCGTATCTGTGTGGTAAGTTTTCCCAAACAGTAGGCACACTGCCCTGACTCCCCCAGCACTGAAAAAGCCACACAAAACCCAGGCTGAGGTGTAGGAAGTTGTTTCTAAGGAACAAATGGACTGCAACAGCAAACTCGAAAACCATGGGGAAAGAAGAGAAGCACACTCCTTGGAAACCAACAAGCACAAAGAACCCAAACAAAAGGCATAGGTGCCAGTCTGGAGTAAAAAAGCAAACTCCTTCTCATGAGCCACAAAGTAAGGAGGAGGAGTAGGAAAGACCACCTCCAAGGCTCCAAGCCTAAGTAGGGTGGGCTAAAGCCATAGCAAGAAGGCAGATGCAAACCAAGCAATGAAGGGAGAAGCTAACCCCAAGCAGAACAACCAGGTCAAACCAAAGGACTTTCTGCACGCACAAAGCCCAACAGAGAGTTATTGGCGCCACCAGTAGTAAGACAATAACACCTCTGCGCCAAGCCAGGACACAAGCATTCAACTCATGGTACAGGCCATGTTATAACATAATGCACAGGGAAAAGCTTAATGCCAAACATTACCTAGAGTAAAGAATGTATAGGTGGTCGGCAGTTCCACACATAGAAGGAGCCTTTAAGACACTTGGGCGCGTGTATAAGCGAGGAGACTTGGTTTGTTTAGCAAAGGTGTCTTTTTTTTCATTTATTGCATGTAGAAATATAAAATAAGGTGGAAAAGGCTTCTCCAGGAGCTGCTCATTGGTTAACCTTCTTGTGTTTCCTTCTTACGTCTTCGGAGAGTTATGGGGACCTGGAATCTAGGAGAAAGAAAAATAGCAGTAAGTATTTAGTTGGGGTGAGACTGTTATTTAACAGTGTGGAGTAGATTTGGGACACTGCATGACTCGTCTAACAGGGTTTTCTCCTCTATTTCCCCAAGGAGTGAGCCATGCTTTCCTAGGATTGAACCCCATCTGATGATACCTAAATAATTGGCTTCCTGTAAACTTGTATTCCGCCTGTAGGTCTGAAAAGAAAATCACCGCCCCCTCCTTCCAAGCATCTCCGAGCTTGGAAATACCCAGCAGGTCCCATTTTCTGTAGCCCTCCACTTCTGGCAGACCACTTAGGAGTTTCGAGTCCCATAGAGGGGTCTCCAGCGTCAACCTGCCCCGCCACCCCAGTTTCGGGGTCGCTCTCTTCCAGAACCTTCACTACGACCTCCGTCGGGCAGGTTAGGGCAGCGGGGCATCACTGTACCCCCATATAATCTTTGCAGATAGCACACCAGGGACATTGCTGCTCTGTCCGCCCTCTGGGAAGGTTCCTGCTGCATCAAGAAGGCCCAGTCATTTACAACCACCAGCTGTGAGGCCCAGTAATGAATCCGGAGATTTGGAAGGGAGTTAACCCCCTCTGCTGAATGTTTAGTCAGGAGGGACAAGGCAATCTTAGACACCCCCCCCTCCTATAACATTACCCTTTTGATCTCGTCCACAGTTTGAAAGAATATATCAAGGACTAGGAAGGGGGTATTTTGCAAAACATACAGGAATTTAGGCAAATAATTAATCTTATAGAGGGCCGTGCGACCCACCAAGGAGAGCATGAGTTTCCTCCCTCTTTCCACATCACCTTGATATGCCTCGAGCACCTGGAATGTGTCTTAATCAGGCATTCCAAAAACACTGAGGTATCTAAAGGCCTGAGGCTCCCACCTGAAGGGGAGCCCGGGTTGTCATCCAGGCCTCCCTTCCTTATGGGGAATGCCGCCGATTTGTGCCAGTTAATACTCATCCCTGCATAGGTTCCAAAGATTTCCAGGATGTGTAGGAGTCTCATGAGAGAGTGATGAGGGTCCACCAAATATAAGTGGACGCCATCTGCATATAGTGAGATGACATTCTTCCAATCCAGTCCCAGCAGAGGCCACCTAGCAGCGTGTCCCTAATGAACCAGTCCACCAGTGGCTCCAGTGCCACCGCAAAGAATAGGGGTGACAGCAGACACCCGTGCCTGGGGCCTCTGGATAACCCAAATGTCCCCAAGAGTACCCCTAGGACTCTAGCCACTGGGTTTCTGTATAACAACCCAATCCAGGATGGTAAACATGGACCAAAGTCCATCTTGCCGAGCACCGTCATCATAAATGGCCATTGCAGGAAATCAAAAGCCTTTTCAGCATCTAAAACAGAGAGGATTCCCGCTCACCCAGCCCAATACTTCGACTCGGCAACACAACAATTGCCTCCGGTTGTATCTTGTGGTACTGTAGGGCATAAAACCAGATTGATCAGGTGCCACTAAGGAGTCCACTTACTGTATCAGGCAATTCACCAGAATTTTTGCCAGGACCTTTGTTTTCATGTATATCAGTAAGATTGGCTGATAGGAGGCATACTGGTCTGGTGGCTTTGCTTCTTTGTGTAACAGAATAATCGTTGCCTCGCTGAGATCTGGTGGCAATCCAACAGAGGTGAACATTTTAAGCAACAGCCCCACAAGTTTGGACTACACACACATAAACAATTAAGCAGGGAATCCATTGGGGCTGTGTAGTTAGGATATAGCCTCAGCCACCTCCACCTTAGTAATCTCCTTCTCCAGCAGATCCCGCTGGTCTATTTCAAGTCAGGAGATTTCTGACAAAGTTATCCAGGCCCCCCTGTCCAGCCGCTATGCAGTCTTTATAGAGGTCCTCTATGTAGGTAAAGAACACCTTTAGAATTTCTAGAGGGTCTCTCTTACACCTGGCTTCCTCGTTTTAACCACCTCTGTCCCTCTTCTTTTTTGGCCCACCAGGCCAATAGCTTGCCTGCTTTGTTACCAATCTCATACAATCTACCCTGGGTTGTTAAAAACTGGGCTCTCGCTTCTTTGTGTACCAAGCTGTATACTCCTGCCTCATCCCTTCTATTCTATGGGCCACTTCTCTCTCTCTCTCTCTCTCTCTCTCTCTCTCGGGGAGGCAACATTGTCTATCTCCCACCAAAGTAGCTTGTCTTCAAGCTCCCTTCATTCTGCATCTCTTGCCAGCCAAGTGTGTGATGACCTTTCCTCTAAGTGTAGCTTTGTACGCTTCCCAGAAGTCGACCTCAGACTGGACAGACCCACTATTTTCCACATAAAACCAGCCAGTGGCAATAACTATCATTTGCTTAGTATCTCTGACTGTCAATACCTATTTATCAAGCTGCCACGTCACCCTCTGCCCCAATAAATCCATCCGAACCACTGTGGTTAGAGGTGAGTGGTATGATATCCCTCGCGGGAGAAAGTCAGTGTGGGCAAACCTGCCCGTATGGTGTTTAGGCATCAGGAAATAGGCAAATATGAACAAAGTGCACAGGCAATTGGCTGCATAGGAGTACTGGCTTTGTCCCGGGTGGGTTTCTCACCAACCCTCTGCCAGCCCCATGGCCTCTAGAAAGGCGAACAGTCATGTATCTGCCCTTTGCCTCTCTCCTGACCTCGTCACCCTATCAAGGTCCCCCTGCAGGTTTCCCAGGACCCCATGCGCTCCGGATGGAAATACCAGAAGCCCACCACCAGGTCTTCACCATAACATTGCCCCTGTATTGCAGTCTGCATCCAGTCTCACTGAACCAGGTATTGGCGACTTCGAAAGGTAGGGATCTATGGGCCAGGATTCCCACTCCCCTAGAACCCGCAGAAAACCCTGCACGTGCCAACTGCACATACCCACGCCGCCCAGGAATTTACAACTGCAAGGAGGAGAGTCTCCTACAGCAGAACTATGTTGGGGTCATGTCGAAGCAGGTACCTCCTCACTATTCCCCTTTGGAGCTTATTACCAAGGCCGTTGATGTTCCAGGAGAAGATTTTCAGGGTCTGGCCCTAGTCAAGCCCCAGTGTGTTGTACTCTCCATCTGGGCCATGTCACACTTTGTTGGTCTTCAGTCCCCCATCCAGATCCTGTGCCATAACCCACATGTGGAAACAGCATTTATAAAGCTGTTAAAACAATGTGATGCTATTAGAACGCGGTTGTTATAACGACCACATTGTTACTACGCAATACCTTTACATCATTACAACTTGCTGTAGGGTGTGCAAAGGTAATGGATATAAAATCCAACACCTTCCCTGCTGTTGTACATACTGGAGTAGGAATAGTAAATAATACTATTCCTTAGTCCAGCGCGCCACCTACAGCAAGTCGCTGTAATGACTTGCGATGTAAAGGTATGGCGTACTAACAATGCGGTCGTTGTAACAACCTTGTTGTATTAATATGCAATGTTTTAGCATGCGTTGTAACATGCTATATCCCCCACATGCCTTCAACCACCCCTCCCTCCAACCAACTCCCTCTGCCCAACCACCTTGTGCTCAGGTGTAGAACTACCCACCTGACTAATGCTGGAGATGTCGGTAGCCCCAACATCATAACTTCAACTAAGTAGAAAACTCATCTCTGATTAAGGGCAGTAGCCGGTTTCTGTCATGGGGAGGAGGGTGGGACGGTGCAGTCCTGAGTATCATTGTTCTACTTCCATAGGCACTCGGGATGCCATGGTATTTTCAGTGAGCCACTGGAACCAGCCCCATGGGGGCCCGCACCATCATCCAGGCATATCAGCCGTCATGCAAATCACCACCGGGATGTCTCCTCCCACTCCGGTCCATAGAGAGTGTTTTGAGTCTGCCTCCGAGCCATCAGAAGTCTGCACCAAATCCGCCCATTGATTACTGGTGGGTAGAGAACAATTTCCCTGTAGCTCTACGACCACCTTTGTCTCTTCAGTTTTAACCTGATCCTTTGTTGGGGCTGCGTTCGATTGTCATCACAGCCTGCCTTTCGGTCTAGGTTTCTGCCAGTCTCCCCATTCTGGCATTTGGCCAGGGGTGTACAACCCTTGCCCTCCAACCATGCCTCGGTCGTTGTGTGGAGGAAATTTGAATAATCCTGTTCCACCATTCAGAGTCTGGCTGGGAATAGGAGTGCATATTTTAAGTTTAGCTTCTGCAATTGCTGTTTGACAGTCGGAAACTTTTCCCTCTGGCGACAGCTTGAGTAAAGTCAGGATAAATATTCACTGACTCTATTTGCCAGAGGCCATGTGAGCTGGCACATTGCAGACTATCATCCCTGTCTTGGAAGTTAAGGAGTCTTCCTTTCACTGCTCTGGGTGGTGCCCCCGTCTTCAGCGGACAACCTTACCATCAATCAGCCCTCTCCACTATGTACAACTTGGACGCCTTGCCTTCCATGACCACCTTCAGTAACCAGTCCTCCAAGAATTGTTAAGTTTATTATCATTATTATGCAATTTGTAACGAGCACAGATACTACAAAGGGTTTCCCGACACAGTGAGCGTACATGTTTGATGCAGCCAGTAGGCTAAAATAACAATGTTTCAGAACCTTGCGTAAGGTCAGGAGTGAATTACAATTCCTTAAAGCTGAGGGAAGAGAGTTCCACAGTTTAGGGCCAAGATATGCAAATGAAGGGCCTTTCAGGAGGGTTAAACGAAACATTTGTACAAGAACAGGGTATGATTTGAATATCTTAGGGTGCGAGTCGGCTGGTAAGGAACCACCAGTTCCTGAATGTAACGAGGTCTTAAGCCCTGTGCCGCTTTAAACATGAAGCACAGTGCTTTAAACTCAATGCGCCTAATGTGCTCAGTAAATGAAAAATCAGCCTAGCAGCAGTGTATTGCACAACCTGAAGGTGCTGAACCTAGGTGCAGCACTTTACCATACTCCAGTCTAGATAAGATTAAATCCTGAATGACCGTTCAATCTTTTTCAGCCATTTGAGAAATGCAAAACAAGTAGCAGTGACTCTAGCCACTTGTGGTTTCATCAAGAGTTTATTATTCATGAGCACATCCAGGTATTTCACCAGAGGAGACGGGGTGGGCAGGGTCCCAAGGGACTCTGCCCAGTTCCTGGAACACCACGAAGAGGTGTTCTTACCCGCAATCATGACATTGTCTTGTCCCCACTAAGCTTGGAGGAGTTCTTATTCATCCATTTCAAAATTTTACTGAAGCCCAAGTTCAAAAACAAATAGTCATGATTCTGTGCTGATGATAAAGAGAAAATAATTTGAGTATCATAGGCATATGTAAATGTAAATGTACATGTATTTATATAGCGCAAATCTCCGACCCGGTATCTAAGCGCTTGCTTAGGGAACCCGTCCTGGTATTCCCCTGTGAGATAACCCCAGCAGGGCATCCACAAGGTGAAAGCCAGGCATCCCACCGCAAGGGGCCGTTGTGGAGATTAAGCAAGCTATTGCCCAGAGTCGCAGAGTGTGAACCCATGAATTCAGTAGGCACCGGAGTGAGAATTGTCGAGTCCGTGGACATTTTCGGACTCAAGACCCGCCGAGCCAGGAATTGAACCCTGGTCCCGGGCTGACCTCTGCTTCCAGGTCTGCCTCCTCTAACCAGTGAGCCTCACTTCTCCACCCATGAAAAAGTGTAAGTGCGCAACTCTTAGCTTAGTCTGCCAATTGGTTTGTGGCTTGGAGCACACATTGGCTGAAAAGACCTGAAACAAATGGTCTTTTAAAAAGGATGCAACCCATCCCAGTGCAGTATCATCCAGACCCAATGCCTCCAGTCTAGCTAACAGAATTCAATGGGACACCATAATAAAAGTTCATGGGCCCCCAACTCATTCAAGGACACCAACCAAGCTCACGATGTTGCATCTGGAGTGTCCCTCTGCATCCTCCACCCTCTCCTGCAGTCTCATTACTGTTTGTTGCAGAGACTGTTACTACTTCTTGTGTTCTGCAGCAGTGGGCTGCAGATAGGCCACAGCTGATTTGGCCTCGCCCCCTCTGATCCCCAATTTTCTGTGATCCGCCCAAAGGAACCCCAGATCCACTGCCACTGAATCTATTTTACTTTCTCGCCTCCTTGGTTTGCCCAAATGCAACCAGTATTTCTGCTGTGTACACCTCCAGTCCTGCAACTGGGGTAGGCTGGTCAGTATTTTGCGTAGTGCCCTGGCCCTGCTGCGTCTCAGTCAGTGACAGCCATGTCAGTTTAGAGGGCACCATATTGTCAGAGGACATTCAAACAGGCGCCTTCGGTGTCCTCCATCCTTCGTTCCAGAGCACAGATGCTGCCACTCTCAAGGTCTGCTGACGCCCCCCACTGGGCCCAGTCTCCCATTACCCCGGCTCACCACTTCCAGCAAGCCAAATCCTCAGACCTCCTGAAGAGAGAACTCGGGTGTTAGAAGTTGGATTTTTGGCAGCCTAGTGCATGCGCCAAAGCCAGGCAGAAACCACCACTCTAGTCAGGATAAGGGAGTTAAACTCCTAAAATAACTCCTGCTCACCCCCTTGGTAGCTTGGCACGAGCAGTCAGGCTTATCTTAGTGGCAGTGTGTAAAGCATTTGCACATAACCAACGGTAATACAGTGTAAGCACTACAACAGGACACCACAACAGTTTAGAAAAATATGCAATATTTTTATATACTTAAGACAAGACCAAAAACAATAAAAATCCACAATACAGTACTTAAAAAATATTGCAAGGCTACCTGGATATCAAAATACACTTTGAAAACAGTTCCTTGAGGTCAATAGCACCTTCCCTAGCTATCACGGGGTCATGAGCAAACAAATCCAAACAGTTCTGGCTGACTGCGGCGTCGCGAGCCAGCTACGGTGTCGGGAAGACCTGCAAACAGTACCTTTTAGAAATGCAGGGTGTTGATGACCTCTGGTTGGGCTTCCGAAAACACGGCGTCCACAGACATCGGTTCTGTAGGTTGGTGCAGGAGTCGTCGGGGCCCTCGAAGTCAAACGTGTTGCAGGTCGATCTCTTGTCTGATGGAGTCAGGAGCGCTGGCTTCGGCGGCGTCGTATGCTGCGGTGCGAAGTGCAGCGGTGCGGCCTGCGGTGCCCTCAGGTCACGATGTGAGCAGGGGCTCGGTGGCGGTGTCAGATGGCATCATCGGTGAGACCAGGGTCATGGTGCAAGATGAAGGCGGTGCTCGTCACGGTGCTGGCAGGTCACGGTGCAAGCAGTGTTGGCGGATAAACTGGAGTTGATGGCGCCGGCGTCAGTAGGCCAAGGCTGTGTTGCGGGATGAGGGCGGTGTGTCATGTAACTTTATGAGCTGTGCCCTCAAACCACGGTGCAAGCAGTGGCGTCAATTTTGGCATGGAGTGGTATCGTTGGGGATACCAAGGGGTCGTCGTGAAGCAAGGCGGTGCGGAGTGCGGTGCCCACAGGTCGCGGAGCAAGCAGCGGCTCTGTGGTGGCATCAACAGGTGTTGTCGGTGAGACCTGGGTCACGGTGTGGCGTTGCGGCGGTACCCTCTGTGGTGCCAAGGCGTTGTCATCCTCGAAGTGGTGCGGAGTGCGGTGCCCACAAGTCGCGGTGCGAGCAGTGCCTCGGTGGCGGCGTCAGCAGGCGTCATCGGTGAGACCAGGGTCGCGGTGCCCTCTGCGGTGCCTTCAGGACACGAAGTCGGCAGTGGTGTCGTAGACGTCGTCGGGTTGCTTTTCTTCTGTTGCAGAACAAAACTCAAAGTCCCTTGTGCTGAGGGCATAAGAGATTGAAGTTTTTGTTGTTCCTGAGACTTCTTGAACAGGGGGCAAGCTCTACCTCAAGCCCTTGGAGAAACTCACAAAGTAGATTGCAGAAAATTCTGTCCAGTCCTTTCACTGCCACTGCAGGTCAACACAACAAAGCACACAGCAAAGTGGTAGTCCCTCCTCACAGCTTCTCCAGCTCTTCTTCTTGATCCAAAAGCTTTCTTAAGTTCAGGGGTCTGGGCACCAGTATTTGTATCCAAAAATCCTTTGATCCTCCAGGTAGAGGGTGTCTGTGCCCAGCCAGAACCAGTTCTGCCTTCTCTGGTATAATTCCCTGGCAGGGGGTGGAGACTGCCTTCTCAAAGGCAGAGCAGGCCCTTTGAGTTGCAAGAAAATCTCCTCCCTCTTCCCCCATCGCAGAACAGGTCTATTCAGCCCTTGCCTGACCTACCTTGCTTCCTAGCCATCTGTCATCCAAAACCCAGGCAGGCAATCAACATTCCAGCAGGGGCACACAGGACGACTGAGCAAGAAAATACCTACTTCCTAAAAGTGGTATTTTCAAACACAGAATGTAAAAATCACCTTTCCTAAAAGATGCATTGTTAGATTCTGAGTTCAAGCATACTAAATTTTATTTTCCCACCTAGTTCCCAGGGCCAGTTATGTTTATAAGATGTTATAAACAAACTTCCCATTGTGTTCTATGTGGAACAGGTAGCCTTGCAATAGTGAAAAACAAAATGGGCTGTAATTCACTATCAGGACATGCCACACACACCAGGGCATGTCCTACTTTCACATACACTGCACCCTGCTCACAGGGGTACTTTGGGCCTACCATAGGGGTGTCTGACATGTAAGAAAAGGGAAGGTTAGGGACTAGCCAGTGTGTGCACGGGCCAAGTCGAAATGACAGTTACAAACTGCCCGCAGACTCTGTAATGGCAGGTATGAGGTACCTTTTCCGGGCTACTCACGTGGGTGGCACAATCCGTGCTGCAGGCCTACGAGTAGCATTTGATTCACAGGTCCTGGCACACTCAGTGCACTTTACTAGGAACTAACAAGAAAATCAAATATCTAATCTTGGAACCACCAATCCATAGCACAATTTACACAGACAGCATGAGCACTTTAGCACTGATTAGCAGTGGTAAAGGGCCCAGAGTCCTAAAAACAACACAAACAAGTCAGGAAAAAAATAGGAGGAAGAAGCAAAAAGTTTAGAGATAACCCTGCAAAAAGGGCCATTTCCAACAGCGGGCCACAGCGAAAGCTGGCCCCAACGAGGCAGCACCATTCCCCTGCTGGCACGAGCACCTCTAGTTCACCTCAGGCCTCCTCGGTGTCCGGTAGGCACAAGTCCCTCAGCTCTGACCTTACTCCACCTGGTATAGCTCCTCCAGCAGCATCTCCTGGGCGCCCCATGCATTAGGCAGCCCTGTGCCATAGGCTGCCATTTGTTGTCTAGGCCACAGGGGGCAACACAGACCACCAGTACAGTTTTGACCCCGACTTCAGATTGGCCTTTCAGTGTCATCACTCAGACGGCAGACACAATTTATGGAAGGCAGGGGGGGGGGTCCATGGCACACAACTCTGTCGCCCTGCAGACTCAGGGACATCTCACTCATACGGCTTGTGAAGCAGCCACCTGTTGGTCCCCACCCTGTGTCCAAAATGGCTGCTTCCTATCGAGAAAGTGCTGCTGTGCCTCCCTCGGTTTCCCGTAGTAGTCTCCCTGACCTTCCGGCTCTACAGTGCTGGTTGGCACACCGAGGCTGCTCTGGCATTTACCCTCTGCCAGTGCGGAGGGCTCTTCCCCTCCTCGCTTTGGGCCTCCGCTGTTGTTGGGGATACTCACTGGCCCACTTACAGGCTTCCCCATCCAGGTGTAAGTCCTGCTGTAGCCTGCGCTCGAGCCTTCACCGGGCCTGCGCCACCTTGGCTCCTTCTTTCGTCACTCACGGCCTTACTGTCTCCTCTGGGGCCCTCACCAGAGCCATTCTAGCCTATTCACGACCCCTAACCGCACCTGGGAGCCGGTGGCAGTGTCGGGCTGTCACTATTTCCCCTCGGGCGCAAGGATCATCTTGGCCATGAGTGCCACTGCCACAGAGCTTCAACAGCTTATATCGGACGCCATGTTCAGCTGGCCACATACCCCACCGATGACATTAATGAGGCAATCTCACGCTATCATGACTCTCTTATTAAGGACTTTGATCAGCTGGCCCCTTTTACAGTTCCTAAGATTATCCACCCCAAAAAGCAAGCCGCCTTGTATAAGGAGGAGCTCAGATGGGAACAAGTGAACTGTAGGAGACTGGAATGGAGATGATGCAGGACACAATCCTCACAGGACAGGGAAGCTACAAAACAGCTCTTATAAGTTACCATGGCCACCTAAGAGAGGCACGTAGAATCTTTGACACTCTAGGAATTGAGCAATCAGGTCATTTTTGTGAATTAATTTACTAAGCCAGATGCCTGTAGGCTGGTAGTTCCTATATCTTAAGATCGATGTGAGTCTCTTGCTAGCTACTTTGAGGTGTAGATCTGTAAAATATAGAGAATTCCCTCCTCAATTAGAGTCGATCGACAGGATGGTAAAATATAATCCGCCACCTTCAAGCACCATTGGTTGTTTAGGTGGGTTTGACGCAATTACTCAGGAAGACTTATTGGAAACACTAATGAAGGGAACGTCATGGTCTCCACAGGATCCTTGCCACGTACACATACTTATGTCATTGTCTTCTTTATTAATTCTAGACATGACGGAAATGTTTAACTTGTCTTTGGATTTCTCCAAGGTGCCAAAGGTCTGGAAGACAGTATTTGTCTATCCTACTTTTAAAAATACAGCGCAGACTGATCTCAATATGCAAATTGTGGCCTATTTCACTCCTTCCTTTCCTTGGCAAGGTCCTTGAGATGTTGATAAATAAACAACTCTCCTGATATCTTGAGGACAATCACATAAGCAACCCTTTGCAGTCAAGATTCAGAACAGCGCACAGTACCGAGACAGCTCCTATGGTTGCCTCTAATTCTATCAGAATGACGTTAGATGAAGACAAACCAGCCATGCTGGTCGTATTAGATTTTTCGGCTGCCTTCAGCACTGTCTCCTACACAGGCCTCATTCAGAGACTGTATGATATTAGCGTGCATGCGAAGGCACTAGCTAGGGGCTGGGATTTTCTAGGAGACAGAAACCATGTTGTTTCTATCTATCCATTTAAATCAGGATGGTCATTAATACCTGCTGGATCCTTCAAGGGTCTTCAATGAGCCCCACACTCTTTAATTTATATGTATTCCCGCTAGCTAAGATCATGGAATCCTGTGGGTTTTTAAATGCTGGCCTTTGCGGATGACACTCAGTTGGTGATTTTAATGGGGCAGGATCCTGAAGTCACCAAGGCTAGGTTCACTAACTGCATGAGAAAAGTGGCTACTTGGATGAAACAGAGCTGATTGTAGTGAAATGGAGGGAAGACGTACCTTATTTTGTTTGATAAGGCACAGAAATTCTGGTCAGAGGATTGGTGGCCACCTGAGCTTGGTACTTCCTCTTGCTAAAAGAAGATGGTGAAAAGCTGGACATTTTGATGGATGACAAGGTATCAGGGAATAACTTAATCCATCTGTGGCACTCGTTCTGGTATTCTTCAACTGCTCAAGAGAGTGCTCATGTGTCTTCCCGTTAGCTCTAGGAAAACGATAGTACAGGCACTCATAACAAGTCACCTGGACCACATACACGCATTCCTGATGGTGGTTAATGAGACCCTCCTTTCAAAACTACAGGTGGTACAAAACACTGCAGTCCGCCTAGTTAGTAAACTCCCCCATGGGCTCTCCTTCTGAACCTATATTCAGAGCTTTGCATTGCTTACCCGATCAGAAAGCACAGTTTGGTCAATCTCCATTGCCACGCTCAAAGAGCATTATATGGAAATGTTTTGACCTAACTCCTTATGAGGCTTTTGAAGTATTTCCCAAGCAGAAACTTGAGGTCTTCAGATAAGGCATTGTTAACCCCACACCGAATCCATTGCACTCGAAATGGTGGTCATTCGTTCTCATATCTGGCTCCACATCATTGGAATAGGCTGCCACTTTAGATTTGCTCCTGCCAGAATTTTGAAATATTTAAGAAAATGGTGAATACCTGATCATGTTAAGATCCAACATCTGCAATAGATGGTCTCAACTTGCACACCTTGCTAATGTGTTTTTATTTCTATCCCTCTGAAGTTAAAAATGAAACAGTGTCTGCTGCTTCGTGTATGGGATCTGCCACTGTCCCTCGAGAAAAAGTCACTGAAATGGGTGTGGAGAAAACTCTGTTCTCTATCGAAGCGCACAGCCAATAGCCCCTAAGGTTTCATCACAATGATTAATCAAATAAACATAGGTTCAACAAAGAATCTATAACAAGAGTCAGATTAGTAATTGAATTCTTCCATTACATTTTCAAATAAATCTTAGTAATAACAAAACTGTACAATACATGATTATCAAATCAAATTGGAAAATTATTCAATATCTTGTCAGTTGGCCATTTTCAGCGACCCCAATGCATTTCGGGTTACACCCTTCTTCAGGGCCATGACATTTAATGCAAAACAAATCTTCAATGCCCTCCTGCTGGAACACAAAAGAACAAACTAAATACCTCATATTTTAGTACTCACCCCGCATTACAAAAGTTACTTATCACTGTCCGCAGGAATGTTGAACCAACCCAACACCAATATATCTAAAAGTGATGTCCATTACACTAACTGGTGCCATGCTGTCCATGCTGGATGTGCATGTCTGTACCTTTCTGGTAGGTGATCTTCTCTAATATTGTGAAGCGCAGTTGTGGGATTGGGTGTTGCAGGTTTACCCAGTGTGCTGTGAGACATTAGTTGGTATTTTTGGTTATGATCAGACTTTTATGTTTAGTAATCCTAATTCTCACTCTTCGAGATGTGCGTCCCACATAAGTGAGTCCACCCTGACATTTAATTGCGTAGATTACTGCATCTGTATTGCAATCAGAGGAATGTTTTAGGGCGATTTTCTTGCCTGTATAAGAATGTAAAAATGTGTTCCCAGTATCACATTCCCAAATTGACTACAATTCCAGCATTTTTTCATGCCAGTGCAACTGCATGATTCCTGAGAAACTTTTGTCTTAAAAATTTCTCTAATGTTTTTAGACTGTGTATGCGCAAATAAAGGTTTTGTGAGTGAAAACAGTCTTGAAATGTGGTTCTTCTTCCAAGACTTCCAATCTACGTGTGATGATTTTTTCGATTTTTGCAGGCTGGTGAAAAAACTTTAACACAAAAACCTCTCTTTTGCTTTTGGATCGTGGCGTTGGTGCTAGTAAATCTTTACGGGCTTTCTGAATTACACAGTGTGTAGCGAAATCCAATATTTCCTGAGGATATCCGCGTTTCATATATCTCTCATACTGCTCATTAATCAATTGATCAGTTTGTTGTTGAGTCAAAGAGATTCTTTTGATGCGAATAAACTGAGATACCGGTAGATGTTTTTTCAAAGATGGAGGGCAGAAACTCAAGAAGAGTAAGGCATTGTTTCTGTCTGTAGGTTTTTTGTAAACAGACGTTTGTAGGCCCTTGTCAGTATTGCTGATGAGAATGTCCAAGAAGTTGATGGTATGTTGATCGATTTGAAGTGTGAATTGGATGCGTGGGGTTTGTTGATTTAATGTTTGGATGTTGTTGTCTAGTGTCTGACGGTCTGCGCTCCAGATGAACAGAATGTCATCTATGTATCTCATATAAATGAGAAGATGTCTCATCCAATTTTTTTGTTGAGAATGTGCATGTGTTCGAAATGGGCCATGAACATATTAGTATACGAGGGTGCCCCCGGAAAACCCATCAATGTTCCTGTCCTCTCTAAAAAGAAGTTTCCTTTCCATGTGAAATAACTGTGGTACAAACAAAATGGCAGTAGTTCCTATAGAAAAACTTTGTCTGTGCCTTCTTGTTCGGTGTTAAGGAGCATCCATTCCACTGCCTCAATGCCTTCATCCTGGGGGATGGATGTATACAACACCACTACGTCTATGGTCCAAAGCAACGGATCCTTGGTGATCTCTTTGCGAACATTTTCCAACTTTACAATTCAATGTGTCGTGTCTCTAACATACGTACTCCATGATTGTACTAGAGGTTGAAAGTAGAAATCCAACTGCGCAACTGACAAGATATTGATTAATTGTACAATTTGATTTGATTTGTCAGTCATGTATTGTATTGTACTGTTTTGTTTTGACTAAGATTTATTTGAAAATATAAAGGAAGAATTCAATTACTAATATGACTCTTGTTATAGATTTTTTGTTGAACTTATGTTTATGTGATTAATCATTGTGATGAAACCTTTGGGGCTATTAGCTGTGCACTACGATAGAGTACGGAGTTTTCTCTGCACCCATTTCAGTAAAGATCCAACATCTGCCATTCTCTGAAACTGTAGCATTATCGCCGGGATACATCTCTGGAAGTGAGACGTAGCGCTCAATAAGAACAGTTAACATAACACTTCTGACTCTGAGGTTTTCATGGGTAGGGTTCCTGCATCAAACTGGATTTTGGTGTTAGATGTAGGAAGATGTTGGATTACCATAGTGTTCTTCAAACACACCCACACACTCACCCAGCCCTCAAAGCTCAGGTTTAGTGTGGCTGAAGACTGCAGCCCTCTTGAAAATGCCCTATGTTGGTAGGGTTAACCCCTGGAGCCTCTACCCCATTGGTTAGGGGGGGTCACCATGAGTTATTCCCACCCACTAAGTTGTTCCAGGCTTACATTTGGCTCCTCCAGGCACCCACTTTAGAGCACTCTTTAACCTGTGGAAGATCAGAAGAGGGCTGAAGCTGCTGTCTTTGGCCTGAGATGAAACCTAGAAGACTGGACCTGCTGTTGCTCTTGCAGCCAAGAAAAAAACTTCAGGGGTCATAGGGCTGACCTACTAAACCTATAGAGACATAACAAGCTATAACAGGCCTTTTCCTGTAGCTGACCAGTGGCTACTGGACCTAGACTGGACTCTCCTTATGACCTCAACCTGCTACCCTGAGAGTCCCTAAGTGCGTCTCCCGGGTTGCTGAGGGGCTTTAGAAGTGTACTTCTGCGGTGGATTGGGATTTAAATAATTAAAGTCAGAAGGTAACAACTAGACGAAAAATGGTGCATCTGAATGTTTCTCTATCCCCATCCGCATCAAATGTTCTACAGCGACTATCATTAGCTATTTGTGCTTCTAGGTGTTATTTCTCTCGTTCCTCATATTGGATATCTGTCACTTTTATGTTATTTTGTTTATTACATTACTTTCTCATTTGTTTTGTGATTTTTATTGTTCTGCATTTTGGCGTTTCAAATGTATTACTTTAGAATGAATAGATACCTAACTCATTGTCTCTAGATTAAACCTGTCTGCTCTGTTCCATAGCTACAGTGGGTTCAGCTCAGGTTAATTTAGTAACTTCAAGGATTCACCCTGACAAGGATTGTGATTATTAGTTAAAATGGATAGTTATCCCCTTAACTAAAAAAAACAATTTCATACACTCTGCCTTACACAAACCCAGTAAAAACTCAGGGGCATATTATCAAGAACGGCGCTAAAATTATCGCCGCTTTAGCGGCAGAAAACTGCTGCTATAGCGGCGATAATGGGCTTGATAATATGCCCTGGAGAATTCCAATAGAACCCCATGTTCACACCAGAACATGGACTTCTATTGGAATTCTCAAGGGCATATTATCAAGCCCATTGAAAGCGGCAGTAATTTATTTACGCCGTCCTTGATAATATGCCTCTAAGTTTATTACGCTGTACTTTACAACCAGCAACGATTACATTACAAACAGGAGTACACTTCTGCCCTCCTGTGCTCTCTCTTTGTGTGGCATCATAATGTAACCGTCTGGGTATGAAGGCTTTCTCTTTCCACTCAGGGGGTCCTGGGAATATGGGGGCATATTATCAAGACAGGCGATAAAATTATTGCCGCTTTAGCAGCAGAAAGCTGCAGCTAAAATGGCGATAATTGGCTTGATAATATGCGCTATGGAATTCCAAATGAAACCCATGTTAGATGTGAAGGACATCTAACATGGGCTTCAATTGGAATTCCATAGAGCATATTATCAAGCCAATTATCGCCGTTTTAGTGGCAGTTAATTTTATCACCTGTCTTGATAATATGCCCCATGGTTTTTTGTGGTGGCGTCTTGGTTCAGATGCTGAGAAGTGCTCTGTCTCTGCTGCCCGTTTCTGTATAGTTACGTGCTCTTACTGGGCAAACACTGATTTATTTCTCTCCCGCATCACAAGGAACAGGAGAGGGTTTCAGGGGCACATTATCAAGAACGGCCATAAAATTATCGCCGCTTTAGCGGCAGGAAACTGCCGCTGAAACTGCGATAATGAGCTTGATAATATGTCCTTGTGAATTCCCATAGCAGCCCAGGTTCTGGTGTTAACCTGGGCTGCTATGGGAATTCACAAGGGCATATTATCAAGCCCATTATCGCCTTTTTAGCGGCAGTTTCCTGCCGCTAAAGCGGCGATAAATTTATCGCAGTTCTTGATAATATGCCCCTCGATTCCCCAGTTCAGGAGGCTGAGGGCAGGCAGCAGAGCTGTCCTGTGTGTGAGATCTGCATCCTACAAGTGCAAATTCGATCAGGGTAACGAAGACTTTCATCATTTTAAGGTTGATAAAACAAGTCCATTGAGTTAGATAAAAGTAATGCTTTAAAGCTCAAGGAGGCATTTTATTTTCTGGATCGTGTCACAGCAATGGGCAATTGTACTTAGTGACAGCCCGGTAGTCATTCTTTTGCCACAAATCCTATTCCTGACACATTTTATTAATCGTTACATATAAACAAAGCAGACTAACTTATTATCCACCGTTCTTGTTGCATCTTTACAATATTGCGTTTAGTTTTAAGCAATGTTTCTAGCGCAAGGAAAACAAAATACTGAAACGTTTGTAAGATACAGTTTAGGCAGTCGATGCATTACTTTAGCATGCATAGATGTCTGTAAGTCTGGCTCATACCTTGGTGGGGTTTATGCAGTCAGCATGTATGCACTCTGTCGCGCAACCTTACACGTGTGCATTTATTCATCCACTCAGTGACTCATTTGTGCATTTATCCGGCCACAATAACCCCCCATCAACACTTTCATGTTTTTGGACAGACCTTCTGACTTTGCCAATGCTTGTTCAAACTCATCCTGAGTAGCAAATTGTTCTTTCTTATGGTACTAGTATTCAGATGTATGAACTAACACTGCCATCTACCGGTGATTGATTCGCAAGGTCTGACTAGGATTAAGAACAAGAAAATATTTTTCAGGTTCAAAACAGAACAATTGGACCGCTTCCTTTTTGACGATTAACTGAATAGAATTCCTGTTCCTTAGACAGGGTAATAGGGCAAATGCAGCATCCACAGGTCGATGTAAATATGAAAGAAGGCAACTATGAAACTAAACCGTAAGGATAAATTTAATCGCCACATCCTGCCCAAAAAGAGCAAACAATGCTAGAATTCTCTCCTTTCGTCCACGCAGTTTCAGGTCAGTTCCATTATTGTTTCAGCTTTACAAATGTAAGCCATGCAATAACACATATATTCTCCCAACATTTAAGATTACAGTTGACATTATACATTTTATCAAATCATCTCGTGATAAGTACTCAATCATTCAACGATCTAAGATACCTTATTTTCGACTACGCTAGCGGCAATAATAAACTAACAGAAAATTAGCATAAAGGACATTTTAAAAGTAAATACAAGTTTCATCTATGCTCGTGCAATGAGCAGTTCAAATCAACTGGCCAATATTAGTAAACAGAGCATCAAAGGAACACAAATTTAGCGTAAAGGGCAAATGAGCGTCACGTATTTCATGTGCCAAGACGAGGCCAAGAATTTGTAGTAATCCAATAATTCCCCCAAATAAAATTATGCAATTAAGCGGCAAACTTAATAAACTGGGATTGAGTACTCGTGCTATAAAAGAATGTTATGCAAATAAACTCATATGAATAGGCTTCTGTCAAACTTAAAAAATACACTCTGAATATTGCCTTACTGTTATGTTCCTGAAGGTCCGCCCCCGGCGCCCCGAGGGCAGGACGTGTTGGTCATGTGACTCCCTATAATAAAAAGAGGTCTAGCACGTGCGCGGGCGTTCAGAGAGAGAGACGCACAGACCGAGCAAGCAAACTTATTCCCAGTGTCCGGCTGAGTTTATTCTAGGGCCACGTGTCAGGCCTAGTTAGGATTAGATGCCCCTGAGTGCAGGTCCCAGATCGATCTCCCTAGGGCGATCCTGTCCCCAGCACCCGACACAACACTTACATGACGGGGTGCAGTTTGAGTTCCAGAGCTATTACTGCTCACTCATTTCACCTGTATTGCTGATAAAGAACAATTTTCGCCCTCTATGAGATAGTTTTATCTACACTTTTCACTAACTTTGCACTGTTCTCCTCACTTTAGTACATTCACATTGCTCATCTTAAACAAGCATTTATAGGTCTCGCAGTGACAATGTTTTGAGTAAATGGCCTTGTAAATGACATTTTTTATACTGTTTATGTTTTGTAAAAATGTATTAAAATGCTTGTAATGTAAAATGCAAATAGTGTTAAAATTTGTAAATGGAAAAGTTATTAATTGCATTTATATGAATGCGAGCTATTGACTTTGTAAATGTTAAAGGCTTGTGTCAATGTGAGTTTTGTTAAGCAAAATAAATATAATGTATTTGTAATGCTAAAAGGATGAAGTTACACTGCCAGTGCTCAGCACCGGTGAGACCCGGGCCCACTTAAAGCCCTGCCCCCACGCATACAACTCCCCCACTGCATTGTCGTTTCCTATGCTGCTCCCAGATTTTGACAGCTGTGTACCTCTGTCACACAATTAAAACTAGCACATCTACGAGCATTGCTCTGCAGAGAGGCCAAGGATTGAATGTGCAAGTAGTCTGCAAATAAGACACCTTATGCCCCACTGTGAAAAACCATGCTCCTTTGGGCCTCAGCTTCAGATATTTCAACTGTGCCCGGTCGTGAATACTTGCCCACAGACTGAATTTGTCAAGACACCTGGAGGCGAACCCCTACCATCCCAAGTTAATCACAGGTTACAAGCCCAGCTTGTAACCTGGGCTTAGGTTACAAGCCCAGCTTATGCAGAGAACTGAGAGATCAATCAGGAAATGTATACAGGGTAAAGGAGAGAAACAGAGGAAGAGATGCAAGGTTAAGGAGGGGAGCTGATGAACGCATACAGGGTAAAGTAGAAAAATAGAGGTAGAGATGCAGGACAAAGGAGGGGAGAAGATGAACGCATACAGGGCAAAGGAGAGAAACAGAGGTAGAGATGCAGGGCTAAGGAGGGGAGCAGATGAAGGCATACAGGGTAAAGTAGAGAAACAGAGGTAGAGATGTAGGGCTAAGGAGGGGAGCAGATGAACGCATACAGGGTAAAGTAGAGAAACAGAGGTAGAGATGTAGGGCTAAGGACGGGAGAAGGTGAACGAATACAGGGTAAAGTAGAGAAACAGAGGTAGAGTTGCATGGTTAAGGAGGGGAGAAGGTGAACGCATACAGGGCAAAGGAGAGAAACAGAGGTAGAGATGCATGGCTAAGGAGGGGAGCAGATGAAGGCATACAGGGTAAAGTAGAGAAACAGAGGTAGAGATGTAGGGCTAAGGAGGGGAGCAGATGAACGCATACCGGGTAAAGAAGAGAAACAGAGGTAGAGATGCAGGGCTAAGGAGGGGAGAAGGTGAACGCATACAGGGTAAAGGAGATAAACAGAGGTAGAGTTGCTGGGTTAAAGGAGGAAGCATATGCATGAATGCAGGTTTTAGCAAGAAGGCAGGTGCAGCGATGCAGGGTTTGGCAGGGAAGCAGAGGCATGGATGCGGGGTTAACTTAGAACGCAGATGCATGGCCGAGGAAGCATATGTAGGGTTTAAGAGAGAAATAGATGTAGGGATAAGGTAGGCACAAGAAGGGGGTGCGCATATACTATTAATATGTAGCACTGTAGGGCTTTGCAGCATGGGGACAGTAATAAATGAGCGCCTGCGCCAAAAAATATCTCAAGTAAGACTTGCCTAGGGCTAAAATAAATAAATAAAAAATGAACACACAATTCCGATGGATTCTATGCAGAATAAGGGCCAAGAGTCTCATTCTACACGCTTACTCTGAGCGTCAGTTCTCGAATGCTTTCTCCAGTGTGGCAGTCTGTCAGGGTAACCTGGCTTTTGGCTCCGTCCTCTGCATTATTTCATGCAGCATATAGTTTTACTCTATTTTAAGTTCTTTCTGCATTGCTTTTTCCTATTCATGTTTTCAAATACGTATATTCTACTCCCTCTGTGGCCAGGCTTCTGAGGGAAAATGTGATGTCAGTCTAGACTCTAGACTAAAGACAGACTCCCACTCAAACGGTGGCATGAGGGAACCAGCTATGGAATGCGAGTCTCCGGGGAGCCCAGACAGGGGGCTCTGATGAGGTTCCTACAGTGTAATAAAAAGTGTGCTTTTGCAGCAAAGACCAGGAAGAGAATGAAGGTGGGGGGGCGGGGAAGATAACTCTCCCCTGCTACAGTGTCTGGCAGCAGATGCTGAGAGGGAGAGCCCTAACTTGGGAGAGCTGCACTCCCTGTGCCCCCTGCGCCTCCGCTCTCCGTGCCTGCTTCACAGCTGTGGTGAAGAATTTTTTTATCTGCTTGTTAAATAAACAAGTAGATAAAAAACGTCTTCACGACAAGCCGGACAACAGGCCATGGTGTTCGGAAGGACAGTCCGAAAAACGGACAGGGTGGCACCCAAAAACACTCCTTTCCATTGGGAAGCCAGCGTTTATCATAAATGCTGACGTTACCCAATGGAAAGGAGGGGCGGGGCTTACAGTACCCTTTTTCTAACAATATCTTTCGCAGGGGCATGGCAGCTTCGCTGATCCGCCCAATCGAGACCTAAAAACAAAACCCCTCCACTCCTCCCCTTTGCTTTTTGGGGAGTTGTAGCCCACACTGGCTACCTTGTGGTCCCAGTGTGAGGAGGGAACCCAATGATGAAGCATGTCACCTTTGGGTGAGTAAGCGTTCTCATCCTAAAAGCAAAATGCTCTCCTTTTAGGTCACTTTTTCTTTTACGCCGCGGACCCCCTAGACGTAGATATTGTATGTTAGTATTGATATAGGAGCAGTACATTGTTGGGTGTGTTAAAGCTCCAGTAAGACCCCCTTTTGTGTTTCTAGTCAAGTTGTTGTAGCCCAGTGCCCATTTCCGATTAATCAACCACATTTGTTTTTGCTGTAGGCAATAAACCTGCAGCATCGCCTCCTCCAGCCCGCCATACACTACCTGTTGGTTGGACGCCGCCTGGGACCCAGATGCCTGCCTTGTCTGATGGTGCCTACATCCATGTAGAGTGAAGCGCTGCTGTCACACCTGCTGACTGGATGGCAGCTAGGAGCGGGTGGCTGTCTTGAATCCTGTCCCTCTACTGCTGCTGGTTGTGGGGAGATGGACACAGTGCTGGACTGGCTATGTGATGTGGCAGCCACACTCAGGCACTCCACCTGGGTCTTCCGCATCTGGCCCTGGTCTGCTCCCTCATCTGCCAACCCTTCAAGTACCTCAACAGGTGCATCTAATTGGATAATGGAAATATCAATAAAATGTTATGTGTGACACACTATCTCATTGGTCACACAATATTATTCTGCAAATATCTGACACTGACTACACTGTTTATGTCTATTACTACATTTCCCATAATTCACCATGTGTGTTTTTTTCTACATGTACATGGACCATCCAGACTTGTTTGTGCAAGGTTGTGTTCCATGCATGTAGTCGCTAGGTTTAAGGGCAGAAAAGGTTGCATAGTAAAGGTATTGCACTTACTTGGTGATAGTTGAGGAGCAGACATTTCTAGGACCCAAATACTGCTACTGATGTGGCTCAAGGGTTTGCCTTCACCATTGCCTTTGCTGTTGAGGGTGGGGTTGCGCTTGAGGGACCACCGCTTGTTGCCTGAGAGTCCCACAGATGTTTTTATCACTCTTTCCTTAACACATGACTGCAGGTCCTACCACTGTTTTTTGTTCCCTCAAATGAGCGATCTGCCACTCCAACAGCTTTAATCCTCTGCTGCATGTCCTTCCATATTTGTGTTTTCTGTGACTCTGGCACAGTCATGGAGGCAAAAACAAAAAGCTGGTCATGATTGTTGCAGCACTCTTCTTTCAGAATGTCTAGTTCTCTTTCTGAGAACTTTAATTTTCTTCATCTCTGCCCTCTTTCCTGCTCTTCCTATTGGCTGGCCATTTCTGGTGGTGTTTTGACAGCTTTTTTGGCTCTCATCTCACTGTGGGTGTGCAGCAGCAGTTCTCCTCTCCTCACTCTGCCTGCTCTACTGGCTTCTCCTGGGCAACTCTTCTTGTTTTTGGGGTACTTCCCCTGCCCTAGGAAGCAGAAAGGCATTTTTTTAAACTTTGCAGTCGCTAATTGCGATCACATTCGCAAGTGGAATAGGAACTCGCAATTTGCGATGTTCTATTTTGCGATGCGACTCGTTACCGAGTCTCTAAATCGGGCTTACATGGGACCGTACATACAATTTTACGACTTCCCAATTGCGAGTTGAAAAAAGTCGCAATTAGGAAGTCGCAAATTCTGGCAGATGTACATGATGCCCTGGAAGTATAGCTGTCAGTGCGAACAAACATTCTGATAGGGGTGGATAATTGTGGTATCGGGGCCCTGACCTTACAAGATCCATAAGGTGGCAAGACTGTTGACTACTCAGTGGTCCTATGCTGTCTTGTCAGACTGGTATCTGAGATGAAACAGTGATTTGGTTGTAGTCTTTCCTCTCTTTCTGCGCTGTGTCAGCTGCTCGTGGTCCTTTGGAGCCACATTCAAAACCCTTGCATAAGGGTATTCCCCAGGGCTCAATCCTCTCCCTAATTCTTTTTTTACGTTCAAATCTTTTTTATTAAAACATGTGGGTACAGTATGCTTTGTTATACACGTAAGCACTAGACAAGAAAGAAACACATATTGCATCCACATACACTTAGTAATTGCAGCCAAGACTCCGAGTACCTAGTCAGTGGTTAACAACACTGCTAACAAAAAGTTTAGTAACAGTACCCGGATAACACCCTAAACTTCCATCAAGGCTTTAAGTGGGCCAGGTCCCTTCAGGTCTTAGACATGGTATTAATGAAAAGTAGAGATTGAAACGGGTGCCTATCAGGCCCTTTATTGCTTAACTTTACTGGCAAAACACTGATAGGGTTCATTGTGGGCTTGGGGTGGTGATGTGAAGGAGATGCACGCAATTGCAGTCAGGAGAGAATGATATGAGGGTGCTAAAGAGGAAAGAGATGGGGTGTAAAATAGGCAGATGGGCCAGATATGGAGAAAAATGGGGCTAATGTGTACTGTGTAGAGTAAACAGCAGGAGTGATTGAGACACACCGAAGACTGCTACACCTTACACGAACCTCAGTAAGGTTAAGTTCACATTCTCACAGTTTCAGAATCGAAATATTTGCAGTATTAGTTACAATAAAATTATTTTTGTTGCTTACTTTTTATTTTTAACAGCCAAAACACATTGGCAAAGCCAACAGTCTGGCTGCTTTCAAGTGTATCTCAGTTGTTGTGGTATATATCTGAATGCCATAATGGGCAACTCAGCTGAACCAAAATTCATTTGGCACACAATGAGAATCAGAAAAATCGAGTTTACATGTTTTAGACACATCCCTAATTACATAGGCCATAGCCTCTTTAGAGACACTCACTTTTGTTATCCTCCCAAAGCCCTGCCTCCTATTCTTACTCGAACAAACATGCCATTAAAGTAACAGAAAAAGGGAGACTATTGAAGAGAAGCTGGTTCTAGCTCCATATGGAGGTGTTAGCCAAGGGAAAAGAGCTACAGGGTGCCTGCATGGAAAATGGGTTGGTGAGGTTTTCTAGTATTCTGGTGGAGATGTTTCCCTCCGAAGGATGGTCCAGGAGCTGTGCATTTGTTACACTGTTATTATCTCTGCTAGGTAAATAGCATCTTCATCCAAGCAGTTCCCTGCACTGTTTTTGGGTATCATGGGGTCAGTCAAACAGCTGGAAAGCTCTAAATCTGTTGGGAACAAGGCAGAGAAATTATATTCTCGACATGTAATCGATAGGAGGTTGCCAACATGCTAGGAGTTTCTTTTCTGTTAGAGAAAGTTTGTGTGATATTTGTTCCATTGCCAAAGTATGTCACGGGTGATTAGACCACTGTGAAGAGGATGCGTACTCTGTTTTCATCCAATAAAAGGCAATAAGTGCTCAGCTGCCCCAGACATATGATACTCCAGCTTCCAGTCAGCCCGTATTATGCCTTCCCATATTGTCATCGCAGCCCCAAGAGCATAATACCTGCATAAGGCTGGAATAGGGTATCCTATGGTTCCCTTAATGTGACCTAGTATCTCTTTCCAGAATATTTATATAACTGTGCATGTGCACCATATGCACATAAAATCACCAGTGGCTGAACACATCACCAGCAACGTGAGGCTGCCTTGGGATATATATTGGTTAGTCTTTTAGGGGTAAGATATCATTGACACATGATATTTTAGGGGGGAGATACCTTTGGCACATGATCTTGTAAGCCGATCCTCAATGAGAGATGCTCCTACATATTTTCAGGATATCGCCCCATATGTTTTCCATTCTTTTCAAGAGATAGAGGTCTCTGTCTAAGTCTGTCACCCAATGGGTTTGGAATGGTTGTGTAAATGGCTGGCTTGAATCTTGTAGAGTGTGATATATTTTTAAATGAATCAATCGTGCCCTTGAACAGATCATTTTATCAAAGTGTGGGAGGGGCCAAGTAGCCTCATGAGCATTTGCTGGATAGAGTGCCTAATGTCTGAGTTGATAATATTGTAGTTGAACGGCTTGGGAAGTCTTTTTTGCAATGTCCAAACGAAGTATTCCCCCTGTTTGTAAAGAGATCTCTTACTATCTTACAATCACCCTTCTCCGATTCCAGAAATGAGGCTGGCGCTGCTGCCGTGTTAAAACAAGAATTACTTGCTATGGATACTTTCAGGGATGGAAAGGTAGTGAGTCTTCTTCTAGTTGCCACCCTTTCCCATATATCTAGCACTGTTCTGCTGGGAGTGGCTTTGTAGGTGCTTTTGGAAAAATGGCAAGAAGGGAGCCTAGCTAAATCCCATAAAGAACAACAGGATATAGCATGATTGTGGTAAAACCGATGAGTCTCACTTTCGCGGACTACCCATCCAGAGAAATATCACAAATGTGTCTCCTAATAGTAGTCCAGCAGGTTTGAGCATGCTAAACCTCCCTTAACTCTTGATTTTATGAGAAGCTTATTAGAAATACAGGGCTTCTGGGGGCATGGTCTTGGCGCCGCCTACAATGGCCGCTTGACCAAGAGGCTCCGTAACACCGGGAAAGCTTCTTCTTCTTCAATGCGTTTCCAGCATTTTTAAGGACACGGAATTCGGAAACCACATTCCTGTGGTGAGAACGTCGCTGGAGCATGGTGAGCCAGTTTGTATGAGGTAACACGTCGCGCTTCTTCTGTTATGAGTGCGAATGCGTTCTCCTCAGAACACTCGCCATCTTAGCTCACTTGCATTTCCCTGTGATGGCTAAAGAATGGAGCTTCATCCTTGACCAATTTCATTGCGCTTCTTCTAACTGAAGGACCTTCTAGGCAGCTCAATTACTACCTTTGTTCTATTCTCCTCATTTTTTTAAAAACCTGACCTTCATGAATGGTTTTGACTTCATTTTAAGTGTTTTCTCAACTAATGGGTTCACCAACTGACGCATTGTTTATGGATGCCTCTTTCTTTCATCCTCACCACAATGTTATACCTGCCATAAAATTTACTATATTTTTTTGACATTCCTATGTTATTTATTTCAAACTACGTACTTGTGAATGTCCTTGGCTCCATTGACTAAGCACTGAAGGTTGACCAGTACTATTTTTTGTGAAATACCACTATTACGAACGCCCTTTCCATTATTTCATTTGTTTAGCCCATGTTATGGGTATAATACGGAAACCTCAATTTATATTTGTTCCAAAAGGGCATAAACCTGCATCTGCGTCTTCTGCTTTACCAGCAACAGCTTCACCCCCGCTGAAGACATGGCTGGTACATCTTCCACTCGTACTCCTTCATTGCAGTCTACACCCCATGAATCTTCTCCGCCCACCATGACCTCAAAGCGTCTGAAGCAAGATCCTCCCTCTCCTGACAAGGGTCATCCCCCATCTACATGGAGCTTCTTCTGGAGGAACTTTGCGCTTTACGTCCGTTTGTGGAGGAAACAAATAGTAAGATGCAATTTTTGGATGACAAATGGTTTTCAATGGAGGATAGAGTGTCTACGATGGAACAACAGTTTTCTATTATCCAAGGTGTCCCTCAAAACTTTCTTCTTTGGAGAAGGAGGTGCGCTGACTTCAACAGCATACTGAGAATTTGGAAAACAGAAATAGGAGGAATAATCTACAAATTTATAATCTACCTGAAGCTTTGGAAGGAGATGCTCCTGTTTCCTTTTTCTCCTCTTTCATATCAAAACTATTGGATATGCCCCCATCTACGGTCCTTAATATTCAGAGAGCTCATAGACTTGGCCCTCGCCCTTCAATTTCTGCATCTTCGGCCAGACCCAGAGGAGTCATCATCCTTTTTTTGAAGTTTACGGATTTACTTTCAGTTCTTTCTGCAGCTAGAGCTAAGTGTCAGGTTTTATGGCTTGGTCAAAAAGTCTTCTTATCTCAATACAACTTCCAACGCCACAGCTGCCAGGCGAAAATAATTTTTCAATCTTCGTCCCCCACTTCGTTGTCTTGGAGCTCGCTATGGCCTCTTTCATCCCTGCATCCTTAAGGTGACCTACCAAAATCGTACTTTGTCCTTTGAATATCCTGGGGAACTCAAGAAATTCATCCACTCTCACACCTCAAGTAGTATGGACACTGCCAGTCCTTCTGTTGGTTGACATTAATCTGCATTTATTCTTTTGCATTTGTTCTCGTATTTTCACTTTGTTAATGTGTGATTCATGCTTTTAAGATATATGTTTTTTGCCTTCTACATATTTTCATTTTTTGGTTATTTCGCGCTTTAGAAGTTCTTCTTAGTTTTTTTTAATTTTTTTTATTAAAGACCTTTATTCTTCAGAAAGCATAGTGTACATTACGTATCTCACAGTTTCTTACACAAGTAGTCAAAGCGGCACTGCTAATCGCCATAGTGTATGCATGTTGGACACAGCTATTTAGCCGGCATCCCAGGGGCCCGGTGGCGTTCAGTACATCATATGTGTAAAGTTAGCAGTTCTTAGTTATGACAAAGCATCAGTGTGTATAACTCCATAGGTGTTTGCACTCTAGTTGCGCCTCCAACATACACATGACTTGACTGTGTCTGTGAGTCACGCATCAGCGGTCGTATCTTCGTATTAGTCTAAAGCCTTAAGTATATATAAAGAAACAAAAGAAAGAATCAAGCTACCCCAACTACCCTCCTCCCCCCCGTGTGCCATCAACCATGTTCCTAAGTGATGTACCTGTGAGTATGCTACCGGCTAGTCCATTCCCCATTGAATTCTAGCACTACGTTGAAGTCCCTACACCTAGAGCTAGACCCGCTGGGGGGAACGCTACGTGCACTAACATCAAGCCCCACCCCCCTCCGTCTCCCGAGACACTACGTCTACCGTTCCACCTGTCCCTCTGGGGATTCCGGGGGGTCCAGCGTCTCGTCCTTGTCAGGGTTCTCCTCCTCACTCTGATGCATGTATGCCTGGTATAAACCCCAGAGATTCTTGGGCCTACTTCTGGGTGGGAGTAGCTCGCTGTAATGTTCCGACTGTGTACAACAGTAAAGTAGGTCAGCCGCCCATCTCTTGTTGGTGGGAAGCGGACCCCTCATCCAACACACGGAAACCACTCTTCTGGCCATCAGTAGGGCCATATCAACAATTTGTCGCTGTGATAACGAAAGTGGCTTAGAGTATCCCAGGAGCGCCAATTCCTGACTAACAGTCAGCTCCGAGCCCAAAATCGCACTGAGAAAACCTCCACCCAAAATTTCTGAACTCCTGGGCAGTACCACGCCATGTGGATAAAATCAGCAACCTGTGCATGGCACCTCTCGCACTCCGCTGTCTGCCTAAGCCCGTAGCGATGCAACCTCTCCGGGGTATAGTATACCCGTTGTAGAAACTTAAAGTGCACCAGTCTATGCCTTCCATTAAGGGAGACTTTTCCCGTGCTGGTGCAGCAGTATTTCCACATGTCGTCGTCAATTTCCTGTTGCAGATCTCTCTGCCATTCTAACCTGGCCTTGGAGTGCTGGAGTTGATGGTGTGCGACCCCCAGTTTGTTTAGGTTGGAGATTAATTTGCGGGATGACGTGGAGTTAATTACATAAGTGAGTTCAGGGACCTCCGGAGGTTCATCCATCTCAGGGCCCAGTATCTCCTTGAACGCACTCCGAACTCTATGAAACTGGAAGCGCTGTAAAAGCGTAGGCTCCAGCTGTGTGATGGAGAGCTGCTCCCAGGTCTTGGACACCCCGTCGACAAAAAGGTCCTCCATTTTCGCAAGTCCCAGCGCACGCAGCGCCTCTGTTACTCCTTTTTCCCTCAGCGGGCTCAGCCAGAGGGCCCAGTCTATCGGCATATGTGGCGAATACAGGAATCTACAGTCTCGCGCTCGGGTCAACGCGTGCCACGCGTGATTGGTAGATTTGAGAGAGTCTAGCTGTCCAATAGCTCGGTCTACCGGAAAACAGACAGTGGCCGGTAGGGGGAGAGGCTACTCAAACAAGCGCTCCAAAGTCACATGTGGTATGCGTGGGTCCCCATGGATCCATGAGTGTAAGTGGGCTGCCTGCGCAATGCGGTAGTACCTTTCCATGTCATGCGCCCCCAGCCCCCCCATTTCACAAGGAAGCAGTAGGGTCTGCCACTTAACTCTAGGCTGTTTGCCCCCCAAGCTAGTCTGATAAGCACCTGTGTTAGCTGTTTGAAGAACGCCTTTGACAGGACCACTGGGATATTGTTGAAGAGGAAGAGGAACCTAGGCAGTACCACCATTTTCATAATAGCTATTCTGCCCACTAGGGACAGCGGGAGTTTACACCATGCGTCCACATCCTCAACTAGTTTTGCGTATGCCTCGCCAAAGTTTTCTCTGACTAGTACGTCCGGGTCAGTGTGGAGTTGTATACCTAGGTATCTAACTGTGTCAGTGGTCCACTTCAGAGGGTATTAAATAATAATAATAATAAAGGATTTTATAAAGCGCCTGGTGACGCCATCCCGGCGTGTCCCCACGCTGTGGAGAGAGTAGCAGGAGAAAGTGAGAGACCTATAGGGTAAAGAGGTGGGTTTTTAAAAGTTTCCTAAATAAGGTCTCTGTCTCTGCCAGTCTGATGTTCAGAGGAAGAGAGTTCCAATTTTTGGCCGCCAGCGCACGAAAGGAGCGCCCTCCCATTCTGGCTTTGTTTATCCGGGGGGCTTTCAGAAGACCGGTACCCTTGGAGCGCAATTCTCTGTTGGGCACATAGGGGATCGCAAGATCCTTCAGGTATTCAGGGGCTACCTGAGAGGTTATCCTGTAACATATTAGGAGCGCTTTGAACAGGATCCTCTTTTTTATAGGGAGCCAGTGAAGGGCATCCAGGGCGGGCTTAGAGGCAGCTCTTTTGGGTAGCCTGAGGACCAACCGGGCTGCCGTGTTCTGGAGAACCTGCAGCTTTCTGATGTTCTTCTCGGTAGTCCCTAAGAGTAGAACATTACCGTAATCGATACGGGAGGTGACTAGAGCTTGGGTCATCGTGCGTCTGGCCTCTAAAGGAAGAAGGTCCAGGGTACGGTTTAAGGTCTTCAGTACACCAAAGCATTTCCCTGCTAGCTTCTGGACGTGGCTATCAAAGGAGAGTCTGGGATCGACCCATACACCCAAGTTCTTTGCTTCCTTGCAAGGAGAAGGTATAGGGCCTAAACAAGGAGGCCACCAGTCCAGGGTCCAACTAGCCATGTTTCCCCCTATCACAAGAACCTCTGTTTTAGAGCCATTGAGCTTCAGGCAGTGTTGGTTCATCCAGCCTGCAAGCTCCTGCATGCAAGTTTTAAAATTAGCAGCAGCCAAGGTGGGTGCCTGGGATAGGGAGATGAGGAGTTGGGTATCGTCGGCATAAGATACTAATTTTATGCTGTACGATTGGACCACCTCCGCCAGCGGGGCCATATAAAGGTTAAACAGGGTGGGGCTCAGGGCAGAGCCCTGAGGCACCCAGTGTTCTAGGGCAATGCTGTCTGAGAGGGAATTACCTCTCTGAACCTGGAAACTGCGATCTATGAGGAAAGATTTAAGCCATCCCAATGCCGCCTTGGTGACCCCAGCCTGGTTTAGACACTGTAGCAAGATGGAGTGAGCTACAGTGTCAAACGCAGCACTGAGGTCCAGCATTATGAGCGCCATCGTATGACCCTCGTCAGCTCCTGCCCGTAGAGTTTCAGTTGCTCTCAGGAGGGCTGTCTCAGTGGAGTAATTAGTCCGGACACCAGACTGGGAGCTATGCAGGGATTTATTAACTTCTAAGTGAGCCATGAGTTGTTTATTGGCAATTTTTTCGGTCACTTTTGCAAGGTATGGCAGGAGAGAGATCGGTCTCAGGTTTTCCAAGATATCCTGACTTACATTAGGTTTCTTTTTGATTGGCAATACAATTGCTTTCTTCCAATCTAGCGGTAGGTACGCTGAAGAGAAAGATAGTTGGATTATGTGCCTAAAGTAAGGTTCTAGTACCTGTAAGCTCTCTCTGAGTACTTTCGGGGGGGCAGGGTCACGAGGGGAACCCGATTTGACGCTCTTACAGATGTTTATAAGTATGTCAGGAGGGGGAGCCGAAAAGTATTGAAGGCAGGACTCAGTAGAATTAACAACTGCACTTTCCATAAAATCACGGCCGGATGGCAGGTTGTCAGAGAAGCTGGCATAGATGTTGATGATTTTTTCTGAAAAATAAAGTGCAATCTTATTGCAAGTTTCCACTGAGTTGTTGCAAGGCACATTATCATTTGTGAGCACTGAAATTTCTTTAAAAATTTTAAAAAGCTCTTTAGAGGAGTTCTCTGCCTCCCCAATGCGCGTCTTGTAGTGCATGGCTTTGGAAGTACGGATTTTTTTATTGTATTCCTTTTGCGCTTTTTTATATTGTAATTTGATGGCTGGGCAGAAGTTAATGCGCCATTCGCGTTCTAGTTTTTTGCAAGCGGATTTGCTTGCCTGGAGTTCTGGAGTGTACCAGGGAGTGGATTTTCTGGCGTTTTTGAAATTTTTCATGCTGCGAGTGGGAGCAGTTTTATCTAGGGCCCTTAAGATTCGATCCTGCAGCTGACTGTATGCTGTTTCACAGTCAGTGCTTTCAAGAGAGCCTCCTGTTACAATCAATTTGTTGAACGTATCCTGAGAGAAGCTTTTCCATTTCCGGCGCTGGTACCGGTGGTCCGTATCATTTTTAGGATCGGACTCAGATCTCTGCAAGTAGAATGGAACAATTGAGTGATCTGACCAGGGTACCGGAATAGGAGGAGAAGCGTGCACTCTGGAAATGTTCCCAAAGATAGGGTCAAGGAGGTGACCAAGTCTGTGAGTAGGATCAAGATTTATTAGGTCTAGCTGCAGAGACTGGAGAGCAGACCTAATGTCCTTCGCTCCGGAGTCGAGGGGGTCTTCAAAATGAGCGTTCATATCACCGAGCACCAGGAAATTGCTTTTCCTTATAGCTAGGTGAGCGGTGGTTTCTAACAGGCTAGATGTGAAATCATACAGTCTCCCAGGAGGTCTGTACACAAGAATGCCTGAAATGGAGAGTTGGGGGTTTATCATGATGGTAAAAAATCCTGCTTCACAGTGATCGATGATCAGAGGCGATAGGGAACATTGCATGGGAGTTTTAGTGGCAATAGCAATTCCTCCTCCCCTGCCATCCTTCCTATCCAGTCTGGACAAGGAGTAGCCAGAAGGCATGGCTTCGATGATGTCAGGGTCTGAAAATTCCCCTAGCCAGGTCTCCGTAAAAAACATAATATCAAAGCCATCATCCTCCAATAGTTGATGTATTTGTATACCATGTTTGCCGAGAGAGCGGCAGTTAATCAAACCCGCCTTAGTCTGCATTATAGAGCCTGCCCTAGTGGATGGCTCGTCCGGCGTGAAAGAGCATAAGGGGCAGCTATGCAAAGACAGCGCCTCCATAGTATGAAAACAAGATAGGGTGACTCCGGGACGGAGATCTAACAGCTCCTGTCTAGCGTATCGTATTCTGTGGGATGTTGAATGGCCAAGAGTCGTAGCCCCGTGCCCCGTCCGGCCGCGGACGGGCGCAGACGGGCTGGACTTTGGCCCGACTTCGGCTCGCATCCGGCGCGCCCGCTGCACGCGTCCGCTGCGCGGTCGCGGTCCTCTGCACATTTATGGGAGAGGTAGGGGCGACTAGAGCGCTGAGCAAGCAGCCCTGAGCCCGGATGTGTTGGGCTCCTCCTCCACCCTCCGCAAACAAACGCCCAAGATGGACGCGGCGGACCGGGGCGGGAGTTCGAAGTCAAAGTGCCCAAAAACAAGCAATGTCAGCCTACAGGTGAGGCACAGTTTTAAAATAAAATACAGCATTACACTGATACGTAAAATTAGCAGTAGTCGCCAAAATTAAAAACGCTAATGATTCAGCGCTCCCAGTGCATGCTATTAAACACCAGCGTAGCGGATCGAGTCAGCCACTGCCACCGGCTGAACTCATCTCCACAACGCGAGTGCGCTTGAAGCAGGGATTTTATTAACTGTAGAGTACAGCGCGACTAGAGTGCTGAGCAAGCAGCCCTGAGCCCGGATGTGTTGGGCTCCTCCTCCACCCTCCGCAAACAAACGCCCAAGATGGACGCGGCGGACCGGGGCGGGAGTTCGAAGTCAAAGTGCCCAAAAACAAGCAATGTCAGCCTACAGGTGAGGCACAGTTTTAAAATAAAATACAGCAATACACTGATACGTAAAATTAGCAGTAGTCGCCAAAATTAAAAACGCTAATGATTCAGCGCTCCCAGTGCATGCTATTAAACACCAGCGTAGCGGATCGAGTCAGCCACTGCCACCGGCTGAACTCATCTCCACCTATTCCATCTCAAAGGGCTGCGTCGCGGGCGTCAGTGGGAAAGCAATTGATTTATCCCAGTTCACTTTCAACCCCGAAAGGGCGCCAAATCGCACCACTTCTCTCAGAACAGCTTAAAGATTTGTTTCCGGGTCGCGGACATAGAGGAGTGTATCGTCTGCATACGTTGATATACCGATTTTATATGTTGGAAAACTAATACCTTCCAAGCTGTGGTATTCCCTGATTGCACACGCCAACGGTTCCGCCACCAGCGCATACAGGAGGGGCGAAAGGGGGCATCCCTGTCTAGTTCCTTTACTTATATCAAATGGGTCCGTGACTCTGTCTCCTATCTTCAGCCTCGCTGTGGGCTTGTAGTACAAGGCCCCCAGCATCTGCAAAAATGGCTCACCCAACCCCAGCTTTCTCAGAACTCTGAGCATGAAAGGCCACTCCACAGAGTCAAAGGCCTTTTCCATGTCCAGGAAAATTGTTAAGGCAGTGTTTTCCTGACGCACGTGCTGCATTGTCCCCAACACAGTACGGATATTATACGTCAGGTTCCTATTGGGGACGAAGCCGGCCTGTTCAGGCGCTACCAGGTCCGGTACCAGGAGCGCCAACCGTGTGGCCAGCACTTTAGCGAATATTTTAGTGTCCACATTTATCAGGGAAAGTGGTCTGTAGGAGCTGCAAAACTCCAGGGGTTTCCCAGGCTTCAAAACGGTGATGAGTAGGGCTTCCCTCATGGAGTGGGGCATACTACCCTCCTCGCATATGTCGTCAAATAGGGTGATCAGGTGTGGGACCAGCTTGTCCTTAAATGACTTATAGAAGCCTACTGTCAATCCGTCCGCTCCCGGGGCACTACCAGATCGCATGCTCGCCAGTGCCTCCAAAATCTCCTCTTCTTGTATGGGAGACATCAAGAATTCCCTGTCCGAATCAGGCAAAAATGGCATGGCTATATGATCGAGGTAATCGTCAAACTCCTCCTCGACCCGCAATGATCTGGATTTATACAGCTCAGCATAGTACTGCCTAAACGTTTGGAGGATCTCCTCCTCGTCAGATATGATGTCACCATCCGACATGAGCAGCTCATCCACCACCAGGGGTCTCCTGGTACTACGTATCATTCTAGCCAGTAGTGCACCCGGTCTTTCCCTCTCCCCATAGGTTCGCGCGGTAGCGTATTTGCCCGTGTGCTGCACTTCCCTGTCTGCCAGATCGTGGTATTCAGTCAGCAGGAGTTTGATTTGGGACTCAGCGTTGGTATCAGAGCCACTCTGTAGACGTCTCTCCAAATCGGACAGTCGGGATTCAAGTTGTTTCAAGTCGCGTCTTATAGTTTTAAGCACACTCGAGTGATTGGACATTGCCATACCCCTGATATAAACCTTAAAAGCGTCCCACACTGTCTGGAAACTGTCCACAGACCCCAGGTTTGTCTCAAAAAACGTATCTATGTCATCCGCGAGTTCACCCCGAAACACATCATCCAGGAGAGAGTAGGGGGGGAACCTCCAGGTAAAGGGGGGAATTGTTTTCTTTGGGACCACTAGGTGCAGCAGAACAGGGGAGTGATCAGAGAAGGTGTGGGGCAGCACCAAACAGCACCTAATACTATCTAGTAGGGCCTGGGACGCTAGCCAGTAATCTATTCTAGTGTGGATATTGTGGAATGCTGAGTAGTGAGTGAAACCACCTTTCGTGGGGTGCTTACTTCTCCATACGTCCACCAGGTCCAATTTAAGCAGCTCTGACTTCATGTGCGGAGCCGAGGCCACTGGCCTCCGGGTCGGCCCCGCCGACCTGTCCAGATCAGGGTCAAATACAAAGTTGAAATCACCCCCCCACAACATTCTAGAGTGAACGTGTGTTCTGCAGTGTGCCGCCAGTGTCGAGTAAAATTCAGGACAATCAAAATTCGGCCCGTACACATTGACCACTACCAAATCATGCCCCCTGCCCACACATCTAGTTATAACAAACCGACCCTCCGGGTTTGACATCAGTGGTACCAGTTTTATCTGTGAGTTAGGGTTAACCCAAGTAAGTACACCTCTGGAGTGTGTCGTGAACCCCGCAGCCACACTGCGTCCCCCAAGCCCCCTGGCCAGCAGCATCCTACTAGTGAGTGGAAGATGGGTCTCCTGGAGGAGAGCGATGTCAATATGGTGTCTGTGCAAGTAACTGAGTACCTTCCGAAGTTTACGGTAATCATTTAGCCCTCTCACGTTCCATGTCAACACTTTCAATTCCTGTAAATTAAGTGAAGCATTTCCATCATTAGTATCAGTCACTCCAACAGTGATAACAATAGTGTTCAGACAGCTGTACTACTATGCCGTACATTCTCTTACACTTGAAATCAGGCAACACGTTGCTTGGCACTACGTTTAAAACCCCACTGTCAATACAACAATTACAATCCCCAACATAGCCCCCCCCCCACCCACAGCCGACCACCCCCAACCTGGCCTGGCAGTACCCATTCCCTCCCATCAATGTCCAACTTTGGGTGCCATTCCGTACAGTGCCTAACCTTCTACCCCTGAGAACTGAAGTTCTTCTTCTTTGTTGTTCTTTCCAAATGTTTAGCTTTTTCAAGTTTTTCCTTTTTAGGCTTGTCAGTTATATTAGGTAATTTCTCTTCTATTTATTGCGATGTTTGTCTAAAATCTTCTTCTTATCTCTCACAGGTTTTGTCTATTCCTATAATTTGTACAGTCCGTCTCCTTGTTCTTACTTCTTCCGGTGTGTTGTGAGGTTCCCAGATTCAAGCATTCCGTCTTTTCATTCGTTGTCATTGCCCTAGTGTTCTCACATTGTTGTTCCTCTCAGGTATGTTTTTTCAGTCGCCCTATTTGGATATGTACTGTCTCTCTTTGCCTTTCCTCTCTCTCCTCTAACTTCCTTCTTTCCTTCTCTTGTTTTCTTACCCCCTTATTCCTCCTGTTCTATCTTTTATAATTCTGTTATGATGTGTTTGGTTCTCCATGGTTCTTCAATGTTTTTGCAATCAGAGTTATCTTTTGGAACGTGAAGGCTTTATTTGCCCTATTAAAAGACAGAGTATTTTTCATCTCCCTACCTCTTATAATCTTGATTTGGTTCTCCCAGACCCCATTTCTTTTACATTTTGTATATTTTAACATTCAGAGTTATCTCCTGGAATGTAAAAGGTTTTATCAATCCTATTAAAAGACAGATAATCCTTTCCCACCTGGCCTCATATAACCCTGACATAGTTATTTTAAAAGAGACCCATCTTACGGAAATTGAATCACTTATGTAAAAAGAAGCTGGGTGGGTACGGTTTTATTCTCTCCTTCTACTAATAAAATAATGGTGTTGTCATTCTATGTCATAAGAAATTGAAATGTAAAGTTTTATTACAAGAAAATGACACGGAAGGTAGATGGATACTAGCCAAACTGTTAATTAATTATGTCCCTTTAACTGTTTTTAATATTTATGGTCCTACACAACCTGATTGTTCTTTTTGGCTTTTGATTATGCAAAAAATTTATTCAATTTCGAGATGATTTATTTCTTTTAGGTGGCGACTGCAACCAAATTGTTGACCCATTTCTTCATTCTAGTCTACAGTCCGTTCTATTCCACATAAGACTCACAAACAATTCCTTGACACTATTTCTCAAACACATCTCATTGACTCTGGGAGACTCTCTCATCCTGACACTCTCAACTACTCTTTTTTCTCCCCTCCTCACGCATCTCTCTCTCGTTTAGACTATATCTTTCTTTCTCAATCTTTATCTCAAAATCTTCTGTCCTCTTCTATTGAACCCATAATTATTTCTGACCATGCCCTAATTGTCACAGACCTTGATTTACTCCCTCCACATCCAAAATCCTCTCGATGGTGTTTTAATAACTCCCTCCTTACCGATCCTCTTTTTTCCTCTAACTTTCGCTCTTTTGTTAATGAATTCTTTGAACTCAATTGTGACACCAGCTCTTCCCCACATATTATTTGAGACTCTTTTAAAGCTACAGCATGGGGTTACATCATAGACTAGTCCTGTGCACACGAAAATTCGAGTTGTCTCCAGGTGGAGACTTCAATTGAGCAGTGTGAACGAAAAGATTCAAACGATTCGTCTGGTAACAATATAGAATTTAATCGTGGAATGAATGTTCAGTACATCCAAGTAGCAAGTTGTAAACAAAATTAAATGAAGCCGACACGTGTTTTGTCACAGCGTGTAGCGGCTGTGACTCATCAGGGCTAGGGGAAGGAGAGACGGTAAGTGTGTTAAAAACTGAAAACCAAAATTAAACATTGAATATAAGATGTGACGATGTGTATCAGTGGTTTAAGAGTGGAGACCCTAAATGAAAACAGGAAACCGGGAACAGTAACAAGTGTAGCGCAACTAAAAGTGACATATGTGAAAATTGCGTGGGAACAATCAACACAGGTATACATGAAAAAACAAAATGAGTCAAGGATACAATACACAGGAGGTCATGAAATTCTGACTAAAAAAAAGGGGGGAATCAAAGTAAAAGAGGGCATTGGTAGTGGACCAGCCACCAGTATTACATGGCGAGAGCCACGGCGTGTAAGCATAGGCAAATTACAAATAGTAGCTGACCACCCATGTCCTACTGTCCATAACTAACACAGACGATCCTCCACAGAATATGGATCTACTCCTACAAGCACTAGACATTGATCCTAACAACACTATCTCAAGTGGTTTGAAGACTAAATCAAAATGGATACCTAATCTGGCGAGTTGCAACCAAATTGACAATTTCCACAATCTGATTTTAGAGGATCTCAACAAATATGAAGCTAAAACTATAGACAAAGCTCAACACATCAAAGACAATCTGAGTAAAGGAGAAAGATTAACCCTCCACACCCTGAGCAAAATGGATGAGATCATTATAAAGGAGGCCGACAAAGGGGGTAACATAGTGATCATGAACAAAATGGACTACGACAGCGAAGTAATGAGACAGCTACAGGACACTACTTGCTACATCAGACTAGACAACAACCCCACCGGCAAACTGACCATTCTTATTAACAGCAATCTCCAGACCTGGCATACCCAAGGCCTGTTGGATGAAGATGAAGCTCTATACCTGAGAGTTACAAGACCTACATACCCATGTCTGTACATACTCCCTAAGGTGCACAAACAGGCACCCTTTCCACCTGTAAGGCCTATCATTTCAGGTATCGGCGGGCCAACGGTGAAACTGGCTGAGTATGTGGATATGTTTCTAAACCCCATGGTAAAAAACTTAGCATCTCACATACAGGACACCAAACATATATTGGGGATCCTGAGCGACATATAGTGGCAGCCCAACATGATAATGGCAACCTTAGATGTGATCTCCCTATGCACATCAATCTATCCCGTGTTAGGATTACAAACAGTAACCAAGGTCCTTCATGAGAGACCAGCGACACTATGGGCCCATACTAATATGCTTGTGGCAATGATGGACATAATTTTGAACAATAACTGCTTTACCTACGAGCAAAGATGGTACAGACAGACTAAAGTAGTAGCCATGGGCTCGAAATTTTCACCATCCTTTGCCAACTTGTTTATGGGGTACCTGGAGAGGGAATGGATCTGGAGTACCAAAGGTTCTCCGTGGATAGAATATATCATCTACTGGGGGAGGTACATAGATGATTGTCTCCTCCTCTGGTCAGGCACACAAACTCAGCTCGACGACTTCTGCAATCACCTAAACTCCAACGACATGGAAATACAATTCACTTGCCTGTCAAATACCTCTAAAATCGCCTTCTTAGACATTAAATTATACCTAAGCAACAATATCCTGCACAGCAGACTTTACAGAAAGGTGACATCCTGCAACGCCCTTCTCCACGCCTCAAGCTCTCATCCGCTTCACCAAATACAATCCATCCCTTTCGGTGAATTCACTAGGGCCAGGCGCAACTGTAGCGACCAACCTTAATTCGAAAAGGAACTGGAAAACATGAGACACAGATTTCATAGACGCGGCTACAGACCATACACCATTGATAAAGCAACAACAAGAGTTAAGAATCTTGAAAGGAACACCACCTTGAGCAACAACAAGAGACCTACAACCACGAGACCTGTTACCAGACTAATAACAGAATACAACGAGATCAGCACCATAATGCGACAGAACCTAAACAGACACTGGAAAACACTACAAAAGGACAGCATCATGAGAGATATCCTACCGCCCAGACCACAGATGAGGTTCAGAAGAGGACGCACACTTAAGAATAGATTGAGCCCGACTGTTCCTACCAAACGACCCAATACCAACTGGATGTTCAACCCATCCCATGGTTTCCACAAATGCGGCTGTTGTGGTGCTTGCAAGTGGGCACACAGCGGCATTAAGGAATTCAAGTTCAATACAAACCAGACCTACAGAATCAAAAGGAACATAAACTGTAACACCAAATACACGGTGTACATTCTACAATGCACCTGCAAGAAGATCTACGTAGGGAGCACCATACGTGCACTCAAAGAACGAATCATGGAACACATCAGAGCAATGATGAACTATGACGCCAGATCACCGGTCGCTTGCCAGATCCATGCATGCCCTACACAAGAACATCACTTTCTTTGGAATCAACGTGACCGACCCCAGCCCGAGAGGGGGAAACAGAGAACTCAATCTAAGAAGAATGGAAGCAACCTGGATCATGCGCTTGCATGCTGTGAAAGAGGGACTGAACATTGATCATGAGCTTCATTATTTCCTGGGCACATGAGCTCCTTAGCGACCCAGTGCCGTAAGATTTATACTGATTTGCCTTAAGTACTCATGTCTACAATCACTTATCGTTTTTCCATGTCACACTTATGCCTTTAAAAATATTTGTTGCCTTATTTTCTCTCTTATGAGCATAATATTGCCCTTTGTGACATCAGTGTACAGCCTTGAGTACTTTATCCAGATAGTCAAGATGTCATTTGCATACTGTGTTTTACAGGTCCCTTCGAGGAGTCTCCAAACCCGCTTTCATGTTACTCTTATGCCTCACACAGTACCGTATTTGCACTATTTCTATTTCTATTTTTCAGGATGTCACCTGCACAGTTTGTCCCACGCTTTCCCTGTTATCTAGCTGTGTGACTATGCTCCCTCCACCGATTACATGTCCGCCCCCCTTTTGTTCCACGCTACCCTGTTCCCATACCAACCTGTTACTTATGCGCGTGCGCGCCTATTTTGGTTCATAAACAAGCGCATGCGTTACTTTCTGCTTTCTCACACTCGTACAGGCTGTTCCAGTCTAGTCTTTCTGAAAATGCATGCCCCAATTAAAATATTGGCCAATGGAGCTCGCGTTTCCCCTATTTAAGTCACTCCCTTATCCTGTACCTACATCCACAACCCGGATGCCGATGGTAACGCCTGCCCGGACCCGTGCAATCCGTTTATATCTCTAAGGTAAGAGGCCCAATCTTTTACTCTACTAGTCCCCCCACCTGCCTGTTCTTCCCATGCCGGGCATACATGTAATTGACCTTTTCCCGCAACCTTTACAGTTGGAGATCTACCCGTCTCTACTTTGACCCTCGAGGTGCCTGCGCTAACCACGCATGCCACTGACCCCCTTTTTTCGCACACCCTGCATTTCAGGTACGTGTTATTTTTATTTTTTTGTCATTTTATTTTATTTATTTTTTTCCGCCCCTTCTTTCTTCTGCTGACCAGAGCCAGCTCCCAAAACCCCCGCCCTTTTTCCACTCATATAAAGGGCTCTTTTGCACGCAGCACGGTCCAGTCCCCGGTTACACCTTGAACTGGGATCTCCGTTTTCCAGTGCACCCTTTTTATTTCCTTATGTGCGCCGGCCTGTTGCTTGTGACCCTCGCCACTCCCTACATACGGGCACCCACTGCTCGCGCATGTTAAGTCCCCGCTTTGAGGTTTCACTATTCAGCACGTCGGTGACACCTTCCACACGTTATCTCGATCTCTTCGCTTTTTCTACGTTATGACACCTCCTATCTGTCTCTGATCCGGATGCACCTTTTATCTCATCCACATTAATCGCATTTTAGTTTATTGTACTATAATGTTATTCGTCCTTCAGCTAGCGCGACTTTTTACTTTCATGTATTTAACATACAGTTAGCAATACATAGACCGTTAGGACCGAAAGTACTTCATACCTCAAGCATGTTGCTACGTTGGGACACCACCTGTCTGTTTCTGATCGGGATGCACTTTTTTATCTCACCCACAATAATCGCCTTTTAGTTGATTGTATTTTATTGTTATTCGTCCTTCTGATAGCGTGTTATCTTTTACTTCTATGTGTTTAACATACAGTTAGCGATGCAATGACCGTTAGGACCGATAGTTCTTCCTATTTCAATTTTCATTTCTATGTTGCACCCTCCCTGGCAGATTCTTGGATTATTTTACTAGTACACTCCGTTACCCACCATGAATGTACTTTTGTCTTCTCTTAGATATCAACGGGGGTACCACCGGCTCCCTATTTCCACTTATTTCAATTTTGTCTTCTCTTAGATACAGTTTACTACTAAGTACCATGACCCATATCGATACTGTACTTATACCGCTTTCTCAAATAGTCCCCTTCACAATCAGTGGGCTACTATTTGTAATTTGCCTATGCTTACACGCCGTGGCTCTTGCCATGTAATAATGGTGGCTGGTCCACTACCAATGCCCTCCGTTACTTTGATTCCCCCCTATTTTTCAGTCAGCATTTCATGACCGCCTGTGTATTGTATTCTTGACTCATTTTTTTTTTCATGTGTACCTGTGTTGATTGTTCCCACGCAATTTTCACATATGTCACTTTTAGGTGCGCTACAATTGTTACTGTTCCCGGTTTCCTGTTTTCATTCTTAAACCACTGATACACATCGTCACATCTTATATTCAATGTTTAATTTTGGTTTTCAGTTTTTAACACACTTACCGTCTCTCCTTCCCCTATCCCTGATGAGTCACAGCCGCTGCACGCTGTGACGAAACACGTGTCGGCTTCATTTAATTTTGTTTCCAACTTGCTACTAGGATGTACTGAACATTCATTCCACGATTAAATTCTATATTTTTACCAAACAAATCGTTTTAATCTTTTCGTTAACACTGCTCAATTGAAGTCTCCACCTGGAGACAACTCGAATTTTCGTGTGCACAGGACTTTGTTCATGTTATTCGGTACAGGAAGGGCATCGCTTTACCGTTGCAGGGGATGGTTTTCCGTTGGGTTTGTTTCCCTGACCTGCATGCACCTGACTTTTCACTGTCATAGCAACTACCAAAACCAAAGGAACACGCAGAGCGCCATCACTTCCTTGCACATATCCAAACCCATTCTCCCCCGCTCTAATTACATCATAGACTATGTTTCCAAGAAAAAGAAGCGCTTTCTTCAGAAGCGGTAAACCACCCTAGCACATATTAAGCTTTTGAAGCATGAATTTTATATATCCTCCAAAAATTCCCTTTCACCTGAATTGATACGAGCTAAGCTTGAGTTTAACAAAGCAACTACGGACAATGTGTCATCTGTGCTCCTTCGTAGTAGCGCTCGTTTCTATGTTGGTCGTAATAAGGCAGAAAAACTCTTAGCAAATTACCTAAAAACACGCAGAGAGCGGACTCTTATAGATTCCATTTACTCTTCCAATAACTCCCTTCTACATACAGATCAGGATATACTTAATGAATTGATCAAAATCTCTATACACCAGAATCTCCTCCCTCCCCTGCTCTCATTCAGGCTTATTTTTATAAACTTCCTTCTCCCTCTACTTCTCATCTTTACTTCCTCAATCTTGAAAATGATATTTCTCTTAATGAACTTTCCAATGCGTTACGGACCATTACTAAAGGGAAAACACCTGGCCCAGATGGGTTTTCTGTGGAATTTTATTTGCATTTCTCTGATTTGTTACTCCCTAAACTTTTAAAGCTCTTTCAACCATTTTATTCAACTGGTAAGACAGAAGGCACTTTTCCGGAAGCTACTATCTGCCTCATTCCTAAAGAAGGTCGTGATCCCCAATTTTGTAAAAATATAGACCGATCTCTCTAGTTAATGTTGATTATAATTTATTTGCTAATTTGCTTGCTTTACATTTAGACCCCCTCATGCCTCATCTTATTGGTAAGGAGCAGAGTCGTTTTGTTAAGGGCAGGCTCACTTCCGATAATTCATGTCTTTTTCTCAATGTTTTAAATAAAGTTCCCTCCCTTTCTATTTCTCTGGCTGCTTATCTGTCGATGCAGAGAAAGATTTAGCTAGAGTAGACTGGTCTTTTTTTTTTGCATCGTTACCCTGGCATGGTTTTGGACCTAAATTCATATCACTTATTTCTTTACTATACTTGGCTCCTAAAGCTTCAGTTTTAGAACCGACACCGGACAACAGGACCTCCTTCAAACTTGCCACCCGGAAACACCACCAGCTGATCCGCGCCGCCAAGAAAACAGCTTTCAAGGACCGGTTGGACAACAACGCACACAACTGCAAGGAACTCTTCAACATCGTGAAAGAGCTTTCCAACCCCAGCGCAGGAAACAACGACATCACCCCATCGCAAGACCTCTGCGACTCCCTCGCTTCATACTTCCACAACAAGATCGCGGACATACACAACAGCTTCAACAACCAACCAACGCACACCATGACCGAACAACCATCCCCCACCACCACCCTCCACGCCTGGACCCCGATCAGCACCGAAGACACCATCCGCACGATGAACTCCATCCACTCCGGATCACCGACCGACCCCTGCCCTCACCACGTCTTCAACAAGGCCGACGCTGTCATCGCACCCCACCTGCGAGACATCATCAACACATCCTTCGACACCGCCACCTTCCCCGAGAGCTGGAAGCACGCCGAACTCAGCGCTCTTCTCAAAAAACCCACAGCGGACCCCACCGAACTCAAGAATTACCGCCCCATCTCGCTCCTCCCGTTTCCAGCCAAAGTCATCGAGAAGACCGTCAACAAGCAGATGGCCGCCTTCCTCGAGACGAACGGATCCCTCGACCCCTCACAGTCCGGCTTCCGAGCCAACCACAGCACAGAGACCGCCCTCATCGCCGCCACCGATGACATCCGAGCCCTGATGGACAATGGAGAAACAGCGGCCCTCATCCTCCTAGACCTCTCCGCGGCATTCGACACGGTCTGCCACCGCACCCTAGTACGGCGCCTCAGCAACATCGGCATCCAGGACAAGGCGCTGGAATGGATCGTCTCCTTCCTCAACGGAAGAACACAGAGAGTCCGCCTACCACCGTACAAGTCAGAGGCCTCCGAAGTCATCTGCGGCGTCCCCCAAGGATCATCTCTGAGCCCCACCCTCTTCAACGTCTACATGAGCCCCCTCGCGGCCATCGTACGCAAACACAACCTCAGCATAATCTCCTACGCCGACGACACCCAGCTGATCCTCTCCCTGACCAACGACCCCGCCGCCGCCAGAGCCAACCTGCACGAAGGGATGAAAGAGGTAGCCGAGTGGATGACGACCAGCCGCCTGAAACTGAACTCGGACAAGACGGAGGTCCTCATCCTGGGCTCCTCACCCTCCGCCTGGGACGACTCCTGGTGGCCTCCCGCCCTGGGCACCGCACCCAAACCGACAGACCATGCACGAAACCTGGGCGTCATCCTGGACTCCTCCCTCTCCATGACCAGGCAGGTCAACAACGTCTCCTCGGCGTGCTTCAACATCCTACGCATGCTAAGGAAGATCTTCTGGTGGATCCCCACCGAGACCAGAAAGACCGTCACCCAGGCCCTCGTCACCAGCAGACTGGACTACGGCAACGCCCTCTACGCCGGTACCACCGCCAAGCTCCAGAAGAGACTCCAGCGGATCCAGAACGCCTCAGCCAGACTCATCCTCGATATCCCACGAACCAGTCACATCTCCGAACATCTGAGAGACCTTCACTGGCTCCCCGTCAACAAAAGAATCACCTTCCGCCTCCTCACCCACGCACACAAAGCCCTACACGACCAAGGCCCGAGCTACCTCAACAGCCGAGTCAACTTCTACGCTCCCAAACGCCACCTCCGATCAGCCAACCACGCCCTCGCCGCCGTCCCCCGCATCCGAAGAGCGACTACAGGAGGAAGGTCCTTCTCCTACCTGGCCGCCAAGACCTGGAACTCCCTCCCGACCGACCTGCGCCTGACCCAAGACCACCTCTCCTTCAGGAAGAAGCTGAAGACCTGGCTGTTCGAGCAGTAGCGGCACCCCCCCCCCCCCAGCGCCTTGAGACCCTACGGGTATGTAGCGCGCTTTATAAGTGTCAATGATTGATTGATTGATTGAGTTAATGGCTGGGCCTCCTCTTATTTCTCTCTCCAACGTGGCGTTAGTCAAGGCTGTCCTTTATCCCCCCTTCTTTTCGTTCTAGCCCTTGAACCCGTTTTGACTTCTATCCGTAACAATGATTCCATTCCTGGTTTTCCTTATGGTGATCATCAATAGAAACTCTCTGCATATGCAGACGATATTCTTCTATTTATTTCTGCTCCTGAAACCTCTATTCCTCCATTATTACTTGAATTCGGATCCTTTTCGCTGGTATCCAGTTACAAAATTAACTCAGACAAGACTGAAATTCTTCCTCTCACAAAATTTTGTCTCCCCCATTCCTTCTCTATTACTGGCTTTGCTTGGAACAGTAAAAAAATTAAATACCTAGGCATATGGTTTTCCAATTCCATCGCCCCTTCTGTTAAATTGGATAAGTGCCTCAGTCTTATCTCGAATTGAGAAATTACTCTCTTCTTTGGAATCCTCTTTTTCTTTGTTGGTGGGGTCGGTTAGATTCAATTAAAATTTGCCCCAATTTTAATTTATTTACTTTCCATGCTCCCCGTTCGATATCCCGGCTATCTATTTTAAACATATTGATTCGTGCCTTTCTAGTTTTCTCTGGAAAAATAAAAAATCCAGAATTGCTTTAGCCTCTTTTCGAAAACCAAAATCTAATGATGGAGTGAACTTTCCGGACTTTCGTCTTTATCATAAGTACTTCTCCCTTCGCCATGCCTCAAAATGGCTCATATCAGATCCCTCCCACTTTACTCCTCTTTGGCTCTCCATTGAACAAATCTTATTATTACCCTTTTCTTTCAAGGAAGTTATAGGTTTTTCTGCCAAAACTTCTCTCACTTTCCTTCCCTTATTTAGACATACCTGTTCCCTCCTAAAACCTTTGTTTCACCCTACTACTATTTCCCATGAATCTTTCTTAGATTCCCCTATTTGGCATAACTCGCTTATCCTTCTCAATAACAGGCCCATTTTTAGGAAAAAGTGGAGATTGAACGGTATTATATGGGTTAGACACCTTTTCAATGGAGCTTCACCTTGTACCTTTCCCCACTTCCAATCCTTATTCCATTGCCCTCGTTCCTTGTTGCAGAAGTGTATTACTCTTATGACGATTATTCTTGACATATATTTTTCCCTCTCCCCTTCACCTTCATCTGACACCCAAAATTCTCTTCTCAAAATACTTCTTACTCTTCCCAAAGCCTCACTTATATACAAATTCTTTTTAGCCCCCAATCCAGATTGTGCTAAATCTAAATGTAGAACTTTCTTGAGAATCAGATCTGGGATGCGATTGGTCTTCCACCTTATGTGATAAACTTTGGTCCAGATCTTTAAAAATCTCTCGTTCTGCCTCTCTTACCCAATCTATGTTCTTCCTTTACCCCAGACTCCATCTTTCCCCTGCTTCTTTGGCACGCTTCTCTTCTTCCTCTGCTGTCTCTAACTGTTGGACTTGTGGCTCTTCCAATGCTGACCTCCTTCATCTTCTCTTTCTTTGTCCTACAGTTTCCGACCTTTGGGAGACGGTCTGCTCATACATTTCTCATCTGTTTACAATTGCCATTCCTTATTCTATACCCCTTCTCTTTGCTGGCAGCCTTTTTGACTCTTTAGATCTTCCCTCACATAGCCACGGTCTTTATGATCTTATGCTTGCTATAGCCTTTCAACACATTTCCTTCAACTGGAAAATTCTCACAAAACTTTCCATTCAACATTGGTGGAATACCCTCTGTCATTTTCATAGATTTGATGTTGCTTTCGCCTCCTCATGTGAACCGATAATCAATAGAGAACTATTCTGGTTACCCCTTACTTCCTATTTAGACCTTATTGTTTTACAAAGAACTTCACATCTAACCGCTGATAAATTCAAACCTCCTTGAATGATATTATTTCTGCTCTTTGTTTTTTTTTGTTTTTTATCCTGTTGTTATAATATTTGGATTTATGCGCTCGACAACTCATACTTATTTATTTACGGTATGTAATCTAGAATGCTTTTCTCTGTTTTTTGAAATTTCATTTCTTATTCATCAAAATATTGATACTCCCTCTCCTCCCCCTCTCCCTCTCTTCCTTCTCCTCTTTTACCTTGTTTAAAAATCCCCAAAATTGCTTTTAGTCTTCTCTTTCAAGTATCAGCTAATTCCTATGTTATATCTCTGCAATTGAATTTTTCTATATATTGCTGTTATGCTTATGTGTTATTAACTGCTAATAAAGCTTTTCAAACATAAAAAAAGAGATACAGGGCTTCTTACCCCCTAGATAAACACACAAGATTTACTCTGGAGGGCAGTGATGTCTTCTGTGGGGATAGAGGTGGGAAGAAATTGGAATGGATAGAAGATTCTTGGAGGGATTTTCATTTCCCCATCCTAGCTAGGAGACATATTGGGGACGCCTCTGCTAATATGTTCAAGTATGTTTTTGCGGTAGTCGAACCAATTTGCTTTGGTGGATGATGTTGAGATTTAAATGTCAGATGGATTTGGAGGCCCATCTAAGAGGGACTTGTTAGTGATTGTAAGTGTGAAATGTCTCAGGAGGGCATTGTCAGATTGAGCATGTGCAATTTCTCTTTATTTATTTAAGTCCTGAAACCGACTTGAAGGCTTCTAATTTGTGGTTAAACAGTGCATGATTCTGCTTGGTTAGTGAGCATAAGCAGTAAATCATTCACAAATAAATTGACTTTGTGTGACCTGCCTCCAAAGGGGATTTCTGATACTTCATGGGTTTTGTCATATCTTTTTGTCTAGGCATTCTACGACCAGGGCAAAGAGCAGAGGGGATAGAGGGCATCACAGCCTGGTACCTATTGCCAGTTTGATTGGGTTATAGCTTTGCCGATTGAGTTGCTGTGGGAGCACAGTATGTAGCCAACACATCTGCAAGATAGCTCAAATGCAATTGAAGGTAGGTAACAATGTCTAAAATAGATGAGTTTTTAGGTGTTTTCTAAAGCTGGATTCATACTGGTTCATTCTAAGTTGTTATACTCAAAAAAGCCACCCGAGTGATTTATTATATTTTCTAATCTATCACATTATACAATATATTCATGTATACCAGCCTGCTTCTAGACATACACACAAATACGACAGGATGTTCTCACCCACCACCAGGTGTCATGCTTCATCATAGGACTCCCCATGCTATTCAAAAAGCCAGTTTGATGAAGAGCAGGCCTACTCCCTGAAATCAGGGAGGCACGTATTACTCAATACGGATCCGTGAAAAATATATACATTTAAAAACCGATATAATAATCCAGTCTGACCTTTAAACTTTATGGACTGCCAATTGGTCCTCGGATCATTGGGAGGAAGGAGCCCGTACAAATAGGTGGCCGATGAGAAACGCACCTTGGTGTATGTGGGACTTTAGGGGTTCCTGAGCCCTCCCTCCATGGGGTCCAGATGACCTTGATTGAGGGTACAACAAGGGTTAGATCACATATACATTGGCATATAAATGGTATGTGTATATATGCTACCAGAGGATCCGATGTCCGTCCTGACAAATACCATTGACTCTGTTGAGCCTCTTAGCAAAACATGTTGACGGTTTAGAGGGACTGAGGTACTAGCTCCTCTATTCCCATGTTTAGTTTTTAATACCAAGTGGCATTCCATATAGTATAAAGGTCAGATTGGATTGCCACATTGGTTTTTTCATTTATATATTTCTCACCGATCCATATTTAGTAATAAGTGCCTCCCTGATTTCAGGGCGTAGGCCCACTCAATCAATCAATCAATCAATCTCTTGATTAATCAGGGTTTCTGAAGACCTTGGGGAGTCCTATGATGAAGAATGACCACTGGTGGTGTGAGAGGACATCCCAACACTTTTTTGTATATGTCTAGCAGCAACCTTGTATAACATGAATATATTGCATAATGTGATAGATTAGACAATATAATTAATCACTTGAATGGCTTTTTTTTAATGTATAAGAGGTTCTGTCTTGAGGACAGCTCATCCTTTAGGCCCCATAGCCTCTGGTTCCCTAGCATGGATATTCTGCAGGGTTATTGTGATTTGATGTGTGGTTCTTTCTAAGGACAACAGGGAGGCCGTTCCAAAGTTTGGAGCTAGGTGGACAAAGGAGCGACTACGCTCCTTGCCTGGTTTATCCTAGGGACTGTCAGCAACCTTAGATTCCCAGACTACAAAGACCCATTCGAAATGTAAGTTTGAGTTGTTGCTGTATGAGCTGTGGGCCTCTCCCATGCATAGCCTGATGGACAAAACACAGTGCCTTGAAGTGGATTATTTTCCGTACAGGCAGCCAGTGCAGGGCTGCTAAAGCCAGAGCTGCCGAATGGTGATAAGCAATTTTTAAAAGGATCCGGGCTTCTGCGTTCTTGACAACTTGTAGTCTTTTTTTATCACAGACTTGATCTTAGCTATCATTATAGGACCAAGTTGTATTTTCTCCAAGAGGGCGTTCTTAGTGTCTAGGGATTGGATCAAGGCCTGTATGTTATGTTTGTGCACTTTTTCATTTAAGTGACCGATACATCTGATATTACCTGCCCTCAGACGCTATTAAATAACCCCCCCTTATCTGGTGATACAAAACTATGTACTAGGGTTCATTGTGTAAAGATTTTGGGGTAAACCTTTGCTTCTGTGTTGGGTCCTTGCAAGTTTGGGGATTAATTTTATTTTGTTCTCATACATTGTGTGCATAAGACTCCTATCATATGCACGGTAATTGAAAATGTTATTAAGTCCTCTTGCAGAAGAGGGAAACATTTTTATAGAAGTTGATCAGGAATCTGTCTGGTCCCTGTGCTTTACCCAAGTGCATGGAACTGAAGGCACCACATAATTCAGCAATGTCTATTGGAGCTTCAACCAGTTCCTTTTGAGAAGGTGTAATAAAGGCCCATTTTGTGAATAAGCCTGAATATCTGCTTGTTTTTCGGCACCCCTGAATAGAGCACTTGGTAAATCCTGAAAAAAAAATATTTTTTCATTTTCACTTACATGTGTTTGGGCTCAATCTGTAGATAATTTTGCTTTACAAACCTAATTTTACACACCAACTTTATTTAATTTGTCAGTTCTTTTAGTGAGAGCAAATAGTGTTCTGCTTTGTTTGCCTTATGTATATTTACTTGCCCCCTCTGTTTAGTTAGCTTCCTTTGGGTGCATTTTGATGGGGTTTGCTAATCTACCTATTCGAGATGCCAAATTTCAGCAATGATGTTTTGACCGAATGGGTGTGCTTCCTTTTCTCTTTCTAGTCCTATAGTGATGATGGTACCCTTAATTGTGGCTTTGGACCCGTCTCATAGAATGATACGTAGTACATCATGGAGTGCATTATGGGTGAAATATTCCTTGATTGCATCTTGTCTTCTGGCTCCCTAGGAGTCTGTGGTTTTGATGCCCACTTGGGTGTCCTATGAGCCTGCCTAGTACTGTCCCCCTGAGGCAGTTCTATATGTGCATAACCCAGATATATAAGAAGAGGCCAACGATGCTAAGAGGGAGTGTGTGAGCAATGGACAGCCAATTCTGGAATATGAGGCATGAACATAAGAGTCATATGAGTAATCCTTCATGCCTGTGTGTAACTTGCGCCATGCATTGACTTGCCCAAGTCCAGTAATTTCTTTTTTAAGAAGGGCTGACATATCGCCTGTCCCTTGATAAGAGTTTGATTACATATCCGTGGAAGGATCGCATGCGAGATTGAAATCTCCTTTCCCCTATTATATCCCTGTGGGTGTCACGTATTTGCTCCTTAAGTAGGGAGCTAATGTTCGAATCTTGCACTTTGTTTGGGACATAAATGTTTAACATTGTGAGCTTTGAGTTACCCCTTTGTGTTTTCAGTTGTAAGTCTCTATCTTCAGGCTCTATATTCACCCCCACTTGTGCTTGGCCTAAATTTGCTTTGCATAGTATGGTGAGTCCCCCATTTTGGTGGCCCATAATTGATAAGGGTGCCCACTTTCTGACTTCTGAGGCCCTCACCCTAGCACTGTTGGCATTAGTCATCTCTCGGATTGACTACGCGAATGCCCTGTACGCTGGCATCCCACAATATCAAATTAATAGACTACAACTGATACAGAATCAGGCAGCTCGCCTGATTTATCACCAACCTAAACACCACCACGTCCGTCCCCTCCTCATAGCCCTACACTGGCTTCCAGTCTCAGAGCGCTGTAAGTTCAAACTGGGCTGCCTGACTCATAAATCTTTGGCCGGCATTGGTCCCTCCTTTATTTCCTCTCTCCTGCATCCTTATGCTCCCTCTAGGCTCCTCCGCTCTTCTCATCTTGCGCTCCTCCAGACTCCCCGTTTTAGACGCAAAAAACACGGAGGCCTCAGATTCTCCTTTCTGGCACCCTCATTCTGGAACTCTCTCCCGCTGGAACTGAGACTCTCTCCTTCCTACCTTCACTTTAGGTCTCTCCTAAAAACTCATCTCTTCCGTAGCATCTACACATAAGCCTTCCCCCTCCCGCCCTCTGCCTCTACCAAACAAGTGATCAGCGCCAAGAAACCGTCCGGTGAATGCCGCGCTTTATAAGTAATTTTTACATTACATTACATTACATGGTAATTAATCCATAACTGATATGGTTTCTGAAAGTAGGATTCTTGAAGAAAAATAATATCTGCATTCTGCTATAGGAGATACTTCCATATCTGCCTGCACTTATTAGGGGAGTTAAGTCCCCTTACATTTAGAGATAATAATTTGATGAAGTTTACTGTCCCTCATTATCATAAAGAAAAGAAAAGCCTATTATCCATAATGACACTTACAACAAGCAGCTTCTGTAAATTGCTTAGACTTTCTCGGAAACCCGTCTTCCTCACATATATTGTTGACCACCAAATGACTCTCCACCTCCACGAAATAAAAATAATAAACAAGCAAATAAATAGTCTAACTGAGCCAGACCAAATTTCCCCATCCAGTGGAGATGGGAGAGCACAAATTTGTGTCCAAACTAGAGGTGCGACCTTCAAAGGATAAGGATACAATGTAATAATATGGTTTGCAGCTGCTGTAGTTGTCCATTAGGTGCAGGGGGGATGGAAAGTCAGGGTCAGCGAGAACTTTTGTAGTGCTGATAGGTCAACTGAGGCTAGTCCATCTCCCCAGCCAATCTTCAGTTGGACTGGTATCCTGCTGGGCAGCTTCTTGCTTCATTGTTTGGAGATTGTGAATTACGTCAGTTTAGGCCTCTTTAGAGGATTAATCTAGGTCCTTAGGGGGTATTGGTGATGGCCTGCAGTTCACCATTCCCGACACACCCCTTCCTGGTCTGGCCAGTAGCCACAATGTGAGACATCTTTCTCCTATTCCATCGTAAGGCCTAGTAGTGTTTTTGCTTCCACCAGATAATATAGGGCCCTCTGTTCCATGAAAAGGATATGCTGCAAGAGAGCCCCATTGGTATTTGATCTTAGGTTCCCTATGGACATCCATTATTGGACGAAAATCTCTACTCTTTTTCATGGAGGTAGGTGACAAGTCTTGAAAGAGTTGCACTGTGGAACCTCTGAATATGAGGTTTGCTTTGTCTCTAACCACTTTCATAATAGACCCTTTGTTGGCAAAGAAGTGCACTCGAATTAAGATATCCGGTGGGTTATCTGAGTGATTTGTTTCGTAAGTAGTCATGTGGCTGCAGTTTAGCTGAATTGAAGGAGCTTCTAAATCTCACCTGAGTGCCTGAAGAAGGTCCCTTGTAAAGTGCATGATGTTGTCTCCTTCTGCACTATTAGGGACCCTCGAATACATGTATTTTTCTGTCTTTCTCTGTTTACTCGGACCTCCTACTTGGTTTGTTTATTGTGTCATAATGTTTTATTAATAACATTTATAATGGATACATACACATGAAGATACAGGATTATCAGTTAACATTTTAAATATATAATATATAATTATCATCACAGAAGGCAGAAAGAATTAAAAGGTACAGTAGACATCTTATATGGTATAAAGAAAATGCCAAGAAAGAGAATAAGATATAATAAGTTAATAAATATACATATTCCAATTTATAAATATTATTGAAATAATTATAAATAGAAAGATATGGAAAAGGAATAAAGTGAGGAAGATAAAAAAAGAAAAAGAATAATTGAAAGATATGAGGGAGATTGATAGAGAATGAAATGTAAATAAATGGAGTAAAAAGTGAATAAGGGAATATGTACATAGAGATAAGTAAGGAAAGGAAAAATGAGGGTAAAAATAAATAAATAAGTAAGTATAACGAAAGAGAGGAATACATAAATGGGTATTTACGTAATTATAGGTATACAAAGACTTAGAATTTAAATAGACATACATTTATACTGAAAAATATATACATATATATGTACAGTTATAACAATAGAGACAAGTATGCATATAGATATAGACCCCTTGTCCAAATGTAAAGAGGTAGAGATTAAAGATAAGATATGAAATGAGGAAAAGGGTGCTTAGGGATCTTGAAGAAAGGGGTTCCATACTTGTTGGAAAATTTCCTGTTCGTCTTGAAGTTGGAATATAATACAATGTAATGAGATGCTGTTTGAACCATCGCCACAAGCCATTCTTCATTCGAGGGAGGGTTAGATGATTGCCAATGTCTTAACATACATATTTTAGGAGTAGAGAGTGCAGTGTGTAAAAGGTGATGTTGCGGACGCGTAATGAAAGGAAGAGTTCTAAAATCATGCAATAAAGTAATGGAGAGGGTAAGTGGAAGACGAAGGGATAAAATAGTTTTCTGTAGAGTAGTCCCTATGAAAGTCCAATCATGAAGTAAATGGGGAAGATCACAATTAACTTCAGAGCATCTCCAACATTTAGAATGCAACAACAATCCTGCTTTTTGTAATTTCAAAGATGTCCAATATCAGTCATGTAAGATTTTAAAAAGACAGAATTTCAAGCGAGCTTCTCGAGTACCTTTATCGAGATCTTCCAATATATCCAACCATACATTATCTTCATTCGACTGTGTAGACATTCTTGCCATTTCATTTGAAGAGTTTTAGCAAATGGTTGTGAGAATAAGTGAAGAGTTAAAACACCATACAAGCCTGATATCACTCCTTTGTGGCGTCCCCATATACAGAGATAATCCAGTTTGTTATGTTATGTTATGTTATCCGAGCTTATATAGCGCACGGCTGCCCCAGCAAAGGGGCGTCCCGGCGCTTCCAACAACAGAGAACGAGCCTGGTTACTACAGCGGGAAAGCTTCAATATAAAACAGAGGCCAAAAAGCTGTTGTAGTGGAAAGAGATAGGTTTTGACAGCTTTCCTAATATCCGACAGACCCTCCAAACCACGTATCTGAACCGGCAAGGAGTTCCATAGTTTGGCCGCCAAGCAACGGAAGGAACGTCCTCCTGCTCGACAGTGCTTCACACGGGGAACAATGACCAAATGCTGCCCTAAAGAACACAAAGCGCGAGGTGGAACATACGGGGTCAGCAAATTACAAAGCAAATTAGGCATAGCGAGCTTCAGTATCTTAAAAGAAAGACATAACGTCTTAAATTGGTGAAGGGTTTAATATCCAGGGGGGAGAGCCTAAACATCTTAGACAGTACTGTAGCTGTGAGTATTGTGGTATTTGATGTGATGGGAGATTAAAATCTTTATGAATGCCACATAATATCCAAGCAGGCCGTTGAAGTGATTTACTATTTATTTGAATACTTTCATTGTTCCAAAGTGCAGCTTTATTATGCAAGCGGTAAGAAGTTTGTACAAGCTTATGTGCTCGATGCCATGCTTGATAAGTAGCTTGCATCACCGGATGTGGAGAAGAAGTACGTGGATGTCGAATATCATAATGAAAGTTCTATTTGAACCCATTTTGGAGGGTTGGTGGAGTTTGGGAGTAAATAAAGTAATTGTGAAATGTGTAGGGCTAAGGAATAATGATCCAGAGATGGTAAGCCCAAACCGCCATAAGGGTGCGAGCCATTAATTTAGTAGCAGCCAAGTATGGATGGATAGAACCCCCAAACAAAAGACGAATACGAGAATCCACTTGACGCAATATAGATAAGGGGATAACTATCAGCAGGAATCCCAGTATGTAAGTAAAACGAGGTAAGGTGACCATCCTAACAGCCTGTACCCTTCCCCACAAAGAGAAGCCTACAAGAGACCATTTAGCAAAATCAGTTTCCATTTGTGTTATAAGAGGATTAAGATTGTCTGAGACCATATTGGATAGGCCTCTATTTGCTAGAACTCCGAGATATTTCAATTTTGATGATTTCCAACAAAAAGGATAGCAATCTATTGAAGCTTTTGTGGTACCGGGAGAAAGTGGAAGAGCCTCACTTTTATCCCAGTTCACTTTGCCTCCTACTTGGTTTGGAGTTCAACATGTCGTTCCACCTTGAGAGCTACTGTCAAGCGGTCGAGCTTATTTACCCTGTTGCCTATTTCTGAGATGTCTATGCGGAGACCCTGAATACATATTTTGAATTCTGTCTTGATGGGCCCTAGTTTTGTGCGTATGCCAGTAAGGAAGTGTCTCATTAAGTCAGGACACCGAAGTAATATGTGTGGTTGTATGTGAAATACACTCGTACTTGCTTAATTCATGGGACGGATCCTCCACTAAGGTGGAGAAGTGTCACCTCACTGCTCTCAGAGCAGGAAAAGGAAAAATAAAATGATAATGACGTTATTTTCATTTTATTTTTCAGAGCTACAGGGCTGGGAGACGGTGGGGCTGGGCCACAGGGGCAGGAGTAGTTCATGCACTTAAGTGTGCATGGCGGTTTGGCCGGCCATCTTGGACCGGCCTAACAGTTATGCGCACTTTGCATATTTCCCCACCAGTCTGTAATGCACAGCATGGGTGGGAATATGCACAGGCTGCCTATTCCCGTCTGAGCACCAAATACAGGCGCTCAGACCAATCAAAAATCTGCATATCCGCGTTGCGATAGGCTTAGGGGAGCCTGTGTGCTTCCTGCTCCCGGGACTCATCAGGAAGCAAAGCTGAGGAGAGACGGCAGCCCTGAGAACTTGTGTTTTTTTTAGATTTATATTTTGTCCCCCCACCCCACCGCCCATTCCCTACCAGCCGATACTGCTTACATCACAAATGGTTGTTGCCCTAACGTATGTTTCTCAGCATTCAGTTCCTCCTGCATTATACATTCAGGAAACAAGAAAAGACTCAGTATAACTGAACTTCAGCACATGCATGGCAGACATTTTGTGTGTGGGTGTTCCTTTGGATCTGTGATCTCGTGGCCCAGTCTGCAGTCATGTGCTACGTTGTGGTCACAATTTAAACAGAGTAGGAACAGAAATCTGTGCTTCCCAACTGCTGTTGCTGTGCCAGCTGTATAAGGAGAAAGCTGTAATCTCTGCCTTTCCTGATATTCTGTTTCAAGGATTCTTGATTGACATCTGGAAGGAAACAGATTGTGTTTTTCTGGTAATTTCTTTAAGCAGTAATTCCCAAACTTTTGACTCCTGAGGACCCCCATTGAGTCACCACTGGAAGCCGGGGACCCCCAAGCAATTTGTAGGAGTTAAGTTCAAACATTAAAACAGTAATTCGAAAAAAATACACACGTGTGCACACAAAACAAATACTCAAAGTACTAAGGATTTTGCTGCCAGATGTACAACCATTTCATTTAGCGCCTCGCAATTGACGACACATTGCGAGTGGCAAATTGCGAGTCGCTAAATGAAATGTACAACAGTGTGTTTAACACTGTTTGGGATTCCCAATGGGGTCGCAAATTGCGAGGTTCATTAATATTAATGAGCCTCTCGCAATTTACTAGCCCATTGGGAATGCCAGCCCTCCCAGCGATGGTGGCCTGCTGGCCTCTGCAGGCCACCATGTCTCGGACTGCTTTTAAATAAAGCAGTTAAAAAAAAAATGCGGCCTGTTTACCAAGCATTTAAGAAAAAAAAAGAAAATGAAACGTTTTCTAAGGGCAGGCAGAGGTCCCTGGGACCACTGCCTGACCTTAAAAAATAATTGTGCATGCATTTGCAAAGGGGAATGGGTCCCCTGGGGACCCCTTCCCATTTGTGAATGCATTACCATCTACTTGAAGTAGGTGGTAGTTGTGACTGTTTTGCGACCGCAAAACATTTGTACATGGTTTTGAGACTCGCTATTTGGAAGGGAATGCCCCTTCCAAATAGCAAGTTGCAAAACCTATTTAGAGAGTCCCAAACAAATTGCGACTCGCGAAATAGGCTATGTACATGGCCCAATAGGTTTTTGCATGCGCAAACGGGTTCCCGAACCCGTTCGCGCATATATAAAAACAGATCGTACATCTGGCTCTTAGTATTTTATATTGAAGTAATAGCCCCTCTGTCACATGTATTTCATTTGTTTTGTAGCATCTCTCATACCATTGTAGGATGTCAGAGCTCTTTACATCACACACATATAGAGACATTGAATCATACATGTAAATCATTGTGTATATAAAATGTTTAAAGAGTGCTTGGTCTGGAAAAGCACAAACTAAGGATTCCGAGCATAACACAGTGGCTAGCATTGACTTTAACATTAAAAATGTATTTCCACCCAAATATATATTTTTAGCAGCATCAGGATAATGAATAACTGGGACAAAATATACGTTACTAACTGGTACCATGCAGTTTGCAAGCAGCTCTTTGACAGTTTATAGGTCCCTCTGCTAGATTACGATTGTCACTTATGAAGTGCACAGTAATAAAGGAATCTCTGTGACAAAATCAGTAACCACGAACCTAGGCACATAAAATGCTGCTTTTTAAGATGCATGTTACACGTTCTTTGCAGTAGGCACATTAACCCTCTGTGCTACATTAGTTAAATCAAAGCTGCCACTGAACAAAATTCTCCTCGCTCTCCAGCAGGTACATTAATCACTGGCATTCTCTTGACACTTTTATTGTTGCTGGAAAGCTGCTAATTATACAAGAAATGTTTCTGTGCTTTTAAAACTGTTGCCTACGGACCCCCTGGGAATGTGTCACGGACCCCTGGGGGTCCGCGGACCACAGTTTGGGAAACACTGTCTTTAAGGATTGCTCCAGTTTAAAGAAAATTGAATTCAGAAACAAGTTATCATAAGTGATTCTGTTTGTATTCATGAGGATCAACATTGCCATCTAGTGTCCTAAAGCAGAACTGTTCTAGGACTAATTTCAATTAACTTAAAATTCAGTATTCAGTCTTATTTCTTTGAAGTAAGAAAATACTAGCAAAGTGTGGAGTAATAGTTCTGCCATTTTTGTTGACATAAAAGAAATGTTATTGACATAAATAAATATATTCTAATCCCCAGATAATCATACTCAAGAACTATTGTACATATACTTTGAAAGGGTATAATAATGTCACTCTTATATTCTAAGTTTGATTCCTGATGCATTTTTGTTTTCTAGATATATAAATCCACATCTCTACGGAGAGATAGACAGCCAATGAAGGGTGTGTTACTCATAGGTGGGTTTCATTCTAGGTGCGTATGGCTACTGAAGAAATACAGAAGTAGTAATGAGTGTTTATCTACTCGTTTAGATATTGATCCTTGGCTCCATCATTGGCTGCTGTCTTTCTATCCCTTTCCCTTTCCCCAATGGGTGTCTGTGCTTTAACATAGTTAATTGAGGCTGAGATTCAGTGAAGTGAGGTGTGAATATTCTTCAGTAGCTCCTTATATTCATGCAGTGGAATTCAGGTATATTAGTATCAATAGTTGTGACATATATGTTCCTGGGCGTTGTAAAAGGCCCATCAGCTCATTAGGTAGGGTTGCCCTGTTTCTTAGATCCTGCCCCACCATAGAATAGTTCCACATTTCTGCCACCAAGCTCTTCTTGGGGGACTTGCCTCGTACCATGATGGTACGATAAGGCAATGTGAAATCTTTGTATTTGCTTGAAGTTGCATCCTTGGGAGATAATGGTAGTTCTTTTTTCTTCCTCTTGGCAAATTTGTATATTCCTCCCTCCTGGAAGACAATTTGACCACTTGCGGAGTGTACTTTTATATTCGTTCATGATATAGCTCTTAGGGAAGAATGTCCCCTAATCATGGAAGATTTAAATGCCAAAGTCTCTAACTCTGCTTCTGAGATCTATGCCAACTCTGATAACAAGGAAGCTTGGCATATAGCCGAGATTTTATTACTGAAAAATATAAAAAAGGATACATTATAGTTCTCCTTACTCAAGACCCTCAGAAGTATAGATCTGATTATTTTAAATTGGAGAGTGCCTGCAGATAAAGCAGTTCTTTTTACGTTTCATTCATTCTCCGCACACTCAGAGGGCCATATTATCAAGAACCGCGATAACATTATTCCGCTTTCGTGGCAGGAAACTGCCGCTAAAGCGGTGATAATGGGCTTGATAATATGCCCTTGAGAATTCCCATAGAAGCCCAGGTTCTGATGTGAAGGACATCAAACCTGGGCTTCTATGGGAATTCACAAGGGCATATTATCAAGCGTCTTATCGCCGCCTTAGCTGCAGTTTCCTGCCGCTAAAGGGGCGATAATGTTATCGCCAATCTTGATAATATGGCCCAGAGTCTTTTAGACTATGTTGTTCTCTCTTATCAAATGTTCGGGGCTTGTGAAAATTTCTTTGTTCTCCCGTCGGCATTGAGTGACCATAGTTTGGTGGGTATGACAGTGCCTTTTGATTTACCCGCATTGGATCGGGGAACTCTGGTCTGGGTATGGCCGTTTTTAATAAAGTAAATGGGCGTTTATTTTGGACATTAACAATTATGGCTGAGGTCAGTTTGATAATTAAGAGGGCTTATGCAGAGCAGTCGGTGTGTGCCCAACAAAACAATTCAGTGTTTTGAGACTCAAATGGAAGAGATTCGTAATTCAGCTCTAGCTCTGTTGACCCTCGCTACTCTAAACAGGGCACATTCCCTTTGAAAATACTAAATCAAGAAATATGAGTCGTCATAAACTCAGAGAAAGGAGAAGGGACCACAATTTTAAATGGATTGGATTAAGAGAAGCTGTAAGGGCCAGAGATTCTAGAAAGTACTGGTGCCTGATAGTGGAAAATTGCGACTCAAAGCAGAAGGCTTTGCCTATTTTGAATCCAGAGAAAGATTGGGTAGATTGTATTTCCCTATATTTCCATATTATATAGGAACAACAGTCCAGTCGTTCCTGTGATGATTGGAGTGGATGCGTCCTCTTTTTTGCAATTTTGTCCTCCCTCTGGGGAGGAATTAGTGGGGTTTATAAAGAACCCTAGAACATCTAGCATGCAAGACCTGGACGGTATCCCGATTGCTTTAATTAAAAAGGAGGCTGTTGCCTGTGGAGCTTTTCTTGCCACGCTGTTTAATTTTTGCTTTCAAACTGGGAAGATTCCCCTTTCTTGAAAGGGTAGTGTCATAGTCCATTTGTACAAAAAGGGTCCCATAACTTCTCCATCCAGTTTCAGGCAGATTATTTTGCTGGATACTTTAGGCACATTATTTGCTAAAATAATCCTATGTCATCTGCAACTGTGGGCTGTGGACCAGAATGTTATACCTTCAGAACAAGCCAGTTTCAGAAAGAAACATAGTACTCTGGATAACATTGCGGTCCTTTAGACCATTGTAGAAAAATATGTTTTTTACGGGTCTTTACTGCATTTATTGATTCCTCCACGGTGTTTGATTAAGTGGACCGCCAAATGCTTTGGCGAAAGCTCCATCGGCTGGGTATCCAACATCATCTTCTTGGTCTCATTGTGGAATTACACTCAGATGCCTGCTGCCAAGTTTTGATGGGAGGATCATTGAAATTATCCAGTAGGATTAGAGCACAAAAAGGGCTAAAGCAGGGTTGCCTGCTGGCCTCTCTCTTGTGTTCTTTATATATATATATGATCTTCCCAGCGCCTTATATTTGGCGAGGGGGGACGCCCCCAGAATTGTTACAATGTCTGTTGGTTCTTTATTAAATGCAGATGACTTGGCCTTCTTTGATTTAACGCCTATTGGCCTGCAACGTTACTTGGAAGCCTTGACCAAATATGCAGAGGCCATTTCTTGAAAATTAACATTGCCAAAAGTAAGATTTTGGTTTTCCGTAAGAAAGGGCTCAGAATAAAGAGGTGTTACCATTGGATGTTGGGTTGATTCCTATTCATATCTCGGAAAGGTCTTTTAAGAATCCGGGCAAGATATAGAGCATATTATTCTCTGTGTGAGCAGGGCTGCTTCCCAGCCTAGTGCACTGAATAGATTCAACATAGTGGGTAATTTGTAAAATAAAAGTGCTGTGGCTATCCTCAGGAGGCCAATTGCATCAGCCCATTTCTCCAATATGCGCCACCGAGAACAGAACTCCTGTGCCTACCAAAAATGAATGCGTCCATGCTCCAATACCTTTATATCGAGTTCATGCTGTACGCACCAGTGTACATGATTAAGTGACGGTGCCGAGCACCGGAAACCACTGGCTCAAATTAAGCACTGATTCTACAGAATCTGTGGGAGATGCCACTTTGGCTAAGTTTTATTAGTGTTCAGGGTTAAAATTCCCCCTTCTCTGTCCTATGCTGCTAAAGTGTTGGATATGAACCATTGGATTTCTTTTGATAAGGTCGAAGGGTGAATCCTGCATCAAATCTGTAACCTAAACTCGCTAGATGCCCCCCATACCTTATGTCTTGAATTTGGTTTACCCTCCTCATATATTTTATTCTTGGCAGCGGTTTTGAGGAGGGGCAATGCCCTTGTTTGGGGGGAAGAGGGTACACTTAGGGCCGCCTTAAGATTCGAAATTTTTGTTAGGCTGAAAGAACAATCAACACTTTTAAGGTCCTTCGAGTGAGCAAATGAATTATTTGGGCTTAGCTGGAATACTAACTCCTTTATGCAAAAGTCTGTATTGAAGCTGATTATAAAAAAGTCTGTGACCTCCATTAGCTTGGCCAGAGACATTGCTTTAAGCTAGCCCAAGTTGCGCAATGAGGTGGTTGGTGGGAGCGCATTGGGGAACAAACCACAACCTTATTTTACTTGGAACCTATCTTGTGGGTTTAGAAGGCTGATGCTCTTGTTGAGAGTCTATTTGTTGGCCTCAGGAGAAAATGCCGGCATTTGGGATAAAACACCGAAAGATGACAGAATTAGCAAATGTTGTCGCCTGCAAGTTCAGGATTTTAATCATGGGTTATTTGTGTGTCTGGAGTTCCAAAAAGCTAGGCATATTTTTCTAAGACCATCAGACATCAAATTCAAAATTAATTCCGCCAATGAGGCCCATTTATTTGTCTTGTCCCTACCAAATGACATTTTTAATATATGACTAGTAAGTTTGTTCTAGTATCCCAGAACTAAAAATTAAGTGTTGTCATACTGTGGGTTTTTAATGTTCCCTATTTTCCCTTTCCATTATTCTCTTAGCTAGAAATAGCCTTTAAATTACTTTCAACTCACCAGGGGGCATCTGCCTGGGATGTGTAAAAAGCTCAGGGCACCCCATAGTCACTTGCTGCCCGGAAAAGCACCCAAGTCAGCCTCCCTAGCCTGGATAAAAAGTCTGGTACGTCACCCCAGAGACTTCTGCACTGTGTAGTAGGCAATGGCAGCATGGTGGACGGTGTCTCTGTGATGTCGGGCCAAGTTGGCCGCAAATGCCCAATCCCAGATGGCTACTCCCAATCTTCAGGCCAAAACACAGGACGTCGCAAGCTCTGGCCATCAGGAGGCCTGGCCTTGAAGGGCCCAATGCTGATACATTCCTTCAACTCTACACTGCTTCTGGAGCGCAGTGTCTGCTGAGGTGACCGCCAACATCAAAGTCCATCCAGCGGCTCCTGGATCCTGGGAGCCACCCTGTAGGATCATCGATCAGGACACATCACTGTGAGTCCCGACCAGCTTCTGGCTCATCCTGTCGGAACCTGGTGTCCAAGTTGGATCCCCCACCCGGGGTCTCCGGCTTCTCATAGTGGGAAAGTGTGACGGAAAGCAAGGGCCGCGGTACGGTGCTAAACTGAGTCAGCAGTCGGTCGCCGATGGTACAATGGTATCTTCCTGTCTTTGGGAACTGCGTGGCCAAGAAGCCTGCTAAATTGCAGCACACCAAGAGGTCCTGTCCCTAGACGCCTCACCTTGAAGGAACCCCAGTCCCGCTAGTCCCTCTCATCCAGAAGCAGGTAGGGGGTTCAAGGACCTCAAAAGGGCTCCTGCTAAAGGTTTTTGCCCTTTGACAGATAGGGTCCAATGTGATGCATGTCATACTCAATTCCTGGCCAGGCCACGCCCGTTGTTCTTTTTTAATTACTGTCTTTCTCCTCTTGAAGCCATATTCCAGTCCTATAGAGTATACTTTTAAATGTTCTTCTAAGAAACAGCTCATTTTTAGTGTGCATAATTTGCCAATATAATACAAGCCAACACACGTTCAACTTTCTCAGCAGTTTGATATCTGCCCTTGTCTATAAGTTGAAAAACTTTACCCCAAATCAGAGGTTTACCTTCTCTTCCCTATAGTATCCAATTTCTGCTTGTCAGAGACAAATGTTGGCTGCTATGTATAAAAAATGTATGCAGTATTATAACAGTAATAAAGTAAAGAAAACAACACAAGAAAAGTTACAAACAAATTTCGAGAAATAGAGTACATCTTCATAAATAAATGACACCAAAATGGCAATTATCCAATATGGGAAACTGGAGTTATGACTTTTAAAATTTTAAATGTGAAAATAGCACCCAAAAGAGTTAAGCACCAACCGTGGTCATCAGGTTGCTCTTGGAACCAAACCTTTTCAAGAAAACGTAGGAGTACATGTTGACACCGCCCAAAGTTTCAGGACCTTGGGGACAGCAATTTGAGGTCAGCACTCACTGCAGAAGAGGCCAAAAACAGGATCCAGGGCAGGTCCAGTTGGAACTGCTCATATGAGACTTTGTAGGAAAGGCTTCTTGTCACTTGTTGTATCCCTTTAGCTTGCATAGGGGGTCATGCTTGTGACCCTTGAAGTCCACGTCTTTGTCCTGGGTACAAGAGGGTGAGCAGGTTCAGTCTTCTATGATATTCTGACATCACCAACAGCAGGTCGAGTTCTCTTCTGTTCTTTCACTTGTTCAGAAAGTGCTCTGAAGACAGTACTGTGGGTGCCACATTTATGCCTGGTACCAGCCTGTGTAAGGGGGGTGACTCATAGCCCTCCCTAACCAATACGGTTAAAGTTCCCATCAACATCCTTACACATTTTTTGAGCACTTTCTGTGCACTCTCCTTTATGCAGTCCCACATTGCCCCTCTCTGAATAAATCCTAGATGGTGAACCCCTTCTTTTGTTGTGCAGAGCCTGTGTGGCCATCCCAGAGTTGCGGCCAGGGAAATGAGCAACCTCTCTTCTGTGGTGACTCTAAACCAGTTCTGGGCAAAGCTATTCTCCAACTGGGATTGGAACCTGCATGATCAGTGGGACAAAAGAAGGGCCATGTCCAGCTGTCATCTAACATTTGCCTGTGACTGGGTAGGTCTCTATGAAGTTAGTTAAGTACCTGAATAAAGCCAAGATAGTCATCCTTCCAGAGGAAAAGAACACCTGCCCACAATCAAGGCCTTTGTCTCAGCTCAGGGAGCAAGTTCACGCCTCATCAAGTAGTTTCCAGGTAACAGTTGCAGCTCGTGCAAAGAAGCCTCCAGGGGCTTTAGGCAAGGAATGTTAATTTTCATATTTTGTATCTTTTGTTTAATGAAACAAAATAACCCAAAACTATACAACCTGATAAGTGACATTGTCTTTTCAGCAGTGGGTTGAGAGTGACATCATCCAATATACATACTCAAATAGGGGTCCAATAAATATACATTAAAGCACACCACCTCATACATAACAGTTGTATTATAGCCACTAATATTAACAGCAACAGGTATATCCCTCAAATGTCCCTCAAGTATTATTTACGTCCCAAGGACCAACCATTTTCTATAGTTAGCAAAGCTCTGGCGTTTGGCTAAACCTTTTGTCCGGAGTCCTCAGAATCCCCCTCCTCACCATTGCTCGACATTTTGGGCCCTGAGCTGGGATGGTTAATCATATCTGCTCATTCTACAATTTCTTCAAGCGCTTTCTCATCAGTTCTGACCTCTTTTAGACGTTGCTCCTCTGCTAATGCCCATTCAGCCATGTCTTTCAACCAGCCAACTCTTCTAAGCACTCTCATCAACCAATCTGTAGCTGAATGCTGTTTTCCCAATACCAGCCCTAAGGTTGCAAATGTTTGCAACATTTTACATTTTGTCAGCTCAGGGACAAACCCCAAAACGCATTGCTTTACTTCTAAACCTATATTGATTCATGTCACTCTCTTAGGTAATTCCTAATAGGACTACAATCCCAGGCCATATGAAGAAATTTGGCATTGACATTACCACATTTTAGGCAGTCTAGGCATCTATATGCAAATATTTTTTGGAGTCTATGCAGCATCAGGTAAGTACAAAGCAGGATGTAAAAATGCAATAGTTTAAATCTAGCATTACTAGCTATCGTTTGGGCTAGTACTCAGGTAGCCTTCCATTCCCTGTCAGAGACCCTAGCAGATCCTCTTCCCATTTCAATTTCACTCCCAAAGGAATTTTTACTCTGTCCTTCAATTCCTAGATATCAGCTGGTGACCACGCCCTGCTTCCAGAAATACCTTCAGTGGCTCAGATACCTGGTGTGTATGAAGAAGCTCCATCCATATTGAAAAGGAAATTGTATAAAACTGCATTTTCCTAAATATGTATTATAAATCCAACTAGACCAGCGCTTTGGGTTGTAATATATATTTTGAAAGTCCAGAAATTAGATGTTTAGTTGTTTCCTACTCGGAAATAGCATTAGTACATTTAATAGTGTATCCCAATGCTTTCCATTGCTTTCCTATTGGACTTCCAACTGTGTACAACCAACATCGCCTTTAGGGCCTTTTCACTGTAAGGACATGGTTAGTATTAAACTTTTACATGTCCTACTACATATTCTAATATTATGCACCCTGCCTTATGATTAGTGAAGCTTACTTAGGGGTGACATTAATATTTAAAGGAAGGGTTTAAGTCTGTTGAAAGGGGTTATTTTGACAGGTCGAATTCAGTCCATAACTACACAGCCAGGATACACATGGCAGTCCTTCAGTCAGGTTTACACTGTCACTGTAGTGGATGGCACAATGGGTGCTGCAGTACAATGGTGAACTTTAACATGCAGGTGCTGGGTACACCTTTGTACCATCTAATAGGCACTTATAGGTAAGCTAATATGCCAAATTTATCAAATGGAAAGGGGGAGCAAAGTCGCTTAACACTGGTTAGCAGACGTAAAGCACACAGAGTTCTTCAGGCAGCAAAATCAATCAAGGCAAAAATCTGGGGGTACACCACGCAAAACATGGTAATTTCTAACACAATCGCTGTCAGTGTGAACTCAAGTCACTACATTAACCATGAGCTCTACCTCCTGGTAGCTATGGCACAGAGCAGACAGGGTTATCTTACTGTCATGTATTAGATATTTTTGTAGTGGCAAAAGAGTATTTAAGTGGAAATGCAACCCAACATAATTCCCAAACCGAATTAGAAAAATAGAGTAAAATGTACTTACTGTAGTGGGTGGCACAAGAAGTGCTACAGTCCACTAGGTTCATTCAATTTACAGGTCCTGTGTACACTTTGTACCATATTCTAGAGACTTATTGGTAAATAAATATACTAATTAGGCACTGTGGTAATTTGACCATGTTAAAATTGGAGTACAGGCCCTTTACTACTGGTAAGCAAGGGTATAAGGCACTGAGGTCCCACACCAGCAAATGTATATGATGCAGCAAAAGAAGACAAATATGGGAAGACTACAAAGAAAAGGCAGATTTCCTAAAACCATCTATCAGCCTCATTGTATTCTCTCACCGTTGATTCTCGGAGGGAATATATATCCACATTCAATATCCTTACATTATTTATCTGGATTTTCAGAAATAACCATCCTGCCTATAGAAGACAAAACTCAAAAGCCACAGTGCTTGTCATTGGACTGGTGCTAAAATCCACATCTCCTGTCATAAGAAAACTGGTGGTAGAGCTTTCAGAGTCCAGGGTCCAAAACTGTGGAACTCCCATCAAGAACTTGTTGAGGATAGGATCAACGCCACAGTTTTTTTGAAAATGCTAGAGGTTTTGTTCTTCGCTCAGATAACAGACGGTTTCAGCTAAGCTTAGTGCCACAAACTACTTCTTGTCTCTTCAATACTGCTCAGCTGGATGTGTGATGACCGCATAGAATGCTTGGGTGCCTCTATGTGTGTGGGGCGTCATTTGGTGAATGCAGGCTGAGCAGCAGGGAGGCTGCTCCTTGTGGGACTACGCTTTAGCTACTTATCTTCTTCTACTCTTCTACCTGGAACAAAGCCTGAATAAAGTAACCTTGTGTGTACACTTGGTTTATGAATCTTCCTTTTAGGACACTTAGCTCATGGATATTTTTAGGTCTCGCCTACTCCATTCCGCAGGAATGAATATGCGATTCTAATGCCGCTAAACCACCGCTAAACCACGACTTAAACCCAAGGCTCTCAAAAGGCTCTCAAAAAGCGGATTCCACCAGTTCACGAGAATCACGTGACCACAAGCACGCGCATTTCCCCACATGAAAGGCATCAGCCTCCCTCCCACAGGCTTCCCCAGTGTGCTCTTGGCCGGCCTCTGCCAGTTCTCCTCCCCTAATTATTCACTTCACTTTTCACGGCCGCAGGCCGTGACTCCCATGTCACGGCCACAGGCCGTGACTCGCATTTCTACTCCCCCTAGCCCTTGTAGACCCCATTGCTTCACTCGGCCGGCCTCTGCCAGTTCTCCTCCCCTAATTATTCACTTCACTTTTCACGGCCGCAGGCCGTGACTCTGATTTCACGACCGCAGGCCGTGACTCGCATTTCTACTCCCTCCAGCCCATGTAGACACCATTGCTTCACTCAGCTTAAAGCACACCAGGATACTGGAGAGCTTTAAGCTGAGCCATAAAGATTCTTATCTGTTGGCAGACATCCACTGTGAAATGCAAATCTGACCTTAAGGGGACGAAACAAAGGCACATCTCCAGTCACATCATAAGTCACGACTTGCATGCTATTCTTTTAATATAATACAAGTTCTCATTGATGTTTCCGTCATTGCATCTAAATATATCCTACAAGTTTCATGCTTTTGGCATGCTTTTGGATAAATGTCTTTATTTTCTTTTTGTGCGCGCAAACACGCAGAGCACAGCCTCTCTCTCACTCAGCTGCACGTTTGTCCATTCCACCCCCCCCACTCCCTCTCATGCACGCTATTCGGTCTCAAAACACATTACCCATGACACTACGAATCAAAGGCACATCTCCAGTCACACTCAGCTTAAAGCACACCAGGATACTGGAGTGCTTTAAGCTGAGCCATAAAGATTCTTATCTGTTGGCAGACATCCCCTGTGAAATGCAAATCTGACCTTAAGGGGACGAAACAAAGGCACATCTCCAGTCACATCATAAGTCACGACTTGCATGCTATTCTTTTAATATAATACAAGTTGTCATTGATGTTTCAGTCATTGCATCTAAATATATCCTACAAGTTTCATGCTTTTGGCATGCTTTTGGATAAATGTCTTTATTTTCTTTTTGCGCGCGTAAACACGCAGAGCACAGCCTCTCTCTCACTCAGCTGCACGTTCGTCCATTCCACCCCACCCACTCCTTCTCATGCACGCTATTCGGTCTCAAAACACATTACTCATGACACTACGAAACAAAGGCACATCTCCAGTCACATCATAAGTCACGACTTGCATGCTATTCTTTTAATATAATAAAAGTTGTCATAGATGTTTCCGTCATTGCATCTAAATATAGCCTACAAGTTTCATGCTTTTGGCATGCTTTTGGATAAATGTCTTTATTTTCTTTTTGTGCGCGCAAACACACAGAGCACAGCCTCTCTCTCACTCAGCTGCACGTTCGTCCATTCCACCCCCTCACTCCCTCTCATGCACGCTATTTGGTCTCAAAACACATTACTCATGACACTGATTCCATTACTTGCGTGCTATTATTTTAATATAATACAAGCTGTCCGTGTGCCCCACTTTCTCACCCAGCATGTACATGTGTCCCACCTCCTCACCCTGCTTGCCCGTGTGTACACCTTCTCTACCAGCCTGTCCATTTGCCCTCACTTCTAATCCAGCCTGTCCGTGTGCTATAGCTCTTCATCCAACCTCAGTGCCAGCTCCACCTCAGGCTGTCCGTGTACTCCAGCTCCACCCCAGCCTGTCCGTGTACTCCAGCTCCACCTCAGTCTGTCCGTCTACTCCAGCTCCACCTCAGCCTGTCCGTGTACTCCAGCTCCACCTTAGCCTGTCCGTGTACTCCAGCTCCACCACAGCCTGTCTGTGTACTCCAGTTCCATCTTAGCCTGTCCGTCTACTCCAGCTCCACCTCAGCCTGTCCGTGTACTCCAGCTCCACCTTAGCCTGTCTGTGTACTCCAGCTCCACCCCAGCCTGTCTGTATACTCCTGCTCCACCTCAGCCTGTCTGTCTACTCCAGCTCCACCTCAGCCTGTCTGTGTACTCCAGCTCCACCTTTGCCTGTCCGTGTACTCCAGCACCAACCCAGGCCTGTCTGTGTACTCCAGCTCCAACTTAGCCTGTCTGTGTACTCCAGCTCCAACTTAGCCTGTCCGTGTACTCCAGCTCCACCCCAGGCCTGTCCGTGTACTCCAGCTCCAACTTAGCCTGTCCGTGAACTCCAGCTCCACCCCAGCCTGTCCGTATACTCCTGCTCCAACTCAGCCTGTCCGTCTACTCCTGCTCCACCTCAGCCTGTCCGTGTACTCCAGCTCCATCTTAGCCTGTCCGTGTATTCCAGCTCCACCCCAGACTCTCAGTGTACACCAGCTCCACCCCAGCCTGTCCGTGTACTCCAGCTCCACCTCAGCCTGTCCGTCTACTCCTGCTCCACCTCAGCCTGTCCGTCTACTCCTGCTCCACCTCAGCCTGTCTGTGTACTCCAGCTCCATCTTAGCCTGTCCATGTACTCCAGCTCCACCCCAGCCTCTCAGTGTACTCCAGCTCCACCCCAGCCTGTCCGTATACTCCAGCTCCACCTCAGCCTGTCCGTCTACTCCAGCTCCAACTCAGCCTGTCCGTGTACTCCAGCTCCACCTTAGCCTGTCCGTGTACTCCAGCTCCACCCCAGGCCTGTCCGTGTACTCCAGCTCCACCTCAGCCTGTCCGTATACTCCTGCTCCACCTCAGCCTGTCCGTGTACCCCAGCTCCACCTCAGCCTGTCCGTGTACTCCAGCTCCACCTTAGCCTGTCCGTGTACTCCAGCTCCACCCCAGGCCTGTCCGTGTACTCCAGCTCCAACTTAGCCTGTCCGTGTACTCCAGCTCCACCTCAGCTTGTCCGTCTACTCCAGCTCCACACCAGCCTGTCTGTGTACTCCAGCTCCACCTCAGCCTGTCCGTGTACTCCAGCTCCACCTTAGCCTGTCTGTGTACTCCAGCTCCACCCCAGGCCTGTCCATGTACTCCAGCTCCAACTTAGCCTGTCCGTGTACTCCAGCTCCACCTCAGCTTGTCCGTCTACTCCAGCTCCACACCAGCCTGTCTGTGTGCTATAGCTCCTCATCCAACCACAGTGCCCCTTTGTCCCACATCCTCATCCAGCTTGCCCGTGTCCCCACCTTCTCAACAAGCTTGTCCATTTGCCCTCGCTTTTAATCCAGCCTGTCCGTGTGATATAGCTCCTCATCCAACCTCAGTGCCAGCTCCACCTCAGGCTGTCCGTGTACTCCAGCTCCACCCCAGCCTGTCCGTGTACTCCAGCTCCACCTCAGTCTGTCCGTCTACTCCAGCTCCACCTCAGCCTGTCCGTGTACTCCAGCTCCACCTTAGCCTGTCCGTGTACTCCAGCTCCACCACAGCCTGTCTGTGTACTCCAGTTCCATCTTAGCCTGTCCGTCTACTCCAGCTCCACCTCAGTCTGTCCGTGTACTCCAGCTCCACCTTAGCCTGTCTGTGTACTCCAGCTCCACCCCAGCCTGTCTGTATACTCCTGCTCCACCTCAGCCTGTCTGTCTACTCCAGCTCCACCTCAGCCTGTCTGTGTACTCCAGCTCCACCTTTGCCTGTCTGTGTACTCCAGCACCAACCCAGGCCTGTCTGTGTGCTCCAGCTCCAACTTAGCCTGTCTGTGTACTCCAGCTCCAACTTAGCCTGTCCGTGTACTCCAGCTCCACCCCAGGCCTGTCCGTGTACTCCAGCTCCAACTTAGCCTGTCCGTGAACTCCAGCTCCACCCCAGCCTGTCCGTATACTCCTGCTCCAACTCAGCCTGTCCGTCTACTCCTGCTCCACCTCAGCCTGTCCGTGTACTCCAGCTCCATCTTAGCCTGTCCGTGTATTCCAGCTCCACCCCAGACTCTCAGTGTACACCAGCTCCACCCCAGCCTGTCCGTGTACTCCAGCTCCACCTCAGCCTGTCCGTCTACTCCTGCTCCACCTCAGCCTGTCCGTCTACTCCTGCTCCACCTCAGCCTGTCCGTGTACTCCAGCTCCATCTTAGCCTGTCCATGTACTCCAGCTCAACCCCAGCCTCTCACTGTACTCCAGCTCCACCCCAGCCTGTCCGTATACTCCAGCTCCACCTCAGCCTGTCCGTCTACTCCAGCTCCAACTCAGCCTGTCCATGTACTCCAGCTCCACCTTAGCCTGTCCGTGTACTCCAGCTCCACCCCAGGCCTGTCCGTGTACTCCAGCTCCACCTCAGCCTGTCCGTATACTCCTGCTCCACCTCAGCCTGTCCGTGTACCCCAGCTCCACCTCAGCCTGTCCGTGTACTCCAGCTCCACCTTAGCCTGTCTGTGTACTCCAGCTCCACCCCAGGCCTGTCCGTGTACTCCAGCTCCAACTTAGCCTGTCCGTGTACTCCAGCTCCACCTCAGCTTGTCCGTCTACTCCAGCTCCACACCAGCCTGTCTGTGTACTCCAGCTCCACCTCAGCCTGTCCGTGTACTCCAGCTCCACCTTAGCCTGTCTGTGTACTCCAGCTCCACCCCAGGCCTGTCCATGTACTCCAGCTCCAACTTAGCCTGTCCGTGTACTCCAGCTCCACCTCAGCTTGTCCGTCTACTCCAGCTCCACACCAGCCTGTCTGTGTGCTATAGCTCCTCATCCAACCTCAGTGCCCCTTTGTCCCACATCCTCATCCAGCTTGCCCGTGTCCCCACCTTCTCAACAAGCCTGTCCATTTGCCCTCGCTTTTAATCCAGCCTGTCCGTGTGATATAGCTCCTCATCCAACCTCAGTGCCAGCTCCACCTCAGCCTGTCCGTGTACTCCAGCTCCACCTTAGCCTGTCTGTGTACTCCAGCACCACCCCAGCCTGTCCTGTGGAATTTTGATTTGCGATCTGAACATCATCTGCGCCAGCTTGTCACCTATGTACTACATGCACGGCAGCTATTCTAGGTCACCTATGTATTACGTGCATGGCAGCCATTTTAGGTATCATGGTCTCCCTGTCCACGATCGATCGCCAGCACGTCCCTCTGACCCAGCAAGCATCCTCCGCGCACCCTGGCTCCCCCTCCCTCCTCCTCCTTACGAGCAGGACCCTTCTGCATGACCCTGTCCTTGGGAGTCACGCTAGCGCCTGACCAACACCTCCTCTCCTCCCATGAATGCCCCTCTGTTGACAAACCTCCCTCCTGCGCTGGATTGTCCACGCGGCATGAATACCACTCCATTGATAGCCCCTCACCCCGTGTCCGACTGTCCACACAGGTCCGAGGCCATTGCCTAAGCCGGGAGATATCATTTACTGCCCTTTATTGTATGAGGTCGCTCTCCTTCAAAGGGCCCTCTATTGATCCAGGCCTCCCCACCCCCTTTGATATGATCAGGCGCACACATCCTAAGACTCGACGGAACACTCAGCTGCGTGATGGTCCCCTCCTCTTATCAGCAGGTTGAGAACCTCTATTGTGAAGGTATATGGGGGTGGGATTGACACTAGGATTACGGGGATGTCTTCTCTTGCCTCACAAAGATCTGATTGTATTAAAAGAAGGTCACATGCCATAGACCAGTGTATAAGAGGCCAGGCCTCCGAGAGGCTGTTAGAGCACCTCGACATGATACCTTGTTGTCTGATCTGATGTGTTCTGCTCCGTCGGAATAAACTTCTGTTTCCTGCCTTCTGGTCTCCGGCGCCTGCCTCATTGCTTGGTAAACTCGAATGGTACAAGGGCGGTTAGCGCCGGGCAAATCTTGAGAAAGGTCCTAGCCCTACCTTTTTCTACAAATTGGCGTCCCAAAGCGTGGGGCCCATCAGCGACACGTGGATCCAGTGGGAGAGGTCCCGATGACAGAGTGAACGACTGCAACGATCGGGAAGAGCTCATGTCCGATAGACCCTCGTCTGACAGCCGATCATCCGACCTTCACTAGTTCTGAACAGACCTCTCTCGAGTGATCTACGGTTCTGACTGGGAACCATCAGGAGTGCCGCGAACAACACGAAGGAGAGAGGACGATCGGGCGCTGGATCCAGAGGACAGGAAACCGTCCATGCGGTCCGGGTAAGGTCGTGTAAACACGACGAATTGAGGAAATTGTTTTTGTTTGGATAATACTAGTATTACGCTTTGTTGAAACCCTCTGGAGATTCACTGTCTGCAAACGGGGAAAAACAAACAGGCTCTCTCTTTGCAAGCAGTGAAGGATAGGTAACGCAGACTTTTGTCCCCATTGTAATCCGTCGTACCTATCTTCCTCCCCCACTGTTTCCCGAACTATCGTTCGTGGATTATTGTCTGGAGATTCTTTGTCTGCAAACAGGGAAGAACAAGGCCTCTCTTTGCAGGTAGAGAAAGAGTGGGTAACGATAATTTTTCGTGCCCACTTATTCTCCCCACTGGATTGTTTGATTGGCCGATTATTCGGTATTGGTTCTTTTGAGGTATTCACGGCCTCCAAACAACGTAGAATAGAAATATTCTGTCTAGTCTTTGTCCGCCGTGATAAGATAGGTAGTGCAGACTTTTTGTCCCCGTTGTAATCCGTCATGCCTGTCTTCTCCCCACTGGTTGGTAGCCTGTTTAGCCCGGACCGCTTATTAGAGATGAACCATCCAGCTCCACTGGAGGGCACCCCTAATAAGGACATGTTCACTAAGTATGGACTAGTCGCTATAGCTTACACTAAACTATGGCATAAATATACGAAAAAGAACCTTGAAAGTCAGTGGCCACTGATAGGTTCCTTTGACGAAAATAAAATAAAAACATTAGAAATAGCGCTCCAGAAGAATAAGACCACGCCCACTATGCTCGACAGTATCGGCATGTGGTGCAAAGAAACGGAACAACGAAAGAAAAGAGAAGAAGCAAAAATAGGGAAAGAATTACGAAAGGCAGCCCACCTAGCCGCAAAGCAACTAGAAGAAGAAATAAAAGAAAGAAAGGAAACTATGCAAAACCAAGAATCAGGGTCGACAGGCCAATGTCCTGTTAGGACCCCCTCTGCGCTCTACCCTGAATTGCCCTCCAAACAACGAGCGAACGACGAGCTACTACTAGGTCCCCCAACCATCTACATGCCCCCTCCATATGCCCCCTGCCGACAAAGCTTCCACGCTCCGAGTGTGAGCGAAAGCGATCTCAGCGCTAGTGCACCAGCCCTCACGGCCTTTGCACCAGCCACATTAACAACCTCATCAGACGACCCCGAGTCTAGCAAACAATCATCGGCCAGATTAAATAGATTAAGCAAAGATGAGCGGGACGGGATCGACAAAATAGCAAAGACCTTGGTAGAACGAAGGGAGAGCGAAGAGTACACAATGAACATATATAATTCACATGCCGAAAGCCACAGACGGCATTTTATTTTGCGATTCAGCTACCACACCCTGAACGCGTATGAAGATAGGTATCAGAGCAAGGGTCCCGCTAAATTAACAACGCTGTATAGGAAAATTGATGTTGGAGATGGGACTGAACGTGAGGCGACGGAGCTCTTCATGCAAATGCTTGAGGTCTTCCGCCACCTCACAGAACAGAAACCAGAAGCCAAGGTTACGGTCCCTGAAACAACCTCGGCAGAAGTAGCCAATACTATGATGCCTATTAGAGAAGCGGCTCCTTACTGGATCCCGCCACGGGGCCAGGGAACGAGCGATGATATTAATAATGAAAATGCAAAAGGAAGGGTTGTGTACAATTGGGTTTACCAACCATGGGACCGACAAGATATCCTAACCTTCAAGCAAACCCTGCCCGACTTAAGAAAGAACCCGACAGCATTTTATACCGAATTGGGTACAGCCTTGGGTTCGACAATAATGACTATAGCAGATATTGACTTGTTCTTTGGGCTATGTCTGCCAGCTGACGTGTGGAAGCAAATCCGGAAGGCTGACCACACGGATCTGTTTGGACATACCTGGGACCAACTCGATAAACTAGACAGACAGCGAGAGCCAGGGAGTAAACCAGTGAAGGACATACTGGAACTCCCAGATAAAATAGTTCCGAAATTAAAAACACTGGTCCCGGAAAGAAAAGTAGACTGGTCGATAGTCACGGCCTGTCGACAGAAACCCCAGGAAGATGTGTCAGAATACTTCTCCCGATTTGAGACAGTGTTCTCCGACTACAGTGGCCAGGACATGACCACCGCAACCGGACAGCACCTGTTTGTGCAAAATTATGTAAAAGGACTAACTCAAGAAGTCTCCCAAAAACTACAGACAAGTGAGAGTAGTTGGGGGGCCTCCAAACCCGCAGCTATCCTTCAGATGGCTCAGTATTACGAGCACCAAAAGAATGAGAATGATAGGGCGTCCGAGAAAAAGAAGAAAGATTTGAAGGAAAGGGTAATGATAGCCCAGATACAGGGTATAGCGCTAGGACGGGAACATCAAAGGGGGAACTACCAATCAAACGCCCCCAGAGATCTACCTCCTAAGGATCACACCCCGACATCTCACACTGGACGGAGAGATATTAGCAATGACCAATGCGCCTTCTGCAAAGGGTTCGGCCATTGGAAAACCCAGTGTCCGGTTTTGCTAGAGATGAATAGAAATAGGGATTCCAGGGATGTGGCAGGTGGTCCGAGGAATAGAGTACAGGGACAAGGGAACTCCAACGACACTAACAATGACAGATCAGGAAGACTGAATACATTTGACCGTCCCCGACAGAATCAATATCAGCTATCCGAAGGTGAAAATGCCCCCGATTTTGCATAGGACTGCCAGGGGCAAGGGAGGGATCCAGTCGAGCTCTGTGTTGACCAGCAAGGTCCTTATGTCACCGCTAAGGTCTTGGGTACAGAGTCTCCATTCTTGGTAGACACTGGGGCGACACGTAGTGTGTTATCAAAACGACTGATTCCAAGGGCACCCTTGTCTGGCTCACACATAACGTCGATAGGTTTCGATGGGACGCCCTCCACTAACCCCCTGTCCGTACCTATTACCTTTGACCTAGAAAGCAATACTGCTGACGCGACATTTCTACTCTCCTCCAACTCCCCTGACGCCATTATGGGCATTGACTTACTGAAACATTTTCGAGCTACCATTAGGTGTTCCCCAGATGGAATACGAGTCATTCTGTACGACAACCCAGACATGCCCAGATCCCGTCCCCCACGACACATGTGCTGCATAACTAACGCTGACCTGTCCCTGCTTGACACCCTGCCTCCGTACTTGTGGGCCAAAAATGACTCTGATGTGGGGCGAATGATGATTGACCCTATTCACATAACTGTACGACAGGACGCTATGCTCCCGAAACTCCCGCAATATCGGATATCCCCAGAGGGTGAGAAGGCACTGGTAGCGATCATTCAGTCTCTGGTAGATGCAGGAGTGGTTGAAGAAGTGGTTAGCAACGTCTGCAACAGCCCAATCCTACCTATTGTTAAGAAACAAGGTGAAGGAGATGAGAAAGCGTACCGCTTCATCATCGACTTACGAGAGATTAACAAAGTGGTTGTACCCCAATATCCTGTGGTCTCTGATATCACCACCATTCTGACCCTCATCCCGTCCACTGCCACCACCTTCTCTGTTGTCGACCTTAAAAACGCATTTTTCTCTATCCCCATCCATCCAGACAGCCGTTATCTTTTCGGCTTCACTTTAAAATCTCGCTCGTACCGATTTTGTAGAGCTCCCCAGGGGTACACTGAAAGTCCCAGCATTTACAGCCAGGCTCTCAAAAGACAGCTGGATGCCTTCCAGCTACCAGAGGGAGTGGTGTTGATCCAATATGTCGATGATATCCTTTTGGCGGCCGACACCACCCCGCTTGCAACGACAGCCACCGTCCAACTCCTACACTTCCTTGCAGAAAATGGCCATAAAGTCTCCAAAAAGAAACTACAGTTCTGCCAGCCACAAGTAACTTACCTAGGCCATCTTCTGTCCAAGGAAGGGAGGAAACTTACCCCTGACCGAATCCAAACTATCCTAGACACCCCCATCCCAAAAACGCAAAAGCAGGTCCGCTCTTTGGTTGGCCTAACCTCTTTTTGCAGACAGTGGTTGCCTAATTACAGCCTCATTGTGAAACCATTACTTGCCCTGCTAACCAAAGATGTCCCCTCCCCGCTTCCTTGGACCACTGAGTGTCAAGCCTCCTTTAAGGAATTACGGGATGCACTCTGCTCAGCACCCGTCCTCGGAACGCCGGATTACTCCAAACCCTTCTCCCTCTTCACCCACGAAAGGGAGGGATGCGCATTGTCTGTCCTGACTCAATCAATTGGCCCTAAGCAGCGCCCTTGTGCCTACTTCTCCGCCACTCTTGATCCTGTAGCCAGAGCCTTACCTGCCTGCCTCCGAGCGGTAGCTGCCGCTGCTGTCTCCATCCGTCAGAGCGAGGGAATTGTACTTTCCAACTCCCTCACTGTATTAGTGCCCCATGCAGTAGACACCCTTTTGAACCAAACAAAGACCCAACACCTGACTAGCGCACGACTGACAGGGTACGAGTTGACTCTGCTTGCGCCCCACATCACACTTAAGAGATGCACGACTTTGAATCCTGCCACATTGTTACCCCTGCCTGAAAACGACCCCGACGTTCCTCCCATACACGACTGTGTGACCCTCACAGACGAACAGACTAGGAGTAGGGTTGACCTCCGAGACACTGCTTTTCCTGACCCCGATGGAGAGCTATGGGTAGACGGCTCATGCATCAAACTCCCAGATGGCACCACTTCAGCTGCCTATGCAGTCACGACAGCCCGAACAATAGTTGAGACAGCTTGCATCACACAACGATCTGCCCAGGCAGCAGAGCTGATAGCCCTCACCCGAGCATGCATCATAGCCGCAGGGACCACCGCGAACGTATATACGGACAGCCAGTATGCCTTCGGAGTGGTCCACCATTTTGGGCTCCTGTGGAGGGAGAGGGGATTCCTGACGTCCCACGGTACCCCAATCCTCCACGGAGATTTAGTGTCCGCTCTGATTGAGGCAGTTCTCCTCCCCAAACGATTAGCGGTGATCAAATGTCAGGCACACAAAAGAGTGACAGACTTAGTCGGACAAGGGAATGCATTAGCCGACATCACTGCACGAACCACAGCTGAAAATAGGACAGTGACACGCATATATGTGACTAGGTCGCAAGCAGAAAAATGGAGTGACACAAGGGAAATGATCAGAGACATACAGTCGGCCAGCACCCCTCACGAATTGACTAAATGGGCAAGGGTGGGTTTGAAGGACGAAGAGGGTTGCTGGCGAACAAAAGATGCAAACAAATGGTTGCTGCCCGACTCATATCTGATTCCCACACTGACAATGGCTCACTCCCCCGCACACATAGGATCTGCACCCATGATCGAACTCATTTCCAAAGTCTGGCATAACGACAAAATCCCCGACTCAGCCAGACGCCTAGTTCAGCAGTGCCTCATCTGTCTGCAACACAACCCCGGGAAAGGGACTGTAGTACCCCGGGGAGGGTTCGGGACCCCCAATCACCCCTTTGAGGTCCTTCAGATGGATTACATCCAACTAGAGAGATGCCAAAACCTGAAGTATGTACTAGTCATTGTGTGTGCCTTCAGCAAATGGGTGGAAGCCTATCCAACCCGTGACAACACTGCCATGACTACTGCCAAAGTACTACTGAAGGAATTCTTCCCTCGCTATGGCCTTTGTCGGATTTTATGGAGCGACAATGGCCCCCATTTCATAGCTGAGGTTATCCAATTAATCCTAAAAGGGTTGGGGGTGAAGCAACGATTTCATGCGGTCTTCCACCCCCAATCCGCTGGTCTAGTGGAACGCCATAATGCCACCCTGAAGCTGAAACTGGCAAAAATAGTGGCCACCACTGGACTTAACTGGCCGGATGCCCTCCCACTGGCCTTGTTATCGATGCGCTCCACTCCCACCAAGCACCATTTGACCCCCTACGAGGTCGTGTTTGGGCGTCCGATGAATCTCTGGACTGCTCCCAAACCGACCTCCATTCATGACGTCCCGGACGTCCTACTATCTGATTATTTGTGCAAGTTAACTAAAACGTTGTCTGTCATCCATCAACAGGTGCAGCAGGCTATCCCCGATGCTTCCAGGGGCCCCGGCCATGACATCCAACCGGGAGATTTCGTGCTGATACGAAATTTCCAGCGAACCAAGAGTCTGGAACCTCGGTGGACGGGCCCCTGGCAAGTGCTGATCACCACCCGAACGGCACTCCGAGTGGAGGGGAAGAGGCACTGGCTGCACGCGCATCATTGCCGAAAAGTCTCTGCAAACCTGGCCACGACAGAAAACGTCAGCACCCAAGAAGAGCTCCTGAGCAAAGACCGACCGATATTGGACTGTTATCCCGATACTGGGGCACTCGAACTTGCAAAATTCTCCGATCCCACTGTGCCGTCCAGAGAAGGGTATTTCCTGCGTCGAAAGGGGGGAGTTTCGGCTAAGTAGGCCACGGACTAAGTTAAATCTCAGAACGGTGACCTAAACACAATCAAAGGTTGCCGGGAGAGAAGCTAAACGAAGTCTGTGGTTCTGCCCGCTACCGAGCTCCCTTGAAGGTGATGGAAGCGCCAGATAAGAAGATGATGCAAGCGCCAGATAAGAAGATGATGGAAGCAACAGGAAATACCCAGTATAGAAATCCAAAGACTGACAACTTGCACAAATCAAAGACAATCGCACTCTTCATTGTCTTCCTCTTCTGCCTCCTCCTCATGACCTCCTTCTGGATTCTGGAGGAAAGCACACCGGCTCATGAGGCATTGCTACCTACTGTGCAGCCGACCCCCCTGAAAGAGCATCACCTAATCTCTCTGTCGCCTCAGCTCCGAGAAAGGCGCAGGGAATTCTGGAACAATTCCTTTGTGCAACTGTTGCACCAACACAACATTGCTGCCAATGCTACGAACTGTTGGATCTGCGGGTTGCTCCCGCATGCCACTGGACACTCTATTCCCTTCATCCCTTCACCCTTCTCAGTTCACGGCTCTTGCCTCGCCTGGCTGATCCTCATGCAAGAGAGCCACAAGGATAACGCCACCTCTGGCCGGACAGTGTCACACTTCTACTCTGGGTTCTGGCTGAACAGAACCGGAAAGACTCCTGCTGCTTTGTGCCCTGCGCTCGCAGGCGCCACCTTCATCAAAGACATTCCAGCCAAAGAACGAGTCGAAGTACAGGTGCTCCACAATCCAGCCAGGACCACCTTCTCTCATCTGCAAAAACAAACCACCGCTACACTGACTGTGGCTCTGTCTGTCATCAATGTCACAGGTCTCGTGTGTCTCGAAGGCCATGGAACGCAGCTGGTGGGTCACAGCGCTTGCCAGATCACCAGAACATTGGACTCAGCTGACCCCCCTTCCTTTGTTGCTTCTCCAAACATGTACTTTGTGTGTGGCACCAAGGCTTACACCTGGCTCCCGAAGGGTTGGAAGGGTACCTGTTACATTGCCTTTGTTCTCCCGCCCACATATGTAGCCCCTGCCAACCATCACCGGCAGAGGCGTGCAGACGACCTTGGACAAGCCGACTCCACCGGAGCACAGTTCCTAGATGCAGCAAAGGGACTTGTTCCTCTGTGGGGCCCAATGGCAAACAGCCGTGCTATCCGGCACCTGACCCAGGCAGTAGAAACAACGATCAACATCACTGCCGGTATCCTCGCCAACAACACTGCGGAACTTCAGGCGGTCCGTCTCGTGACCCTCCAAAATAGGCTTGTCCTAGACGTGGTCCTAGCCGACCGAGGAGGAGCATGCCGCATCATCGGATCCAGCTGCTGCACATACGTGCCTGACAACTCGCCTTCAGTCTACAAAGCCATTGAACACCTCCACAGACTTTCCTCCGAGGTTCACCAAGAACAAGAAGGATGGTCGCTTGGGAACTGGTTTTGGGACACTTTGAAGAATTGGGGTTGGAAGTTGTTTTCCTTTGTGTTGATACCTGTTGTGATCTTATGTGGGTGTTGTTTAGGTATCCAATGTCTGCCACCTTTGTGCGGCCTTGTTTCTAACTGTATGTGCCCAAAGACTTTGGACTTCCGAAACGAGCACATGAGTCCCCTCTATGAAGTAGAAATACGTGGCCTTATGGGGATAAATTCAAACTGACAAGTTGGCGAGATATGTTAAAAGGGAGGACTGTGGAATTTTGATTTGCGATCTGAACATCATCTGCGCCAGCTTGTCACCTATGTACTACATGCACTGCAGCTATTCTAGGTCACCTATGTATTACGTGCATGGCAGCCATTTTAGGTATCATGGTCTCCCTGTCCACGATCGATCGCCAGCACGTCCCTCTGACCCAGCAAGCATCCTCCGCGCACCCTGGCTCCCCCTCCCTCCTCCTCCTTACGAGCAGGACCCTTCTGCATGACCCTGTCCTTGGGAGTCACGCTAGCGCCTGACCAACACCTCCTCTCCTCCCATGAATGCCCCTCTGTTGACAAACCTCCCTCCTGCGCTGGATTGTCCACGCGGCATGAATACCACTCCATTGATAGCCCCTCACCCCGTGTCCGACTGTCCACACAGGTCCGAGGCCATTGCCTAAGCCGGGAGATATCATTTACTGCCCTTTATTGTATGAGGTCGCTCTCCTTCAAAGGGCCCTCTATTGATCCAGGCCTCCCCACCCCCTGTGATATGATCAGGCGCACACATCCTAAGACTCGACGGAACACTCAGCTGCGTGATGGTCCCCTCCTCTTATCAGCAGGTTGAGAACCTCTATTGTGAAGGTATATGGGGGTGGGATTGACACTAGGATTACGGGGATGTCTTCTCTTGCCTCACAAAGATCTGATTGTATTAAAAGAAGGTCACATGCCATAGACCAGTGTATAAGAGGCCAGGCCTCCGAGAGGCTGTTAGAGCACCTCGACATGATACCTTGTTGTCTGATCTGATGTGTTCTGCTCCGTCGGAATAAACTTCTGTTTCCTGCCTTCTGGTCTCCGGCGCCTGCCTCATTGCTTGGTAAACTCGAATGGTACAAGGGCGGTTAGCGCCGGGCAAATCTTGAGAAAGGTCCTAGCCCTACCTTTTTCTACAGTCCGTCTACTCCAGCTCCACCCCAGCCTGTCCGTGTGACACACATTTAAATGTCCACGTGTCACTCCTCACAAAACCTGTCCGTGTGCTTCACTTTCTCAACCAGCATGTCCGTGTGTACCACATCCTCATCCAACTTGCCCGTATGCCTACCTTCACAACCAGCCTCTCCATTTTCCCTCGCTTCTAATCCAGCCTGTCCGTGTGCTGTCCGTGTACTCCAGCTACACACCAGCCTGTACGTGTACTCCTGCTTCACACCAGCCTGTATGTGTACTCCTGCTTCACCCCAGCCTGTCTGTGTACTCCAGCTGCACCCCAGCCTGTCCGTTTGTCCATTACATCTGCATCAGTTGAAGCTACACTCACAATTTGCACTTAAAGGAGGACAACACACTATGGCAGAAGAGTCAATTCAGTTTCATAACTTTAATTTACATTTGTTTTCCTTTACAACGCGCAAACACGCAAACCACAGCCTCTCTCTCAGTCAGCTGCACTTTCCTCAAAACCCCCTCTCCATCTCATGCACGCTCTTCGCTCTCCAAAACTCTGCAATTGTGTTGGAGATCATGTATTTTGGGGGGTGGGGGAGGGGGGTGAAAGCCGTCTAGGGACGAAACCACACCACGATACTGGAAGCCTTTAAGCTTAGCCGTAAAGATTGTAATCTGTTGGCGGCCATGCTCTGTGAAATGCAAATGTAGACTAAAGGAAACAAAACTTGCCTTCCCAAACAAGTGAACAAACTCTAACAAGTGAACAAACTCTAAAAACAATGGCTACAACACAACTGACCCTCTACAAACTATTACATATATGGTTAAATGTTATTTGTTTATCTGCAAATTGTTAGTGCAGTTACCCACCAGCCACACATAACACCAGCCGTCAGTACATGATTACGTCTGAATGCCAGAAATACAATGCAGTTGTTTTCCCAAACAAAATATGTATAGGAGACAGAAATTAGTGCTAGGGCTAAAGTAAACTTTCCTTTCATATATTTGGGGTGCAAGTGCTCCTTTAACAATCACCACACTAACCAATAATACGTTCATTTATATCACCTTGAATTATCACTCACCAAATAAAATAAAAAAAATGTTTTAAAAAGAACATCGCAGGATAAATGGGAATAAAGTGAACATTTAGATAAAACGGAACTGCTAACTCAAAGGAACATCCACATTTGCAGTTTTAAAATGTGTTGACTAACATTATTCGCATATTTCATTTACAACGAAAAAAACAATAAAAGACTTTGACAAAAATATACATTTAAGCACCTTCATATAAACTATGTGCATCGAATAAAAATCGAACATTTTCAGGTAATGACAGCACAATAAAAAATTAATTACATACGCGCAATAAAAAAAATTGACACAAGATAGATTACATACAATGCAAATATATACAATAATGTAATACACTATGAAAATATTCATTAAAACATAGCACATCCAATTAATACATGAATAAACTCAAAGTACATACCCCTTCAAAGGGAAAATACATTTTTTGTACAGAATTCGTCCAATAAAACCAATACATTTTTTAAATTACAGTTCTCAGCAACATATACATACTATATCACATTTCAAACCATTAAATTACATTTAAATTAAGTAAATACGCTATTACTAAGACAGTCGCGAACGAAAAACTAAAAAAATATCGACATTCAGTAATAAACATTAGTAAATTTATTCACACTATCAATAGTACATTCAATCAACTTAAAAAAAAACATAAAAATACACTCTTACCTGTCAAACGACGCGGCAACAGGACAGGAACAACAACATGCCTTCGGCGCCCCACGATTCTCGAACTTCTGGGGAATTCCCCGGTGACGCACGCCAATCGCAACGCTACGTCAAAAACGTAGCGCTACGATTGGCTGGAAACAAACGTCAATCAAAAATTGAACACGGAAGGGAAAAAAAACAACAACAAAAAAACGCTGACCTACTTAACGTAAGCAGCGTCAAGAAGACCCATTGCGTCCGCCATTTAAAAAAAAAAAACATCACTATTACGGCACATAAACCACCAATTAGACACACACCACACACTAAATATTACAACACACACACACATACGCATACAAAGCTACATAGACATTACATTTATTTCATACTACAAGAAAACACTTACACACCTTCAATTCTACACATATACACATCACACACTAACAATAGCAACACTACAATACACTCATACGACACCAGCAATGCATGAATCTCAAACACCACAACACAACTCAACACCACCACAATACCACTCAACAAGAATACAGCATCGCTACAGCGCAACCACAGCATCACTCAGCGCAACCACATCATCACTCAGCACAACAACAGCATCACTCAGCACCACCACAGCATCACTCTGCACCACCACAGCAGCACTCAGCACCACCACATAATCACTCAGCACCACCACATTAGCACTCAGCACCACCACATTATCACTCAGCACCACTCAGCACCACCACATAATTAAAAACCACATAATTGCACTCTATTGAATGCAACACACACTCCACACAATAACACTCAGTGCCACATAATTAAATATCACATAATTACACTGCACTCTATGCAACATACACTCAAAATCCAACTCAGTGCCACATAATTACACAGCACTCAATGCTACATACACTCAAAATAAAACTCAGTGCCACATATTTACATGCAAAATAATTACACTGCACTCAATGCCACATACACTCCAAATAACACTCAGTGCCACATAATTAAAATGCAATCAATGCAACATACATTAGAAATACTGCTCAGTGCCACATAATTAAACACCACAGAATTACACTGCACTCAATGCAACATACACTCCAAATACCACTCAGTGCCACATAAGTACACAGCACTCAATGCAACATACAATCCAAATACCACTCTGTGTCACATAATAAAACACCACATAATTACAATACACTCAATGCAACAGACACTACAATTACCACTCAGTGCCAAAAAATTACACACCACATAATTACAATGCACTCAATGCCACATACACTCCAAATACCACTCAGTGCCACATAATTACACTCCGAACAATGCAATATACATTACAAATACCGCTCAGTGCCACATAAATAAACGCCACATATTTACACAGCACTCAATGCAACATACACTCCAAATACCACTCAGTGCCACATAATTACATGCCACATAATTACAATGCACTCAATGCAACATACACTCCAAATGCAACTCTGTGCCACATACTTATATGCAACATACACTACAAATACAACTCAGTGCCACATAATTACACACCACGTAAGTAAACTCTACTTGATGCAACACACACTCCACGCAATACCACTCAGTGCCACATATTTATCTGCTACATAATTACACTGCACTCCATGCAACATACACTCCAAACAATACCACTCAATACCACATAATTACACACCACACAATTACACTCTAAAGAATACAACATAAACTCCCCAAATGACCACTCAGTGCCACATAGTTATATGCAACATAATTCTACTGCACTCAATGCAACATACACTCCAAATACCACTCAGTGCCAGATAATTACACACCACATAATTATACTATACTGAGTGCAACACACACTCTCATATTACCACTCAGTACAACATCATTACACGCTACATATTTACACTGCAAATAATGCAACATACACTCCAAATTCCACTCATTGTCACATAATTACACGCAACAAAATTACACTCTACTGAATACAATATACACAGCCCTTTTTAAAAATCAGTGCCAGACTATCACATGCCACATAATTACAGTCTTCTCAATGCAACATAAATACACTCAAAATAATACCACTCATTGCCATATAATTACACACCTCATAATTACACTCTACTCAATGCAACATAAATACACTTTATCTATCTGTGTATCTATATATCACCCTTCTATCTGTCTATATCCCTATCACCCTCACTCCATCTATCTATCCCCCTCACTCTATCTATCGCCCAACCTCTGTCTATCTATCACACTCACTCTATCTATCTATCGCATCACCACAGCATCACTCAGCACCACCACAGCATCACTCAGGGGCACCACAACATCACTATGCGCTACCACAGCATCACTGAAAACCACAGCATCACTCGTCGCCACCACAACATCACTCTACACCACCACAGCACCCCTCAGCACCACCACAGCATCACTCTACACCACCACAGCACCACTCACCAACACCACAACATCACTCAACGGAACACAGGTTATAGGTGTCACACTTGAAATTGGTAGAACTATTAACATTGTAAATGAGAAAATTATTACTTTAACTAATTTCAAATCCAAAACATAACAAAAGTTTTGCTCTTTTACAAGACCAATAGCTCAAACTTACCTATTGCGAGACCTATTGCATTGCAAATGCTTGTTCTCTTTTCATGTTGCTTGCAGCAACTCAATGAGACTTTATTGGCGTAATTACGATTAGGATTGTTTTATTATGTAGCATAACTTATGCCCACTGCTGTGCGGAAACATTAGAAGGGACAATAAGTGCAGACATAATTGTGCAATGCATGGGTTTTAATATTACCCAATTTTGCTGCATTGAGGAAGGGAAACCCAAAGGAATAATCTAGACAGGTCTATCAGAGAGTTGATCATGGTTTCGGAAGAGAATATTGCTGGCTTAAATGGTGCTAGAATTTACCTTTGACTCCTGGATTCAGATATTTGAAGCTATGTCCCATGTGCAAAGGTCCTCATGGACTATTTGCCCTTCAAAAGTCACAGATGTGTATTTCAGAAGGCGACCAACTACATTCCTTCTGTTAAACTACTGTGCTCCCTATCATGTAGCAGGTACACATGCTAAGGTGTTCTTCCCTCAATTTCATGGAGACTTTGCCTACAACGAAATTTCTTTGCTGTGACCAGGACAACACTGAGGACTTCTTATGAGGTTGTGCAAAAATGTGAGCTAGGGCTCAGACCCGCAGACACTGTCACGCAAACTCCCCTCCTGACCCTAAAATAGTGACTTGAGAGTCCCCACAAAGGAGGGTGCATGCTTTTCCACTGAGTATGGTGTTTTAGGGTCTGCATCAGATGTAAACAATTGGTCCTCCACTTTATCCATGTGTCCATGCGACAATGTTGCGGCACAGACAACAATGCACGTTGTTCTCTTCTGCAAATTTTATAACAAATGGAGGAGGCATTATATATTAAGTTACCCAAAGCATCAAGATTTTCATCATTGTCGTCCAGCTTATTTATTTTTGCAGTCCCTTTCGCCAATTGATATCTGCCTAAGAATGTCATCCTTTCTGTGGAGCATAATATACGCAAGGATGTCTGTTTGATGAACTGTATGATGATCTACATGACATTTTTACAGATTGGTGATTGCTTCAGGTAAGCATGACAGGCAGGTATGGCGGCCCAGTATTACTGAGGCTCTTACCTTCCTGCTGCTCCATGATAGTACACCATAAATATTTTTAAAGATATAAGTTATACATGTCTTTTTTAATTGACTGTTAAATGGGCATATGGAAAGGTCTGTCGTTTTATAATTATGGGATGATCTGTATGTATTTGGAACCCTGTTTCAAAGGTATTGTCTTATTTTTTTATATTCGTTGTATTGTGCTTTTATGGTCTGATATCTTCTTGACCGAATAAAGATAACGAGTCGATTCTGGTCTGCATCAGTGGTTTGGAAAGGTCACGTGCATACATTCGCTAAGTACCAGATTTTGCTTCACCCTCTCACAGTTATGCTAATGGTTCCCTGTGGCTATCCCCTCCCTGGCCAGTACTTTGAGATTCATCTTTATGTAATCAATATATGGCATGCGATGAATTCGTAATCCTGGGTTTCTTCTTGGGGAGTTTCAAAGATTGTCGCCAAAAATGTTGTAATCTCTTTTTAGAATGCTGCGGTCTAAAATATTGAAATGACGAAAGTAAGATTTATTCAGCATAAGCTCCCCAGTGTGGCTAGCCATAAACAGCATCCCATCCAACTGCTTTCAGTGTGCATTTGTAGCATAATATTCTTTCACAAGGTAATAATGCCTGGCATCATTAGGAGTTCTTCCCTTTTACTCAAACTCAGGATGTAACAAAGTGTTCTGTGTTTACATCGATTAATAACATGGCTTTAATCCGATGTGCATTTTCTTTTTTCTTGTGCTGTATTGTTCTCCCCATCCCCGTATAATACTTCCAAATATGTTGAAACTCCCCCTCCCCCCCTTTCCTTTTTGTATTTGCAACCCTTTGTGTTACTCCTATTTTAGAAACCTGTTCATTTCTGGTCTTGATTTAGTTGTTCCCTTTATTTGGACTTCTTGAGTATTTGTGGGAAATCTATCCGTACGATCATATTAACTGCCTTTATCAGGAAGGCCCTAAATTAACATGGAAGCTGTTTGCTGACACACGCCTCTTAAATTGAGGAAATATGTTTGAACATGGCTTCCATAGACCTCGGAATTCACTGCACTAATGAGGTTAACCTATCACTTCTCATACATTATATATAGCAGAAAAAACACGTTTCAAATCCACCGCTTGTGCGAGCTCAGTTCTAGCACCTCCTCTGCCACCTCTTCTGGGGTTAATACACCTGTACAACATATCAACCACCTCTCATGACACAACGCATTCTTATAGCACATCTGCATGGGCGAGTGTTATATTATGATTAGATCGTCTCAGCTAGGTTATCGCTGCTGTCATGGATGCATTCCCTCAATGGTGTGAAGATTTCACAGTTTGAACAGGCGACAGTGTATGTAATCTGCGCCTGGCTGTAGGAGAGTTGGGTGTCTCATGTCTCTGAGAATTAAACACATAGGTTTCAAATAGGGAGAGAAGAGAATGCGAACCAAAGAACTCAGCGCAAAGTGAAAGGGAAGTAAGAACAAAAAGAACTCCTATTTATTTGGGGGATTATATTTGTGATCAGTGCATCTTATTTATGCTCTTTCAGGAAATGAGTAGAGTTGCATATCTTGCCTTGCTTTGGTGTCATTACTAAATTGTTGTTCTTGAATCTGACATTCCAGGGTAACGCATTGTGTGTGTCTGGGTTGGTGTTTTCGTGCTTGTGTGCATGTTGGCGCTTTGTTTCCATGGTCTATTTGTCTACATCCTTTCCATGTGGAGTGTGTCTGTTTGTGTACATGTCTTTATAGTCGGTTGGGAATTTGACTTAATTTCTTTCTATTTACTATGATGTTAAACTTCTTATTGTTTTGTAATTTACAAATTGTAAAGAAAGGAGACGTCTTATATTATGATTCGCCAGTCTCAGCTAGGCTATCATTGCTATGACTTAGGAGCATTCCATCAGTGGTGTGAACATTCCACAGTTTGAACAGGCGACAGATCATGTAAGCTGCGCCTGGCTTTGGGAGAGTTGAGTGTCTTATGTCTCTGAGAATTAAACTCACTTAAGCTTGAAACGTTACGTGTGTACTTTTATTCAATACCATAGTAAGTTACAATGTGTTGCATTTGCAACTCATTGTATGAGTTTAAGGTAAGGGGTGATGAAGCTCTTTAGGATTTAAGGATGAGTAGTGCTCATAAGGGGTTTCTATGATTCAGGGATGAGTGGGGTTAGGGGTACCCTTAGGAGGGTAGTATTAAGGGATAGTAAAAGGGTTTTTCAGGGATGGGTAGTGTTATGGGTAGTAAGGGTTTTTTAGGGTTCAGTAATGGTAGCATTGAAGGGTAGTAATGGGTTTTTAGCCAGTTTGTGTACTTTTTCCCCACAGATATCCTGGAAATTCTGGCGCTGTGGAGGAAAAGATTTTCAGAGTTTCCAAGCTTTCTGCTGGTGCCCAAACAACCAGGACCTCAGGCCCCTAGGAACTTGTGAGAAGTCATTTACAGACTCTCAGAGTGTCAGACAGAGGCCCACAGCTAAGTCCAGTCCAGGTCCAGTTGCCACTGGGCAGCCAGGTACTTCCAGGAAAAGGCCTCTTGCACATTGTTGTGTCCTTGTAGCCCCACAGGTGGTCAACCAACTGACCCTCGTAGTCTACCACTTTGTCCTGGGTACAAGAGGGAGCAGGTCTAGTCCTTCAGCCCTCCTCTCAGTTCACGGAAGCGGGTCCAGTCCTCTTTTGACCTTCAGGAGGTTAAGAAAGTGTTTTGAGTAGGACTCCATCGAGATGCCCCCATTTATGCTTGGTACCTGGGTTGGGGTGCCCAGGGACACGCCTTAAACAATGGGATAAAAGTCCCCGGGTCAATCTTACCCACTTATTAAGCAGTTCCTGTGTGCCTTACTGTGAACAGTGCCAAAGTGCCTTGTGCTAGGGCATCTTCAAGACGCCAAAGATCTTTGGCCATACTAAACTTGAGCTCTAAGGGTTGTGGGTATGAAAGGAGTGCTCTGTGGTGATTACACGTGTCCTTCCACATCAAACACTAAAATCCAGTTTGAAGCAGGCCCTGTATTCACAACAAACCACCAGACAATAGTTATATTTAATTGTTTTCATATATTTTTCCTGTGAGACTTTACATTTGAGAATAAATAAAGCCGAGAAGAGGTTTTAGCCTTTTTATTAGGTGCGCAGTCCCAATGAGAGTAATCTTTATAGTCGGAGCTGATCTTTGAGGATGAGGAGTTGAAAGTGGTTCCTTTATTAACCATTTACATTGTTTCTTACCTACTCAATAAACTGGGTCTTCCTACAAATGGTTGCATTTTCAAAGTGGAGAGCTTAACTTCTCCTAAATTGCAGGGAATAAGTGAGCAAAGCGACCTATCACTACTGGCTTCACAAGGGTTCAGGTTCCCTTGGGTCAATGGAAATGGTGACAAAAGGTGCATTTTAAAACACGTTTAACATAAATTTGATAAAAAGCCATACACTCAGAAAAAGACACTTAGGAAACAATCTGTTGTAATTATAAGATGTCAGGTTTGATGTAGATTTATTGAAGATAGACTCTTAGTTACAGGTTACAGGTTAAGTCTAAATAGCCCCACCAGAGGCAGCATCCTCACTGCTCAGGCCACTCTCTCCAATTCTTTCCAACCAGGCACTCATCAACATTCCATTACTTCACACACACTGGCTGAGCAGCAAGGAACTGGGAAACTGCGGAGCAGATGCATTGTAACACAACAGATTACAACACAATTCATCTCTTTCATGGTGTGTCATGAAAGTGTGGGAGCCGAGCCCCAACATGTTGCGGCTGCCCAATATTTTGATCACCCTAAAATTTACCTTTGATGGCTCAGCTCCTGCCCCTTTGATCTTGATTTAAGAATCACCACCCTTCTCAGCCTGAGTCCAAAAAGCAGTTTAGCAGAGTGTTAGAAATGGGAGTCTCTAGTTGTCTGTGGCCTGCACCCTGTCCAGATAGGGACCCTTTCTTTTGCTCAACCTCTTGGTAGCTTGGCACAAGCAGTCAGACCTATCTCAGATGCAAAGTGTAAAGTATGTGTACATATCACACATAGTAACACCGTGAAAACACTACAAATGGACGACACACCAGTTTAGAAAAATGAACAGTCTTTATCTAAAGCAAACAAAACCAAAATCCAACATACACAACTCAAAATATCCCTTGTAGAAGCTTTTAACAGTTCTTTTCTTAGAACTCTATGGATGCGGTGATTTTACACAAAGTACCTTTATATGCCTCAAAATCCACAAGGAAAAACAGCTGCAGAGGAGGGAAGCATTGGAAAACACAGTGATGTGTCAGTTCCTGAGTCCCTGCGGAGGCGGTGTGTCAGTTCTGCTGCACACAGGAGGAGTGTTGCATTGAATCCAGACTGTAAGGGAGACCAATGCTTTGAAATCAAAGACGGTTCTGTTCTGCGGGTGATGAGCTGGAAACTATGGCGCAAAGGTGAGATTCATGGAAATCCGGACATGCCGGAGGACGATGCACTGGTGGCAAACAGATGCTGCGTTGATTTCTTCAGCCGCGGTCCAATGTTGCATCGATTCTTTCAGCTGCACAGCACGGCCTGCGTCGGAGTCACTGCAGTGGTTTTGGGCTACAGAGACACAGTGCGCTGAACGATGCGTTTATTTCCAAGTCTTTTGTAGCTTTTTACAGTAGGAACCTCCTCCTCCAGAACTGGGATTGGTACCTCTTAGCAGCTCAGAACTCCCATTAGTGGAGTTCAGGGATGATGTAAGGGAAGTCTTTGATGGCCCTGATACTTCTTAAAAGGGGAAAAGCACACACAAGCCCTTGGAGAAACTTCTCAAGATGGATACACAGCAACGTCCGGTCCTTTTCCTCTCTAAAGCATAAGCAGCAACTTCAGGACAACCTAGCAAAGAAACACAGAGCAAGGGAGAGTACTCCTGCTTAGAGCTCTTCAGCTCTTCTCCTCAATTTTTGCTGAAAAAATCAGTTTTTTCACACTTTTTTTGTGTGGGAAAGCGTGGCATCACTTGGCTCCCACAAATTTCCTCCCACCCAGCATTCCCCCAGGTCTCCCGATAAAAATGGTACCTCACTTGCGTGGGTAGGCATAGTGGCTGCAACAGGAAAAGGTCCAAATCGTACGGTGGAGAAATTACAATAACCAATAGCAACATTACCTTCTTTTTTTGGGGGGTGGGACTGAGTTTTTGGACCGGGGCTCGGCAGGCATCTTTGGAAACTACCAAACCCAAACAGTTCTGAAAACTAGACACCCGGGGGAGTCCAGGGAGGTATGGCATGCATGGGTCCCCCAATGTTTTCCTACCCAGAAATCCCTGCAAACCATAAATTTAGGTAAAAAAAACAGTTTTCCATACATTTTTGCGTGGGATCTTGTTCTCCCGAGTAAAATGATACCTAACTTGTGTGGGTGGGTCAAAGGCCTGTGACTAAGGCAGGGGGGCTTTATTTGTAAAACTTGTAAAACTTAAATACTACTTTTTTCAAAATTCATTTTTGGCCTGTTCTGCTTTAGGGCACCCACACAAGTGAGGTATCCTTTTACTCGGGAGAACAAGGGGAACGCTGGGTGGTAGGACATTTTTGCCAGCACGGAGATCCCACGCAAAAAAGTTTGGAAAAGTGATATTTTTACCTAATTTTAAGGTTTGCAAGGAGTTCTGGGTAGGAAAACATTGGGGGAGCCACGTATGCCATACCTCCCTAGACTCCCCCAGGTGTCTACTTTTCAGAACTGTTTGGGATTGGTACTTTCCAAAGAATACCACCAATCCCCGGGCCAAAAACTCAGGTGCCCCCCCCCCAAAATCAAGGTCGTTTTGCAGTTGGGTATTGTAAATTCACCATTGTATGATTTGAACCGTTTCCAGTCGCAGCCACTATGCCGACCCACGCAAGTGAGGTACCATTTTTTTCGAGAGACCTGGGGGAACGCTGGGTGGGTGGAAATTTGTTGATCCACGCAGATTCCAGAACTTTCCACCACAGAAATGTGAGGAAAATGTGTTTTGTTTGTCAAAATCTTAGTTTTGCAAGGGATTCTGGGTAACAAAACCTGAGGGTAGGCAGAGGAGTCACCCCATCCTGAATTCCCCTGGATGTCTAGTTTTCAAAAATGTATAGGTTTGCTAGGTTTCCTTAGGTGCTGGCAGAGCTAGGGCGCAAAAACAAAAGGTAGTCTTTTTGTCCAAAAAGTGCAAAATTTCACTGGGAAATTGTGGTGCGACCATGTTGCGTTTTGCACTGTTTCATGTCGCAGCCACTATGCCTACCCACGCAAGTGAGGTACCATTTTTTTTGGGAGACCTGGAGAAATGCTGGTTGGGTGGAAATTTGTTGATCCACGCAGATTCCAGAACTTTCCACCACAGAAATGTGAGGAAAATGTGTTTTTTTGTCAAAATCTTAGCTTTGCAAGGGATTCTGGGTAACAAAACCTGAGGGTAGGCAGAGGAGTCACCCCATCCTGAATTCCCCTGGGTGTCTAGTTTTCAAAAATGTATAGGTTTGCTAGGTTTCCTTAGGTGCTAGCAGAGCTAGGGCGCAAAAACAAAAGGTAGTATTTTTGTCCAAAAAGTGCAAAATTCCAGTGGGAAATTGTGGTGCGACCATGTTGCGTTTTGCGCTGTTTCATGTCGCAGCCACTATGCCTACCCACGCAAGTGAGGTACCATTTTTTTGGGAGACCTGGGGGAATGCTGGGTGGGTGGAAATTTGTTGATCCACGCAGATTCCAGAACTTTCCACCACAGAAATGTCAGGAAAATGTTTTTTTTTGTCAAAATCTTAGCTTTGCAAGGGATTCTGGGTAACAAAACCTGAGGGTAGGCAGAGGAGTCACCCCATCATGAATTTCCCTTGGTGTCTACTTTTCAAAAATGTATAGGTTTGCTAGGTTTACTTAGGTGCTGGCAGAGCTAGGGCGCAAAAACAAAAGGTAGTCTTTTTGTCTAAAATGTGCAAAATTTCACTGGGAAATTGAGGCGCAACCATGTTGCGTTTTGCGCTGTTTCATGTCGCAGCCACTATGCCTACCCACGCAAGTGAGGTACCATTTTTTTCGGGAGACTTGGGGAAACACTGGGTGGGTGGAAATTTGTTGATCCACGCAGACTCCAGAACTTTCCACCACAGAAATGTGAGGAAAATGTGTTTTTGTTTTGTCAAAATCGTAGCTTTGCAAGGGATTCTGGGTAACAAAACCTGGGGGTAGGCAGACGAGTCACCCCATCCTGAATTCCTCTGGGTGTCTAGTTTTCAAAAATGTATAGGTTTCCTAGGTTTCTCTAGGTGCTGGCAGAGCTAGGGCGTAAAAACATAAGGTAGTCTCTTTGTCCAAAAAGCGCAAAATTTCACTGGGAAATTGAGGTGCAACCACGTTGCGTTTTGCGCTGTTTCATGTCCCAGCCACTATGCCTACCCATGCAAGTGAGGTACCATTTTTTTCGGGAGACCTGGGGGAACGCTGGGTGGGTAGAAATTTGTTGATCCACGCAGATTCCAGAACTTTCCAACACAGAAATGTGAGGAAAATGTGTTTTTCTTGTCAAATTTTTAGGTTTGCAGGGGATTCTGGGTAACAAAACCTGGGGGTAGGCAGACGAGTCACCCCATCCTGAATTTCCCTGGGTGTCTCCTTTTCAAGAATATATAGGTTTGCTAGGTTTCCCTAGGTGCTGGCAGAGCTAGGGCTCAAAAACAAAAGGTAGTCTCTTTGTCCAAAACGCACAATATTTCACTTGGAAATTGAGGTACGTCCACGTTGCGTTTTGGGCTGTTTCATGTCGCAGCCACTATGCCTACCCACGCAAGTGAGGTACCATTTTTTTCGGGAGACCTGGGGGAACACTGGGTGGGTGGAAATTCGTTGATCCACGCAGATTCCAGAACTTTCCTCCACAGAAATGTGAGGAAAATGTGGTTTTTTTGTCAAATTCTTAGCTTTCCGAGGGATTCTGGGTAACAAAACCTGGTGGTAGGCAGTCAAGTCACCCCATCCTGAATTTCCCTGGGTGTCTCCTTTTCAAGAATATATAGGTTTGCTAGGTTTCCCTAGGTGCTGGCAGAGCTAGGGCTCAAAAACAAAAGGTTGTCTCTTTGTCCAAAGAGGGCAAGATTTCACTGGGAAATTGAGGCGCGACCACATTGCGTTTTGCGCTGTTTCGTGTCGCAGCCACTATGCCTACCCACGCAAGTCAGGTAGCATTGTTTTTGGGAGACCTGGGGGAACACTGGGTGGGTGGAAATTTGTTGATCCACGCAGATTCCAGAACTTTCCTCCACAGAAATGTGAGGAAAATGTGTTTTATTTTGTCAAATTCTTAGATTTGCAAGGGATTCTGGGTAACAAAACCTGGTGGTAGGCAGTCGAGTCACCCCATCCTGAATTTCCCTGGGTGTCTACTTTTCAAAAATGTATAGGTTTGCTAGGTTTCCCTAGGTGCCGGCAGAGCTAGGGTGCAAAAACTACAGGTAGGCACTTTGCCAAAAAAGGGTAAATTTGTAACTGCAAAATTTAGGTGTGACCACGTTGCATTTTGCGCCGTTTCCTGTCGCAGGCACAAGGCCGACCCACACAAGTGAAGCACCGTTTTTATCGGGAGACTTGGGGTAATTCAGATTTGTAAATCAACTGTTATTACCAATTGAGCTTTCATGCATTTCTCCCTTTCAATGAAAGACATTGTGTAAAAAAAAATATCTTTGAAAAATGACCAATAATTCTCATGCTAGTATGAGTATTCCCAATTTTGAAAATTAGCAATTATATACTGTTTCTGAACTCTACAATTTGTACCCAATTCAGAAATACATAGGTGTCTTTCATACAGATTTTTCCATGTATACATTTTCCAAGACAAAGTGCTCTATACCCAGTAAATAAAAAAATACCATTGCAAGTTGCTGCTCAGTTTTTGGATCTGGGTTCGTCAGGTTCTTGGTGAAACTACAAGTCCTATATATCCCCACAACCAGGAAGGTCTATCGGATGTAATGGTATATTGCTTTCCAAGAGCTGTCAAAATTAGAAAAAGTTATAGGTGAAAATGTTGAGATAAAAGGATGTTTTTTTCAAAAATTTTTCAAATATTCCAATATTTAACTGTTAGTTTCTATAAAGAAACCTTCATGGATTTAGACAAATGACACCTTTCTGAATTCATAATTTTGTCTACTTTTTGAAAATGTACAGATTTTCAGGATCCATTATTGCTTTCAAACTCATTTCTACCATTAACTGGAAGGAGGTTGAAATCTCTAAAAATAGCAAAAAAAATCTATGTCCAAGAAAAATGCCAAAACTGTGTGAAAAATGTCGGTTCTCTGACAAAAGACTGTCATTCCCTAACAGCTGAGAAAATGGAGATTTCAGCCCCACAAACCCTTTTTTGATAACTTTTTCAGGGAAAACCTCAGAGGCTTTCATTTGCAGCCCGTTTTTCCCATTTTTCTGAAAAAAACAAAAAAAACACTATATTTTGGTTAATTTCCGGGACCCCTCCAAGGGAATCCACAAACCCTGGGCGCCTTTAGAATTCACATGATGTTGGAAGAAAAGGACGCAAATTTGGCGTGGATACCTTAAGTGGTCAAAAAGTTACAAGGGCCTAAGCGCGCATTACCCCAAATCGCCAAAAAAGGGCTTAGCACAGGAGGGGAAAAGGCCTAGCAGCGAAGGGGTTAAAGACCTATCAAGTACTTGGGTGTGACTATGTGTGTGTCCCTCAAGCTGTTACAGCTGGGCTCACATACAGAAGCTGGGGGGAGGTGGGGGGGAGTGGCTGTAGTGTAGCCCTTTGAGTTCAATGGATGTTGCGCACCTGGAGCTGTGGGTCCCGTGACACGTCCCCCGCCCCCAGCAGGGAGGCACAGAGATGCCCTCCCATGAGCGGGAAAGAAGAAGGAAGACGACGCAGAGAGATACTGATTCCCCCCCCCCCCCATGAGAGAGGCACAGAAAAGGTGGGTGGATGAATGATGGGTGGATGGATGGATGAAAGGCTGAAGGATGGATGGATGTGTGAAAAGGTGGGTGGATGAATGATGAGTGGATGGATGAATGAAAGGGTGGATGGATGAATGATGGATGTATGGATGGAAGGATGAAAGGGTGGATGGATGAAGGATAGATTGGTGAAGGATAGATGTATGGATGGAAGAATGAAAGGATGGACGGAAGGATGGATGGATGAAAGGGTGGATGGATGAATGATGGATGCATGTGTAAAAAGATGGGTGGATGAATGAAGGGTGAATGGATGGATGAAAGGGTGGATGGATGAATGATGGATGTATGGATGGAAGGATGAAAGGGTGGATGGATGAAGGATAGATTGGTGAAGGATAGATGTATGGATGGAAGAATAAAAGGGTGTACGGATGAAGGATGGATGGATGAAAGGGTGGATGGATGAATGATGGATGGATGGATGTGTGAAAAGGTGGGGGGATGAATGATGGGTAGATGGATGGATGAAATGGTGGGTGGATAGAAGGATGGATGAAAGGCTGGATAGGTGAAAGATGGATGTATGGATGGGAGGATGAAAGGGTGGATGGATGAAGGATGGATGTATGGATGGGAGGATGAAAGGGTGGATGGATGTATGAATGGATAAAATGTTGCATGGATGAATGATGGATGGATGTGTGAAAAGGTAGGTGGATGAATGATGGGTGGATGGAAGAAAGGGTGGATGGGTAAAGGATGGATGGATGGATGATGGATGTACGGATGGATGGATGTCTGAAAAGGTGGGTGGATGAATGATGAGTGGATGGATGAATGAAAGGGTGGATGGATGAAGGATGAATGTATGGATGGAAGGATGAAAGGGTGGATGGATGAAGGATAGATTGGTGAAGGATAGATGTATGGATGGAAGAATGAAAGGGTGGACGGATGAAGGATGGATGGATGAAAGGGTGGATGGATGAATGATGAATGGATGGATGTGTGAAAAGGTGGGGGGATGAATGATGGGTAGATGGATGGATGAAAGGGTGGGTGGATAGAAGGATGGATGAAAGGCTGGATAGGTGAAGGATGGATGTATGGATGGGAGGATGAAAGGGTGGATGGATGAAGGATGGACGGATGAAAGGGTGGATGGATGAATGATGAATGGATGGATGTGTGAAAAGGTGGGGGGATGAATGATGGGTAGATGGATGGATGGATGAAAGGCTGGATAGGTGAAGGGTGGATGTATGGATGGGAGGATGAAAGGGTGGATGGATGAAGGATGGATGTATGGATGGGAGGATGACAGGGTGGATGGATGTATGAATGGATAAAAGGTTGCATGGATGAATGATGGATGGATGTGTGAAAAGGTAGGTGGATGAATGATGGGTGGATGGAAGGAAGGGTGGATGGGTAAAGGATGGATGGATGGATGATGGATGTACGGATGGATGGATGTGTGAAAAGGTGGGTGGATGAATGATGAGTGGATGGATGAATGAAAGGGTGGATGGATGAAGGATGAATGTATGGATGGAAGGATGAAAGGGTGGATGGATGAAGGATAGATTGGTGAAGGATAGATGTATGGATGGAAGAATGAAAGGGTGGACGGATGAAGGATGGATGGATGAAAGGGTGGATGGATGAATGATGAATGGATGGATGTGTGAAAAGGTGGGGGGATGAATGATGGGTAGATGGATGGATGAAAGGGTGGGTGGATGGAAGGATGGATGAAAGGCTGGATAGGTGAAGGATGGATGTATGGATGGGAGGATGAAAGGGTGGATGGATGAAGGATGGATGTATGGATGGGAAGATGAAAGGGTGGGTGGATGTATGAATGGATGAAAGGTTGCATGGATGAATGATGGATGGATGTGTGAAAAGGTGGGTGGATGAATGATGGGTGGATGGAAGGAAGGGTGGATGGATGAATGATGGATGTATGGCTGGAAGGATGAAAGGGTGGATGGACGAAGGATGGATGTATGGATGGGAGGATGAAAGGGTGGATGGATGAAGGATGGATGTATGTATGGATGGGAGGATGAAAGGGTGGAAGGATGTATGATGGATGTATGGAGGGAAGGATGAAAGGGTGGATGGATGATGGATGTATGTATGGATGGGAGGATGAAAGGGTGGATGGATGAAGGATGTATGTATGTATGGATGGGAGGATGAAAGGGTGGAAGGATGTATGGATGGATAAAAGGTTACCTGGATGAACGATGCATGGATGGATGTGTGAAAAGGTGGGGGGATGAATGATGGGTGGATGGATGTATGAATGAAAGGGTGGATGGATGTATGGATGGGAGGATGAAAGGGTGGATGGATGAAGGATGGATGTATGGATGGGAGGATGAAAGGGTGGATGGATGAAGGATGGATGTATGGATGGGAGGATAAAAGGATTAATGGATGTATGAATGGATAAAAGGTTGCATGGATGAATGATGGATGGATGTGTGAAAAGGTGGGTGGATGAATGATGGGTGGATGAAAGGAAGGGTGGATGGGTAAAGGATGGATGGATGGATGATGGATGTATGGATGGATGGATGTGTGAAAAGGTGGGTGGATGAATGTTAATGTTGTTAATGTTAAAATGGTCTTCTATAGCGCGCGGCTACTCCAAAGGAGTGTCCCGGCGCTTTTTATTAGTGACCAGAAAAGACAGACAACACAGCTAAAAAAGGTGCTTTACAGAGGACTAAGGGGGTCCAGCACTAATGCAGAGAGTGCCCTAGCGGGTAAAAAGCCAAGTCTTAAGGCCCTTCCTAAAAGTCAGTAGATTAGATGTACTGCGGAGAGTCAGAGGGAGGGAGTTCCAGAGTTGCGGAGCTCGCAGCCTAAAGGAGCGGCCTCCAATGCGAGCCTTTTTGACTCGAGGAACCACAGCCAGGAAAAGGGACTCATATCTCAAAGATCGGGCCGGATGATAGAAGGCGAGCCTCCTTTGGAGATATTGAGCTCCCGAGGCGTATAACACCTTGTGGGCTAGTGTCAGAGCCTTAAACACTATCCGCTTCCGGATCGGCAGCCAATGAAGCGACTGCAATAGGCTAGAGACTTTGGCCCGCCTGTGGAGGCCAAAGATGGCCCGTGCGGCTATGTTCTGGACCACCTGCAAGCGTTGCAGGAGATACTCCGGCAGGCCAAGATATAGTATGTTGGAGTAATCTAATCTTGAGCGGAATAAAGCCTGTACCGTCGTCCTCCTATGTTCTTCAGAGATCAGAGGGAAGAACTTCCGGAGCATCCTAAGGACGCCAAAGCAGGTCCCCATGAGAGCCAGGACCTGGGATCTAAGCGTCAGCCATTGTCAATCTTGATACCCAGGTTCTTTGCTAGCTGGGACGAGTGCGCTGGAGGGAACATGTCGGCAGGCCACCATCCATGCCAATCTGGATCAGAAGGGCAGCCGAAGAAGAGTACCTCAGATTTATCTGAGTTGCACTTGAGACTGTTTAGCTGGAACCATTTGAAAACAGCCCCAAGGCACTCTCGGATACTCTCTCCATCAAAATCTTCACCCTTACGGCAGGTAAAGAGGAGCTGTGTATCATCGGCATAGGATACGATCTGGGCCCCAAAGGACTCCACCAATGTCGCCAAAGGAGTCCTAAAGATGTTAAAGAGATTTGGGCTCAACACGGAGCCCTGAGGGACTCCGACTCCCAATGGGGGCATCTCGGCAGAGCTGGAAGAGGCCCAGACCGTTTGTCGATGGTCAGCAAAGAAAGATCTAAACCAGCTGAACACCGTCCCCCTCAGACCGATCTCATAAAGTCTGGTGAGGAGACCCTCATGGGGGACGGTGTCAAAAGCTGCCGACAAATCAAGCATGACCAGCACAGCATCACTTTGCCTCTTGAATCCAGCGACTCTTTAATGGCCTCAGACACTTCCAACAGCGCTGTCTCTGTGCTTAGATTGGGACGGAAGCCAGATTGGGAGGAATGTAACAGATCGTGAGACTCCAAAAAATTGGAGAGCACGATATGTACATGTTTCTCCAGGATCTTAGCTAATGGGCCTATAATTGGCGGGAGCCTCCGGGTCAAGGATCGGCTTCTTAAGGAGGGGGATGACCATTGCCTGCTTCCACGCCTGCGGGACCACCCCCTGGGTCAGGGAGAGATTCATGAGCGGATTAGCCAGAGGATTTACAATAGCCGCCATTTTCGCCAGAAATTTGGCCGGGCATGGGTCAAGAGGTGACCCAGATTTAAGATTAGCCATGAGGGCCAATGACGAGGGTGCCGGAAGTGGCGGAAAGGCTGCCAAAATTGGACCTGGGGGGGGTTGAGAGAACTGGCCCATCTGCGAGGCTGGGATGTACATCAACCAGCCTTGTAGGAAAGGAGTCCTGAATCAGCTTTATCTTCGTAGTGAATAAGTTGGCGAGGGTGGAGACCCAGGACTCAGAAGGGGCGGCCTGGGTCGCATTAGATTGCGGGGTCGTGAATTCTCTCACGATTTAAAAAATCTCCTTACAGGAGTTGTCTGCGGCCTCAATTCTCCTGGCGAAATATCCTTTTTTCTCCTGGAGAATTTCTCGGTGATAGGCTTTGACCATTGACCTGTAGGCAAGCCTCGCCTCAGCATCATACTGGGACCGCCAAGCCCTTTCGGCGACTTTGCACTGCCTACGGGAGTGCGCCAGCGCTTCGGTTAACCAAGGGGCAGAGACCCGTTTGGATGTTGGTCGGGGGGGGATCACAGGTGCTAGATCGTTCAGCCTGTCCGTTAGCCACATCTGAATAGATTCCAGGTCTGTGTCCAGATCACCCGTGAAAGGGAGAGGATGGTCCAGAGAGGCCTGGGCCAACATCTCCGGAGTCACCCGATGATACGCCCTGGATGCTGACCCCTGATGTCTCATAGCAGTGCTTGATGGTTTCTTAATGCCCCGTATGTAAAAATAGGCCAGCCGGTGGTCTGACCAGAGCACCGGCAGCAATGCCGTCACCTCAATAGGGGACGTAGAGAAGACCTGAGCTAGAGTGTGGCCCTTGTCAAGGGTCGGTCCGGAGAGGTAGGGAGTCAGGCCTAAGGGTGCCGTAATGTCAATCAATTTAGTTGTGTCCGAGTCAGAACTCTCATCCGTATGAAAATTAAAATCTCTGGCCAGTACGCAGTGCTCCGTTCTTAGGGTCAGCGACAAAATTATCAACTGCAGCTCGTCAAAGAAGGACCCTGCCGGGCCTGGGGGCCTATAAACTAGGAGCCCTTTAAGAGATTGTTGGGGTGTCAGTGATATGGAAAAGGCAAGGGATTCCGAACCCGTGATGGCCTCCATAGGGATGATAGAACATGCAAAGGCTTTGTTCACCACAAGTGCCATGCCCCCACCTCTCCCTTCCAATCTGTCTTGCCTGAAAATGTTATATTCTGGTGGGATGGCTGTAGCAATATCGGGGTTGGATGACTCACCTAACCAGGTCTCTGTCAACATCAGGCATACCGGTTTTTCGGTGACAAGGAGATCAAAGATCTCCTGGGCATGTCTGCGCACAGATCTAGTATTTAGAAGAAGGCAGAGATGTTTCACATTAACCACCTCCCTAGTTGATGTGGAGGGCGGGACACTGACCAGAGACCAGCCGCAGCCTGGACATTTCCTCTTGCCCCTAAATCGACTAGGGAAAACTATATGACAGGCGCAGGAGGTCTTTTGGAGTGAGCGAAGCTCCAGGGACGAGTAGCACATCGTAATAGCGCCAAAAGAAGAATACCCCGAAAAGGCAGAGCCTGCCCGCCGCTCCCTACGCTTCCGGGACGCTGACGGGCACAGACGGGCAGGACTCTGGCACGACTCCGGCGCAGGTCCGGCGCGCCCGCTGCACGCGTCCGCTGCGCAGAGACGTGTACGTTCTTTTTATAGCGCTGCTAGAGCGCGTGAATGGCCTGGCCCACACCCAATATGGCCGCCAAAGCCAGATACCAGCCCTCGGCGTCGATGCTCGGCCGAGGGCGGTCCGGGGGTATGGGAGGGGTGAAGGAGCAACGAAGCGCTAAGGAGCGCTAGGAAGTCTCTGAGTCTCGAAGTTACAAGTCTCTGGAGCTTATTAGTCAAGCGCAGAGACACCCAGCATTGGACACAGCGTTAAAAAGCTTTACACACAATTTTAAAATAGACAGAAGAAAGTGTTCTGCACACAATTTTGAAATAGAAAGGAGAGAGCGAGACCTCCCGGCTTACGCCTCAGGAGGGAAAAAAAGGTCACTGCAGATAGTAATCTCTGGGCGAGGATTCAATTCCCTTTTTATAGCGCTGCTAGTGGGCGTGAACGGCCTGGCCCACACCCAATATGGCCCCCAAGGCCAGATCCCAGCCCTCGGCGTCGATGCTCGGCCGAGGGCGGTCCGGGGGTAGGGGAGGGGTGAAGGAGCAACGAAGCGCTAAGGAGCGCTAGGAAGTCTCTGAGTCTCAAAGTTACAAGTCTCTGGCGCTTATTAGTCAAGCGCAGAGACACCCAGCATTGAACACAGCGTTAAAATGTCCTACACACAATTCTAAAATAGACAGAAGAGAGCGTTCTACGCACAATTTTGAAATAGAAAGGAGAGAGCGAGACCTCCCGGCTTCCGCCTCAGGAGGGAAAAAAAGGTCTCTGCAGATGGTAATGATGAGTGGATGGATGAATGAAAGGGTGGATGGATGAAGGATGGATGTATGGATGGAAGGATGGAAGGATGAAAGGGTGGATGGATGAAGGATAGATTGGTGAAGGATAGATGTATGGATGGAAGAATGAAAGGGTGGACGGATGAAAGGATGGATGAATGATGGATGGATGAATGTGTGAAAAGGTGGGGGGATGAATGATGGGTAGATGGATGGATGAAAGGGTGGGTGGATGGAAGGATGGAGGAAAGGGTGAATAGGTGAAGGATGGATATATGGATGGGAGGATGAAAGGGTGGATGGATGAAGGATGGGTGTATGGATGGGAAGATGAAAGGGTGGATGGATGTATGAATGGATGAAAGGTTGCATGGATGAATGATGGATGGATGTGTGAAAAGGTGGGTGGATGAATGATGGGTGGATGGAAGGAAGGGTGGATGGGTAAAGGATGGATGTATGGATGGAAGGATGAAATGGTGGATGGATGAAGGATGGATGTACGGATGGAAGGATGAAAGGGTGGATGGATGGATGTGTGAAAGTGTGGGTGGATGAATGATGGAGGGATGTGATGAGGTCTAACAGGCGCATTTATGGTTGTCAAAAGTTGATGGTGAGGAGTACCAGTTTCTAGAAACTTTTGTCAGAATGGGGTCCTTATGCCTAAAAAGGTTTTACAATTGGGTCTCGGCATCAAAAAGTTTGAAGACCTCTGGTCTAGAGTGAATGCACAAACAGGGCCCTGTCGGCCTATACCAGATGTTGATTCCACATACAGACAGAGGCACAGGATGGTTAAATAAGAAAATGTCCACTTTCTAAAAGTGTCATTTTCAAACACACAATTCAAAAAAAGACTTCACTATAAGATGTATTTTTAAATTCTGAGTTCAGGAAGTTTAAAGTTTAAATCTCTATCTTTTCCCAATTGAACGTTACACTTGTAAAATGTTACAAGGCAGTTCCGATGATGGGATAGACTGGCCTTGCAATAGTGAAAAACAAACTTTCACTACCACAGCAAGTAAAACGAACCAGTACATGTCCTACTTTTCACATAAACTGCACCCTGCCCATGAAGCTAGACTTGGGCTTTCCTTAGGTGTTCCCTTACATATCAAAAAAGAGAAGGTTAGGGCTTTGCAAGTGGGACTTGCTTGCCAGGTCGACATGGCAGTTTAAAATTGCACTCACAGGCACCGCAATGGCAGCCCTGAGACAAGTTTGCAGGGTTACTCATGTGGGTGGCATAACCAGTGCTGCAGACCCATAAGTATTATTTCATTTACAGGTCCTGGGCAAACACAGTGCACTTTACTGGAGACTTACGAGTAAATCAAATATGTCAATCATGGATAACCAATCAGAATCACAATTTACAAAGGGAGAACTTGCACTTTAGAACTGATCAGCAGTACCCAGTGTACTTAACCAGGAAAAATAGCACACCATCAACAAGCATTGGCATAGCCAATAGGTCTCGCCTTTTGGCCCTTATAACTGTTCAGCCATGCAACAGTTAATGTTGTTGCACAGAGGATATTGTGCTGCATAACTAAATACTAATAAGGTCCCAAAAGCAAGACCTATTTGCTATGCCAACGCTTGTTTCTTTTGTGGCAAAGACAACTGTCTGAGGAAAGGCAGCATGCACAGGCTCCTCTCCGTACATGGGGCGGGGGGAGAAGGGGGTGAGTATGTCAGCAGTCCAGGGCCAGCTTTGTCCTGGGCCAGCGCAACCAGATATTCCAAGTAAGTGCTGATTGCTCATAAGCACAATTTAATAGTTTTTTCTTCAAAATGTATATTTCAAGTTCTACTTTTGGATTTTTGTTGTTTTGGTCTTGTTTTATTTATTTCATTGAGTTCTATTTTGCTAACCTGGTATGGAGTCTTTTTGTGTGGTGTTTTCACAGTTTTTTTTTTGTCTGAAGTGTTTCACAAATAATGTACATGTTCCCTCTAAGTTGAGCCTGACTGCTCTGTACCAAGCTACCAGAGGATGAGCAAAGGTTAATATAGTGTTTCCCTGCTTCTTGCCCTGACTAGGATTGTGGTTGCAGCCTGACTTAGGCTCAGACCCTAGTCAACAAACAACCCAATTTCTAAAATCTTAAAATAGACAGTTCATAGAAATGCACAATAAAGGCCATGACGGCTCAGGCACAGAGTACATAGTCAGAAATCGGAAATAATGTAAGTCCTATTAAGCAGCAAAAACAAATAGAAAGCATCTGTAAGTGAAAAGGAAAGGCTCTGTACAAATGAACAGGAGAAGGAAAAGTCACTGGCTCATCCCCCAAACCAGGAGGTTTTATACCCATTTTATGAATAGGTAATAAATCTAGCAGCAGAGCAGGTCTCCTTAAAATCCGTCTGCTGGTACACAAGGTGATATATTCTGCTTCTCTAGCTTTTTCCACCAAGAAATGTAAAATATCCAGTCATACTCAGAGGGTGACATGTATGCTTTCCCAGCTACTGAGTATCCCTAAAACCAATGAAATGTGTTTGGGTGTTTTAGACAGCTGCAGCCAAGTTATGGAAACTACGTTATCTAACAAACTCCCAATAGAGCTAAAAAAAATGGCTACTAAATGTTCTAAAGAAGGCAGTATTACAGTATAGAGGATCACTTCCATGTTTTTTGGTTTTTTAAACACAAACTTTATTGCATTTTCAGTAAATGGTGACAGATCATCCAAATATTAGTGTAGTAAATAGACAGTACGAAGCATGAAGTGGAATATCGACATAAACATAGCATGTAGAAGGAAACATAATTTCTCGCATTGTCCATTTTTATACACTGTGTACTGCGAAGCCTGTTCCCGCTAAACCTCCCACAACAAAGCAACTATGTCACTTATTACTAGGTGGGTATTGGTATCGGGTGTAGCGAGTATGGAAGTGGGTAGGAAATATAGGGATGGGGGCAACAGGGATGTCAGTGGGCTCATGAGACAGGGGACTACATATTATACTTCTGCAGCGGAGAGTGTCTATAATACCTTAAATACATCCAACATGATATCCCATTCGTGCGAGATGGTCTTTCTGTGTAATCCTCTGTATTCTTCTTTATGAGTAGCCTCACTCTTCCAATCCCCAGTGCTCCGCTTCTGTTGGCCAGTGTTAGATTCTAGGGGCCAGTGGGGATTTCCATTGTTGTGTCATAACCCGTTTAGCCAACAATAAGGCTAAGATAGCATACCTGACTGTGATCGGGGAACCCCTGGGCCTAGGATGTAAACCAAGTATACATTGTGTAGGTGTGTTTCATTGATAAAGACCAGAGACTGCTGTCAGGGCAAAGGCTATTCCCACCTAGTATGGTTATATGACAGTGCTTGACTAAAACATATGGAGGAGATCAGCATCCAAAGCCTTACATCTTGGAACTCAGGGGAAGTGGCAGGAAAGACAATGTGGATTCTGTGGAGTGTTAAATATGCCCTAAGTAAAATGGAGAATTGTAGGAGCTTAAATCTTGCATTGTGGATACCTATTTTAGATATTCTACTATGTGGGACCAATCCTTGTCCGAGAATTCACAAATTGGGTCTGATTACTATATACATTTAAGGGAGTGTGGGTGGTAAGGAAGACTTTGAGAACCGCCCTGTTTCTGCGGAAAACCCAGCACACCAGATGTCTGCCATGTCCCATGGGATGTAATGCTTGTAATAATTTGTGTGGGGTCAGTTCCACCCCATCGGGGATCAATATTGGCGGGCATAGTGAGTCAAATTGGCATAGGTTAGAAACAGGGTTCCAGGAAGGCTATGTGTATGAGTAAAGACAGTGTGGGCCATAAGCATTTCATCTTGAAACAGCTAGCCCACTGTTGTCTCTCCATTTTCTTCGAGAGTGCTCAACTAAATTGCCGGCAGGGTACCTGAGAGTGTCGGGATACCACGGAGTGGGATGCTTGTTGGTATGGCAGAATGGGAGCAGTGTATCTCACCGCAAGTTTCCAATAAGCGAGGGTCACTTGTAGTCGAAGTGAAGTAGTTGGTGTTCCAGCCGCTCCAGGGCAGAATCATTTTTGTAGTTCGCCCTGATCTACTTGTGCTGCCATAAATCATATTTCGGTCAAACTGCCTCCAGCTAACCAACAGGCCGCAATTGCTGCTGCCCTGCCAGACAATAAGCCTTACAATGTGGGGCACCCATGCCTCCAGTGTCTGAGGGAAGTTGCAATGTGGCAAGGCTGACCTTACAGCGGCCCAATCCCAAGGTAAGCCCAGCCAGAATCATATTCAGGAGCTGAAACATCCATGGAATATTTGAATATTTGAAGACCAGAAAGCCTTCCAAATGAGCAAAGATTTTTCATAGATAAAAGCCTCCGGCAAGAGGGCAATTATGTGAAATGGATGCATGGAATTCTGCAATGCAATGTATTGGCTTCATGATTTCTGAGATGAAAAAGATTTTCCTATTGAACTAGACTGTTGGATAATTTAAAAAAATCTACCGCCCTCTGCTGATTCCTTAACCCATGGGTACTCGTAAGCATTTGCCAAGGGGCCACAAAGTACGGTTTGTGGTGTGACCGAGGGCCTCACTGATGCCAGCAGGGTTGCGGTCAGGGTCTGTGTGGGTCAGGGATTGTGTAGGGAGGTCTAAAAAAAATATTAAATACATGGGCAAGCATTCGAGGTTGATCAATGTTTGCCGGTTTATTTAACATTTGCATATTAGTGCTTCCCAACTAAACAGCAGTTTGTGCTGCTGTTCACCAGCGGGGCGGCAGGAAAAGGTCAAGAGGGCCACAATTGGCACCCGGGCCATACTTTTAGTATCACTGCCTTAACCAATCAGTTATGTTCCCTGTCTCTAAAAAGACTAACCCCTCATGTAATTCAGCCAGACTTCTCTGATAAGATGTGTATTCAGGATGCTGAAGGCATATTTCTTTGTGCAGATATTCAGCTGATTCCGAAACAGCTTTGCCCCAACAAATAACTGAGGCAGTAGAAGACTTTTCAAAATTGTGTATGTCAGAAAATTGATGACAAAAATATTATTCATATAAATATTATGACATAAATATTATTTTAAAATTATTGTTGCATTGGAGCTGTTAACAACTTCAAAGATGCAATATTTTTATAATGAATCTTTTTCACCAATTCTTTTGTCAGACAGTATTTTTCACTACTGCAAGGCCTACCTCTCCTATAGCCTAACCTTATTACATTTAATAAGTGCTAAATTTCAATAGGGAGCAAGCAGGAATGTTGAGTTTAGTGTAAAAAGAATTGTAATTTAAAACTCTCTTTAATGTTAAAGCCACAACTCTGCAAATGCCAGTTGGCATTTTCTTGCCTAACCATTTGGTGACTTCAGCATGCATCCTGGGTCTCATGACTAGGTGTAACTCGCAGTTCATCTTTATGAGTTGCTCCTAGATAGTGAGACAAAGGAGACAAGATGTTGGCTGGATGGGCCAGCTCTAACTTGATGAGCGGGAGGAGCTGTCACCTACCACACTCGCACATTACAAAGACACTCCCTGAGCGCACTCACAAAGGGTTTGAAACTAGTCTTTTGTGACAATAGACAAGGTGGGACCAGAGCTGGGAGGAAGGAAATTCCAAGCACCTCTGGGGCATGGAAACCTCCAGAACCTTCTTCTACTTCAAAATGGGCAGCAGGTATAAATCATAGATTCTTCAGGTCACGTCTGTGGAAGACTCAGATGCACAACTGTCCTGCTCTGCAAGAAGGACAGGTTCTCTGTTGCAATGCTTCCCTGCTGCCTGAGTGAAAGGACTGGACCTGCATCTTGAACCAGGACTAGCAGAGTGACTCCAAGGGCTCGTTGGCTAATCCCTGATCAGACCCACAAGGACAGAAAAGGCTTCTACCATCCTGAACCCAGCACGTGGACTCTGTCTGATGTGAGTCCTACCTCCCCCAAATGTGTGAACCCAGTCCTGATCCCCTGGACGTGGGCCTGAATGTCACCTCAGTCCTGCATCCCTGGAAGTGGGCCTCAAGGTAGTCTGCCAGCCTGGTTGTTGTACTGTAGTCGAAACCGACACAGTGCAGTGCATCACCTTTCACCCCCACTTCGGAACAGCCACTACGCGACACATCCCCACACAAACCTTGCATCGCAACCCGCAGTCTTCCCAAAGTGGTGCTTAGCACAGATCTTTGCATCTAAAGCTCCTTATTGACAGCAACCTCAATGACGACACAGGACTCTGCATCGCCGCCACACAGCTCCTAAAGTCCACTGCTGTGCTGCGCATCTTCGACATGGAACCTCGAAATGCTCCTTAACCAGGATTTAAGGTACTTCGCTCAGCTGGCCTCACTGGTCCCTGTATCTGGCCTGCGCTCCATCGTGTTCAACCTGAGCTTGTGACTTTGTCCTGGTCCGGTGTGACTATATAATCACAGTTGGGTATTTGTGCTTCTAGCCATTGTTTTCGTTTAAATATTTCAAATGACATGTCTCTAGTTCTACTGAATGGATATATAGGCTCAAATAGTTTATTACATTGTGCTCTATTTTTCGAAATTGAAGAGGGATTTGTCTTCTTTTGTGTTTTCAATTAAATTCAATTCATTAAGTCTTTTTTGCGATTATTCATCATCAAAGACAACGATATCTAAAATTAATACAAACATTCCTTCACTAAAATACACCATTACAATCAAAAATATGAATCTTAATACTATTCCACATCATCATGAGTTAATACATAAATATATATACATACACATGTTAAAACTGTTTCTTAAAAAAGGATTATTATTATTATTATTATTATGTTTCTTATATAGCGCCTGAATCGACCCCCGAAGGGGTATCTCCGCGCTTGCCTTGGGAACCCGTCCTGGCTTTTCCCTGTGAGATAGCCCCTACAGGGCATCCCCAAGGTGAAAGCCAGGTATCCCGCCGCGGGGGGGCCGTTGTGGAGATTAAGCAAGCTTATTGCCCAGAGTTGCAGAGTGTGAACCCATGATTAGGTCAGGCACCGAAGCGAGAATTATCAAGTCCATGGACATTTGAGCTCAAGACCCTGCCGCGTCGGGAATTGAACCCTGGTCCCGGGTCTGACCTCTGCTTCAGGGTCTGCCTGCTCTAACCAGTGAGCCACACTTCTCCACATATATAAACCAGCATACAGACTTAATTCAACATCTATTATTTTATGAAGGGGGGAGTCATCTCCAAACCATAATGGGGTATTACAGTACACAACTCAAACACCTTCTTTATAGGACGCATCTTTGCTCATTATACAACTGCTGTGCCCCCCCGCCCTTTTTGTTACGTATTGCCCATGCCCAACTCAAGAACTTTGAAACACCAATTACAACGAGGTTGGAAGTGTCTGATTTTAAAATTCTCCTTGCAACCATCGCCTATCTTGAGTTCATGGATAGGCATACCGGTTTAAGCAAGGTTCTCCTAGGCTGATGGTAAGCAGGGCATACAAATAGGAAGTGATCTATATTCTCACTATGATCTTGACAGAATGCACACTTATCATTACTAGCGGGGTTCCATTTACTTGTAAACCATTGTAGAGGTAGTGTGCCTATTCTGAACTGATGATAGAGCTTTCTATCATGAGGCTTGGTAATAAGATCCCAGTAATCTTCCAAAAAGGGTTCTTCCTTAATGTCGAGGAAATCCCTCAACAATGACTGGCTTGTGTGGACTTTTTCGACGGAAATTCCGCAGCCTCTGGATGTTCCCATAGATTACTCATCCCCATTTCAGTCCACAGGGACCTAATTGTAGTCAACCATGGGATCTTGTACGATCGGCTCAACCTCCTCACTTCCAGTAAGGCCTTGGCATACACGGAGAGTTCAGGAGTGATCCAGAGATGCCTCCAAAATGCCAACGGTCTATAACGTGCTACATCTTCGAAAGCATAACAGCCAGGTCAAGGAGCAAGGGTAATAGGGGGGACGATTGCGGTAAGCCAACTATAGATCTCATGAACTTATTTTGGGCTATAGAGAGTGGAGATAAATTACAAAAACCCACATTTCTGCATCATATAAGATGGCTGGGCTGATTTTGGTTGTATATATCTTTAATATGGGGGCAACAGGTTTGGTTTGGGACAACCTGTGCACCTTAATCAGGGCACCGGCCGGCTGAGCGTGCTTTAATGCCAGCATTTCGACTTGTAGCTTAGTTTATCATTGAATGTAACACCCAATTAGGTAAACACGTCTGTTTGCTCCAATAAAGCACCATCAATATGGACACTTGCTTTATTTGGCTCAGTCCTGTGGAGCACCATGAATGTTGTCTTCCCTACATTGACCACTAGCTCATGTTTGCGGCAAAACACCTCAAAACAAAACAGTGCCAACTGTAGCCCCTGTCTCGTTTTGGATATAAGCAAGGTGTCATCCCCGAACATGAGCAGTGGTACTTTCATTCCAGCTAACATTGGCACATGGGTTGGGTGATTTGTGAAGTACTGGACTACCCCATTTATAAATAAAGAAAACAAGGTGGGAGCCAGCACACACCCCTTGTTGAACCCCTTTGCAGACCATGAACCTTTCAGTGGTTTCTCCTGGTTTGCCCCAATGAACCTGCGCATAGGTATATTCGTGAAATTTGACAAAGATAGCAACCAAACATTGGGGCATCCCCATTTTCAATGTTGCCCTGCACAGTTTCCCCTGGGGAACGAGATCAAATGCGGATTTTAAATCCACAAAGAGCATAACCCCACCTAAAACCACCTCCTTCCAATAAATTAATACAAACCCGAAGGCCTGATCAAGAGTACCTGTGTGTGACGGAAACCCTGCCTGTAGAGGAGTTAGGATATTGGTTTCGGTCATCCATCCCTGTATCCGCTCAAGCACTAGTCTGGCTACGATCTTCTGTACAGCGTCAAGAAGAGTGATAGGTCTATAATTTGCTAGTACAGAACGATCCCCCTTCTTATAGATCGGTATGATCTCTGCACCAGACCAGGATTCCGGAAGTGGGGCTCCGCTTGCTATAGCATTTGCTAAAACCTTTATGTAAGGGACCCATAGATCTTTATCTTGTCTAAGCAGGTCTGCAGGAATAAAGTCAGGCTCCGGGACCCTGCCACTCTGGACAATTTTTAAAACAGACTCAACCTCTCTGCAAATGAAATTCAGTGGTTTGTTAGATAAAATATGCTGGGTGAACTCACTGCAATGCGTTGCCTTAAACTGTGCTTCAAAATGCATCACCCATAGTTCTGGTACAACATGATTGCTCGGAATCTGAGAATGAGGGCTGATACCCCATTTAACTAGGTGCCAAAATTGGGTCATGTTTCTCCCATTGCATGCCTGTAAAAAGTCCTTCCATCTTTCTACATCCCATTCTCTCTTTGCTTGTCTCTGTACAGCTTTTTAGTTAGCTCTAGGCTGTTTGATGATACCCTGTGACCTTGATCTAATAGCTTCCACAAGGACTTTGTAAGCCTTCCTACAAGTGTTATTGTACCATGAGCTTGGCTTCAGGGGTCTAGTCTTTTTACTGAAGCTTTCTTTAACGAAAAACGTTTTCATTCCCTTGATAAGTTCATCCTGAACACCTGGTAGGATAACGTTTAACGCCTCTTGGGACTTGCAATCAAGGAGTTTTGACAAAGAACCCAAGACCATGACCCTCATCTGCGCAACATCACTATCATTGTTAGCAATCCTTGCCCACCGAACCCTTCTTAAATCATTAGTAACAGTAACGGTTTCAGTGATTGGTGCTCCTTCCCTCTGTATAAAATTACAAAAACTTCTATCATTAATTTTTAAAACCAGGGGGTTGTGATCACTTTCCAGCCTCCTCTGAACCTCCATATCTAGAACTGAAGGCCAGAATTCCACATTAACAAGAATGTAGTCTATACGGCTACTGGTTCTACCATTATCGAAATTCTTTGCGCCCTGCCTGTCTGACTGTGTCCTCTATTGACTGCCCTCAAGCCCCTTTCCAAGAGGAGCCCCTTCAATTGTAGGGCGGCCTCAGACCATTTCCTTATGGGTTGTAGGTCTAATTGAGGGACGCCCCATAGCGCATGTGGAACTTCACTAAGCCTACCATCTTCAAAATCCAGGGGTTCCAAGCAAGAATTAAAGTCACCGGCAATAATCAAGTTACTAGTGTCTACTTCTTGTACCAAATGACTTTCCAGAATTGTGATGACATTTGAACCCCTGCCATCAGGCTGATGCCGTGAGTAGACATTATATATTATTATGTCTAGACCTTTTGGTGAGCTAACTCATATGGCCATAATGTCCGGGCACTCAATAGATAACTCATCCACCCTTATCCCTTCGAATTGTCTCACCCAACAAGTCGGCCCACCAACTGGTCTACCCCTCGGTCCCCTAGTCGCAGCCTTAAAAAAATTTAGATAGCCTAGATGGTAAACTCCTACTACAGAAAACGCCTCCTGGAATATCCACACATCAGTTGACTCTATATATGTTGACCAATCGTGGACTTTGTTTTTGATGCAATTCCTGCTATATTCCAAGAGGATAGAGTCATGCAATGCTTACAATTCTGTGAGAAATTGTCAATAGCGTGTCCCAGCCTGGCCTCCTCTGGGCTCTGAAGGGCATGGACGAGCCCGCCCTTGGCCCCGGCTTCGCCCAGGCAGTGCCCGGGCACGCCCAAGCACGTCCCGCGCTGCGGGAGGCCTCAGGTGTTTTTAAGCTCCTCCTGGCGCTGAGTTCTGACGTGTTATGCTGCGCCGCAAGAGGATGCTAGGGGATGAAGTCCCCGTCCTCGGCTGGCGCGGTGGTGGCGGACGTGAGAGTCCGTTGCAGTCCCACCTTGGACTGACTCAGCAAAGAACCAGCAGGGCAACCAGTGCTCAGGTACACCAATAAGGGCAGCAAGAAGGAGCGAGGGTCCCACGCTGCGGGAGGCCTCAGGTGTTTTTAAGCGCCTCCTGGCGCTGAGTTCTGATGCGTTATGCTGTGACGCAAGAGGATGCTGGGGGATGTAGTCCCCGTCCTCGGCTGGCGCGGTGGTGGCGGTTGTGAGAGTCATTTGCAGTCTCACCTTGGACTGAATCAGCAGAGACCCAGCAGGGCAATCAGTGCTCAGGTACACCAATAAGGGCAGCAAGAAGGAGCGAGGGTCCCTGTGGCATCAGTCCGTCAGACCATCTTCAGGACAGTAGATATTGCATATGAAAGAGGACCCTTCTATAGTCATTCTCAGCACGATTAATCCTTTTTGTGGAAGTGTGTTCAAATCCGCTTTAATTAATGGCGGATTGTCACTGATCAATAAATCAAGAACGATTCAAGTTGATGGTGAACAGTTTAAAAATGCCATCCTAATTAGTGGCATCAGTTTCGGGGAGAGAAGAGCAATCTTCCAGTCACCAGTAGAACATAATCTTTCTTCAAATCGAGACGCTGCGTGGAGGCTAACGTCAATCCAAATAGCCAACCTGTTTTCACTTTATTACTGTTTGAAGAGCTGCATAAACACTTTACACATTTCCTGGTACACACTCCCTAAAACATGGTACAATTGGCTTACACCTGAGTGGCATATTTCATTTACTTATAAGTCCTTAGTAAAGTGGTATACCATATACCTAGGCCCGGTAAATTAAATAATACTTGTGGCCTGTAGCACTTATTGTTTCACCCACTTAAATAGCCCCCTACAGCATCTCGGGCCTGCCAGTGCAGCCAATGTGCAGTTTTAAATTGCCAATTTGACTTGCCAGAATAGTACCCTTTGCCAGGCCTAAAATATTCTTTTTAGTAAATATAAATTGCCCCTAAGGTCGGACGTAAGCAGCCCATAGTGTAGGGTGCATTGTATTTACAAAGGAGAATATGTACTTTTAAGATTTTCATGTCCTGGTAATGAAAAACTCACAAATTTGTTTTTCATTGTTGTGAGGCCTACTCCTCCCTAAGGATAAAACTGGGTTACCTTAGTACATTTAATAAGTGATAATGTTTGTTTAGTAGCAGGAAGAAATGTCATGTGTGGTGTCTAAGGAATTGTAATATAAAACTCTCATTAATTGTAAAGTCAGACAATTCTGAAAAAGTCTCTTTTAGAAATCAGGTATTGTCTTGTCCAAACCATTAGGCACCTGCATCCTGTTTCCTGGGTCATATGACTATGTGTGTTTGTCAGCTGGCCTTTGTAAATTCCTCCCAGACAACAACATAATAGCAGAATGGGTGTGGGCAGGATGGGCCATCCTGGGAAGATTGGGGGGCATAGCTGTGCACAGCTGTGCTTATGATTCAAAGCAACTGCATCCACACAAACACAAAGAACTTCACACTAGCCTTTGTGACCCCAACACGAGTGACCCCTGGGCAGGTAGATGGAAAATTCCAACACTATCTGTGGGGGAAAAATCTAGAAGTGTCTTTCACTTCAAAGCTGGCACCAGGTATTAAAATAGGACCTCAGACCCACTATTCAGTTCACTTTGGACCTGCAGAAGACTCTTAGAGGACAACGCTGTTGCCAGTGGCCTGTTGTGTACTTCAGAGGACTGCTGTGCTGCCCGACGATGACTTTTCCTGCTCACTGAAGCCTGCCATATGCCCTCATTGGCCTGCCCTGCTGCTTGAGACCAGCTGTTCAGCTTGAACCCAGGACTTCCAGAGTGACAGCAAGAAGTAGTTGGCTGGACTCCTGATCAGAGCCTCAGGGGCTGAAAATGCACCAGCTATCATGAACCGCATGAGGACCCAGTCTGAGTAAGTCTTGGCCCTCAAATTTCAGCCAAAAAGTGCCCTGAGTACTGAAAGGAAACTAGGACCTATCTGCATCGTTGGTCGACCTGAACTCGTAGTAGCTCTCACTACGTTCTTCTCCGCAGCAGCAAAGCCTGTTCAGTGGCTCATCGCGGAAGGAGAACCAGGCCTCGTGGAGCCCTCATTTTCTCTATCCTGCAGCTTTGTCCCGATGGAGATTTTTGACTTCCAAAGAAGAGACTATGTTCAAGCGCAGAAATCTTCACTGCCACTTAATCCAGTAGCTCCCCAACTATGAGGCCTCCTCCTCCGACAGCGCAGGCTGCTTTGCCCAACTGATCTTTATCTACTCAGCAATTTGTTTTCCAAGCCCAATGCACTTCATGTAACTTTTGACTTTTCCCCCATCTTCCTCAACTAGATTGTGTGGCTGGCGCTTTGATCTTTTTGGTGCTATTTTTCAATATCATTTTTTTTAATTCCCTCACTCCGGTTCGTCTGATTTGATTTTTGTTCTTTTTTTATCCAATACTTCATTATTTCTGGTTAAGTGTTGCATAAATATTTTACACATTGCCTCTAAGTTAAGCCTGACTGCTTTTGTGCCAAGCTACCAGAGGGTTTAGTGATCTTTTGTGGTTCACTGTGACAAGTATTGTGGTTTTTGAAAGGTTCACACCCCTCTCAACTAACAACCCCCTTCCTCAAAAGCTGGGTAGAGGCAGTAAAAGGAGGGTGTGTGTGTAGGAGAATGGTCGGTAGGAGAGAGAAACGACTGGCTAATAAATGCAGGAGAGAGAAATGCAGGTCTATGAAGGAAACAAAGAGAGTGGCCGTAAGATGGGAGCAATAAGAGAGAGATTTGATGTAGGTCGACCAGGAGGAGATGATGAGGAGTCACCTGCGCTTGGGCAGTTTGTGAGTGGTAGTGGGTGGTGGGGGAGATGGCAGCAGACCTTCAAACTTGCGGGGCCACAGTGTACTGCATGATATCTGCTCCCATCACATGGTCACCCGGAGAGGAACCGACATCACACGGCGAGCAAACAATTAGCTGGAAAAAGCTAGAGGGAGCAGGTTTCCAGTTGATTGTTCAGAGGTTCTGCTCAGCCGATGTCTATTACGAGGTGTGAAACCTTCCCTGGACATTGACGGCAACCTCAAAAGCTTTATTTTTCGTTTTGACTGGGTGGGAGTTCTGGAGCGGCGTTGTTAGAGGTGCATTTAAAAGTGCCTTGGGCACTTATGCCCCCCCTTCAAGGCCCCACCTCCTCACACAATCAATAATTTTCACAAGTAGGCAGATCTGTGACAGGAAGGAAGGGCTGCAAGGAATAATGGATGGGTATTTGTGGTCAGTGGGAGTGGACCAGAGTACGAGGATTACGGCACATAGTCCCAGGGGAACGGGGCTGGTTGTGAAGTATGCTTGGTTGGAAGGAAACGATTAGTAAGTGTAACAATGTGAGACGGTGTTTGATGGGGGAAGGTTTTAGGGGGAGTAGGAGTGGTATTAGTGGCAGCAGCGGCTGGTGTCAAGGAAATGTGGTGGGACAGCGGGGGGAGAGAGGACTATTACAAAACAAACAATTAAAAAATACATACCTGCCAGTCTTCTGGTTGCTGCTCTGCTTGCCGCTCTTCGGCTCCTCCTGCTCCTCTGGGCACTGGCTGAAACTCCTAGAGTCCCCTATGTACATTCCAGACGCTGCTCTCATACCCATGAAAGCAGTGTCAGGATTGGGCAGAGCAGACTTGTCTTGTACTCCATCTGGAGCAAGGAGCCTGTGCCTGCTGCTCTCTCCACCCAGCAACTCAGAATGTAATTGGGTCCTAATGGTCCTATCCAATGTCAGACGTAATTCAGAAGCAATGTAAATCTTAGATGACTACCCTCTAGCTCTTCTTTCACCACTTGCTTTCATGCTCCTTTCAGGTTTCCTTTCCCTCCTTCACTGTTAAGACCGGTAGGGCATGCAAAGAATTGCATAGTCTAAAAGCGAGTGGATTCATTGATGCAAACCCTGTAACAGAATTGCGAATGTGTTCTTGTAAATTTTTTTATAAAACATGTTGAAATAAAAAAAAGATGTCTGTGCGCATGACTGTTTGGCCGTCCTAAGACAGGCGGCCAAACTGTCATGCGCACTAACAGCAGTGCCCATCACTCCTCCCCCTGCTGCAGTGCTGTGACCCGCTCCCCAAGATTCGGCTGCGGGACAGCGATGTGAGCGATTCCGAGGAGCATTCTCAAATCTCATGACAAGTCAAAGTATATTTTCCGATTAGCTTGTCTGCGGGCAAGGGGGCCTAATAAGAGTACAGTGCATTGCAGGGCGGGTCCTAATAAGCCTGCTGTGCATTGCAGGGCGTTTTATGAAGAGTACGGCTCCGTGAGAAGTATGAATGGCATTCTATTGTAGGAGCTTGGGCAGTGGTGAACTGCCTAAGGGGACTATGGATTAGCAGACACTGGACACAGACAAAGAATGAAACAGCCTAGCAGGGTTTTATTGGTTTAAAACATGATTTTGCCATTGTTAAAGTGTGCCCAGGCTGTGCGCTTAAGCTTACGTCCGGAGGGGGAATTGGTTGCTGAGCTGGTGTTCAAGCTTTTCCAAATGGTATAATCATTGGTGTGAATGAAAAGGAGAAAATCAGTTTTAAGGTCCCCTTCCAGATTCTGGTACTGGTCAGCGAAAAGGGGTTTCGGGAATTCTGTCAAAACTGTGAAAGTGTTTAAAGTTTCTCAATTTCTCAATAAAAAAATTGCAAAGATACGGAGGGCAAGTAATCTTAAATGAGTTGTTTCATGGTTTGGAGAAGTCTTTCCAGACAGAGGTGCGATCTGAGTGGCCATTTTTGATGTTTTTGGGGAAACTGTTAACTAGAAGATTTCAGTAGGCCAGTGACCCGGTCGTCGAGCTTAAAGGGGCTGAATCACCATGCAGGAGTAGAGGCAGCTGCGTAGAACCACAGTTCCATCACTGGCTTCGCTTTTGTTATTTACAATTCACCTCTGACCTAATGCTTCATATAGGAAGAGCACATGTTCTACTGTGGTTTGTAATACATAATAGAAGCACTTGAGCATGAACATCTCATTAAAATGGCTCCAATTGCAATTTAGGAAATGTGTTATAAGTACTATCCAATTAGTGTGTATTTATACGCAGGACTACATTAGCACAAGATGAGCACAGTCTTAACACTGATGCCGAGTATCCTATCAAATAATGCTGAACTGTCTAGTGCAGGAAGGACATAACCGAAAGCCAATTTGATTATTCACGAAGCTTATTTTCGCCAGTCATAAGTGCGTGTGTCCCTCAGCACCGAAGAGTCCAAAAGGTTCTCAAACGAATAAGCAATTTTACCTTCACATCTGTTTGCAATTTCTAGAAATATTTGTATTGCTCTGGAGACGAGAAAATTGTTTTAAACTCGATTACCTGTCATTTTCCCACTCCAGACCATCACAAGGATGTCCTAAATATGCAGGATGTTTCATTCAGAGCAAGTAGGAAATCAAGCACACCATGGTTGGGCAAAAGAGAAGGTCATAAGTGGCTGATAAGGATTATATGATGAGATGAATACAATTGAAGGAAACAGGAACATGTTTTCAAGGAACAACCAGTAGTTTGTTTGTTACTGGACAGGAAAGCCTAAGATGCATTTAGCTTAAATGCATTTCTGTCAATAAAGTTGTAAAGGACACAGTACTGATGGTGGTCATAAAAGCAAGGCTTTAAGTTGGCTTGTGTCCCTCCGGGTCTTATAAGCAGAGATTGAAACAGGTACCTGTCGGGCACTCGGTTCCTTAACTCTACTGGCAAAACAATGAAAGATAAAGAACAAATACATGTAAAAAACATTAAGGTGATTCATGTTAGCGCAGTGGTGTAACGAAAGTTGATGGGGCCCTCTGCAAGGTGCACGGAGGGGGCTGTGGTTCCGTGGTCCCGAATTGGGTTCGATAGTTCCGAAACCCGATTCATAAAGATCGTCAGAAATGGACGATTTTGGTGTCAACAGACCGCAAAAGGCGAGTGTAACGTGTCAGAGTGTTTTCGTATGAATCGATACAGGGGAACACTCTGCATTTGAGGATTTAGTTTGAAACCTCGGGTTTCATTTTGTATGTGGCAGCCATCTTGTGTGGTTGCCCTAACATAGGCCCTATGATCGTGGCCGAACGAGTCCTTGACACGTCTTAGTCGACTTCTGGTTGACCTGGCCGAACTGACTCCTCGCCTGGGGCGAATCCCGCTGAGCCAGGTCCTTGTTCAGCAGCTGGCCTAATAAAGATCAAAGAGCAGGGCGTGCCCTGACTTTATGGCATACCGTTCCCACTCCTCTATCTCCTTTCCATCTGTTTCTGCCTTTCCTTTACGACATGTTCATCGATCTGGGTTGAAGGTTTTATGCTAGGTTTGTCCGGCCTGATCGAACAGGAAACTTAGCATATGTGCGATCGTTTTGGTGGGCTGGACAACGGAAAGTGGGATTAACTTTGACTGTCGTGATTCGTTACTTTTTGAAATGCTACTTGTTCATTGGTTTGTTTGTATGCACCAAATGTAAATTGTGATGTTGCCAGAGGCGTAATTTTCGGCATAAAAGACCGAGTTTCGTTCATTGAAATGGTGCAGTCTCTGCCGAACTACCCGTGTGTACCTCGTAGACCTCTGTCCCTGGTTACAACCAATAAACTTTGGTCTTTGACGTCATCGAGAAGTATCCCGTGTCTCTGTTTGCCAAGACAGGGGAATCCGGGGTCTTTGGGTGTTGCCCTGACACCGCTGGGTTATTGTAATAGTATTGGTTCTGAGAAAACCCAGTACCTCAATTGGCGCCCAACTGGGGGGCGACTTCAGCGGTACCGGTCCAAGCCAGAGGTTCGTGAGGAACTTCGTGAGAAAATTCCAGAGGTTGGCCAGCCACTTCAGCGACCCCTGTATGTCGACGTGGTTCCGAAGGTCTTTGCTGCGAGGTTTCCCGCGTCCCGACGGCTACGAAGGACTGCTGCCCTGACTGTCGCCCTGTTTTGGAGCCTTAGACGTTTGTAGAGCGAGACGATTATCGGGTCTTCTGGTGACGCCATCGACAATTCAGTTAAGTATAAAGGGAGCGTCTCCTAGTTCTTAGTTTGTTTTGTATCCTTTAGTGGATAGCTTTGATTTGGTACCTGCAGGCCCCAAAGCCAAGGGATTCGTGTATTCGCGAGCTTATCGATTTTAGATTACCTTTGTTGTTTGAAGCTAGACTAGTGAGCAAGATGCCTGGAACTCCTACATACGAGTTGTATGTGAAACATGGAGTCGGTCCTATTAGCTACAATGAGATTTGGGTAAAATATACGAAGAATGACGGTGTCCTACAGTGGCCCCGTTATGGTAGTTTTGAGTCAGAAGTTTTAGATAACCTTGAAGTGAGGTTGTTCAAGAAGAAAGCCCGGCCGGCAATGTTTGACTCTTTCGGCATATGTCGCAAGGAAGCCAAACAGAAAGAAATTAAGTTAGCAAAGAAGAATAGAAAGGGTATGTCAATGGTGCAAGCTGCCGTTGCATACCGAGATGACGAAGAAGAGAAAAACAGTGAGCAGATGCTTAGAGTGAGGAAGTTAGCGGTAGACAGATGCTACCCAGTCTTGCCGGCTAAAGAGCAGAAAGACGATAAGGAGCTTGTGAAAGACCCTTTGATGTCGCATTTGCTAAATTCACCACCACCTTATGTGCAGAATGCTACGGCACCACCACCGGTTGTAGCCGCGCAAGCACCTATTGCTTTGCCTCCTGTTATTCCTCCACAGCCAGCTTCTTCGTTGGCTGTTGTTCCTTATGCGCAGCCTTCTCAAGGGTTGCCAACTTTGCCTTTTCCTGCTACTACTGCCTCTATGCCTGTTCCGACTATGGATCCTACTACTGCTACTGTTTCGTCTCCTCTTGTCCTTCCGACTGTTCCTTCTCCTAGACACCGGGTGACCGCTGCCTTTTCTAATTTTCTAACTCCTTTGTTGGGACAAATGGGTATGTCTCCTGTGAGTGAGCGTAGACAATCGCGTAGCCAATTGCCTGATACAGATGAGCGAGTGGTTTTGGACCATATGGTACGTAGATGGGTGACGTATAAGTCCCAGTATGATCTAGAAGGTATTATGGATGTTTTCCGACAATGGGAAGCACCAAAGCAGCGCTATGTTTTTGAGCTTATGTGTGCGTTCCTCCATGAACAATGGATGGACGGATTGGGTAGAGTTCCTGTAGAATTGTCTCGATTACGTTCAGAATTCGCTAAAGGAACGATTGTGAGTCTGCTCGATGTTGAGAAAGCAGTATCGACGTTATTGTCACTTCGTAGCGATGTCCCTAGTGAACGGCTGTTTGAGCCAGATCCATCAGTTAGGAGACATGCGCGTCAATATCCTATGCGAGAGGTTCCTCCGGTATGGAGACCTGCTGATGCTACTGCTCATCCACCTGTTTTAGCGCACTTTCAGCGAGTGTGGGTCCATGTACCATGGAAGCGTGCAGAAGTTTTAGCGCTTAAGCAGACTTTACCAGATCCGCGGAAGAATCCGGCAGGATATTATAAAGAACTTACGCAAACTGTGAGTTCGTGCGTTATGAATTTGGCGGATATAGATATGTTGTTTGGGAATGTTGTCCCACAGTCTATCTGGAATGTCATTCGGCATACAGATCATGATAATGAATTGGGCGATTCGTGGGTGAATCTTGTTGCAGCAAACGATAGACAAGTTGGAGGTGCTAAGCCTGAAGATGTTATTGCTGAACTTCCTGGTAGAATTATCACTTTCATGAAGACTTTAATGCCCGAAGTTCATGTTAATTGGGACAAATTGTCAGCCTGTAAGCAGAAGAAAGACAAGCCTGTTTCAGACTTTTTCTCGCGTTTCGAGGAAACTTTCATTGATCAAAGTGGTCAGGACATGGCTACTGAAGGTGGCCAGAGATTGTTCGTTGATAAATTCGTGCACAATCTTCTTCCTGAGTTTTGCACTAAGTTGAAGGATTCCGAGAGTGCTTGGCCTGTTTCTACGTCGGCGCAAATTCTTGCTATGGCTCAATACTACGAGAATAGGCGTAAGGATGAGTTAGAGAGAGCGGATAAGAAGACTAAAGAATTGAAGACTAAAGTTCTTCTACAACAAGCTTATCCACCCCGTGTTAATAATCAGCGCGATTATCAGCCGCCTCAACAGTATTCGAGGAACTCGCAAAGAGACGAGACTCCTCAACAACAGCGTATTCAGTATGGGCCTAATCAGTGTGCGTATTGTAGAGAAGAGGGTCATTATAAGAACAGTTGTCCGGTTTTGTTGCAACGTGCTAATAGTGCTCCTGGTGTTAGAGGTAGAGGTGCTCAACAAGCGCCTAGAGGTAGAGGTCGCGGACAAAACGCGCGCCCTTTGCCTCCGCAGAATTCAATGAACAGTTTTGATCAACAGCAGAATTCTTCTGGTAGGTCTACACAGTACTACATAGATGATTACTATGCTGAAGGTGATGAGGAGCAAGGTAATGATTGTTAGGACAGCCATGGACAAAGAGAGGGAGTTGTTTCAGTTCCAGTAGATCAAAGTGGACCTTACGTGGAAGTGATTGCATCAGGTGTGTCAGAGCCTTTTCTGCTAGACACTCGTGCTACGAAGAGTTCTATTATGCATTCTAAACTCCCTGGCACACCTTTGTCTGGCTTTAATAATGTTTCTATAGGTTTTTCTGGCGCCCCCGTTATGAATCCGATTTCCGTTCCATTGCCTCTTTCTTTTGGTCCCCGTAGGTTTGAAGCACCCCTTCTTTTGACTACAGGTTGTAATGAGAACTTGCTAGGCCTTGACCTGTTGAAGAGATTGTATGCAACTTTGTACTGTCCTCCGTCAGGAGTACATCTCACTTTGGGTGAGAATGTGATCTCTCCGATATATGTTTCGAAAGATTGTCTTTTACCTGAGTTGTCTTCGTTACCGGATTCGTTATGGGCTACGGGTCCAAATGATGTCGGCCTGTTAGATATTCCCTCATATGTTGTGACGTTGAAGGCGAATGCTCAGTTACCGCGCATTCCGCAATATCGTATTTCAAGCGATGGTGAACGAGCGCTTTTGGCGATCATTTATGATCTGATCAACAAGGGTGTTATTGAAGAGACTCGAAGTAATGTGTGTAATAGTCCGGTTTTGCCTGTCTTGAAAAGAACTGATTCTTCACAGCCTCCTGTATGTAGGTTTGTTATCGATCTTCGTGAAGTGAATACAATTGTTGTTCCACAGTTTCCTGTTGTACCCGACAATACTGCATTATTGACATTGATTCCAGCTTCTGCTACCTGGTTTTCGGTGATTGATTTGAAGAATGCTTTCTTCAGCATCCCGATTGCCATAGAGAGTAGAGATATTTTTGGATTCTCTTTAAGAGGACAAAGTTTCCGCTTTAAGCGCGCTCCTCAAGGTTATTGCGAGAGTCCATCTATCTATAGTCAAGCTCTGAAGACGCATCTTGACTTGTTGGCTTTGCCCGAAGGTGCAGCCCTTATCCAGTATGTTGATGATTTGTTGGTCGCTGCCGATACAGAAGACATATGTAAGGATGCCACCGAGTCTTTGTTGTCTCATTTGTCTGAATGCCATCATAAAGTTTCTCTCTCGAAATTGCAATTCTGTCGCCAAGAAGTTACCTATCTAGGTCACCTCTTATCGAAGGAGGGAAGGAAACTGACCCCAGAAAGAATTCAGACTATTGCGAGAATGAGTGTCCCTACGACACAGAGAGAAGCACGTGCATTTTTGGGTATTACGTCTTACTGCAGACAGTGGATCCCAAATTTTTCCCTTCTAGCGAAACCTTTGATAGCTCTTACGGTTAAGGATACTCCAAATCCGATTCCTTGGACTGAGGAATGCCAAAAGAGTTTCTCTGAACTTCGTAATGCGTTGTGTTCGGCTCCTGTGTTGGGTACTCCCGACTACAGCAAGCCTTTCACATTGTATGTCCATGAGAGAGAGGGATGTGCATTATCGGTTTTGACTCAACAATTTGGCGGGAAGCAACGCCCATGTGCATACTTTTTGTCAACATTAGATCCTGTGGCTAGAGCATTGCCGAGTTGTTTGAGAGCAACTGCAGCAGCGGCTGTTTCGATTCGACAGTCTGCTGGTTTAGTTATGGACAATACGCTAGTGGTTATGGTTCCACATGCAGTGGATACCTTGTTAAATCGGACGAAGACACAGCACTTGACTAGTGCTCGGTTGTCAGGGTATGAGCTTACGTTGTTAGCAAGCCATGTGCACATCAAGAGGTGCAATACCCTAAATCTGGCTACGTTGTTGCCGATTTCGCTTGAGACAGACGATGATAGCGAAGAGCAACACAATTGTTTCTTGAGAACAGAAGAAGAAACGAAAGGGAGGATAGATTTAAGAGATACTCCTCTTCCTGATTGTAATGATGCTTTGTGGGTTGACGGCTCGTGTTTTAAATTACCAAATGGCGATACCACTGCAGCATATGCCGTGACGACTTTACATAGAGTTGTCGAAGCTGCACGTATCCCACATAATTCTGCGCAAGCAGCGGAATTAATTGCACTTACGAGAGCATGTGTGTTGGCGAAAGGGAAACGAGTGAATGTGTATACTGATAGTCAGTATGCATTTGGAGTGACTCATAGCTTTGGACGATTGTGGCGTGAACGTGGATTTTTGACATCGCATGGGACGAAGATCCAGCATGGGCAGCTGGTGAATGAACTTCTTGAATCTCTTATGTTACCTTTGCAAATAGCGATTGTGAAATACAGTGCCCAGAGAAAGATTACGGATGATGTTGGTCGTGGTAATGCGTTTGCGGATGAAGTTGCGAAAGAAACTGCTAGGAATGTGACGAGTCGAATGTATGTTGCGGGTCCAGCGAGATTGGAAAGGGGCGACCACTCGGTCCCCCCGAACGTATGGTTGGGTGCCCCGATCCCCCCGGGAAACCATTTTGGGCGGGAGGCGTGTCTCGGCTGGTATGCCCGAAGTGGCGTAGCCGGGGCGCGCCTTTTCCCGCCCAAGAGGGGTTGTCCTAGACACCTACACCGGTGGACACGCCCCGTAGGCGGTTGGAGGAGGGTCCACGCCCTCCCGAAGAAGAATAAAAGGAGCAACAATCCAAGGAAGCATCCTCTTGTTCTTGTGCTTGGAAGCTGCACCTCCTCGTTGCACGTGAGCCCGAGACGGAACAAGGAGCCAATTTTGAGAACTTGTAATTTTTGTGTTTCTCCTTTCAGTGATTCCGAAGCTTTGGATCCAGGACCTCGAGTCGAATATCCGTGACGATGCCTGGCAAGAAAGTCGGAAAGAAGGTTGGGACCGAACAAATGCTTTGCATGCTGGTGAAGGACATGGCGAACATGAAGAAGCAGATGGCGGCAATGAATGGGGCAGGTAGACCGAAGAAAGTCATCGGACCAGCATTGCCGGGAGTAGTCCCTGCCGGGAGAGGTAAAAGGGCCAGGAATAGGGCGGCAGGAGGGGAGGCTCCAGTCCCTGAGTCACCTCCGGCGAGCCCGGTCAGTCCGGTAGAGGCCCCAGTTCCGATCCCGAACGCGGGACAGCCGATCCCTGTGGTAGTTACACCTGTTAACGAGGGGGATATGCCTCCCGAGCTGGCCGCACAGTTGGCGGCATGGTTAGGCAGGAACAACGAGGGTGCGGAGGCACCGGGAGACGCGGCCGAGGAGGCCAAGTTAATAATGAAGCAGTTGCGGCAATCAAGAGTTGCTGCGAAGGCACCTTGTCCTCTTGTTTCCCCACAGGTTCCCGCGGAACAAGCGGCGTCGAGCGTGGGAACAGCATCGACAACGGACCCAGCTACTGGTTCGGGTAAGCAGCCATTGCCAATGGCGGGGGAGGGATTGTTACCCTCAAGGAGGGAAAAGGTGGTCCAACATATTCCTATGGATGTGAAAGAAAGGATTTGGTCTGATAAATATGTGAACATGTTTTCTCTATTGACCGATCACTATGAGATAGAGCACGTTAAACAGCAGAAGGAGTTGTTGCATCCTAGTGTATGGCGTGCAAAAATGGCGGGTTTCAGGGTTGATGAAACAATCTCTAATTGGGCCAGGGCATTTGGAATGTTCACGGCAATCATGGGGGAACGTAGGCCTGAAGTATTGGCCGAATTAGCTTGTTACCAGACACGTATTATGGAATTTTATGAATCATATGAAGGCAATCAATGGATGGGTTATGATAACAAATTTCGTAAGGCCAAGGAGCACGACTCATCCCTGACGTGGGATTGTTTCGACTCCATTTCCTGGTAGAAACAGGTTATGACGAACACGGCAAAGTCACCATCTTTTGGCGGGAACGGGCCGGAGCCTTCCCGCCATTCTTCGGCGGCGCCCTTTCGGGCGGGCACCAACAATGATCAACACGCAAAGAGTAACGGGAACTCGGGGCGAAAAGGGGTCTGTTGGAGTTTTAACAGGGGCAAGTGCACTAGGCCACAAGGGGCATGCAAGTTCAGGCATGAGTGTGCAGGGTGCGGACAGGCCTCACACCCCGAGAGTTCATGCAGAGCCAAGAATGGTGATACAGGAGGTAGAGGAGGAGCCAAACAGGTCTAATATCGACCGAGGGGCACCGTTACCTACTCCCGTTGACATCATGGCAATGATCCCTTGGCTGAACGAATACCCTGATCATGTCTCCGCCGGGGTGTTGAGAGACGGTTTTACATATGGTTTCCACATCCCGGCGGGGGATTTTCGGGGGGAAGCACAGTGTAGAAACCAACTATCGGTTCAACAAAATACGGCGGTGGTACAGGCAAAGTTTGAAAAGGAGGTGGCCCGAGGTCGGGTGGCAGGACCATATGTAAACCCACCTGTTGTTAACTTTGTTTGTTCACCATTGGGAGTTGTCCCCAAGAAGGACCCAGGTGAGTTTAGGTTAATCCATAATTTGTCCGCTCCTAGGGGTCTTTCGGTGAACGATGCGATTGACCCGGGAGTTTGTTCGGTGCGATATGCATCCTTTGATGAGGCCGTCGCAATGTTGAATCGCCTGGGGCCCGGAGCGCTGATGGCTAAATCAGATATCGAGTCAGCGTTCCGGTTGGTCCCGGTACACCCACAGGATCAGCGTCTCTTAGGTTTTGTGTTTCAAGGACGCTACTTCATGGATAAATGTATGCCGATGGGTTGCTCCATTTCTTGTGCGTATTTTGAGAAGTTCAGTACTTTTTTGCAATGGGCATTCACCAGAGCCACGGGCTTTACGCAGGTTATGCATTACCTTGATGATTTTCTGTTTCTGGGGGCAGCCGGTGACACGGAATGTGCACAGGCTTTGAGGGAATTCTGTGATCTCATGAAACGATTTGGTGTGCCACTGGCACCAGGCAAAACGGTGGGACCATCTACTTCACTCGAGTTTCTGGGAATTGAGCTCGATTCGGTAGAGGGGTGCTTCCGTTTGCCCAAAGAGAAGGTAATGAAATTTAGGGCCTCGCTTGAGATGTGCCTCGGCGAGAGAAAAGTAACTCTCCATCAGTTGCAACAAGCTGTGGGTCAGCTTAACTTTGCCCTTAGAGAAATACCGATGGCTCGCCCCTTTTCCCGCTCTATCGCACAAGCCATGGTTGGCCTCAAGGAGGGGCACCACCGCACAAGACTGTCGGCAGAGGTCCGCCAGGATATGCGCATATGGCTGGCATTTCTGGCGGATTTCAACGGTCGCGTCGTGTGGAACAAACCGCCAGCTTCCTCCGAGGAGCTGGGGTTGTGGACCGACTCGGCAGGGAGTGTGGGTTTTGGCGCCATATTCGGTAATCAATGGTCGGCACGAACATGGCCGGCGTGGTGGCACGATGGTGGGCTCACAGGTAACATTGGGTTTCTTGAGCTGTTCCCCATTCTGGTGGCCTTGAAAACATGGCCCGAGAGGTTTTGTGATCGCTCTGTGGTATTTTGGTCTGATAATATGACCGTGGTTGAATGTATCAATAATCAGGCAGCACGCTGCAAATGGATTTTGAGATTGCTGAAAGAAATTGTCCTGCTATGTATGAGACTAAACGTCCACTTTAGGGCAAGACACGTGCCGGGGGTACTGAACCAGGCAGCTGATGCACTCTCTCGTTCCCATATGCAGGCCTTCCGGGGTTTTCTGCCCTCAGTGGACTTGGTGGCGGCACCATTTCCCGAAGCTCTCTGGTCTCTCGGTGCCCCGGATTACAAAACCTCGTGGGAGAGAGTCTAGCACCCAGGACGAGGAAGGCATATGAAGGAGCGTTCCGTTCCTATTTGTCATTTTTGGGTTCAGCTAGTGGGGAGCATTGGGGGCAGGAGGAGTATGTACTGAAATTTCTGGTATCATTACATCAGACAGGCAGATCAGTGGCTACGGCCAATAGACACCGGGCCGCCATTTCCTTCATGGCGCGGGCTCATGGTATCCAGGACCCCACATCGTCCTTCCTCGTACAGAAGGCACTGCGTGGGTGGCAACGCCTGGAGGGTCGTAGAGTGGATGAGAGGCACCCGATAGGTCTAGCAAGGTTGTCCCTGTTAATGTCTGTACTCCCTGCGACATGTTCATCTCAAGCAGAGACGGTGCTGTTCCGGACGGCTTTTGCAGTAGCATTCCATGGGGCTATGCGGGTAAGCGAACTGGTGGCGAGGAATAAGCAGGATACGAGGGGAGGTCTGTGTCGAGAACACATTCAAATTAAGGGGGAGACGATGGTAGTATCAATAGTCAGGTCCAAGACCGATCAGGGAGCGATCGGGGACAGTGTGGTAGTCCAGCGACTTCCGGGGTCTCCCATGTGCCCCGTAAAATGCGTGGAGGAGTATTTAGCGCAGAGGGCGGCATCATGGGGGGGAAGCTTGCTGAGGCACACCGACGCCACCCCACTGACTAGGTTTCAGTTTCAGCGGGTGTTAACAATGGCAATCGCGGCAGCGGGCTTGAACCCGAGCGATTTCGGATAGGGGCTGCTACAGAGGCTACAGCCAGGGGTCTGAGTGTTGAAAAGGTGAAACAGTTGGGGCGTTGGTCCTCGAATTGTTATAAAAGGTATGTGTGGTTGCACATGTTGTGAAGCTAATGTCATGCACTCACGCTTCTTGTTTTCTGTTTGGTTTACAGTTTCGCGAGCAGGCTTTGCGGGGCGGACTGTGCAGTTGACCCGACACCTGGGGACCAGCGGTCAAAGATCACCGGCTGAGGGAAGAGTGGTGTGGGTCGTTGGCCACTCATACGTGAGGCGTGCCGCAGACGTATTCAAAGCAGGTGACATGATTCACGTGGCTGGGGAATACGGGTACAGGGTGACCTTCCACGGAAGGGGCGGGCTCTGTATTGACCAGTTTCAAAGTTTTATGGAGGGACTGTTAGGGCGGACGAGGTCACCGCCATCTGTAATCATAGTGCATCTTGGGGGCAATGATTTGGTGACCATTGGTCGACGAGTACTTCTCGAGTCAATTTTAACCACAGTAAGTAAGTTGGTTGGCGAGAAGGGTTCCGGGGTGCACTATTGCATGGTCACACATGATTCCTCGGAAGGTGTGGCGGGGGCCCTCTCTGTGTCAGCTTTGAATCAGTCAGTAAAGAAGGTTAATAACAAACTGGGTAGGTTGTCTCGTACAGAAAAATTGCATTGTATTCCACATGGCTGTATCCGGGGGGACCATATGTATCTGGAGGATGGGGTCCATTTGTCCCGGGTGGGGAATGTCTTACTCATAGGAGACTTCATAGCTTGGTTAAAGAGTTTGTGTAGCCATGACCTTTAGTAGGAGTTTTGTGGGGGGTCCGGATAGCCGGTCAACTATCCGGCCTGTGGCGGTAAGGTCATGATCGGTGAGCAGTAATTGGAAGATCCCTAGAGGTGGGGCGCCACCCATTATGGATGGGAGCGCCCGGGGGAGGCGGCCATGGCCCCTCACACGGGGAGGCGGTACCCTCTAAGGATGGGGCCGCCGAAAGGGAAGGCGGTCATAGGCCCTTCCCTGGGGAGGAGGGGCTACGGGCCCCTCCTGGGAATTTCCCGGGGCCAGGACATCCGCGATGGCGGATGTGGTAAGCAGTGTGGGGTGGGAGGGGTTTCTACGCTACCTTCTAGACACCTCACACGAGTCCTCGGACGACCACCAAGATGGCGTCGAGTAAATATGGGGCCCCCGCTAAGACAAGGGAAATTGGAAGTTGGCACAGAGGTACAGTCCTCTGTGTGCCCGCCCCTCACAAGTAAGGGGGGGAGTTCTGGTATTAGGGATCTGACACCGGTTACGACCTTGCCGTTGGCCCGTAACGTTAGGATGTACAATTTTAATTTTGAGAAATGCATTTACAGGATGTTTTAGAATCGGCTAGGAGAACCTTTGTATTGGAGATATGTTAAGGTTAGCCAATAAACATCGTAATGTGTAAATGAAATTGTACATGATATGAAACTGTTATTTTAATGTTTTAATTTTGTTTCATATTTTAATAAATACGGCCGGGAGGGTAACTCCCTCCCGCCTTCCAAAAGTTCAAGAACCGTTTCTGTCTTCCCATTCTTGGGGATTGTGTTGGGAGGGGGTGACGGGTATCCCGGCCATATGGAAAGGGGCGACCACTCGGTCCCCCCGAACGTATGGTTGGGTGCCCCGATCCCCCCGGGAAACCATTTTGGGCGGGAGGCGTGTCTCGGCTGGTATGCCCGAAGTGGCGTAGCCGGGGCGCGCCTTTTCCCGCCCAAGAGGGGTTGTCCTAGACACCTACACCGGTGGACACGCCCCGTAGGCGGTTGGAGGAGGGTCCACGCCCTCCCGAAGAAGAATAAAAGGAGCAACAATCCAAGGAAGCATCCTCTTGTTCCTGTGCTTGGAAGCTGCACCTCCTCGTTGCACGTGAGCCCGAGACGGAACAAGGAGCCAATTTTGACCCACCCACCAACCCCTGATGACAGCGATTTGTATTGCAATAAAGTTGATTAACGAGGATATTATCTCTTTTTCAGGTTGTTTCTAATAAAGTTTGGAGTGTTTGATGTAACAATAAAATGGTTGCTTCTTTAGCATGTACTAAGGCGAAGTATCACAGCCGAGTTGAAAGAGGTGTTATTGCATAGTTGGAAGTTTATACTTGACATGCCCAGTATAACTGTTTATTCCGTCCTCATTAGGTTAAAAAATTTCGTATTTATTTTTGGGTCGGGCGGTAAGGTCATGATCGGTGAGCAGTAATTGGAAGATCCCTAGAGGTGGGGTGCCACCCATTATGGATGGGAGCGCCCGGGGGGAGGCGGCCATTGGCCCCTCACACGGGGAGGCGGTACCCTCTAAGGATGGGGCCGCCGAAAGGGAAGGCGGTCATAGACCCCTCCCTGGGGAGGAGGGGTTACAGGCCCCTCCTGGGAATTTCCCGGGGCCAGGACATCCGCGACGGCGGATGTGGTAAGCAGTGTGGGGTGGGAGGGGGGTCTACGCTACCTTCTAGACACCTCACACGAGTCCTTGGACGGCCACCAAGATGGCGTCGAGTAAATATGGGGCCCCCGCTAAGACAAGGGAAATTGGAAGTTGGCACAGAGGTACAGTCCTCTGTGCGCCCGCCCCTCACAAGTAAGGGGGGGAGTTCTGGTATTAGGGATCTGACACCGGTTACGACCTTGCCGTTGGCCCGTAACGTTAGGATGTACAATTTGAATTTTGAGAAATGCATTTACAGGATGTTTTAGAATCGGCTAGGAGAACCTTTGTATTAGAGATATGTTAAGGTTAGCCAATAAACATCGTAATGTGTAAATGAAATTGTACATGATATGAAACTGTTATTTTAATGTTTTAATTTTGTTTCATATTTTAATAAATACGGCCGGGAGGGTAACTCCCTCCCGCCTTCCAAAAGTTCAAGAACCGTTTCCGTCTTCCCATTCTTGGGGGTTGTGTTGGGAGGGGGTGACGGGTATCCCGGCCATAGGGTTCCAGAGAAGAGTATGTGCGAAGACACTATTGAGAGCGTGAAGATTATCCAGAGTGAGGCCACTGAGAATGAGTTGGATGAATGGGGAGAGAGTAAGGGTAGGTTGGATTCGAATGGTTGTTGGACTGATTTGTCGGAACATCAAAGATGGTTGCTGCTAAACGCGTATGTGCTTCCAGTTGTTACAATGGCACATGGATTGGCACACATTAGTGTGAAAGGGATTTGCAAGTTGTTGGCTCCGGTTTGGCAGAATGTGGGAATAATATCAAACACGGAGGGGGTAGGGTCCACTGGAATATTTAAAGACCAAAGTACACAGTTATAACCCCATATAACATCCTGTATCAACAAATAATAACTGTGGGTCTATGTGAAACTAAGGTCTCTGTACGAAATCAGTGTCAGTCTTGTTTTAATAAAGCATAGGGACTAATCACTTTGTGAAATATGTACCCATCAGTTACTCACTCTGAACCGCCCTGTTGTCATCATTTGGGCGATCTCACAAGGTGGTATGTCCACACTGTACACACCACTAGTTGACACACAGTGGTAACTGGAAGCAGTGCTCAAAATAATAAGTGTAAGTGAAAATGTGAAGATAAAACTGGATAGTGGATACACAATTAATTTTAATGAGAAGTAGCCACTTCCAGTATTAAGACCAAATAGGTGCAAAGTATCAGTAGTTTTAACAAATATCTACTGCATGATGTTAAAGGTCGACATGTTTCTGCAGTAAATTGACCCAACCGGGGTCACCTGCTTCCTCAGGACCAAAAGTTTTACTTTGCGACTGCTTCTAAAGTGAAATAAGTGTAACAAAAAGTATTTAAATAAATTGGATTTCACCTGAAAAAGTCCTCTCACTGTTCTGTTAAGGTGATGCACAGATGTTGAAGACACATATATAGGAAAACAGAGATAATAGAATAACATATTAATCACAAAGTTATCTCTCCTTAGTTTCAAAATAAAGTCAATTGACTAATACATTTGTGCTATGGGAATAGCACGCTACCCAACCATACATTAATTGGATACTCCTGTCACTCACCTGGAGAATGAGGGACCAGCGCCACTCCTCACCTGGCTACAGCTCAGGGAAAGGGAACACCGCTCTGTTTAGAATCATAGAAATGAAAGTGAGAACACCCCACTGGAAAGCCGCTGTTCCTAATATGAGCAAAGTGATCACTCATATAACAATATTACAACAGGGTCAGGGTCTGGAACCAGCCCGATATTATTCACGCTGAGTCCAAAGCTGTTTTCACGTTTTTAAGGGGCTTGTTAGTAAGTCAAATGCTATTAAGCGTTTTTTAGCGTTTTTTACGGGGCTTATTAGTGAGGGTCTAGAATTGCAGACCCTGTTGAAAAACTAAAGAAAACGTCCCATGCTCGGTGTGTGGACTGTGCATATTATCCACCGTAGTTGTATAGAAGAGAGAGCATGGGTGGGCAGGCTAATTCATCAGGCTAAAAGGTCGTGAGCCAAAAATCCCCAGTTGTTAGTCGGCTGGGATTAGTGTAGTAATTAGCTCAGACCCAGAGCGGAACACCGGTACTATGTTATTTGCCCGACGTGCCACAGAAAGTTAACAAAAGCTTGACCCTTCATTCATCAGGATTACTAATAAACCCGAAGATTTAAGGCCGCTGTGCTAGGCTACAAGCCTCTGTCACTGCGCTCGCCGGCAATGTGCCGGGAGCTCGTTTGCAGACCCGCCTTACATCCACCAAAGCCGTATAACCCCACCAGATCCCATACTGCTAATATGCGTACCTGTCCGGCGGTGCACCGATCAGGCATCTGCGCTGTTCGGGGAGGCACCGAGGGACAGGCATTTCGTTGTTTTGTTACGAACGGGCCAACAGAGTTACACGTCATAACCCGGCGTGTCATTCCATTGGTTCTTGCACGCGAGTCATCAAGCTGCGCCCCCAAGGCCATGGGAGTTGTAGTTTCAGTAGTATATTGGATCGTTTTTTTAAAATTAATACCACCGCCACTTATCCAACACGTCTATGACCATCATGATGGAGTCAAACTATGATGGTCAAAATTTAATTCTACAATGATTGCAGTTGACCCAAATAGTTGTTGTGAACAAATCCTGATTGTAGAGATACGATCTTCTTAATTAATGAATATGATCCGATGAGACACAGTGCATTTTCTGGGGAAGGGGGGAGGAGCGGGGGAGAAGAGAAGCACCGGATCTCTTCTAGAGGAAGGCCTCGTACGTAAGAGCAATCATTTGCATCAAAAGTTAGTGTTGGGCACTGAGGATTCTAGTGCCAAATGAGGTAGCGGATTTAAAAGAAAACGCATGTATCCTCTCTAATGGTATCGGCAGGACACAAGATATACCTAAATGGTAGGGGAAACGTAAGACAATCCCAGTGCTACCGGAATATGTTCCATGCACTGTATACCAGCGATGGTTTAGGCTTCCTGAATGGAATATAATGTTGTAATTAGTCATACCCCTACTGGCTTAAGTAGTGACATAGTTGCAGCCTGATCGGCGCTCACGTCACTGGGTCATGGTATAGTCCATGTGTACCTTGCAAGTGCAATCCTTTTCATTCTCCTGCTAGATAGTGGCAGACTTAGGAATATCATTAAGGAGCATGTAGTCTCTATAGGCTAGAGGTTTCTATGAAAGCCAACTATTGGGCCTCTGACAAATAACCACTTGTAAGGAAACAAACCCAGAGACAAAAAAAGAGACAAAAAGGGAGACAAGACAATGGACCAAGGATCTTATAGTGCTGTCCAGGGGATATCTTCGTTAAGGCCATTCTTGTCAGTGTTCAAGCGATACACCCATTTCTGCTCTATTTTGAATAGATGTTTATTGACGTCGGTAATGTGAGGTGGAATACGTGGTTGCTCAAGGACAGTCCATGTAAAATCAGTTGGCTTGTGTCCTACCTCTAAGAAGTGGTTTGTGAGGCGAGTTGCCTGCTTCTTACATCTGATTGTGCTCTTATGTTCGGAAATTCGCACTTTGATCTTCCGCGTAGTCATACCGACATACTGAAGACGGCATGGACATGTGATCAGGTAGAAGAGATTAGCACTGTTACAATTAGTAAACTGTTTCTGTTCCCACCGCCTGGACGTTCCAATGTCTAAGTTCGTCGAACGGCTCGTTTGTGGGCAGGCCGCACAGTGTCCGCAAGGATGGTGCCCCACAATGGGAGGGAGATCCCACAAGGTACCCACTTGATGGATTTTTTGGGGCGCCGGTCGTGTGTGTACCAACCGATCTTTTATACTGGTACCTCTTTTGTACGCAAAGAGTGGTTGCGGGAGGGTGTCTGGGCCAGTGTTAAGGATTTTCCAATGCTGACGCAAAATTTTTTGGACGGCGTTTGATCTTATGGTGAAGGTGTTCACAAAGGCTATCCTCTCATTTTTGGATTTTGGAGGTGTAGGTTCTAGTAACGATTCTCGATTGTTGTTGGAGGCTCGTTTCATGGAGTCCTTGAACAGCTTTTTCGGATATATTTTCTCTCTGAGACAGACCTCTAGTTCCTTCGCATGTTTCTGGAAGTCTTCCTTTCTGGTGCAATTACGCTGAATGCGTAGAAATTGCCCGAAGGGCAAATTATCCCGCAGTGCTTTTGGATGGCAGCTATCGTACTGAAGCAGCGAATTTCGTGCCATTGGCTTCTTGTATAGTTCCGATGTCAGACCTGCGGGAGATGCATTGATTCGCAAGTCTAAAAAGGCCAGTGTGGAGGTTGAATGTTTACATGTAAAGCGCAGAAAAGGGTTTTGTGTATTCAGCCATGAATGAAAGGACTTCAGTTTGTTTACTGATCCACGCCACACAATCAGAATATCATCTATGTAGCGTTTCCAAACCCTTATTGATTGTAAATAAGGGTTCATAGATGACAACACACAGTCCTGTTCAAATTTATGAATGTATAGGTTCGCCAGACTGGGGGCGAAAACGCTCCCCATGCTGGTACCAGACGTCTGCAGGAACAATGTATCTTCATAGCGAAAGAAGTTCTCTTTCATTGCGATGGTTGCCAATTCCATGATAAAGGAAACCGGGGTGATAGAGTCCCATTCTTTTTCTCGTAAGAGCATCTCGATAGTCGCTAGTGTGTCGTCTTGCTGTATCGAGGTGTAAAGGGACTCTACATCAAATGATGCCAGGATATCCAAGGTGTTATCAAATTCAATATCAGGAAGCATTCTCAGAAGGTCTTTCGTATCCTGAATGTAAGTAGGCATAAGTTTGACCAATGGTCGCAAAAAGGTATCGACAAAGGTCGATAAGGGCTCCAAAAGTGATCCGATGCCTGAGATGATCGGGCGTCCTGGTGGAGGGCGTTTCTCTTTGTGAACCTTCGGGAGCACATAAAAGTATGGCATCACCGGCTTTGAAGTACAGAGAAAAGAAGCCTCATTGGCAGTAATCCATTCTTCTGATAATGCTTCTTCAGTGAGACATTTGATCACAGTGGAAAGTCTCTCAGTTGGATCTATGGATAGTGGACTATAGGAGTTCAAGTCACTTAGTTGTCTCAGACATTCTTGTCTGTAAGTATCTGTATCCAAAAGTACTGTAGCACCCCCCTTATCTGCGGGCTTTATAGTGACTGTATCATCCTTAGCTAAGTTGGATAGAGCTTCTTGTTCTTTTTTAGAAACGTTCATGTATGATTTTACAGTACCCTTGAAGAGGTGCTGAATGCCATGTCGCACTGCTTCTTCGAAAGTAATCACTTTAGCCGGTACAGTGTGGGGGAGAGGCAAGAAAGTGGAAGGTTTCCTTAATCCTGTGTTCTGTTCATCATTGGGAACATTCTCAGATTTCGAAAAGAAAAAGTGCAATCTGATTTTCATAAAAAATTGAGCTAGTTCGACTTGAGTCTGGAAGGCGTCACCAGTAGAGGTCTGCACAAAACCAAGACCACGGTTCAATACCTGTGTTTCAATGGGAGACAGTGCCTTGGAACTGAGATTAATGATCAAATTCTCTCTGTGCTCGTTCCTGCTTGTTCCTGTTGTACTTGTCTCCCGCTCCGTAGACCCATTGGTTGTAGTGGGGTTGCCCACTGGACCTGGCCTCTTGAGGTTCGTCTTCTGCCTCGTGATCTGCCTTGGCCAAAGCCTAAAAAAGGCTGCATATTTTGATTTTGCAGAAAAGGCATAGGGCCAAACGGGCCCGCGTGTTGAGGTGGAAAGGGGCCTCCAGACATCCAAGGGTTAGGTGACCACCAAGGGTTGAATTGGTTTGCGCCAATATTTTGGCCTCTCCAGGTTCTCTTATTTCCTCTTCCTCGCTGTTGATTAGCAGAGTTGTCTCGGTTACTGGTGTCTGAATCACTGGAACCCTCCTCCAAGGTAGAGGTACCATATGTCGACCCACCCTTTCTTCCATTTCTATTATATGGGGTGGGTACATAATTGATACTTGTGTAAGGATAAACCTTATCCCTGGCAAATTTGTCCAGATCTTTTTTGCACTTCTCTAGTTTGGCAAACAAGATTGAGTCTTTGAACTCCTTGTTGGTTTTGTTGCTCTCCTCCTGTTGTTTAGTGAACAACTTAGCTGTGATTGTGGTCTTAATTTGCCCTTCCAGGATCTGTATCTCCACAAAGATCTTGTCAGCAACCCTTTTTGCAGTCTTGATAATTAAAACAAGCCAGTCACGAGTGCATTTCCATGCTATTAGTGGCCAGTCGCGCAGGAAGTCCTTGTCATCCAGGAAGAGTCTTGGGGCATTGGTGACAATCAACCCTGATGGTGCTCCATCCCCCCAGACTCAAGTCGAACTAGCTCAATTTTTTAGGAAAATCAGATTGCACTTTTTCTTTTCGAAATCTGAGAATGTTCCCAATGATGAACATAACACAGGATTAAGGAAACCTTCCACTTTCTTGCCTCTCCCCCACACTGTACCGGCTAAAGTGATTACTTTTGAAGAAGCAGTGCGACATGACATTCAGCACCTCTTCAAGGGCACTGTAAAATCATACATGAACCTTTCTAAAAAAGAACAAGAAGCTCTATCCAACTTAGCTAAGGATGATACAGTCACTATAAAGCCCGCAGATAAGGGGGGTGCTACAGTACTTTTGGATACAGATACTTACAGACAAGAATGTCTGAGACAAGTAAGTGACTTGAACTCCTATATTCCACTATCCATAGATCCAACTGAGAGACTTTCCACTGTGATCAAATGTCTCACTGAAGAAGCATTATCAGAAGAATGGATTACTGCCAATGAGGCTTCTTTTCTCTGTACTTCAAAGCCGGTGATGCCATACTTTTATGTGCTCCCGATGGTCCACAAAGAGAAACGCCCTCCACCAGGACGCCTGATCATCTCAGGCATCGGATCACTTTTGGAGCCCTTATCGACCTTTGCCGATACCTTTTTGCGACCATTGGTCAAACTTATGCATACATACATTCAGGATACGAAAGACCTTCTGAGAATGCTTCCTGATATTGAATTTGATAACACCTTGGATATCCTGGCATCATATGATGTAGAGTCCCTTTACACCTCGATACCGCAAGACGACACACTAGCGGCTATCGAGATGCTCTTATGAGAAAAAGAATGCAACTCTATCACCCCAGTTTCCTTTATCATGGAATTGGCAACCATCGCAATGAAAGAGAACTTCTTTCGCTATGAAGACACATTGTTCCTGCAAACGTCTGGTACCAGCATGGGGAGCGTTTTCGCCCCAGTCTGGCGAACCTATACGTTCATAAATTTGAACAGGACTGTGTGTTGTCATCTATGAACCCTTATTTACAATCAATAAGGGTTTGGAAACGGTACATAGATGATATTCTGATTGTGTGGCGTGGATCAGTAAACGAACTGAAGTCCTTTCATTCATGGCTGAATACACAAAACCCTTTTCTGCGCTTTACATGTGAACATTCAACCTCCACACTGGCCTTTTTAGACTTACGAATCAATGCATCTCCCGCAGGTCTGACATCGGAACTATACAAGAAGCCAATGGCACGAAATTCGCTGCTTCAGTACGATAGCTGCCATCCCAAAGCACTGCGGGATAATTTGCCCTTCGGGCAATTTCTACACATTCAACGTAATTGCACCAGAAAGGAAGACTTCCAGAAACATGCGAAGGAACTAGAGGTCTGTCTCAGAGAGAAAAAATATCCGAAAAAGCTGGTCAAGGACTCCATGAAACGAGCCTCCAACAACAATCGAGAATCGTTACTAGAACCTACACCTCCAAAATCCAAAAATGAGAGGATAGCCTTTGTGAACACCTTCACCATAAGATCAAACGCCGTCCAAAAAATTGTGCGTCAGCATTGGAAAATCCTTAACACTGGCCCAGACACCCTCCCGCAACCACTCTTTGCGTACAAAAGAGGTACCAGTATAAAAGATCGGTTGGTACACACACGACCGGCGCCCCAAAAAATCCATCAAATGGGTACCTTGTGGGATCTCCCTCCCTTTGTGGGGCACCATCCTTGCGGACACTGTGCGGCCTGCCCACAAACGAGCCGTTCGACGAACTTAGACATTGGAAAGTCCAGGCGGTGGGAACAGAAACAGTTTACTAATTGTAACAGTGCTAATCTCATCTACCTGATCACATGTCCATGCCGTCTTCAGTATGTCGGTATGACTACGCGGAAGATCAAAGTGTGAATTTCCGAACATAAGAGCACAATCAGATGTAAGAAGCAGGCAACTCGCCTCACAAACCACTTCTTAGAGGTAGGACACAAGCCAACTGATTTTACATGGACTGTCCTTGAGCAACCACGTATTCCACCTCACATTACCGACGTCAATAAACATCTATTCGAAATGGGTGTATCGCTTGAACACTGACAAGAATGGCCTTAACGAAGATATCCCCTGGACAGCACTATAAGATCCTTGGTCCATTGTCTTGTCTCCCTTTTTGTCTCTTTTTTTGTCTCTGGGTTTGTTTCCTTACAAGTGGTTATTTGTCAGCGACCCAATAGTTGGCTTTCATAGAAACCTCTAGCCTATAGAGACTACATGCTCCTTAATGATATTCCTAAGTCTGCCACTATCTAGCAGGAGAATGAAAAGGATTGCACTTGCAAGGTACACATGGACTATACCATGACCCAGTGACGTGAGCGCCGATCAGGCTGCAACTATGTCACTACTTAAGCCAGTAGGGGTATGACTAATTACAACATTATATTCCATTCAGGAAGCCTAAACCATCGCTGGTATACAGTGCATGTAACATATTCCGGTAGCACTGGGATTGTCTTACGTTTCCCCTACCATTTAGGTATATCTTGTGTCCTGCCGATACCATTAGAGAGGATACATTTGTTTTCTTTTAAATCCGCTACCTCATTTGGCACTAGAATCCTCAGTGCCCAACACTATCTTTTGATGCAAATGATTGCTCTTACGTACGAGGCCTTCCTCTAGAAGAGATCCGGTGTTTCTCTAGTTTGACTCCAACATGATGGTCATAGACGTGTTGGATAAGTGGCGGTGGTATTAATTTTAAAAAAACGATCCAATATACTACTGAAACTACAACTCCCATGGCCTTGGGGGCGCAGCTTGATGACTCGCGTGCAAGAACCAATGGAATGACACGCCGGGCTATGACGTGTAACTCTGTTGGCCCGTTCGTAACAAAACAACGAAATGCCTCCCCGAACAGCGCAGATGCCTGATCGGTGCACCGACCGACAGGTACGCATATTAGCAGTATGGGATCTGGTGGGGTTATACGGCTTTGGTGGATGTAAGGCGGGTCTGCAAACGAGCTCCCGGCACATTGCCGGCGAGCGCAGTGACAGAGGCTTGTAGCCTAGCACAGCGGCCTTAAATCTTCGGGTTTATTAGTAATCCTGACGAATGAAGGGTCAAGCTTTTGTTAACTTTCTGTGGCACGTCAGGCAAATAACATAGTACCGGTGTTCCGCTCTGGGTCTGAGCTAATTACTACACTAATCCCCGCCGACTAACAACTGGGGATTGTTGGCTCACGACCTTTTAGCCTGCCCACCCATGCTCTCTCTTCTATACAACAACGGTGGATAATATGCACAGTCCACTCACCGAGCATGGGACGTTTTCTTTAGTTTTTCAACAGGGTCTGCAATTCTAGACCCTCACTAATAAGCCCCGTAAAAAACGCTAAAAAACGCTTAATAGCATTTGACTTACTAACAAGCCCCTTAAAAACGTGAAAACAGCTTTGGACTCAGCGTGAATAATATCGGGCTGGTTCCAGACCCTGACCCTGTTGTAATATTGTTATATGAGTGATCACTTTGCTCATATTAGGAACAGCGGCTTTCCAGTGGGGTGTTCTCACTTTCATTTCTATGATTCTAAACAGAGCGGTGTTCCCTTTCCCTGAGCTGTAGCCAGGTGAGGAGTGGCGCTGGTCCCTCATTCTCCAGGTGAGTGAGAGGAGTATCCAATTAATGTATGGTTGGGTAGCGTGCTATTCCCATAGCACAAATGTATTAGTCAATTGACTTTATTTTGAAACTAAGGAGAGATAACTTTGTGATTAATATGTTATTCTATTATCTCTGTTTTCCTATATATGTGTCTTCAACATCTGTGCATCACCTTAACAGAACAGTGAGAGGACTTTTTCAGGTGATATCCAATTTATTTAAATACTTTTTGTTACACTTATTTCACTTTAGAAGCAGTCGCAAAGTAAAACTTTTGGTCCTGAGGAAGCAGGTGACCCCGGTTGGGTCAATTTACTGCAGAAACATGTTGACCTTTAACATCATGCAGTAGATATTTGTTAAAACTACTGATACTTTGCACCTATTTTGTCTTAATCCTGGAAGTGGCTACTTCTCATTAAAATTAATTGTGTATCCACTATCCAGTTTTATCTTCACATTTTCACTTACACTTATTATTTTGAGCACTGCTTCCAGTTACCACTGTGTGTCAACTAGTGGTGTGTACAGTGTGGACATACCACCTTGTGAGATCGCCCAAATGATGACAACAGGGCGGTTCAGAGTGAGTAACTGATGGGTACATATTTCACAAAGTGATTAGTCCCTATGCTTTATTAAAACAAGACTGACACTGATTGCGTACAGAGACCTTAGTTTCACATAGACCCACAGTTATTAATTGTTGATACAGAATGTGGGAATACCCAGATGTGCAGAGAATTTGGTCAAGAACTGTATGGTGTGTTTGATGCATAATTCTGGTAAGGGAACTCCAACACCAGCTGGTCATTTTGCTCCTCCTACGTATCCGTTTGAGGCTTTGCAGCTAGATTTTATTCATATGGAAAGATGCAACAACTTAAAGTATGTGTTAGTGGTTGTTTGCTCTTTTTCTAGATGGGTAGAAGCTTACCTCCTTAAGGACAACACTGCTCTGTCCACTGCGAAAGCTTTGATCAAAGAGTTTTTTCCGAGGTTTGGTTTGCTGAGAATCATTTGGAGTGATAACTGAAGTGAGTTTGTGGGTCAAGTGATGAAGAGAGTGTGTGATGGTCTCGGAATTAGGCAGAAATTCCACGCTGCAAATCATCCCCAATCAGCTGGTTTAGTTGAGTGCTATAATGGCACTCTGAAACTTAAGTTGGCCAAAATTCAAGAGAGCACTGGTTTACAATGGGCAGATGCTTTGCCATTAGCACTTTTGTCCACCCGAATGACTGTGCATTCACGAATGGGTTTGAGTCCGTATGAAGTTGTGTTTGGTCGCCCGGCAAATGTTTGGGGCGTACCAAGACCGACGAGGTTTAGTGACCTCGAATATCCTGTTTTGCTTGATTACTTGCGTGAATTGACAACTAAAATGAGTGTTTTACGCCAACAGGTATATGCCTCTCTTCCACAAGCTACAGAAGATCCAGGCCACGCTTTAGAACCTGGCTCGTGGGTCTTTGTCAGAAATTTTCAGCGAACGAAGAACGAGCAACCCCGCTGGACTGGGCCCTACCAGGTCCTGTTATCTACGAGATCTGCGGTGCGAGTACGTGGGAAACGCCACTGGATACACGGCTCCCACACGAAGAAAGCACCCTTACCTTTGCCGTATGATAAGTGGGTTCAGGATTGTCTTGCAGATTCTGAAACTGAGACAATCCTGAAATTTGTAACGTTCAGTGATGCTCGTTTGATTGGGACTAGCTCAGAACTGGAGAGCCATCGTCTTTTGCAAGCATCAATACCTCCTGCAGATCGATTAGACACTACTGAGCCTCATCTTTTGTTTGCTGATCAAGAGTTACCTGGAAGAAATAGATATAATTTGAGATCGAGAACTAAGGACAAATAAAAATTAATAAACTTGATTTTTTTTTACTGTTTGCAGGTTAACTCTCCACCAAGGATCCACGTATTTTTGTTTTTCTGAACTGCCATCCGGTTCTTGCTGCTAGGGTCGCGGTTGCTACCAGTCTTGGGAGTGTAAGCCTGAGACACTAGGTCCTGGGTTCTGCTGGTCCGAGGCAGTCTTTCTGGGTGCAGCAGAGGCACTCTCATGCAGAATCAACCAACCACCGCGGGCAGCAACTTTAGTTTAGGATGGATTTCTTTGAGTTGGAGAGACCTGTGCAGACACTGACTTTTAGAAAACGCATTTGCAAAATAATGTTGAAGAAATGCTTTTTGATACCATGCATACTTTTACTACTGAGTTTCGTAATTTTCATAGTTGGTTATGTAGCATTCGTTTTTAAAATGACGTCTAATTCCACTGTGCAATCTACACCTTCACCTACTGTTTCCTCTCATTCTTTCCACCCTTTGCCCGAATATGAGGTAGTCAGACGTAAGGAACTCTCCAATAATTCCTTCATACAGCTTTTGCACCAGCATCAGTTAGTGATCAATACAACAAACTGCTGGATTTGTGGTTTGATGCCTCATACAACAAATAAAGGAATTCCTTATTTGGTCTTGCCCTTTAGTTTGAATGGTTCGATTCGAGCTTATAGAACCATGTTCATATATGCCCACAGTGTTGACCCCTTGCGTTCACCGAGAGATAATCCGAAGAATAGTCCTATAGCTAGAGGCATAGTCGACATGATTAAAGGGACTAATGCAGTAGAGATTATTCCAAAAGATGAGAGGCAACCATATAGTGGTTGGAACTTAACTGGATATGGAGTTAGTCTGAGTATTAACCAGCGAGCGAAAAGTCCTCTACCAATCTGGATAGTGCCCCATAAGGGCTACTATTGTCTGCAGGGCAACGGTAAGAATCCGAAGGCTCAGTTAGGGAAGAGCGTTTGCGCTGAGACTTATGTGTTTCCGTCTCAGTCTTCTCCGGCGTTCTTAGCTGCTAAGGCTACTTACTTTGTTTGCTATGACAAAGCGTATACATGGTTGCCCGCCGACTTCTCGGGCACATGTTTTGTTTCCTTTCTGTTACCCCCCACTTTTACAGCTGTGGCAGATTACCACAAGACGAGAATTGCTAGAGGTGTCTTTAGCCAAGAAGACACTGCAGGACAAGAATTGGGTAATTTTTTCAAGGGTTTTCTGCCGTTCTGGGGACCTATGGCTAACAGTAGGAACATTCGTCAGCTTACGAGAGTGGTTGAGTCCACCATAGTGGAGACCGCCAGTGCCCTTGGTAACCTGACTGCTGAGCTCTAGTCGGATAGACTTATGACACTTCTGAATAGAGTTGCCCTAGACGTTATTTTGGCAGATCGAGGGGGAGTTTGTAGATTGATTCAATCGAGCTGTTGCGTTTTTATTCCTGACAATGCTCCGTCAGTCCTCCAGGCCATTTCCAAATTGCACAAGATCTCCGATTCTGTCCATCTGGACAAAGGGGATTGGTCTTTGATGGGATGGTTATGGGGATTGATATCCACTTGGGGTTGGAAGATTCTGATGGTCATTGGTATGGTCTTAGCGATTCTGTTCATGTTTTGTCTCTGTGTACAGTGTGCCCCGGCTATTTGTGGCCTTTGTGCTACTTTGTGCGTACGGAAACCTGCACTGAGAGAAATGCATAGTAATAAGATGATGCTACAACAGCATATCGATGACTTGATGAATATAGATCCGGATTCAGATTAAAATGGGTCTGGGTTTATTGCCTATGATAGGGCAAAAGGAGGGGATGTGGTTCCGTGGTCCCGAATTGGGTTTTATAGTTCCGAAACCCGATTTATAAAGATCGTCGGAAATGGACGATTTTGGTGTCAACAGACCGCAAAAGGCGAGTGTAACGTGTCTGAGTGTTTTCGTATGAATCGATATAGGGGAACACTCTGCATTTGAGGATTTAGTTTGAACCCTCGGGTTCCATTTTGTATGTAGCAGCCATCTTGTGTGGTTGCCCTAAAATAGGCCCTATGATCGTGGCCGAACGAGTCCTTGACACGTACGCCTTAGTTGACTTCTGGTTGACCTGGCCGAACTGACTCCTCGCCTGGGGCGAATCCCGCTGAGCCAGTTCCTTGTTCAGCAGCTGGCCTGATAAAGATCAAAGAGCAGGACGTGCCCTGACTTTATGGCACACCGTTCCCAATCCTCTATCTCCTTTCCATCTGTTTCTGCCTTTCCTTTACGATATGTTCATCGATCTGGGTGGAAGGTTTTATGGTAGGTTTGTCCGGCCTGATCGAACAGGAAACTTGCATATGTGCGATCGTTTTGGTGGGCTGGACAACGGAAAGTGGGATTAACTTTGACTGTCGTGATTCTTTACTTTTTGAAATGCTACTTGTTCATTGGTTAGTTTGTATGCACGAATGTAAATTGTGATGTTGCCAGAGGCGTAATTTTCGGCATAAAAGACCGAGTTTCGTTCATTGAAATGGTGCAGTCTCTGCCGAACTACCCGTGTGTACTTCGTAGACCTCTGTCCCTGGTTGCAACCAATAAACTTTGGTCTTTGACGTCATCGAGAAGTATCCCGTGTCTCTGTTTGCCAAGACAGGGGAATCCGGGGTCTTTGGGTGTTGCCCTGACACCGCTGGGTTATTGTAATAGTATTGGTTCCGAGAAAACCCAGTACCTCAGGGCCCACTCCGGATTTAATCCGGAGGTCTCAGGCCCGAGTACTGTGCTGAGTGGGCACCCTGCAGCTCGGGGCCCCCCACACCGAGGTGGATGCGGGGGGCTGTGTTACGCCCCTGGCACTGGAACCACCATGACCCACACCTGGGAGAGAAGCATATTACACCTTTTTCCTAGGAGTAAGTGACTGAAGGTAACCAGGTTTCCTGGACTTGGGTTTACTGGTGCCTAAACTCTTAATCACAAGGTGGTGGAAGTCTCCTGAACCCCTCCTTCACTAGCCTGGAGATGCTCACTACTGCTGTGGGCTACGGCTGAAAGTATTACCCTACATAGAGCTGAAACTCTCAGCCTCTGCAAAATCCTTATTGCAGCTAACTTGGGCACTATAATGCATGAAGTCCAGAGCGAGTTTCCAAGAGAGTCGGCCTGTGGGAGGTGAGGTACTGGAAGCGGGGAGATGAGACCCTCTAGAGCCCCCACCCGCATGACTTATGGGTTACATCCAGAACCAGATGCGGACCTTGTGCATTCCACATGTCAAAAGATACAAATGGCTTCCAGTGGGCATGAGACATGACCCCTTTACATCCATGGACTGGGTGGGCAGATGCCGGTATAGTTATGTTATGTTATTAAATAATTTTTTGAGCGCACTAACACTGATTAGTTTCTTGGCGCTAAGTTGAGACAGTAACACAACGAAGGTAAAAAGAAGGTAGATTAAAAAGCTTGTCTGAAGAGCCAGGTCTTCAGTGCTTTCCGAAAAGATAGAAGATCTTGGCAGAACCGGATTTCCAGAGGAAAAGTGTTCCATAAGCAGGGTGCAAGTGTTGCAAACCTACGTCCACCAGAGCGTTTAAGTTTGAAAGGGGGGGTCTGAAGAAGGCCTAGATGGAGTGAGCGAAGGTTGCGGGAGGGAACATATCTGGTGATTAATTGATTAATGAATTTAGGGCTTCTGCCATGTAATGATTTGAAAATCATACAGCCTGCTTTGAAGGCACAGCGTTGAGTGATCGGAAGCCAGTGTAGTTTAGTGAGAAGGGGGGTCGCTGGCTGCCACCTTGGTTGCTTCAGGATCATCCTAGCAGCATAGTTCTGTACCATCTGGAGACGCTTGAGTAGATAGCTTGGGAGACCCAAGTAGATGGCATTCGTGTAGTCCAGATGGGACAGAACAGTAGCGATCACAACCTGTGTAATAGCTTCTAGCGTTAGTAGTCGCCGGACCTTCCTGATTTTTTTTAGCTGGTGGAAACACTTGGAGACCACCTGGCCCACTTGTGCCTTTAATGAAAGGTCACTGTCCACGATGACTCCAAGCGTTTTAGCCGATGGTGATGGTTGCGGAGCTTGACCAAGATCTGAGGGCCAGTATTGAGGACCCCAGTACTTAGCGCTATCCCCAGTCAGTACCAATTCGGTTTTACCTGGATTTAGTTTTAGTTGATTTTGATCCATCCAGGATTTAATAAACCTCATGGTTGACTGGAAGTGACTGACGGATTTCTCAGAGTTGTCAACGGTGAAGAGTAACTGCAGATCATCTGCATAATTAAATACTCTCACCTGTTTGTCCCTCAAGGTTTGAATAAGGGGGAGTATGTATATATTAAAGAGATGAGGTGACAAGGAGGAACCCTGTGGCACTCTGCATGGGATAGGCTGTTTAATACCAGTTAGTTCCCCCAGGCGCACCGCTTGAGAGCGGTCCTCCAAGAAAGACCTCAACCAGCAGGCCGCCGTGCCCCGTATGCCGGCCTGCTCGACTCGGTCGACCAAGATGTTGTGGTCGACCGTGTCGAACGCAGCCGACAAGTCCAGGAGCACCAGGGCCTGAGGAGACCGTCTGTCTGCGCAGTCTCGGAGTGTGTCCAACACTGCAGTGACCACTGCCTCTGTTGAATGCGCAGGCCGAAATCCAGCCTGATGGGGGTCAAAGCAGGAGGACTCCTCCAAAAAGTTAGAGAGGGTTTTCGCCACGTGTGCCTCTAGAATTTTTGCCAAATAAAGGAGATGGGCCTGTAGTTTGCTTTGCATGCAGGATCAGCCCCGTTTTTTTTTAGTAGAGGTATGACCGTGGCTTCTTTGAAAGCAGACGGGACTATGCCTGACAAGAGGGAGTCATTAAGGAGGGCAAGAACAGGGGTAGGGTGGGCGGAAAAGCATTCTTTCAAAATGCGGGGGGGGCAAATATCCAGTGGGGAGCCGGATTTAACTCTTATCAGTAGTTCCGAAAGCTGACCATGAGTTATAGGTTGAAAGCAGGTAAAAGTAGCAGAACCGGTCTTGATTGCCATGCCGGTCGTGATTGGGATCTTTGGTTGGGGAATGCTAGATTTTATATCTGTGATTTTGTCACTGAAGTAGGTGTTCAGTGAGTCACACAGGCACTGAGTGGGGATTACTTTAGGACGGACGTTCTCCAAGTTGGTCAGTTCATTAAAAACAGAAAAGATATCTTTAGATTTGTTTGTTGAATCTAGGATACAAGAAGAGAAATACTCTGTCTCTGCTGCAGAGATGGCATTCATGTATTCCTTCCTCGCCCTAGTATATTTGATTTTTCCCTCAGTATCATAATCACGCCGCCACATGCGTTCAAGATGCCGGAGGGCCAATTTCCTACTCTTCAGGTCGGCTGAGAACCATCCATTGGCGTCCGTGCGCCGTGCTAATTTGATTCTTTTATAAGGGGCATGACGATTGCTGGCCGCTTGTAGCCAGTTGGTTAGAGTGGAAACTGACCGGTTTATGTCGTTGTCCAAGGGAGGAACATCATTGGCTAGTGACTGTAGGAAAGCAGTCTTATCCATTGCGTTCCAGTTTCTGGCTAATCTGCCAGCGATTGGCACAGTGGTTCTGATATGCTTAACACAGATCTTAAATTTAAGAATAAGATGATCTGACCAAAGGCAGGGCAGGGTTAGCGGAGAGGACACACATGTGGTGTTAGACCACACTTGGTCTAGTATGTGTCCTTTATCGTGGGTGGGGGAAAGCACCAGTTGCTTGAAGTTAAGGTTAGACAGAAGGTCAGTCAGTTCTGCCGATTGAGAGCCCTCTGCTGGGTCTTTATACCAGTAGCTAAAATCACCTACTAACATGACCCTGGTGTGATCCAAAGCCAGGTTAGCTACTTGCTCACTAAAAGCCATGGGGAACAGTGGCATTGAAGTGGGTGGTCTATACAGGATAACACATGCTATAGTCATGTGGGGAGTAGCAATTTTTAGAACAAGGTTATCTGTGTTGGCTAGCGTCAAGCTGGTAAGAGTGGTGACATCCAAGCTGGAACGGATAATCGCCGCGACTCCAACTCCTCCTTTCCCGGTGGCGCGGTCTGCCTGAATAATGTAATAGTCAGGTGGCAGTGCTGCTATAATATTGGGTGCTGAAGTAGGGGTAAGCCAAGTTTCTGCCAGCAGGAGGATGTCTGGCTTCTCGGTGTCTAATAAAAGGAAGATGTCCATCTGATGCTTGACAAGGGAACGAGTGTTAAGATACAAGATAGCGAGCTCATTAGGGGATAAATTGGGCGAGGCCAGACATGCTGCCCGAGTGGAAGGGTGGCAGCCTTGGCTCAGGATACCATGCTTACAAAGCTGATGGTATGTATCCTTTGATGGAAGTAGATGAGCGTTGTTTGTATTACACTCAATAAGATCGGCCCTGGAGTACTGAATAGTTTGGGTATTATGAGGTGCCCCTAGTCCCGGTCGGTCGCGGACGGGCGCAGACGGGCTTTCCTTAGGCGCACCTTTGGCGCGCAATCGTCGCGCCCGCTGCGCACGTCCGCTGCGCTTCCAAGGGAAACACATGATTTCTGGGAGTGTGAACGGAAGGGCGGGGGCGTGGCCTCTGAAGGGGGCGTGGCCTGCGGGCAGAGCGAGGCGCGAGTGAAGCGTTCTACGCCAGGTAACAGCAGCGCTTTTCCGCTTTCCACAGGCGTCAGGGGGTGAGTGGCCAGTTAAAATACACAATAATCACAACAGTTTTCAAAAGAAGCTATCTCCCGGCTTTCCGCCTCAGGAGTGTTACTACAAATGGCGGCGCTCGTGGTTCAGCGTCCCTATGTAGTGAGGGCGGGGGGCGTGGCCTTCGAAGGGGGCGTGGCCTGCGGGCAGAGCGAGGCGCGAGTGAGCGTTCTACGCCAGGTAACAGCAGCGCTTTTCCGCTTTCCACAGGCGTCAGGGGGTGAGTGTTGTTGGGCTATGTTGGGCTATGTTGTTTCTGTTATTATTAATTTGCCCCATTACCTTACCCTCCAGCCCCCAGATATGCAAAGGGTTAAGTAGGAATGACAAGTTACTGTTAATACAAATGGGCAGCCCTTGGTAACTTACCAACAAGAGACTTCTCCTCACTGTCCACCACCATGCTCTACACCAGTCAACCTTCCATACACTACCCCTTGCTTGTTCCTCACCACTAAAGCAGTTAAATGGATACAATGTTTGAAAAGTTCTTAGGTGGTTATGAGGATGCATGAAAAGTGAGAGCATGTCTAACAAAAAGCAACATATTTTACTTTGTAATGTCGTCTCTTACATCAGTTAATGGTTGCATTTGTAAAAATGAAACATGAAACCAATAAAAACTGATTTAAACAAAAAAATAAACACATCACAGGCCAAGCTAGTCATTCCCTTCCTGGACAGTAGCGTTTTGCCATGTGCCTCCAAAGCTCTGAAGATGCTGGCACAATACCTGATCAATGAGTAAGGGACGCTTACACTGCAATTATGCTGAGTCTGATTTTTCAGTGCTGCCAGGAAAGTAGGCGGAGGGAAGGTACTCCCAGGGCACAGTGGGGATTTCATGATTGACAGTTAAGGGGGCTGAGGGGGCGTGGCAAGCAGACAATTGCGGATGGGGTCACATTTAATATTGGGAGATAGAGATTCAGGGTAGGGAACTTTAGAAGGCATTGGTGTGCGAGCACTTTGATTTGAGGATGAGTGCTGTCAGGATGGCTACATGTTGTTTTCAGTCAGGATTTTATTCTTGATGGGTGCTTTGCTGTTTATGGTTTGCAAGCAGTGAGATGGCTACGTCTTCTGCAGTATCTATGTTGTGTTTTAGTCATCTTTGGTCAAATATTTGCCCTATAGAAGAGTTGCCGTTTTTATGTAGGCTGTCCATTGAAGAGTCATTTCTGTACGGCAGGAGCACCTTTGTCTATAACGCAAGGTGCATTATTGGCTTTTTTAAAATTCTGTCCTAAATCTTGACTGCAGAACCCGTGAGTGATTTTCAGTTCCAAAAACCTTTAGTGAAGCCTAGAGGTTCCTTTCCAGTATTTTCCCAAGGAAATGAAGATGACAAATTATTTAGATCTTCAGGATCCGCTTCTAGGTTTTTTATTCAAAAGACCCTTGGATTCATGCTGGGTTGCTGCAAACTATGGAACCCTGTGAAAAATGTCTGAAAGTGGATAGGTATCTATATAAAATACAGTGGACCTTAAATTACTAAAGTGCCCTCACAGCCCTCAAACTCATAGTACTTGAGGTCTGTGATGGGTGATAAATACTTTCTGGTCTAAAACAATAAATACCATCTTGCAGCCATACATTCGACAGAATCACTTAACCAGTTCTGTAACCTATATCGAAACTTTGGAACGTTGAGAGCGCCGCAGAAGACATTAGAGCCTCTTAGGGCCAATAATGTCTGGTACAGGCCTTCTGCTTCAACATTCCATAGTTTGTCTTTCTGTTTCTCCCTTTTTTCACTTAAAACATTCTACCCTCAGTCATTGGAATGTTCCAATAGTCTGATAGCCCTTCTGCAGATGGCAATACCAGTCGTTAAAGACCCCTGCCTACAGCTCGGACCTACAGTTCGGGTTCAGGGCCATTAACAAACAGTTGCCAAGGCCACTGGAAATATGTGATCGTGCGGCTGCAGCGATTTTTGCATACTTATACATTTGTTGCATTTGCCACACAATCCATCATCTGCCACATAATCTGCAGATTTTAACAAACAAAATGTGCTCCTAGCTCACAGTTCAAAAGTTACTAAAACCCAGCAATACTTGTTTACAACGGATTGGGCGGCCCTTTGCAGAGGTTGACTGGTCACCTTTCTGTTGCTAATTGCTATATTTGGGTGTTTTACTAGTACTAATGAGGTACAACCAATGCTCTGACAGTGTTAACAAGTTTTAAAAAGTGAAAATATTTCAGTAATACGATCACAAAATTCAAGTTCAGGAAAAATAAACAGATACGCTCTGGCGCTATGGAACTATCAGAGGAGCTGTAAACGTGCAAATCCTTCAAGCACTATAGCCAGTATGGGTGAGGCAACCTTATTAAGAGGCCTGAACACGTGTAATACACTCAGGCCGAAGGCAAAGGCTTTTAACAACTGGTATAGACAGAGACAAAAAGCTATCAGACTGTTAGATGAGAGTGATACTCGATTATTTTCGGCTAGTATGCAATAACCACCCAAACGCTGGATGTGTTATTAAAAACAATTTGTCTGATGGTTAAAAAAATTATAAGTAATAAAAACGGGGACTGACACTAAGATCACAAATCGAATCTGCAGTCTGGCCCTTTCAGTAACTTGACTGATCATCAGACAAACAAGGGCAATTAGTGGCTTGGGGGTGACAAATGGAGTGAGGTTCACCCAGCTGGTCCGAGTTTGGTCCTTTACAGCAATATGGGTAAGAAAAAAAGACTTCAAAACAGTGTATATATAGAGAGGACTATCATTACCTCCATTTACATTTTGAGCTTGTAATCCCACCAGATAGCAGCCAATGGAAGGTAAACTTTCATTAGGCGGGTAGTGAGTCGACTCCCCCACATATATCCCAATTCCAAACCGACCCGTCCTGCTGCTAGGAATGTTCTGCACCTTACATTGCAAGGAATTAAATTTGATGACACAAGAGGGAAAGTTGCTGAGCTTAAAGACCCACACACCGTCTACCCACATATTGTAACAGCAACAATTACACCGGACACCCTGCCGGGTGAGGCCTGCGCACCAATGACTAATTAAGAGGCTGGGGCCTGGGCGTGCGCATTGCACCTTAATTAATGAAGATGCCGTGGCGTGCGCGCACATTTTAATAAATGAGGAGGGCCCCTGTGCACCATTTAGGCTTGCTGGCTCTTAGAGTCAAGGGGACCCTGGGGGCCCCCGCAACGCCCCTGTGTTAGCTATTTAGTTAATGTTTATTTTTTTACGATGTATTTAATCTTGCATATTGCTAAAAGTGTTAGCTGTTTCCAGGGTGTTGTGTTTCTGTATTTTTTTCGTACAGCATATTCCTCTTGTATACTGCATACCTGGAACTGAATCGCCTCGGCCATGTTTGAGAGCTCTGGAGTTCAGGCTGAAGGCTGTGCCAGTTTCCCACAGTTCCTGTCAGTTGTGCAAAAAGGTGCTCAGAATACATGGTCATCGAACTCTTTGTCTCTCTGCAGATCACAGAAGGCAATGGTCGCATATTCCATTTGCAATGGTGATTCAATGAAAGTGTGAAGGACTACAGAGTAGTCAAAATATTGACAAGGCTAAAGTAAAATGTACTGCTTACAGGTGAGTGGTTCATTGTGCGTTTGGGGGTGGTGAAGTGAAGTAGATGCTCGAAAGTCCATTCAGGAGAGAGTGATAAGAGGGTGCTGAAGAGGAAAGAGATAGGGTTGAAAAAAAAAGCAGACGGGCAAGAAAGGGAGAAAGAAATAACGTTAATGTGTTACACAGAGTGAACATAGCAGGAGTGATGGAAACACACCGAAGACCGATACTTCCTACACAGGCCTCACAGTCTCACAATTTCAGAATCAAAATATTTTCAGTATTATTTACAACAAAGTTATTGTTGCTGCTCACTATAGTATTTTCACCAGGCAACACCCATTGACAAAGCCAATAGTTATGGCAGGTTTAAGGTGTATGTCAGTTGTTCTGTTGTATATCTGAATGCAATAAGAGACAGCTCAGAGGAGCCAAAGTACCGGTCTGGTGGCACTCGATGAGAATCGCAAAATTCAAGTTTACAAGATTAAGCTACACCTCTAACTATACAGGTCACACCCTCTTTAGAGATCGTTACTTTTTTCATCCCATCTAAAGCCCTGCATAAAAGTATGCATCCGATTGTCCTATAAATCAATTACCTACATTTCACTAAATGGTGTTGCGCTCAAACCAGTATTAGGCTGAAAAGCCTTCCCTTCCTTTCCTAAGTAATGGCTAGTCTTACTAACACCTAATCTTAAAAAGATGACAGTGTATGAGGCCCGAGTTGCTAAGGTTCCTCCTCTTCTGCTGGTGCAATGAAGACTAGGAGAATATTGCACCTTCTCTGTCTGCCAAAACCTAGCTTTGCCCCACCACATGCAGCAGCCCAAGCTGGGCCCTTGGCAGAGCACCCTAATGGAGCAGCACCTTTCTCCACTAACTGGTGTCCACCAGGTGCCAGGAACATGGAGGCCAGTGATTTCCTGCTGCAATCTGCATGATCTAAACTCGTGGACCCAGCATTATATCAGCAGATGATTGCACGTCTTCTCCATTTTGCATTTTCATTTTTCTAAATGCCTTGCTCTGTGAGGTTCTTTTTCTTGATAATCAATGTAATTTATTTTAATGCAAACAATACAAGTACTTTTCAATCCACTGTGTGGCTTGTGCTATTCCTATCATCTCAACCAAAATAACACTAAGAAGCGCACATTCTCCTTCATCTGAACACACTAGTGACATCTGGTCTCCTGTCCTATTCCTCTTGACCCAACCATTTACCCCACGCCCTTTCATGGTTCTGTGGACAGCCCCATGCTATGAACACCTGCTTCTCTTGAATCGCACACCAGCCCATGCCTCCGAGCCACTGTGACACTGTGGGGAAGGGTCTGTTTCCATTTAGTGGCTATATCTCTTTTTGCCACCATATGGGCAATGCCTAGGAATGTTTTATCTGCTTAAGATCCTAGCACACTATCCAGAACCCAGAGGAGAAAGGCCACAGGTGTGCAAGGGACCTTCCAACCCAGCACCTCAGTAAGTTCTGGGGCTATAATGGTCCAGCATCTGTCTATTGCGGGGCATGGCCACACCATGTGGTAGAAATCTGCAGGGGTCATCGCACAGTGGGGACAGTCAGGGCTTGGTAAAAGGCCCGCCCGTTATAGTTTAGCCAGTGTGAGGTAAGCACAGTACAAATAATACTCCAATATAGGCCTAGGTAGTTGCACAACCCTTTACCTTAATTTTTCTTACCTTGCTCTACATAACGGCTCTTGTGCCAACCTTTTATCTAGTTAGGTGCCGAATAACTCACTAAAATCACCCCACAAACGCTAAACGCATTTATGGGAAGAATGTCCACTAGACGTGAGCAAATGCCATTCAGGATAGCACAGAAAATGGCACAGCTTGAAGCAGTGTTTCGACACACAGGCCCGCAAGAAAAACACAGAATACTGATGATCTGTTTGCCTATGGGGATAGCTCCCCAGATATAGGATTGTACCACTTGGGGTACAGTTTTCACTGCCATCTATACCAGGGCTCATGGTACCCCATCAATAGCAGTCATACCAGAAGTATTAAAACAAATACAGAATGAATATGGGGCAGAACCTGCCCTGGATTTAGGGATTAAATTAATTGGCAATTCGACAATTATGTTAGCAAACATAAAAGGGGAGTCAGCTGCGGTGGCTATACACCAACGCCTGTGGAGGGAATGCACTCCTGCACAACAGGAGTGGAAATTACCTAACATTATTGAAGAGACCTATGCTTCGATGAGAAGAGAAGAGATAATTTGGGAGATAGACCTGTGAAACCACAGTTGATGGATAATCCAGAAAAGAAATATATCGAAACAAGCACCCAATTTATTTTGATAGTAATTGGATAATAAACAATCAAAAAACAAACAGAATACATCACAATCACGAGGTGGGTCTCCTCAACAGGAGCCCTCTGACAGCTGGGACGGACTGGGAACCAAAACTGGCCCTGGCAAACTGCTTTTCTGCCATCCAGGGGGCAGGAGGTGTACAGCTGAGCTGTTTGGTAGGGCCGGTTAGGCTGATTTTGATACAGGGGGCTGATATTGCCAGCCCCCAGTCACAAAACGGCCCCCCAGGGGTCTCAAAACCAGCCCCCACCCTGGCGGCCCACCGGGGAAACACACAGTGCCCGCTACGACCAGTCTGGCCCTGTCTGACAGGAAATATATCCTGAGAAATCGTGATAATATTAAAAAACCTGACAGGTATCGGGATACTGATACACGTTCCTCTCGTTCCTTTCAGGGTTCATCTAAAAACTCAGATAGGGAGGGACGGTCAGAACGCAGATCAGAAGAGCGAGCAAAGCCAAGAGACATACATCACACTTCAGACTACTTTATCAAAAAAGAAGATAAACAGAAATGTAAACCTCAATTTAAAAAGGAGGACGTAGCTGGCCCTAAAATAAGAAATACCCAGGCTACTGAGGACTCAACTTGCGAACGGAGAATTGGCTCTGACGATGCTAGACAGTGCAGCAGAAGAAACAGTAACACGCCAGAACCTGATGGAATTTCTGGCAACAGCAGCATTAAATGAGCATATCACGGTGGAAACCTCTGATACTAGGGTAAGTGTCCTGCATCAGATATATGAGATAACAGTCCAAATGGAGTGGGACATATCCAGGGAAGTGGAAGGTCTCTTATGGGAGAACTTGACTTTTGGATACAATATCCTTTTGGCTGAAAAAGATTGGCTGCATGAGTTCGTCATGGACTGCCCAAAACAGAAAACAGTAATTTGACCTGCTTTTTCCGACCTTGTTCCAGAATCACTAAAATATTCATACGCGCAGGAGTGGGCACTAGCACTAGCTCCTGCTTTATACCGCAGTCATGTAGGATGCGATGCTTAGTCACCTCACTATGAAATCCCAGTAAAAACGACTCCTACACCACAGAGGCCATACCCAATAAAACATGACGCGAAAAAGCAAGTCAGGGAGATCTTAGATCAACTTGAATATCAAGGTGTGATTGAGAATTGCAACTCTTCCATGAACAATCCTTTGTTTCCCATAAATAAACCAGATGATTCATACTGTATAGTTTCAACTACAGGCATTTGAACACATAAACAAATATATTTGCAGTACAAATGCACACAGTGCCGCTTTAATGAATAATATTGTGCAGAAAAAATACAAAACACACTATACATCTCAAATGGATTCTTTTACGAAAATAGAGCGCCTGAAAGCATATATTTGACAGCATTTTCAGCTCTAGGTTGTCAACCCAATTCTATAAATTGCCCCAAGGATATAAGAATAGCCCCGGGCTGTTTTCAGCAGGAGTATCAGAGTTAGTACAACATTTTGATGAGGAGGCATTGTCCTATGTTGATGATATTTATCTGACGGACGATGAATTATTGGATCATTTGAACAGGGTGAACAACACAATTATGGGATTCGCCTCTGAGGGCTACAAACGTAACCTTAAAAAAAAATGCCTACCTCAATTTCCTATTTTTCGGATATGAGCTCTCAAGTGAAGGGAAAAGCCTAGCAGCTACATTTTTAGAAAAGTACGCACTGCTCCAACCTCCAATCCATTTTAGGATTCCTAAGCTAATTTTGGTGGAACATGCATTTTGGATTATGCAGAAATAGTGAAACCATTCTACGACTTAATCAGACCTGATTTTTCAGTTCACCTTCGGACACAGGAACACAAAGAAATACTCCGATCCTTGCAAGCTGACATGATAGCTTCAAAACACTTACACACATGTGTAAACACTACAAATTTGGTGATCAGTGTAATCGCTGGACAATCCGGATACACTTACCGAACCTTTAATGAAGGCGAAACAGAACCAATTGCATACAAATCTCATTTGTACGCAAACGCTGTAATGCGTTTTGCATCAACTGAAAAAATACTGACAGCAGTAGAGACTGCTATAGTGAGAGAAAGAGCACTCGCTCAGGGGAAACGAATAATCGCTGTGACTCCAGTAGATATATACAGTGGGCTAATTCTCTCACTGCAACAGATGTAGACAGGTGGCTGTTCCCCCCCCCCCCCCAAAAAAACACTTCTCCAAACGGTACACTATTTTTGCATAATACAATAATACACCCCTAAGATTTGGTGTACATATACACCATCACCCAACTCATGTGCTCTTTACACTATGACGATTAGGTATGGGACAGCGTACTTGAACCTGGTAACACCCCTTGGTTTGGGGACAGCCACCACGCCAATAAATGAAAGTTTCTTATCCCCTCCTTCATGTATATAATGGCCTAAATGATTTTTTGGGGGGACAGCCACCACGCTAATAAATAAAATATCTTGTTCCCTCCGTCATGTATCTAATGGCCTAAAATGATTTTTTCTCTTTGAAGACAACAAGGGTTCCCTGTATAAAAATTAAACAATCAACCCCTAGGTCAGGGAATAAATCAATGGAGGAAACTACCTAGGCAGTAATTCTAAATTTAAACACACAATACGAAAAGGACCAACACTGAGAATGAACAGCTTCCGATTAAAAACATAAGTTTATTACAGTCACATTAACAATAACTAAAAAATACATTTCATAAAAAGTTGAATTTACACTCAATCATAACATTAAAATTCTTGAACATAGAAGAGTGAGTTGTGTGTCGACGCGTTTCGGCGGCCAGCGCCTTTCTCAAGACAAATTTACAACTTTCTGAAAATAAAATAATGTATAGTATTAATTTTAGTTATTACAATAATATTTTATTCTTTACATATTTTATAAAAATAACGGAAACACTGTTCAAAAACTCAGGTCCTAAGTTAATCCATAACACAGTTGATAATTAATAAAAATAATGAAGCATAAATTCATATATCATGACCTCTCTTATAGCCTGCTACTCTTTCGTATAGTTAGTAGCCACAGTCTCTTAATGTGATGACTTGTGGGTTAGTAATCTCATTGTAGTATTCTTCAGGTTTTAATCAACATTATTTTACAATAGATCATTTCTGACACATACTAATCTGTAACAGAAAATGCATCGGCCTACGTGTCAGATGAGGGGAGTGTTCACCAATTACATCAGTAATCAATCCTATATGAATTATAGAACATAATGCACAGTATACCAGATGTAATTAAATTTCTGATCGTTAAAATAAGAACAGGTCTGATTACCTTATGATGTTTCATTGTCCAATATACAGTCAGCATTATATCACAGTGTTTAAAAAGAGATGCTCAAAGCTAACATTAATCCTAAATAGTAAGAATGAAGCTAAGGATATAATTCAGAAAAGAGCAGATAAAGGATTGAATGTAGATAGAAAGAAAGGAAAAAAACGAACTCTAATAGTTCCTTATTCTTCATTAAGACGCTTTTGTATTTTCCACTAATTATTATTGGATCGATACGTAGAATAGTTTTCCTATTTATGAATGTCTATATCTATATAGATAATCTACTTATATTTACGATAGGATTATCGCTAACAGATGTCGCTACGTTCATATATCTAATTTGCACTTACCACAGGTAAGAATGAACTTCACATATAAGTGATGATTTTGACGCTAGAGCGGTTTCATCTAATATTCTAAACCGGAACACATGTGTTTCAAAATTAATTCTGTAATGTTGATGACTAAAAATAGAAAACACAATTAATATTGCAGGTATACATAAATATCATAGATGAAATCCTGTCTGAAAGTGGCTAATATAATTGTAAAGAGGGCAACTAACCTATTTTGTAGACTTGTCAGGTCTTGTGATTTGCTGCTAATGGATAGATATTTCAGTCTGTTTTGCTTGGATAAAAACTGCCTAGATGGTAATGAGAGATACATCTTTTAAGAAATTCTATGATTTAGGCTATGTCTGATAATTTTAAGGACTATGCCAAAGATAAATAAACTTAATTGCTCTTCTTACCCAGATGTGAGCTTTAAATAGTGTCGCCTCCACACTATAATTGTATGCTAATTAGGTCTGGAAAACTAAGATGGCAGCGATGTCTGATGACTGAAACAATTAAATAACGGGAAAGTCAGTACGGTAAATCTGTCATGTTACTTCAAACGACAGGTATTCTTTAAACTGCCCTATTGCATGCTTACCGAGCTTATTGACAAATGGTTGACGTCACTGGTAGGGGGTCAGAGGCCGATTGGTGCTTGCTGTATATTTAATAGCCATACATACAAACACGTCTGATTCCTTAAAAGACAAAAACAATGCCTATGATAGATTTGGACAGGAATATATCTTTGATGGTGTGTGGTCTAACAGTAAAACTAACAAGTACACAGAACGTACCTTTGTTGCTAGCTTGTATACTTGTAACTTCTCCGCAGTATGGCGAGATGAAGTTCGAGCGTGTTGATATAATTAATACAACGTTCCAGATTCCTGCAGGGTAACATATAAAAGGCTAGGTAATTTCTATAGCTATTTCTACCGCGCTCGACTATATAGTTTAACGCGTATCAATCTCTATCCACGGATAGCATACCTTTTGAATTTGAAGTTGCAGTAGCGTGGAGGCGAACGTCTGCTTCGGGCGTGGTCCCGGGATAGAGTGAAAGAGTGGTTCAGTTCGCGCGTATTTATGCGACCACCACTGCAGCTAATGAGGCTAATCCCGACGTAATTAGTATCATGGAACGCGAGGAGAGACTATGATATACTCGTGAAAGACAAATGTGCACACGCTATCGCTACGGATAGTGAAGCCAGTCCTGACTTCACTTGTGTTGATAGAACTAGATGAAAGACTGAGGTCTACTGATAAGAACAGGTGTGCAAGAACTATCGCTGTTTAGACATACATGATTTTTTACCACCTGGCATTGTTAATTATCATGCGCGTGTCAGCCGTGATGACCATGTGCCATGGCCTATTGGCTTGGGTACTGCCACCATTGTTTAATACTCAGTTCCCTTCACCTTTTTCCTTCATGTATATAGTGTCTGAAAACGATTTTTTACTACCTGTCATTGCTAATTATCATATGCATACATGTGCCAACCGTGACGACCATGTGCCATGGCATATTGCTTTTGAGTACTGCCACTATCCTTCAATATCCAGTTCCCCTATGCCTCAATCGGAATAAGGCACCGTGTGTCAGTTTCACGCTTTAAGTACAACGTGCATGCGCGAGCCAGTCGCCCCTCACGCATGCGCGTAAAAGCCCAGTCTTGACTCTGCGAAGAGTAGATAGAACACTACCCTATTGCGCATGGAAGTTCAGGCTCTGTCTCCAATCGCGTCCTGACAGTGGACAATGTTCACTCAAGAATGGGAAACGAGACACTGTCTCTTAACGGAGCAATCGCGCTAGACACTTTCAACCGGAATCACCATAAATGGCTTGGGTGGCATTTCCGGTCTACTCCGTGTTTTACCAATTAAGCCAAAATAGATGAGGTATTTAACCTTGTCCCGCCGCGCTCCACACACAATCCACGGAGCCGCGGACGGGATAGTGGGGCACTGGGAACCTCCTGCTTTCGTAAGTCCGGCATAGCCGAGATGAGACAACAAGACTACAGGCATTTCAAGTGAGTAAACCACTGAAGGGCAAAGCCTTGACGGTATATTGTTTTACTCCACGTTTTACAGGTTGCTATTAAGCACTTGATCCCTCCGTTTGAAGGCTCATGATGCCAATCAACTGAATGGCAGCAAGTATGCATTATTTAACTCCCTTTGCACCTCAATAATTGAACCTTTTTCTCATAAATCCCAGACTACATCACCAACCAGTGAAAATCCAAATAGAGCGTGTGTTTTATGTTATGTGTGTGTCTGTCTTTTATTTGTCCTTTCCTTTTTACAGGCACTACACTGAAATAGGATGACATATTATGTCTAGAGAGTGCCGGTATCACTTTTTTCTAGGTCACTGTACTATCATGCTGGATATTTCAACTAAAATACCACATGTATGTTTTTTTCTGTGTTCTTCTTCCCCCTTTTTTCCAGGTCCTCATTGTAGGTACTTGTGAGTAAGAATAAAACACGTAGGCACATTTAGTCTCATTCTTACTTTTATTAGACATACATTGTTGAAAAGTAACACCCAATCGACACCCTGAAGTGAGTAAGGTGGGGATCTGTGCACCCCGTCCTGAAGAAGAAGCCTTTGCTTTGAAACATGTCGACGCATACGAGAGGTACTGTACATTAAATACAAAATACCTCCACCACACCCCTTTTAACAATACCAGCACAGAGGCCCATTAAAATGTATTAGACCTGACAAGCCAGGTATTTTTTAACATTCACACATTTATTCACTTTTGACCCCACCACTCACTTAACATTAAATACCCTCACACACCACACATAGATTTAAAATCAGTGCTCCCACTTAATCATTGGTCAGTAGCACGCCGCGTTCCATAGAGGGATGCGAAGACCCCAATGATGAAGCATGGCACCAAGGGCCCTTTTGGTGTGTGAGGGGTATTTAAAGAACACTGTGTGCTCCCACCACTGTAGGGACCACACTATACGACACTTCTGTGGATTTCTCTTGTTTAATAAATTGTGTCTGGGGAGACTAAATCCACTTTCTCCCTCCACTCCCCTTTTGTTGTACTTATTATGTCTATTTGTACCAGTGCGGCCCTTACAATGTGTCGGGGCTTACAAGTACATCTTGGTGGCAGTGGATTCATGCTCTAGATGCCTGTGGGTTTGGCCCCAGCGCTTGGCTGATGCTCAAACATATATATAGGATTTGCGAGTCTTTATAGGGACATACACAATTACCACATTACACTCTGATCGCGGCACTGCATTTAGCACTCGGGCTTACAAAGAAGCTATGGAAAGTTTGGGTGTGGTCTTGCGGGACTCCTCTCTGTATCATCCCATGGAAAGTTCGATTGCGGAGCGGAAAACCCTGGACTTAAAGCAATTCTGAACAGCGAAAGTATTCGGTTCAGGTGGCAGTTGGCTCACTCACTTTTATGGGGTCCAGAGGGCACTTAATAACATGCCAAGAAGTTCCCTAAGAGGCCGTATTCCATATGACGTCCTGTTATGGGACTAGAAGTGGGTAGCCCACCTCAATTGTGGCAGCACAGTGGCGGATGAAAAGCATTGACATCAATGAGCGTTTGGCTATTTTACAGGAACTCAATACATTTCCGGGCATTACAAAGCTATGTCCACTAGGTAAGTGAAAGCTGTTCCGGCAAGACCTACCTTGGTCCCAAAGATCAGAAATAATGGTGGACTGAAAATAATTTGGGCCATTTTACAGAACAACTGTACCTGTCCAGGCTGTCGAAGGAACAAGAACTGTACCTCTTCTGCCTCCTGCCGGTAAACAAGAAAGAAAAGAGATTTGGCTCCATTGATCTCATCAAACAACACTATGTGGCTGATACTGAATAGCAAGCTGTGTGGGCTCCTGGGTAGCTGTCGATCTCCTCTCACCACCATACATGAGGTTCAGACAGAATGACTAATCACCTTTGAAGATTCTACTATACGAAGTAATGGAGTTACCAACAATGCAATGAAACTCATGCCTATTGAAACTGAACAGCAAAAAAATACAAATGAAACACAGATCTCAAATCGACCTAATGCCGACATCTATGTGAATATGTATCAAAACAAATCATTTGCCAGTTCAACAAAACCTGCTGAGCTACCAAAGATAGATCGAACTGCATCTGGTTACTTCATAAATTTTGATAGCTTTTTTCTGGATCCAAGTAAACCTGAGTCACCTCCAGCTTCTGTTTCCCACAAAGAAAAAAATATATCATATTTACCTTTGGCTTAAAAAAACATATTTTGCTTCTCCCTGGCTACAGCTCTGGATTGCAATTGGTCTACTTTTCCTAGTTCTTTGGATAGGTGTAGTCACTGTCTTTTTCCTGCTCCTAAACAGACACTATCTCCCAGAATGCTCTGCAGTACCACATGTGAACTTGGTCCTGAAACTACATTCATCAATTCATCATGAACAAGGAGACCTGCCCTTTGTGAACATTACAGCAGTTCCAGCTCCTGAAGGAATAGTTTGGGATAGAGTTTCATATGATGTATTTGGTCCCACTAAACATTTGAAAATATCACATTTGTTTAAAATGTCTTTGAATCTTAGGCAACCTCGAGGATGAAGAGTGGACCGATACGCTGCAGGGGCCAAGAGAGATAGCGATTAGGTCTAGATTTAGGCTGATACAACTTAGAATTCTGTATCTATCAAACTACCCTCTCACACTGTTATACAATTGGGGTAAAGTACAATTGTCTCATTGCATAGGAGGCTGCCAGACAGAGGGATCGTTTTTCCATATAATATGGGAATGCCAGGTGATCGCTCGCTTTTAGCAGGGAGTGGTGGTGATAATGTCCGCGGTCACAGGAGAAGAGATACCTCTGGATGCCAAGGCTCTCCTACTGATGGTTAAGAAAGAGGAATATTAACGTAGACATACAAGAACCTGGCTTACCTTGGCTGCCGGAGTGGCAAAGCGCAACATAGCGCGTAGGTGGGGGTCACCCATCCCTCCAACTGTGGCTGAGTGGGAGATCAATCTCGACTGGTGTTACCATGCTGAAAAGGTTATATATGATAGTAGGGGATGTAAGAAAAAAGGCAAACAAATATGGTCCCCTAGGAGAAATACAGAGACATAGGTGAGGTGTCAGTGCTGGGTGATTCAGGGGGCACTAGTGGGTCCTGTGTATGGGGATGACCTCGGGCCTCACAATCTGTGTAAACTGGGCCAATGCTAACTTGGCTGCAACCTGCCAGACCTGGGCGATACTAATAATGTTGTGCTGGCCTTGAGACAATGGGATTTGTGACTTTATACCTAAATGATTCCTTACATGTGCTTGTAAACCTTAATGGACCCGATTCACAGAACTAACTTAAGACGGAATCCTAAACTTACTACCATTTTGATATTCACAGAAGGCACTTACTCATTTTGGTATTCACAGAAGGTACTTACTCATTTCAGTATTCACAGAAGTTAGGAGTCCTAACTTTAGAACTCCTAAATGCCTTCTTTGAATATCGAAAGTCTTAAAGGTAGGATTTTTCTCAGTTTAGGTGTAGTAAAGTTAGGACTCCTAACTTTAGGACTCCTAAATGCCTTCTGTGAATACCGAAAGTCTTAAAGTTAGGATTTTTCTCAGTTTAGGAGTGCTGAAGTTAGGCAGGTATGAAGCGTTGGTTATGGAATACATACATGAATCTTGGGAATTGCTGTACAGATTTAGATGCAGGAATGGGGACACTGAAGTCTTTCTTAGCGGTTCAGACTATGGGAATTCATTAAGTGAGTCTCTAATTTGTCAGGATATTATGCTTCATGGAACTTGTAATGCTTCAGTTGCAAACCAAACCTATCATGTCACTTGAAAAGGTCACCAGCGGCCGTGATTCATCTGGTGTTCAAACTACTCTCGATTGGGAGTTATTTGATGCTGAATGATCAAGGTTGTTGTGGGATGCTACCAGGCATCCCAATCTTGTCACAGTAAGTTCCAGGGTTACTTGTTACATTCAAGTATTGTTTCCACCGACCCACACAGTCAGGGAGGCGCCACTATGGCCTTTATTAAATGTTTCCCTTATACCACGGGTACTCATAGTAGGCCCACAGGCCGCCAGCGGCCCGGCAAGCCTTCCTTGGCGGCCCGCGGACCTTTCAGACAATTTACAAGAGTTAAAAAAAAAAAAAAATTAAAGAGTGTCTGCAAACACTGCGTGCCAAGACTCTGCTGCTCTGTGGGGGCCCGCACTCCAGTGATAGTCAGAGTGGAGCTGCAGGGGTGCTCAGAGGTTAAATACAAAAGCCTCACTAACATACAAATGGTATTTTAAAGACCTGTGAAGTGCTCGGGTGCGGCTGTGTGCGTGTGTGCCCAGAAGCTGTCTCAGCCCCGGCACACACAGGCAGAATGAGATGAAGACGGTGACAGAGGGAGGTAGAGGGAGGGAGGGAAAGGGAGGGAGACAGAGGGAGGGAGGGAGAGCGAGGGAGGGAGGGAAAGGGAAGGACAGCAAGGGAGAGCGATGGAGGGAGGGAAAGGGAGGCAGACACCGGGAGAGCGAATGGGGGAGGGAAAGGGCAGGAGAGTGAGGGAGGGAGGGAAAGGGAGGGAGAGCGAGGGAGGGAGGTAAAGGGAGGCAGACACAGGGAGAGCGAGGGAGGGAGGGAAAGGGCGGGAGAGCGAGGGAGAGAGGGAAAGGGAGGCAGACAGAGGGAGAGTGAGGGCGGGAGGAAAAGGGAGAGCGAGGGAGGGAAAGGGAGGCAGACAGAGGGAGAGTGTGGGAGGAAGGGAAAGGAAGGCAGACAGAGGGAGAGCGAGGAAGGGAGGTGGAGGGAGGGAGACAGGGAGGAGAGGGAGAGCGATGGAGGGAGGGAAAGGGAGGCAGACAGAGGGAGCGTGAGGGAGGGAGAGGGAGAGCGAGGGAGGGAAAGGAGGGAGAACGAGGGAGAGCGAGGGATGGAGGGAAAGGGAGGCAGACAGGGAGAGCGAGGGAGGGAGGGAAAGGAGGGAAAGGAGGGAAGGGAGGCAGACAGAGGGAGAGTGAGGGGGGAAGGAAAGGAGGGAGGGAAAGGGAGGCAGACAGAGGGAGAGCAAGGGAGGGAGGGGACGGGAGGGGGAGGGAGAGCGAGGGAGGGAAAGGGAGGAAGAGCGAGGGAGGTAGGAAAAGGGAGGCAGACAGAGGGAGAGCGAGGGATGGAGGGAAAGGAGGGAGGGAAAGGGAGGCAAACAGAGGGAGAGCGAGGGAGGGAAGGAAAGGAGGGAGGGAAAAGGTGGCAGACAGGGAGAGAGAGGGAGGGAGGGAAAGGCAGGGAGAGCTAGGGAGAGAGGGAAAGGGAGACAGAGAAAGGGAGGGAGACAGAGGGAGGGAGACAGACGGAGACAGACAGAGGGAGGGAGATAGACAGAGGGAGAGAGACAGACAGAGGGAGGGTGACAGAGAGAGGGAGGGAGACAGAAAGAGGGAGGGGGAGGGTGACAGAGGGAGACAGGGAGGGAGACAGACAGAGGGAGGGAGGGAGACAGAGGGAGGACACAGACAGAGGGAGGGAGACAAACAGAGTGAGGGAGACAGACAGATGGAGACAGAGAGAGGGCGACAGACAGAGGAAGGAGGGAGGCAGAGGGAGGAGGGAGACAGAGGGAGAAGGGAGACAGAGGGAAGAGGGAGACAGAGGGAGGAGGGAGATAGAGGAAGGGAGACAAAGAGAGGGAGACAGACAGAGGGAGACAAAGAGAGGGAGAAGGAGGACACAGAGGGAGACAGACAGAGGGAGACAAAGAGAGGGAGAGGGAGGGAAACAGAGGGAGACAGACAGAGGGAGACAAAGAGAGGGAGAGGGAGGGGGACAGAGAAAGGGGGAGGGAGACAGAAAAGGGAGAGGGAGGGAGACAAAGAGAGGGAGAGGGAGGGAGACAGAGAAAGGAGAAGGAGGGAGACAGAGAAAGAGAGAGGGAGGGAGCCAGAGGGTGACAGACAGAGGGAGGGAGGAGGGTGACAGACAGAGGGAGGAGGGAGGGAGGAGGGTGACAGACAGAGGAAGGGAGGAGGGTGACAGACGGAGGGAGGGAGGAGGGTGACAGACAGAGGGAGGGAGGAGGGAGGGAGGAGGATGACAGACGGAGCGAGGAGGGAGGGAGGTGGGTGACAGACAGGGAGGGAGGAGGGACGACAGAGGGAGGAGGGCAGCAGAGTGAGGAGAGCGACAGAGTGAGGAGGGAGACAGAGTGAGGGAGAGGGAGAGGGAAGGAGAGAGAGGGAGACAGATAGAGAGGGAGACAGAGAGAGAGGGAGACAGAGAGAGAGAGAGAGAGTGAGACAGAGAGAGAGAGAGAGGGAGTGAGACAGTCAGAGTGAGTTAGACAGAGGGAGTCAGGGAGAGAGAGGGAGAGAGAGGGAGCGAGAGGGAGTGAGACAGTCTGAGTGAGACAGAGGGAGAAATAGGGAGAGATGGAGGGAGAGAGGGAGATAGAGGTTGAGAGAGGGAGAGAGAGGGAGATAGAAGGAGAGAGAGAGAGAGAGAGAGAGAGAGAGGGAGAGAGAGAGAGAGAGAGATATGTGCGTATGCCGGGTCTGGTGGCTAAGGGAATGAAGGCGTCCGCTGCAGGGACCTGTGTTCAACCTCATGGTCACAGTTTTTTTTGTTGCTCTAGCCCTGCCCCCGCCCCCACTGGTGCGGCCCTCGGACACAAACCACACTGTAAATTTGGCCCCCAATGAGAAAGTTTGTGGGTACCCATGCCTTATACGGTTTGACTCTCTGAGCAGACTAAAAGCCATACTTTTACAGAAGGATGTGGCTTTAATCTCAGCCCGAGCGACTTTTGATCTCCAGGTTGCAAGGTCTTCATCTGAGATACAGGCATTAGTCCGAACTAACTTCCTGCTCCATTTCGGAGAAATGGTACATCGTATCTTTAACAGGTCTGATCTGAGTGGGATAGTACACCTATTTAAGAGAATAGGTTCTGGACTATTTGGCACTTTTCATATTATCTTCGGAGTTATTCCATCATTTATACACTCTGTATTAGGAAGCGTTTTTGGAGTGCTTCTGCTGGACCAGTGGGAGTCTTGGTTTTAATTTTCCTGCTACGCAATGGAAGTCCCACTTTCCAAAGAGATGGAAATAGCACTCCTTGTGTGACGTTGCCATGAACGCATGGTACTCCATATGGGCAAACCTTGGCTCCGGGAGGTAAGCGAGCATTGGTTCCTATCATTCAGATCAGTCTGGGTTGACTGTGTTTTACCTGTGCCCTGCTGCCTATTCTGCGGATACAAATGCGTGTTGGAAAGATGTCTAACGCTTCCATCGGTTGCGCCCCTGGACGTGGATGCACTACTGGACCGATTAAAGGCCCACATATTGCAGTGTCCTCAGCGTATTCCAATGTTAATATCAACATTCTTAGAGCCTCCATGGGATGCTTCAGCTCCTGTTGGAATAGACACCTGCTCTACCACATGCTCACAGGTTTCGAGTACTTCTTCAGCATCGGCTGTGGGAACTGGAAAAGACCCCTTTTGTGGCAACATAGATTGGACGTTCTGGGACTACAAATCCCATGTGGCATTACAGCTTTTTGGTGCCCGCAGTACGCAGTGACATCAACTACAGACACTGATGTGTTCTTTGGGTCCCGCTCCACCGCCACTAACACACAGCGTCAGGCAGGACGGAAGATATAGGTACTCCGGCAGTGTCTGTACTTTGATGAAGTAAGTCGTTTGACTGGGTTGCGAATGGTGATTCGTAACGTCCTTGAGGATGGATTTACAAACTACCCGATACCAGCATATAGATATAGACTGCATGTGATGGCTTTGGTTGCGGGCTCTGATTGCAGCAAAAGATGCAAGTGTTTTGGGCCAATCTTGTTTTTTTTCTTTGAAAAACGAAAAACTCAGGCATTATAAACTCTGTTGAATCCTGAGCGGATGTGTGATATGTGTAAAGGCTGACAAAAAGGGGACTCAGTTGTTCCTAAGTGAAGGGTAATGAGGTCAAGGAGGGAAGAAGGTTAATAGGAGGGTAGTGCTCAGTGGAGGGCTACCCTGGGCATCCCATTAGTTGGAATGAATGGCGTTCTGTTGACCTCACAGAACGCTTTGTAGTCCTAGATCTTGATACGGAACCTTATTTCTGGCGATCATAGGCTACCCACTGGTTTTAACATATAGTATGGGAACCACCAGAATAAATTGATCTCCGGTATCCCGTGCTATATTTTAACTCATCCACCTACACTATCCACCCCTCACCTGGCCCCTCACTTGCACTTCACCCACAGGCAGTTGGAAAAAAAGATCTCCAATAAAGAGCCCCTCCTAGAGGTGAGCCCGTTGGACATTGCACCGCCTGTCCAACGAGGAGCAACGGCCGATGATGAAGCATGACACTTGCAAGAGTGTGTGAGGCCATTCATTCCAACTAATGGGATGCCCAGGGTAGCCCTCCACTGAGCACTACCCTCCTATTAACCTTCTTCCCTCCTTGACCTCATTACCCTTCACTTAGGAACAACTGAGTCCCCTTTTTGTCAGTCATTGCTACTTGGGGCTCTGACTCAGGTTGGACCTTCCATTTCTACTTTTCTGGAATGGTAATTTGAGCCTTAGGATCAACATTTGATCCAATTCCTTTACCCCTCCTTTGCTACATATGTGTAAAGGCACCTTCCACGTAATATCAAGAATAAATATCACACTCGCTTGTTCACGGTGTAACCAACCAAGAGAATGAATGAGTGTGGGGATATGGCTGCAAAACCTGAATATCTCCGGATAAGTAACAACAACAAGGGTTTTTGGGAAAAAGGGTTTTGTTGTAATAGGGAAACAGTGGTTTTCTGACCCAACGCAAGAGAGATCATTGTAATGACACACCATATGTGATGAGTTTCATTCACTTCCACAGTGTTTGACTAAAAGACAGAACCTAAACTCCTGACCCAGATGGTGCTAAATAGCGATACCCAGTAGGTAAGCTTCCAGAGAAAATATAAGGTTACAGCAGTATGAATGTGATCACATTAGAGACATAGTGATACCGGGTGGTCTCCACAATATAGAATACAATGTTTCTGTACATCAATGAGTAGATGTCTGTGATTAGACACTGATAACTATAGCCCACAAGATACTGGTTTGAGGTCAGATAAACATTTCATTTTGATATGTAAATATGCATAGAGATCCTTTCTTTAGAGGTATGATATTGAGGGACTGTCACTCATGTTATCACACAGTAGAGCATAACTGTAAATTATTAGAACACTTCAATTGAATACGTGAGATAGACAATTTCAAGGTGGAAGTAATTTATCCAGAGTTGAACCGAGGCAATTTGTCCCACTATATATATTCTTTCTTGTTTCCTTTTCTTTTAGAAAAACTGTGGGAAAACAAAAACAGGTGAGCGCATTAGGCCTAATTTTTGCATGTAATACGTGATGATTTTAGAGCAGGAACACCTAGGAGTAGAGATTCTAGCCCTGAAGAAGGCCCCAGACCCGTGAGGGCTCAAGTTGTGGGCCAAAACATGTTGGCATTCTGATATGGGTAAAACTAAATTAATAGCAAAAACCCCCTTTCTTTGTATCACGTTGTTATCCAGTACCCCAGGTACCCTATGAATAAACATATTGTTTGGGTATACCTGTAGCTATTTTTAACATCACTCATCTGGTTCCCTGCCTGGCCAGTTATCATTTTATATAAGAACACCCATAACATCTTTTGGTTGAGTCCGCCCAGGTAGTACCATTCTACCTGGGTGTGGAAAGACGCATATGATGAAGCATGTCACGAAAAGTGGGTGAGGCATCTTCTCCAATATCTTTGGATATCCCATCACCCAAAGATAGTCGGAGGCTTAATATTCAACCTCAGTGGGACCCCTCTGCACTTTTCTTTCTCCTGTCTTCTTCGTATGTCCTCTTTTTTGTCTGCCTGAATATCCATAACGGATATACAGACACCAGCGGTTGCCTTTTGTGATGTGATTTTACCTGGGAGAGTGCAACTGATCTGCTTCTCTCACTCTCTTTTGTGAATAAGAACTGGAGAAGACCACCTTTGCTCTATTGACCTGATGTTGCGTCTCCCACACAGGACACATAAGCATTTGGCTTTCTGTGTGATGGGAACAATTCAGCCTTTTACCAAAATAACCCAAATTGGAATTCAAAAACATCGTTTTTGTTTTATTTTTCTCTCTTGCTTTCACTGAGCACCATGGCTTTCGGCATGCTCAGTTGTTTGTTGACTATTTAGAGGACTTATAGAGATTTTTAACATTTGCATCAATTTTTAAACTCATATTTTAGTAATGTCTTTTATGTTTTTAAACATGCATATTTTAGCTTTAGATAATGTTGTCGTCCAGTCGGATGAGGAGTGAGTGTTATGAGCCCCAATGTTCCACAATATAGGCCTAGGTAGTTGCACAACCTTCTACTTAAATTTGTCCTACCCTGCCCTACATAACAGCTCTGGTGCTGACCTTTTACCTAGTTAGGTGCCAAATAAATGTGTGGTTTTCTTTGAAAACTAGCCTCATTTATTATGCATGAGTATTCTTAGTACCACAGAAGGATTACCATCTTCTGCATACTAACTCTGTACAAGAGGCACCACTATTGTCATCCTTAGCTGACAGGCCCACGGTACCATGACACATTTAGGTAGAACCCCTGAGGGTACCTTTCAGGTATAGAAGTCCCATATCTGTGCTGGACAAACCAGAGGAGAAGCTGACACAAGATGCTGAAGTCCCTGCCCACAGACAATCCAGATCGCAGTTGTCTGACATCCCATGTGGGGTGTCAAACTCGGGACCAAGACGTGTTCCTTCGTTCTTTCCCATTAGGTAATGGGGTCGGCTCTTTCCAAGGGGGATTCTTGGCTATAAACATGCTAGGTACATTTAGGTACATCTAGTTAGGGTTTGCATCTTAGGAGTACTCATGATCACTGCATGTATCTATATGACTGCATATATTTATTGTTTTAGCACCATGGTAGATAGCTATCTTCTATTTACTCTGGCGGTGCTTATAACTATAAACATCTGTTTCTGTCTATTGGTTGTTTCAGCACAAATATTTTATACTAGAATGATGCTAGTTTAATAAATGCTTATTGAAAATGTCCCCACAGTTTATTCTGTGTATCTCTCTGAGACTGAATGAGCATGAGTGACTGAGCGAAAAGTGCTGTACTGTTTCCGCAATCCCTGAGGGGGCAGGTTTGCCATGTTCGCTAGTTGCCAGAAACAATTCACTCCGTGATAAGGTTGTGGGGCTTATGGTGGCACTGTGGGCTAGCTGGCCTACAAACTGAGATATCCTTTGGGGTGTCTGGAATCAGTCTGGACACCAATACCTTATTTTATGTGGTCTAAACGCGTAGATCCTGTATAGATCTGTAGGAACTACATAACAATATGTCTGGATTAGTCTCAGTCGGGAAGAGGTGGTAAGGACCCGGGGGACCCTGAAGGCATCCCGCCAGTCATCGTCCTCTAGGGGGCACAGCTAATGCTCTCAGCATGTCCTAAGTAGTCTAGCATAAGCGACTCATTAAAAACAAAACAAGTTTGCTGTATATTTGGGAACACCTCCTTTCCCCAGTGCCCTCATCAGGATCTTGGCCCCCAAAGGGCTACATTCCTGGTTGGGAGTATCAGTGAAAAGATGCATAGTGAGCGCATGTCTAAGTTGAAATTATTTGTAAAATTGTTTAGTGTGATTCCTATAAGTATCCTGCAATTTCTGGAATGTGCGAATATGGGCTCCTGACCAAATATCTTCCAGTTGTGAAATACCTATAAGGACCCATTTTCCGAAACCTTTCATCATGGCCACTTCCTTTAACCAGGCCAGAGAGGGGTCTGTATTGTCAGCTTAGTGTCCCAGTGTGTCAACCAAAGTGCATGTCTCCACGCCAGGATAACTACTTGGGTCACCGCTGGGATGGAACTTGGCAGTGGGGACCAATACAGCATCACCTGGATCTTGGAAAACCACAGGAAGGAAAGCTCTAGTTGGTACGCTGGGTCATACCACCCTCCTGAAAACCAATCATTAATCACCAATATTTTGGTATCTAAGTAGTAAAAATAAAGATTGGACATTTCCAGGCCACCATCATATGGGGCCCATTGGCAATGGAAAAGAGTTAGTTGATGTCTGGAGCCACTTCACAGGAAAGAGGTAGCTAATCTATCTAGGACTAAGAACCAATAACGCGGCAGACAGAGCAGGAGATTCTAAAAGACATGAAGAAATCAGGGAAGGACCTTCATTTTATATACTGCTATTCTGCCCATTGGATTTATTGGTAACTTCTTCCATATTACAGGTCATCCTGTGCTTTCTTAATCACTGGTGTAAGGTTCAGTGCCCAAGTGAGCTCCGGGAGGAGTGCCACCCAGATCCCGGAAACAGCGAATTGCGATAATGGATTGCCATGCAATGCAGTCATGGGAATGGGCCAGGGGGACCAGAGTGGATTTAGTCGGGTTAACCCTCAGCCTAGACGCCTCGACAAAAAGGTGGAGTAGTCACAGACAATGAAGGTCCGTCACATTGGGATCTGCCATAAAGAGTAGAACGTCGTTCGCATATAGCCGGATGTGGTCTTCCCGGACATCTACTCATTGCCAGCCCCTAATCTAGGCATCACATCTTATCAGATGAACCAAGGGCTTGATTGCCAAGGCATAGAGGAGCAGAGACAAGGGGCAGCCTTGACACACTCCCCTAAGAATAGGAAAGGGGTCTCCGATGACACAGTTCACATGAACTTGGGCGGTGGGATTGGAATAAAGCACACAGACAAGTCCATGAAACCGCTGCGCCCACTACCGCCCTCAGCAGCACCTCCTCCAAGTACTCCAGTCCACAGTATTGAACGCCTTTTCAAAATCGATAAGGAGCAGGGCTAGGCTCAATGAATGGGGGTGCCAATGAGCCAGAGCGACGTGGAGACATCGAAGGCAATGCCTTGTGCTTCTATGAGGCAAAAAGCCTCACTGGTCAGGGTGGATGAGGGTATTAAGCACAGGTCTTAGTCGGGCAGCCAGTATTGTTGTGTAGATTTTCATGTCAGTATTATTAAGTGAAATAGGTCGAAAATCTGAACAGGAGGTCAATGGTGTTTGCATCTTGGGGATTACTGCAAAGGTGGCCATGTCAATATCTGTAGCTGAGGAGCCCTTCTGCGTTGCCTCTTCGTACAGGGCTTGGAGATGAGGTGTCAGATCCTCGCGGTATGCAGAGTATTACTCTGCAGGAAACCCGTCGGGACCCAGGCTTTTCCTGGACACCAGTACTGAGATGGCTGCACCCACCTCTTTAATGGACAGCAGCTGATCCAGCAGAAGAGTTTCCGTGGACAAAAGTAGTGCAAGAGGTATCTCTTGTAGGAGGTGGGGCAGCAGCTCAGTTTTAGCACATGGAACTTCTGTATAGAGGTTGCGATAGTATTCTGCAAAAGTCGGTACAATACCAATAAGGGTACGCTGGGTGCACCTCTGGTTGTTGGTGACCTCCAGAATAATCTGGTTGGCAAGGGGCCAGGATCTAAGCCAATAGAGAAGTATACAATTGTTGTACCCCCCACCTATAGACTCTAGCTGCTGAAGCTCTCCACATTTGATTTGCTGTCTGTTGGGATAGGTGACACATTTCTTCCTGTATAAGGTTGAGCTGGCGGGATACCTGTCCCTCACTGTTTTGAGAGGCTAGTTCCACCTCCAAGCCGAGGGTCTAAGCCTCTAATTGGGAAAGGTTCTGATACTGGGTTTGTTGCTGCTTCCTGAAGTATCCTTTGACATGACCATTAATGGTGGCTTTACCTGTTGCCCAAAGCATGTGTGGTGATTGAACTGTGCCATTGTTAAGTTGAAAGTGTGCCTAGATCTCTCTCCAGTATAGAGACATGGACTAGTGCATGGTTGCTGAAGTCGAGGTCTATTAAAACAGAGGGTGCCCTCAGAAGTGGGAAAAGATCTGAGAAAAATGGAACTCATTTAGAGGGAACATCTGTAGTCCTCCTCATGTCTCGGGAATAAATGCAGAAGGGGCGAGTGGTGGAATGGGGGCACCAGATGAAGACATATGAGGTGGCATTAGTGCTGGAGTACACAGAAAGTCCAAGTAATTGTAACTGTCTGTTATGTCTAGTTAAACTGGTCAATATTTCGCTATTGTATTGTTTTTGTTTGCGAAAAAACATAGATCTCTCTCCAGTACCTGTTTATAATTCTTATTTCGGAGAAACAAGGCATTTACATGCCACACAGGTCGTGGTGCCCCTGTGGTGATACCCAGGCAAAGAAACAGAGGGGCATGATCCGAGATGCCTCGAGAAAGGATTTGAATTTGGGAGACTGCTCTGCAGTCCTGGGCAAGCATAAAGATGTAGTCTATGCAGAATTTACTGTGGTGTGCTGCTGCCATGTGGATGTACTGGCATTGCCGCAGATTTCATATTCTTCATACATCAAATACACCGAGAGGGGGGGTCTAGTCAGAAAGAGGTCAGCCACCCTAGTCGCGACCTGCTCAAGGGGTCCCAGTGGCATAATGTTGAGGAGCCATTTCTGCATTGAAGTCACCGACAATAACAGTAAGGCCCTTGGAAGGTAGAGGTTGTATCAGAAAGTTCACAAAGGAATGCATCTACGACTGCTAAGGGCTCAGAAGATGAAATGAGATTCAGTATTCTTCCTTCCATAGTCTTGGCCAATGTGACTGACCGAGGAAAGAACCGGTGCAGAATGAGTGCCAAGGCACGAGGACCCCATGAGAAGCTCACATGGAAGACACTGTTGTATCTCTGTCTCGCTAAAAAGTGACAGTAATTCCACATCAGATGTGTCTCCTGCAACGTAAGGACCGCAGGGAGAAAATGATGGGAGTATTTCAGAACTGCTATGCGCTCTACTTGGTCCAGCAGTTTATTGACGTTCCAGGAGGGTACCCGGACGGGCTCTAGGTTATAGGAACCTGAGGCCATAAGGGTAGGTTGTAGGGAGCGATCCAGTCTGGGCGGGCTGCAATGTGGGAGCGTTGTGTTATATAAGAAAAGCAGTGGTGCACTTCCAGTGTGGGAATAAGTGTGTGAGAAGAACGCATTGGTAAGGATCTCATCCTGTGGCTAAAGCAAGAAAAAAACATCCTCAACAAAACATAGCCCCATCTCCCTACCAAACCAGGCTCTCTCCCCATACTTCAGCCCCTGAAGCATCTGTCACCCCATAAATGAAAACAGAACAAGAACTCAGACTGAACTCTGGAACAGAGTGGCGGACCCCTCCATGATGAACAATCACTTTTGGTACAGCAGCACTATGGACCACCAATCTGGTGTTTACAGTCTCATCTTGTCAGCAGTTGTAAGGATACTGCACATCAGCTGATTGTAGGGCTCCTGAAGAGGTCAGTGTCTTCCACCTGAGTAGCCGGTGGAATAGTAACATGGGTGTGAAGGGCAATGTTGGCCCAAGGTTGTGTCAAGGTGGCTATCGGGCAAAGAGGCTGCTGCTGGAGAGACATCTTGAATGTCTGCTGTCGAGGAAGGTGACAGCGAGAGCCCTCTCTGTGATCGAGTATGGTGCCTTCTTAGTTTGGGGCCTGTGTCTTTCCTGGTCGTGCCGGCCGCTTGCCTGTTGGGAGCTGGGGAGTTGTGCAAGGGTCGTAGAGGCCTTTCCTCAGTAGGCCAAGTCCAGGCAGGCCGGGAACAGTAGTAGATATGACAAGTTCAGATTTGGGAAATTCTGCTTGACCACTGCATACGATCACCTCTGAGATTGCACCTCGATTGTGTAGTCCGGGAACACTAAAACCTTGTAGCCTTGATAGGATAAATCCGGTGAGTATGAGCTTCCTGCAGCATGGTGTCCCAGTCCCTAAAGTTGAGACTTTGTGCTATCATGGGCTTCTGAGTGGCACCAGGCGGTAGTTTTGGTGCTAAAGCACGGTGGGGCTGCTCTACTACAACCTATGGGGACAGCTGATCCAAGGGCATCCATGATCAAATCCAGTCCTCTAGGAAGGTGTTTACCTGGGGTGGTTTCGTTCCTTCTGGGATACCTATGACGCGCAGATTATTACAGCTGAATCCGTTTTCAGCATCCTATGCTCGCCGGTGGAGTACAGCTGTGTGTGAGAGCAGGCAGAAGACCTGCATCTTGGTGAAGTCATCTTCCTCAGTGGATATGCATGATTCTGACTCAGTGATCCTAGCAGTTGCTGTTTCTAAGGTCTATCACTGCCATGTCCACTTGCACCTCCCCTAGTTTGGTTTCAGCTGAGGCCTGATAGGAGTGAATAGCCTGAAGAATAGTGGTGAGGTCGCCTCAGACGGTGCAATCTTGCTGGATGAGGTGCCGATGGTGTTGCTGCGCATCTGAGAGGCTGCTGGCCATGCTATTTTTTTCTTGCCCATGGTACCCCCAGTGAGAGAAGGCAACTGCGGGGTATAGAATCAGGTGGCTAGCGCAGGCTTCTGGGCAGTGTTCCAGATGCTTTTTTTTCAAATGTATTTTTATTTTCTGATTGAACAAATAGCAATGTACACGTCTTTAAACAGTTCAACTGTAATAATTGATCGCATACAAAAAGAAACGTAGTCGTCATCAACATAGCAACCCCCTTCCTTTAATACCTGCTGGATTATGTTCACCACCAGTGTCTTCACATGTCCGTTACACAGTACCATTTGGATCTATGGAACAATGGTAATTGGCCACCAGATAGTTTCTCTATGGCAGTCCACTCTCTGGCCCCCTTATGGGTATCTCCTGCATTCTGTGTGTTTCCAAGTAGTCAGTCAATGAGTCAATTCAGGTTCCTTTCCCTGGGCTACTTGTTTGTCAAGCTCCGTTATCTTGTGTCCCAACGTAACTAGGCACTTGTCTTTCTCTCTTTTCTCCCAGGCTATACAGTTTTGGGCTCTATCTTGCAGCACGGTCCTAAATGCTTCCTACACCATCACCCGGGAGATGACGGAGTATTTGTTTTCTAAGTAGTAAACCTCTGTATCCACCCTAATCCCACTAGGTATTTTGGCGTTGCTCAGGTCCCATGGGTTTAGTCTCCATTCGCGGTCTCTGTCCCGTTCCCTCAGGCCCGCCTCAGCTGGGGGTGGTCAGAGAGACCTCTAGCTGTGTATTCTGCATGACCTACGTTGTGTAGTTCTCCCTTGGGGATAAATATATAGTCCAGTCTGGAGTGCGTGTCATGAGCCCATGAGTGATAAGAGAACTGCCTAGTCTGGGGGTGTTTCTCTCTCCATGCATCTATTAATCTCATTGTTGTGGAGAGTCGTCTCAAGGGGGTGGTTTGTGTGGATCTGTCTCACCCCAGTGCGGTCCATTACTGGGTCCATGACATCATTGAAGTCTCGATCAAGATGTCAATAAACGTATTCATAGTGGATGCTTGCAGTCTAGGTGGTGCATAAACGCATATCAATGTGACCTCTCCCCTTCCCCATAGCCCCAAAACTCCCACGTACCGACCTAGGGGGTCCTGCCAGAGGCGAGAGGTCTGAAAGGGAATGCTGTTCTTAATCAAGATGGCCACATCCCTTGCCCTAGAAGTGAATCCTGAATGCGCCAGTACCTTATAGGCCCGCGGCCTAAAAAAACACACTGCCTACCTTTAAGGTGCGTTTCTTGGAGCAGTGCGATATCTGGGTGAAGCCTTTTAAGGAGTTGTGACACTAGCCCTTTTTAATTTCATCCCCTAACCCATTAATGTTCCATGTCATAACTGTTAAGTTATGGCTGGTGGCAGTTTGCGTGTAGTACGGGGTTCAGGGGAGGAGGAAATTGGTACTCCTTGGTGTCCCCTGGTCTATAGGAGTTTCTCGTTGTGGCGGACCCTGCAATCAATGAACCAATGTGCAAACAAATAAACCCCAACTGTGTAGTCTCCCAATTATCCCCCGCCCCAACCTCATCCCCCTCCACCCCCCCTTAGTCTTCTGTCTCCCCATCGCAGGGAGTGACTCTCATGCGGAGAGAGTAGGTCGGTCTGTCATCCCCCCTCCCAACTATATACCCCAAAACCCCAACTCTTACAGTTTGTAGCTCAGTTTTTCAAAGTATTCTTAGTTCGAAGCTTTGGACGCTTCGGAAGCGGCTCAATAATGGTTCACGTTACCTTCCCGCCGATGTTCTAGTAGCAGTACCCAGTTCGTTCGGGTCGATATCCGCAGGTAGAGTTCCCTCTGTGGGCCTCTCGGTCTCTTCACTTTTCTCTAGAGCCTGGATTGCCTCTACTAGTGGATGCATTGATTCTGGGCCTGAGGACATATGGTTGTCATCTGAATACGTCTGTAGGTTTGGGGATTCAGTCCTTTGGGCCGTTTTGGTTTCAGATTGGGATTGATCGCCTTTTGGCTGTTCTTTGCGCCTCTTATCTTGTGTGAGTTTTTGTAAGGCATATGGGGTTCCTTTGCCTTCTTTCCTCGGCAGACCAGCAGTTCTGTTCCGGTTTGTTTGGTTATCCATCTGTGATCCTCCTAGGGGGCGAAGTCATGGTCTTTTCTCCACCCATGCCCAGGCCTCCTCTGGTGTTTGGAAGAAGAAGGATTTCCCTGGAAGTTGACCTTCAATTTTGCCAGGAACAGGAGCATGTATTGAAGTTGGAGGGCCCTCAACTTGATTTTGACTGAGTCAAAAGTTCGGCGTTGTTTCTGCACTTCGCAGCTGTAATCTGGGAATGTCATGATCTTCGAGTTTTCGTAGGAGACTACCCCCTTGCGACGCATTTTGCACAGTATCATGTCTCTATCCCTAAAATTCCATACTTTCGCAAATATCAGCCTTGGTGTTACCTCTGGGGGAGGTTTGGCACTCAGAGCGCGGTGCATGTATTGTATGACAAAGCATTGAGAGAACTGGTCTGCCGGGATGAGATCTGTCAGCCAGGTTGTCTGGAGCATTGCTCTGAGCTTGGTTTTCCGTGTCGTCTATTCTCCATAACATGTCTGCTGCAGCGCTATGCATGTCTCTCATCCCATTTTGTAGGTCTTTTACAGCATCCTCCACTTCTGATACTCAAGTCTCGGCCTTCGTTACTCTCTCATACACCTTACGGAGGTCTTATCGAAGCAACGATACATCTGAGCAAACCTCTCCAATCTTGCCTTCTATGGCTTCTCTGGAGCTTTGTACTGCTTGGAGGAGCAGTGCTGTATCTGTTGGTGGGTGCGCTGCCTCTGCATGCTTACAAATATCTGGCTTTAGTCCTGAAACAAATTAAAATAGAAAAATCCCCAGATTCTTTTCCTCAGGAAAACTCTTGTCCTCTGTGCTGCTGAAACACCAGTACCAACTGTTCTTAATATTCATGTACTGTCTCTTTCGGCTCTTGATTAGTTCTGTTAATTTTAAGCCCATCTCTTGGTGGCACTCTGCCTTTCAGGAAAGTAATCATAGCCTCATATTTCTCCATCACTACAGGAGATAGTGCATTTGTTCTAGTCTCTCTCACTGGTTTTACCTTTGCCCACTGTACTGCAATTTTACATTCATCTAATTAATCAACATGTACTAGTATGTCGAAAAACGTATTCAAATCTGTTCACAACACCTTCGAAATCTTAATAAACCACTCAACTTGTGCAACTCATTGCATCAGTTTGTCTCTTAATTTGGGAAAATTGCTCATAAATGCAGCCAAGTCACCTCTACTCCAGTGAACATGTACATACATCACACCTGCTATTTCTTGGAGTGGAAATGCTGTTGTCTCTCCCCCACTTTTTTCATCTTGTTTCCATATTAGGGCTTCTTCCCTTTTTTCTTTTCGTGCTTCTTTGCCCTTTCATTTCTAATTCCTCAGTCTCGCTCCATTTCGAATGCATTTGATCAATTCTGAAATGTGTAAATGCATTCCTGAAACTCTCATGTTTTTTAATCCTAGGCCATCTAATTGAACTCTATAGCTTCTTCACAAGTGAAAATTCTTCGCAAGATCAATCTTATATTTCTGGGCCACTTCTCTCAGTTCATCACACAGTAAAGCTGTTCTGCGTGGGATCTCTTTTCACAGATAAATTGATTCTTTGCTACGGTATTGCTCAATATGTTCGAATTCTAAGCATCCCCCTATTATTTCTCCCAATTCCATCTTCAACTGGGCTACATTTAATTGTTTTTCCCTTTCTGTGTCTTGCTTTCCCACTACCTCAGTGCTGTCCATGTTCTACTCCCTACTGCTTCTTCATTCCATATTGGCACATTCCCCTCTGCAGAAACATTTATGTTGCATCGGATAACAGGAGCTGTGAAGTGCTTGTACTGCCTGTAGGGGTCTCCACACAACAATCTGAGAATTTTGTGAGGTCGGAACAAACCCTCTAGTAGGCATACCACAATGGCTTGAGGAGCTTCTGGCCTTAATTCCACATTTGGAGGAGCAGTTGCATCAACTCTGGGCACTATTGGTGTTATGTGGGCTGTAGTATGCGTCCCAGTCATATTGTTCATAGTCGGAGCTGCAACCTGTTGTTGAACTACTGCTGGTGGCATAATTTGAAGTATCTGTTCAGGTCTTTCAATCAGGGCTACACTCAGATCTACAGGTGCACTTGCCATTAGGGCACTTGCATCAGCACTAGAGCCTCAGTGAGCAGCAAGAGTTGTACATGGTAGATGTCTTGAAGCCAACATCTGTTCTAAAATCTCATCCTTAGTATATGTATCTGATTCATCCCTGTTTTTTTGTGGTGATCCTTTTCGCTTCCCTGTTTAGCTGGTTTGGAGGTAATAGCTGGATATAATCTGGTTCCCTCTATCACAGCCTTTATCCATCTTCACTGTCCTTTATTCCATCGAGCATCTGCATAATTTCACACTGCTTACTATGTCCATCACTGGGTTTTTCTCCTCTCCTTTTTCCTCGCAACCTTCTCCCATGAATTAAAAGCTTTATATTGAGTAGGTCTAGGAGGTGGTCTGATCTCATGCAATTTCAAGTTTTCAGGTATATTAGTATTAAATATCCCATGTCTAGGAAAGCTCAATGCACCTTCCTTCTCAGTAATTCTGCTTCATAGGCAAAGCCAAGAACAAGTGTGTAACCCATGCTCAGTTGTCATAAAATGTGCAGGCTTACCCTTGGGATGCGCCTTTTCACCTTTCCACACCGGAATTATAACATCTCTTCTTACTAAATTCTTACATTTTTTAAAGCATTTAATTTCTGCAATACAAAGAGAGACAAAAAATGTCAATCACAATATTATTGTTTTGTTCCATATTCATCTATTTCTCAATAAACGAATCCAATTTAGGCTAATAGTTTACAGATTTTCATTATCAAATCCAAATACGTAATTGACTACTAGCAATCAAATTCCAGTACAACTCTCTGACATTACCAACAATCCCAGTACCAAAGCACATCAACCAACCAATCCCAGTAAGAAACAATATGACATTCTATCTCACTCTTTGCAGCAGTGCACCCTCCTTTACAATTTTCCTCGCAGTCACACAGCTTCCACAATAAAACTCTAAACATCTTTTTTTTACATCTACTAAAGAAATAACAGTATCACAATCACTCAAGAATATTTTTCATAACTGCAAGTGAAATCTCAAACAACACGAAATCACCCAAATCCATGCATCTACCCCATTTGCGCAATTAGATTCCACTAACACAGATCAATGTTAATCAAACACAACAATGCTTAGTCTCCCTATGCCAATGGTATAGGTGTTGGTACATCACACACTACACATTTTCCAGCAAAAAATAATTCTTATTCGAATAATGTATGTGTATGCCAGGGTCTTCCGAGTACAATTGAGCGTGAACTCTTCAACCACTTATCTTCAAAAGCTTGTCACTACTTCTTTTCACTCACTTGTTCATACTCTTTAATACCACTCTCTAAACCAAAAACATACTACAATAAACAAAATATTGCCCTATTAATACTCACATCATCAAAGCTGCAACTGCCTTCTAGTACTGCCTTGTCAGATTGTCCTATTAATACTCACACCTTCAAAACCGCAAACACCTTCTAGTACCCCTTTGTCAGATCTTTAAGTTCTGGACACTGGATTTGGGAATCAGGAATCCTTACTTCTGATTTGGGAAATTATTTTATAGCTCTTCAGGGTGTGAACCATATCCCTGCTACCAGAAACTGGAGGCGTGGAAATATCTTCCTTTTAAATCCGTTCAACCCTTGACTTACAAACGTGGTCTCCAACTCCACACCTATTTCTTCTTCAGGTCGATTAGATCTTTGCCACGGTTTTTGCATGGAGCATTAAGTCAGTCTTCAAAATATAAACACCACTTATTAGGACCTACCAGAACCCATAAAGAGTCCTTTTCAGAAAAGAAAGATTTTAGGTACCAACTAATATAGGTTTAGAATTTAGTTGAACTACTCATGTAGTTCTGGAAACTTGTCCTAGTCTACTCTCTTGATTCGGAAGTTAGTCACAACAGTAGTTGCTATCCTAAAGGAATTTAATAATCACCATAAGCTATAGCTCACAGTGAAAAAGGCAGAAAGCCAGGAAAACTGTCAGTCACACAACAAACAGCTTGGACCAGTCTACACAAGAATAAAGCTCTCAGAACGTGCTCAAAGGAAAGGGTGGTGTAAGAGGTCTCTTTAAATCTTAGCTAGGAAAACGTATATAAAACACAAAACGCATGCATTTATCCTCACTGGAGTTAGGTCACCTCAGTCCAATGAAAAAGGATCGTCCAATGATCTGCTACAACTTTCTTCATTACCACTCTAAAAGTACGAAGTCGGCAAAGCATTACCTGCAAACAGTCTACTTAGTTGCAAATGTACATATGCGTTAGATTCACTCTTCCCATGAGAACCCTGCAGTTCACACTATTAGCTATTCAGAACTCCACTGCATGACAATGAACTTGTCATAACAGAAACATTTTAGTTGTAACTTCCACAGAATTAAATCACAAGCTTCATATTTTCCTGCATACTCTATTGTTTTAATATATTATTGGTATTCATCATTGTGAATATGTGGCAGCTATAATCTATCCAAATACAATGAGAACATGTAGCTTAGGAAAGAAAGAAATACATTTTCAAAGTCAGCACATTCTACAAAGTTGCCATGTCTAATGAAATTGAGCATGAATTATTTATTTAATACTGCACCGTACAGTATCTTGCTAAAAGCATTTATTTATTTGTGAAAGTTGAAATAAAGGCAATGCAGAACATCGATAAATAAATGAGGCCTAATCTAGCCTGACAGTGTAATTATGATGGAAATGGGTGCTTACTAAAAAAAATACAAAAAATATTGCTACATGTCGATTTGCACATTTAAGAAAAGACACATTTTCAATTTGTTCCATTCTTTAGGCATTCTCATGTTAATATTTTCACAAGTTAAGATATATTTTAATCTAAACTTACCCACTCTAACAGTAACATTGGTGGTGGTGTTGGTATTAATGCTGATGATGGCATCAGTGATGTCATGATTTGGGTGGTGTGGAATTAGTGGTATTGACATTGGTGGTGGAGTGATATTTACTATTGTGATAACGGTACTAAGTGATGTGTGGTGTGTTGTTGGTAGTGTGTAATTGGTGCTATTTACCTGACCTACAAGTCATGACAGACATTTTAAAAATTCAGCTACAGTCAAAACAATACCTGTGTGAGCTAAATAATTGAAGGTGATGAAAAAACTGAGGTTTAATGTTATTTTTAGATTTAAGATAGTCTTTCATGCATTGATATGCAAACTATCCTTATTAGACTGAGATTGTAACAGGACGGGGAAAGGGAAATCTACTCCTATGGGTTGATCCAAAATCTGATAGGCTACATCTGAAGCCAACGGTTTATAGAGACTGATCCAAACAATCTTATCATTAAAGGAGGGGTGACCCAACGCCACACTTATTGTGTTTGGTAAGCAATGGGTCTTTTCGATGGATGCACAGTCAAACAAGACCTAATAAGCAATGGGTTTTGTAAATAGGCAGCTGAAATTGTTCTACTTAAAAATTGGATTAATCAATTGAGCATTAGCTTCTGTCCCAATGATCTCTGCCCAACACCTACTCCATCACCTTCTGCTGCTAAGAGTCTTGAGGTAGAGATGGAAGGTGATCAGTCTCTTAAATCTCAGATAGGATCAGAAGTTTCTAAAAAAAAATCCTTTCTACTAAAAAAGCAATGGAAAATCATCCCTTTGTTATTATTTAAGTATTGTTACAGAGGTTACTAATTATACTAATTCAGTTTATACAGGGCTCCCTTGTACTGACCTACACAGACGGAAAACCATTCAGAACAAAGCTGCGAGACTGTTTTTTCTTCTGCTCGCCTCTCACATGTCACTGACCTCCAGAGAGAGCTTCACTAACTCCCAATACAGGATCATATCCGCTTCAAAGTACGCTGCATGTCGTTTAGTTGCCTGAATGGAAAAGGTCACAGCTTCCTGGCAGCTAGAATTAAGGAAAATAGACCATCTCGAAATTTGAGATCTAACAAGGTCAATCGGTTTGTCATTTCAAGATTCCGGAAGCAACGACTAGGCATGGGGTTGCGGCTTCTCAGTATTCCCCCAATCCACCTGGAATGCTTTCCCCGATACAACCAGACTGGAGAAAGATCTTGTGACCTTCCATTGACCTCTGGCTATTTAAGCAGGTTTATGACATTGAGTAACCTTTTCTGGGTTGTTTAGTTTATCTTTTCTAGCACCAAGAAACCATTGTTGAATGAACACTCTATAAGCTATTGTTATAAATGGGGATCTCTAGTTGGCAGTGGCATGCACCCAGTTCAAGTAGGGAACCTTCCTTCTATCAGGATCAGGGCGTTACACACCCAAGATAACCCCTGCTCACCCCCTTGGTAGCATAGCATGAGTAGTCAATCCTATCTCAGAGGCAATATGTAAAGTATATGTACATAATACACACAGTAACACAGTAACACAGTGAAAAAACTACAAATGCACACCACAACAGTTTAGATTAATAACGTATTATCTAAACCAAACAAGACCAAAACAAGAAAGGCCCAAAATACAGAACTCAAAATATGACTTTTTAAAGTTTCCAGCAATTCTGTCCATACAACTTTATGGATGCGGTATTTTACACAAATTACCTTAGAAGCATCAAAATCTACAAAGAAAACCAGCCACAGAGGAGGGAATCATTGGAAAACACAGCAATGCATCAATTCCTGAGTTACTGGGGAGGCGATGTGTCAGTTCTGCTGCACACAGGAGAAGTGTTGCGTTGAATACACACTGTGAGTGGAAGAGATGCAAGACGGGTCTGGTCTGTGGGTGATGCAGTGCAAAAATTGGCACACAGATGTGATGGGTGGAAATACGGACATGCTGGAGGTCAATCCCACGGCTGCAAACATGCACTGCATTGATTTTCAATGAGTAGGCGATGCGTTGATTTCTTCATCCACAAGGTGGCGGCGCTTTGAAACTTTTCCAGCACGGCGGTGCCGCATCGGAAAAACAAATGCTGGAAGGTCAAATTGCGGATTTTCAAGTCTTTTGAATCTTTTTGCAGAAGGAGCCACCTCCAAGAGCCAGTTGGCAGGTTGGAATTCCCAGCAGTGGAGTTCAGGGATGCAGCTGGTGAAGTCTTTGATGGTCTTGAGATTTCTTAGCAGGAGGCAAGCAAACACAAGCTCTTGGAGAAACTTCTCAAGCAGGATACACAGAAAAGTCCAGTCCTTTTTCTCTCAAAGACAGAATCAGTCAACCTAGCAAAGCCACAAAACAAAGGGGAAGTACTCCTCCTTACAGCTCTTCAACTCTTCTCCTTGGCAATGTCTCCTCTTGATCAAGAAGTTTTCCATCGGTCTGGGGTTTCAGGTCCAAGACTTATACCCCTTTCGCCCTTTAAAGAAGGCATTGTTCAAAGAATTGGCTTTCTAGTGCTCAGGTTCTTGTCCTGTCTTATCTTGGGTCCAAACACACTTGGCATTGCAGTTCGGGCTGGACTGTTCCCACAAGAAACAGGGTCAAGACTGGTTTGCATATGGCTGGGTCCAAACTGGGGTGGGGTGGTGAGCAAAAGAATGATGGATGTAACTCAGATCCTTGTGACTGGTTGTGAATGTTTTCACTGTTCAGCATTCCGTCCATCAATTGTTTCTTTTGCATATGTCGCCCTAAGTGGGAAGGGTATACCAAGACGTGGGTCCCATGCTCAATACACCACTGGATTCAAGCTAGCCTGGCTGATGAAGGGTGATGCCCTGAAACCAGTCCCAGAATGCTCGTTTCTGTTCCAGGGAGAACCTTGTTTGGCAGTTCTGGCTGGACTGTTCCCACAAGGAACAGGATCAAGACTGATTTTCATATGGCTGGGTCCAAACTGGAGTGGTGTGGTGAGCAAAGGAATGATGGATTAACCCCAGATCCTTGTGACTGGGGGTGAATGTTTGCATTGTCCAGCATTCTGTCAATCAATTGTTTCTTTTGCATAAGGAGGTCGATGAGGCAGCAGTAAACAGGTGCTGCATCGATTTCTTCAGCCATGGGCCAATGATACGTCGATTCAGCTGCACAGCAGAGCCTGCATTGGAGTCAGTGCGTTAGTCTCGGACTTCAGATACATGGTGCTTTGAACTCGAGATGTGGTGGTTTATGTGCCCACGGGCAGGTACTGCATCAATTACTTCGGCTGTACAGCAGCAGTGCACGGAACCCTTTCCCCCATGGCAGTGCTGCGTCAGAAAAACAGGCGCTGGAAAGGCGAAGTATCGATTTTCAAGTCTTTTGTAGCTTTTTGCAGTTGAACACCTACAAGGACTCAGCACTGGATTGGCACCAGTTGGCAGGTCAGAACTGCCAGCAGTGGAGTTCAGGGTTGCTGCAGGTGAAGTTTTTGATGGCCCGAGACTTCTTAGAAGGAGGTAAGCACACACAAGCGCTTGGAAAACCTTTTCAAGCAAGATACACAGAAATATCGAGTCCTTTTCCTCTCCAAAGTGGAAGCAGCAATTGCAGGCCAACTCAGCAAACTAACACACAGCAAAGTGGCAGTACTCCTCCTTACAGCACTACAACTCTTTTCCTTGGCAGTCTCCTCTTTATCCAGAAGTGGTCTAACAGTCGGGTATTAAGGTCCAATACTTATACCCCTTTTGGCCTTTGAAGTAGGCATTCTTCAAAGGATTATCTTTGTAGTGCACAAGTTCTTGTTCTGCCTGGTCTTGGCTCCAGACACACTCCAGAGGGGGGGGGGTAAAGGCAGCATTGTGAGAGGCCGGGCACAGCCCTATTCAGGTATATGTGACAACTTCCAACTTCTCCCACATATCTAGTTCAGGAAGGTCCATCAGCCTGGTGATGGGACATCAGGGTATGCAGGGCACACCTCAACTCTCTTTGTGTGACTGTCCAGAGTGAAAGGATGAACTTTCCCCTGTCAGTATAAACCAGCCATTGAATTCACAGGCTGGCAGTGGCATTTTCAAACACACAATCTAAAAATAATGTTCACTAAAATATGTGTTTTTTAATTCTGAGCTTGGAGAGCCCAAACTCCAAATCTCTATCAGTTCCCAATTGAAGATTCTACTTGTAAAATGCTACAAGGCAGATCCAATGGTAACCTATGGGAGAGCTAGTCCTTGCAATAGTGAAAAAGAAAATTAGTACTATTTCACTATCAGGAAATGTAAAATCCAATACATGTCCTACCTTTCACGTACACTGCACCCTGCCCCCTGGGGGTACCTTGTGCCTACCTTAGGGGTGCCATATATGTAGGAAAAGAGAAGGTTAGTGCCAGGCAAGTAGGTAACTTGATAGGTTGACATGGCTGTTTAAAACTGAACTCACAGATGGCAGACCTGAAACAAGTTTACAGGAGTATTCATGTGGGTGGCACAACCAGTGCTGCAGGCCCACTAGTATCATTTGATTTACAGGCCCGGGGAACATACAGCGCACTTTTGTCAGTGCAGCAGTGGTGTGCTTTCTAGGGCCCGCCCCGATCACAGCGCACACAGTTTTGTGAGTCCCCCTTACCCCTCATAAGGGAGTGGTATGCTGTGGGAAAAGGCATCTGTCACACTCTGCAAGTTGGTGGTTACAATGTCCTGCCTAATGTAACCTTTATGTTGCAGGTTGAAATGCTTGTTTAGGGTGTTGCTTCAATTTGTTTTCCTTCTGCAGCTGCTGGTTTTTCCCACTGGGGTTTTCCTTGCTGCTTAAGACAGTCATCTAGGGCGTGGTCCAGATCTATATAAGCAGTCCGCCCTTGGGGTACTGCTCACTAATCTTTGATCTTGGGCAGAGCAGGGGCTCCGGGTTTCTTCCTCCTTCAGGTACCAGTGATGGCAGCCAGCCCTGGGGGATTTCTGTAGCACATCTTGGATTCCGTTGCCGGTGTGAAACCATACCATTAGAATGCATATTATTTTTAGGGCAACAGTAGGGTAATTGTTGGATAGTGTAGGGGTACAAATTACTATTCTCACTCCAGTGAGTGCAAAAGTAGGGTAAGTGTTGGATAGTGTAGGAGTACAAATTACTATTCCCACTCTAGTGAGTGCAACAGCAGGGTAAGTGTTGTATAGTGTAGGGCAGGGGCCTACAAACCGGTCCTGGAGGGCCGGATCCATGCCAGATTTTTGGGATATCCCCATTGAGATACATGTAGTAATTTTAAAAATCTAGCACGGATCCGGCCCTCCAGGACCAGTTTGGAGACCTCTGGTGTAGGGGTAAAAATTACTATTCCCCATTACTTACCTTATATTGCGTTGTAATGGCATGTGTTGTAGTGACATGTGTTGTAATGACATGCGTTGTAGTGACATGCAATGTAATGGCATGCGATGTAAAGGATGTTGTGTTGTAATGACTGCGTTGTAAAGGTAGTTCAATGTAATGACTGCATTGTAAAGGTTGTTTCCCGTTGTTGCTCGACAGTGCTCCAGTCATTGTTCAGCCCTGGGTCCTGCGCTGGTGCGTGTCTTCCGTCGCGAGCTGGGAGGTTCCTCAGCTTGCTGCAGTTCCATTTTCAGCTATGCTCCGGTAACAATAGTCAGAGCAGGCCGTGCTCTGAGCGGTAAGACCCCTTGGTGGGGAACGCATTCATTTCTGCATTACAGTCACACCCTCTCTTGAATCTCCGCAGGGGAGTATTCTCTGAGAGTGTTTTGATGTATGCGTGTGTCTCGGGCTCGAAATTCACATCTTATTACATAAGTCAGTGCCTGTCACCATTGAACAGAGTGCTGGAATACACCTGCTATGTGTAGTGCTCGTATATTGCCATGCTGCAAGTAGTCATTGCAGAACACTTGGTAGATGTTATTGCAGAAATCATACCTGTTTCTGTATGAGAAGGATCATAGTGATCATAGAATATATCCAAGAGATATTTAAGATAAGAGACATAAATTATTCTTGAAGGCTATTAAGCTTATTGTTGATTTATGTGTGTTAGCTGATTTTTACTTTTCAGATCTCTTTCCCTGCATTTCCCTTCTCAAAACCTTCCCCTGGCCTCTCTAAGCCTCAGTGCTATAACAGCATACTGAGTTGGAGCTGCCTGGAGGTGGGCCACAATCTTGTCTTGCATATCCTGAGGAAGACAGCAGCTGTTACAGAATAGTGAACACACTAATTGCAATTCTCCCCAGTGTGCACAAAGGATAGACACTATGGCCACCATTGATGATCTCCTGAAGGTGATCACACAGTTACAAAGGGACTTGGTGGAATCCAAGAACGCCACAGCCACAATGGCAATGGATAAGGTAGCACAGCTGTAGACCAAGATAGGAGTAGTGACACTGGATCCGCTGCATGGCACACAACATCTACCACTCTGGGTTCTCTCTCAGCCCACAAACATTTCCTTAACTGATCCAACTCCAATACCCCTAACTGCCACTGAGCGTTTTTCTGGGGATTCAGCCAAAGTACAAATTTTCAAGACCCAGGTGGAATTACACTTTACATGTCAGCCGTCTGCCTTCCAAGACCCTCAATCTCGCATAGCCTTTCTGATCTCCCATTTTTCAGGGGACGCAGCGTCTTGGGCTGTGCCAATGGTACGACAAGATAGTCCACAATTATACATCTGGAAAAGGATCATCAAGGAATTTGAAAAGTTGTTTGACCGCCGGGAAGCCATTCTGTCTGGCAATCGTGAGTTGTTGGAGTTAAGGCAAGGGAGTAAGGATCTGGTAACGTATTTAACCCAATTCAATAGTATTGTGGCAGAAATGGTCTTGGCCTGAGGAAAAGTGAGCCAAATTGTTTAACAAGGCTTTGATAGATGATTTATGGTTTAAATCTCTTTATCAGCATGTTAATCATAACAAAAGGGGAAGCAGGACCTCCTGCTCCTTCAAGACAGAGCTATACAGACTTCTCAAGTCAGTGGTTGTAATCTTACCAAGTAATTGCTAGGAGCTGGTCAACAATGAACAACTCACATAGAGCACATGATAAGTCAAACAACAGAAACCTCCCTCCCCTGTCTACAAATGATATTGAAGGAAATAAGAAGTTCCCCGCATTCCCTCCAGCAGCGGTCACTAATGCGAGGATCAAACCTGTGGAGGCGTATGGTACCAATACGTAGCAACTTTGGTCAATGTCTCTGTGAGTCCTCATGGTAGGCTGAATGCCAGGCCCTATAATATATACCGCTCCAATCTTTGTGAGAGAGAACTCTCCCCAATTCCCGTTCCCAGCGATCCCTGCCTGTGTTATAGGTGTGGATGGTAGTTGCAAGGAGATGTTTATACAGATCGGAGATCAGCTTTTTGTCAGAGGATCGGGTAACCAACCATTTCTTGTGTGGAGTTAGGTATCGTTGTTCTCCAGGACTAACCTTGGGTTGGAGTGCCCAGTGTCTAAGTTGTAGGTACGGCATCCTATCCGCCTCCAAAATGCCATAGTCCACTCTAAGTTGTGGGAACGGGTTGATATCCTTGAGGTTAAAAAAGGGCCCCAGGGCCTGACAAGAGGAGAGGCGTCAGTTTGTGAACGCTTTGAGATTCAATCCTGGAGTGAAATCAGGGCTGGAAAATAGGGGGGTCAATGGGGAAGGGAAGGACCTCAGTTCGTGCTTAAAGGCAGTGCGATCCCAGGCCTCCAGGGTGGTACCTATGATGTAGGATGCATACAGATCGGGTGGTCTGTGTTCTTTCGAAAGAAAGTGGATTCCCTGCAAAGGCACGCCCGCAACCGCTTGGTCCGGGAACAGCCAGTGCTTTTCAGACTCCAAGCGGTGCCATTCCACTAAATAGTGGAGCTGTGCTGTGTTGAAGTAAAGCTGCAGATACGGCACTCCAACTCCACCCTGTTCCAGGGGAGGATTGCAATGGCCTGCTTAAAACACGGTCTGCGACCCTGCCAGATGAAGTGAGCACAGTCGGACTGGGTCTGTTGGATCCAGCCTACCGGAGTGCGCAAGTGTAAGGTCTAGAACAGGTAAAGAACTTGGGGGAGGACTGTCATTTTAATTCCAGATATTCTGCCCAACCATGAGAGGGGGTGATGTCTCCATTTCCACAATTCCCCGTGAATTTGAGTGCGAAGGTTGGCATAGTTTGCGGCAACAGTGGCAGGAATAGTAGGGCCCAGAAGCACTCCCAAATAGGGAACTGTGGTGTCGGACCACTGAACAGTGTGCTTCTCCTGAACGTGGGCAAGAGTCGATTCAGATAGAGAGATGTTTAGGGCGACTGGTTTGCCCTCGTTGATCTTAAACCCGGAGGCCCGTGCGAAGTTATGTAATTCCATGAAGAGGGCCCGAAGGATGCGAATGGGATCAGTGAGGGAGAGTAAAATATCATCTGCATATAGGCTGATCTTATGGACATTTCCCCCGAATTTAATCCCAGCAATGAGGGCGTGGTGTCTAATTCTCTGGGCAAGTGGCTCCATATAAAGCGCAAATAGGATGGGAGAAAGGGGCACCCCTGTCGGGTACCCCTACCGATAGTGAAGCGAGATGACGTCTGTCCGTTGACTCACACCATGGCGTGCGGTAAAAATTAAGAATGCGGGTACACAAGACCGTCCCCAGGCAGAACCGTTAAAGGTTAAAGGTTAAAGGTTCGGCTCCAAATAAGGCCAATGGACCCTGTCGAAGGCCTTTTCTGCATCTATGGCCCACAACATACAGTCTGTCCGAACGCGTGACACCGCTTCTATAGGGTGTAGCACCTTTTCTGTGGTATCACTGGTTTGTCGCTGCGAGATGAAGCCGGCCTGATCCGGCTCCACCAGCTGCGGCATATAAGGACCTAACCGCATCGCCAGAATACTTGTGTACAATTTGATGCCGATATTAAGAAGGGAGATTGGCCTATATGCACTACAGCTGGCCACGTCTTTCCAGGGCTTCGGAATAATTTATTTATTATTTTATTTATTTATTCAATTTGTAGAGCGCAGCAGCTACCCAAAAAGGGTTTCCCGGCGCTGAAAGACAGTATGCAAATGACTCAAAAGTACCTTGTACTAGGCTTATTGGTTAAAGAGCCAGGTCTTGATGGCCCTTCGGAAACGGAGGTAGCTAGTCTCCAAACGAATATTGGTAGGGAGGAAGTTCCATAGCTTAGGGCCTAAGAAGTAAAAGGACCTTCCGCCCATTCTGGCATGTCTGTACTTGGGCACGTGAAAAAGTCCTTGAGATGAAGATCGGAGACAGCGTGCAGGGATGTAAGGGTGTACCAAAGAGTGAAGGTAAAGGGGAGCCGTCCCCCACTTTATTTTATGCATGTAGCTCAGGGTTTTGAACTTAACCCAGCTCTCTACTTTCAGCCAGTGAAGATCACGTAGGTGCCCAGTGATGTGGTCGAATCTGTGGCTGTTGCAAAGTAGTCTTGCTGCGGCATTTTGGACAAGTTGCAGGCATCTAATGACTGCCTTGGTGGCCCGTAGGTAGAGGACGCTACCGTAATCCAACCTCGAGGTTATCAGTGCATTGACAACGGATTTTTGAGTGTCGGGCGGCAGCATCCTTATAATCTTTTTTAACCAACGCAAAATGGTAAAACAAGTGGCTGCCACCTTGTTTACTTGACACTGCATGGTGAGACTGTTGTCAATAGTGACCCCCAGGTTGCGCACATGTACGGACAGTGACCAAGGCCTCCAGCATTTCTTCTGGAATAGCCCCGGGTTGGGCAAATGAATTAAAGAGATCTAGCCCTAGCTCTAGCCCAACATCCCTATCCAAGTGCGCAGCTTGTGCGGGGTTCAAGGGAGAAAGCTACGCCCTGTCCAGGTACTGCTGACCATGTCACGCATCAAGGGAGTCACCCGCATAAAGCTTAGCATAGTAGTCTCGAAAGGCTTCCCCTATAGCCCGTCCTGGGACACTAGGTTGCCGTCAGGAGTACGAACGGATTGCACCCCATGTCTCTGTATTTGTTCACGAAGGTAATGGGCCAACAGACAGCTGCACCTGTTGCCCCCCGTGTAATAAGAATGGCATAGGCAAAGGGCCGCATATTCTGCTTTGTCTTGATCTAGCGCGGCCAGCTATTTCCGCTCCGTACAAAGTTGACGCAATGGCCTTTCTGCCCCTGTGCGCTGGTGCATCTACTCCAGCTCCGCTACCCGATGTGCGAGTACAGACCGCTTCTGAGCCTGCTCCCTGTTATTGGCAATGGATATGGCGATTAATTCTCCCGGCAGGACAGCTTTAAGGGCCGTCCACTGTGTCGCCAGGGAGGTTTCGGAATTGGCATTAAGAGCAACGTAGTGCGCTATAGAGGTCTTGATTTTGGTCTACAACCATGTTCTGGTGTAACAGCGAGTCTCGCAGGCGCCAGTGCCGTTGTGGCGTTAGGGTAGGTGGAAGTAAGAAGGAGATCGTGACCGGAGAGTGGTCTGATAGAGACGCAGGGAGGATATCCGCTTCTGTAGCTATCGCTAGCAGCGAGGAGGAGCACAGGAAATAGTCTAGTCTAGCGTAAGTCTTGTGGGCCCCTGACTAATAGTTATAAGACCGACTATGGGGGTGGAAATGCCGCCATAGGTCAACTAGACCTAACTCTTGAAGGTGTGCTAGGCCCGACTTAGAGAGGTCCCCAACCTGACCTGTGCGTTGGCAGGAGCGGTCATTTAGATTGTGAAAGACAAGGTTCAGGTCGCCCCCTAACAGTATGTGTCTCTCCGAGTTAGCTGTGGCATCAGTGAGTGCATTGTGTAAGAAGCTATCATGACCTTCGTTAGGAGCGTACACTGAGCCTATGATAAGAGACTGACCTGCCACCAGGAATCGATACGTAAGTAAGCGGCCCTTGATCTCCGCCTCCCTCTGGGCCACCCTGCCATGAAATGATCGGGAAACTGGTATCACAACCCCTGCTGACTTAGAAGAGAGCGAGGAGAATAGTTGAATAGGGAAGGCGCGGTGTTAGACCTGGCACCTTGGTGTGGGTCTCCCTTCCACTTTTTGTTGCTGTCCCTCATATGTTTTTGCTGGTGTTAGCTGCTCAGAGCACTGTGCCACTGCCAACCAGTGCCACAGTGCAAGTGCTCCCTGTGTAAATTGATGTATTGATTGGATTCCATGATTGGCTTCTTTGGTTTACTGTCAGACTCTAGTACAGTGCACCAGGAGTGCCCAGGGCTTGTAACTCCAAATGCTGCTATTGGGTTTGCAGCACTGGTTGTGCCACCCACAGAAGCGGCCTAGTAAAATGTGTCTAACGTCTGCCATTGCAGAACCTGTGTGCAGTCTAGTACTGTCATGCTGACTGGGCAAGTTCACCCACTTGCCAGTCCCTAAACCTTCCCTTACCTTCATGTTAGTCACCCCTATGAAATGAAATGAAATGAAATGATTACGCTCTTGTATAGCGCACGACTACCCGTAGGCATCTCAGCGCTTGCTTAGGGAACCCGTCCTGGTATTCCCCTGTGAGATAACCCCCATCAGGGCATCCGCAAGGTGAAAGCCAGGCATCCCGCCGCGAGGGGCGGTCGTGGAGATTAAGCAAGCTATTGCCCAGAGTTGCAGAGTGTGAACTCGTGATTCAAGTAGGCACCGAAGCGAGAATTATCGAGTCCATGGACGTATGGACTCAAGACCCTGCCAAGTCGGGAATTGAACCCTGGTCCCGGGCTGACCTCTGCTTCAGGGTCTGCCTCCTCTAACCAGTGAGCCACACTTCTCCACCTATGGTAGGCCCAAGGGCAGGGTGCATTGTAAGTATAAGGTAGGACAAGCCCTGATGTGTGTGGCATGTCCTAATAGTGAATTACAGCCATTTTCGTTTTTCACTGTTGCAAGGCTACCTGTTCTCATAGGCCAGAATGCGCTGTTAGAATTGTTACATTCTATAATCCTAACAGACTCAGGGAACATGGTAGAAATTTGAGTTTAGTATGCCTGAACTCAGAATAATAAAATACATCTTTTAGTAAAGTTTATTTTAATATTGTGTATTTGCAAATACCACTTTTAGAAAGTAGGTATTTGCTTGCCTAACCATTTCAGCCCACCTCTGCTAGGATGTGTATCTGCTGTCTGGTTTCTATGAGTGACAGGGCTGGGGTATTCCAGGAGACAAGCTGGGACAGCCCGGTGATGAATGGAGAGATTTACATCCAGATGGGTGGGAGGAGTGCACCTGGGATCTGAATAGGACTGTGCCTTTCCACCTCAATGCTGGCTCCACCCCCTGTGGAGCGTCTGATGTCTCTAGCCTGCTCCCTGAATGAAAAGTTAGAGTCATGTCCACTAAGTGCTCAAGAACTGGTTTTGGCTGGGCACAGGCCCCTCTACCCCAGAGGAACAAAGGATTTAGGGGTACAAGTATTGGGACCCTGTTCCCAAGAAATTAGATCCAGAATTGCCAAGAAGAAACCTCTGCCTGAGGAGACGGAACTGGTTATCTGTAAGGAGGAATACTGTCCCTGACCTGGGGGATTGGCCTGCAGTGGTTGCCTTGCTGCTGAAGGAGAGGAGAAAGACTCAAAGACTTTACTTTTAACTTGTGCCAAAGATCTCCAAGGGCTTGTGAGTGAGCTTGCCCCCTGAACGAAGTCCCAGGACCAGTGGACTTCACGTGCCTTGAAGAGAGCTGCTGGGAACGCTGTTTTCCCCATAGCGCCGAAGCCGGGAGCTGTGTGTACCTCGTAGGATCAACTCGTACACTGGGAAGCCCCGTGTCAAGCCGTCCACCTCAAACAACGCATCTCTGTGCCCCCAACGAGCCGTAGCTTGCACCGTGACAGGAGGACCCCACACCGCCCCTTCGAGCCGCACTGATCAGCGTGCACCTTGCATCTAATGTCAAACTGCAACCGCATTGAGAGGCTGGGGTACGCTTCGCACATCCGCATCGTACCCCCAGCCTCACACCGCGCTTAAAGGTGCCAGCTCCCAAGGTACGGCTCGTACGCTGCAACGTAAATAGACCACACCGCAAAGGCACCATCCCCTCAAGCAACGGGACTTTGAGCTCACGAACCTGCACCGAGGACGTCTACGAGTCGTAGCTCGCACCGTGACAGGAGGACATCGCCGCATTCAAAACTTTCTTTTTCATCGCCCTGTCTGTGCCAGACACTTCAAACCAAGGTACTGTGAACGACTCGCACTGCATTTGTGTACGCATCAGACAAGAGCGTCCGCTGTGCCGGTTTGACTCTTTTGGGCATTTTCATCACCGGGAGAGCCGGACAGAGAGTGCAAAGCGCACGGAACTATAAATTAACCATTTTTAATAAGAACTCTTGATTGCTGACAGTATTGTGGATAATTCTTGTCAGTATTTGGTCTTGTGCTAAGCCTTTATATAAAAACTCACTATTATTGATAAAACCTTGTGTTGTGTCCATTTGTAGTGTTGTCACTGGGTTACTCTGAATTAGCCTTAACTGCTCGCACCATGCCGCCTAGAGGGTGAGCAGGGGTTATTTTAAGAGGGTAATTCCCTTGCCCTGACTAGAGGAGAGGGTCCCTGCCTGTCACAAGTGCCTACCTGTGCCAACCAGAGACCCCCAATTCTAACACGTGGGATTTCATCCTATGGTGGTCCTTGCATAACAGATGGGTCTCTTGTAGGAGGCAAATGTCTGCAGCGGAATGCTCCAAAAGGGACAGGATTGCCCGCCTTTTGATAGGATTATTTAGACCCCGGACGTTAAGGGTCAGGATCTTAAGCCTGTGTTGCGCCATCTAGTGACAGAGACATGGGGAAGCTAGCTTGGGAGTCTCACACGTGTGCATGTATGTAGGGCAAGTGGGGGATGGAGGTAGCGTCCCAAGGACACTGTACCCTAACCAGAGAGGAAAATGTGGACAGGGGGACACACCCAACCAACTAAAACAAAGAAATACCAAAGTGAAAAACCCCAACCTCCTCCCAGAAAGCCTCCCTAACCCTCCCTAACTTTAAGACAGTGCAAACCACAACAGTCCCTGAAAGAAGTCTGTTGTCCCAAGACAACCGGATTTGCAAATGCAGAGGGTCTATGGTATTAGCAACGGGAAAATAACTACCCCCCTCCCGCCGCCCACCCAAAAACAGCAAAGAGGCGACTAATGGGATCCGGAGTGCAGCAGTTGTGCAGGCCACTATTTGCTCTCTGTGCCCTCCCCTGCTAGAGCCCCCATGGCTGTAGCCAGTACATCCCGCTGACTCTGGGCAATTTCAGAAGCAGGCGGCCTCCGAGGGCGTCTCCTCATTGTCTGCCGCTGCCAGCCCAATTGAGAGATCTCAGGACCCACGCTCAGGCCACCATCGTCCTCCTTTTCACTCGGTGGGGTCAGGCCCAGCAGGTGGCAAGCCTCAGTGAGAGAGCAAATCTGGTGTAGCGTGCCATTAAAGCGGAAAATAAGACGGATGGGATGCCCTCAAGAGTACGAGATCTCCCGTTGCCGTAGATGGTAAGTGACCAGGCGAAATTGTCTACGTCTTTGGAGTGTAATCAGTGCCAAGTCTTGGTACAAAACGGGGGACTGACCCACGAGATTGGATGAAGAGCCCGTGCTTTGGACAAAATAGTTTCTTTGGTCTTAAAGTCCTGCACGCAAACTAAGATGTCTGCAGGGGGGGGGCTTTGGGTCCGCGAGGGGGCCCCACCCTGTGCGCTCTGTCCAAGACGGTTTCTGTGGTGTTAGGGTCTCCCAAGATGTACCGGAAGAGGCCCGTGGTGAAAGCAAACAGGTCCCGAGTGTTGTCAGTGACTCTCACACCTCGGATTCGGATTCGGATATTGTGTCTGCGGGACCTGTTTTCTATATCCTCCAGATGTAGCCGGATGACTTCTTGCTGCAGCGCCGTCAGGTCCGTCGCAGCAGTGTCGCTCTTCTCTTCAAGGGAGGCCACACGCTCCCCGATGCTGTCGACTTCTTGGCGCACTTCCTTCAGTTCCGCGGCGAATTCTGTTTTTACCGACTGGATATCTGCTCTCAGTGACTCAAAAAAGGCCTTTGTGATGGGTTCGTCCCCGGGCACCGCGGGCCGCTGAGGGGTCTCGGCCACTGGTGTCATGGTATCCATGGTGGGGGTAGGTTGGGGCCGACCAAAGAAGTCTTTTGGAGGTTTCGCCTTGACGTTCCTAACTTTGGACATGCTCCTCTGCCCCTCAAGCGCCTGTTGTTATGAGAGCCAGATTTCCCAGGTGCGCAGTTGGTGTCCCTGGCCACCCGCATGCACCAGTCCTGGAGGCACCCTGTTCGTATAGATGTCGGGCGCGGTGGGCACAGTGGCTAATACTCAGCAGCCAGAACCGATTGGCGTCCCGGTGCCCCGAGCACTCCGCCGACTCACGGGCCAAAATCTTGTGATGGAGCCCTGTGGGCATTAAATTGCAGCTCAGGATACCTCTTCGAAATGCCCCGTCACCAGGGCAGAACGCCGACAGTGGCAGCCCCACACGTTGCCAGGTGATGCAGGGAAGAGGGCAATCGCGTCAGTGTTAATCATCTGCAGGGTCCACTCCATGAAGCAGGCTGCTAAGCTGAGGCGATGAAGCCTCTACTGTGTTGGCACTGCACCACTCCCTTCCCGCCAGGCCGTAGTCCCCAGTCGGTCCCGCAGTTGAGTGCAGAGCTGTAGCGTCGCAGGTAGCGGGATTAGTGTTCCGGACCTCGGGGGGGGAGGGGGGTGTGGACCGCCGGGGCCCCAACCAAGGTGTTGTTGCACTGGCAGTCGGGCAGCAAGTCCAACCCCCACCGCTAGCCGGGGATCGGCGTGGCCCGGCCTATAGGCACCGGGGCCCGGGTCGCAAGCAGCACTCTACCCGTACCAGATGGGGTGCGCCGCAAAGCCTCACCGTCAAGGTCGTGTAGGGTCAGCGTGGCTCCTCTCACCATGGGAATCGGCGCGGTCTAGTCACGCGGTCCCGAGAGCTGGGCCACCAGCGCTGCCCAACTTGCTCACGAGAAGGGCCCATGGGGCTGCCCCCCGGGTCCAGTTGGCTGTTAGGCATGTCCTTGATAGTCCGCTTCGCAGCTGTGAGGTGGTTAAGCGCGTTGGGTGTATGTGCGTGCCTCGCTGCTCCCAGGAAACTGATGGAGACCCAGTCCGGTGCTGGTATGCGACCTGGAGTGTCGGTAGGCCCCACTACAGGCCCGGAGGTCGCGCAGTCCGCCGCCGTTGCTATAGTTCCCCCGGCGGCGCCATGGTCACCAGGGCCCGGGAACGAGTCCGTCTCGGGGCGTCGGGTGGGTCCGGAGCCCCCCGCAGTGCCGGCAGACACCGTTGCCAGCCGACGTCCCTCCGCTGGTAAAATTAGGAGGCAGAGGGGGCAGCGGGGTGGTCAGAGGGGAAAGAAGCCTGCCTCGGGGATCCGCTTACAGACCCCCGCGTTGTCAGAGCCGCACAGACATGGGCCGCCGGGGCAGCTCCTCCTTCCCACCTCCGCTGCTGCCGCTAGATCTCCCGGTGTAGGCTCAAATTGGGCCAGACGTCACCCCTTGAGCACACCGGTCCGGTCCCAGGCTAAACAGGCCTCAACAGGGCAGTGCTCGGCTGTCGCGGGCAGACGACAGGTAGGAGCCGAAAGTCGAGCGTCCTACCTCACCACCATCTTGACCACACCCCCCATGAAAGATGATTTAAAAGATATTTTAGCGGAAACTGATCCTCAGACTACTACATGTATGGATCTCATAAATCTTACCCTACGCTTAGACCATGGCCTCGTGGAAAGATAAGGTGAAAAAACACCAGACAAAACCGTGTGGCGTTTGGATAATTACGAATGTCCCACTGGGTCTCCTGAGAGTAGAGTCGAACCCATGGAAATTGGGACAATCCGCCAACCACTGACTAAAGATTAAAAGGAACTGCACCATAAAAATAGTCAATGTATACACTGTGGTCAGTGAAACCCCTGAAATAAAAATCCACCACCTAAAAAGGCAGTAGCAAGTACGGATGTCGGGAGAAAACTAAAAAACCCAAGTAGTAGTGAAGGGTTACACTTGGGGGTAGTCACCATCCCTTCCCAGGCCAAAGATCCTCAGTAGTGGGTTAACAGCATGCATTTTTGTGTTACTTTGGATTTTCATGTTGCTGGTGAAATCCATGAAGTAGGGGTTTCTCATTAATTCAGGTGCAACAGGGAATTTTATTGATGACCTGATACCACAACGCTTCAAGATTCCCTGTGTAGAAAAGCCAACTCCTGAAGTGGTTTTAGCGGTAGTTTGCGAAACATTAGAAGGAGGCCCATTAACATTACAAACGGAAAAACTCCTTTTTGTAGGTCAGGGTAAAAAAATCATGAAAATCACACTGAACATTTGACCCTAGACATTATTAAAGACCCTCAGTATGGATTCATCTTGGGAATACCCTGGTTAGCCTTACATAAACCTCTCAAAGACTGCAAAAAAAGAACTGTGTACTTCTCTTTCTGCCTGCACACTTGTACTCTCCAAGCAACAGTCCACTCTGCACATCGCAGCTACCGAGGAAAAAGAAACCTTTTTACCATCCCAATATACCAGCTTTTTAGATGTATTCAGTGGAAAAGGGGCAGAAGAACTACCACACCACCGGCCTTATGACTGCCAGATTGATTTGTTACCAGGAGCAGCCAGTCCCAACTGTCACAACTATGCTTTATCAATATCTAGCTAATGGGATCATCCGCCGGTCGCATTTCCACTCTTCTTCGTCCCCCAAAGCCAACGGGGACCTAGAAACTTGTATAGATTACAGAGCACTGAATAAGATCACAGTGAAGAACAGATATCTTTTACTTTTATTTCCCGTCCTCCTCAATCAGGTAAAATCTGCTGTCATCTTTACTAAATTGGACTTACATGGGGCATATCATCTGGTTTGAATGCGGGACAGGGACGAATGGAAGACCGCCTTTAAGACCCGTTATATATTATTGGAATACACAGTGATGCCCTTTGGACTTTGCAATATGCCTGTGGCATTTCAGCATTTTCTAACCGATTTCTTAAGAGAATTTTTGGACTTGTTTGTAATTGTCTATATATCGACAATATTCCCATCTACTCAGATAATGAAAAAGATCATGAAACACATGTCAAGACCATTTTGCTGTGCTCCATGAACATGACCTGTTTTGTAAACTCAGCAAATGTGAGTTCCACGTCACTACTGTAGAAATCTTGGGAGTAATGCTCTCTCCTTTAGGAATAAAAATAGCAGTTTAGTCAAGGCCGTGCTTAAATGACCTATGTCAACCATGGTTAAAGATGTGCAGTTTTTCCTTAGCTTTGCTAATTTCTACCGCAGCTTCATCAATAGTTTCTCACAAACAGTGGTTCCAGACTGTTACGCAAAAAAGAACACTTTGACTGGACAATTGAGGCAGAAGCAGCCTTTTGCACAATAAAAAAGGCCTTTACCACTGCTCCAATCCTAGCTCATCCTAATGTATAACAACCCTTTGTGGGAGATGTCCCACACTTTTAAGTTCGCTATTGCCCATCTCCCTCTAGAGTCCATAACTTCCCCTATTAATGTCAGAGTAGGTGATTTTTTCTATAATTATTGATACGCCTTTGATGTTACAGGATTGGTTAGTGCACACACTCTCTCCCACCCATTTCTCATATTTTATAGCTTCAAGCCACTCTTTCTTGAGAAGATGAGTCTCTTGCAAAATAATTATATCACACTTCATTAATTTTAGGTATTCAAAAATCTTTCTCCGCCTTCCCCTAGTTCTTAAACCATTCACATTCCATGTCACAAGTTTTAACTCACCCATTACAGTTAGGTTTTTTTTGCCTTTTATTGTAAAATGACCTTGTTTGCTAATAGTCCTACATATCAGACAAATATATATTTTTTATTTTTTCCCAGATGCTCCCCACCCAAAAGAATGTTTAAAGTGCAAAAAAGAAAAAGAGACAAAGGGCTGGAAATTTCATTTGGACAGTAGCCCTTTCGGCCCTTAGCTCTGGTATGAATTTTCCTAAGGCCTATTGCCTGTCAGCTGTTGCCTTCGAGATGTCAGAGCGAATTTTGAAGTTATATCGGTCCTTCGTGAGGGTGCCAGAATTGAGCACCTTGCTCAGAATGGTTTCTTTTACAGAAGATTTTCATCCATTTCGGGGATAAAGTCTTTTAAGAGCTTTACTATAAAAAATCTTAAATTCTGCCCTTCTTGGCCTTCCGGTATGTTTAGCAGTCGTAAATAATTTCTTCTAAAATTATTTTCCAAAGTCTCAACTTTATCCCTAAGTTCTTTTTCTGGCAGTATTAACTTGTCAATTTCGCTCTGACATGACCTCCCTTCTTTGCTTACTTGCTCCAAGGCAGTTTCAACCACAGCCACTCTGTCCACTAATGTGTTAACCTTGACTTCTAGAGCTTCACAGGTGGCCTGAATTTTCTCTTGGTTTTTCTCAGATTTTGCAAAACCAATTTTCATCTCCTTCAAGAGAGAGGCCACCAAGTCACCAATATCCTTCGGGGAGATTTCCAAGGCTTGCGGTGTATTGTCATCTTGTTCTGATGTCTCCTTGCCATCAGAGTCATCAACAGAATTCCCATCATCATTATCCGCATCTTTTATCATTAGAACTTGGAATCTATTTGGGGACTCCGTTATCATAGGTGACAAAACCATTTTTGATTGATCCTGTCCGGTTCCGTTCTCTAGTATGAGAGGCCTGTATATTGGAATTGACTTTTCTTGTACTTTAAAAAAAGAGTGCAATGATGGGGTCACTTTCAAGTTTGATCCCTTCTTCAATTGCTCTTTTTTTTGCTGTTTTGGCAGCTCTAGTTGAGATCACCGCAGCCAATGCTTCTTTACCCTTCTGAACCCTTTGTCCCCTATTGTTATGTTTCTTTGGGCTATCCTGCGATGTGTAGATTTCTTCCTCTTGTTCCTGTTGTGTATCAGAAGCTTTATCTAAGAATGGGGTTACGTTTTCTGGGGGAGGACTCTTTCCCGGATTAAGGGGATTGCTCTTTAACGTGCTTACGCTTTCATTAAGATCAATGTCTGTTAATTCTTGTAGGAAGGTGGCTACCTGACTATGGTTACCCCAGATTTTTTGCCTTGTGTTTAGCTGGTTTTCGATTTAGTTGGCCTGGTTCCCTGCTAATCAGGGCCCCAGGCTATCTGCTCTCTCTGTAAAATGGATTCCATGTACCCTAGGTGCATAACTAGATTGGCTCGGGTCACCTTATCAGCCCCTGTACAGAGCACTATAGGTGCTCAGGGCATAGGTGCATCCAAGGCCTACCAGGGGCTGCAGCCTATCTTTTGCCACCCCTGGCTGGCTATCTAAAATCGACACAACTGGTTGATCACTCAGCTGGGACAAGGTGGTGTAATCACGACTTGCTTAGATATAGTATGCCTATATCTAAACCTATCTGGACATATATATACCTATCAGTCACTCCTATGGCAGGCCTTAACAATCCTGGAGGCAGAGTGATTGGTTTTATGTGAGATGGTGCTCTAGCATGAGTTGAGCCTGTCTGCAGCTGTCGGGACCAATTCCCTAAGCTGTTCCGGGATAATGCCATACCATATACTCTTAAGTGCCTTATAATCCTCGCGGTTATATAGTAACTTTGGTTTGGCTTTATCAAAACATGTCGTGTAAGGTGTCATACAATTTGGAATACTACCCCCTCGCCAGTCCTGGCGACGGGGGTAGCATTCCACCCCTCTAGAGGGAGACGACATGTTACTTTGCTAAAACGCGGTTGATTTTAAAAGAGCCTCAGATCCACAAAATGGATGCTTCTGCCACAGACACAAGTCTGATCTCCTGCAGCTGACCAAAACTCATCCAAGGAGGCCTGGACAAAGGGTTTCCTGTCACAGGGAGGTGTCACACCACCCCAGACAGGAGATAGTGGATTGTAGCAGGGAGGTTTGAAAGAAACCAGACACTGCCGGAGGAGCACAAGGCTGCCCCTTGCATAATCCGGCCAAACCGGTTCTGGGGCACACCAGCCCCAGTCCCAGCGCGGCCTGGATCAAAGGGAAAGGGGTGTATCCACCCCCTTCCTGGGTCCCACCCATAGGAGGGGACCTAGCAGGTAATCCAGCCCCCTAGATTGGTATAAGAATGGGAGCAGTGCCAACGCACTCAGATTATCCTGATGAAACATTTGAAATGAAACTCTGGACACTTCGACATCCTACTCAATGTAGAAGACTGAAGAATCTCCCTTGTGGTCAAGGAGTGACCACCCTGTGCAAACAGGCACCATCCAGCAACTCGACATCTGATTTATTGCAGTTCTCGCTGGAACTCGAGCAACAGAGATCAACGAGATCAAGCTTGCCTGCTTTCTTACAGCCCGATCCACAGTCCCTGCAGAGTTGAGACCCGTGGAGGTGACCGGAAGAGTGGGGAACGCCATCTTGAAAAGACCACGAGACGCTGACCGTGCAGCCCACGAGTGACCCTCGAAGCTGTACACCGGGGTTTGAGAAGCCTTAAACCTGAGCCACTTTTGCACCGAAGCTCACCCCTCTACACTCGATGAGTGCTGCGTGGGACCCTTCTGCCTGCTTTGGCTCGACGAGTTGGCCTGGTCACTTGCCAGCTGGATTCTGGCCCCTGTGCCGACGAAAACCTAAAACGGACTTGCGATTCTGGTTGCTCAAGACTTGCACCAGCTCCTCTGAAAAGGAGCACCCGCTCTGACCCTCCTGGTCCGAGTGAGAAGCAATCTCCCGGTCCTGCGTGGATTGCTCTTGCCAAGTGTTTTTTGCTCCAATCTTGAAGCCGACTACGCCGACGGTGAGAGCCTGCGTGGGACAGATCGTGACCTGCTCCTGGATGTCGCAGATGCCCCAGAGCCCACGTGACAGCAGAGAGAAGCTCCTCAACAACCACCTGATTGCGCCCGACATTGCCTGGTTCCGTCCTGGTTCCACCCTGGTCACTGCTGAGTGACCCAGACTCTGTCCCCTCTGCTTTCAGGTACTCTTCTACTCTGATCCACCCTTGGATCACACAGGACACTTCTCCTTCACATTGCCTGCAGCATCTTCAGCTTCAAGCACCAAGAGCCTGCGTGTCAAAACCCAACGCCACTTCAACCCTATGCACCCGCTACCTGTGGGTGAGGTAACATTGCAACGCCGGTGTTCCCACACTGGTACACACCTCTAGGGTCTGTGTTTAAAGTTTGGTTGTTCTAGGTTCAGCGGAAGTGTCCTTAAACTCTATTTGTGTAACTTTTACGCACCATTGACATTGCATTGGTGCAAGCCGCGCTTTACGCGCTGCACCCGAATCCCGCTGGCTTTTCCCGACTTCAGCATTGCTTGTCCCGACTGCTCCCAGCGATTCCCTAGGCCCTAGGCCTAACCACTGTTCGATTGGTATCTCTTATACCACTTTTTTAATATATGGTTTGAGTGGCCACCCGCCCTCATCCATAACTGTGCAACTTTATATGTTATACTGTGCTTTTGATTTAACGCTTGTGCCCCTTTGCTTATAAAGAGTACTGGGGATTATTTTAGAAATAAATACATATATTTTTATAATATATACTTGTGTGGTGTCCTTTCATTTGCTATTACAGGACTGTGATTGGTAAAACAGCTCGCTTAACACGACCTCTTAAGTTAAGCCTTTAAGGCTGCTTAGTCCATGCTACCCCTAGGATAGCTTGTCTAATAAGGTTGACTTACAACCAGACACCATAAGAGATTGTTTGGACTGATACTGTTCCAGAATTGGAAACATCATATATCAGGCCAACTTCTCACAATTCTGATTTTCACCCCTCCTCAGGAATGAACACCGGCTCGGCTGGGACCGAGGCATTCTGTAAAGGAGACAATTCAGCCCCTTGTCGCTGTGTTCTAGAGACTGAATTAGAAATAGAGAGAGCCTTTTTTTCCATGACCTTTTTTCTTGTTTGAATTCATGCAGGCAGTTTTTTATTCCTCGATTATCATCAAATTGGGAGTTGATCTTGTGGTCCCATTCAAAATCATATTTTGTTCCAAAAGTCAGGTTTAAACAATTCTCCCTTTCACCACCGGGGGGCTACACATGGTTAAAAATCAACCTTAAACCCCCTAAAGATATCGGGATAACATATGGAGATTTAGGGAAGGGCATCCTAAAACTTACTCTGTTTGAAGCTCCTCGGAGGTGTTGAAACAGTGCTGCTGCCTCAGCCCAAAAGCCGTCTTTTTTGTGAAGACTTGAAGCGCTGGATAGCCGCCCCCAAGCAGAGCACTCTTCTAGCACGGGGCAGCCCGACTGGTTCTGTCTCCACATCACCTCCGTGCTGACTTACTCGGCAGCCCTGAGCAGAGCCGCCGCCCAGCCGTTCCGTGCTGAGCCACTGCCTGCTCTTCCCACACCGCCACCGCTCACGCCGCAAAAAAAAAAAACAAGCTCCCGGTAAGTGGAAAAAGCCTTCCGAGAGTCTAAATTTCCATCAAGCTACAATTACATTAAGTTAAATCCAAATTTTTGAGCCATTTTCTCCCACGATTGCGGAGCTCGCGACCGTAGCGTCAGCCGGCCGCCATGTTCTCCCTCTCAGTGGTAGGATACTATGGCCCCAATGTTGATGACCCTGTTCCACTTCAGTTCCTTGAAGAGCAATTAATAATGTCTTACACTCCTATTATACTAGGCAGCGATTTATTAACATCTTTTTAGATCCCAAAAAAGATAGCACCCTCCTGGTCGAGCCTTAAATCTCCCTAGAATGCGAGAGTGTTTGAATAGAGTTAAAGATGATTTGAGTCTAATTGATACTTGGAAGCTAAGAGCAGACCACTTGAATAAATTCACATATAGGAATCATAAATATGGTCACGCCTCAAGAATAGATTACTTTTTGATTGATAAACTGCTAACTAACAGTGTTAAAAAAGTTCTGCATATGCCTGCTCATCTCTCAGATCACTCTTCAGTTTTATTAGATATAGATCTTAAACAAGTGCTGGGGGATAGAAGATGGACAGTTGATCGCACCCTTCTGCTGGATCAACAGGTTATTGACAGACTAAGAGAAACAACAGTAAACTATTTATTAGATAATATTGGGGGAGAAGTCACTAATATGACCATGTGGGATGCCTATAAGGCTATTCTTAGAGGAGCAATAATAGGTATAGCCGCAGGCAAAAATAAAGAGAAAAGAATTAAAGTAACGCAGTTGGAGGCTGAAATATTACTAAAAACAAGAGAGATTAGAAGCTGGAGTTTCTGAGGAAGAGCAAAACAACTTGAAGGAGGAAACATTAAAAATAAAATTGGAGTTAGCTTTATATTTGGAGGAAAGAGTAATGAAGAGGTGGAAAGCTAGTTCCCTTGCAAATTATGAATTTGGTGAAAATAGAGGAAAACTCTTAGCTTGGACGCTCAAAACTGAGTGTAACAGAAACAAAATTTCAGCTATTTATAAGGGTAATGGTACAGAAAAAGCTGAAGAAAGAGCGGACATTGAAGAAGCCTTTGTAAATTTTTTCCAAACACTATAAGAAGAAGACCTCTTGCCTTCACCTATAGTCATAAATTCTTTCTTAAAAAATCTTCAACTCCCCAAGATTGATGCTGACTCCTGTAATGTATTAAATTCAGCTTTTACCTTGAAGGAGGTTCTAGAGGTACTTAATGGCTTGAAAAGAGGAAACGCCGCTGGCCCTGATGCACTTCCAAATGAGCTTTACTTAACTCTAAAGGAACTCCTGGCCCCTAATTCAGTGGACCTTTTTAATACCATTTTTCAAGATGACCCCCCAATTCCTAAATCCTGGAATGAAGCAGTACTTAGCCTGATTTTAAAACCAGGTAAAGATCCCCTACACTGTGAGTCATATAGGCCCATTTTGCTTCTCAATACAGAGTATAACATTTTTACACAATACTATGTATTTTTATGATGGCTTTTAACCTTCGAAATAAATAAAAGAACTTAACTGAACTGAACTACACAGCTGTTGGCAAAAATATTGGATGCAATTTCTGTTAAATTGATTCATGAAGATCAGAAGGGCTTTATAAGGAAGGGGGAGAAACTTACATGACCTTACCCACCAACTGATTGGAGCAATAGATATTGCTGCTCATGAAAAGGTCCCTCTAGCAGTCTTTTCTTTTGACGCGGCCAAAGGTTTCGACCGCGTAAACTGGGCATACCTGCAAAAAGTCATTCAACATAACAATTTAGGCTATAATTTCTCTAGGATTATTGCGAATATATACTCAACTCCTATAGCCAAAATACTTGTCAATGGATGCGTATCACAAGGGTTTCTTATTAAAAGAGGCACCAGACAGGGGTGCCCGCTTCTCCCCAGTCCTTTAATTTATACATAGAACCCCTAGCCAACATGATCAGGTATTCCAGAGAAATTTCCCCTTTTAGTTTTAATGGCTGGAATCTAAAAGTGGCATTGTATGCTGACGACTTAATGATTTATACAAGCAATCTAAATAAGTTTTCTAGCTGCATAACACATATATTAACAGAGTTTGCGAAAATCTCGGGTTATCAAATTAATCATCAAAAAACCGAGGTTATGCACTGGAATATGTATAGGCCACTGATAGAATCTAGAAACAGAATCAAATATCTTGGGATCCATGTTCTAAAAAATATTGATGATATCGCTCAAGTCAATATAGAGCTCAAGATCAAAGAGATGAGAAAACTATTAAAATCATGGAACTGTGTGTCTCTCTCTTTTTTGGGGCGAGCTAATGTGATAAAAATGAGCCTCCTTCCAAAGTTTACTTTTGTCTTTAATGCAATTCCCCTGGAATTTAATTTATCATGCATAAAAAGACTCAGAGTGAAATTAATACCTTTATTTGGGCCTCTAAAGGTGTTAGGATAGCTTGGAGTAAGCTTCGACAGAAGAAAAACCGAGGAGGAATAGCTAGCCCAGATCTTATGATGTACTATAAAGCATTTCACTTTAAAAACGTAAGACACCTTTTTCGAAGTTATGGGACCTACTCTACCTATTGGAACGCAATTATTAACTACGCTACTACTACATGAGGTGCGTGCAGTTTAGGATGCCAAAGCATGCAGGAATGGCCTATGGTACTTTATTGCCTCGAAAGTGTACGGCCCAGAGAACAATTTTTGGGTTCAGGTGCAGCATGTACATGCTCTTCTTGTGTGGCGCTTTCATCTCCTCCATCCTGCCAAGCTGGGCCTAGAATGCGCTTGGGAGGGGGTGGGGGGGGGGGGAGTACTGTCAGTGCAGCAGCGGCACACGTTCTAGGGCCCGCTTTGATCACAGCATACACAGTTTTTTGGGTCCCCCTTGCCCTCGTAAGGGAGTTGTATGCTGTGGGAAAAGGGAGTTGTCCAGTTCTGCACGTTGGTGGTTAGAATGTCCTGCTTCAATGTAACCTTTTTGTTACAGGTTACACTGCTTGTTTAAGGTGTTGTTTAAATTTGTTTTCCTTCTGCAGCTGCTGGGTTTTCCCTGCTGAGGTTTTCCCTGCTGCCGAAGGCAGTCATCTAGGGCGTGGCCCAGATCTCTAAAGGCAGCCCCGCCTGTAATGTGGTAGGTGAGGCCTACCACGTGCTGCTATAATGCTGACAATAAGGGCACACGGACACAAGGTGAGAGTTAGCCGGAAAGACCACGAGCGGTCTTCCGCCAGTTTATTTATACCCCGGCGCGAGCCCGCCCCGGGGTTGTGCGTGCGTGCGTGGGGGAAAAGAAACATTGTAGTGGAGAGCCCGAGTGGCTCTCTACATCCCTCCTTTGTTTTAGTTCTTTCTGCCCCCGGACATTCGAACGGCAGTTCACGGAGATGTCCATGCAAAGTCCCTCAGCCGTTGGCTGGGCACCGGATTGGGCCTCAGGCTGTAGCGACGACTCCGGATCCCTGATGGTTCGGCAGCCCCGGCCGGGGTTGCCCTCGGATCTTCGCTCGATTCAGAGGCCCTTGGCTGACTCCGCTCGGCGCCGAGGCCGGGTAGCATTGGCCTCGGTTGACTCTCTCCGCGTGTCGGTCCTGGCAGAGGACTCGGGGACCTGGGGCAGCTTGCCTCTTCCAGCACCAGCTCTTCCTCTTCCGCTTCCTCCGCTCGCTGGTGTCCAACGGCTGCTTCGGTTGCCTTTCTGAAGCATGATACGTTTCGTGTGACGGTCTGCCCGTTTCTCCTGGCCGTGATCATTGTCCCCTGAACCCTTTCAACTCTCCACACCTCTGGCTCAAACGGTGTTCGAAACTTCCATCCTGGGTAGCGATCCTTGACGACCACTGCGTCCCCTTCTTGGATGCCCCGCTCTTTGGCGTGGCGATGCAGGCTTGCTTTGGCATTGGTGGCCAGTCTCCTTGCCTGCGTGGCCTCTGCATCTCTCTCTGCTGGCATCCACGCGCTCACCGTGGGAATGCCGTCTCTGGGGGCCCGCTTGAACAGTACGTGAGCCGGGGCGCACTTTGTCGTCGAGTGCGGCGTTTGCCGATAGGCTCCTAGAAACTGATCCAGTGCTACCTCCAGATCCTCCCCATTGTCCACCGCTATCCGAAGGGCTCTGTTTATTGTCCGCATCAGCCTCTCCACTTCTCCGTTGGCTTGAGGCCACAGCGGAGTGATCTTTCTATGATTGATTCGGAGAGACTCCAGGTATGATTGGAACTCTCGCCCTTGAAAGGGAGGTCCGTTGTCTGACTTAATTTCCTCGGGAAGTCCCATGGTTGCGAACACTCGGTTTAGCACCTTTCTGACGTGTGGGAAAGCGGTGGACGCAATGACTTCCACGATGGGGAACTTCGAGAAGGAATCCACCAGCACCAACATCTGCCTTCCGTCCGGGAAGCTGCCAAAGTCAATACTGAGTTGGGTCCAGGGAGCCCGGGGCGCATCTTCCGTGATCACTGGTGCTGGAAGGGGTTCGCCCCCGGTGATCGTGCATGCATGGCAGGACCGTATCATTGCCTCCACCTGGCTGTCCATCGCTGGGAACCACACCTTGCTTCGTAGACGCGCCTTCGTCTTCGCCATGCCTTGGTGTCCCACGTGTGCTAGGCTTAACGCGCGTTGTTGAAGGCTTTCTGGCATGACGAGGAGGTGTCCTCGCAGGATCACTCCTTCTTCTCCCACACTGAGTTCACTGCGAATGTGCCAGAGCTGCTGTCTCACATGGCTGACTTCTGGACGGAGGCTAGCGGCGCCATCGAGGAAGCGGGCCCATTGATTTTCCTCGAGGGCTCGGCGGACTTTCGTGAGGGTTTCATCTTCCGCCGTGGCTTCCCCAATCTCCTTGAGGGTCATGTTGTCGGGACACGCGGCTTGCGTGACCATGTGCACGATCTCCTCCACTTCCTCTCCGTCCTCGGTGGGTGGCAGTTGTGAGGCGACGTCCGGGTGCCGTGACAGGTAGTCGGCGGGATTATGAGCGCCAGGCCGGAACACCACTTTGAAGCGATAGCCCTGTAGCTGGACGGCCCACCGCTCGATCCGTGGAGGAGCTAGTCTTGAGGTTCCAGCGAAGAGGGGTAGGAGAGGCTTGTGGTCCGTGACCACGGTGAATTCTTGTCCACAGAGGTAGAGATGAAAATGCTGGCAGGCCCATTTGATTGCCAGGGCCTCCCTCTCTATCTGCGCGTATCTGGTTTCCGTGTCTGTCAGTGCCTTGCTGGCATAGGCGACTGGTCTCCATTCTTGTGGACCATATTCTTGCAAAAGAACGGCTCCTAGTCCCACGGGACTGGCATCCACAATCAGTTTGGTTCTCCTTCTTGGCTGAAAGTAGGCCATGGTGGTATTATCCAGAAGACCGGCTTTGACGTTTTGGAACGCTTTGTTTGCGGCCGCGGTCCAGTCCCACTTCTGATCTGTGCGGGTGAGAGCTCGGAGGGGTTCCGCGATGGCAGCCAGGTTCGGGATGAACCGGCCGCAGTACGTGGCCATGCCCAGGAAACTGCGCACTTCCGTTGGGTTCCGAGGTGTGCTGGCCGCTTTGATCGCCTCCGCTTTCTTTGGGTCCACTTTGAGGCCTTCCCTGGTGAATGTGTATCCGAAGAAGTCCACTGCTTCCTGGTAGAAGGCACATTTGGCCCGATGCAAGGTCAGCCCGCTGTCGGCAAGCCTCTGTAGGGTCGCTCTCAGGTTGGTGTGATGCTCCTCTAGGGTTGAAGAATATACAAGGATGTCATCGCTCAGATTGATGACACCCGTCAGTCCTGACAGCACCTCACGAATGGCGTTTTGAAAAACCTCGGCTGCCGATGACATGCCGAAGCTGAGCCGGGTGTAGCGACGCAGCCCTACGTGCGTCGAAAAGGTGGTAATGTATCTGCTGGCTGGCTCTAACTCTAGCTGGTGGTATCCTGAGTTAAGGTCCAGCTTCGAAAACCACTTTGCCCCGTTGAGGTCCGCTATGATGTCCTCCATGGTGGGGGTGATATGCCTCTCGCGCTTGACGGCGGTGTTTGGGAGTCTCATATCCACACATAGGCGAATGGCTCCTGGCTGCTTCGGTTTGGGGGCGACGACCAACGGGGAGACCCAGGGCGTCGGTCCCGACACTTTCTCAATTACCCCCAGCTCCTCGAGCTTCCGTAGCTCCTCTTCTACTTGTGGCCGGAGATTGAAAGGTACCCGCCTATGCCTGAGTGCGACGGGCCTCACGGTAGGGTCTATGTGAAGTTTGAACTTCCGCCCCTTGAGTTTGCCGAGGCCTTTGAACAACTCGGGGAAGTCTTTTAGCATAAAGTCCGCATGTGCCTGGTGCACCTGGTTGGCAAAGAATACCAGGCCAAGATCTTCCACGGTATGGCAGCTCAGGAGGGTGCCTTTCTTGCCTTCTGTGATGTGGAACTTGGTCTCTGTGGAGTAGTCTCCGTTGACAACTGTGGTTTGGATTACCCCTGGAGTGGGAGCGGTTCCGTACTTCCATAAGTGTATATTCTTGCCGTGGACGGTGCCAGCATCGGCTTCGGGGACATGCTGTCGTACTGCTCCGAGTCCATGACGTTGACGGATGCTCCGGTGTCTATCAGCGCGTGACGTTCGTCCCGTCGACGGTGATGGAGCACATGGGCGGCGGCCGTCGTTTCGTAGATGCTCGGCTGACATAGGAGACGATGTATACCTCGTCATCTTCATCGTCCTCATACCTGGGCCGTCGGTCTTGTGCTTCAGTGTCCGGCGGGGGTCGTTCTTGATCGAGTGATAGCTGGTGGATCCGCTGCGTCACCGCGCGGGCACGTGGGCCTGCTGATTTGAATTTGCCTCCCCTGCAGACGGCGGCAAAATGGTTGAGGCGCCCACACTTGAGGCATGTCTTGCCTCTGGCGCTGCACGTGGCGGCAGCCGGGTGATCTTCTCCGCAGTACCCACAGCGGTTGGTCCGTGGAGGGCCTTGTCGCTGCCTTACCGGCGGGAATCGCCTGTGAATGGCGTCCACCCGCTCTTCCTTGATGGTCGGGGTTCGCGCCGTCGTTGGAGCAATGACTGGAGTGCGCAACGCCACCTCCATCTCTTCCGCCCTGGCATCCGACAGTTCATGTGATCTGGCCAGGACGAGTATCTCGTCGAGCGATATCCCTGGCTACCTGAGGATTAACTTTCTTAGCAGCTTCGACTTGCATCCGACAATTATTTGATCCCTGATTTCTTCCTTGGGGTCTGTGAACGGGCACGTGCTCTCAAGTCGACGGAGTCGAGCATAGTACATGTCGACGGATTCAGATTCAGTTTGCCAGGCGCGCTTGAACTTGAATTTCTCGAAGTCGTTGTTTAGCTGTGGGTCAAAGTGGGCGTTTAGGGCGTCGTAGTCATCATCGGATCCGGTGTTTGGGAGCGATTCGAACAGGTCGTAGATTTCTTGTCCCCCATAGAGGATGAGCAGCGATCTCTTCACCGTTCCATCAGTTTCTCTGGTTCCCTTGAAGTATAGATTGAGGCGTCCGACCCACGCCCTCCATCGGAGCGCGGCCGTTGCTGGATCCAACGTTTCGCTGAACGGCGGGATGGGCGCTGCGCCGGCATGCAGGTGGGCAGGCTGTGCAGGAGTAGTGGGCCCAGCAGGGGCCTGGATTCCTGCCTGGGCGTTGGCCTGTGGGAGGACTGCAGGTGGCGGTGGCTGGACAACGCCGTCTTGAGCCGCACCGGCGTCGAGACTCATGATGAGGCACTGTGTGAGGAGGATTGGTGCTTTCCGGGGTCGTAGCTGTGCTCAAAGTAGGGCGCCAGGGGTCTGTTGCCTGCTGGTACCCCTTGTTGCAGTGACTGTCTTTTGTGTGTTCCCCTTGCCTCAAACTTCGCCGTGTCCACAGGGCTTCAGGCCTCTCAAGTGTCACTCTATATAGGTAGGAGTGGGGCTCGAATTGCATTAGCCAATGCTTGTTGGCCGCTGAACTACCATAAATAACACGGGCAGGAGCGTGGCCCGAATAGCAGCTGCCAATGCTTGTTTGCGCTGAGTGCGCGGCGTGGGCCAGAGGGACGAGAGGAAAGAGCAGCGCGGAGCCTCGCGCACACACGCAGCAGAGGCGTCTCTCGAAGGCTGCCTGGGGCGGAGGAGAGGCGGGCCTGCTCCGGGCCGTAGTCACGTGGTCCTGCTGGTGCCTCGTCTTCTCGCCGGCCGGCGATATGAGGGGGCGCGGTGAGCGCGCGCAGGCGGGGCAGAGTGAACACTCACCCGTAGGAAGCGAAGGTCGAGCTCCGGCACCGCGAGTCCCGCCAGCTGAAGGCGCACCCTCACGGGTGACGCGTGGGCGGGTCTCGGTCTCGGGGCACAGCGTGCAGGAGCGGCTGGGCACCGCAGCCAGAGCACTCACAGCAGGACGTGCAGGAGACGGTGGGCACGCGTGGCAAACGACCGCCTCGTCGCCAGTGTAATGTGGTAGGTGAGGCCTACCACGTGCTGCTATAATGCTGACAATAAGGGCACACGGACACAAGGTGAGAGTTAGCCGGAAAGACCACGAGCGGTCTTCCGCCAGTTTATTTATACCCCGGCGCGAGCCCGCCCCGGGGTTGTGCGTGCGTGCGTGGGGGAAAAGAAACATTGTAGTGGAGAGCCCGAGTGGCTCTCTACACCGCCGTTGGGGTGCTGCTCACTATTCTTCGAACTTGGGCGGAGCCGGAGCTCTGGGTTTCTTCCTCCTTCAGGTTCCAGTGATGGCGGACTGCCCCCGGTGGATTTCTGGAGCGCATCTTGGATTCCGTCTCCGATGAGGTCCCGTTGTTAGTTGACGGTGCTCCAGTCATTGTTCAGCCCTTGGTCCTCCACTGGTGTGTGTACTACATCGAGAGCTGAGAGGTTCCTCGGCTTGCTGTAGTTCCATTTTCGGCAATGCTCCGGTAGCCATAGTCGGAGCAGGCCGCCCTCAAGACTCCCTGGTGGGGAACGCTTTCATTTCTGCATTACAAGCACGCCCTAGGGCAATATTCTCGGAGAGTGCTTTGATGTATGTGTGTGTCTGGGGCTCAACAAGATTCACGTCTTATTACGTTCGTCAGTGCCTATGACCATTGAACAGAGTGCTGGACTACACCTGCTATGTATAGTGCTCGTGTATCCCCATGCTGCAAGTAGTCATTGCAGAACATTTGGGGCTCTTATTGTTCTGCAAGATGTTACTGCAGAAATCTTATCTGTTTCTGTGTGAGAAGGATCATAGCAGATCATAGAATATGTCCAAGAGATTTTTAAGATAAGAGACAGAAACAAATCGTGAAGGCTAATAAGCTTATTGTTGATTAATGTGTGTTAACTGATTTTTACTTTTCAGATCTCCTACCCCACAGTTCCCTTCAAACCCCCAACGTCTGGCTTCGAGGTGGGCCTCAATCTAGTCGTGCAGATCCTGAAGACGGCAGCTGTTACAACTGTACTAGGGATTTACCAGTAAATTAAATATGCCGTAAATTAAATATGCCAGTCATGGAGAACCAATCAGAATCCCAATTTACACAAAGAGTACTTGCAGTGCATCACTGATCAGCAGTGGTAAAGTGCCCAGAGTACATGAACTAGAGAAAACGAAGCCCAGCGTAACATCAAAAATACAGGAAGGTAGAGGCAACAAGGTGAAGGAAACCACGTCAAGAATGCCAGGTCGAACAGCTATAATTAACATAACATAACATGACAGACATGACATGAGATAACATAACAGGCAACTGTACTGTGAACCCAAACTTAGTAATGTAAAGATGTGTAGTTTCTGTGTCATCAGTGGGTTTTTGCTTCTGTTCTCGTTTGATTTCTATTTCTGTAGCAAGTTTTCTGAATAACCACCAGGTGTCATGATTGCTCAAGGTAATGAGTTACGCTGTATTCTCCTGTACCAATTCCTGTAAAATTACACGACAGGAAAGCTAATGTGTTGTACCTGAGCTGGGAAACGCAGTTAATGCTCAGCTGCATTAGCCGAGCTGCACAACTGGGAGATAGATATTTAATTGACAACATGTAGTTTCATTAACGAAGTGATGTTTCATTTGTAATCATGCCACCGTTCTACAAGTTTGTAACTAAGGAACCCTTACCTGGAGAATACGACAGCATCTTTTTTTCTAAAAGTGAGAGGTGTTCGTGCATTTCGCTCTCAGGTTCTCCATAAGCTGTACATTGAAGGAAGGGCACAAATGACTTGCAGGAGGGGGCATACAGTCTGCGTACTAGAATAGGAACTGATAAGATTTTTATTAGCATACCTGTGAAATAGCTCAGTTGGTAAAGGCATTAAATGCAGCACCTGTCCCACCATGAGATACTCTGGGGCAGATTTACAATAACTGGCGCATTCCTGCATATCAGCAGGGATGCAGCAGTTGTTGTGCGCCACGGCTCCGCCACAATGGATGCGCCTCATTTACAATGCGGCGCACCATGGGGCAAAAACGGCACAGATGCGGGGTGCATCTGTGCCGTGAAGGCGGCACATTGCTGGAGTTGCGTCGCAAGCGTGACGCAGCTCCAGCAATGCTCTGGGGGGCCCTATCTTCACAATGCTACGTCAATCCTTATGCCTGCTTCAAGCAGGCGCAGGGTTTTGACGCAGCATGGGCTCAAAAGTAACTGAGTGAAATCTTGTAGATTTCACTCAGCCACTTTTAGGAGGCGGTTCTCCGCTGGAACGCCCCGCCCTGCACAGGAACGCCTACTTCTGGCACAGGGCTTTACAACGTGATGCATCTCCCAGATGCGTCACGTTGTAAATACCCCGCAGCATGCAGCATCTTTTGCGTTGCCGCTGCGTCACAAAAGTGACGCAATGGCGGCATAAAAGAAGCGCAAGGGGCTTGTAAATCTGCCCCTCTGCCTTTCTCAAGGGGTAAGAAAGGACGCACACTGACGCAGTGATAAATCTGTTTCATGGAATACTGCGGATCCTGAAAATAAAACAGGTGACAGAAATGGAGCGGAACATTTGGGCCGTTGTATTGTTCATACAGGTAACTTTCTTTGTACCACCAAAACAATTTGGAAAGAGGAAGGTAAAGGAAAGAGACTAGCAAACAAAAATGTCCTTATTCATATTCTAAATAGGGGGCACAAGAGAAAGGCTGAAGAAAAGCCAAGAACACTGCTCTCCGCCTGGAAAGCCCCCTTATTTCCCAGAGGGGTCATTATGACACTGACAAAAGCACCATATTCACATATGGAATCTGAATGGGACTCTCCCCCAGCGGTTTGCGGGGTCCTTACAATTAAAGAGAGGCCCCTGGTAGGAGATGAGATGAAACCAAGGACAGTTAGCTCAACAGCTTGGTTACATAGAAGGCACTGTCTTCCTGTGGGAAAATGGAAAACCCTTTTCAGAGCCATCTGAGCCCTCAGAGGTTCAACACAACCGAAGAGGATACCATCGTGCAACACAATCGAAGAGGATCCCATCTTGAAGAAAACCTAAAGTCTTTATGGAGCCACAGGGTCAGTTTTCTGACACCTCTCATGACACGGTTGCCTTGAAAGGAAACTCGGTATCAGGAATAAGACTTAAGCTGAACCAGTGTTACGCCGCACCCTAAATGTAAATATTGCTATGGCTGTGGCCTTTAGATGATAGCCGTCTCCCTGTCCTTTGGAGAAAGCACAATTGGTGGACAGAATGTTAAGCAATGTCAACCATTCCCCCCAGTGCAGAGATCTGGGCTTAAATCCATCGTTTTTTCCTCAACATGCCATTCCAGTTTAAACCCAGCCATATGAAAATCAGTCTTGACCCTGTTTCCCATGGGAACAGTCCAGCCCGAACTGCCAGGCCAGGTCCTCCCTAGACATGAAACAAGCATCCTGGAACCAGTTTTGGGGTTTCACCCCTCATCAGCCAGGCTAGCTTGAATCCAGTGGCATCCAAAGTGTGGGACCCACGTCTGGGCATACCCATCCCACTCGGGGTGACAAATGGAAAAAGCACAGTTGATGGACAGAATGTTGAACAATGTCAAAAATTCACCAGAGGACAGAGATATGGGTCTGAATCCATAGTTGTTTTGCTCCCCATGCCATTCAAGTTTAATCCCAGCCATATGCAAATCAGTCTTGACTGTTCCCCATGGGAACAGTCCAGCCCGAACTGCCAGGGGAGGTCTTCCCTAGAATGGAAACAAGCATCCTGGAACCGGTTTTAGGGTTTCACCCATCATTATCCATGCTAGCATGACTCCAGTGGTATGGAGAGAATGAGATCCATGTCTGGGCATACCCGTCCCTCTCCAGGTGACAAATGAAAAAAGCAAAGTTGATGGACAGAATGTTGAACAATGTCAAACATTCACCCCATTACTGAGATCTGGGCCTAAATACATCATTTTTTTTTCTCCCCATGCCCTTCCAGTTTAAACCCAGCCATATGCGAATCAGTCTTGGCCCTGCTCCCCATGGGAGCAGTCCAGCCCAAACTGCCAGGCCAGTGGATTCATGCTAGCCTGGCTGCTGGGGGTGGATGCTCCGAAACCGGTCCCAGGAGGCTTGTTTCTGGTCCAGGAAGGACCTGGCTTGGCAGATAAGGCTGAACTGTTCCCATGAGGAACGGGGTCAAGACTGATTTGCATATGGCTGCGATCAAACTGGCATGGCGTGGTGAGCAAAGAAACAATTTAAACCCAGATCCTTGTGACTGAGGTGAATGTTTGCATTGTTCAACATTCTTTCCATCATTTGTTCCTTTTGCTTTTGTCGCCCTAAGTGAGAAGGGTATGCCCAGACGTGGGTCCCATGCTCACTGCACAACTGAAATATTGCTAGCCTGGCTGATTTGGGGTGATTCCCCGAAACCGGTCCTAGGGTGCTTGTTTACGGTCCTTAGTTGGAAGTTCGGGCTGGATGATTTTCATATGGCTGGGTCCAAACTGGGGTGTCGTCTTGAGCAGAAGAACAATGGTTTAAATCCAGATCCTTGTGACTGGGGTGAATGTTTCATTGTTCAGCATTCCCTCCATCATTTTCTTCCTTTTGCTTTTGTCTCCCTGTCCTTGGTTCTGTACATAAGGCAGACTCCTATGATTTCCCAGCACGTGCACGCCACTCCATCTAGAAGACACTCTTGACACTCTCTATACTTTCTTCCATTTCTTAGAGTGGAACGCACCCATTCACTGTTCCCTTATCTCATATCCAGTGTCCAACATCTTCTCTGAATTTTCTTTTCAGCCCAAGTCTGTCAAGAAGTGACGTGTTTGGTACCTCCCAAACCGTCATTGTCATCTCTGTGTTCTGTAGTTTTGTCGCATCCCAACCTATCATGTTGGCACTACTTTCTGTATGTCACTTCCTGCTTTCTCTTTTACATACTTCCTTTTTCACATCATAAAAGGAGCGGGAAATCTCAGTACCAAGCATTACAAACGCCCCAGTAACTGTGGTGGTGTATTTCCCTCCTGGTTACTCGCTTCTGATTTCCCTGAATCCTTCTTCATTTCCTAGAATCCTTTCTTTATATTTTCCTCATCTACTCTGGTCCGGGGAGAACGCTCTGCAACAAACTGCACCTGGCACTTTATCACAGTCCCTGACACCTGACAAGCACTCCTGCACTTTTGGCCCGCTCCCTGGAGGACGCTACTTAGGAACAGAGCCGGTCCCCCAGTGCGAGAGGATGCTCTGCAATGAACTGCACCTGGCATTTTATCGCTGTCCCTGACCCCTGACAAACACTCCTGCACTTTTGGCCCGCTCCCTGGAGGACGCTCCATAGGAACAAAACCTGTCCCGCAGCGCAGGAGACTGCTCTGCAACGAACTGCACCTGGCACTTTATTGCAGTCCCTGACCCCAGACAAGCACTCCTGCACTTTTGGCCCGCTCCCTGGAGGGCGCTACATAGGAACAGAGCCGATCCCGCAGCGCAGGAGACCGCTCAGCAACGAACTGCACCTGGCACTTTATAGCAGTCCTTGACCCCTGACAAGCACTCCTGCACTTTTGGCCCGCTCCGTGGAGGATGCTACATAGGAACAGAACCGGTCCCTCAACTTGGGAGACCTCTCTGCATAGAACTGCACCTGGCACTTTATCGCTGTCCCTGACCCCTCACAAACACTCCTACACTTTTGACCCGCTCCTTGGAGGACGCTACATAGGAACAGAGCCGGCCCCTCAGCTTGGGAGACCGCTCTGCAATGAACTGCACCTAGCACTTTATCGCACTCCTGCACTTTTTGCCCGCTCCCTGGAGGGCGCTACTTAGAAACAGAGCAGGTCAAGCAACGCGGGATGCGTGCAGGCTCAGTACGGGGGAAGACCGGGCCAAGATGGGCCCGTCTTAGCCCGTCAGAGTCCGGAGGAGGCTGGGCTGGGCCAGGTCCCTTGGCTCGAACTGTGTGTACGCTTTCGAGCCCTCGAAATTTCTAGAGAGAACAATGAATGTTTAATTGTTTGATTCTGTTTGTCTTTGTCCCCTTTTAGTAATCAAAAACGGAAGGGAAACAATATCTGCTGCTGTAGATTAGATTAATCCTGTTAATAATAGACTGACACTGTGCGCTGAGTAGCGGAAAGTGTATATTTGCGATATATTTATAAGAGGCAGCATAATGGGGAAGAGAAAGCTACAAAACGTGAGGATCCCCAAGGGGGGAGAGCCTGATAACAGACCCTTTTCCAGCTTGATCTGTCTTGGACCGCCTCAGCGTAATGGACAACCCACTCACAAAAGCGATATCCTCCAGTCCCAGCGCATCCCCAGAGACATCTGTCTTAGAGCGGGCCACCAGCTCACTACTCCTGAAGGCCCCAAAGAATGCTAGGATAAAGGCTGCAGAAAACAGGACCGCTTCATACTGCGAGTGCACAACTGCACGCAACACGTGTAACATAGCCTGTAGCGAGGGAAAATCAATAGGGGACCTGTCATCTGGGACCCTGGGATCCTCCCGAGCCCAACCCTTCAAAGCGGCCCTAATCACAAAGGATTTGGCAGGATCAGTCCCCCCACACAACCTTGCCTCATGGCTAATGGCCGCTAAGTGGCCGCAAACCCAGGAATGGGACTTTTTCTGCTTCTTAGCCCACACAATGAATGCCTGAACTCTACTCTCCATGGACAGAGCCTGCAAGCCCAGGTCCGAGATGACTTTAATGAAAGTAGCACGGTGACTCGCATAGCGTTTCCTAGTGCCCAGCGCTAAAGATTTCTCTCCTAGTTCTCTCAATTGCTGCTCCACTCCAAGATGTGCCAAAGCCCTGGTGCAAAGGGGGTCATCTCCTCTCTCGCCTGGGGGCAAGCTGCCCGGAAACGATCCAGCTGCAAACGAGAAAGAGCGTCAGCTGCGACATTAGTGACCCCTGCAATGTGTCTAGCTCTAAATTCAACATTGCAGCGCAGGCACCTGCTAGCCAATTCCCGGAGTAGAGACAGCACTAGCGGACAGCTGGCAGATAGACCATTGATTGCCTGCACGACCGCCATATTGTCCGACCAAAACAAAACCTTCCTGTTGGACAGAGTCTCAGGCCAAAGGTGTAGAGAAATCACAATGGGAAAGAGTTCCAGGACAGTAATGTTAGCAGTAATACCACGCTTGCGCCAAGCATTGGGCCATCCCTGCGCGCACCACAGCTCTCCCAGAATAGCACCAAAGCCCTCACGGCCAGAGGCGTCCGTGAACATATTCAACTCAGGACTCTCCACCCACGGGGACCTCCAGATCACTATACCATTAAAGTCAGATAAGAAGTCATCCCACATTTGCAAATCCTTCTTGAGTCCAGAGGTCAATCTAACAAAGTGATAGTGCTTGTGGACCTTGGCAGTAGCCCTGGCTAAGCGTCTCGCAAAAACTCTCCCCACCGGAATGACCCTAGCAGCAAAGTTCAGCTTGCCTAGAAGACTCTGAATGACCCCCAGGGGTGCCTTATCCCTGCCTAGCAATGCATGAATGTCTTTCTTCAAGCCAACCACCTTCTCTGCCGGGAGACGAGACACGCCCTGGAGCGTGTCGAGCTCGATCCCCAGGAAGGTCAGCACCTGAGCAGGGCCCTCAGTCCTACCTGGCGCCAGCGGCACACCTAAGCGACTGGCTAGTTCAATGAAACAGTCCAGGCCCTCCTGACACTCCTGCGTACCCTCCCTTCCAATAAAGAGGAAGTCGTGCAGGTAATGTGACACTGCTGCCACTTTGTATTCTTCTGTGAGGGCCCACTGAAAGAAGGTGCTGAAAGCCTCGAAGAAGGCACACGAGACAGCACAACCCATTGGCATACACTTGTCAAAGTAGTACCCCCCATTCCACTTGAAGCCCAGCAGATGCTGGCTGTCAGGGTGTACAGGTAACAAGCGGAAGGCTGCCTCAATGTCTGCCTTAGCTAGCCAGGCCCCCTCCCCTGCTCTCTTACTAAGTCGATGGCCATGTCTAGGGAACAGTAAGAAACAGAACAGGCCGCTTCTGGCAGCCAGGAGTTGACGGAGTTCCCCTCTGGGAAAGACAAGTTATGAATCAGCCTGAAAGCCCCAGGTTCTTTCTTGGGGACTACGCCCAAAGGGGACACCACAAAGTCAGGAAGGGGGGGAAGGAAAAGGGCCTGCCACCCTCCCCAAGGCCACCTCCTTGCTAATCTTCTTGTCAACCACCTCAGGGAGCTCCCTGACAGATTTTTGGTTCTCAGCATCCCTGCTGACCCTAGGACCCTGATATGGGATCTTGAAACCTTCCAGGAAACCTAAGGTCAGGACATCCCTATCTTTTTCATTGGGATAAGCACGAAGAAGGGACAACAGGCTGGGGATGATGAATGGAGACGGGCCTTTTGAACTCAGGGGTTGGGGGTCCGCATAGGGCAGCGCAGGGAATGAACCCCCCTCTAGGGCAGAAGGAGCAGAAAGCACAGTTGGAGGGGGGGGGGGCGCCGCAGGGGGGGAGAAAGGGGGGGTGGGATCTTGGGGTCACTGTTTATCCTTATTGGCAGCGCCTGCAGAGGAAGACCGCTTCTCACAGGAAGACTCTGGATGGGAACCTCCGCATTTGTTGCAAGCATGGGAGAATCTACATGCTTTCCCCCAGGTGTAATTACCTGCATTATACAACCTGCAAGTGGAAAAAGACATTCTTCTTGGCGTACTGCCTGTTGAAACTGCCCCCCGCGCCCCCCTCGAAAGGACTGCCTGAAATTACTTTTCTTCTGAGTGAACCACTTATCATTTTCTGTCTTCTTAACCTGGACAACACTGTTGACACCACTCTCAGCTTTTCCTCTACCCATGTGTACCATCCACAGTCTAACTTCAACCTGGTCCCACTCCAATTCTGGACAGACAGACATTTTTTTGCGGAACTCACAATCGTATAAGTACCACCCCATCCCGGCTGAGGCTTCAGCTTCATTGATTATGACACTGTTATACTGGAATAGACCTTGCGCCTGATCTGGGAAACGCTCCGTGATTTCCGCTGCCAGGATGGCGAATGCCTGACGCCAGTTTTTTATTGTCTTTTCAGGCCAAGACTGAAAGCGCGCCTTCTTCTCCTCATCCTTGGAACCCATTCTTCTCACATCCACCCCATCTGCCCCCAACATGAGGAGGGAAAAAATGTCTATAAATTCTCTACGCCAGATGCCCTCCTTCGCTGCCTGCGGGACCTGCCAGGCTAGGGAACATTTGCCTGACAAGAGAGGCGCCATAGTCATCAATACTGTGGGTGCAGGTATGGCCACCTCAGAAGAGGGGGAGGCCGCTGAAGCGGTAGCTGGCAGGGGGGGAGGAGCGGCCGGGGTAACAGCCTGTGGCAGAGCTGTGGCCGCAGCGGGTGAAAGGGCCTCCTGGGACTTACTCGGGGCCGACGACAACACTTGGGTAAGAGGCGCTGAGGAAACAGAACTTTGAGCCGTGCTGACAGGCAGTGCAACCACACCAGTCAGGGGACTAGCATTATCCCCACCTTGAACAGAAAATCCCCCCCACACTCGAGCCACGTCCACCTCCCCTGCGGCATGGAGTGGCGCCGCTACTAACGGTGCCACAGTCTGAGAATGCACTAAATCAGGGGACTGCACAGGGGCAGCGCGCAGACCGGCTCTGATTTCCGACATGAACAAAGCCAGCGAGTCTGTAATCTTACCCAGATCTTCCCGAATAGCAAATTCCACACTAGGCACTGCCGGGCGAGGGGGCGAGGGAGGGCACATCCGAATCACCGCCGGGGGGGATGCCAGGGCGTGCACAATGACGTTCCTGACCGGGTCCGCCGCCCTGGTCTTAGTGGGGGGTTCTGCTGGGAAGTCCTACACTGTCGGCTTCCTAGTGCGCTTAGGCCTCACTGTGGCCGGGTCCTCTGCCACTTCTATTTCAGTTACCTGGGGGGCAGGGGCCGGCCCGGGGGCTTTAGGGGGGTTGGCCAACAACAGTTCACTGGCCCACGCCACCCATTTTGCCTTTATCATATCCAACAAAGCTTTCATCTGTGGGTCCTGGGAAGGTCCTAGACCCGAATCATCAACTTGGGACGTCTGCGTAAAAAGCGAGGGGGACCCCTGACTTTCCATGGTGCCTTCGTATGTATCCTGAAAAAGAGATAACCATGAGCCACCATGTCCAACAACTTTGCCAAGAAAGCACGCACGCCCCACCCACATGACTGGCCGCCCCCCACTCCCTCCACCACCCCCACGAGGTACTCTCCTGCCAAGGCATGTAAGGAGAGGGGGGGGGAAATGCACGCTTAGGACCTGTAGAGAAAAAGAGAACAGATACTGCAAATGGGGGGGTAGTCAGACCGAGACCAGTCCTCCCTCTAGTACAGGCCCACTCTTAATTCGTACATACCTCCTTTACTATTCCTGAGAAAGCTAACGAGATCCTTGACTAAGGGGCGCCCCCCGATGCTGCTCCAGAGACTGAGTGCACTGTGTAAAACAAAGGAGAGTAAGCCACCGCACCTGAAACGACATTCTACCGGCCGTAACCGGCAAGCAAACCCCCAACACAATGCCAAATTTGTCGAAAGGCGTCCCCCCGCCCATACCCGTGTGAAGCAGGGAGCGGGCATTACCCCTTAATGAAACCACAATTTTCCCCACTCTCCCTGACGTACATACCTTGTGCTAGCACTGGCGAGTGGGGGGGGGGGTGGTGGTGATGGCAGGAGCACTGAAAAGGCCGAGAAGCGGTAAGCGATTGAAAGACCGAACTGAATCTGCAAAACAAAGTACGACAAAGTTAAAAGATGCCAGCGCCCTATACATCAATGGCCGTGCGCCCCTAGAACAGAGGAACGATCGTTAGGGCAGCGCTGTGCACAACCTGGAAGAAAAACATCTCCTCACACTGGAGAACAAATTATAGTCTAGCCTGCGCATGGACCCCACTCACTGTCATTGGGGTGTGCAGAGCTTTTAATGTGCCAAGCTACCGATGGCATGGGTAGAGTCAGTGCCTTACACAGACGATCAACAACACACAGGAGCGGCTCCTAAAGAAAAGACGAAACGTAAAAGAAACATCATAAACACATGCGCCACTGGCACTGCGCGGGAGCAGGCGGTGGCAGGATGCGAGGAACCCCGGTGGTGGCCAAGGTGGGGCGGTCTCTCCTCGAGATAAAGGCCACTCGCCCCAAGGGGTACAAACCTTTGACGTTGCACTATGTAATGCACGGAAAACCCATGTGCGCACCCACGGTGCCTGAAAGCTGGGACCCCCTGCCCCCCCAGGCCCGTACCACCTGCATCGTGCTCGCCCCCCCCCCCCAGGACACCTCGCGCCGCGCGCCGCGCTTCCCCTCAACACTGGCCGGGTGCCCTGATGGCCTCCGCCGCTTACCCTGCACGCGGATCAGCCAGAGATACATCGCTGTAGTTTACAGAGAATGCGCGCGGCGGGCGGGGGGGGGGGTGGATCAGTCGGGTTGGATGGCAATGATGACCGCTTAGCAAACATTGCAGTCCGGGCATACACAATAATTGCCAGCTCCCCCAACGCGCACCGCAATCACTAGCAGAGCCTATAGTAACAACTTATTACTTCGATATGAACAGCAACAGGAAAATACAGGCAACAGCAGAAATATGCGCAACAGCAGAACAGGTAAACACAGCCTGAAGCGCTCGTCGGGTCCCGAGCCCACATGGACCGAACACCGACACGCACCACGTTTCCCTAAAAATGAAATTATACACGCTCCGGTTACCGGAGCCCATGGTCGTGATTTAACATTCACTTTTCAAGGAAAGGCGCGAGCGCACATGCCTAAACCAACCACATATCTGCTAAAATGGCCGCCCGATTATCCCCGCCTAAGATGGGCGCCGTAACTGCCGAAAGCAGGGGGGGGGGAGGGGGCGATGAGAATTACTCGCGGCTGCCGGGGCTAAGGGAAAACGACCCAAAGTTTAGAAACCGGCACATGTCCCCCCTACCCCTCCACCAAGAGTTTGAGGAAGCAAGCGCCGCCGCTGCGCCACCACGTGGTCCAAGCCGAAGGGAGGAATGAGTATTGCCGCCAGGACCCAGGTCAGAGAAGTAATCCATAGAACGCGGCATGGGGACACGGCCGTTCGATTGCCGCGGCGGGGCTCGACGAATTACAGGCCGGACCCGCTAAACCCCCCCACAGAAGAGGAGGGAGGGGGCAAAGAAAAGGAGACCACATTGGGGAACCAGACGTCCCCCCCACAGCAGCCCACGCTAATGGGCCGCCTCGCCAGACTCACGACTCCGGAGGAGGGAGCAGGCGGAGAAAAGGGGGGGGAGATTAGGCCCGAGGCCTCGCTCACCTCGATCGTAAAAAGAGTGTCCCGAAGAGCTCGCGACGGCGTCCGAAGCGGCAAAGAGGCCTTCCAACGGGGTACAGGAGCTTAAGTACCCATGGAAGACCCTCCCCGCCACCCCGGACGAGATTCACCGCCAGTCGCCTCCTCCAACCAGTGAGGAGGAAAGCTGACCATCCTGCTGGGGGCGGGACAGCCCTCCGAGACTAGGAGCACGCCCTCTCAATGGCCACTGCGTGGCCTCGGGCAGGCGCATTTCTGAACTATCTCAAAGGGGCGGTTGGATCACTAGACAAGCAAATATCTACGGTCTAGGAGTCATTAAAAAGGGACCCACAGGACGTAGTAATTACGAATATGACTATTATTTTACAACAGACGGAGATCGAAGAGGTTAGGGATAAGGGGCTTTTAGGAAACCGTAACGGGGAGCCCATAAATGGTTGCATCCAGGTTACTGGTGAAGAGATCATCGCCAGCAATCTGGATGCAGCGTTGTTCTCCCACCCAAAAGATGTTGTATGCCGAAACCAAAAGAAGAGCCTAGAAGCCCACAGGTCTTGATTCATAACGCTCCACCTGAGCCCCCCCTGCAGATATCTGCAGTGAAGAACAAATAGGGGAATGATAATTTGATACAATCTAAAAATAAAGGTGCGTCCAGGAAAACCAAAAGAAGGGGGCAAGGGAATCATGACTCAGAAACAAATAGTGCAGGGGACGAACTAGCTGATTCAAGTAAATATATTAAATATTTGTTTGCCACCATAGAATCAAGATTAGTTAAGATAGAGCTGGGCTTGGCATCCTTGGCAGAGAATCGATATAGGCTCCTTACAGTGGACAAGAAGGGTAATATAAAAGAAGTAGAGAAAAAGGGGGACACTTTTAAGTCACGTCGCCTGAATACATAAGATAACACTGTGTCTCCAGAGAAACATGGAAAAAAGGGACCACATTACAATAGCTATCGGCCCCCAAAAATCATCTAATATCGAGCATACCAGAGGTTTGGGAAATATTAGTGAATCGACAGAAAAGAGCACCGATAGGATGGTTAAACGACAGGATAATAGATATCAGAGAGAAATGGGCCTAACACGGGGAAAGATGAGACTAAAATACCTGAGCAGTTAGAGAAACGTCAAATCTTAAACTTACCCCCGCGGCGCTACCTTATACACTGGTGCTGACAAATGTTCCCCCGCTACTCGAAGGAGAAAAGGAAACATGGGACACACTAAGGAATAGGACAATTCATTGCTTGGGAACTAGAGCAGGTCTAACCACGGATATGCTCTTAGCCTTTAAAATGGTTAGGCGGGTCCCCTGGGTGGGTACAATTGGAAAATGTGCGCAAGGGGACTGCGTAGTTCTATCCCTAGGAAGCCCAACTTTGATCCAGGATATTTTCCGAAGGACGGGTAATAACAGATGTAACTTGGAAATAGGCATAAAGGTTTTACCTTTGAGTTATTTCTATTAACCAGGTTCTTCTAAATGGAATGCGGATAGGTATTCCAACGTACAGACCATAAGCAAGCAGGCATATAATATAGAGGTCTCCAATAGTTTTATGCTGCTTCAATTCATGGATGAAAATGATTGACTAACAGTTAATGGTAATGAGCATAACTGTGTTGATAAAGTAGCCCCCCCCCAAAATCGAGTGTGATTATACTAGAGAGTGATACCGGGGGGTGTAACTTTGCCCACAGCCGTACGGAGCATTTTTCCCGTACAAATCATACCCTGCAACGTCCCCCGTACTTACGACGAAGTACAATTCGTACTAGGAACTGGACTCCGTACAAATCGTACAGAGACTGTACGAATCAAATCCCTGTACGAATCTCCCTCGGAACTCTCTGTACGCGACATCCTTACGGGTCGCGGCTGGTTTCTCCGACCCAGCAAGTACAATTTGTGTCGGGTAAGCACCGTATAACGCTTTTTCTACGGGTGCCGAAAACATTCGGTGATATGTATAAGGCCTGGCCCCTATTGGCTGCCAGGACTCAAAAGTGCACTACTCAAAAATGAACAATTATTCCATTTTAGGCATTTCAATTTGTATTTCAACCATTGGTATTCAGTTCTTTACATATTCAGCTAGCATATTCATCATAACAAAATCATCAATCAAACAAATTCAATGATGTGGTGACATAAATCAAAACAGTGCCCTGCGGTCCTATGCTGTGAAGCTTTGGTTCCTCAGTGCTTGTGTTTAGCCGCTGATGAGTGTTCTGGTTTCAGCCTGTCAAACAGAGTTCCTTTACGGTGTTTGGTTTCGCGTCTATATTTTTAGTCCCCACAAGCACTGCGGAACCGAAGCTTCACAGCATAGGACCGCAGGGCACTGTAGGCAGCACGAGGCTGACGAGTAAAAAGGCTCCGAAGCGCTTTTTATAAGCATATTTCGATCTGGTTTCAGAAGCGAGACCGACGCTACATGCTCAGGCTCGCAGGGAGAATATCCATACATAAGAATAACCCTAGGATACTAACAGACCCCTGACGAAGGAGCCACCTAGCCCCGAAATGCATTGGGTTGATGTATTTAATGTATTTAATATGTTTTGATTTATGTCACCACATCATTGAATTTGTTTGATTGATGATTTTGTTATGATGAATATGCTAGCTGAATATGTAAAGAACTGAATACCAATGGTTGAAATACAAATTGAAATGCCTAAAATGGAATAATTGTTCAAGTGTTGAAGGTGTTAGCAGGCACCAATCAAAGGTAGCACACATACCGTATAAACGAATCAAACTAAGATTACAGTGTGCAGCACCCACACACATTCATTGAAAACATTCGGAGAAGCAGAGTTTGCCTCGAAACAGGTACGGAACGCCCCCCCCCCCCCGGGTAAGGTGCATACACACCATGATCGCAGGGGTACGGTGCGTACCCTTGCGATCATGGGGTGTACGCACCGTACCCCATGTTCGCTGGGTGTACGGTGCTTACACCCTGCGATCGTGGGGTACGGTGCATACACCCCATGATCGCAGGGGTACGCACCATACCCCTGCGATCATGGGGTGTACGGACCGTACGGTGTGTATGTGATTGTGTGCTTTTCCATACGAATCGCCCCTATCTGACGTGGACCCTACAAATCGCGTCCTCATACCCCGGTCTGGATCGTACTCGTCGTGTCGTACAGCATGTTTATGATTCATACGGAGAGGGCTCCAGATACGAATCGTACGAACGTTTTTTTTCCGGGATAGGAATTGACCCCTTTATGTAAAGTGCAGTATGGTTTTAGATAGGTGTTGAATTTGGATCACTGACATAATATAAAATACCAAAATATAGACTTACCAAACTATCGTTGACAAAATATAGAATGCAAAAATATCGAATTCCTATCTACAAACAGGAAAGTACAAAAATATTGAATCAAAAATATTGTTGTAAAAAATTATAGTTAGACAAAATATCAATTTTTTAAATGTCTTAAAAGTAATTTAAAATAATGAAATAATAAATATAATTAACTAAAACATACTTAAAAAACCTTAAAATTAAAAAACAATTAATTTAAGTTACAAAAAAATAAACATACAATTTTATTTTTTAATACATATATATATATATATATATCGAACTCCACAGTCCTGAGGTACGATAAACCAAAGGCAAACACGAAACAGGTACAGACCACAATGAGGGATAGTGAAGAATTAAGGTGCCTTTATTCCACAGATGGGTAGCAGCATGATGTGTTTCGTCCGGGTAACCCGGACTTGATCACATATTTATATGTGTGTATATATATATATATATATATATATATATATATATATAGATATATCTATATATATATAGATATATCTATATATATATATATATATATATATATATATATTAACGTAATATTAACAAAAAATATACCATATTTTTACCGTAGGATAGCGAGAGGGTAACATTTACTATTACCACTCCAGTGAGTGCAACAGTAAGGAAAGAGTTGGATAGCGTTGGGGTAAAAACTACTATTCCCACTCCAGTGAGTGCAACAGTAGGGAAAGCGTTGGATAGCAGGAGGGTAAAAATAACTATTCCCAGTCCAGAGAGTGCAACAGTAGGGAAACCGTTGAATAGCGTAGGGGTAAGAATTACTATTCCCACTCCAGAGAGTGCAACAGCAGGGAAAGCGTTCAATAGCATAGGGGTAAAACATACTATTCCCACTCCAGAGAGTGCAACAGTAGGGAAAGCGTTGGATAGCAGGAGGGTAAAAATAACTATTCCCAGTCCAGAGAGTGCAACAGTAGGGAAAGCGTTGGATAGCGGGAGGGTAAAAATGACTATTCCCACTCCAGAAAGTGCAACAGTAGGGCAAGCATTGGATAGCGGGACGGTAAAAATTACTATTCCCACTCCAGAGAGTGCAACAGTAGCGAGACCTTTGGATAGCGTCAGGGTAAAAATTACTAGTCCCACTCCAGTGAGTTTAACAGTAGGAAAAGTAATGATGTAATATATTAATAAAAATAAATAAATACCAATAACACATTAATTAAAATGAATTACCAATTTAATATTATGTAATAATTAATTAATTAGAAATACGAATACATATTAGTTAATAAAAAATAATTACCTATTCATAATTAATTACCAACGAATTAATTTTCACTAACAAAAACTAATTAATAATAAAAATTAATACCAATGAATAATTAACAGTAAATTAATTATCAATACTCAAAAAGAATTTATGTAATTAATTACGCAATTACATTACTTCCCACCCTATTCCCCTATAAACCCACAACCCCAACAGAAAATAAATTAATAAAATTATCATAATTATCAAAAAATTTATTAATAAAAAGTAATCTCAATTATTAAAAATTAATTACCATTTAAAAATTAATTAACAACAAATTAAAAATCAATACCAATAAATAAAAAAAAACGTATTTACTTAATTACAATTAAATTACTTCCCACCCTATTCCCTTATAATCCCAGAAGCCGCTATGGAAAATAAATTCATAAAATTAACATAATTATCAAATATTCAATTAATAACAATTAATTACCAATTAATAAAAATAATCACCAATTAAAAATTAATTACAAATAAATTCAAAATGAATACCAATAAATAAATAAAAATATTTAATTAATTACAATTAAATTACTTCCCTCTCTATTCCCCTATAAACTCACAACCCGCTACAGAACTAAAAAGCAAAATGAAATTAAAAATAATTAATAATTCCTAAAAATAATATTTAATTTAATATAATTAAATTACTTCCCACCCTAATCCCTATAAACCTACAACCCGCTACAGAATTAAATTACGCAAAAATTAAACAACATAAAATGTACTACTTAAAATAAATTAAACATACATTACAAAAATAATATACCCTTTTCACACATATACTAACACACATAACACTTTAAAAAAAATCGATTTTATTAAAAATTCAATATATTTTAATGCCTATATTATATACTCGATATTTTGACTTCTATATTTTGACAATCAATATTATATTACTTACCTTCAATTCGATATTTTTCACCACTATATTGTATCCATTAGATATTTTGTATATTCTACATTTTTACTTCGATATTACATCCATTCTATATATTTTTTCGATATTATGTCTAGTTACTGTTGAATTTTATAATGATATCAGGGAAATATACCCAAGCTAAATAAGGGAAAATGTACATAGCGTTTGTGGACCTTACGTCCGCTTTCGACTGCGTTAATCATAATAGACTTTGGGATATTTTGCGGGACCTAAAAATAGACCCCATTTTAGTCCAGGTTTTGAGGCAATTGCATACTGGGGCTTCAGCAAAAGTGAGATATGGAATAGGTGGCGGATGCACTGTGTCGTTCGCGGTGGAGAAGGGTGTAAGGCAGGGGTACCAACGTGTTAGAAGAAGAATTAACCGCCAGGACAAAAGACCCTCCTTACTACAACAATAGGCCTATAGTATCACTTCTCTATGCAGAGGGCGCAGTGCTTATGGCCAGGACTCCGCTAGGCCTTCAGAGTGCCCTTAAAACATATATTGACTTTCATGGAGAGGCCGGGGCATAAAACTCAATGTCAAAAACACATATGTGATGACATGTGGGAAGGGGAGAAATAACTTCAAAGGTTTGCCCCTAGGGAAGGTTAGCATTGATGCGACCAACACATTCTCCTATCTGGGTGTCATGCTTGATCGTTCTGGGTCATGGATCCCAGCGGTTAAGAGTAGAACTCTTCTTTTTAAGAGGTCAACTGGGGCATTGGTGAATTTTTCTAAAAAATTGGGCAAAAGACTCCCGGGGATACTCCTTAAAATTTATAAAGCAAAATGCTTGAGTGTAGCGATGTATGAGGCAGGTGTCTGGGGATACCAGGATGTAGCCCTACTACAAAAAAAAGGGAAAATACGTTTTTACGGTTTTTATTAGCAGTACCACAGAGAACATCCGTTTATAACTGCCACAACGAATTGGGGATTTCTTATGTCTCCGATTTGATTAAGATGCAGCTCCTGTTGTTATGGCATAGAGTTTGGACATCTAATATTACAGAGTTAAACAGAGATATTATTAGAGATGCCATGAGTTTAACCCACGCAAACAAGATTACTTGGTTAAAGTACATTAAAAGATTTTTAATAGACGTGGGTATGCCTGACATTTATAGTAACTACGGAACACTTACTACAATATCTAGGAAGGATTTTCAAGTTTTTTGGCAAGATCATTTAGAGTCCCTAGGAGCGGCCTCAGAAATGCAGAAAAGCACCGTTATCCCACATCAGCTAACCCTTGTATCCCCTACTATTCAACCATATTTGGAATGGTGTACAGGAGGTTATGACAGGTTTGTTCTCACAAGGTCTAGATTTGATAGTTTTCATCCACTAGTCAGCTTCCCTACACAAAATGACTGGACCAGTGAGCTTTGTACGTGCCCCTGTGATGAAATGTGTCTTCAGACGACAATACATATGATTTTATTTTGCAAATTTTATAGCGTGGAAAGTTCTAGAGTGGATTTTGCCAATGCTGAAGGTGGGGGCTGGAGGCAATGCCGCCCTGCCTACCTTTATCTACAAAGATTGGACAATGTTTTTTGTGTGGGAGCTATGACTGGACTCCTGAAGTCCATACTGATAAAAAGGAAAAGTATTACATGAGAAACCCATCATGAGGCTGACTAATTTATTGAACACTTGTTTTAATAATTAACGGAAGATGAGATTTTACGACTTCGGTGGTATATAAAGTTGTAACTATTTCGGTTATTACTCTTTTAAACTTCAGACTGTAAATGTTTAATGTGTGACTTTTTATAATTTTTAAACCGAAAATCGAATAAAGTTTATTTGATTTGATTTGATTTGATTTAGGTGCCAGGTTCACCAGCAATTCTCTTCTTTGAATATCCTGTCTACCTGCCGCCTTCGACGAGACAACTGTTGTTATTTCCAAGTGTTAAGTGACGCAGTGGCTATAGGAAGTAGTCACCCTTCGTTCTGGCAGATTCAACAAGAGAAAAGGGTGCAGTCATTGCATTCAGGTGTTGACAGATTGCGACACCAACACTTTCTAGAGCAGGATACTGATATGCATCCTGCACAGACTCTTGCAGCAACCTTACAATAGTATGCTCAAGAGCTGCAACAGTTGAGAAGAGAGAAACTGATAACTGATGCTGGGACAGACTCTAGCTGCTTGTGATCATCCTGTGGTTAGTCCAGGTACTCTTCGTTTTTCTGAAAATCCAATTAAACTACAGAAATGTTTTGTTTCTCTTCTGGTCTCTTTGTCTTTCGCCCAGCTCAATGTGTTTCTGACTTCTCCAGGGTGGAACACCGTATTGGCAGTCTCTGTGGGACAGCCTTGGTATGGGCCACTCCATTGGTTACAGACTGAGTCATATCTGTGCCTGGATAATTATGCTACTTTCCTGTGTTCATTTGCAAAGATGTACAAAAGGTGATATAGAGAATTCCCAGCTGAACAGACGGCATGTGACATACAGTCAAGGAAATGATGATGAGCGCTCTTATTTGATCCATGTTCAGCAGTTAGCTGTTGAGACCACCTGGGTGGAGGGAACCCACAGGCATTGACTTAAGGAAGAGATTAAAGGTTAATTAGTGTGTTTATCTCAACCGTCTTTTACCATGTTCCTTGTTTCTGAAGCTGAAAAGGAACATCTCAGCGTCCGTGAAGGGGGAGCATTGGGCCTTTGGCCTTTGTACAGGGAGTGGGTTCAAGGTGTCCCGCCTCCACTGAGAGTCGAGTGCGAGGCACACGTGCTGAGAGCAGCTGCACAGAGTATGGCGAGCAGGCCAGAATGTTACCAGTGAAGGGTGGACCCTAATGTCGAGCTGCCTGGCATCTGCAATTACGTTGGATTATTATCCATCTTTTTTTTTGTGTTTTTTTTTTTGTTTCAAGACCTTTATTGTTGGTATGCTCATAGTATACACAGCTTAATGCCCACAACCCTGTATAGGCCGGCAGCGTGCTGTTGCATCGAGGAAAAGTGATCAAATATTATAAACAACAGTTGGTGAAATACACAGCAAGTCGCCTACAACCACTGTAGGCCGGCCGCGTTTACAAGATCAGTTGGTCTCCGTTTTTACAGTTTTATTTAAATAACATACTTATAACGTAACCAGATCAGACCACTACCGCATTCCAACTCCAGCCCCACTAATCAGTGTTACGATGTAGGTGAAACCTCTGTCCAGTAAGTTCTAAGTTGTCAGTTTAGGTTATCTGTACCGTGTGTCCCTTAATCCTCTGCTTGTGCGTTTAAGTATGCCGTGAGGTATGACCAGTAATCTCTGGGTCTAGATCTTGGGGGAAGGGACTCCTCATACGTTCGAAGAGTATCCTGACAATATGCTTTATCAAGGGTGTGTTCGGGCTGTCCCAGCACATAGAAAGTCTGCGTTTGGCTAATAATAAGGCTATAACGCAAAATTTACGTTTCGTCGCTTTTACGTTATATAATAATCCCAATAGACAGCATGTAACCGTGCATGCGATCGGTACTCCTACCATTTCGGTCAGCTTTTTCACTACTTCTGCCCAATAAGCCTGTATCTTCGCACAGTACCAGGCCAAATGTATAAAATCTGCCTGGTCATGCCCACATCTTTTACACCTTGCTTCCTCACGTAATCCGTATCTATGTAGTTGGGCTGGAGTGTAATATACCTGGTGTAGGTATTTGAAGTGGATTATTCGCAAATTGCCATTTGGCGTGAGCATTTTCGTGAGTGTGCATGTTGTTTCCCATTCTTTTTTTGTAAGATGTGTGTCTAGTATTACATTCCATTTGTCTTGTGCCTTGGTTGCCCTGCGGTCTAATTCCGCCTGCGCTTGAGTATAGAGTCGTGAGACCAAGTGTGATGTGTTCGTGGAGGTAATCAGCAGTTGCAGGGTGTCCATTGAGCGCCAGGACGCCCCTTTGCTGGGGCAGCTGTGCGCGGTATAAGTAAAAATAACAAAAATAACATAACATCACATTGTTGGTGGTTCGTTCGGGAAGGTCGGAAATTGCTGTTTTAACGCCCCTTTGAGTCTGTGGAATGTGAAACGAAATAGCATTGTCGGGTTCTGAATAAAGGTTAAGTCTTGTTCTGTAATAAAGGTACAGTTTTTATAGACGTCTCCCATGGTGCATAGCCCCACCTGTTTTAATAGGTTCATGCCCATTTCCTCACCAGTGACAGATAGATTTGGGTGGTGATGAAGAGGTAGTGCTGGAGCATAGAGCGGCAGTTTACGCATCATTTGGCCTAGAGTTCTCCAAGCTGCGTTCGTAGTGTCGATTGTGTTTATATTGTTATTATAAAGTTGAGGTCTGGCATGTGTTATTATTGCATCTAATGGGATTGGAGCTGCAACACCTTCCTCTACCGCTACATGGGTTAGATATGGTGTTGTGTGGTACCAGTGTGTGGCGAATTGGGCCTGAGCGCATAGATAATATAACCAAAAGTCTGGTACTCCCCAACCTCCCTTGTGAATTGGTAGTGTTAACGTGTCTAGTTTTATGCGCGCCTTTTTGCTCGCCCATTTTAGCTTCAGTACCAGTGATGTAATGCGCTTGAACACCTCTTTTGGGGGTTGGATCGGAATGTTATTGAAAAGGTAGAGTAGTTTAGGGAGTACTACCATCTTCTCGATCGCCATCCTATCGGCCAGCAACAGTGGGAGCCGGATCCATCGTATGACTTTGTCTTCGAGCGTGTCAATCGCTCTGCCATAATTGGTTCTGATAACCACCTCAGGATCTCGGTGAAACCATATGCCCAGATATCTTATAGGGTCTGTCTGCCACTCCAGCGGGTATTCTGTCGTATGTTGTTGTGTGGAGTCAGTCATTGGAAATATGGAGGATTTATCCCAATTGATTTGCAGGCCCGAAAATCTCCCAAATCTAATGTATACTCATAGGAGTGGGTCTAGGTTAACAGCTGGGTCTTTGACGTACAATAACATGTCGTCTGCATATAGGGAGATGTGCAGTGGTCTATTTGGGAATTGAAGTGCCAAGTGGTGATGCTTCTGTCTCACTATGCAGGCTAGAGGTTCCAGCGCCAGTGCGAACAGTAGAGGGGGCAGGGGGCAGCCCTGTCTCGTCCCTCTTTCTATGTTAATGGCCTCTGATACGTAGCCATTTATTTTAATCCTAGCCGATGGCTTGGTGTAAAGTAACTGTACCCATTGAATGAATATCCGAGGAAAGCCCATCCTATGTAGTATCGTTATCAGATATGACCATTCAATGGAGTCAAATGCTTTAGCAGCATCCAACATAATCGCTGCTGCTTTAGCGGATGGTGTAAGATAATGTGCTGTGGCAAAAAGCGTTCTGGTGTTCTGCGTGGTGTTCCTAGATGGGATGAATCCGGATTGATCTGGGAGAAATAGTGATGACATAAGTGGTTGTAATCGGGTGGCAAGAACTTTAGCTAATATTTTTGAATCTACATTTATCAGTGATAGGGGATGGTAGGAGTTGCAAGCTTCAGGGTCTTTACCTGGTTTTAGTAATGCTATTATCATTGCCTCTTGCAGCGTGGCTGGAAGAATCTGCGCTTCGAGTGCCTCTCCGAACATATCCACTAGATATGGTGCTAATAAGTCACTGTATGTTTTGTAGAATTCACACGTGAATCCACCTGGCCCTGGTGCTTTTCCGTTTGGTAGTGATGTTATGACTTCGGTTATTTCCTCTCTCGTCAATGGTTGGGCTAGATATTGCCTCTGATTATCAGACAGCCAAGCTATAGCAATATCATCAAGGTATTGTAATGTTTCACGTTGTGTGGCCACTGGGCGTGATGTATATAAGTCCCGGTAGGTGTGCACGAAGCTCTGTAGGATACCCGCTTGATCAGTGTGTGTTATTCCGTCAGTCCCAACAGTCTTTGTGATTATGTGTTGTTTGTGTCCAGTGCATATTTTAGTAGCTAGAGCTCTACCTGGTCTACCGCCTTCCCCGTATGATCTAGCCACACTTCTTTTGCTTAAATACTTGATTTCGTCTGAGGCAAATTTTTGATGTTCTGTGAATGTATTTCTAATGACTCCCAGTATGTTTGGATTTGGGGTTATTTCATATTGACGTTCTAGAGCACGGAGTGAAGCTTCGCAACGTGAAATTTGTACTCTGATGTCTTTTAGAATGCCAGTAAGCATGGGCGAATTTTGCGAATTCGCACTTCGCGAATTTGCAGATTTGCGAATTGGCAATCCGCAAAATTCGCGAATTCGTGTGAATTCGCGGATTTTTCTATTTTTGCGTGTTCGCGGGTGTTCGCGAGGCGCTTTGCGTGTTCGCGGGTGTTCGCGAGGCGCTTTGCAATTTCGCGGGTTTTTTGTTTTGCCTGCTTAATCACTGCCACCCTCTCGTTTTTTATGCCCATCTGCCCTCTTTACCACTCGTTTCTGTGCCCTTCTGCCCTCTGCCCCACTCATGTTTTTGTCCCCTTCTGCCCTCTGTCCCACTTTTGTGCCCTTCTGCCCTCAGCCCCACTTAGAATGGCGCCGGCAAGCTGCCAGCGCCATTCTAAAATAACTAGAAATAGCTTCAACAGGAAGCACTAATAGATAAAGTAAAGCCGGTGCTCCAGTTGAAGGTCAAATTAAGTTACACAATCATTAATCACCCCAAGTTTGGGGTGATTAATGATTGTGCAACTGAATTTGAGCAGCACCTGCTTTACTTTATCTATTAGAGCTTCCTGTTGAAGCTGACTTTTGTAACTATTTTAGAATGGCTCTGGCAGCTTGCCGGATTTTGCGGGAAATTTGCGAATCTCGTGGATTGCGAATTTACTGAAAATCCGTGAAATCCGCGAGCGGAACGGATTTTCCGCCCATGCTTAAATACCAGCGGACGTGCTTATACAGACCCCCCGTATTGTTGCCTTAAACGCTTCCCATAAAAGTCCAGTGTCTTCTGTGGTTTCTGCATTAAGTTGTAAGTACTCTTTGATCGCTTTTCCAATGGTGTCTACATATAGGGGGTCGGTGAGTGCGCTGGTATTGAAACGCCAACTGTACGGCGGAGGTATATCATTTGGGATGTTTAACGATATTTTGACGGGGTTGTGATCTGATATTGTTTTGGGCATGTGTGTTATGGCTTGTGTCCATAAGAAGATGTCGTCCGATCCCAACCAGTAATCTATTCTCGACCAGCTGGCGTGGGGCACAGACATATGTGTCGCTTCTCTGATCCCGGGGTGTCGCACTCTCCAGATATCTTTCAGGGACAAGTCGAGCATAATGTCTAGTAATTCGGTCCTGGCACGTGTGTGATGTTCTGTCATGCTCCCTGATCTGTCAACTGTATCCTCTAGTGCAATATTAAAATCACCGCCCCATAACAGTAGTTGATCAGCATCAGTGCTTAGGTGTTGCTAAATTTCCCGGAAGAACTCAGGTGTATCTGTATTTGGACTGTATGTGTTCACCAGTGTTATCTGCCTGCCACGTATTTTGCCTTTCACTATCACATACCTGCCATTGGCGTCTAGTGTTGTTGCGTTCACTTTGAAATTTGTGCCTTTTTTAACCAAAATAGAAACACCCCTAGCATATGATGAGTATTTGGAACAGTACATCGATTCAGCCCACCGTCTCCCCACCTGTGCATGTGAGTGTGGAGATTCATGCATTTCCTGAAACATGACAATGCCAATGTGCCACCTGTCTAGACAAGCAAATATGTGACAAATTTTCTTGGGGTTAGTATAGCCTCTAACATTCCATGACAGGACATTCAATGCTCTGATTGGAGGTACAGGACTAGCCATAGCAAGTGTTGTAAGCAGGTATAACTTTCTCCCCACTCTGACAGAAGAGGAGCCACAGTACATTGTAATACCAGTGCAGATGATTTCTGTTTATATATTGATGGGAGTAGTTCGGCTGGATGTAGGCAATGCATCTCAAGTAGTCTAATCTATAAATAACAGTAACAATCCCCCCACCATCCCCCCACCCTCCCCCCACCCCACAACAGCAGCCCAATTCTGCTGATGCCATACCCTCAATGAACATCCCATTTGCATTTAAACTGTGTCGGGGAACACCCAATCGGGGGTCCGCCCGGACTGCACAACACCATCCGAACTAGCGGATGTGGACGGTTATATTATCTCATACAGACCCTAGATTCCTGCCATGTGTATACCATTAGCGTATATTGATCGCCCAACATCGGGAAGTTAAAACTATTATAGGATCAGTTGTATATATTCCGCTTTCTAGTGTGGGCAAGTGCATAAACACAACTTAAATACCACCTGTATGTCCGTGTGCGGTCAGCAAATCCTAGTCAATGATAAAGTGTGGTGCGTTTACTTCCGCACCGTGCGTTTAACATGTATTTTGCGAAGTAAACCCATTTGCAGAAATAAGAGGAGTGTGCTCTTACAGTATGTAGAGAGTTGTGGCGGCCATCCCGCCGTATCCCAGTTACAGGAAAGGGAGGAGGACACCGTACTGCACTATGAACCACCCCCTGCGTACATGGTTTAGAAACAGTTAGTAGCTTTTGTAGATGTGCATCACAAGCAGTCACCGCTTGTCTCCCTCTCCCCATCAGTAAGTAGTAAGTCTTAGTTCTTAGCAATTCTTTATGATGTAGATAAGCATCCTTGTTCTGGATATTGATTGTCCGCAGCAAACATCAGATAAGTCCTTATTAGAGTATGTGGTCAGCATAACTTTACTTTGATAGGGACCTGACATTACAGCTGCATCTTACCCTGTGCTCTCTCCATATTGTGACATATGTATAAAGCAGTACAAACAACCCATTGTACCCAGTGGGGAGGTCTGTCCACTCAGCAATAGTCAATAATTTAATTAATTTAATTTAAGGTTTTTGTAGAGCGCGTAGTAACCCGTGAGCATCCCAGCGCTAGAACCTAGAGAATCAGGAGGGAACAGCAGCGGAAGAGAAGGGAAGTCAGGGAAAAAGGAGTGTTTTTAAGGCTTTTCTAAAATGGAGAATGTTTGGTTCAGTTCTTAGTTTGCGAGGGAGACTGTTCCAGTGTTTTGCTGTGTTTACCGAGAAGCGCCGGCCACCTGACCTGGCTTTTTTCACTCTATGGACTGTGATGAAGTTCTCTTGGTTTGACCGGAGGGACTTGGTATCTGTGTATGGAATAATAACATTTTTTGAGAATTGGTGGACCTTTGTTATGAAGGAGTTTATGGGCCAGGCAGAGGGCCTTGAAAACCACCCTCTCTCTGACTGGAAGCCAGTGAAGTTGCTTCAAGGCTGGTTTTGCTGAGGATCTTGCTGGGGTGTTAGTTAGAAGCCGGGCAGCAGCGTTCTGCATTCTCTGTAAGGTGTTGAATGTGGCTTCCGGGGCTGCCAAGTAGATTGCGTTGCTGTAATCCAGCCTGGACAAAATAAGGCCCTGGATCAGCAGTTTCCGGGAGGTAGGGGGTAGCAAGGGGAGCACCTTCCTGCATGCCCTGAGAAGTCCAAAGCATATTCCTGCCTTTTTTTTTGCCTGGATTCTGAAGGTCAGATCTTTCTCGAGCCATACACCGAGGCTCTTTACCTCGTTTTTGGGAGAGGGGGGATCGCCTAGGCAGGCGGGCCAGATGTTAGGTGGCAGGGAGGGTCCTTTTTGTCCAGGCAGCAAGATTTCGGTCTTGGACCCATTGAGCTTGAGTGCGGAGGTGTTCATCCAACCATGGATTTCCGTAAGACAGCTGTGGAGATTGGAGGGTTCTTGGTTGGGGTGGGAGAGGGTCACCACCAGCTGGGTGTCATCAGCGTAACTGATAATCGTCACTCCGAACGGGGTGACCAGCTCCTCCAACGGGGACATATAAACGTTGAATAACGTTGGGCTTAGTGATGAACCCTGCGGTACTCCACACGGAGGGGGACCGCAGGGGAGTGGCTGTCGTTCTCCCAGACTTGGAAGGAACGGCCGTCAAGGAAAGAGGCAAGCCACTTCAAGGCCGTGCCCTTCACTCCCGTGTCTCTCAGACGCTGGATTAAGACCTGGTGATTGACAGTGTCGAAGGCCGCACTGAGGTCCAGGAGGATCACTGCCACTGACCCTCCTGAGTCTAAAATGCTTCTGGCCTTCTCCACTGCCGCCAGGAGGGCGGTGTCGGTGCCCTGGCCTGGGCGGAAGCCTGTCTGGGAGTTCCTGAGCAGGTTGTTTGTTTCTAGGAGTAGAGATAGCTTTTTATTCACAAGTTTCTCTGTGATTTTGCTGTTTCCTGGGAGGAGGGAGATTGGCCTGTAGTTGGCTAAATCCTGAGGGTCCAATGAAGGTTTTTTCAGGAGACCTTTGACAACAGCTGCTTTCCAGCTAGGAGGGACCTCTCCCTGCAGTAGAGAGGCATTGATGAGGGCCGTGAGTGGAGGGATAATAGTGGGGGCCACTTTTTTGAGGAAGCGTAGGGGGGCCGGGTCGCAGGGAGAGCCACTTTTGATTGTGGCAAACGTCGTGGCTACCTCTTCTGTGGTGACTGGACCGAAGGTGTCGAGAGAGGGTGCCGAGGGGTCGGAGGGCAGACCGTGACAAGGAAGGGGGCTGAGGCAGTCTTTGCCTGTGCCACCGCTGTCAATAGGTGGTAGGGAGGCAATAATTTTTTGAATTTTCTCATCGAAGAATGTTGCCAGCTTGATGCATTTGTTTTCCGCGGATTTCGGGTCCATGGGTTTTACTGGGGGGTCTGGGACATGAAGAAGTTCTTTTAGGATAGCAAAAGTTTCCTGGGCGGAGCAGGATGAGTTTTTAATTTTTTCCTCAAAAAATGAGCTCTTGGTTTTATGAAGCGCAAGTTTGTAAGTTCTTAAGGAGGACCGGAACATGTCTTTCTTGTCTGCTGACTTGTCTTTCCTCCATGCGCGTTCCGTTCTCTTGCATTCCTTTCGTAGGACATTCAGTTCGGGGGTGTACCAAGGGGAAGGGTTTACTCTCTTGGTGCGTTTGAGGGTGTTGGAACGGGGTAGAAGGCAATCCAATGAATGGGTGAGCCAAGCGTTAAATTCAATATCGGCAGTTATAGGGTTCTGAGTGGGAGGGGGGATGGATTCCCTGAGTTTGACTGCCCATTCTTCTGGTATAAGTTTGAGATACTTGAGATAATGAGATACATTTAAGCCTTACCCATCGGTGGTGTGTCTGCGCCTTCTCGTTGATATTATGAAGCGGTGTTTATGTTAACAAGTCGTGTCTTTCTCATCCCAATAGATGCGAGAGGTAGAATGGAACACACCACCTCTCATTGGTCTTCATCTTGCTCCTGTTGTTGACGTTGACGGTCTTTGCGGAGGTTTGTGATTTGCTTTATGAAGTCGTTCGCCGCCTTGGGAGAGGTGAGAAGTGTTGATTTACCCTCCCAGGTCACTTTTAGTCTTGCTGGGTAGAGCATTGCATATTCCACTTGAAGTTCTCGTAATTTTGTCTTTGCTCCGTTGAATTCCCGACGAGCTTGCTGGACTGCTTGCGTGCAATCAGTGTAGAATTCAAGCTTGTTGGACTGGTATTGAAGATCCTTCTTCTCCCGTGCCATGCGTAAGATTGCATCTCTGTCACGGTAGTTTAGTATGCGGGCCACTATCGGTCTCGGTGGCGTTCCCGGAGGTTGTCGTGGCGCCAGCGTCCTATGTGCCCGTTCCACAATGAAGACATGGGATAGTTTGTCTTTGCCAAACATGGAAAGGCACATTTCCTCCACATACGTTTCCATGTTACCTATGTTCGTCGATTCCGGTACGCCCCCTATGCGTATGCTGTTTCGGCGTGACCTCGCTTCCAAATCTTCTGACTTAGACTTAATAACTTCTAGAATCTTCTCGAAACCCGTGCATTTAGAGGTGCTGGCGCGCGATTCATCTTCTACTGCAGATATCCTGGTCTCTGCTTCATCCAGTCGCTCGCCATGTCGATCTACTTTGGCTGCCATGGTGTCCATTCGCGTCGTTAAATGGTCCATTTTGCCATGCATATCCTGTAGACTGCCTTGTATTGCCTTCAGCATAGCCTCCATGCCCTTCGGTGGTGTGCGCTCTGATTCAGCCTCCGTATACGAATGTGGGTGCAATCCTCTAGTTGGTCGTCGTTGCTCAAAGTTAAGTTTTGGTTGTTGCTTGTCAGGTTTCCCCATGTTGTGAGGCCTACCCCTCTTGCAGCACTGTGGCAGTGGTAACCACTATTGCTGTCTGATTGCAGATCCGGCTTAAATATCTTGTCCTATGGTGCTGCACTGGTACGTAGGTCAGTGGTCGGCGCCGCGACCTCTATACCGCTTGTGGTGTCTGTAGCTGTGACCGATCTCTTCGGCCTATTTCTGGAAGGCACTGGGTAGATGTGTCCGTTAGACAGCGCCGCGTAGAGCCTGTATATGTCGCGATGATGATTTGGTGTACAACTCGCTGGTTAATACTACCACGTACTTTGCTATATTGAGACAGATGCGTTTTCGATATATGGTGTCAGCCGCCGATGCAGTGTTATACCCTCCTCTACATGCCTGGTTCGCACTCACCGAAATGGCCGCCACTCTCTGCTAGTCGTGCATAGTGTGAGTCACAACAGCGCCGTGTGGTATAGTGGCGGTATCTGATAACACTAATTAGTTCACACTTCCATCCTGCAGTAATGTTCTAGGCATATTATGTGTTTCGCATGTGGCAGAGCGTCTCCTGCGTTTGCGGTGTTAAGCAGTGGATACCCCTGCGTTCCCTTGCAATTGCGAGATGTGCGTTGTGCGTCGCTTCTATAATCTGGTATTGTCACAATGGCGAAAGGGGTTGAGAAGCCAATATTACCTCTGGTTTTGCAGGATATACCCTGAATCGGCAGCAACACTGTCAATGCGCAGTCCGGCGTTCCAGCACCTCTTAGCGCTCAGTCAGCATTCACACACGGCAAGCGAGTGATCCTCGATGCGAGTCCGTGCACACATATCTCACAGCACCACATGCATGGCTAGGATAGGCTTCTGTGGCGTGTTTGCACATGTTTGCATGTCTTGCCCACAGCCAGATCCCACGAGCGCCGAGATGGTGTCAGCAAAGTTCTTCACAGATCTGGGCGCCGCCATCTTAGCGCTCCTTTTTTGCGCCTTTACATATACACTGCCTCGTTAAGTCAGGAGCAACCTGCGCCTGTATTGTCGCCAACAGAACAGTGCCCATCAATCGTTGTGGTTCCACACGTTGCTGTACAGTGTAATTTTCCCGAGTGTCGGTGCGCTCGTTCAGATACTATACATACGCCAATAAATCGTCTGAAAGTTGTTATTGAATTATAGCGGAAGTGCGAGCATTGTTTTCGGCGTGTCCCAACCCGTTCTTCCTAATTTGGCGTCTATCAGCACATTGTTTTGCCGCATTTACTCACTGGTTTGCGTCTAGGTAGCGGCGCGTCTCTGCAGTGTGCTGTCCGGGAGAGAGGCTCGCCCATTACACCTATAGTTCCCGGGCAGTCGCCATCTTGCCTGCTCCGATCGCGATCCTCAGCAGTCCTCACGAGCCAATATTCTTCCGCACAGCAGCTTTTATGGAGTCAATAATTAGACCATCGTGTGCCGGATACCTTCCGCTACCTTAATTTCTGTTGTGGCATCAGAATCGGTGACTGTATATACATTGTTTTGGCCAAGAAAGGAGCCGTCCGGCGGAGCTGTCTAGTTAGCCAGCCATTGCGCAGTGCGCCCTCTAGCGCCCCCCGATTATTATCCATCTTCTGTTCACCTTCTCACTAACCCTTGCTCCCAAGACGAGGGAGCCTACAATTTAACACAGTTACTTACAATATAAGAAAGCAAAAAAACATTGTCATGTTTAGAAACCATACATTCACATATAGATGGCCGACGTCACATTCAGTTTAGCTTGTCAGGGCCAAGAAGGAACTAGGGGCCAGATGTAGGTAAAAGTAGTTTTGCGAGTCCTTAATAGCGATTTTTAAGGACTCGCTATTAAGGACTTGCAAAATGCCATGTAGGTAGGAATCGCAATATTTTTTGCGATTTCTTATTATTCCTTAATTGCGAATTGCAAATTGCGATTTGCAATCAAGGAATTCCTTCCCATTCATTCCTATGGGCCTAGAGGCAATTAAGAATGAATGGGAATTGCGCACGACATTTGCAAGTACCCAATAGGTACTCGCAAATTGTGTGCGCAATTTCAAGGGTACAAGGGTTCCAGAGGGACACCCTGTTGCACCCCTGAAATGTGCATGTGTGCACATGTGGTGGAAATACATGCTCTAAGGGTATGAATGTGTGCCATGTGGCACTTTGAAAAAAGCAAAAAATTTAAAACACATCACATTTTTTTAAAAGGAAATCGCAAATTACCAACAACTTGAAGTTGGTGGTAATTTGCGATTCCTTAAGGCAATATCGCAATTTGCTATGCCTACTAGCATAGCATTTAGGGAATCGCAAACTGCTTGTGCAAAATAAGGAATAGGAATTTTAGCAATTCCTTATTTTGCGAGTAGATATTTGCCTTTCTACATTTGACAAAGCTGTGATTCGCAGAATTCCTGCGTTTGCGATCGCAATTTGGCCTTCTACATCTGGCCCTAGGTGTGCAATGCACACAGTGTAATTTTGTGTAATCACATAAAGGCACAGGGGCTGGCTGGCCGATACCCTTATAAGGAACAAACATTGTCAAAGCCAATAGGTTTTGTCTACGAGACTGAGTTATTGACTTTGTAAATGTTGAGCCATGTTGTGCAGCTGCACGCTGTTGTGTAGCACTTTAATGAGAAGCATTGGCTATGACAGAAGGTCTCATCTACAAGAGCTATTGGCTATGTCAATGTTTTCAGCAACGTACAGCAGCACAGTTAGCGTGCAGGATGGCTGAAAGGGAAAACAAAGCGATGTGATGAGACTATACCTAAAAAGCCGGCGTGCCCAGCTGCATCAAATCAAATGAAACTTATAAAGCGCATTGCTACTCGAGAGAGTGTCCCAGCGCTACAGGTTCTTTATCACTGATCTCACAAGAGAGGAGCAAAAGCTAAAAGGCATAGGTAAATAGGCAAGATTTCAAGCTGCTTTTAAAGGAACCAGCATCCTTGATGGCACACGCGTGCAGGGAAAGAGTACTCCAGCCCGCAGCAGCCAATGCAGAGAAAGAGGTGTCTCCCCATCTCGTCTTAAGCACCACTGCCAGCAGTGCGTCAGCAGAATGTAAAGTTCTGAATGGATGATAGTGGGGAAGTCTCTTAAAAAGGGGCATATCAGCAAGGGCTTTATCTCTGCTTTTTTGGCTTTAAAAGCCAAAAAAGTGGAGATAAAACTATTGCCCTATTTACAAGAGGGGGCTAACATGCATAATCGCATGTTAGAATCCTTTTTCTGACGCCTCCCTTTGCATCTCTAATGAGATGCAAAGTGGGCGTCACTGGGCAGTACAGCCTTGCAAATATCGCTGATGTGCACATCGCGATATTTGCTAGGCTGCCCCAGCATTTTAACACACAATAGTTTTTGGAGAAAACTGCTGTTTTCTCCATAAACTAACGCCTGCTAAAATGAAGACTTACCCATCCCTAACATAGGGGGTGGATTATGCTGCTACGACCACCAGGTCATATCAGCAAGGTCATCTCCCTTTTGCAGGGAACATCGCTGGAAAAACAGCGATGTTCCCTGAAAAACTGCGATTTCCCCCACTATCTCTGGAATTTTTATCGCCCTGGAGCAATGCGTTGTTGATAACCCGCTACCAGGGTGATGAATTCCAGGGATAGACGGCGATGAATAACAAAGTGCTAAGCACGCTTTGTGTTATTCATCGCCGTTCCTTGCTGATATGCTCCTCAGATATTTGGGACCTTGGCCATAGACAGCTCTGTGTGCTATCACAAGTCTCTTGAACTTCACTCTCGCCCACATATATAGCCAATGCAACTCCTTAAGGTGGGCCAGAACAGAGATGTTCTTGTGGATTTTTACGCAAGAGCCGGGCTGCATCAAAGCCAACGCTTCAAATGGGATGGTTAAGTGGGTGTGTTTCAAAAGGGGCATGGCCATCAAACATAACTCAGATTCCTTAAAAGGGGTATGGCCTCTGCTATGAGCAGTGTGGCCAAATAGAGGGGACTAGAATCCTGTGGTGCACAAATTCATAGAGAGTTCCTTCACAAAATCTTAAGCACACTAGGTTTGCTTACCTGGCCCATAAACTGAGGAACCCTTTTCCCTTGTCAGTCAAGTCAAGTTGCTCTTTATTGAACTTTAGGAAACTTCTGAAAACTCGGCTTTTCACCTTAACTGGTTAGTCCGCCCCCCCCCCGCAATCTCCGCACTCTTTCTTTCAGCACCAGGAAACTTATGGTGTCAGTGCGCTCTATAAATTTCACTTAAGATAAGATAAGATAAGATTGATACAGAAGCATTTTTTAGTGCCATTATTAATAGTAAGAATGACACAGATGTTTTTCTAGGGGAAATACTGGCAGTTGTAAACAATTGACATATCAGTACAGCTCCCTGACTACTCAACTGCTGTAAGAAACTGAAGGCCTGGCTGTTCCACTAGGAGCTCCGCCTGCATTACGCTCCTGCGCCAGCGCCTGGATACCCACACAGGTGGTAAGTTGCAACATACCAATTAACCTAACATACCATCACAACCCATACCATACCATTTTATGAGCAAGTTACTACAGGTTGCCTATTTTCAAACTCTGCATCCAAAAGCCTAACATATATTGGAGATGACGCCCCAGGGTGCACAGCCGCCAGAGAGGCAAAGGCAACTTCGTGATTGCAGAGTGAGAGAATCTAGGAAGGTTGATGTGTTTGTACTGACAAAGTCCTGTTGCTCTGTGTTGCAGTAAAGCAGGGCATTAGAGCCAAGAGTTTACCACTGTGGCAGCCTGCCATGAACTAGAAATAAAAAAATCAACTCAATAGAACTTTACATCAAATGCAGCAAACGCTCTGACGCAGTAACGGCAGAGAAAGAAGGGTCTTCACGGAAGGATCATTCTCCGTTTATTCTTTTATTCTGAAAAGCTGAGGATGTGCCTATATTCAGCGAGTCCTCGGTCTTCAATTTGCTGGACAGACCGGTATGTTTGACCTGACCATTTGGAAAATGACTGCAATGCTCCATTAGTAAATGTAAATTCAACCCGTTGGAAAATATTGACTTTGTATTTCTTGTGCAATATCTAGAAGCTGCTACTAACTGGGCAGCATCAGCTTTATTAGCCTTCAAGTTCAGCAGCTAATCACTGCCTGTGTGGTACATTTAGAGCCCTTAGATCCACCCCTCTGACCCTCTGCAGATTCCGCGACGTGGGCTTCAGATCACTCTCAGGTGATCATATCTTTGGATTAGGGCTTGATCATTGCTACATACATCACGAAGGTGTCTCTTTGAAGATCCATCAAAGACTGGGGATTTGTGGTACTTCTCTGAGTTTACACATTTTATCCTGCTGAGGGCGGGGGCAAAAATGGAAAACCAGATAGGGACCCACCTCAGCACCTGGTTCTGAGAGCTGCCGGTGCTGAGCAATGACAGGGCCCGGGCAACTTAAGGCTCCAGATCTGAAAGCTTTATGATTCAGGACTGCTTAACAGGACAGAGTGTGTCCCATCCTTATAAATAACTACGACAGAGGTCGGATTATCATGACATATGCTGCCATGCCATCTGGCTACAGTGCTCTAGGTGGAGTGGAGCACTGAAACTATTACAGACATTTCTACTAGTTGTATCCCAGTCTGCCCAGAAAGCCACTGACTGATTGACAGACAGACTCACTCTCTCACTCGCTCACTCACTCACTCGCTCACTCACTCACTCACTCTTCTCCCGGGGTCTCTTGTTTTGATGTCATGGGCGCACCATCTTTACTGGTGTTTTATACGTGGCCAAAAATGGACAATCACTGTTTAACTTTCCGGCCTGAGAAAGGGGATGATGGGTGGAAAGAGAACATATTGGAGTATAATCTCGTCATCGGAGTGATCAGGGTTTTTTGGGGGCTTTGCTGGCAATCCTTTCCTGCCCCCACACGTACATGCTATATTTGCATGCTTATGCTTGTACAACAGTAACATAATATACGGGAAGTTCTGCACGTTCATTACCGAGGGATTCAACCGGTGGGGTTGTGACGTTTTCTCCCGTAGGTCCAGCCTAGGCTTCCGGCTGGGAGGGTCTTCAGGGCAGGTGAAAAAGCGTTTATATTCAGAATAATACCGCGGCCTTCCTTTTCCTCTGCTTTCTTCGGTGTATTTAACGCACATCAATTTCCTGCCAAGCATGCCTTGCTCAATTGTATTTGACAGCCATTTGATTTGTCTCTCATTTGACGGTTCCAATGCCCGTAAGAAATCCATCACAATCTCTTGTTCAGCTGAACCTGGGTGTCTAGTTAGATGTAAAGTGTCACATTCTGAATATACCTAATTGATATAATTCTTTTTGGAGCATGTGTCAGCTGTAGGTAAGAGTCAAATAAATCAGACATATGCCAACACTTACATTCATCATTTCAGGACTCCCCATTTATTATTATTCCACCTGCATCTCATTAAATCCCAGCAGTAAATGTATAAAACTCAACCTAGTTCACTGTGCTCCCAACAATATTAACAATGTTTCCCACATCTTTAAAGTCAGAATGAATAAATGAATATAAGAACGAAGGAAAGGAAAGGCTATGGGGCAAGGCTATATGAACATTGTGGATACCTGAATCTTGTAAAAAAACACAATTCGAACATCCTTCAAAGTCATTTGCATATTTTGCAGTGAATGACTCAGAAACAAAACAGTATGTTGCCGTCCTCCCATTCAAATGCAAAAGGTCCGCCACTCGCTCTTCTCTGCATCTTCACCACAAAGCGTCCACCGTAGGTGCTGGGACTATTGCCTATTTCTCTTGTCTCCTTAATTTATTTATTTAGATTGCATATTGTACTTGAGTTTAATAAAATCGACTTGAATGTTACTTGTTTTTTTTTTTTTTTTAAACCTTTATTTATCGTATGCACAGTACACAGCATCTGCCTACAACCACTGCGGGCCGGCCGCTATGATAATCAACAAAATTCCAGGCCACCTTGCGCTGCGGAAAAAGCCAGAAATAACAACACTACGGTGTATTGGCATCAAACATCAGGAAAAGGATAACTTAGGTTTCATTTTGTAATTTTGATGAAGTGTCATACATTCAGACCAGATATTCGAAAGGGCGAGCCATACAACAGGATATCCACTAGTGGAACGGCAATAATCGGGATACTGGCGTGAGATATTGCAAGCAGGATACGCAAGTGCGGAATTACATTTCGTACCAGACAGTGCCCGCCCAATCGGTATATCACCTCAGGATTTATATTCAAGCTTGTTCACGATATAGCAGGATTGGAGAGGGTTCAGTCTTATAATATAAATAGAAGGATCCAGTGACATACAATAAAGCAAAGTCTTACATGGAACAGGTCATACAACAGGAGATTCGCCCTCAATAGAAGTATAATTGGGAAGTAAAAAAAAAAAAACCCCCAGGACATGTAAGCATTCAGTGGTTATGTACTAACATCGATGCCGTATCCATAGAATCGATAAACAGTGCGAAAAAACATGAGCACAAAGTGCAAAATTCTTCCCAAAAAGAACAATACCTGACCCCCCGTCTGATCTAAGATATATAAGGAATAAAGAAAGAGCTACAAAAGAAAAAAGAAGAAAAGGGCAATAGAAACAAAAAGAAACGAAAACCAAGCCCCAGCCCCCCACCCTGCATACCAGCGGAAGGCTACGGCCTACCCCCCCCCCCCATAGGCATGCCTGTCGCCCCAACAAAGAAACCCCGAATATGGGAAAAGGAGGAAGGCCCTCGCGCCGCCCCCTAATCCCACCCCCCTCCCCCCCCCCACTCCCAGAAAAATATATAAGTCCACCAAGATGGGAAGCGGGCATCATTTTACGTCCATTTCAACCACCCCAAAATCACAATAGCGAGCCGAGCCCTGCAACTCCACCGGGACCATCCACATAGTACAATAATCAGTCAGCGCTCATCCCTGGCCAGTTCAAACAGAAGTAAACAAACTCCCCAACCCGATAGTTCCGTAAGCAGATAAGCCTGGCGAACAAATCTGCCTTGTGAGAGCCACCCAGGCGCTCAGCAAAGGCAGCAACACAGTGTCGTCTCCTCTACTTCAGGTTACGCTTTCCATCATCGAAAGTATACGGCATTGTTGTGTGAAAAATGGCACAATATTCGTGAGAGTAGAAAAGTCAGCAATCGCGCAAATCCAGCCGGTGAGTTCATTAGTCCCATCATCCAATACTGTGCACCCCTGGGAATCTCCGGTGTCTAAGGAGTGGGCATAGCCTTGTGCCAGGTCTAGAATGTCCTCATCTGCTCCTCCAGTTCTCATCTCAGGAGCAATGGCCGCCAATGATTCATGGATAGTCAGCCCTCGGTGGTTCAAGAAGGAGTGAAAGTCGTGGATAGCCAAAAGGACATCTCTCAGTGTGAGCTCCGTTTCTGCGCTGCCGGTGTAAGCCGAGCTCATTGTCCCTGGGGACCCCTCGGACGAGATAGAGCACATCGCATCAGGTAGACAGGATATTATTGTTTGCTAGTGGCGTACGGGTGGGTTACGGCGGAGCACACCAAATGCTTTCAATCGTGTTTTAACGCCCACCCCTTACGGGCCGTGTCCAGGAGAAGGAACACATCTCGACGTCTGCTACAGCTGAAGAGCGATCACTCCGAGGCCCAGGTCACCCCCGGACAGCCCACAAAGAAAGTCCGTTACGGGCGGAGGGCCTATCTTCGATCCCCGGGACAGCCACTTCAGAGGGAGTCAGCAGAATGAATACGGCGAGGATCTGTGTTATTGCGCCGTGCACAGCCTGTGTCCGCCCTTCAAATCGGCGAGCTGTGATTTTCGTCCAGATTCACCGGTCCTCTTTGCCCGGCCGGGGCCGCTGTTGATCACCTCCTCACCGGTCGCGCTACCACTCGAGGTCCCGGCTTATCACCGGCTCAGGCCGCGATCTTCGCGACGACGTTTCTCAGCCATCCGGGGCGGCCGCCAGCCCGGAGTTACACGGCCAGGCACTGCACCATCTTAGCTGTGTGGGGGTGTGGTTGAAATGCAGGATGGGCGTCAGGATGTTAGGGAAGGCGAGGGCAAGCGGCGGAGCCGAGCGCTTAGGAGGCCATCTTAGTCGCCGCTTTGGCTCCTCCCTGAATGTTACTTGTTAAATTGAAAAGTTACTTAGCACTGCAATCCGCAGTTGGATAGCAGAAGGGATAAGATAAAAGTTTCACATGTTACAAGATTTGTATTACAGTTGTGTCTGATCAGTCACAAATAGGAAACTCCTTTAACACGTGATGCCTTAAAAAGCCTGATGGTGAAGTCTCCTAACTATACATATGGCTCATTGTCTGCTATGTGATGTATTTCTTTATTTGTGTATTTTGTACTGCGCTGTAAATAGCCAGTAGACAGTTTTCCAGTGCTCAAGTTGGTTAAACAGGTACATAATAAATGGTATAGAGCGATGGAGTCTGATAAGTTCGATGGTGTTCATGTCAAATGTCTTGTTGCAGCCCATTGCAGTGCTCAGATGAAATCCACTTTAAAAAATTGTGTTAAAAAATGTTCTGAACTGCATGTGATTGGGTTCAGAATGGGCTTGTGAAACTCTCGTATGTTCCAATTGCTTAATTGGTAAAAACTCAACACTACTGCAAAATTATGTGTAATTAAGCAAAATACACTTCACATTAAGAAATCACCCGACAGAGCCTTCGGGTAAAAATGTCATTTTGAGTTGATTTCCAATCGCTTACATTGATAACACTACAGTTTGATTCAATTCAAAAGATCTTTATTGGGCCGATCCGGTCATAAAAGGTAAGAAAAGGTCATAAATCAATAATCCATCGTTTTTGATAATCCACAGTTGGAATAAAGTCAGAGACAATCATACAGGACAACAAGGCCTCAATCAGCAGATAACAACATCCACTAGAGACAGACGCATATAATATTGGTACAGACATTAAGTTTACAGGTGATCATGAAGATTTCTCAGAAATTCAAAATTACATGACAGTAAAAGATTACAACCAAATAAATATAATGTATCAATAATAGAGGAAGAAAGCCCCAATCCAACCCTGATCAAAATATTCATCCTCCATGGTTCTCCTGGCTCTGATAGCAGCTTTTAAAAAGGAGCATTCACTATAGCAAATATGCTAAGTGTTCAACAGTTGCAGGTGATGTAGTTCTTTCTTACATCTACAGTAACCAAGAGTTTTTATTTTTTTATTTTATTTATATTTTTATAGTAAAATATAATCACATATGCAGTTGCTTGGTTAACCGCAGCTGGCTGAGAATATTAGTACATTGTTGTCTTAACATTGGTTTTAAGAAAATGCTTATGTGCATGGTTGAAATAAGTACAAAAAGCCATATAGTGCAACGAGGACTGTTCCAAAGTGCCATCCCAAGGACAGAGTTTAATAGAGCTCCTCGTGGTGGCATACGAGCTAGCACAACACAAAAGACACCATATAGTATTGGATCTAAATCGGAAGAGCAAAGATCTCTCCCAATGCGTTAATTCAAGTGAAAGGATAACAGCCTTTAGTAAAATAACACTGTGCCTTCCGTGGTGTCACCTGCAAGTCTCTTGTCTTCACAGAACTGCTAAAATAATTCCCTAGCCCACAATTTATCCTCTTTCTTTATATTATAAGGAGAGGAGAAGAGAGAGGATAATCTCAAAGCCTTTAATGAACTTGATATATAACTCAGCCACGGTACCGCGCATCCACTGTACAGGTCGAGACAGTCCAAAATAATGTCTGTACAAAGCTGGGCATGAGGGTCAACCCAAACGCTGACCTGAGCAACAGTTACCTGAATGGTCTGCTCGAGTAAAAAATCAACCTGAAATTCTGCCAAACTGTACATTTAGGGGTCGATTCCGATTTGGGAAACTGATCCTTACGACGATTCAAAGTCGTCGCCGTTTCCGTACGAATCGTACAAATGCGTCCGAATTGCGTAGTAAGATCCATAGGAAAAAAATACGTTCAAATCTTTGCGAACCGTTCGAAAAGCAAGGGAAAATCTGTACGACATAGGACCCTCATGGTGAACTGCACAAATCGTAAACATGCTGTACGACCCGACAAGTACAATCCGGACCGGGGACCGAGATCGCGATTCATACGGAAAACGTCGTATGAGCAATTCGTACGGAGAGCCACACATTCACATACGCACCGTACCCCTGCAATCATGGGGGTACGCATCGTACCCCTATGTTCTTTACCACTACGCAGCGTACACCTATGCAACATACAGCTACGCACCGTACACCTACGCACCGTACCCCGATGCACGGTACCCCGATGCACCGTACCCCTGCAATCATGGGGTGTACTCGCATACCCGGGGGGGTCAGATTCGCAAACGGTTTGAGTCGAAATCTGCTTTTATGGACGTTTTATACTCCCGTAGAAAAAGAGTCATACGGAGTGTTGTCGTAACAAATCGTCCTTGCTGGGTCGGAAAAAGCTGCTTCGATCCGTACGGACATCGTGTACTGCGTGTTCCGAATACGATTTGTACACATTTTTGAGTCATATGGTCTTTCGTACGATTTGTACGGAGATCTGCTTTGGGTTTGGATTGTACTTCATCGTACGTATGGGGACGTTGAAGGTGTACGATTTGTACGGGAAAAAGGCTCCGTACGGCTATTCGTAGGGGATTTCACCGAATCGGACTAGACCCCTTAATGTTACAATTTTACCTTCTCTCTGAAATTACGCAATGTGCCTAAGGGTGTAATTTAGGGAACTCCAAATGAATTGCGTTGCACAAAATGACCAAAATTACACTAATTAAACCAGCGTAATAACAAGTTTACCCAGGCCTACTTCAGATCTAAGGTTAGGATTGAAGGCTTTGCATATATTGGTCTTTGCACCACAGAGGATTGGCTGTATCTGTCATCCTCGTGTTGGTTCATTGATCAAATGTACAGACGCAGAATGAATATTTCTGCCATGGCATGCTCTTAGGAGTGTTTAGAGAACCATACATTTGATTCTAGCATAATCTGGGAGCTAGTGGAGTGCTTTCAGTGCAGGTTTGATCTGGTCTTGCTTGCAGGGCTTTCAGCAGAATGTAGCAGCTTTCATGGGGAGACCATTATAGATGAACAAAGCTCTTGTAATCTCAAGCTGGTGTTCGGTTATGAGCATGTGTAGGATTTTGCAGAAAAAGAAGATAAAGGGCGATGGAAATTGGTGCGCATGACAACTGCATTGACTTGAGGTGCGCAAAAATGCTCTGAGTCAAAGGTGTTCATGGATTTCTTTGTTTCTCAGAGGATGATGGGAGTATTAACAACGGCGTGCGATAAAGAGTAATAATTCAAGCTCAGGTGCCCCAATGACTCAGTTTTGGCTCTTTTTGGGTCTCGGCCTGTGTAGGCTGCGCTTACGCAGTCTCGCCGGCGAGATCTTATGTCTTATCTTATGAGTAGGGGGCTTGAACCCGCCCCTCTTCTCCATTGGCAGGCTTCCTAAACGGAGACCAGCCATTGGAGGAGAGGGGCGTCTGTCCGTTTAAGCCCTGTGTTTTTGGGATTGAGGGGCGTGTTTCTTTAGGTTCTTTCTCTCCTGTTCCCATTGGCTGGAATTTTACATTCCAGCCGATGGGAAGAGGAGAGAACGAAAAACACGCCCCTCAATCCCAAAAATGACGGTGGTTTCTACGAGGCATTTCTGCTTCACCCCGGAGAAAGATGGTGGTGATCAGCCGGAGCTTGCTTGTTATAAGACTTTTATAGTTTCTTGCTTAGCTCAAAAAAGTGGGGAGGTTCGTGCTACTGCTTGCTCCATGCACATCACGCTTATCCAATAGTGGTCCACAGAATGCCAGGGCTGTCTAAATCCGCACAACTGTCCAGCCACTACACCACACCGTAATATGCTCACCAAGCCAAGCCTCTCAGCTTACTCAGTTTCAGCCATAGTATCTCGTGCATTGCCCTCGAAGCGGTAGAGCCGGGTTAGCGGTGGAATCCAGAAAAGTCTGCGTCAATCTCCACCCTGCTGTCGGTGCTTGGGAGTCTCCGTCCATCTTTTCAGCGACTCTCATCAGCGCAAACGTCCAGGAGACGAAGCCGGCGGTCATCCAACTCGGCCAATAGTGGGAGCGGGAATCCCGTGTTCAGTCTGCCGGTAAGGGCTGGTACGTCAGGAGCAGGGCGCCGCTTGGGAGTCTCTGTCCGTCTTTTCATCGACTCTCCTCAGCGCAAACATGCAGGGGACGAAGCCGGCGGCCATCCAACTCAGGCAATGGCGGGAGCGGGAATCCCGCATTCAGTCTGTCGGTACGGGCTGGTACGTCAGGAGCAGGGCGCCGCTTGGGAGTCTCCGTCCGTCTTTTCAGCGACTCTCCTCAGCGCAAACATGCAGGGGACGAAGCCGGCGGCCATCCAACTCGGGCAATGGCGGGAGCGGGAATCCCGAGTTCAGTCTGCCGGTACGGGCTGGTAAGTCAGGAGCAGGGAGCGAGTTGCTGGAAGCGCTCGCTCTTCCCGGCGGTTAATCTCCGTTTGCGGACCCCCTTAACAGTGCATGAGGGTTCTCTGCAACGTTTACATTTATAAAATTACAGCACACCGTAAAGCGTTTGTTATAAAGTCCATTATAGCGAAGTGATGTTAAAATTAACATATACATAAGCTTTGACCATGAGGGGTTCTCTATATCAGCTGCAGACTTGGAATCACAATTTACCATGAAGTGCATAATCTTTGCTAGACATGTTTAATACACAATGCATGAGGGTTCTCTGCAACTTTTACGAATCTACAATAACAGTTAGCCATAAAGGGCATGCTCTAAGGTGCTGTATAACTATGAAGCATTACAATTAACTAATTTATAATATTTGACGAAAAAAGTGATTTACAACATATGTTCATTATATGAGAGCTTTTCATTAGACTTGTATTAAATGCCAAAGTGCTTGTACGGTGGGTAAAATGATGGGGTAGGTTGCTGGATTGAACTTTGTTGTGATGCACAACAAAACACGGTACTTTGTAGATTCCTGTAAAGTTTATTTAAATGTAAGTAATCCTAAAAAGACATTGTTGTCCGATCTCTGCCAGAGGCATACTAACTGCCACCAGTGAAAGCCTCCACAGAGGGTCTCTCAGAGGGACTCTCCCAAGATGGAAGATTTAGGTGAGAGAGGGCCTTGTACACAAGAGGTTTGTCCTTTGTGCCTTCATCCGCACAGTGTTAAGTGCTAGAAAAGGGGTGGGACACGGGGAGGGTTGTTTAAGCTGCTGCCCAGGGAGCCAGAAAGTAAACCACTAGAATTCCATGGCTATAGAATCCGATAATTCCAGTAGAGCTGCCTCTACAGTACCCTTGTTTTTCTTGCCTTTTTTCCCTGCTGCTGTTCGTTTTTTTTCTTGCCTCTATTCCCTGGTGCTGTTTTTTTTTTTTTTGCCTCTGTTCCCTGCTGCTGTTCGTTTTTTTTCTTGCCTCTGTTCCCTGCTGCTGTTCCCTGCTTCTGATCGTTCCCTGCTTGTCATAGTTTTTTTCTTGCCTCTGTTCCCTACTGCTGTTCCCTGCTTTTGTTCACTGCTTCTGTTCCCTGCTTCTGTTCGTTCCCTGCTTGTCATCGTTTTTTTCTTGCCTCTGTTCCCTGGGGCATTACTGGGTAGAGATGGGCGTGTGGCTGACCTAGACTGAGGGATGTCTGTGTGTGTGTGTGGCACTCTGTGTGTGTTTGTGTGTGTGGCTCTGTGTGTGTGTATATGTATACTTGTAAAGCGCACTGCCGCCCCATCTCAGGGCATCCTGGCGCTGTATACCACTGTGGAACCCTTCCTGGCTTTCCCTGTGAGATGTCCCCGCCTGGGCACAGATCTGTTGACTGGGTGTGAGTGATTGATTGGTTCAGATGCCCCATCCATCACCACCCCTTTTGTACGGCTTTGTTCGTCATAAGTTGGCAGGGTATGCTCAGACGTGAGTCCCTTGCTCACTTTGCCACTGGATTCAAGCAAGCCTGGCTGAAGACGGCTGAAATGTCAGAAACCGATCCTCGGAAGCTTGTTTCCGGTCCAGGAAAGGCATGGCTTTGCAGTTCGGGCTGGGCTGTTCCCATGAGGCACATGGTCAGACTGATTTGCATATGGCCATATCTGAACTGGGGTGGCAGAGTGGGCCAAAGAACAGTGATGGATTAAACCCAGATCTGTTGACTGGGTGTGAGTGTTTGATTGGTTCAGATGCTCCGTCCATCACCACGCCCTTTTGTACCGCTTTGTTCGCCATAAGTTGGCAGGGTATGCTCAGACGTGAGTCCCTTGCTCACTTTGCCACTGGATTCAAGCAAGCCGGGCTGAAGATGGCTGAAATGCCAGAAACCGATCCTCGGAAGCTTGTTTCCGGTTCAGGGAAGGCATGGCTTGGCAGTTCGGGCTGAACTGTTCCCATGATGCACAGGGTCAGACTGATTTGCATATGGCCATGTCTGAACTGGGGTGGCAGAGTGGGCTAAAGAACGGTGATGGATTAAACCTAGATCTGTTGACTGGGTGTGAGTGTTTGATTGGTTCAGATGCTCCGTCCATGACCACCCCCTTTCGTACTGCTTTGTTTGCCATAAGTTGGCAGGGTATGCTCAGACGTGAGTCCATTGCTCACTTTGCCACTGGATTAAAGCAAGTCGGGCTGAAGACGGCTAAAATGCAGGAAACCGGTCCTCGGAAGCTTGTTTCCGGTCCAGGGAAGGCATCGCTTGGCAGTTCGGGCTGGACAGTTCCCATGAGGCACAGGGTCAGACTGATTTACATATGGCCATGTCTGAACTGGGGTGGCAGAGTGGGCTAAAGAACAGTGATGGATTAACCCCAGATCCATTTAATGGGTGTAGGGTTTGATTGGTTCAGATGCTCTGTCCATCACCACCCCCTTTTGTACCGCTTTGTTTGCCATAAGTTGGCAGGTTATGCTCAGACGTGAGTCCCTTGCTCACTTTGCCACTGGATTCAAGCAAGCCGGGCTGAAGACGACTGAAATGCCAAAAACCGGTCCTCGGAAGCTTGTTTCCTGTCCAGGGAAGGCAAGGCTTTAGCAGTTCGGGCTGGACTGATCCCATGAGGCACAGGGTCCGACTGATTTGCATATGGCCTTGTCTGAACTGGGGTGGCAGAGTGTGCTAAAGAACGGTGATGGATTAAACCCAGATCTTATGACTGGGTGTGAGTGTTTCATTGGTTCAGATGCTGCGTCCATCACCACCCCCTTTTGTACCGATTTGTTCGCCATAAGTTGGCAGGGTATGCTCAGACGTGAGTCCCTTGCTCACTTTGCCACTGGGTTCAAGCAAGCCGGGCTGAAGACGGCTGAAATGCCTGAAACCGGTCCTCTGAGGCTTGTTTCCGGTCCAGGGAAGGCATAGCTTGGCAGTTCGGGCTGGACTGTTCCCATGAGGCACAGGGTTAGACTGATTTGCATATGGCCATGTCTGAACTGGGGTGGCAGAGTGGGCTAAAGAACGGTGATGGATTAAACCCAGATCTGTTGACTGGGTGTGAGTGTTTGTTTGGTTCAGATGCTCCGTCCATGACCACCCCCTTTTGTACTGCTTTGTTTGCCATAAGTTGGCAGGGTATGCTCAGACGTGAGTCCCTTGCTCACTTTGCCACTGGATTAAAGCAAGCCGGGCTGAAGACGGCTAAAATGCAGGAAACCGGTCCTCGGAAGCTTGTTTCCAGTCCAGGGAAGGCATAGCTTGGCAGTTCGTGCTGGACTGTTCCCATGAGGTACAGGGCCAGACTGATTTGCATATGGCCATCTCTGTTTTGGGGTGGCAGAGTGGGCTAAAGAACAGTGATGGATTAAACCCAGATATGTTGACTATGTGTGAGTGTTTGGTTGGTTCAGATGCTCCGTCCATCACCACCCCCTTTTGTACCGCCTTGTTTGCCATAAGTTGGCAGGGTATACTCAGATGTGAGTCCGTTGCTCGCTTTGCCACTGGATTCAAGCAAGCCGGGCTGAAGATGGCTGAAATGCCAGAAACCGGTTCTCGGAAGCTTGTTTCTGGTCCAGGGAAGGCATAACTTGGCAGTTCGGGCTGGACTGTTCCCATGAGGCACAGGGTTAGACTGATTTGCATATGGCCATGTCTGAACTGGGGTGGCAGAGTGGGCTAAAGAACGGTGATGGATTAAACCCAGATCTGTTGACTGGGTGTGAGTGTTTGTTTGGTTCAGATGCTCTGTCCATCACCACCCCCTTTTGTACCGCTTTGTTCGCCATAAGTTGGCATGGTATGCTCAGACATGAGTCCCTTGCTCACTTTGCCACTGGATTCAAGCACGCCGGGCTGAAGATGGCTGAAATGGCAGAAACCGGTCCTCGGAAGCTTGTTTCCGGTCCAAGGAAGGCATAGCTTGGCAGTTCGGGCTGGACTGTTCCCATGAGGCACACGGTCAGACTGATTTGCATATGGCCATATCTGAACTGGGGTGGCAGAGTGGGCTAAAGAACGGTGATGGATTAAACCCAGATCTGTTGACTGGTTGTGAGTGTTTGATTTGTTCAGATGCTCCATCCATCACCACCCCCTTTTGTACCGCTTTGTCGCCATAAGTTGGCAGGGTGTTCTCAGATGTGAGTCCCTTGCTCACTTTGCCACAGGATTCAAGCAAGCCGGGCTGAAGACGGCTGAAATGCCAGAAACCGGTCCTCGGAAGCTTGTGTCCGGTCCAAGGAAGGCATGGCTTGGCAGTTCGGGCTGGACTGTTCCCATGAGGCACAGGGTTAGACTGATTTGCATATGGCCATATCTGAACTAGGGTGGCAGAGTGGGCTAAAGAACGGTGATGGATTAAACCCAGATCTTTTGACTGGGTGTGAGTGTTTGTTTGGTTCAGATGCTCCGTCCATCACCACCCCCTTTTGTACTGCTTTGTTCGCGATAAGTTGGCAAGGTATGCTCAGACGTGAGCCCCTTGCTCACTTTGCCACTGGATTCAAGCAAGCCGGGCTGAAGACGGCTGAAATGCCAGAAACCGGTCCTCGGAGGCTTGTTTCCGGTCCAGAGAAGGCATGGATTGGCAGTTCGGGCTGGATTGTTCCAATGAGGCACAGGGTCGGACTGATTTGCATATGGCCATGTCTGAACTGGGGTGGCAGAGAGGGCTGAAGAACGGTGATAGATTAAACCCAGATCTGTTGACTGGGTGTAGGTGTTTGATTGGTTCAGATGCTCTGTCGATCACCACCCCCTTTTGTACCGCTTTCTTCGCCATAAATTGGCAGGGTATGCTCAGACGTGAGTCCCTTGCTCACTTTGCCACTGGGTTCAAGCAAGCCGGGCTGAAGACGGCTGAAATGCCAGAAACCGGTCCTCTGAAGCTTGTTTCCGGTCCAGGGAAGGCATAGCTTGGCAGTTCGTGCTGGACTGTTCCCATGAGGTACAGGGCCAGACTGATTTGCATATGGCCATGTCTGTTTTGGGGTGTCTGAGTGGGCTAAAGAACAGTGATTGATTAAACCCAGATCTGTTGACTGGGTGTGAGTGTTTGATTGGTTCAGATGCTCCGTCCATCACCACCTCCTTTTGTACCGCTTTGTTTGCCATAAGTTGGCAGGGTATTCTCAGACGTGAGTCCCTTGCTCACTTTGCCCCTGGATTCAAGCAAGCCGGGCTGAAGACGGCTGAAATACCAGAAACCAGTCCTCGGAAGCTTGCTTCGGGTCCAGGGAAGGCATAGCTTGGCAGTTCGGGCTGGACTGTTCCCATGAGGCACAGCGTCAGACTGATTTGCATATGGCCATGTCTGAACTGGGATGTCAGAGTGGGCTAAAGAACAGTGATGGATTAAACCCAGATCTGTTGACTGGGTGTGAGTGTTTGATTGGTTCAGATGCTCCGTCCATCACCACCCCCTTTTGTACCGCTTTGTCCGTCATAAGTTGGCAGGGTATGCTCAGATGTGAGTCCCTTGCTCCCTTTGCCACTGGATTCAAGCAAGCTGGGCTGAAGACGGTTTGAATGCCAGAAACCGGTCCTCGGAAGCTTGTTTCCCGTCCAGGGGAGGCATGGCTTGGCAGTTCGGGCTGGACTGTTCCCATGAGGCACAGGGTCAGACTGATTTGCATATGGCCATGTCTGAACTGGGGTGGCAGAGTGGGCTAAAGAACAGTGATGGATTAAACCCAGATCTGTAGACTGGGTGTGAGTGTTTGATTGGTTCAGATGCTCCGTCCATGACCACCCCCTTTTGTACCGCCTTGTTTGCCATAAGTTGGCAGGCTATACTCAGACGTGAGTCCCTTGCTCACTTTGCCACTGGATTCAAGCAAGCCGGGCTGAAGACGGCTGAAATGCCAGAAACCGGTTCTCGGAAGCTTGTTTCTGGTCCAGGGAAGGCATAACTTGGCATTTCGGGCTGGACTGTTTCCATGAGGCACAGGGTCAGACTGAATTGCATAAGGCCATGTCTGAACTGGGGTGGCAGAGTGGACTAAAGAACAGTGATGGATTAAACCCAGATCTGTTGACCGGGTGTGAGTGTTTGATTGGTTCAGATGCTCCGTCCATCACCACCCCCTTTTGTACCGCTTTGTTCGTCATAAGTTGGCAGGGTATGCTCAGATGTGAGTCCCTTGCTCACTTTGCCACTGGATTCAAGCAAGCTGGGCTGAAGACGGCTGAAATGCCAGAAACCGGTCCTCTGAGGCTTTTTTCCGGTCCAGGGAAGGCATAGCTTGGCAGTTCGGGCTGGACTGTTCCCATGAGGCACAGGGTTAGACTGATTTGCATATGGCCATGTCTGAACTGGGGTGGCAGAGTGGGCTAAAGAACGGTGATGGATTAAACCCAGATCTGTTGACTGGGTGTGAGTGTTTGTTTGGTTCAGATGCTTTGTCCATCACCACCCCCTTTTGTACCGCTTTCTTCGTCATAAGTTGGCAGGGTATGCTCAGACGTGAATCCCTTGCTCACTTTGCCACTGGATTCAAGCAAGCCGGGCTGAAGACGGCTGAAATGCCAGAAATCGGTCCTCGGAAGCTTGTTTCGGGTCCAGGGAAGGTATGGCTTGGCAGTTCGGGCTGGACTGTTCCCATGAGGCACAGGGTCAGACTGATTTGCATATGGCCATGTCTGAACTGGGGTGGCAGAGTGGGCTAAAGAACGGTGATGGATTAAACCCACATCTGTTGACTGGGTGTGAGTGTTTGATTGGTTCAGATGCTCCGTCCATCACCACCCCCTTTTGTACCGCTTTGTTCGCCATAAGTTGGCAGGATATGCTCAGATGTGAGTCCCTTGCTCACTTTGCCACTGGATTCAAGCAAGCCGGGCTGAAGACGGCTGAAATGCCAGAAACCGGTCCTCGGAAGCTTGTTTCCAGTCCAGGGAAGGCGTGGCTTGGCAGTTCGGGCTGGACTGTTCCCATGAGGCACAGGGTCAGACTGATTTGCATATGGCCATGTCTGAACTAGGGTGGCAGAGTGGGCTAAAGAACGGTGATGGATTAAACCCAGATCTGTTGACTGGGTGTGAGTGTTTGATTGGTTCAGATGCTCCGTCCATCACCACCCCCTTTTGTACCGCTTTGTTCGCCATAAGTTGGCAGGGTATGCTCAGACGTGAGCCCCTTGCTCACTTTGCCACTAGATTCAAGCAAGCCGGGCTGAAGATGGCTGAAATGCCAGAAACCGGTCTTTGGAGGCTTGTTTCCAGTCCAGAGAAGGCATGGATTGGCAGTTCGGGCTGGACTATTCCCATGAGGCACATGGTCGGACTCATTTGCATATGGCCATGTCTGAACTGGGGTAGCAGAGTGGGCTAAAGAATGGTGATGGATTAAACCCAGATCTATTGACTGGGTGTGAGTGCTTGATTGGTTCAGATGCTCCGTCCATCACCACCTCCTTTTGTACCGCTTTGTTCGCCATAAGTTGGCAGGGTATGCTCAGACGTGAGTCCCTTGCTCACTTTGCCACTGGGTTCAAGCAAGCCGGGCCGAAGATGGCTGAAATGCCAGAAACCGGTCCTCGGAAGCTTGTTTCTGGTCCAGGGAAGGCATAGCTTGGCAGTTCGTGCTGGACTGTTCCCATGAGGCACAGGGCCAGACTGATTTGCTTATGGCCAAGTCTGTTTTGGGGTGGCAGAGTGGGCTAAAGAACAGTGATGGATTAAACCCAGATCTGTTGACTGGATGTGAGTGTTTGATTGGTTCAGATGCTCCGTCCATCACCACCACCTTTGGTTCCGCTTTGTTTGCCATAAGTTGGCAGGGTATACTCAGACGTGAGTCCCTTGCTCACTTTGCCACTGGATTCAAGCAAGCTGGGCTGAAGACGACTGAAATGCCAGAAACCGGTCCTCGGAAGCTTGTTTCCGGTCCAGGGAAGGCATAGCTTGGCAGTTCGGGCTGGACTGTTCCCATGAGGCACATGGTCAGACTGATTTGCATATGGCCATGTCTGAACTGGGGTGGCAGAGTGAGCTAAATAACAGTGATGGATTAAACCCAGATCTGTTGACTGGGTGTGAGTGTTTGATTGGTTCAGATGCTCCGTCCATCACCACCCCCTTTTGTACCGCTTTGTTTGCCATAAGTTGGCAGGGTATGCTCAGACGTGAGTCCCTTGCTCACTTTGCCACTGGATTCAAGCAAGCCGGGCTGAAGACGGCTGAAATGCCAGAAACCGGTCCTCGGAAGCTTGTTTCCGGTCCAGGGAAGGCATAGCTTGGCAGCTCGGCCTGGACTGTTCCCATGTGGCACAGGGTCAGACTGATATGCATATGGCCATGTCTGAACTGGGCTGGCAGAGTGGGCTAAAGAACAGTGATGGATTAAATCCAGATCTGTTGACTGGGTGTGAGTGTTTGATTTGTTTAGATGCTCCATCCATCACCACCCCCTTTTGTACCGCTTTGTCGCCATAAATTGGCAGGGTGTGCTCAGATGTGAGTCCCTTGCTCACTTTGCCACTGGATTCAAGCAAGCCGGGCTGAAGACGGCTGAAATCCCAGAAACCGGTCCTCGGAAGCTTTTTTCCGGTCCAGGGAAGGCATGGCTTGGCAGTTTGGGGTGGACCGTTCCCATGAGGCACAGGGTCAGACTGATTTGCATATGGCCATGTCTGAACTGGGGAGGCTGAGTGGGCTAAAGAACGGTGATGGATTAAACCCAGATCTGTTGACTGAGTGTGAGTGTTTGATTGGTTCAGATGCTCCATCCATCACCACCCCCTTTTGTACCGCTTTGTTTGGCATAAGTTGGCAGGGTATGCTCAGACGTGAGCCCCTTGCTCACTTTGCCACTGGATTCAAGCAAGCCGGGCTGAAGACGGCTGAAATGCCAGAAACTGGTCCTCGGAGGCTTGTTTCCGGTCCAGAGAAGGCATGGATTGGCAGTTAGGGCTGGACTGTTCCCATGAGGCACAGGGTCGGACTGATTTGCATATGGCAATGTCTGAACTGGGGTGGCAGAGTGGGCTAAAGAACGGTGATGGATTAAACCCAGATCTGTTGACTGGGTGTGAGTGTTTGATTGGTTCAGATGCTCCGTCCATCACCACCCCCTTTTGTACCGCTTTGTCGCCATAAATTGGCAGGGTGCTCAGATGTGAGTCCCTTGCTCACTTTGCCACTGGATTCAAGCAAGCCGGGCTGAAGACGGCTGAAATGCCAGAAACCGGTCCTCTGAAGCTTGATTCCGGTCCAGGGAAGGCATGGCTTGGCACTTAGGGCTGGACTGTTCCCATGAGGCACAAGGTCAGACTGATTCACATATGGCCATGTCTGAACTTGGGTGGCAGAGTGGGCTAAAGAACGGTGGTGGATTAAACCCAGATGTGTTGACTGGGTGTGAGTGTTTGATTGGTTCAGATGCTCCGTCCATCACCACCCCCTTTTTTACCGCTTTGTTTGCAATAAGTTGGCAGGGTATGCTCAGACGTGAGTCCCTTGCTTACTTTGCCACTGGATTCAAGCAAGCCGGGCTGAAGACGGCTGAAATGCCAGAAACCGGTCCTCGGAAGCTTGTTTCCAGTCCAGGGAAGGCCTGGCTTGGCAGTTCGGGCTGGACTGTTCCCATGAGGCACAGGGTCAGACTGATTTGCATATGGCCATGTCTGAACTGGGGTGGCAGAGTGGGCTAAAGAACGGTGATGGATTAAACCCAGATCTGTTGACTGGATGTGAGTGTTTGACTGGTTCAGATGCTCCGTCCATCACCACCCCCTTTTGTACCGCTTTGTTCGCCATAAGTTGGCAGGGTATGCTCAGACGTGAGCCCCTTGCTCACTTTGCCACTAGATTCAAGCAAGCCAGGCTGAAGACGGCTGAAATGCCAGAAACCGGTCTTTGGAGGCTTGTTTCCAGTCCAGAGAAGGCATGGATTGGCAGTTCGGGCTGGACTATTTTCATGAGGCACAGGGTCAGACTCATTTGCATATGGCCATGTCTGAACTGGGGTAGCAGAGTGGGCTAAAGAATGGTGATGGATTAAACCCAGATCTATTGACTGGGTGTGAGTGCTTGATTGGTTCAGATGCTCCGTCCATCACCATCTCCTTTTGTACCGCTTTGTTCGCCATAAGTTGGCAGGGTATGCTCAGACGTGAGTCCCTAGCTCACTTTGCCACTGGGTTCAAGCAAGTCGGGCTGAAGATGGCTGAAATGCCAGAAACCGTTCCTCGAAAGCTTGTTTCTGGTCCAGGGAAGGCATAGCTTTGCAGTTCGTGCTGGACTGTTCCCATGAGGCACAGGGCCAGACTGATTTGCTAATGGCCAAGTCTGTTTTGGTGTGGCAGAGTGGGCTAAAGAACAGTGATGGATTAAACCCAGATCTGTTGATTGGGTGTGAGTGTTTGATTGGTTCAGATGCTCCGTCCATCACCACCACCTTTGGTTCCGCTTTGTTTGCCATAAGTTGGCAGGGAATACTCAGACGTGAGTCCCTTGCTCACTTTGCCACTGGATTCAAGCAAGCTGGGCTGAAGACGGCTGAAATGCCAGAAACCGGTCCTCGCAAGCTTGTTTCCGGTCCAGGGAAGGCATAGCTTGGCAGTTCGGGCTGGACTGTTCCCATGAGGCACATGGTCAGACTGATTTGCATATGGCCATGTCTGAACTGGGGTGGCAGAGTGGGCTAAAGAACAGTGATGGATTAAACCCAGATCTGTTGACTGGGTGTGAGTGTTCGATTGGTTCAGATGCTCCGTCCATCACCACCCCCTTTTGTACTGCTTTGTTTGCAATAAGTTGGCAGGGTATGCTCAGACGTGAGTCCCTTGCTCACTTTGCCACTGGATTCAAGCAAGCCGGGCTGAAGACGGCTGAAATGCCAGAAACCGGTCCTCGGAAGCTTGTTTCCAGTCCAGGGAAGGCGTGGCTTGGCAGTTCGGGCTGGACTGTTCCCATGAGGCACAGGGTCAGACTGATTTGCATATGGCCATGTCTGAACTGGGGTGGCCGAGTGGGCTAAAGAACGGTGATAGATTAAACGCAGATCTGTTGACTGGGTGTGAGTGTTTGATTGGTTCAGATGCTCCGTCCATCACCACCCCCTTTTGTACCACTTTGTTCGCCATAAGTTGGCAGGGTATGCTCAGACGTGAGCCCCTTGCTCACTTTGCCACTAGATTCAAGCAAGCTGGGCTGAAGACGGCTGAAATGCCAGAAACCGGTCTTTGGAGGCTTGTTTCCAGTCCAGAGAAGGCATGGATTGGCAGTTCGGGCTGGACTATTCCCATGAGGCACAGGGTCGGACTCATTTGCATATGGCCATGTCTGAACTGGGGTAGCAGCGTGGGCTAAAGAATGGTGATGGATTAAACCCAGATCTATTGACTGGGTGTGAGTGTTTGATTGGTTCAGATGCTCCGTCCATCACCACCCCCTTTTGTACCGCTTTGTTCGCCATAAGTTGGCAGGGTATGCTCAGACGTGAGTCCCTTGCTCACTTTGCCACTGGGTTCAAGCAAGCCGGGCTGAAGATGGCTGAAATGCCAGAAACCGGTCCTCGGAAGCTTGTTTCTGGTCCAGGGAAGGCATAGCTTGGCAGTTCGTGCTGGACTGTTCCCATGAGGCACATGGTCAGACTGATTTGCATATGGCCATATCTGAACTGGGGTGGCAGAGTGGGCCAAAGAACAGTGATGGATTAAACCCAGATCTGTTGACTGGGTGTGAGTGTTTGATTGGTTCAGATGCTCCGTCCATCACCACGCCCTTTTGTACCGCTTTGTTCGCCATAAGTTGGCAGGGTATGCTCAGACGTGAGTCCCTTGCTCACTTTGCCACTGGATTCAAGCAAGCCGGGCTGAAGATGGCTGAAATGCCAGAAACCGATCCTCGGAAGCTTGTTTCCGGTTCAGGGAAGGCATGGCTTGGCAGTTCGGGCTGAACTGTTCCCATGATGCACAGGGTCAGACTGATTTGCATATGGCCATGTCTGAACTGGGGTGGCAGAGTGGGCTAAAGAACGGTGATGGATTAAACCTAGATCTGTTGACTGGGTGTGAGTGTTTGATTGGTTCAGATGCTCCGTCCATGACCACCCCCTTTCGTACTGCTTTGTTTGCCATAAGTTGGCAGGGTATGCTCAGACGTGAGTCCATTGCTCACTTTGCCACTGGATTAAAGCAAGTCGGGCTGAAGACGGCTAAAATGCAGGAAACCGGTCCTCGGAAGCTTGTTTCCGGTCCAGGGAAGGCATCGCTTGGCAGTTCGGGCTGGACAGTTCCTATGAGGCACAGGGTCAGACTGATTTACATATGGCCATGTCTGAACTGGGGTGGCAGAGTGGGCTAAAGAACGGTGATGGATTAACCCCAGATCCATTTAATGGGTGTAGGGTTTGATTGGTTCAGATGCTCTGTCCATCACCACCCCCTTTTGTACCGCTTTGTTTGCCATAAGTTGGCAGGTTATGCTCAGACGTGAGTCCCTTGCTCACTTTGCCACTGGATTCAAGCAAGCCGGGCTGAAGACGACTGAAATGCCAAAAACCGGTCCTCGGAAGCTTGTTTCCTGTCCAGGGAAGGCAAGGCTTTAGCAGTTCGGGCTGGACTGATCCCATGAGGCACAGGGTCCGACTGATTTGCATATGGCCTTGTCTGAACTGGGGTGGCAGAGTGTGCTAAAGAACGGTGATGGATTAAACCCAGATCTTATGACTGGGTGTGAGTGTTTCATTGGTTCAGATGCTGCGTCCATCACCACCCCCTTTTGTACCGATTTGTTCGCCATAAGTTGGCAGGGTATGCTCAGACGTGAGTCCCTTGCTCACTTTGCCACTGGGTTCAAGCAAGCCGGGCTGAAGACGGCTGAAATGCCTGAAACCGGTCCTCTGAGGCTTGTTTCCGGTCCAGGGAAGGCATAGCTTGGCAGTTCGGGCTGGACTGTTCCCATGAGGCACAGGGTTAGACTGATTTGCATATGGCCATGTCTGAACTGGGGTGGCAGAGTGGGCTAAAGAACGGTGATGGATTAAACCCAGATCTGTTGACTGGGTGTGAGTGTTTGTTTGGTTCAGATGCTCCGTCCATGACCACCCCCTTTTGTAATGCTTTGTTTGCCATAAGTTGGCAGGGTATGCTCAGACGTGAGTCCCTTGCTCACTTTGCCACTGGATTAAAGCAAGCCGGGCTGAAGACGGCTAAAATGCAGGAAACCGGTCCTCGGAAGCTTGTTTCCAGTCCAGGGAAGGCATAGCTTGGCAGTTCGTGCTGGACTGTTCCCATGAGGTACAGGGCCAGACTGATTTGCATATGGCCATCTCTGTTTTGGGGTGGCAGAGTGGGCTAAAGAACAGTGATGGATTAAACCCAGATATGTTGACTATGTGTGAGTGTTTGGTTGGTTCAGATGCTCCGTCCATCACCACCCCCTTTTGTACCGCCTTGTTTGCCATAAGTTGGCAGGGTATACTCAGATGTGAGTCCGTTGCTCGCTTTGCCACTGGATTCAAGCAAGCCGGGCTGAAGATGGCTGAAATGCCAGAAACCGGTTCTCGGAAGCTTGTTTCTGGTCCAGGGAAGGCATAACTTGGCAGTTCGGGCTGGACTGTTCCCATGAGGCACAGGGTTAGACTGATTTGCATATGGCCATGTCTGAACTGGGGTGGCAGAGTGGGCTAAAGAACGGTGATGGATTAAACCCAGATCTGTTGACTGGGTGTGAGTGTTTGTTTGGTTCAGATGCTCTGTCCATCACCACCCCCTTTTGTACCGCTTTGTTCGCCATAAGTTGGCATGGTATGCTCAGACATGAGTCCCTTGCTCACTTTGCCACTGGATTCAAGCACGCCGGGCTGAAGATGGCTGAAATGCCAGAAACCGGTCCTCGGAAGCTTGTTTCCGGTCCAAGGAAGGCATAGCTTGGCAGTTCGGGCTGGACTGTTCCCATGAGGCACACGGTCAGACTGATTTGCATATGGCCATATCTGAACTGGGGTGGCAGAGTGGGCTAAAGAACGGTGATGGATTAAACCCAGATCTGTTGACTGGTTGTGAGTGTTTGATTTGTTCAGATGCTCCATCCATCACCACCCCCTTTTGTACCGCTTTGTCGCCATAAGTTGGCAGGGTGTTCTCAGATGTGAGTCCCTTGCTCACTTTGCCACTGGATTCAAGCAAGCCGGGCTGAAGACGGCTGAAATGCCAGAAACCGGTCCTCGGAGGCTTGTTTCCGGTCCAGAGAAGGCATGGATTGGCAGTTCGGGCTGGATTGTTCCAATGAGGCACAGGGTCGGACTGATTTGCATATGGCCATGTCTGAACTGGGGTGGCAGAGAGGGCTGAAGAACGGTGATAGATTAAACCCAGATCTGTTGACTGGGTGTAGGTGTTTGATTGGTTCAGATGCTCTGTCGATCACCACCCCCTTTTGTACCGCTTTCTTCGCCATAAATTGGCAGGGTATGCTCAGACGTGAGTCCCTTGCTCACTTTGCCACTGGGTTCAAGCAAGCCGGGCTGAAGACGGCTGAAATGCCAGAAATCGGTCCTCTGAAGCTTGTTTCCGGTCCAGGGAAGGCATAGCTTGGCAGTTCGTGCTGGACTGTTCCCATGAGGTACAGGGCCAGACTGATTTGCATATGGCCATGTCTGTTTTGGGGTGTCTGAGTGGGCTAAAGAACAGTGATTGATTAAACCCAGATCTGTTGACTGGGTGTGAGTGTTTGATTGGTTCAGATGCTCCGTCCATCACCACCTCCTTTTGTACCGCTTTGTTTGCCATAAGTTGGCAGGGTATTCTCAGACGTGAGTCCCTTGCTCACTTTGCCCCTGGATTCAAGCAAGCCGGGCTGAAGACGGCTGAAATACCAGAAACCAGTCCTCGGAAGCTTGCTTCGGGTCCAGGGAAGGCATAGCTTGGCAGTTCGGGCTGGACTGTTCCCATGAGGCACAGCGTCAGACTGATTTGCATATGGCCATGTCTGAACTGGGATGTCAGAGTGGGCTAAAGAACAGTGATGGATTAAACCCAGATCTGTTGACTGGGTGTGAGTGTTTGATTGGTTCAGATGCTCCGTCCATCACCACCCCCTTTTGTACCGCTTTGTCCGTCATAAGTTGGCAGGGTATGCTCAGATGTGAGTCCCTTGCTCCCTTTGCCACTGGATTCAAGCAAGCTGGGCTGAAGACGGTTTGAATGCCAGAAACCGGTCCTCGGAAGCTTGTTTCCCGTCCAGGGGAGGCATGGCTTGGCAGTTCGGGCTGGACTGTTCCCATGAGGCACAGGGTCAGACTGATTTGCATATGGCCATGTCTGAACTGGGGTGGCAGAGTGGGCTAAAGAACAGTGATGGATTAAACCCAGATCTGTAGACTGGGTGTGAGTGTTTGATTGGTTCAGATGCTCCGTCCATGACCACCCCCTTTTGTACCGCCTTGTTTGCCATAAGTTGGCAGGCTATACTCAGACGTGAGTCCCTTGCTCACTTTGCCACTGGATTCAAGCAAGCCGGGCTGAAGACGGCTGAAATGCCAGAAACCGGTTCTCGGAAGCTTGTTTCTGGTCCAGGGAAGGCATAACTTGGCATTTCGGGCTGGACTGTTTCCATGAGGCACAGGGTCAGACTGAATTGCATAAGGCCATGTCTGAACTGGGGTGGCAGAGTGGACTAAAGAACAGTGATGGATTAAACCCAGATCTGTTGACCGGGTGTGAGTGTTTGATTGGTTCAGATGCTCCGTCCATCACCACCCCCTTTTGTACCGCTTTGTTCGTCATAAGTTGGCAGGGTATGCTCAGATGTGAGTCCCTTGCTCACTTTGCCACTGGATTCAAGCAAGCTGGGCTGAAGACGGCTGAAATGCCAGAAACCGGTCCTCTGAGGCTTTTTTCCGGTCCAGGGAAGGCATAGCTTGGCAGTTCGGGCTGGACTGTTCCCATGAGGCACAGGGTTAGACTGATTTGCATATGGCCATGTCTGAACTGGGGTGGCAGAGTGGGCTAAAGAACGGTGATGGATTAAACCCAGATCTGTTGACTGGGTGTGAGTGTTTGTTTGGTTCAGATGCTTTGTCCATCACCACCCCCTTTTGTACCGCTTTCTTCGTCATAAGTTGGCAGGGTATGCTCAGACGTGAATCCCTTGCTCACTTTGCAACTGGATTCAAGCAAGCCGGGCTGAAGACGGCTGAAATGCCAGAAATCGGTCCTCGGAAGCTTGTTTCGGGTCCAGGGAAGGTATGGCTTGGCAGTTCGGGCTGGACTGTTCCCATGAGGCACAGGGTCAGACTGATTTGCATATGGCCATGTCTGAACTGGGGTGGCAGAGTGGGCTAAAGAACGGTGATGGATTAAACCCACATCTGTTGACTGGGTGTGAGTGTTTGATTGGTTCAGATGCTCCGTCCATCACCACCCCCTTTTGTACCGCTTTGTTCGCCATAAGTTGGCAGGATATGCTCAGATGTGAGTCCCTTGCTCACTTTGCCACTGGATTCAAGCAAGCCGGGCTGAAGACGGCTGAAATGCCAGAAACCGGTCCTCGGAAGCTTGTTTCCAGTCCAGGGAAGGCGTGGCTTGGCAGTTCGGGCTGGACTGTTCCCATGAGGCACAGGGTCAGACTGATTTGCATATGGCCATGTCTGAACTAGGGTGGCAGAGTGGGCTAAAGAACGGTGATGGATTAAACCCAGATCTGTTGACTGGGTGTGAGTGTTTGATTGGTTCAGATGCTCCGTCCATCACCACCCCCTTTTGTACCGCTTTGTTCGCCATAAGTTGGCAGGGTATGCTCAGACGTGAGCCCCTTGCTCACTTTGCCACTAGATTCAAGCAAGCCGGGCTGAAGATGGCTGAAATGCCAGAAACCGGTCTTTGGAGGCTTGTTTCCAGTCCAGAGAAGGCATGGATTTGCAGTTCGGGCTGGACTATTCCCATGAGGCACAGGGTCGGACTCATTTGCATATGGCCATGTCTGAACTGGGGTAGCAGAGTGGGCTAAAGAATGGTGATGGATTAAACCCAGATCTATTGACTGGGTGTGAGTGCTTGATTGGTTCAGATGCTCCGTCCATCACCACCTCCTTTTGTACCGCTTTGTTCGCCATAAGTTGGCAGGGTATGCTCAGACGTGAGTCCCTTGCTCACTTTGCCACTGGGTTCAAGCAAGCCGGGCCGAAGATGGCTGAAATGCCAGAAACCGGTCCTCGGAAGCTTGTTTCTGGTCCAGGGAAGGCATAGCTTGGCAGTTCGTGCTGGACTGTTCCCATGAGGCACAGGGCCAGACTGATTTGCTTATGGCCAAGTCTGTTTTGGGGTGGCAGAGTGGGCTAAAGAACAGTGATGGATTAAACCCAGATCTGTTGACTGGATGTGAGTGTTTGATTGGTTCAGATGCTCCGTCCATCACCACCACCTTTGGTTCCGCTTTGTTTGCCATAAGTTGGCAGGGTATACTCAGACGTGAGTCCCTTGCTCACTTTGCCACTGGATTCAAGCAAGCTGGGCTGAAGACGACTGAAATGCCAGAAACCGGTCCTCGGAAGCTTGTTTCCGGTCCAGGGAAGGCATAGCTTGGCAGTTCGGGCTGGACTGTTCCCATGAGGCACATGGTCAGACTGATTTGCATATGGCCATGTCTGAACTGGGGTGGCAGAGTGAGCTAAATAACAGTGATGGATTAAACCCAGATCTGTTGACTGGGTGTGAGTGTTTGATTGGTTCAGATGCTCCGTCCATCACCACCCCCTTTTGTACCGCTTTGTTTGCCATAAGTTGGCAGGGTATGCTCAGACGTGAGTCCCTTGCTCACTTTGCCACTGGATTCAAGCAAGCCGGGCTGAAGACGGCTGAAATGCCAGAAACCGGTCCTCGGAAGCTTGTTTCCGGTCCAGGGAAGGCATAGCTTGGCAGCTCGGCCTGGACTGTTCCCATGTGGCACAGGGTCAGACTGATATGCATATGGCCATGTCTGAACTGGGCTGGCAGAGTGGGCTAAAGAACAGTGATGGATTAAATCCAGATCTGTTGACTGGGTGTGAGTGTTTGATTTGTTTAGATGCTCCATCCATCACCACCCCCTTTTGTACCGCTTTGTCGCCATAAATTGGCAGGGTGTGCTCAGATGTGAGTCCCTTGCTCACTTTGCCACTGGATTCAAGCAAGCCGGGCTGAAGACGGCTGAAATCCCAGAAACCGGTCCTCGGAAGCTTGTTTCCGGTCCAGGGAAGGCATGGCTTGGCAGTTTGGGGTGGACCGTTCCCATGAGGCACAGGGTCAGACTGATTTGCATATGGCCATGTCTGAACTGGGGAGGCTGAGTGGGCTAAAGAACGGTGATGGATTAAACCCAGATCTGTTGACTGAGTGTGAGTGTTTGATTGGTTCAGATGCTCCATCCATCACCACCCCCTTTTGTACCGCTTTGTTTGGCATAAGTTGGCAGGGTATGCTCAGACGTGAGCCCCTTGCTCACTTTGCCACTGGATTCAAGCAAGCCGGGCTGAAGACGGCTGAAATGCCAGAAACTGGTCCTCGGAGGCTTGTTTCCGGTCCAGAGAAGGCATGGATTGGCAGTTAGGGCTGGACTGTTCCCATGAGGCACAGGGTCGGACTGATTTGCATATGGCAATGTCTGAACTGGGGTGGCAGAGTGGGCTAAAGAACGGTGATGGATTAAACCCAGATCTGTTGACTGGGTGTGAGTGTTTGATTGGTTCAGATGCTCCGTCCATCACCACCCCCTTTTGTACCGCTTTGTCGCCATAAATTGGCAGGGTGCTCAGATGTGAGTCCCTTGCTCACTTTGCCACTGGATTCAAGCAAGCCGGGCTGAAGACGGCTGAAATGCCAGAAACCGGTCCTCTGAAGCTTGTTTCCGGTCCAGGGAAGGCATGGCTTGGCACTTAGGGCTGGACTGTTCCCATGAGGCACAAGGTCAGACTGATTCACATATGGCCATGTCTGAACTTGGGTGGCAGAGTGGGCTAAAGAACGGTGATGGATTAAACCCAGATGTGTTGACTGGGTGTGAGTGTTTGATTGGTTCAGATGCTCCGTCCATCACCACCCCCTTTTTTACCGCTTTGTTTGCAATAAGTTGGCAGGGTATGCTCAGACGTGAGTCCCTTGCTTACTTTGCCACTGGATTCAAGCAAGCCGGGCTGAAGACGGCTGAAATGCCAGAAACCGGTCCTCGGAAGCTTGTTTCCAGTCCAGGGAAGGCCTGGCTTGGCAGTTCGGGCTGGACTGTTCCCATGAGGCACAGGGTCAGACTGATTTGCATATGGCCATGTCTGAACTTGGGTGGCAGAGTGGGCTAAAGAACGGTGATGGATTAAACCCAGATCTGTTGACTGGATGTGAGTGTTTGACTGGTTCAGATGCTCCGTCCATCACCACCCCCTTTTGTACCGCTTTGTTCGCCATAAGTTGGCAGGGTATGCTCAGACGTGAGCCCCTTGCTCACTTTGCCACTAGATTCAAGCAAGCCAGGCTGAAGACGGCTGAAATGCCAGAAACCGGTCTTTGGAGGCTTGTTTCCAGTCCAGAGAAGGCATGGATTGGCAGTTCGGGCTGGACTATTTTCATGAGGCACAGGGTCAGACTCATTTGCATATGGCCATGTCTGAACTGGGGTAGCAGAGTGGGCTAAAGAATGGTGATGGATTAAACCCAGATCTATTGACTGGGTGTGAGTGCTTGATTGGTTCAGATGCTCCGTCCATCACCATCTCCTTTTGTACCGCTTTGTTCGCCATAAGTTGGCAGGGTATGCTCAGACGTGAGTCCCTAGCTCACTTTGCCACTGGGTTCAAGCAGGTCGGGCTGAAGATGGCTGAAATGCCAGAAACCGTTCCTCGAAAGCTTGTTTCTGGTCCAGGGAAGGCATAGCTTTGCAGTTCGTGCTGGACTGTTCCCATGAGGCACAGGGCCAGACTGATTTGCTAATGGCCAAGTCTGTTTTGGTGTGGCAGAGTGGGCTAAAGAACAGTGATGGATTAAACCCAGATCTGTTGATTGGGTGTGAGTGTTTGATTGGTTCAGATGCTCCGTCCATCACCACCACCTTTGGTTCCGCTTTGTTTGCAATAAGTTGGCAGGGTATGCTCAGACGTGAGTCCCTTGCTCACTTTGCCACTGGATTCAAGCAAGCCGGGCTGAAGACGGCTGAAATGCCAGAAACCGGTCCTCGGAAGCTTGTTTCCAGTCCAGGGAAGGCGTGGCTTGGCAGTTCGGGCTGGACTGTTCCCATGAGGCACAGGGTCAGACTGATTTGCATATGGCCATGTCTGAACTGGGGTGGCCGAGTGGGCTAAAGAACGGTGATAGATTAAACGCAGATCTGTTGACTGGGTGTGAGTGTTTGATTGGTTCAGATGCTCCGTCCATCACCACCACCTTTGGTTCTGCTTTGTTTGCCATAAGTTGGCAGGGTATACTCAGACCTGAGTCCCTTGCTCACTTTGCCACTGGATTCAAGCAAGCTGGGCTGAAGACGCCTGAAATGTCAGAAACCGGTCCTCAGAAGCTTGTTTCCGGTCCAGGGAAGGCATAGCTTGGCAGTTCGGGCTGGACTGTTCCCATGAGGCACATGGTCAGACTGATTTGCATATGGCCATGTCTGAACTGGGGTGGCAGAGTGGGCTAAAGAACAGTGATGAATTAAACCCAGATCCGTTGACTGAGTGTGAGTGTTTGATTGGTTCAGATGCTCAGTCCATCACCACCCCCTTTTGTACCGCTTTGTTCGCCATAAGTTGGCAGGGTTTGCTCAGACGTGAGTCCCTTGCACACTTTGCCACTGGATTCAAGCAAGCCGGGCTGAAGACGACTGAAATGCCAGAAACCAGTCCTCGGAAGCTTGTTTCCGGTTCAGGGAAGGCATGGCTTGGCAGTTCGGGCTGGACTGTTCCCATGAGGCACAGGGTCAGACTGGTTTGCATATGGCCATGTCTGAACTGGGGTGGCAGAGTGGGCTAAAGAACGGTGATGGATTAAACCTAGATCTGTTGACTGGGTTTGAGTGTTTGATTGGTTAAGATGCTCCGTCTATCACCGCCCCCTCTTGTTACGCTATATATTTTAGAGGGCATGAACATTCCAATACATGAATAGCAAAATCTGTTTTGCAATGCAGGGGTTTATTCATTTTAACCTGCTTTGTATTAAAGACAGTGCAGTAACTTTTTTTGTTTGCCCCATACTTGCACGCCTTACTTGATTTACATTTATTAAAACCATTGGGGACTGTCAACCAGTTGGTAAGTGTCGATGTTTAAGGACTACTCGAAACCAGACTACTGTGCATGGAGAGGGCTCTTTTAGAGGTAAAGCTGGGTTTAACCGGAAGCTTGTGACCTATAATAGGATCACTTTAGACCAGTGCCCAATTTTTGTATACAATTCTTCTGATAGATTTTTCTTGGGAACTGTAGGTGTTGATAAGTCTAAGGTCGCGCCAGGATACTCCGCCAGTAATTGAGCGCGTTATAAAACAGCATAATAATTTTTGGTGGAATTTTTTATTTGACAAGTCTCTCGAGCCTTTTTGGGAATCAGGAGATTCTTCCTACTTAGTCCCTGAGTTTTATTAATTGCCTCATCAATATTTTTAACTGGATACCCTCCAGCTAAAAATCTTTTTTTGCTCTGCTGTTGGCCTTTAATCAAGTCTTCTTGGTTGATAAAGATCTCTTTAAACGTAGCATCTCACCGTAAGGGATACTGTGCACGAGATGGCGTGGGTGAAAACTAGAAAAGTGTAGCACCGAATTTCCTGCAGTTTCTTTTCTGTACAACTTTGTCTCCAATTTGTCTTTGTTTACATAAACCTCCACATCAAAAAAATTGATCTTACAGTTGCTAGTGGTGGAAGTAAAGTTTAGATTAAAATTATTTTCATTGATAAGTTCAACAAAGTTTATAGCTTGTTCCCACGAACCATCCCACAAAATAAACAAATCGTCAATGTATCTAAAATACAATTTTACATGATCATTGTAGATATTGCTATGCGTGCCTCTGCGAACCAGCTCCTCCCACCAGCCCATGAATAGACAGGCGTAGCTGGGGGAGAATCTGGCTCCCATTGCAACTCCCTGCATTTGTTGATAAAACATCTGGTTAAACAAAACAATATTGTTATTCAAGCAGAAGTTGATCATATTTAATAGCATAGCATCATGTTTAGGGCAAGTTGTCCTATTTTTGTTAAAAAAGAATTGTACCGCCTGGAAGCCATCTTTATATATAAATATATATATTACCTACTGGCGGTCGCCAGTAGGTAGTTATAGTTAGGATTTTTTTCAATGCAAAATCTCAAAATTCTATTTGGAATAACTTTGGCGCCGATTGACGAATCTGCTTGAAAACTTCCTCAAATTGGCCTCGCGGAGCTCCGGTCCTTCCTTGAAAGTTTCGGGGGGATTCGTCAAGCGGGGGCCGAGATAAAAGGGGGGTCCCAAAATGCGTTTTCCCCATGTTAATTTCCATAGGGCGGTCGAACTCACTTTTAGCCCGAACGGCTGAATGGATTTCCACCAAACTTGGTAAAATTGTAGGGACTGGTAGCCCGATGTGCCTTTGCTATGTCTCAAGATATGTGCTCCAGTGGATTTTGAGTAATTTAGGTTAAAAAAAATATATATATCTGTAAGCGCGCCCCGGTGCGCGCACCGGGGCGCGTACCGGGTTCGCTAAGCGACTTGCGTGCGGAAAGCTGATTGGCTCTCGGGTGTCTGTAAACATTCCAAACAGTCCGGAGCGGCCACCATCTTGTGTCTCGGTAGGATGGAGACACAAGAGGTGGCTAAAACAAAGGGGGAATTGACCATAATGGGGCAGAGTAGACCCCCCCTTGACCACCTAGGTTTGTTGTGGGGGCCATAAAAGGGCCCCGCGGGGCAAAAAAAAATGTTTTTGTTTTTCGCGGGGGAGCGCCCGGTACGCGCACCTGGGAGCGGACTGGGGAGCGGACCGGGGAGCGTACCATGGGGAAAAAAGAATGACAGACTTTTCAAAAATTGTATGCTTATTAATTGTTCTTTTTGTTGTTTTTTTTACCAACATGTAGGTACCAATGCAGAGTCTAAAATTTAATATACACCGTCTCCTTTGTAGATATCTTGCATGTTGTTACAGAAGTTATTGTGGTATATGGAATTCATAGCATAGTCTGTCAGGAAAGCAGAAATAAGATGAAGGCAGGAGATGATAAAGAGATGGAGATAATATAGTGGGAGAAAGGAAGTAACTATGAGCAAACTTACTATGTAACACAAAAAAGTTGGACAGTATACTATAAGTCTCACTTTATATTATAAACATTTTGGAACTACTTGATGAATTACATATAAAAATGAATAATGGCTCGAACAATTTTTGATTATTAAATATAAATGTATTCTTCTGATTCTTTTTCATAATTTAATAAAACTTCTAACAATATATTATCTGGAATGTCCTCATTTTCATTCTGTGATTCCATTGATTCCTCACACTGAACTAATTCATGGTCCATAGACTCATCCATAAAATCACAGTTATCATTCTCAGCAATTTTTTCTTCTGTGTTGTTGTCCAAAACAATTTCAAAAGAAATATCCTGTTCTCCTTCCATTTTGTTGCTGTAAATTGCATAAAAATAAATATATCAGTAGAGATAGGGCACTGTTGTGTTTAAGTTCAGACAGGTAGTTTGGATTTTTTAACAGTGAAGTTATCTTTGGGTAGTGTATGGTATCAGGCTGGAATTAGAAATATAAAAAAGTGTATGTGAAAAAGCCTAAGTAAATTTATAATTATACAAGGGAAGCCTAACTCAATCCATAACTATAACAGAGAAGCCTATCTCAATCTATAACTATTACAGAGGGATAGTATATAACTAACAGAATATTTGTTCTCAAATTAACTTAAAGTGCACAACATACTTCACTTTCCAAAATAACAACTTACCTTTGAGAAAGCAGTTAAAGTTCTCAGTGTAATTTCTTTTCAAATGTACTTCAGGAAGTAGTAGTCAAAATGGCTGTGTTTCCCTCTCTTTTTTTATATATATTCATGTACATACCCAATCAAATGTCAGGAAATAATCGTAGAAAATGAAAGTAACTTTTTAATTGGTTGTAAATTCTAACACTTCATACGTGTTTTGGTCATGTAATTTACCTCAGGATATTTAGACAGGCCTACAGCCCAAATGTCTCAATGGAATTCCACCAAATTTGGGTAAATGGTAGGGACTGCTATGTAGTAGGGCCTATTCTATATTTGATGAAAGTGTCTCCAGTGGTTTTTCTGTAAATTACTTTCCCACCTTTTTTTAGGGAGCACTTACCGGTGCGCGCCCGGTACGCACACCGGCAGCGTTACGGGAGTCCTCCATTTCGTGTTTTGGTAGAATTGAGACACAAGATGGAGGACAAACAACGTTGGGAATGGGTAGAAGGGGGCACGGTAGACACTACTTGACCCTCTAGGATTTCTGAGGGGGGTTTAGGAGGCCCATTTATGTCCCCTCCCAAAAAAATGTTTACATTTTTTGCGGGGGGGGGGGGGGGCGCCCGGTACGCGCACCGGGGAGCATACCGGGGAGCGTACTTTGGTGAAAAATAGTGAAAAAAGTTAGAAAAAGAAAATCATTATGAGTGATCAGAGCTAGGGTAGCCCTGAAAAGAGCTTTTGGGTTCTGTGGCTGATTTAGGTACCTACAAGTATGTTCCAATGCACAGTCTTAAATTCAGGAGAAATATTCTATTCCCCTCATCTGAGAAGTGCACACCATCTCCTCTGTAGATGTCTTGCATGTTGTAACGCAAATTATTATTGTATATTGAACCCATTCCACAGTCTCTAATGTAAGCAGAAACAGATTTATTCACATGTTTCCGTGCTTTCTCAAATTGTGGACAAAACTTGGTTGGACCAGTTCCATTTCTGTCTTTGGCATATATTGGAATATACCAAGGCAGTTTGTGGAAAAAATGTCATTAATTGATCAAAGGTGTCCTTTAAAAGCATTTCCAAACCAACCACAGTGACAGTGCCCAAGTCATTTCCACCACAGTGCAGTATTAAGAGGTCAGGGTTTGGCAGATGCAAAAAGGTTTTCACCAATGGTATCAATTGGTGACATCTCAATCCTCTCTGGCCAATCCACTTGATTTCCACATTTGATAAATCAAGGTTGTGAATATTTCTGCTAGCTGCATACCTTTGAGCCCAGTGGATGTAGCTATGTCCAATAATCCACACAGAATACATGATGAGAGAAGGTTCTGGTGCAGTCAGATGAAGTGTGGGAATGTAATGGCAGTTGGAACAGTAGGAGTTTACAAAAAAATAATTGTGGAGTTTCCCTGCCCTTGAATAACAGGCAATGATTGGTAGATTTAGATAGTTGAAAACTGAAAGTTAGGGTGCATGGTTGTGTTGTGTGAAAGAAGCAATTTGAATGGTTAAGAAAAAGTCACTAAAAGCAATAATGCCCTGGATAAGCTGGTGTATTGAGAGGTCAAACATCCTTGCTGACTTAATTTGCAACATTGTAGAATAAACTTTTGAACCTGAGAGTTCAGTTAGGAGGGAGTTGCTATGGTAACAGATAGAAAGGTCTGAGAGGGGGAAGGGTGTTGGTTTGAAAAAAAGTGAGGGAAGAGTTTTGATTGGTTGAAATGAGGCATATGTGTGTAGAATTAGAGGTTTTCTCTGCCAGTCTTGGTTTCAGTATATTGAGTGCACACCTTTTGCTCTGCTAAAGAAAAATTGGTGTGTGTGTCTGACACTGTTCTCAATCTCCCAAAGCATTTGTAAAGGTAAGTAATGATTAATTTAATTTAGATAGACACTTGTTTGCTCTATGGAGAAGATTTAGAATCAGATAGTGAAGTTTCAGTAGTAAAATTGAATGCTTGTACATAGGACTTGTGCGGTGTTTGTAAAAAGTTATTTAAAAAACGATTTTGGGGTAAATGGATGGCTTATATGTTTGAGAAGAAATTATTAGTGTCTGCCTCTGTAAAGAAATATATATGTATGTTTTAGAATTATGTCACCTGCGTTATCTCAAATTAGGAAGCAGATTGAGATTTTTTCTTGTTGGTTTGTGGCATGTTTTTTGGAAATGCTTGATATTAAAATATGCAAGATAGAGGATTTGTCTTTTGTGAAACAGTGAGGTTTCAGTAGTGAAATGAAATGCTTGTACATAGGTCCTGCGCTGTGTTGGTAAAATGTTATTCAAAAAACGATTTTGGGGGCAAATCAATGGTATTTACATTTGGGCAATTTTGGGTGCAAATCTGGTATTTATATTTGGGCTTTATTTTGATTGCCTTGTGCCGCAGGTGCGTCACTTTCAACATGGGAAAAAATGACGCACCAATGGCGCAAGGCTTTCAAAAATAAGGCCCTGAGTTTTTTTGCTGTTGGTTTGTGGTATGTTTTTTGGAAATGCTTGATATTAAAATATATTCAGATCAAGGGGGGAAGGATCACTTGTCCTGCATAACTTTGGGTATACCCGAAGTTATGCAGGACAAGTGATCCTTCCCCCCTTGATCTGAATATATAACTTTAGGAAATTGGTTGGATCACAAATTCCTCCCTTCCTCCACATTGATCCTGATATTAAATTATGCAAGATAGAGGAATTGTCTTTTGTGAAACAGTGAGGTTTCAGGAGTGAAATTGAATGCTTGTACATAGGACCTGCGCTGTGTTGGTAAAATGTTATTCCCAAAAAATTTTTGGGTGTCAAATCAATGGTATTTACATTTGGGTCATATTTATGATTGGCTAGTTCCGCAGGTGCGTCACTTTTAACATGGGAAAAAAATGATGCACCGGTTGCGCAAGGCTTTCAAAAATAAGGCCCTGAGTTTTTTTGCTGTTGGTTCGTGGTATGTTTTTTGGAAATGCTTGATATTAAAATATGCAAGATAGAGGAATTGTCTTTTGTGAAACAGTGAGGTTTCAGGAGTGAAATTGAATGCTTGTACATAGGGCCTGCACTGTGTTGGTGAAATGTTATTAAAAAAACGATTTTGGGGGCAAATCAATGGTATTTACATTTGGGCCTTATTTTTGGTTGGCTTGTGCCGCAGGTGCGTCACTTTTAACATTGGAAAAAAATGACGTACTGGTGGTGCAAGGCTTTCATAAATAAGTCCCTGAGTTTCTTTGCTGTTTGTTTGTGTGTTGCTTTTTGATAATTCTTGCTATTAACATTTGCAAGATAGAAGATTTGTATTTTGTGAAACAGTGAGCAATTTCTGATCCATTTTTTAATGGGGAGAGCTACTTCCAGGAAAATGATTTGATGCATGCAGTTGACACCAGTGGTCGAGCAAATGAGGTGAAAGATGGTTGTGTGATGGAAAAAGAGAAACTTGAGTCTAGAGATGCAGAAGAGGTGTTAGCTGATGAGGTTTTAGGGAGACGTACTAAGGGTCCAGTGTACACATGGAAGTGCAGTAGTATTTGTAGTGTGCGACAGCATTCAATCGATTTGCTTCGAAATTTCTTACGTACATCTAATAAGAAAAGTCTAAAACAAAAAATTAAGATCTTGCAAGACTTAGATCCTTGCAGAGTGAGAGAAAGCACAGGTTTGCATGGGCATTCACTGGCTTGTCTTTCTAGAAAAGTATGTCAGAGTGTTTTTCATCATTTTAGGATGTTAGCAGTGCAGCATAATAAGGTGAGGAAATTAGTGAGAGGTTGTATTATGCAAAAAGTCCAGTACTTAAGCTTAAACAGTTAAACAGTGCTCTTTTGCATGGATCTGAAGTAGATGTGAAGACTATTTGTGAATAAATTGAGTTTTGTTATTTTGGGAACAAAAAGGACAGTGTAGAAATGGATATAGTAATGGATGGTAATGTAGAAGACAATGTACAGATTTCAAGTACAGAAAAGTTTGAAGAGGAAATTACCAAGTTTAAGGTGAAATCAAGTGAAAGGCCTAATTTAACTTGTGTGTGTTGTCGACGGACTCATTATAAGTTTCAGACTAGGTTAGTTGATTTATATGCAAAATATGAATTGGAAAATAATAGTGAATGGAAGGATTTTATAAGTTATTTGTTGGTTGAGAATTGTTTTTATTTGAGTTTTGATCAGCGTATTTGTAATTATTGTTTGAAAAAATTAAATGAAAATAGAATGCCTGCTAGAGCTGCTCATAATAATCTTCAGTTGATAGATATTCCTTCTGAATTGATGGATTTAAATACTTATGAATCAATTTTGATTCAATGTGTCCATCCTTTTCAAGCTATTGTTCGCATGGAGCCTAAGATAGGGAAATTACCTCCTACAGATTTACAAAGAGGATTAAAGGGAAGAGTTGTTTATTTGCCTCTAGATGTCAAGAAAAATATTGATACAATTGGTGTAGAAAGCGCAGAAGAGGATCCTCTGGTTATTCTAGTTAATGGGGTTCCGACAAAGAGTAAGAAAATCTGGCAAGATTTAGTGGATGTTAGAAAAGTCAAAAAGGCAACGTTGTATTTGGTCAAAAACAATGAGTACTATAAAGATGTAAGTGTTGGAGCAGAGGAAACAGCTACAGAAGAAGACAGTGATTGTTCAGTTGGCCAAATTTAAAAAGTTGATGTGTCTAGAAGTGAAGAAATATATGAACATTATAATGTTCATCCTTTGCATTCCAAAGAAGTAATGGGGAATGCAATTGACTTGTTTCAAATGAAAGCAGCAAAAGGAAGTCCTACTAGTGTATGGGAAGAAAGTTTGGAAGCTCGTTGTTTTCCACAGTTATTTCCAACAGGTCGAGGTGGACGATGACGATCGACCAGTTCAAATTCCTGCAGCTGAATACCGGACTTTAAGATTATATGCTGTAGTTCCAAGGTTTCGTCAATGCATTCCATATTTGTTTCATCTACTGTATGAAAGTGATTTGTCTGGGCTTTCTTATGCAGTTAATCATATATTGAAAAGTGGAGCTCATCTACAAAATGTTTCGGCGAGGGACTTTATGGAGAAAGTCAATCTGCAAGACAGTATTTTGGAATCTCAGCTAATCAATCTCATGGCATGTCAGCGTGGAACAAACGAGTATTGGTTCCGTCGTCATGGGGAATTGAAATGTATGCTAAGAAACTTAGGAACTCCTATATGGTTCCTCACTCTTAGCTGTGCTGAGTATGCATGGGACGACTTACTTCAATTTCTACGAGAGGCAAATGGAAAAATACAAAATATAGAATTGAAAACACCTGGAGAACTGTGTTCTTTGGATACAGTGAATGTATGCAGATATTTCAATCATAGATTTGAAGCTGTGATGTCTTTTATTACCAACAAAAAAAATCCTCCCCTTGGAGAGGTTTTGGATATCTTTTGGAGGAAGGAGTATCAAGCGAGAGGTGCTCCTCATATACATATGTTGTTATGGATTAAAGATGCACCCAAATTTGGATCAGATTCGGATGAAACAGTGATGACTTTCATTGAAGAGTATTCAGCATGTGCTGTTCCGAAAACTACTGAAGAAAATAGTTTAAGGCAACAAGTTTTACGTTTTCAATCTCATCGTTGTGGAAAGTACTGTCGTCGACAATTCAAAAACAAGGAAAAGTACTACACGAAATGTCGTTTTGCGTTTCCACGACCAGTGATTTCTAAGGGAAGAGTAAATCATTTGATGTCATCTCTACGACATACTGTGACGAGGAAATCCCCCAAAAATACATATAATTTAAAAAGAAACGAAGAGTCCAAGTACATCAACGACTACAACCCAGTGATTTTGTCCATGTGGAATGCTAACATGGATATTCAGTTTGTTGCTGACAACTCTATTGCTGTGGCTCGATATGTGACATCTTACATCACAAAAAAAGAAAAGACAGAACTGAAGGAAATGTGGGAGGACATTTCACATGAAAAGAGTCTAAGCAAGAAATTATACAGTTTCAGTCTGAAGATGTTGTTGCATCGAGAAATTGGAGCATTTGAATGTTCTGATCGGTTATCATCAGCAAGTCTCTATGCCAAATCAAGAACAATCATTTGGGTGAGTCTAGGTCTTGCTGCAACACGAAACCGAGTTTTGAAATCTGTACAAGAAATTGAATATTTGGCGGAGAAAGATTCAAACAGTACAGATATTTTGAAGACAAATATGTTTGATACATACTATCCAAATAGAAGTACTCACCTTGAGAACACTTGTTTGTATGAAGTTCTGCAAAACTACAGTTATAAGAGGAACATCACAGAAGATATCAATAATGAAAAATATGCTGTCATTGGGTATGAAGGATGTCTAGTGAAGCAGGGAAAATGCCATTTGATTAATCATCGAAAATTGAGTTGCGAAGCTCCAGACAAAAGATAATTTTACTATTTAGCTCTTTTGCAACTCTTTAAGCCATGGCGTACAGAAGAGGAACTACTTGCAGATTTTCTCTGTTATGAAGACTCTTTTAATGCAACTAAGGATACCATAGAATGTCCTGTTTTTCCAAATTATCTGCAAATGTTGAACGAAGAAATAGAGCAAGAAACCACAATTGCTGAAGAGATTGCTAGAGACAATTCTCAAGACAGTCAGAGTTCTACTTCATTGAGTCAGGATCCACTAGGAGGACCAATTATCCAAAATGAAGCTGCAACTGCCATGGATGAGGTGGAAAGAGCTATGGAACAAGCTCAAGAGGATGGAGTTAACTTAGAAGATTTGGTAAAGCAACTAAACGTTGAGCAGAAAAAGATATATGACGAAGTTACAGAACAGATTGAACATGGATTCAGACATGAGAAAAAAGTGTGCTCATGTACATCATTTAAGCCTGTTCGACTATACGTAAGTGGAGAAGCGGGAACAGGAAAAAGTTTTCTGATTAAAGCCATTGCAACTTATTTGCAGAAAAGGACTGAATCCCCGCTGTCTTGTGCTGTAACCGCTCCAACTGGACTGGCAGCACATAACATTAAAGGGATTACTCTACATCGTTTACTGATGCTGCCAGTTGAGCATCATAATAAATTGCATTACAACAAGCTATCTGGAGATGCGTGTTCTGAAGTTTCCAGAGTCTTGAAGAAAATGAAACTTCTTATCATTGATGAAGTAAGCATGGTCTCAAATCTAATGCTTGCTTTTGTGCATTTGAGAATGCAAGAAATTCTTAGAACAGAGTATGATGTGTTATTTGGAGGAAAACACATTATTGTTTTTGGAGATCTACTGCAGTTGACTCCAGTAAAAGGACAACCAGTGTTTAAAATGCTTACTCATGAAGATACCAGGAAGTCCCTTGGAAGCATTGGAAACGTTAATATATGGTTAAATTTTAAATATGCTGAACTGCTTCAAAATATGCGACAGGTAAAGGATGAAGATTATAAAAATATTCTATAAGATGTAAGAATCGGAAAAGTAAGTGAGCTTGGGAAAGAAGCTTTACATGCTCGATTAATTTCAAATTTGTATCTAAATGAAAACATTCTTCCAGAGAATATTTTTTAAAAAATGACTGAGAAGAAATCTGGGATATGTTTGATGCCAACTCTGCAAGAATGTTCCATCTTCAACAACAAAATGTTAAAGTTAGAAAATGAAGAGATTGTGAAACTGGAAGCAATAGATAAAATAGAGCATATGGGTGCAACAATTGTTTTGTCAGAAAATTTGAAAACAAAATTGGATTCATTAGAGAAAAGTATTTCGAAAACAGCTGGTTTTGAAAAGACTCTGAATGTGTGTTTAAATTGTCGTATCATTTTGAGAAGGAATTTAAATGTCGAAAGAGGTCTGGTAAATGGAGCAATGGGTTATGCTGTTGATTTTGTGAATTATAGAAATAGAGATGGAATTGAATTTTTAAAAATAAAATTTGATGGTATTGAGCAAGTACAACAAATCAGTCGTTGTTCTGCTAGATTTTTGCTTGTAAAAGACTTATATGTTCGCCGAAAACAGTTTCCTGTTTGTTTGGCATATGCGGTGACAATTCATAAATCTCAAGGTTTAAGTGTAGATAGTGCTTTGGTGAACATTGGAAGATCTGTGTTTAAAGAGGGTATGGCATATGTGGCATTATCACGAGTCAGAACTTTATCAGGATTATACTTGATTGAGTGTGATGAGACAAAGATTTGTGCAGATCTAGATTGTGTTAAAGAATACAATAGGTTAAGAAGAGAGTATACTCCACATTTGCCTCAATATCCTTTGTTTGAAAAACGTGTGGTAGGCCGAAAAAGAAGAAATGAGAATAATTGCAGGGAGGTAGTAGCAAAAAGACAAAAAGTAGATGAAACTGTAATTCAAAACAGAAAGAAAAAGGATTCTGATGAAAATGTTGTTGGATTTCAGTTTGAAAACAGTTCTGGTGTCAACTGCTATGCTAATGTAGTGGTTAATGTTGTTTTTTTCTTCAAACTTTACAAGAACAGATTGTTGAAAATCGGGATCAAAGATTGTGTGGTTTATTGAATTCTGTGTTTTAGAAATGCAGCAGTGATAGAGCAAAAATAGAAAGTGTAACAGAAATTCGAAATATTTTAGATATGTGTTCTGGTCAAGATAAATTTTCACAGAACATTCAGCAGGATTGTCAGGAATTCTTAATGTATATGTTTGGTGTTTTGGAAGATGAAGGTGTAGATGTAGAAATTCTTTTAGCCTTTCTTATCAATGGCAGCATGACTGTCACAACTGTAGTTCATCAAGTACTACTACAATAGACACTGAAAGATTTATATATTTGACTTTACCAGACTATAAATCAGTGTCATTTAAAAATCTAGTTAAAGCAGCAGATCATAATATGGTGTGTACCCAATGTAAGTGTCCAATGCTATCCACATTATTTATACAAAGTTATGGTCAGTATATCATTTTAGTTTTCCAACGATGTAGACCTGATGGAACTAAATTGACAACTTCAATCAAACATTTTGTGGCTTCTCAGTTATCAATTTCAGGAAGAACCTTTACAACTGTAGCTATTATTTATCATGACGGTTCTTCAACAACATTAGGACATTATACATGCTACTTAAAATGTCAAAAAGGTTGTAGTTACTGCAATGATTCTCATTTGACTTATAAACAACGTTTGCCTTATGACTTTAAAAATTCTTACCTAGTGTTTTTAAAACCAAAGTTTTAGTAAAGGTAATTGGCCTTTGAAGATGGGAGTAGTTAATAAAAGTTAGTTAGTTAGTTAGTCTAATGTTTAAAATTATTTATCTCATATAGGTACTGTAAGTGGATCTCATAGTAAAAAATACTCATATATCTGACACGATTTGGCCATAAGGAAATTGTAAGGTATGATGTTCTTAGATCTTTTTTCATAGGAAGTCGATGAAATGGAAGTTATAGAGAACAGAAGACTTTTTTCCACCAAAAGGACCTTCACTATCTTCTATTTGGCCTCACGGATAAGTAAGTGAATCAAAGATTACTGTACATATATGATTTGTAAGTTTTTATGTTTTTTTTAAACACAATCTTTTAGATTGTGTTTTTTTCCCACTGTTATATGATGAAGAGTTTGAACTCACTAATTTAAGTGAAATTCAATATATTCTGAGAACAGCAAAAATAAACAATGTAACATATTGTATTAGTCATTCTATAGTTTGCATTGTGTAATTTATATTGTATTCCCATTGTCTCACACTCATTTTCCTTTTTCCACCTTTATTTAGCTCTCTTTACTCACTTACACTGCCTTTTTTTCACTTTGTTTCATCGCTGTTCCTTTACTCCACTTCTTTCACAACTCCTCAATCCAATTTCAACTGTCTGCATTTCCTCTCTCCCTTCCACCACTTTTCAGCTTTCTCACATTCTCTCAGTACCACTGATTTAGTTCTCTTCCCCTCTGTTTCCTTCTTTTGCTCCTTTACTCTTTTTCCTTTCTCACTCATTGTACTGCAGTTCACTCAGTCCTTCCCTTTGTCTTTCTGTGTGCTTACTCTCTCACTCCTTTTTCCTCTATCGTTCTATATTAACCTCATTCCTTTCATCCCTTCACTCTGTGACTCCCCTTCACTCACTCTCAGTCATCTTCCATTCCTCTTTCTTATTAATGGTTCCTCATTTAGACTCCTCTCCTTTTCACTCATTTTCCTTTTACTTTCTTCTCTTTCCTGATTTTGTTTTGGTATCTCACATTCTTTTAGTATCTTACTTATCTTCAGTAATTTGTTCTCTTTCTATTTCTTGTTCCCTCTTTTTGTCTTTCTACATTACTTTATTTCTGTTTTTGTATCCTTCACTATTGCTTTATTTCTTAGCACACTTTTTTTGATTTTTTACCTCTTGACCTGTTTCTTCTATTTTAAAATATATATTTTACTAATTATAACTTGTTTTTTCTATTTTCTTTCACAGATACAAAGTGTAGTTTAAAGATGCAAGTAAGTTTTCATTAATTATATGGTAAGTGTGACTACAAAATGTAGTTTGTCATCACATTTTGCTTTAACCTCACAACTTTTCTCTCACCCTACCTCACCCCTGTTTTCTTACTCTGCTTCCCTCATTTATTCTTATCCTCCATATTTACTTCTCTTTTCCTTACTTTCCTATCACATTCAACTTCTTTCAGTGCCCCTGCTCACCCACACTCCCTCACTTTCCTTTTTTCCTGCTTCACTTAGTCCCTTTCTGACACTCCTTCCTTTACTCTCTCTGTTCTTTCTTTCTGTCACTCCCCATGTCTTACCCTTATTCACTTTTATCCACCCTCTTTCACTCCTCTTTACTTACACTCACTGCTATTTTCTTTCCCTCCGTCACCACTGTTCCTTTTCTCTGGTTCCGTCACTACCTGCCATTCCCCATCCTTTACTCTCCTTCCTTTTATTCTCATCACCCATTCACATTCTCCCAGAACATCTGCTTTAGTTTTCTTCCTCTTTCTTCTCTTCTTTTGCTCCCTTATTCATTTTCCTTTTCTTAGTTACTTCCTCTTATACCTTTTCTCTGTTTTACTATCTATTACACAGTCCCTCTGTGTTTCTCCCTCTAGCTCTCTTTCTCTTTACACCACTCTCTTTGTCCCCATTCCTCATGCTCACTCCTTCATTATTTTTCTTTTCTTTTTTTTTGTTGGTGCGCTGACGGGACGCGCCCCGGTACGTGCCCCGGGAGCTCTCCAGAGTGAAATATAAAAAAAAAAGAATATACTTTAAAAAAAATATATATTATATTAATATACAATATAGGATTCATTTTTAGAAAAACATACCTTTCTAAGCTATAGATATTTGCGAAAAAATAACCTTAGAAATTCACTAAAAAACACATAGGTATGTGGCCCTATAAAAAGTTAGGAATTAGCAGTTAAAAAACCTATGAAATTCACAGAAAAAACCATAGGTTTCACACCAGTTATAGTTAGGAATTAGCATTTAAAAAACCTATGAAATTCACTGAAAAAACCATAGGTTTCACACCAGTTATAGTTAGGAATTAGCATTTAAAAAACCTATGAAATTCACTGAAAAAAATATAGGTTTCACACCAGTTATAGTTAGGAATTAGCATTTAAAAAACCTATTAAATTCACTGAAAAAACCATAGGTTTCACACCAGTTATAGTTACCTGAAAATTTTACTGACATAAAACCATTGAAATTCCCACGTTATAGTTAGTTGGACTCACTATAACTTGCGCGTGTAATGCACTGCTGATGACATCACATATTACATCACCCATGACATGGTCAGTGACATCACTCATGACATGGATGCCCTAGTTCCTGGATCCTCCCCTCCCTTTGCACGAGGCTGATGGCGGAAGGTGCTTAGCGTCTTGCTGGACCGCGGTATACCAAGGGTTTCTCTCTCATGTCTAATGCGAGCTTTTTGCTGAATGAATGAGGCACGCAGACGGGGGAAAAAAGCCTGCTAATCTGGATGGTGTGGAATAGGGGCCCTTCTCTGCAGCACTTTGACGGATTAAAGAATAAAGGACTCTGCCGGGACTCTGCCGGCTGGTGGAGTTAACTGCGGGCAAGCCGTGCTGAGTTGAATTGAACAGGAGATGTGTAAAATTCACACAGACTGAAGTAAGCTCGATTCCCTTTCTTACTTGCTGGAAAGATTTGCGTTTACAGCGGGTGTTGGACTCCTGCCCAACCCACACACTGCAGGAACGAGGAATCGTCCAGTCCACTTCCCCGGCTCACCAACCACTCAAAGAATAACACATATGAGTAAGCTGCTGACCCAGAAAAGAGGGTGGAAATCAAAAGATAACCAAACCTTCCACCCTTGTAACGTGCTTTAATAGGAACACCCGCCTCCTTCTTCTGCACCTGCATAAAAGGGAAACACAATGTACACCCTACTGTAATTATTCAGTCCCCAATCCTACCTCTGATACATAAGACCATTATCCAATAATAACCATTGCACATACACTTACCAGAAGCGTGAGCAGGATTAGCTTCAAGGAGTTGTCAGTCATAAGAAACTGGTGACCTAAGATAACCTCTCTTAGGCGTCTTACACATTAGACTGAACGAGTTAGTAAGGGTGTGTGGTTTGGTCAAATTAGGGAAATACAGGGTAAAAAAACACACCAACCTTTACCGGCATGTAAAAAACCCCTGCCTACTTGTTCTTGGGAATGGGGGTAAATACTGCGAGGACGCGTTGCCTCATCCGCTCTTGTCACACTCGGGAGAGAAAACAAACCCAGCCGGGTTTCCCTCGCGGAATAGACGAAAACGTCACTTCCACGTATAATGATGCGGACGGGTTGCGCTCTAGCAACAAAGTATCGCGTCTCCGCGATAGTACCGCCGTGAATTTCACCGTGTCTCAGAAACCGGAGAGCAGCGAAACTAGCAACCACACAACAGGAGCCCCTGAAAGGTGGCGGAGGTCACATCAAACGGCCAAAGAATACAATAAAACGGGGCGAGGGGGGGGCCGGGAAACTACACCTAAATGAACTGACTAACTTCTAACTAAAAGGGGAACTCGCTAAGGAAAGGGACGGGCAGAAACAAGGCACTAAGACAAGGAATGAAGCAAGGATAGGGGAATAAGCTGAAATAAATTGGGAAATCTCCAAGTCTTTACACGAGCCCGTGAAAAGACAACAGCAAGCAACAGGAAACACAGGAGCCAGGATGCAGGAACCCACAGGTAGCAATAACAAGCATTGACATAAGGGTAGGACTCCTTTTTATACTACCGGTGTGTCATGTGATGGTTTGTGGACATGGTCAGCAAAAGAGGACTGGGGACCAGATCCTAACAGTACCCCCCCCCCGATAATCCTCCCCACAGGTCGTGGTTTCCGGGGATGCTGTCTATGGAATAATCTCACCAGCCGAGGCGCATGTACACCTCCAACTGGCTCCCACGTCCTATCCTCCGGAGCATACCCCTTTCCAATCTACCAGGTAATACAACCTACCCCTTCTCCGCCTTGAATCAAGAATGGCCTGTACCTCAAACTCTTCTTCGCCATCCACTAATAAGGGGGCAGGAGGGGGCAAGACCTGATCTGAGGGAACAAAGGGCTTCAGCAATGAGGTGTGAAACACAGGATGGATCTTATAGTCCGAGGGCAGTAACAGCTTCATCGCCACAGGGTTGACTACCTGACTCACGGGGAAGGGGCCTACGTACCGGGGCTGTAATTTACGTGATCCCGGTAGCTTCAGATTACGTGAAGCCAACCATACTTGATCGCCCACCTTAAAACCAGGGGCTGGTGCTCTATGGCGGTCTGCCTGTACCTTCATTGCCGCCTTGGCTTCCTGTAAGCGGCCCCTAGCCACCTCCCAGATGTCCCCCAAACGTTTACATACTTCATCAATGGCTGGCATGTGCCCAGTGGGTTGGATGGCTAGGGCTTTAGGATGGTATCCCATAGAGCAATAGAATGGTGACATGCCCAAGGCCGAGTGTATACTGTTATTATAAGCGAATTCCGCTATAGGCAATGCCAGCACCCAATCACACGAGAGGGACGTAGTCAAGCACCTCAAAAACTGTTCCATGGTCTGGTTGGTGCGTCTGTCTGCCCATCTGACTGGGGATGATACGCAGACGACAAACGTATGTCCATCTTAAGCACCAGACAGAGCTCCTTCCAGAAATGAGACACAAACTGCGCCCCCCTGTCTGAGATGACTGCTGTGGGTAACCCATGCAACCTCACTATCGAAACCATGAACTCCCATGCCATCTCCTTCGCTGTGGGAATGCTTCGGAGTGGTATAAAATGAGCCATTTTGGTAAACAAGTCTACGACCACAAAGATAACAGTGAAGCCAGAAACCAAGTGAAGGTCCGTAACAAAATCCATGCTGATAGTATGCCATGGGGAAGGGGGTACTGCCAACGGCTGCAAAAGGCCCGAGGGCTTACTATGTGAGGGCTTATTGATGGCACAAACAGGGCAGGCTGTCACATACTTCTGGATATCCTGAGCCACCGTATCCCACCAAAACCACCTCAGGCACAACTCCTTTGTCTTCCCAATTCCTGGGTGCGCAACTAAAGAGGACGAATGACACCATTCTACCACCTTACGTTTCAGCTCGGGTGGAACGAACAACCTATCCCCCTGATATAACAACCCCTCTCTGACCACCACCTGAGACAGTTGTAACCACGGGGCCAAATCCATATTGCGCAACAGTTCTTTTATCCTAGAAGCAAACTCTTCCACCGAAGCCACTCCCACAATCCTTCTACCATCCAGTATAGGTCTATTTTCTTTCCCTGCTTTCACGTCCTCCGGGTCGACATGAATCCGGGACAAGGCGTCTGATTTAATCTGCTGAGCGGCCAGTCTGTAAGTGATAATGAAATCATATTCATTAAAAAACAAGACCCATCGCATTTGTCTTGGTGTCAAGGCCCGGGCTGATCTGAAAAACTCCACATTCTTGTGATCTGTATAGATGGTGATGGTATGACGGGCCCCCCACAGATAATGACGCCATTCCTCAAAAGACAATTTCACCGCCAAAAGTTCACGCTCTGCTACTGTATAATTACATTCGGCCGGCAACAATGTTTTTGAGAAATAAGCGATAGGGTGCATATCTCCTGTGCCCCCCTCCTTCTGGGACAAAACTCCACCGACTGCACTCGCGGAAGCATCCGTTTCTACAAAGAAGGAAAACGCAGGATCAGGATGAGCCAGTACTGGAGCGGTCGTAAAGGTCTCCAACAATAACCGAAAGGCACCCTGTGCCTCTGGGGACCACTCAAAGAAAACCCCCTTTCTCAACAGGCGGGTCATTGGGGCAACAATATCCGAAAAGTGAGCGATGAAACGCCGGTAGAAATTAGCGAACCCCAAAAGTACCTGTATGTGCTTCACCGTAGTTGGCACTGGCCAAGATAAAATAGCCTGTGTCTTTTTAGGGTCCATTCGTATTCCTTCCGCGGATATGAGGAATCCCAAAAACTCTACCTCCTTCGCATCAAACTGACATTTTTCAAGTTTGGCATATAGCCGATGTTCCCGCAGCTTCTGCAACACTTGTTGCACATGAATGTGGTGGTCTACCCCGGTCTCTGAGAAGATAAGGATGTCATCCAAGTAAACTATCACTGTCTTATCCAGATGTTCGCTCAAGACCTCATTAATGAAATACTGGAACGCCTCCGGCGCGTTACACAAGCCGAACGGCATCACACAGTATTCAAACAACCCATGTTTAGTTTTAAAAGCCGTCTTCCACTCATCACCGGGCCGCACCCTGATCAGATGGTACGCTCCACGCAAGTCCAATTTAGTGAACACCGTGGCCTTGCGGAGCTGATCCAGCAGCACGGGGATGAGAGGAAGAGGGTACCTGTTCTTAATAGTGGCCTTATTCAATGTCCGGTAGTCCACACACGCCCTCAGAGTGCCTTTCTTCTTAGGAATAAAAAAGATTGCTGAAGAGACAGGTGAAGAAGAGGGACGGATAAAACCTAGTTCCAACATCTCATCCAGATATTCTTTGAGATGTTTTTCCTCGGGTTCAGACAGAGCATAAACTCTACTACAAGGCAAAGGAACCCCTTCCACTAGGTCTATCCTACAGTCAAAAGACCGGTGTGGTGGCAAACTCTGAGCACAACCCTTATCAAACACATCGGCGTATTCCACATACTGTCTTGGAACTCTGTTCTCTTCCATGGCTGCACAATACAATGGAGGGACCTTCCCCCTGGCCTCGCTATAGCAATGCTTCAGGCAATAATGTGAATCAAGAGTGACAAGCCGTCGCACCCAATCAATCCTAGGATTGTGTTCTTGGAGCCAAGGCACCCCTAGCACCAAGCCAAAGGAAGGCGCGTCTATCAGATCGAATATCACGCACTCTGAATGACCGTTATCACATAACAAGCGGAGCGGCATGGTTTGTCTAGTGATACACCCTGATGACAACTCAGTTCCGTCTATCGCTCGGACCGGCTCTGGCTGTTTCTTGTACTGACAAGGCACACCTAACATCTCCGCTAGGGAGATGTCAATAAAATTGCCAGTGGCCCCCGAATCCAATAACACAGAAACAGGCACCCTTTGATAATCTGCCAATAGAAGCTGTGCCGAAATCACAAAATGTCGGGGCGCCAAGTCCACTGCCCCCACCACCTCATATTGTCCTCTACTATGCACAGATAGGAGTGGTCTTTCCACCTGTACATATGCCACCTTTTTGTCATAACCTGCCCTAGATGGTTTAACAGGACACTCTCTTGCAAAATGACCTCCCTGTCCGCAATAGAGACATAAGTTCAGATCTCTACGTCTCTTTCTCTCTTCAGGGGTAAGGGGCCCCCTGACCCCTCCTATTTCCATAGGTTCAGGTTTGGCTTCACCGGGTTGCTGTTTCACTTCGGTACTTATGAAGTTCCCTCGGGACACCTGAAAACGACCACGATCACCGCGTCGCTCTGATAGCCTATGGTTCAATTTAACCACTAAGTCTATAAAAGCGGCGCACTCTTCTGGGGGATCCACTACTTGTGACACCACGTCCTTCAAATCGTCATTAAGACCCTGATAGAATAAGGAGGTCCGCTTATCGGCTGGCCAATGTGTCTCTGCAATCAAACGATTAAAAGACGCTATATAGGTCAGAAGATCCTGTCGACCCTGTCGCAGTTTCAGTAAGTCCGAGTCACTAGCTTGCATGAAAGCATGTTTGGCAAACAACCCCCTCATCAATTCTTTGAAAGCATTGTAATCCCTCAAAACCTGGTCGTTCCCTTCCACTAAAGGGATAGCCCACTGAGCAGCAGTACCAGCCAGATATGAAAGAGTAAAGGCTACCTTCGCAGCATCATCGGGAAACGCACCAGGCCTACACATAAAGTGTAACTGACACTGGTTCATAAACATCCCGTATTTCCCACTGTCCCCATAGAACCGTTCAGGTGGAGCCAGAGGAACAGGAACAGGGGAGTTTACGGTAATAGCCACAGGCGTACTTCCTCCAGGATTACTCTGTCCTGCCCCCCCGTACTGGAAAGTAGCCGGATGTATAACGGGATTCTGGGCTCTGGGTTGTGCCTGGGCCTGCGCCCTTACCGCAACCAGCTCTTGTCTCAACCCTACGTTCTCTTGTCTCAATTCCTGTACTTGCGCCTGTAACGCAGCAAGGGCCCCCATTATATCATTCATGGAGGGTGCTTCCGCGCCCGCCATGGCCCCTCCTCCTTCTACGTCCATCCAAGTTCGGGCAGTGTATTATAACGTGGGCTTGTTATTCTGTTGGACTCCTGCCCAACCCACACACTGCAGGAACGAGGAATCGTCCAGTCCACTTCCCCGGCTCACCAACCACTCAAAGAATAACACATATGAGTAAGCTGCTGACCCAGAAAAGAGGGTGGAAATCAAAAGATAACCAAACCTTCCACCCTTGTAACGTGCTTTAATAGGAACACCTGCCTCCTTCTTCTGCACCTGCATAAAAGGGAAACACAATGTACACCCTACTGTAATTATTCAGTCCCCAATCCTACCTCTGATACATAAGACCATTATCCAATAATAACCATTGCACATACACTTACCAGAAGCGTGAGCAGGATTAGCTTCAAGGAGTTGTCAGTCATAAGAAACTGGTGACCTAAGATAACCTCTCTTAGGCGTCTTACACATTAGACTGAACGAGTTAGTAAGGGTGTGTGGTTTGGTCAAATTAGGGAAATACAGGGTAAAAAAACACACCAACCTTTACCGGCATGTAAAAAACCCCTGCCTACTTGTTCTTGGGAATGGGGGTAAATACTGCGAGGACGCGTTGCCTCATCCGCTCTTGTCACACTCGGGAGAGAAAACAAACCCAGCTGGGTTTCCCTCGCGGAATAGACGAAAACGTCACTTCCGCGTATAATGATGCGGACGGGTTGCGCTCTAGCAACAAAGTATCGCGTCTCAGCGATAGTACCGCCGTGAATTTCACTGCGTCTCAGAAACCGGAGAGCAGCGAAACTAGCAACCACACAACAGGAGCCCCTGAAAGGTGGCGGAGGTCACATCAAACGGCCAAAGAATACAATAAAACGGGGCGAGGGGGGGGCGGGAAACTACACCTAAATGAACTGACTAACTTCTAACTAAAAGAGGAACTCGCTAAGGAAAGGGACGGGCAGAAACAAGGCACTAAGACAAGGAATGAAGCAAGGATAGGGGAATAAGCTGAAATAAATTGGGAAATCTCCAAGTCTTTACACGAGCCTGTGAAAAGACAACAGCAAGCAACAGGAAACACAGGAGCCAGGATGCAGGAACCCACAGGTAGCAATAACAAGCATTGACATAAGGGTAGGACTCCTTTTTATACTACCGGTGTGTCATGTGATGGTTTGTGGACATGGTCAGCAAAAGAGGACTGGGGACCAGATCCTAACAGCGGGGAAAAAAGAGACAGACTGCAGATTGCAGTTTTTTTTTGGACTATATTGCAGTGAGACCGGCTACGCATTCCCCAGTTAGCCAAATAGGACTTTGTTAATTGGCAGCTGTTCCGCTTGAACTGGAAAGAAGGGTCTTTTTCGATATCTCATTACATGCCATGGTGAAGGCTGTGCACTTATCATGTGATAATTCTCTTCTGAGCGGCATCAAGATGAGGTGTTTTTTCTTTACTTAAGAAGAGATTCATCGGAACTGTGTTGTTAAAGCATAGTGCAATATTTTGAGTAAGACTCGTGAAAGGCAGCTCTTGGAGGGGGAAAAGAGAAAACTACGAGTCCCAGCATTCCGGGCATTGGCCTAATCGAACTGAACTATTTCATCTATTTATTTTGCAAAGTGCTTGGTAAAATTGCTGTTCAGCTAAGACTTCTTAATTTAATTGGTCCCTGCCAGCAAATGAGAATATCTTTGCTCGAGGTGAAGATTGCAGTTCAGAAAAACTTTGAGGAGAGATTCCTTCTTCTCGTTTTCTGAGTATGGGCAAGCAATTGACAGCTAGGACCAGAGCGATAAAAAGAAGACAACAGCTGAAAGATCAATCGGAAAAAGCTAAATTAGCTGAGCCTGTCATAGAGAAGGAAAACTCGTCTGCAGCTGAAAATTCAGAGAGCTCTGAAGAGGGAGAAAATAATATAACACTTGCTCATCAACCAAACCTTGATAATCTTAGTAGTAAGGGGAAGGAAGTATCAGAACTGCCTATACCTGGATTGGACATGGCCGTTTCAAGTCTCACGGAAAAGTCACTAGGAATGGCTCAAGGTGTTAATTCCATAGTGGCTCAGGATTCACAGGTATCCAAGGATCTCCTGGTAATTTCTACCCCTAAGGCATCTAAACATTTTCCGTTATTTGAGCGGAAGGGATCAGCTCAAGTTAATAGTACTGCTAGCACAGCTGCACAGCTGGGAGTCACAGTACCCTCACCTGAGGTCTCTGCCCCCTTGAGCGTTATAGATTCAATGGCATCAATGTTAACCAGCAATGTTGGCAATTTAGTAGATTTTTCACCTGTAGACGTAAAAACCACAATCATTACTGAGAATGAGGTGTTAATTTCTCCATCTACGGCCGTTCCTCTTCCTATGTCTACTACTAATTTGCCTCAATCGAAAATAGACTCGGATGATGACGCGATGGTACATGCAATGGCGCAGAGCCCAATTTTGGAAATGGACACTAAGACTACCGGAGACTTTCAAATTTCAGTGAAAGATATGCTAAATTTGATATTAGGGGAAATACGCGAGATGAAGCAATTCCAAAAGGCTGAGTTGGTAGTAATCAGTAATCGGCTGGATAAAATTGAAGATTCAATGACTTCCTTTACAACTCGATTTCTGGAATCTGAGACTAGAATTTCAGGGTTGGAAGACAATATGATTACCATACAGAAGGAAGTGTCTACTATCTGTAAATCTTCAAAAGCATTTGAAACTAAATTGGATGAATTGGAAAATTATAATAGAAGGTCTAACCTTCGAGTGGTGGGCGTGCCAGAGAATATTGAGGGATCTGATATGATGCAATGGATTGTTTCTTTCTTTTCAAAAGAGGTAATCCCCGAGTTTAAGGGAGACCTAACAATTACACATGCGCATCGAGTACCTGTACGCCCATTCCTCAACTCTCCATTTCCTCTGACAATTATTGTTAACTTCGCCGATGTACGGGTCAAAGAGACAATTCTTTCGCAGGCCTTTAAGAAAAGACATTTCTATGCTAACCCCACGACTAAATGTCAGATTTTTTCCGATATGTCAGCAGCCACTGCTAAACGAAGAAAAGAATTCGTAAAAATTTTGCAATTGTTTAAGGATAAGGGGGTTCAGCTTCAATGGCCCAACAGGCAAAGTTAAAAGTTTTGATAAAAGGCAAATTTCACCTATTTACAGATGTAGACGAGGCACGTGAGATGCTTAATCTGTTGCCGCCAAAATAAACCTAAATAGGATACTGTAGATTGATGGGGGGAGGGTAAGTCAGGAACTGGGAGATCACAGGGTTAGAGGCGCAATAACAAGGCGCCTCATGAGGGGGGCTAGTGTCAAGTGGCCAGCGTGGGGAGGAGGTGGAAGTGTAGAGCAGGGTCACAAGGCAAGGTGTTGGAGGGGGGCACCTGAGATGGGGGGTAGGGGGGGAAATAATAAAAAAGTTGAAGTTTTTGTTGAATATTGATAGAAAAATAAGTTGGCAAGATGTATTTCTGAGTTTCACATATTTTTATATAGATGTCTCTGGGGATACTCAGAGTGATCTCTTTCAATGTGAATGGGTTGAACAATCGAAAAAAGATGAGAGCAATAGAACTTTGGATTAAGTCTGAGCAGCCTGCTGTTGTATTGATCCAAGAGACTCATTTCAAGTGCCACAATTAATTCTTTTTCTATGTTTAAAACCTGGGAGTCATATAGAGGGTTTTCATGTGCTCAAGAATCTAAAAGGGGGGTTGCTATTTTTCTTAATTTAAATTTAGATGCAGAAATTATTCAGTTTGAAAATGGGGGGGCAGGGAGGTGGTATTGGGTCACTTGTTTAATGAAAAATAGGAGAAGGCCAATTACTTTTGTCAGCTTTTATGCCCCAGTGGAAGATCGCGCCCTAAGTTATGATGAGCTATTTCAATCCTTTTTGTTAGTTAGGGGGGACATAGTGATAGGGGGAGATTTTAATATCCTTATGGTTGGAAAATTGGATTCTTCCGTTATGACGAGGAAACAATCCAAACCAAAATCAAGAAGCTCTATTATGCAGTATATGTCAATATTAGATTTAAATGATCCATGGCGTAGTAAATTCCCACAGAAAAAAGAATATACTTGCTGGTCTGGGAGACATAGATCCTCGTCTCGATTAGATTTTTTTTTGGTTTCTAGATTATTAAAATTTAATTGTCAAAAACTCTTTCACAATGGTTTCTCAGACCATGCAATGTTGTTAATTGAATTTGAAATAGGTAATGAAGTTAAGCCTACTAAAAGATGGACATTTAACAAAGTGTATCTGCAGGATGATAATTGGATCTCTTTTGTAAAAAACAAAATTGTTGAGTTTATAGCACGTAATGTAGACACAGCCCCAATGCATACTGTGTGGGACTCATTAAAAGCCTTCATTCGCGGCATCATAATTAGTAAAGACGCAGAAGAATCGCGCACTATTAAACAAATGAAAACCTCACTCTCCCAAAAAATTAATTCACTTACTCTATTGAGACAAGTGAACCCTTCTAGGGATGTTCAAAAGAGATTAAATGAGGCTAAACGTGAACTCAATACGTTTTTCTACACACAGAGTGAACAGCAATTTTCGATACAATCACAGAGGATTTATGAGGAGAGTAATTTCTCTGGTAAACTCCTCGCATGGCAGGCAAAAGAACGGGCTGCCGCAAATTTAATTCACCCCTTAAAATGCCCTGTTATTCATGTTGAAGTTTCACAGACGGACGCTTTTGACACTATTATGTTGTCCCATTATAAACAGATTTATAGTCATCAGCAAACATAGATCACTCCAGACTTGTACATTTTTTATCTAGATATAATATGCCCTCTTTAACTCCTGTGGATAGTGATTTAATGAAGCGTCCTTTTTCTAAATCAGAATTAGAATTTGTGGTGAAGAATTTACCGATTGGTAAAGCTTGTGGTCCGGATGGGCTTCCGGCTGAATTTTTTAAGACTTTCTTTAGTGTTTTTTCTGATTTATTATTAAAATTATTTAATTATATGTTAATGGGGGGTAAAGTCTCAGGTTCTTTTGGGGATGGGTCTGTTGTTAGTTTTCTAAAGAAAGGGAAACATTTAAAAGACCCTAACTCGTATAGGCCCATTACACTACCTAACACCGATTATAAGATCCTGACTAAATTAATTGCAATACGATTTAACTCGATTGCTGCGGATCTTATTCATTTAGATCAGAATGGTTTTGTGGCAGGTTGGCAGTTAGCTACTAACACCCATTTTCTTGCGGAGGCGTTGGATTATTTTCAGGTTAAAAAGATCCCGGCTCTAATATTATTATTAGATGCTGAAAAAGCTTTTGATTTAGTGGTTTGGTCAACTTTATTTGCTATTTTAAAACATTTGGGTATTCCTTCACAAATTATTACTTTAATTCAGAATTTATACATGGGTGCAAGAGCTAATATAGTTATTAATTCTGTTATGGTAGGCTCAGTATCGGTCCAAAGGGGCACCAGGCAGGGTTGCCCCTTATCTCCTATTCGTTTTGCTTTTTTTATTGAACCGTTAGCCATAGCAATTCGTGAATCTGTAAATATCCCCCCACCAATAGTTTCTATGGCCAAAATCAAACTCTATGCCGATGATATTATGCTGATAATTAAAACGGATATTCAATCCCAGAATGCTGTTTTACAGCTTTTTGAAGAATTCGAGGCCTTAGGAGGTTATCGAATTAATTTAAAAAAAACTGAAATATTAGTGTGTGTTGGAGGGGAAGTGGATTTACATGCGGATTTAGTTGGATGTATTAGTTCTAGACCAAAACGGTCCTTTGGGGTTATGTTTTCTAGTCTTGTTTCCGATTTATTTAAATTGAATTTTGATCCACTTTTACAGAAGGTGCAATCCTTATTTACTAGATGGGATTCATTGCCATTCACTATTATGGGAAGGGTTGCACTTATAAAAATGTCCATACTGCCACTTTTTAACTTCTTATTTTCAACCATTCCGTGCTATTTACCTAGTAGTTTTTTTTCTAAAGTAGAGTCACTTTTCTCAAGGTTTATATGGGCCAAAAAACACCCTAGGATAGCATTGAAAACACTCTATGTGGACACTGAATTGGGAGGCTTATCTGTTCCGAACCTTAGAGACTATTATAGTGGATATTTTGCCCAATATTTAGAACGATTTAAATTGGGAATGCAAAAACCAAAATTATTTATCAATTTCTTTTTTGACCTAATTAGTTTAGAGGCTCAAACTCCAGCTCCTCTACATATTCCTAAATCACCAAAACTTACCCGGTATAAAATGATGCACTGGTTTTTTAATGCGTTGTGATGTTTTTCTAAAAAGGTATTCCCTTCCCCAGTTTAATTCTAAAACTCCTTTAGGGACCGCTTTTTCATTTATGGGAATTAAAATTGGAGCAGATATTGTTTCTCAATGGGAGCGAGCTGGGTTTGGTTCCTTGTCAGATTTTTTAAGAGAAGGGACTTGGTTGATACCCGGAGAGATGCAACGAATAATCTCAGGTAATTTTATGTTGTTAAATTCCTATGTTTCAATTTTTAAAATACTGAGACAAGTGGAAGCAAATATGATTGACTCTCCTTCCCAGTTGAGGGATGAGTTATTCTTGATTCCTCAGAATAAGAATACAGGAGCATGGAAAAGATGTTTAGTTCAACATAGGGAAATAGATCTGAGTATTATAGTTATAAAAAAAATGGAACGATCATGAAAAAATTATATTCTCACGTTAAATACCTGGAAATGGATAAATAAGATTAATTTTAGTGTTCTTCGAGGTTCGAATTGGAGGAAAATGATTTTCTATAGTAAATGGCTCCTTTATAGAACTCCTGCCGTCATTTCTAAAATGTATGAGAATGTCAGCGCTATATGTTTTAGATGTCAGCAATATAGTCCTGCTAACTGGTCTCACACTATTGCTCATTGTGATAAAATTGTGCCTTTTTGGAGGGAAATCTTCAAATATATAGGAAAATATTGTGGGATTGAAATTGCTTATAATGCCAAATTAATTCTCTATGGATATGATTGTGATTTTGGATTTTCAGAACAGATGGCTAAATTATTGTTTATTATGATGGCAGTAGCGAGATCCCTGGTGCTGCAGAATTGGAAATACATGCACCATTATTTAATTCCTGGTTTCAGAAAATGAGGAATGTTCGAACTAGCGAATATCGCTATGCACAACGAATTGGGGGGCTGAGGAAATTTGATAAGATCTGGAATTCGTATTTTGCGCAATTTTGGAAGTTGCCTTCTGTATTATTATGATTTTGTACTTTATTGTTTTGCTAATATTGTATTACTCGTCTATCTCTTGAACATGATTCAAAAACTTCAATAATAAAAAGTGTTTTAAAAAAATAAGAGTATCTATATGGGTTATTTACTGGTTGTCTGAGTATCTGTATGGGTGCCTGAGTGTCTTTGCGGGTGGGTGGGGGATGTGTGACTCTGTGCATAGATATGTGAGTGGTTGTTTCACTGGGTGTATAGGTTCAAGAGTACATATGGAAACAGCTGTATGGGTGGGTGAGTATGTGTATGGGTGTTTTGGTGAGTGAATGGATGTTTCAGTGGTGCAGGTGTGAGTAACTACATAGGTTTTAAAGCAGTATAAATGAGTGTTGGAGTATATAAATGACTATAGGTAAGAGTGAGTGATTGCTAGAATATCTGTATGTAAGTAAGTATGTGTTAGTATCTATATAAATAAGTGTGGTGGTGTGCGTATGACTGTATAAGCAAGGAAATGGGTGTGTGTTCGTTTTTTTGCATGACTGACCAGGTGTATGAGTAACTCTGTGGGTGAGTGGAAGTGTGTGAGTGTCTATATGGGTGTATGAGTGGATATATCAGTGGCTATATAGATGAATGACTGTGTGTATGAGTGACTGTACGGGTTTTTGGGTGGATTTGTGTGTAGACTTATGACTCACTGAGCAGGTATGTACTAACTGCTATTGGTCTGTCTATGGTTTTGATATTGGTGGTCAGTATTTCAGAGTTGGTGTATGAAAGGTTTTATTAGGGTATGAGGAGGTGCATCAGATGATCATCTGGATTATGTCCTCAGTGATGTCATTTAAGATGTCATTAGTGATATCATCAGTGATGTCACTGATCATGTCATGAGGGTTGTAATATGTGACGTCAACAGCCGTGCATTGCGGGGGCGCGAGTTATAGTTACTATACTATGCTAACTATAACGGCCGAATTTCTATGGTTTTGTACGAGTGAAATCTCCAACTAATTATAATGTCCCTGTAACCTATGCTTTTTTCAGTGAATTTCTAAGGTTTTTTAAATGCTAATTTGTAACTATAACGTCTCTGAAACCTATGTTTTGCTCAGTGAATTTCAAAGGTTTTTTAAATGCTAATTTATAACTATGCCTACAAAGGTAGGACATGTGAAGAAAGAGGAAGAAAAGCGCAGAAAGAAGCAAGACAAATACAGAAAGAGGCAACAGAAGTCCAGAAAGAAGAAGAAAAGTGCAGGAATAAGAAGAGATGTGCAGAAAGAACCAACAGAGGAGCAGAAAGTCCTCCTGTGCTCCCAACTTTTTGCTGATGGGTACTGGTGGTAACGGACTCTGACTAAACAGGCCTAGAGCCTGTTCTATGCTAAAAGACACTTAGAATACAGTGAAAACACCTACATACACTAGGAAACACTATGCGTTGGGGTGCCCCTGTGTTTAGCATAACCTCCTCTGTATTAGCCATGAGTTAATGCCTGGGTCATTGCATGAGTACATGAGTAGTGACTGGGTGATTAGAGTGCTGCAAGGAGAGTGCATGGTGAATTTATAAGTGCTTATGTTTTGGTGGAGTTATTAGATAAGTACATGGTGCTGGCTGGGTAATGGGTACTGACAGGGCGATGGCTGGACTGCATGGGTAGTGCTCAGGGTATTGTAGCAGTGCATGTGCTAGTGACTAGGTTATTGAATGAGTACATGGGTACTGAGTGGATAATTAGGGTATTGTAGCAGTGCATGTATTAGTGCATGGATCATTGCATGAGTGCATGGGTACTGACTGGATGATTAGAGTCCTGCAAGGAGAGTGCATGGTGAATTTATAAGGGCTTGGGTTTTGGCGGAGTGACTGGATAAGTACACGCATGTCACATCAGTCCCGCCCCCTCCCTTCACCACTGTGTAAACGTGCCTCCTGGCAGGTTTTAATTTGGGGGATTAATTCCCCTTGAATCCTGAAGGTCCCTGGGGCCCAACTAGCCCACCAGGTACCTCCAGTAAGTGCCACAGAGCTGGGTTGCAGAGAGGTGGTTCAAGGCCACACCCCTTTTTACACCTCTCTGCAACGCAACTTGGTGGCACTTACTGGAGGTACCTGATGGGCTAGTTTGCCCCCAGGGGCCCTTAGGATTCAAGGGGACTTAATACCACAACTTAAAACGCGCAACAGGGTGGGTTTACTCACTTGTCACATCGGGCCATGCCCCTCCCTGTACCACTGTGCAAACGCACCCCGTGGCTTGTTTTAAGTTGGGGGATTAAGTGCCCTTCTGTCCTGAGGTTCCCTGGGGGCCAACTAGCCCACCAGCTACCTCCAGTAAGCGCCACAGAGCTGCGTTGCAGAGTGGTGTAAAAAGGGTGTCTGGCCTTGGACCACCTCTCTGCAATGCAGCTCCCTTGCACTTACTGGAGGTACCTGGTGGGCTAGTTGGCCCCCAAGGACCCTCAGAATTCAAGGGGTCTTAACCCCCTAACTTAAAACGCACCAAGGGTGTGTTTGCACATGTCACATCAGGCCCCCGCCCCCTCCCTTCACCACTGTGCAAACGTGCCCCCTTCTTTACCCATTTTTGAGGCCCTGGGGCCCCCATCCCCCAGGGCCTGGCCCCTATTTTTTAAATAAAAAAATGAATGGGAAGGGGCTGAGTGGCCCTGCTCCAGAGGACAATTTCATCCCGGGGGCCTCTTTTTTTTGTTATTCAGGGAGGGGGCCACATGACCCACTTCCCAGGCCACTCATGGCCCCGGGAACCCCATCTCCTGGGGCATGGCCTTTCCGTTGGTAATTGTCCCTGTTGCACCACCTGTGTTGTTGGCATCACTTGCTGTCTCAGAGATGCATTCATGAAAAAATGCTTCTTTAATTTTAGCATCCGTATAAATTTAAAGTCTATTCTTGTCTGCACGTAATACAAGTCTGCCTCCGGGCAGAATGATAGTCACAGGCTAAGAGGCTAAGAGTTATTTTTTCTATTTCTGTGAGGACAACCTTGATATGATTGATGATAGGGGTATTATTCCCATCCTCTAATCCTTGTTTCCTCTCTTTCTGCCCGGAGGCAGACTTGGAATACGTGCACAAGAGAATAGACTTGTTTGGATTCATACAGATGCTAAAATATTAATCTGATGTTAGAATTAAGAGAACTAGATATTGGTAGCACCATGGATGGAGCTGTGGGTGAGCAAGGCATTGATATAAGTGAGGAAGCGCCGACAAGTTTTGGACCCAACTCAAGATTTATTCCAGCGACAGCAGGGGATGTCACAGATGTGTACAGTGATTTAGTCATCAATGAACTTAAAAATATATGTTCTCACATTAGCAAGAATAAAAACAGAAACAAGAAGTCAATGTGCACGCAGCAACAAAAAGCTTATCATGCACTGATTAAGAAATTGAATGAGAATGATGATTGCATAGTGAGAAATGCAGATAAAGGGGGCAATGTAGTCCTCTGGGACACACAATTGTATCTGGTTGAGGCATATAAACAGCTGAACGACAGATTGTACTATGTTAAAATCAAGGAGAACAAAATGTTATCATGTTATAAGAATTATAACATTGCATTGAAACAATGGTATAATCAATGTCTCTTGGACCATGACGAATATCTGTTTTTAAAAATTGCTAATCCAGTACCTCGTTAAACTCATGGTTCCTGCACCGCATCGGCAGCATAAAACTGAATCCAACCAACGCCTAAGAAGACCGTGGCACAAGCTCTCTACTCCCGCTCTACATAAAACCTTAGGTGATTTCCACTGCGAAACTAATCAGGAGATAGAAGCGACCTATACTTCGTTCACTACCTGGATTACCAATGGCCTCGACACTCTCATCCCAGCTAAACTGACTAAAGGACGTAATACGCCTTCTAATCCATGGTATGATGATACCCTTAAAGCGCTACGTAAGGAATGTAAAAAAGCCGAGCGCCAATGGAGGAAAAACTTTGACAACCAGGATAAAGCAAACTATTTATCCAAACTTAAAATCTACCATAAAGCCATCAGATCCTCCCGCGCTTCTTTTTATGCTAACAAAATTAGCTCCAACTCGAATCCATCTAAAGTGATTTTTAAGCTAGTCAAAGAACTTCAAAACCCTAGGGCGCCATCTCCAAAAATCTCGTCCAACGAACAATGTGAGCAGCTTGCCACATACTTCGTTGAAAAAGTTCAAAAAATATATGCGACCTTTCTGCAGAACCCTCCTCACTCCAGAGAGCCTACAACCCCAGTCCCCACCCGTATCCCTCTCACCCAAATCCCTGCCATCACTGACGCCGAACTGACCAAACTATGCAGGAAGGTGAAGTCTGGTTCCCCAGCTGATCCTATGAGCCCCTCTCATTTCCTGGACTCATTGGATCTTTTTCTACCTCCCATGAGGGATATCCTCAATCTCTCCTTTACTTCTGGATCTGTACCCATCGCTTGGAAACAAGCGTGGGTATCACCAATAATCAAAAAACCCACCCTCGACCCTTCCAAACCAGAAAACTACCGTCCAATATCCCTTCTACCCTGGATATCCAAGATAGCAGAAGCCCATGTCAACGGCATTCTCTCGAAACATGTGGACCGTCACGGTATTCTGGATCCATCCCAAAATGGCTTTCGAGCGGGCCACAGTACTGAGTCTGCCTTATTGGCCACCACCGAACATCTCCGGACGATCCTAGACTCCGGGCAAAGTGCTGCGCTGATTCTCTTAGATCTCAGCGCAGCCTTTGACACGGTATCCCATGACATCCTTCTGGAACGTCTGGAGATGGCCGGTGTGACTGGCCTCGCTCTTTCATGGTTCCAATCCTTTCTTAAGGACAGATCCTGCAAGGTGTCAGCCCCCCCATTTCTCTCTAAATCTCATCCCATAGCCCAAGGAGTCCCCCAGGGGTCAGCGTTGAGTCCCTCCCTCTTTAACTTATATGTCCAGCCGCTTGCGGATGTGGCCAAAGAGTGGGGACTCACGCTGGTCTCATACGCCGACGACACCCAGCTGGTCGTCACCCTCTCGGAAAGCCCGTCCACCGCGGCATCCAAGTTTAGAGAGGGCATGGCATCAGTGGCACAATGGATGACGGACAGCTACCTCCAACTTAATGCCGGGAAAACCGAGGTGCTCCTTCTTGGCCGTAACACATGCCTATGGAATGAGCACTGGTGGCCATCATCCCTTGGCACCATTCCATCTCCTAAAAACTGTGTTAAAAATCTGGGAGTCTGGATGGATGCCAACCTCAGCTTCCAGTCACATACTAAAAAGGTGGCAGCCACCTGCATAGGGCTCCTAAGGAACCTCCGGCCTATACTTGGACTCTTTGACTCTAAAGCTCGCCAGCTAATCATCCAGGCAACCATTTTGTCCCGCCTGGACTATGCCAACGTCCTTCTGCTAGGAGCAAACAAAGCGGAAACGGCTAGGTTCCAACGTATCCAGAATACGGCGGCCAGAACATTGGTCGGCCTCCCACGCAGATGCTCAGCCAGAGCTACCATCCGCAAATTACACTGGCTGCCCGTGGAGCACAGAGTGAAATTCAAAGCTCTTATCACGATCTTTAAGATCGTCAAACAGGGAAATCCCCCTCTGTTGCGAAAACTGGCCCAACCCTATGTCCCTAGCCATGACCTGCGCTCCTCTAATCAACTTCTCCTGACAGTTCCCAGAATCAGACTTAGCCGCACTGGTGGTCGCTCCTTTAGCGTCCTGGGGCCCAAACTATGGAACGACCTCCCCCTCAGCATCCGCTCCATAGACTGTCTCCCGACCTTTCGCAAAGCTATCAAGACCCACCTCTTTCCCGCTCTCTAGGGCCCTTATCCTCCCCTCCCCGTTCTGTAGGAGTTAGCCTGTCTTCTAGCGCCGGGACACCCCATTGCCGGGGTAGCTGTTGCGCTTTACCAAACCTAGAAATTAGAAATTAGAAAATTAGTCACACCTGTTTTTTATTTAATCCCAAAAGTCCATAAGAATGCAGAAAATCCCCCAGGGCGCTCAATTATTTCAGCCATAGGGAGTGTGTTTGAACATACTTCTAAATACGTGGATTCATTCTTGAGTGAAATGGTACAGTCACACCCCTCATATATACAGGATTCGGGAGAATGTATGATCTCTCCTGGGAGGAAGATTATTTACTAGTTACTATTGATGTGCCCACATTGTACACCGATTCAGAAAAGGGGGTGGTGATGAACAGAGTGTCTGAATTAAGCAGACCACTCTTACCCAGTCCAAAGATCAGGGCTTGATCCATCACCGTTATTTAGCTCACTGCACCATCCCAGCTCAGACCCTGGCTATATGCAAATCAGTCTGTCCCTGGCCCAGTGCATCATGGGAACAGGGCAGACTAAACTACCAAGCCAATTCTTCACCAGAAAGGAAACAAGCTTCCGGGGACCGGTGTCTGGCATTTCAGCCGTCGACGGCCCGGCTTGCTTGAATCCTGATGGTGCAGTGAGCAAGGGACTCATGTCTGGGGCAGACTAAACTACCAAGCCAATGCCAGAAACCGGTCCCAGGAAGCTTGTTTCCTTCCCAGTGTAAGAATTGGCTTGGTAGTTTGGTTTGCCCTGTTCCCATCATGCACTGGGACAGGAACAGACTAATTTGCATATAGCCAGGTTCTGAACTGGGATGGTGCAGTGAGCTAAAAAATGGTGTTGAATCTAGCCCTGATCTCTTGACTGGGTGAGAGTATTCTGCTTAATTCAGAAACTCTGTCCATCACCACCCCTTGTTAAATATTTTGTCCACCCTAAGCGTGGAAGGGTATACTCAGATGTGAGTCCCTTGCTCATTGCACCATCAGGATTCAAGCAAGCCGGGCCGACAACGGCTGAAATGCCAGAAACCGGTCCCCGGAAGCTTGTTTCCTTCCCAGTGTGAGAATTGGCTTGGTAGTTTGGTTTGCCCTGTTCCCATCATGCACTGGGATAGGAACAGACTAATTTGCATATAGCCAGGTTCTGAACTGGGATGGTGCAGTGAGCTAAAAAATGGTGTTGGATCTAGCCCTGATCTCTTGACTGGGTGAGAGTATTCTGCTTAATTCAGAAACTCTGTCCATCACCACCCCTTGTTGTTAAACACATTGTACACCAGCATTAGACATACTGACGGACTCATAGCTGTAAAACATTTTTTAGGAGGATGACCGATAAGATTGTGGGCGTACACAGAGATGATTTTGAAGATGGTGGAGTATGTTTGACAGGCAACTTCTTCTTATTTAATGAAGTTCTTTATCATCTGATATGCGGTACTGCTATGGGCACCTGAATCACCCCCAGCTATGAAAATTTGCATATGGGCTGGTGGGAGGAGTAGGTGATCCGGATGCAGTACCAAGTGGAACGGGATGAGCATATTATGCACTGGAGTCGTTTCATAGATGATTTATTTGTGGTATGGAAGGGCTCAGAGGAGCAAGTGAGGAAGTTCATTAATAAAATCCAAAAAGGTGAATTGAATTTAACCTTCACCAGTGATGTGAGCAAATCCAGTGTTAACTTTCTTGACCTGACGATATACATTAAGGAGCGCAAAATTGAAACAAAACTTTACAGAAAACCATCTTCAGCGAATACGTTGCTATAAGCTACAAGTTTCCATCTGACCAATTTAAAGCTGAGTATACCATTTAGAGAATGTCTAAGAGCCAAACGAAACTGTAGTGAGGAGGAGGAAACTAAGATAGAACTTGATCATCTTACAAAAAGGTTTCAAAGTCGGGATACCCTGATGAGTGGATTAACACGGCAGTCTGGAAGGCATCCAAAAAGAAAAGAGAAAAAATTCTACTTGGGAAAGACAAAAAGAGAGCTAGAGACACAAGTAATCAGTGTCGAATGATAACGAAATTTGGCATACGACAAGATAAGTTGAAAAGCATCCTTAACAAACATTGGCATGTGATCAAAAAGGACCCAGTCCTGGGGAGAGCGATAACACAGAGACCACAAGTAACTTTTAGGCATGTCAGATCATGTAAACAGGCGTTTGTTAGGAACACTTTGAGGAAAAGGCCAGTTAAGGAGACATGGTTGAGTAAGAAACCGGGGTTCCTTAAGTCCTCCAAGTGCAAGGCATGCCTATACGGAACCAATACTGATCAATATAGATTGGGATTGTCCAATAAAATGAGAAAAATCAAAGGTAAATTTAATTGGAAAACAGATTTTGCTGTGTATGTGCTACAGTGCCCTTGTGGCCTGTGGTACCTGGGCAGGGCAATCCTAGAAGCTTGTAAAATAATTTTGCAACATCTAAGGGCAATCAAAAATGGAGATCGTACTTATTATCCAGTCGCTCACCATTTTGGTAGGTTCCACGGAAAGGATGTGAAAGGACTTTTGTATTTTGTGATTGATCAGTGGAAAGAGATGTAAGGGGGGACATAGGGAAAAGAAGCTTCGGAAGTTAGAATCCTGAAACAATATTGAAATAAACTCTAATCAACCTGAAGGCCTCAATGTAGAACAGAATCTATATATGCACTTGTAAATAATCATTAACAGTAATGAAGATTTCTGCAAATTAAGTGTGAGAAAATAAAAGGTTTTTCAATTATGTTTTAGATCACGGTAGGGTGAACATAGCAGAGAAAGTAGAGGTAGAGAAAATTCTCAATGTGAACAAAGTGAGTAGACAAAAACATATCAAAATTCCCCCATGGTCTCTTCTTAATTTCTCATGTGGCACAGCTCACAGAAACTAGACAATTAGCATTCAAATCAGTGCAGGGACAACAAGATGGTATAAAACAGTGTCTTTAGTAATGAAACATGACATAATTATTCCTAGATTTCAAAAAGTATCATATGTTTTACAAATTAAATAAAGAAACAACTAATACCCTGTCTGGCACACACTATCTCACATACACACCACTCATTCATACACATCTACAAACTTCAAAACAATTTCTAAGGTTGAGGTGACACAGTATGTAATTATGTTATTTCCACGCCATTACACTTTTAAATTGATTGGATGACTACCTATAATGATGAATTGATGTGTACACGCAAGAAAAGATCAAAAAAAGGAAAAAAAAGTTTTAAATAATTTTGATAAATGAATGAAAAAACTAAATAATAAAAAATATCTAACAAAAGAAAATACATTGTTGTCCCTGCACTGATTTGAATGCTAATTGTCTAGTTTCTGTGAGCTGTGCCACATGAGAAATTAAGAAGAGACCATGGGGGAATTTTGATATGTTTTTGTTTATATGTGCAATCCCCTCTTTTCCCTGGTCAATAAAGTAGCTATAGAGGGGGTCCCAATTCTCATATTAACAAAGTGAGTAGATTCATTGTGGCAGTAATGATAAATTGTCAAATTATGTAAATTAATAAGGGTGAATAAAGGCCCACTAGGGCTTGATTATAAGGAGTAGGATAATTAAAATATGCCAACTTGGGCAAAATTCAGGTGCGTTGGTGATTTTGATTTTGAATGTTAAAAGATGGTATAAAACAGTGTCTTTAATAATGAAATTTAACATTGAATTTATGACATGAATTAACATTTTGTCACTGATTTTAAATATGTAAATGGTCAAAATACATTATGCCTAATGAAATGTATTATGACGCTAACTGTGGAGATTATTCTCAAACTTTACACGCACCATGAGTGGAAAATGTTGAAAAAAACTACGAGTCTGTTTTCACTTTTCTTTATTTGTAGTTTTGCATGTGACAAGTAACGGGCACACATTTTGTGTTAGAAATGGCCGTTCTCACTGCTTCTTTTTATCGGTGAGCAAGGGGGCTGGGCAGCCGAAACGCGTATGATGTAGGCTGAACAAAGTAATTCTACACAAAGAGTTGTAAGCCTGTATGAGAGGATTTTTTGTGCAATATAGGAATATATATATATATATATACATATATATATATATATAAATTAATTTATTTATATATATGTATGTATGTGTGTATATATGTATATGCCTTCGTGGAAGCCCGTGAACAAGGAGCAACAAGGGCTCCGAAACGCGTAGGGCATCAGCTAATTAACCCGAGGAAGGGGTGAACCTCGTGCACCACTGATGCTTGGAAGTTGTGTGCTCTTCGAAGTGCTGGTCCTTTGGAAAAAAAATGTTTGGCGGCAGTCCATGTCGTGAAGAGGCACCACCTTTAAATTAGGACCTTGGAAACAACGGAACTGTGCCATGTTTCCTTTTGGAATTTTCAAGCAGCACCCTTGCCGGCTCACTCTGCCCTGGGAGCCCACTAAAGGTAAAGAAAAATATATTAAATGACACGAAAGCAGCGCAGAACTTACTAAAGCAAAATAACTAAGAAGGGGGCACCTGAGGCCTACTACAGGACAACACGAACAAAAAATATGAACTAAATATACCAGAATGCAATACTATGTGTTTAAATGATGACGCAAATACATGAACGTCTCAAAAGGGTGCGTCCTTCATTTCTGTGCCTTCGTGGAAGCCCGTGAACAAGGAGCAACAAGGGCTCCGAAACGCATAGGGCATCAGCTAATTAACTCGAGGAAGGGGTGAACCTCGTGCACCACTGATGCTTGGAAGTTGTGTGCTCTTCGAAGTGCTGGTCCTTTGGAAAAAAAATGTTTGGCGGCAGTCCATGTCGTGAAGAGGCACCACCTTTAAATTAGGACCTTGGAAACAACGGAACTGTGCCATGTTTCCTTTTGGAATTTTCAAGCAGCACCCTTGCCGGCTCACTCTGCCCTGGGGGCCAACTAAAGGTAAAGAAAAATATATTAAATGACACGAAAGCAGGGCAGAACTTACTAAAGTAGAATAACTAAGAAGGGGGCACCTGAGCCTACTACAGGACAACACGAACAAAAAATATGAACTAAATATACCTGAATGCAATACTATGTGTTTAAATGATGACGCAAATAAATGAACGTCTCAAAAGGGTGCGTCCTTCATTTCTGTGCCTTTGTGGAAGCCCGTGAACAAGGAGCAACAAGGGCTCCGAAACGCGTAGGGCATCAGCTAATTAACCCGAGGAAGGGGTGAACCTCGTGCACCACTGATGCTTGGAAGTTGTGTGCTCTTCGAAGTGCTGGTCCTTTGGAAAAAAAATGTTTGGCGGCAGTCCATGTCGTGAAGAGGCACCACCTTTAAATTAGGACCTTGGAAACAACGGAACTGTGCCATGTTTCCTTTTGGAATTTTCAAGCAGCACCCTTGCCGGCTCACTCTGCCCTGGGGGCCCACTAAAGGTAAAGAAAAATATATTAAATGACACGAAAGCAGCGCAGAACTTACTAAAGCAAAATAACTAGGAAGGGGGCACCTGAGCCTACTACAGGACAACACGAACAAAAAATATGAACTAAATATACCAGAATGCAATACTATGTGTTTAAATGATGACGCAAATAAATGAACGTCTCAAAAGGGTGCGTCCTTCATTTCTGTGCCTTCGTGGAAGCCCGTGAACAAGGAGCAACAAGGGCTCCGAAACGCGTAGGGCATCAGCTAATTAACCCGAGGAAGGGGTGAACCTCGTGCACCACTGATGCTTGGAAGTTGTGTGCTCTTCGAAGTGCTGGTCCTTTGGAAAAAAAATGTTTGGCGGCAGTCCATGTCGTGAAGAGGCACCACCTTTAAATTAGGACCTTGGAAACAATGGAACTTTGCCATGTTTCCTTTTGGAATTTTCAAGCAGCACCCTTGCCGGCTCACTCTGCCCTGGGGGCCACTAAAGGTAAAGAAAAATATATTAAATGACACAAAAGCAGCGCAGAACTTACTAAAGCAAAATAACTAAGAAGGGGGCACCTGAGCCTACTACAGGACAACACGAACAAAAAATATGAACTAAATATACCAGAATGCAATACTATGTGTTTAAATGATGACGCAAATAAATGAACGTCTCAAAAGGGTGCGTCCTTCATTTCTGCAACAAGGGCTCCGAAACGCGTAGGGCATCAGCTAATTAACCAGAGGAAGGGGTGAACCTCGTGCACCACTGATGCTTGGAAGTTGTGTGCTCTTCGAAGTGCTGGTCCTTTGGAAAAAAAAACATATATATATATATCTATATCTATATATCTATGTATACATATATATTGTTAGAACTGGCTATTTCTGGTTGGCTAAGGCTGACGCCAAAGCTAGGCAGAAACCACCATTCTAGTCAGGGCAAGGGAGTTACACGCCAAGATAACCCCTGCTCACCCCCTTGGTAGCTTGGCACGAGCAGACAGGCTTATCCCGGAGGCAATGTGTAAAGCATTTGCGCACGCACACAACAGCAACAACATCCTAGGCACACCACAAAAGGAACTCCACACAAGGTTATATAAAAATACCTTTTGTATTGTCAAAACACACATCAGATAGTATCACACAATATACATGGTGCCAACTGGCACGGGCAATATTCACAAGGGATTATTTACAGGACAGGGCCACATGGGCCACTGTCAGAATCAACACTTTTAGAACTAGAAATACTGTTTGAAATAGCACTTTTGAACATATAACACTCAGAAGTTTCACACATGATGCATAGAACATTCAGAGGTGTAGGAAAGACACATGCCAGCCTCAGCCAATCACACGCCAGACACAAATTACACAAATATGCCAACTTCTAAAAGTGGCACTTCTACACTAGACACAAATCATGCCGCATATACCATTGCACAGCATTCTATCTCACGAGTTCGCACATACCAAACTCGACCCTGCACTCTCCACACATCAGGAACTACCATGGGCATACATATTCCCCATTCATTCCTATGGGAGGGCAGGCCACTCGCCACACATACACAGAGAGCTCACGCACTTTACACTGTACCACAGTGAAAAAGTGCACAGAGGCCTAAAATCACCAACACCAGGTCACAGAAACAGGCTAGGAAAAAGCAAAAAGTCTCGGGGTGAACCTGCCAAAAGGGCCGGGTCCAACATATATATATATTGTGACCAAGCTCCGTTCGCGGAGCGAAACGCGTCAGGGAGAGCACTTGCTATTGTCACTTGCAAATAAAATATGCACTGCTGGCACTTTGACTAGTGTGATGGCTTTTTGATGATTTAACATCTGACATCTCATCTATTGACGGAGAGGAGGTCTGCACCCGCTTAAACCGCTGCAAGAAGCGGTTGGGATCCTTTTTCACATATATATATATATACATATATATAAATTCACTGAAAAATCCATAGGTTTCACACCCTCCCCCATGTGATCATTATTATGTCTCCTTGTTGGGTTGTTGCACGTATCATTTGTACATATGATTTCACGGTGGTTCACTATTGATGTATTTGCATTAATTGTTGGGTACACTTATTATTTCAGGACATAGACAATATGCTTTTTTCTGTATTTCCTGACTAATATGCTTTCTTAACAGTTTGATTAATGACAATGATATCCCCTTGATTTTTATACCAAATAGCCCAGGCCTCATAATTATGCTGCTACAGTCATATGTTTACATATTGCGCTGATTTGCACTTTTGATAGATATAGATGCAACACTACATTGTTTACATTTAAGCGTATTTTGCACATAATCAATAGTATTACTGCTGGTTATTTTATTGCATCTATTATAACATTTATAACTCTTTCTAAATGATGCACTTTGCACTTTATTTCGCAATTATGCACTATCAATATTTAATGTAGGCGTGGGCCTTGTGTATATATATTTTCTATATACAATTTTTTGGTATTTGCATTTTAAGCTGTAAAAAAGTTTTCTTACTTTTCTAACTTTTATATCATGGGTTTACATTATTGTCAATTCAAAATGTGGATTTAAACCAGTTAATGAATTTTTCCAACTGTTGTCACTTTAAAATGTTTGGAAAACAGACTAAGCTATGCATTGCAAGTAGTTTGTCCTCGCTTTCTATTACCACGAGGTGTATGACGAAAAAAAGAAAAAAATGCACTTTTTCACTGTTTGGCAGTTAGTATTTAAAACGCAAGCATTTCCAACTCTGATTGTCTGTGAGCAAGGGCGGATGCCCGAAACGCGTCAGATTGCTTGGTTCAGCTTTTAAATAAAATCTGTGCTTTAATAATTACTGGATCCGCGTGATTTCCTGGGTCGCGGTGGTCGGAGCCTGGGAGGTTACACTTGTTCGATATATATATACATATATATAAATTCACTGAAAAATCCATAGGTTTCACACCAGTTATAGTTAGCTGGAAATTTTACTGACATAAAACCATTGAAATTCCCACGTAATAGTTAGTTGGACTCACTATAACTTGCGCGCCTGCAATGCACTGCTGATGACGTCACATATTACATCACTCATGACATGGTCAGTGACATCACTCATGACATCACTGATGACACCATCCAGGGAATGTGTGTCTTTCTGAAAAATAAATATGTTTTATATATGTATATGTAAAAGTCAATGGAAGAATAAATGTTTAAATAAGTGTCTAAATGGATGTTTTTTAAAAAAAAATTGATTGGTTAACTGGCTTATTAAGTGTATCTTACTGAATACATATATTAGTGAGAAATGTTTAAATATTTAAATATATGTATTAGTGTTTCACTTTGTGTATAATTGGCTGCATGGGTTGGTGAGTAGCTACATGTGTATGTAAATGGGTTATTAGATGTTGTTTTTAGTATCAGTATGAGTGTCTGTATGGTTTGGTGGAGGTATGACTTAGCACATAGATGCATCAATGACCGACTCTCTGTTTGTATGAGTTTTGAACACAACATATGTGCAGGACTGTATGGGTGGATCAGTGTGTATATGTGTGTGTTAGTGAGTGAATGACTGTCTCACTAGTGTCTTTATCAGTATCGACATATGTTTTAATCTAGTATATGTGAGTATTGTTGTATATAAGTGAGTATATGTGAGAGTGAGAGGTTGTAAGAGTTCCTGTTTAAATAAGTATGTGTTTCTATAAGTGATTGTTTAAGAGAGTAAGTATGTGTAAGTTTCCTTAGAAGTAAGGTGGTAGTGTGTGTATAGTTGTATATGCAAATAAATGGATGTTCAATAGTTTATTTGCATGTGTGAGTATGTGAGTGAGTAACTTTTGGAAGACTGTCGGTGTGTAACAGGATGTATATGTGTATCACTACATATGATGAGTGAGTATATGTATGAGTCCTCACCTGGAGGGACTACTTAAGGTGGTCCCCGTGTGTTGTGCACCTTGATAGAAATTATTAGCCAGGTACTGGCAGCTCATAGTAGCTCTCGCGCAGCGTGGTGAGCGTGTTTTGCTTTTAAATACCCTGTTTTGTATTTCTGTTCGTTTTTCTTCACTTTTACCCTGATTTTAACTGGCAGCATTTTCGGGGCTCTCCCTTTACTTGCACCATAATAGTCTGAGCACCGCTGCTTGAGCGGGCCCAGTTCCGGGGTGGCTGAGGGTTTCTCGTGTTTACCTAGCGGGCGCCATCTTGGGAAGGGCTTTGACGCTCTTTCAGCGCCATCTTGAGTGTCCTGGAGGGTTGCTTTGCTCCTCACCTGGAGGGACTACTTAAGGCGGTTCCCGTGCGTTGTGCACCTTGATAGAAATTATTAGCCAGGTACTGGCAGCTCATAGTAGCTCTTGCGCAGCGTGGTGAGCGCGTTTTGCTTTTCAATACCCTGTTTTGTATTTGACGCTCTTTCAGCGCCATCTTGAGTGTCCTGGAGGGTCGCTTTGCTCCTCACCTGGAGGGACTACTTAAACCAGTCCTCCGAGCGCAGCGGGATCGCGCAGCGGGTCGGCCTCTGCTTTGCCGGAGTCTTGCCAGAGTCCTGCCCGTCTGCACCCGTCAGCGTCTCGGCAGCGGACGGGGCTGGACGGCTGGGTGTCCTTTTTCATCTGAACTTCTGTGCTGCTCCATAGATATGATTAGCTATACTTCGGCAGATTTACTTGCCTTGCGCCTCCCTCGTGGTCGATGTCATCATATCTTCCCGGGCGGTCGGGCCTCAAGGAAAGGTTGTTCGATCTGCGGTTGTCGTTTCCCAGTGTTTACTGGAACCGCCCTGGGCAATATCCCTGCTCCTTTTCAATGTCTTCTTCTTAACACCAGATCTCTGAACTGTCATTCTCTTGATATCTGGAATTTATTACAGAATTCCAATGTATCATGTTTATTTCTCACAGAGACCTGGCTAAGTGATTGCTCCGCACTTGATTTAGCCAATGCCATCCCTCCGGAATACAACATCTTCAGGAGGGACAGAATATCGGGCAGAGGAGGAGGAGTAGCACTTGTTGTAAATAAAAACATTCCCTGCTCAACCTTTCCGGTAGAGAACATTCAGGGATGTGAAGCCCTCGGTTTCATCCTTCATTTTTCTCCCCTCCAGGCCTTTACTGGGATTCTTCTGTATAGAACCCCGGGACCTGCGGGGCTTTTCTTTGATGAACTACAAGTAGCTCTCTCAGTTCCCTGTCTTAGATCCGAGCATTGTATTCTTCTTGGGGATCTTAATGTTCATATGGATAGTATACTTGACCCCGATGCAATGAAAGTTAGTGAAATCACAGCCCCATTAGGATTGTCTCCGTTCCTGCAAGGACCGACACACAATAAAGGCCATACCCTGGATCAGGTTTTTTCAACGAAATCTATTACTATAACTTCCATACAACCAGTACTGTGGTCTGATCATTTCTTGATTTCCTTTTCCGTGCCTGCCACCGCTCTCACTCGGGTGAGAGAATCAATAGAGGCCACGCGGACTTCGCGCCCTTTCCATCTACTTTCGGTGGATATGCTATCTGAGGCTCTCACCACCTTTCCATGTCCTCTTTTGGGCAATTTGGAAGAGAATCTTGTTCTCTTCCACAAATGGCTTATAGCCAGACTTGAGACCTTAATCCCCGACAAAAAGCCTAAATGAGGTGAACGTAGAGCGTCGGCCCCATGGTTCACTCCCCAGTTAAAGATGCAACGGCAGGGATGTAAAAGGGCCGAGAGAGTCTGGAGACGGGCTTATGATCCGACTGAAAAATTTAAATTTCGAGCGATAACTAAAGCCTACCATCAGTCGATCTGGAATGAAAAAAGGGCTCATTTTGAGCGCTGAATTGATGAGGCAGAAAATGGTTGCAAATACATTTTTCAAGTTGTTCAGGACTTTACCTCTCCAGCCATTTGCACTCCATCTCATACTCATTCAGAAGTATGGATAAAACAGCTTGCAACTTTCTTTGTTAGTAAAATCACAACCATTCAAGCCTCTCTTTCTCACTCCAGCTCACAATTGGTTTCGAGTCCTTCATCCCCCTCTTCATTTATGGAGGGTCAAGGCCCTTTTCTCTCAGAATTTCCCCATCTGTGTCTTGATACTTCTCTCGAGCTTCTGTCAATTCTGAAATCAGGCTCTCCACTTGATCCGTGCCCGGCTAAACATCTGGGGAAGGTGGCACCTGCCTTAAACGCCCTGCTGAACCACCTTCTGAATTCCTCCCTGTCAACAGGTGTGGTTCCGCAGGCATGGAAACATGCTATGATCCTACCACTGATCAAGAAACCTACCTTAGACCCCCTTATCCATGCAAACAATAGGCCTATTTCCCTTCTCCCTGCTCTGGCGAAAGTGGCCGAGAGATTTGCACATCGGACGATTTCCAATTTCATCGAAGGACGATCTGCTGCACGCCACGCAATCTGGGTTCCGTGCAAATTATAGCACGAAGTCGGCTCTTCTCGAGGTCACAGATGCCATCAGGGAAGTACTCGACTCCCGGGGTAGAGCCATGTTGGTAATGCTTGATTTGTCGGCGGCTTTCGACACCGTTCCTCACGATCGACTCCTTGCGAGACTCTGGGAGTTCGGCCTTCGGGGAACGGTGTGGAATTGGCTTAAATCATTTCTGGCCGACCGCCGGCAAACGATCTGGGTGCCCCCTTTCTACGCTGATATGGCTCCGCTAGAGGTGGGGGTCCCTCAGGGTTCCATTCTCAGCCCATGCTGTTTAACATCTTTATGGCCCCTCTGGCGGTAGTCGCGGAGTCCTTTGGCGCCCAGATCGTATCCTACGCCGATGACACCCAGCTCCTATTCACTTGTGATAGAGGCGGGTCATTCGACGGCATACAGATCAGGAATTGCCTTGGTGCGGTCTTTGAGTGGTTCAGGTGTAATGGCTTAAAGTGCAATTCCGATAAGTCTGAACTGCTCTTTTTTGGATGCGCCCTTGAACCAGACTGGAAATCTTGGTGGCCACTAGATATGTTTCCCCCTGACAATGTGTCTCTCAAGGCTAAAAACTTGGGAGTGATTGTGGACAGTGAACTGTCCTTTGGGCCACATATTTCGTGCCTTTCAGGTAAATGCTTCGGCATTTTACGGATGTTGAGGAAGTTTCTTCCTTTAGTGTCTTTCCAGCATAGGAAGATAATTGTTCAGGCCTTGATCGGATCTCGACTGGACTATGCAAACATTCTCTTCTTGGGTCTACCAAAATATCTTTTGACCCGTTTGCAAGTAGTCCAGAACTCGGCAGCCAGTGCTATCTATGGGCTCCCGAGAAGAGCAGGTGCCACTGTCCTACTGAACACCTTACACTGGTTACCGATCGCAAAGAGAATTCTTTTCAAAAGCCTGAATTTTGCCTTCAAAGCTTTACAAGGCACTGGCCCTAAGTACATAAGGAAACGTAACGTCTTTCCCGATATGTACCTAGCAGGACTTTGAGATCATCGTGTTTATCCAAGATGACAGTCCCGGCTATCAGGCGTGCAAGGATGGGAGGTCGGTCATTCCGCTACCTAGCTCCGAAGGCTTAGAATGAACTACCACTTTCCCTTAGACAGGCTCCCAGTCTTCTTGTTTTTAGAAAAGATCTTAAAACGTGGCTTTTTACCAAATAATTTCTTTTCCTTTCTTTTGTCTGCATTTTAGTTGTGTGGTTCTGAAATTCTGGACCCTGCTGTAATACCGGTACCGAGGTCCAACACTCGTGTCACAAAATGTCATCGTACCATGCCGAATTTGGTATCGGCAGACCGGTAATGATTAGGACATTATCCCTGTGCATTTGCGTCGTGAATGAGCGATGCCAACACCCTCAAATCGTGGTTTCCGTTCTGAACCCTCGGACTCCATTTTGTGAACGGCATCCATCTTATGCCTTGCCCTCATATAAGTCAATTGATTAAGGTCGAGCTTGATCTGAAAGGACACGTCCTCCTTAGCTGACTTCCCCATGACCTGGCCGAACTGACTCCACCGCCTCCAGCCAAACCTGTTTGGGCAGCTCCTCGCCCAGTGGCCGAGTAAGATATCATCAAAGCACAACATGCCATAAACCATTCACTACATACAGACCATGTTTTCTACACACATACACCTGTCCATGTTCCTTGTTTATGGTCAGTTTTATGACGAGGAGGTGCCCTGTTTTATTGGGGTTTCATCGATATCTGATCGTAATTCCGGGCTGGGCTGGGACATCTATCACAAACTGGACATCTAAAATATGGGTTGGTCAACATGACTGTGCTTTCTGCCTTATTATGGAAATATGTATATGACCGTATTGTAAACTCAAGAATTCTTGCCTGCAGCTGTTATTTCTGTATATAAGGAGAAGGCTGGTTCTGTAAAAACAAACATTCTCCTGAGAACTTACGACCCGTGCTGTCATGCTTCTAGGACACATGTTACTTGGTTGCAGCCAATAAAACTCGATCTCTGACTTCAACTAGAAGACTCTTGGTTTCTGTGGTCCGGAACAGGGAGAACTCAGAGGTCTTCGGGTGTTATCCCCTGGCACCACCGGGTTCCTAAAAACCCGGCACCTCAGTTGGCGCCCAACTCGGGGCGGTATCAAGCGGTAACGGTCCAAGCCAGATGTTCGTGAGGAGCTTCGTGTGAAAATTCCAGAGGACGGCCAGCCACTTCAGCGACCCCTGTATGTCGACGTGGTTCCGAAGGTCTTTGCTGCGAGGTTCCCCGCGTCCCGACGGCTATGAAGGACTGCTGCCCTGACTATCGCCCTGTTTTGGACCCAGTGATCCTTGGTAGAGCGAAACGATAGACAAGTCTTCTAGTGACGTCATTGATCTTCAATACTTCAGTTAAGTATAAGTGGAGCGTCTTCCAGTCCTTAGTTTTGTTCTTAGTCTTTGGTATCCTTGAGGTACACCTTGTTTGGAACTTGCAAGCGCCAAAACCGAGGGATTCGTGTATTCACGAAAATATCATAGTTAGATAATCCCTTGAAGTTTGAAGCTAGACTAGTGAGCGAAGATGCCTGGTCTTGGCAGACTTGGAAACTTGTTTTGTCTTGGTTGTAGTAAGGACTCCTGATTAGAGGATTCGTGTCCGGTTCCTCCGATTGGAACTCCAACATATGAGTTATATATCAAGCACGGCGTAGGCCCTATCACGTATAATGAAGTATGGATAAAATACACCCGCAAGGATGGTGTTTTAAAATGGCCCCAATATGGTAGCTTTGACTCAGAAATTTTAGATAACCTCGAGGTCAAATTGTTTAAGAAGAAAGCCCGGCCGGCGATGTTTGACTTTTTTCGCTTGTGGTGCAAAGAAGCCAAACAGAAAGAAATGAAACTAGCTAAGAAAAATAAAAGAGGTATGTCGATGGTGCAAGCTGCCATCACATACAGGGATAATGAGGAAGAGCAGGAAAGTGAACAAATGCTCAGAAGCAAGAAGTTAGCAATAGATAAATGCTATCCAATGTTGCCCCATGAAGGACAAGATTCAAAGGGAGCATCTGACAAAGATCCATTAATGTCCCATTTGTTGAATTCACCACCCCCGTATACATCGAGTATTGTTGGACCCCCGAAGCGTATTGTTATACCGCGCCCCGGCGCACGAAATGCAGCTCTTGCACAAGCACCAGCTCCTCTTTAGCTGGTTCCTACTTCTCCGAGGCAGCCTTCTCAAGGGCCGCCGCCTTTGCTACATACTACATCTACTTCTTCTACAACTTTGCCTACCGCTCCACCTGTTTATCCCGATACTACTACTGCTACTGCTTCGACTTCCTCTGCTATTGCCTCGACTTCCTCTTTACATCAGCCTGTCTTGTCTGGCACATCTGCCTCTCCGCAAGCTTCTCCTTCTGTTCGACAGAGAGTGGCAAGTACTGTCACTGTTCTGTTCTCACCTTACTTTGGGTCAACTAAAACGACCCCTAAAACAGGACGTAGACAGTTACGTAGTCAACTGCCTGATTACGAGGAAAGAGAAGTGCTGAATGAGTTAGCACGCAAATGGGTTACTGACACTGTTAGATATGATGTTCAGTCTGTTATGGAAGTCTTCCGACAATGGGATGCACCCACTCAGAGATATGTATTCGAGGAAATGTGTGTATATCTTTGCGAAGATTTGGAGACAAATGATCCAAAACGCAAAATGAAGGAATTATTCCGTATGCGTTTCAAGTTCTATGAAAGCATGATTGTAGGTGCCGATGTTGAAAAAGCAATAGATCTGTTATTATCTTATAGGAGTAAGGGAAATGTCTCTAGATCACTGTATGAGGATGATTTGTCAAGTAGGAAAAAAGCGCGACAGTACCCTATGAGAGAAGTTCCTCCAGTTTGGAGGGAAGGTGATGCGAATGCACATCCACCAATTTCTCCGCATGTCCAGCGTGTATGGGTACATGTCCCCTGGAAAAGATCTGAAGTGTTAGCACTTAAGCAGACATTACCTGATCCACGTAAAAATCCCGCAGGGTATTATAAGGAGTTATCACAGACTGCCAGCTCATGTATAATGAATTTAGCAGATGTAGACATGTTGTTTGGGAACGTTGTTCCACAGCCTTTATGGAGTAAAATTCGTCATGCAGATCATGATCAAGAACTAGGTGACACGTGGGCTAATATTACTGCTGCAGATACTAGACAAGTTGGTAGTTCCAAACCTGAGCCTTTAATAGCTGAACTTCCTGGTAGAATTATCACGTACATGAAGACCTTAATGCCTGAATTGCGTGCTAATTGGGATAAATTTTCTGCGTGCAAGCAGAAGAAAGATGAGAATGTGTCTGACTTTTTCATAAGGTTTGAGGAGACCTTCGTCGATCATAGTGGTCAGGATATGGCTACCGAAGGTGGTCAAAGATTGTTCGTAGACAAATTCGTACATAATTTGCTTCCTGAACTGTGCAATAAATTGAAAGATTCAGAGAGTGCTTGGGCTGTTTCCACGTCAGCGCAGATTTTAGCCACAGCCCAGTACTACGAAAATAGGCGCAAAGACGAGCTAGATAAGGCAAATAAAAAGACTAAAGATTTAAAGATTAAAGTTCTTCTCCAACAAACCTATCCGCCTCGCACTCCTAGTCAGCCCAATTATCAGCAACCACAGCAGTATTCGAGAAACTCGCAAGGGAACGAGTTTTCCCATCAGCGTTTACTGTACGGCCCGAATCAGTGTGCCTATTGCAAAGAAGAGGGTCATTTTAAAAATAATTGTCCAGCTTTGGCACGACGTCTGAATGGTGTTTCTGGTGTTTCTGGTGCGAAAGGTAGAGGTGTTCAAAAGGCTCTTAGGGGTAGGGGCCGTGGAAATTTTCCCCAGAGTAGCACTTCCTTCCCGCCTCAGAATTCTATGAATAGCTTTGATCAACAAAATAATGCGTCCTCTAGGTCGGCTCAGTACTATGCTGATGACTATTACGCCGAAAACGAGAATGAGAGTAATAATTGCGAGGACAGCCATGGACAAAGAGAGGGAGTTGTTTCAGTTCCAGTAGATCAGAATGGACCTTATGTCGAGGTGATTACATCGGGTGTGTCAGAGCCATTTCTGCTGGATACTGGTGCTACAAAAAGTTCTATTATGCACTCGAAACTTCCTGGCGCACCTTTGTCTGGCGAAATGAATATTTCAGTAGGTTTCTCTGGCGCCCCTGTTAGAAACCCGATCTCTAGTCCTATGCCCCTTTCTGTTGGCCCATGCGAATTAGAAGCACCCCTCATCCTTACAACAGGTTGTGGCGAAAATTTGTTAGGTTTGGATTTGTTAAAGAGATTGTATGCTACCTTGTACTGTTCTCCTTCTGGAGTACAACTTACGCTAGGTAAGAAAGTGATTTCCCCAATGTATTTGTCAAAGGAAAATATTCCAACCGAATTGTCATCTCTTCCAGATATACTTTGGGCTAGTGGTTCTAATGATGTAGGTCTTTTGGAGATAGCACCGTATATCATAACATTGAAAGCCAATGTTAGGTTGCCACGTATTCCCCAATACAAGATCTCTAGCGAATGTGAAAAGACGTTGCTAGCGATCATTTACGATCTGATTGAGAAAGATGTCATTGAGGAAACAACAGGCAACATTTGTAACAGTCCTGTTGTGCCTGTCTTAAAGCGTACTGATCCTTCACAGCCCCCTGTGTACAGATTTGTGATTGATCTCAGAGAAGTGAATACAATTGTTGTACCACAGTATCCAGTCGCCCCTGACATTACCGCCTTATTGACAATGGTTCCAGCTTCAGCCTCTTGGTTTTCGGTGATTGACCTGAAGAACGCCTTCTTCAGCATCCCGATTGCCGAGGAGAGCAGAGACATTTTTGGCTTCAATTTAGGAGGACGAAGCTTCCGCTTCAAACGCGCTCCTCAGGGCTACTGTGAGAGTCCATCCATATTCAGTCAGGCTCTGAAAACACAACTTGATATGATTGTTCTACCTGATGGTGCGACTCTGATTCAGTATGTAGACGATTTGCTGATCGCTGCAGATACTGAAGAGATTTGCAAGCAAGCCACATTGTCGTTGTTGCGTCATTTATGTGACATGAAGCATAAAGTCTCTCTTTCAAAATTACAATTTTGCCAACAAGAAGTGACCTACCTAGGTCACATCTTATCGAAGGAGGGAAGGAGACTGACCCCAGAAAGAATACAGGCAATTGCAAGATTGAGTGCCCCAAGAACACAAAGAGAAGTTCGGGCCTTCTTGGGCATTACATCGTACTGTAGACAATGGATACCGAATTTCTCACTATTGGCTAAACCCTTGCTGGCACTACTCCGCAAAGACACACCCGATCCTATGCCTTGGTCTGAAGATTGTCAGACAAGTTTCCACGAGTTGCGTAATGCATTGTGTTCGGCTCCTGTGTTGGGCAACCCCGACTACAGCAAGCCTTTTACATTATATGTCCATGAGAAGGAAGGTTGCGCATTATCAGTACTGACACAATACCTAGGGGACAAACAGCGCCCAGGCGCGTATTTCTCAGCGACTCTAGATCCTGTAGCTAAGGCATTACCAAGTTGCTTGAGGGCCACTGCTGTAGCAGCTGTCTGTATTCGACAGTCTGCTGGGTTAGTCATGAATAATACTCTGATCGTTATGGTCCCACATGCAGTAGACATTTTACTAAACAGAACGAAGACGCAGCATTTAACTAGTGCTCGACTGTCCAGCTATGAGCTGACACTATTAGCAAGCCACATACACATAAAGAGGTGTGATACACTCAACCCCGCCACGTTATTACCTATTCCGGCAGAGACAGATGAGGTTGAAAAACATGATTGCTGCTTTAGGACAGAAGAAGAGACAAAAGGGAGAGTAGACTTGTAGGACACACCCCTTCCTGAATGTAATGATAATTTATGGGTTGATGGTTCATGCTTCAAGTTGCCAAATGGTGATACGACTGCAGCATATGCTGTAACAACATTGCACACTATTGTAGAGACCGCACGCATCCCCCAGAATTCTGCGCAAGCAGCAGAGTTAATAGCACTTACAAGAGCGTGTGTGTTGGCAAAAGGAAAGCGAGTGAATGTGTATACTGATAGCCAATACGCCTTCGGCGTGGCTCATAGTTTTACAAGATTGTGGCGTGAACGTGGGTTCCTGACGTCACATGGAGCAAAAATCCAACATGGTCAGCTAGTTAACGAGCTCCTCGAGTCACTGACCTTGCCACTACAAGTTGCGATCGTAAAATGCAGTGCACACAGAAAGATTCAAGATGATGTTGGTCGTGGGAATGCATTTGCAGACGAGGTTGCGAAAGAGACTGCAAGGAACACAATGAGTCGGATGTATGTTGTAGGTCCTGCTAGATGGATCGCTGATGTGGGTATGTGTGAGGACACTATTGAAAGTGTGAAGTCCATACAAGCTGATGCCACCGAAAAAGAGGTGAATGAATGGAGAGAAAGCAAGGGTAGATTGGACGCGAATGGTTGTTGGGTCGAATTGTCAGAGCACCAACGATGGCTGTTACCCGACGCATATGTACTCGCAGTGGTGACAATGGCCCATGGGATGGCGCACATCAGTGTGAAAGGAATCTGTAAACTGTTGGCCCCAGTATGGCAGAATAGTGTTATCCCGAAATGTGCGGAGAATTTGGTCAGGAACTGTATGGTGTGTTTGAAGTACAATCCCGGTAGGGGAACCCCAACTCCAGCTGGTCATTTTGCGCCTCCAACGTATCCGTTTGAGGTTTTGCAGCTCGATTTCATCCACATGGAGAGGTGCAACAATCTGAAATACGTGCTTGTTGTTGTTTGCGCTTTCTCCATTGGGGGTGGAAGCGTATCCCCTTAAGGACAACACCGCCTTGTCAACTGCCAAGGCCCTTGTCAAGGAATTCTTCCCTAGGTTTGGGATGCCTAGAATGGTCTGGAGTGATAATGGAAGTGAATTCGTGGGACGAGTGATGAAGAGAGTGTGCGAATGTCTAGGCATCCACCAGAAGTTCCACGCTGCAAATCACCCCCAATCAGCAGGTTTAGTAGAGTGCTACAACGGCACGTTAAAACTGAAATTATCCAAGATCCAAGCCAGCACAGGTCTTAAATGGCCTGACGCCCTGCCTTTAGCACTCCTGTCTACCAGAATGATTGTCCATTCTAGATTAGGACTCAGCCCTCACGAAATAGTGTTTGGCCGCCCAGCTAACATCGGGGGCGTGCCAAGGCCAAAGAAGCTAGACGAAATATAGCACCCTGTACTGCTTCACTACTTGCACGAACTGACAACTAAATTGCGTGTTTTACACCAACAGGTTCACAGTTCCTCTCCGCCAGTCTCTGATGATCCAGGTCACCCCATTGAACCCGGCACCTGGGTGCTAGTGCGGAATTTTCAGCGCACAAACAACGAACAGCCCAGGTGGACCGGACCGTACCTCGTCCTTCTTTCCACAAGATCAGCCGTTCGGGTGGAAGGAAAGAAGAACTGGATCCACGGGACCCACTGTAAACGGGTCCCTCTGCCTCTTCCATATGACCGGTGGGTCCAGGACGGAATCGCTGACTCCGAGACCGAAGCTGTACCTCGCTTTGCACTCTTCAGCGATGCACGACTGAAAGGAACTGGTACAGAAAAGGAGAGTGATCGTATTTTGCAAGGATTTGTGCCTCCGTCAATGCAGTTGGACACTACAGAACCTGAAACATTGTTTCAAGACCATACTGTACCTGGGAAACAACGATATAATCTGAGGTCAAGAACAAGAGACTAATAAAGACAAATTACTACCATTCTCTCTTCCCCTAAGAACTATTTTTGATTTTACAGCTCTCTCTCCCAGGGAACTTGCTCATTTTTGATTTTCGAACCGCCATCCGGTTCTGCTGCTAGGGTCGCGGTTGATAGTCTGAGGAGTGCAGCTGGGAACGCCTAGGTCAACGGTTCTGGTCGGTCTGAGGGAATTACCCCGGACTGAACAGAGCGCACTCCTTGGCAGAATCAAACTCCCACCACGGGCAGCAACTAGAGGATGGAGTTTCCGAGGGTAGAGAGACCTGCTAGACCCATGAACTTTGAAAAGAAAATATGCACTGTAATGGCAAGAAGACGATCTCTAGTATTAAGCATTTCAATGTTGCGTAGTATAATAATGTTTCTAACTGGCTATGCTCTGTTCATTTTCCGAGTTCCATTCATGCACAACGCTCAGCTCACACCTCCTCCTACTATTTCCCCGCACTCCTTTCATCCCCTACCTGAACACGAGTCTGCCAGGAGATTAGAATTTGTAAATAATTCATTTGTCCAACTCCTACACCAGCACCAATCTGTAATGAACACTACGAACTGTTGGATATGCGGACTCATGCCACACACTACAGATAAGGGTATCCCTTACTTTGTCCTGCCGTTTAGTTATTTCGGTTCTCTGTGGGCTTTCCAGACCATGTTCCTGTTTTCCCTTGAACCCTACGTTCCAGGGAAAAATTCAAACAATAAGGCACTAGTGGCAGGAATCAGAAATATGAGTAGAGATATTGACACGGTTAGAGCAACTCCCAAAGATGAGTTTACCCCGTACAGTAGGTGGAACATCACTAAGTATGATATTTCCTTAAGTGAGAGCCAGAAAACGAAGAGATCCTCCCCGGTTTGGGTAGTACCCCACCGAGGTCACCTATGTCTGCAAGGTATTGGCAGGGATCCCGAAGCACAGTTGGGGAAGAGCGTATGCACGGAAACGTACGTGTTTGCATCCCGAACTTCCCCTCCATTCTTGGCAGCTAAGGGTACATACTTCATCTGCCATGACAAAGCATACACATGGCTTCCCCCTGACTTCTCGGGCACATGTTTTATCTCGTTTCTTCTGCCACCCACCTATACGGCCAGGGCAGATTACCATCGGACAAGGACAGTTAGGGGTGTCGTGAGTCAAGACGACACTGCGGGTCAAGAGTTTGGGGGCTTCGCAAAGGGTTTTCTGCCCTTTTGGGGGCCTATGGTGAACAGCAGGAACATTTGCCAGTTAACGAGGGTAGTCGAATCCGCCGTGACCGAAACGGCCGGTGCCCTTAGTAATTTGACAGCTGAGCTACAGTCGGACCGGCTTATGACTCTTCAGAACCGGGTTGCCCTAGATGTCATACTTGCAGACCGTGGTAGTGTATGTAGAGTGATCCAATCCAGTTGCTGCATTTTCATCCCTGATAATGCTCCGACAGTGTACCAGGCCATCTCCAAACTGCACAAAATCTCTGATTCCCTTCATGTGGATAAAGGGGATTGGTCCCTGCTAGGGTGGTTCTGGGAACTGATCTCTGCCTGGGGATGGAAAACTCTGATCTTCATTGGGATGATCTTAGCCATTCTGTTTATGTTCTGCCTATTTGTACAGTGCGCTCCTGCAATATGTGGCCTCTGTGCCACTTCATGTGTAAGGAAGCCTGTGTCAAGGGACGAATTGAGCAACAGAATGATGCTACAGCAGCATCTCCATGAATTCATTAATACCGATTTGGACTCCGATTAGCATGAGTTATTGCCTAATATGAGGGCAAAAGGAGGGTCTGTGGTTCTGAAATTCTGGACCCTGCTGTAATACCGGTACCGAGGTCCAACACTCGTGTCACAAAATGTCGTCGTACCATGACAAATTTGGTATCGGCAGACCGGTAATGATTAGGACATTATCCCTGTGCATTTGCGTCGTGATTGAGCGATGCCAACACCCTCAAATCGTGGTTTCCGTTCTGAACCCTCGGACTCCATTTTGTGAACGGCATCCATCTTATGCCTTGCCCTCATATAAGTCAATTGATTAAGGTCGAGCTTGATCTGAAAGGACACGTCCTCCTTAGCTGACTTCCCCATGACCTGGCCAAACTGACTCCACCGCCTCCAGCCAAACCTGTTTGGGCAGCTCCTCGCCCAGTGGCCGAGTAAGATATCATCAAAGCACAACATGCCATAAACCATTCATTACATACAGACCATGTTTTCTACACACATACACCTGTCCATGTTCCTTGTTTATGGCCAGTTTTATGACGAGGAGGTGCCCTGTTTTATTGGGGTTTCATCGATATCTGATCGTAATTCCGGGCTGGGCTGGGACATCTATCACAAACTGGACATCTAAAATATGGGTTGGTCAACATGACTGTGCTTTCTGCCTTATTATGGAAATATGTATATGACTGTATTGTAAACTCAAGAATTCTTGCCTGCAGCTGTTATTTCTGTATATAAGGAGAAGGCTGGTTCTGTAAAAACGAACAGTCTCCTGAGAACTTACGACCCGTGCTGTCTTGCTTCTAGGACACATGTTACTTGGTTGCAGCCAATAAAACTCGATCTCTGACTTCAACTAGAAGACTCTTAGTTTCTGTGGTCCGGAACAGGGAGAACTCAGAGGTCTTCGGGTGTTATCCCCTGGCACCACCGGGTTCCTAAAAACCCGGCACCTCAGTTGTTATGTTGTTGCTTTACCTGCTGATATTCTTCGTCAAAGCGCCGGGATGCTCCTTGGAGTAGCCGAGCGCTATAGAAGGAATAAATTAACATAACATAACAGTAACTATATAGAACTGTTGCTGAATAAGTGGATGTGTATATAGATGGTGGTATTACTGAATTGGTTGTTGTAACTAGTATGGGTATCTCCATTTTTTTGAAAATGTTAGTTTCTATTTTTGAATATGTGTTTCAAGGGTTACATTACACTGAAAGGAGGTCTGTCACTCTGTCACAAGGATGGTATAATCAGTTGTGGAAAATGAGCCCATAATTCTATCGATGCCCAGGCCGCTGGCGCAAACCGCCTCTTAGTTCCCATGTTGAATAATTACCAAATAAAGAGACGGGCGCTGGAAGCAGGAATCAAGAACAGAGTTTAATTCTCATGAGGAGAGCCAGTCATTTCGGACACGAAACACAGTGTCTTTCGGGAGGTGCTCTAACAAGTGAGCTGAGACTCTTGCTTTTATACCTTACAAAACACTTGATAGTACAATCAGGATAGTATGACGCAAAAGAAAGACATCCCTATAATCCTCGTGTCAATCCTACCCCACATATGTTCACAATGGGGACCCTTCACCTGCTGATAAGAGGGGAGGGCAATCACGCAGCTGAGTGTTTCATCAACAGTATAGAATGTGCGCGCCTAATCATAGCCAGGGGGTGGGGTGGCCAGGATCAATAGTGAGTCCTTTGAAGAGGAGTGACTTCATACAATAAGGGCAGTAAATGGTATCTCCTGGCTTAGGCGATGGCCTCGGACATGTGTGGTCAGCCGGGCTCGGGGGAAGGGGTCATCAAAGGAGTGGTATTCATGCCGCGTGGACAATCGAGCGCTGAAGGAAGGCTTGTCAACAGAGGGGCATTCATGGAAGGGAAGGAGGTGTTGGTCAGGCGCGGCCGTGACTCTCAAGGACAGGGCCTTGCAGAAGAAGGAGGTTTATGACTTGCCCATGTGGGGAGAAGGGAGGGGTAGCCGGGGCGGACACAGGGACAGAGTCACACAGAGAGAGAGAGAGAGATCTGATGATCCGTACATGAGAGAGCGGGGGCAGTCAGGTGCAGCTGGGGAGGGCTACGTCAGCCAAGGCGAAGTATGCCTCTTCAAGAGGGAATGGGGGTTTTGTGCGGGTCAAACAGGAGAGTTGCCTTTCGCAGCAGGGTCGCACAGGGGGAGAGGGTTTCATGGCCTACGCACGAGAGAGGGGGTGTAAGATACGCGCAGGAGGGAAGCCGGGGGTTCCAATGGGTAAAAGGCCATGGTGCCTGGAATGGCTGTACATATGCATAGGGGTATGGGCTCCTACTGGCAGAGTGATAGGTCAATAATTTACGGTATTCATAGTGCTCTCAGGGAGGGGAGTGGGAGAAGAAGGGGAATGAATGCTGTCTATGTACATCAATTTCTTCAACTTTCACAGTCGCCCCTTTTTACATAACAGCAGTCATTTTTGCAATTGATGGGTTTACAGATAGACAGGCATCGCTGATGAATTAGCATTTTGTCGATACTAACATTTGACGTACAATCATAGACAGTCGAGGTGATGGGCAGAATGCAGCACATAGGGAATTGCATTTCGTTGTGTTCCTGACAATTAAACGCACTACATAGCATAAATCTTCTTAACTTAAAAATGCGACCAATGAACAGTTTTGACCAGATAGTTGAGAGCGGAATTCAGTTCAATACACAAGATTTCTTCGTCACAGTGTCTTTTTATCAGCGAGCCATCACTGGTAGGCTCTAATCCGGGTACTTTCGTTGGCGCTGTTGAGCACCGGCGGTGGAGCTATAGGTCCAGCTCGGTTCTATCCTTACGCGTTGCAGGGTGCGGTCAGTCCTCTGCTGTTAGACCACAGTCCTGTTCCCTAAACAATCCGTTTGGCGGCGCCTTATGCTCGGCACCTATAGTTCTGTGGCAACACCCTATTCCCACTGGAATGCAGTTCTTTCCTTTGGCAAAAAGTCACGTGGGAAAAGAGGGTGAGGGTGGTTCAAATAGTCGATAGGAGAGAGAGAGAGCGGAGTTGGGTCAGAGTTCCTGGGACACACAAAAGGGACCAAGGGAGCAAAGGATAACAAGCAGGCAGGCCCATCAATCGGGCCCAAAGAAGGGGGACGGAGACTCCAGGCACACGTGGGTTAGCAGTCGGAGGGCTTCAAGGCGGCCCGTCATTTTTCATTTTCCACGTTGAAATTGCGGTCTCGTCCCGTATCTTGTTGCTCTGCAGCTCCACCTTTGGTCGAGGTCATACGTGTCCCAAGATCTGCAGTCAGGCTGTACGTCACATCTGACCCGTCTCCTTCGGTGATCGTGAATCTTTGAATAGGTACAAGACAAGGTTTTAGAGAAATGGCAGAAGAAGATATCTACGCATGTGAATTCCTCCCTCAATTTTACGCATTTGGGAGATACGCTCACTGGTCACAGTCAGAGGTTCATTACCAAGCAGTGCATGCGTCAGCATTCTTACTGAATTTATGGCAGGTCTATTCATCGTCCTATTTATAACTCAAGTGAGGATAAATGAGATTCCCATCAACTGTGCATTACATCATATGCCATCAACGACAGTCAGGCAAAACAACAATTTTTTTTCTCGAGGGTCAACAGCTACTCGTGGTCATCATGTTTATATCCGGGACAGCAGCTGGGGCCTATCAAATGGGGAGGGGATACTTCGGGCGCTCGCGCTTGGGTGCAAAGGGGTGGGGCAATCTGGGCATTGGGGGTCAATCTAGACGTTGGCGTTCGTCTCTGAAGAACAGACATAAGGTGCCATTGACATACAGTTCCCCTATAAATGGCCAGATTTTGGGGGACTTTAGTCGTCTTACCTGTCCTTTCCTTCTTAGCCAATTCAAGTTTATTCAATTTGCAGAAAGGAGAGGCAGTAATATGGCGAGATACAATCATTTTTAGTTTCGGTCAATTTCGCTGAACACCTTCGCGTTCAATATGTATCAAATCAGACTGGTGCCGGTGGGGCACAATTTTACCAAAAAGAGGGAGAGAAAATAGGGAGACTCTCATAGAGAGTGAGAGTCGCCCGCAATCTAAACGAGCCATTCGGTACACGTATGACATGTAGAGAGAGAGAGGGAGAGAGAGAGAGAGATAAGGGGATGGTGAGAGAGAGAGAGAGAGAGAGAGAGAGAGAGAGAGAGATAAGGGGGTGGAGAGAGAGAAACGTGTACAAAAATAGGTCGCTTAGTGTGCTTCACGACACAGAACAGTAAAGGTCAGGTAACACGCGAGTACAAACAGAGGGAAGACATAAATCCGTACATTACACACACACAAATTCAGACAGGGAAGACGGCACATGCATTACACATATATAAGACACTCACGACAGGACAGGAAACAACAGGTGGCCAACAAAATCCATATTATATCCTACGTATCTTTTACTATCCTATTTATCTATGTGCTTAGCTCTTTCTACCCTTCCCTCCCTTTCCTTCTCGCTTGTTATGCCTGCGAGCGTTCCCAATTGCCAATACTTACACCTCAGTTGGTCGGTCAGAAATTAACCTGGCCGCGCTATTTACCCATGGTTGGATTTTAAACCATTTTTCAGTTCCTTCCTTTGGTGGGGAGTTCTCCAGGCTGAGGCAACGGCAAGTATTGATCGGGAGAACAGTCGGACAGTTTGGCTACACCTATAAGAGTGTGAGAAAGGGGGGGCAGTGCATTTTGAACATCAGCAACATTTCTAACTTCCCAGACGGGTGGTGCTGTGGTAACCCTTACCCGTATATTTTTCTTTGTCCTTTCCCTACCTAGTCAAACGTCCAGTTACATTATTTAACGCGTCGTTTCTAGCCAATTTTTCGTCATTCAGTACCTGTCCAGTTTCTATGTCAGTCCATCCTCCCAGTTGCTATGTTCTAAGGAGGAACAGTCATGTTTAAGTCTACGTCTTTTAAAAACTTATCGTTATGAGGACTATGCACATATTCCCTCCTTCCCTTTTCGTCGGTGGTTCGATCATCGCTCTCCCACACTTCAGTCGACGTTCTGACGTGACCTGCAGAAGGGAGGAAAAAGAAGGGGTGGGGGGCAGCATTCAAAGTACATCAGCATGCAGTAGTCCGAAAATGTTTTTACCTACCACATACTCGACCTATCTCTACGTACTGCATTTCTTTACCATCTCGGCGTTTAAGCCCAGAGGGACCAGTAATGTCAGACAGATAATCATTGACGATCTGCGTATCTACATGAGTTACTTGGTTGCAACCCCTTTTGTTGGGCGTAAGGGTGGCGGCCAGGTGGCATTTCTGTGGTGTTCTTTCAAGGGCGTCTAAAACACTTTTTCCGGCTGCCTGTGACACATAATGTAGCTGCTAAATATCTGATCCTTTTTAACCTTCAGCTTTCATCATACTTATTCTTCGCTCACAGTAGTAAGACATCCAAAACTCATTAATGCAACTGCTACAACTATGCTTTCGTTTTCAAAATACTTTTAATAAAAAAAGTGTTGAGGTATAAATACAGGCCTATAGTCCCGTGGACCAGCCACGGAGCAGATTGGAACTGTACATAGGAAGAACAAAGCTGGTGGCAGTTCATTGCATAAAGTGCGGCAGTGCAATAAAATCGTATTAAACTCCCCTACAGAGCAAACATGATGCATGTCAGTAATTCATCTTTAATAAATTCATAAATTCATTATCCAATGTTCATTCATTACCTAAATTACACCAATTCATTTTCCAACTCATAATCAGTACCCACCCTAAGTCAATTCATTGTCCAAGCACATACTCAATATCCTTCATATTTACTTTCATTATCCAAAACGTTATATATATCTCGGGGCAAAAAGCTTGCGCAATCAGGGTGCAACAAAGTTTATTCAAACGTCTCATTTTGTGTCGGCGCCATTTTGGGTGGGGTCAGGCGAGTTCCAGCACAGTCAGAATGTCTCTAGTCTCGCATGGTTGGCCCAGAACCTTCCGTTGGCAGTTCAAAAAGTTTTGTGCTATGTGGTTAACAGTCTAACAAATATGGACCATTAGTCAAAGAGGGGGGAGGGCGGCAACAATTTTCCTACCGGGTCATTCTGGTGTTCCTCCGGAACTGAACAAGTCTGTGCCGTGGCTGCATTTTAGCCATTTCCAATCCGAGGCTGGCGCCGGCAGGAGTTGCACCGATGTCGTGGTTCCCAGTGAAGGGGCGGGGGCACCCATGCAGGGGGGTCGGGGGCCCCCCGGCTCTTATAGAATCTTCAAGGTCGAGGAGAGACGATATGGAGCGTGTGCCCGTCCTGGGCAGAAGACCGCTTTTTGATGTTGACCTTCTTTAAGTAAGAGCATTGGGGTGTCGCTGGAAGCCTCCACCTGGAGGGAGGTGGGGGAGGCTCGTTCGCGCCGCCTCCCCCTTCCAGCGACCCCGCGCCGTTCCTCGGCTCCGTCGCTTCGATATTGGCCGTGCCAGCCATTGAAGATGGGGGGGGGGGTGGTCGGCGGCTGAAGCAAGACAGCCCCCCCTCTTTTCTCTTGACATGTGGCTGGACTACCTGGAACTGTCCAGGGGTGGACACGTGGCGGGACTACTTGTCACTATGCAGGCGATGGCATGTGGCGGGACTACTTGCAACTATCAGGCGTTGGGTGTAGTTGCGGCCATTATAGCACAAAGAAATGCCGTCATCCTCGCCTTGGCTTCGGCCTTCGACGAAAGCCGGATCGGGTGAGAGAGAGGGGTGGTCGGTGGCCGAGGCAAGACAGCCCCCTCTCTCCCCGCGGCCTGCAGGGCGGCAGAAGAGAAAAGATGGAGAGGTCCTTGTCATTCTTTGGACCGCCTGCCCATCATCACCTCCTACCGACCGTGGCCAGGCGAGCCCCTCGTGCCTCGAGGCCTCGCCTTCCGGATGGGCGTAACCGCGGACCTGTTGCACTTCGGGAGCTTCCGGAATGGGGGTAGGTACCTATTGAATTGTTTCTATTTCGTGTGACCGTTATTTGGGCGTGGCGGGCAATGGGGCAGACATGTTGGGAGCAGGAACAGGCAGTGAAGCCTAACTACCTCGTGGCTATTTTTTGCTGTCAAACCTTTTCGCCATTTTACATTTCTTATTACGAACTATTTCTAATGTTTCTTATTTTTGGTGAAGTCAAAAGCTCATCAGGGGGTTACTGACTTAGCCTGATTTCCTTTTATTTTCTTTCTTTTCCTTAGCGTGTTTCGAGCTAAAGTCTTCTGTTAGTAGGGAACGGTGATCACCTCATATTTTTATGTGTCCTTTTCACTGGGGGGGGGGGTACTTCTGGACGGACCAGACGAGTTCCCTCCAATAAATGGTCCGGGGTGGAACGAGATTATCGATCAAAAGGGGAACATATATTCCTTCATTAGGGTATCATCCTGGACAGACCGAGCGATGTACTTCCACTTACTAGGGTAGCCTCCTGGACGGACCAGTCGGTCTATTTCTACTAAATGGCCCATGAGTGGAGAGCATATGTCCTCCATAAGGGTAGTCTCCTGGGCGGACCATGCGAGCTACCCCCCAATAACCAACCAGTGGGGAGTGGGTAGGACTGACGAATTCACAAAGGGGCATAACCTACCCTTTTCTACTTGCAAAGACTAGACAGAATATTTCTATTCCACGTTGTTTGCAAATAGAAAATACCTCAAACGAAACAATTCCTGGAACAACAATGTCCAGGCAACCAACCAATCAATGGGGAGAAAAACAGGCATGACGGATTACAACGGGGACAAATGTCTGCATTACCTGCCCTTCGCTATCCATAAAGGAAACAGAATATTCCTATTCGTCTCTGTTTGTGGACAGGGAAGATCTCAAAGAGCAACAATCGATTATTAATCGACTTCAAAACAATCAGTGGGGAGAAAAGTAGGCATGACGGATTACAACGGGGACAAAAGTCTGCATTACCTACCCTTCTCTATCTGCAAAGAGGGACGACGTTCCTATTCGTCGCTGTTTGCAAACAGAGAATGTCTCGTTCTCAATAAGAGAACCAATATTTCAAGTAGCATTCAAAGCTAAATGAACCAATACCAACGATGCCAGTATACACATACCGGTTCCAATACAATCAATCAATCAATCAGATGGATAAAACCATCCTACCAATCAGGCGTAAAAACACCCTACTTAATCTTACCCGGACCGGACCATACAGACAGTTCTTCGACTTCCTCCTCCAGCGCCCGATCGTTCTCTTACTCCATGTAGCATTCCTGTGGGATTCCAGTCAGGACAATAGGTCACTCAAGAGAGGTCCGTTCAGAATTGGCGAAGTTCTTTTGATCGGCAGCCGGGCTAGGGCCCTCTCAAGGCAGGTATACTCCGATCATTTTAGATGTTCGCTTCTTCGTCTGGATCTTTCTTACCGAACCTTATGTCACTGATGGACCCCGCGTTGGGACGCCAATTGTGGAAAATGAGCCCATAATTCTATCGATGCCCAGGCCGCTGGCGCAAACCGCCTCTTAGTTCCCATGTTGAATAATTACCAAATAAAGAGACGGGCGCTGGAAGCAGGAATCAAGAACAGAGTTTAATTCTCATGAGGAGAGCCAGTCATTTCGGACACGAAACACAGTGTCTTTCGGGAGGTGCTCTAACAAGTGAGCTGAGACTCTTGCTTTTATACCTTACAAAACACTTGATAGTACAATCAGGATAGTATGACGCAAAAGAAAGACATCCCTATAATCCTCGTGTCAATCCTACCCCACATATGTTCACAATGGGGACCCTTGACCTGCTGATAAGAGGGGAGGGCAATCACGCAGCTGAGTGTTTCATCAACAGTATAGAATGTGCGCGCCTAATCATAGCCAGGGGGTGGGGTGGCCAGGATCAATAGTGAGTCCTTTGAAGAGGAGTGACTTCATACAATAAGGGCAGTAAATGGTATCTCCTGGCTTAGGCGATGGCCTCGGACATGTGTGGTCAGCCGGGCTCGGGGGAAGGGGTCATCAAAGGAGTGGTATTCATGCCGCGTGGACAATCGAGCGCTGAAGGAAGGCTTGTCAACAGAGGGGCATTCATGGAAGGGAAGGAGGTGTTGGTCAGGCGCGGCCGTGACTCTCAAGGACAGGGCCTTGCAGAAGAAGGAGGTTTATGACTTGCCCATGTGGGGAGAAGGGAGGGGTAGCCGGGGCGGACACAGGGACAGAGTCACACAGAGAGAGAGAGAGAGATCTGATGATCCGTACATGAGAGAGCGGGGGCAGTCAGGTGCAGCTGGGGAGGGCTACGTCAGCCAAGGCGAAGTATGCCTCTTCAAGAGGGAATGGGGGTTTTGTGCGGGTCAAACAGGAGAGTTGCCTTTCGCAGCAGGGTCGCACAGGGGGAGAGGGTTTCATGGCCTACGCACGAGAGAGGGGGTGTAAGATACGCGCAGGAGGGAAGCCGGGGGTTCCAATGGGTAAAAGGCCATGGTGCCTGGAATGGCTGTACATATGCATAGGAGTATGGGCTCCTACTGGCAGAGTGATAGGTCAATAATTTACGGTATTCATAGTGCTCTCAGGGAGGGGAGTGGGAGAAGAAGGGGAATGAATGCTGTCTATGTACATCAATTTCTTCAACTTTCACACAGTGATGTCATGAGTGATGTCACTGACCATGTAATGAGTGATGTAATATGTGACGTCATCAGCAGTGCATTGCAGGCGCGCATGTTATAGTGAGTCCAACTAAGTATAACGTGGGAATTTCAATGGTTTTATGCCAGTAAAATTTCCAGCTAACTATAACTGGTGTGAAACCTATGGTTTTTTCAGTAAATTTAATAGGTTTTTTAAATGCTAATTCCTAACTATAACTGGTGTGAAACCTATGGTTTTTTCAGTGAATTTCATAGGTTTTTTAAATGCTAATTCCTAACTATATATAAGGCCCCAAACCTATGTTTTTTTCAGTGAATTTCAAAATTTTGTTAATAGCAAATGTCTATAGCTATGAAATGTAATATTTTTGAAAATGAATGAATCCTATATTATATTTGTATTTAAAACCATTTTTTAATGTATATATATATATATTTTTTTGCCCTGGAGCGCTCCCTGGGCGCGCCCCGGTGAGCGCCCCGGAAAGCGTAGTCTTTTGAAGCGCCCCGGTCGCGCACCGGGAAGCGTCCCGTTAGCGCTATTGCCACGAACGAAAACATCATTGTGACGTACCGCGTAGCCACGTCCACGTGATACGCACGGCGTAAACGCACCCGGAAGCACTCGAGCGCATACGATCGCGCAACGTAAGCACCCGACGGTCTTACGGGACGCGCCCCAGGGCGCGCCCCCGGGCGCGCCCGATGGTGCGTCGCGTAAGCGCGTCGGGTCATGTAACCTGAAAATAACACTTTTAATTGGTGCAGAACAGTTTTGGTTTCATAATGATGAAACCCCTGGTCTTGTGACCTGAAAATAACACTTCTCATTGGTTCAGGACATTTTTTTTTTTCCAAATGATGAAAGCCCCCACCTTTTTTCCTTATTCTGACTTTGTCCTTTGACTGAGGAAGACCTGTTTTGAAATCTTTGAGGTATATGTTGTACTTTGAAATGGCTACAGTAGCAGCATCAGCTGGAGGATCTGCACCACCACCACCACCAAGAGGACCACCACAACATCACATTGGTGGTCAAGAAGAAGAGGAGGAGGAGAAAGAGGAGGAGGGGAGGAGGAGGAGGTGGCTGGAAGAACACAATACCCCATACCAACCCAAGCCACACATTGTATGGGAGTTTTTTTCCATCCCTGAGGGAAAAAAGAAAGTGAATGCGGCAAAGGTGACTTGCCTTATCTGTGACATGGAACTTTTAAGGGGTAACCCAAATAAAAAATATCAATTGGGAATAATACCATGATAAGGCACATGCAGCGCAAGCATCCGAACAACTATGCTGCCGCAGAGATGAGAGAACTGGCCAGCAACACTCCCCAATCTACACCCAGCACCTCCAAACGAAAACAACCCACTCCATCGGGACCAGAGACAAGGGAGACAATCCCTTGCATACAACCACGGATTAGAGAATTTAGGGTCACATGTATTTTTTGTGGTAAGACCATCTCCTATGGTGAGCAGAGCCTAAAGCTCATCCTCCTTGCTGGTGACAAGCACAATTGCCCCAAAAAAAACTAATTTTTTCCTTATTTTTTTTATTCCAGTTGAGCCATTCTCAATTCCCTGTTATTTGTTTCTCCCCGTAAAAAAAATAAAAAAAAAAATACAAAAGAGTTCATAAAAGCCAAAAAAAGTAGGAAACGTTCAAAAAACATAAAAAAATATAAAACAACAAAAAGAAGAAAAAAACAGTTCTTTTTAGAACTACCTCCAAATTATAAAAAAAAGGCTACATTTTTTTAAAACTCTATAATTTTTTTTTACCATGGAACACTTCCCGGTACGTTCCGCGGTGCGCGTACTGGGCGCTCCCGTCGCGCAAATCAAAAAAAAAAATTTTTTTTTGCCCCGCGGGGCCCTTTTATAGCCCCCACATCAAACCTAGGGGGTCAGGGGGGTCTACTCTGCCCCCTTATGGTCATTTCCCCCTTTGTTTTTGCCACCTCTTGTGTCTTGATCCTACCGAGACACAAGATGGCGGCCGCTCCAGACTGTTTCGAATGTTTACAGTAACCCGAGAGCCAATCAGCTTTCCATGCGCACCTCGCGTGGCGCGCCCGGAGCGCGCCCCGGTGTGCGTACCGGGGCGCGGCCATAGATCTATATATTTTTTTGAACCTAAATTACTCAAAATCCACTGGAGCACATTTCTTGAGACATAGCAAAGGCACATCGGGCTACCAGTCCCTACAATTTTGCCAAGTTTGGTTGAAATCCATTCAGCCGTTCGGGCTAAAAGTGAGGTCGACCGCCCTATGGAAATTAACATGGGGAAAACACGTTTTGGGACCCCCCTTTTATCTCGGCCCCCGCTTGACGAATCCCCCCCAAGGAAGGACCGGAGCTTCGCGAGGCAAATTTGAGGAACTTTTCAGGCAGATTCATCAACTGGCGCCAAAGTTATTCACAATAGAATTTTGAGATTTTGCATTGAAAAAAATCCTAACTATAACTACCCACTGGCGACTGCCAGTAGGTAATATATATGTATATATATACATACATACATACATACATAACACATATATATGGAACCCAGTATACACTTGTGGGCTTGGGAAAATAAGTGTTGGGTAATAGTACCAACAAGGAGATATATATAGAGATGTGTTTAAATAAAATTAACAAATGCTTTATAAATTTCACTTAATGATATTCACAAGTGGAATGCATACAGGGATCCCCGATGTTGGGTTGAGGCCATTACCTCTATAAAATTCATCAATATGGATTCTTTAGTGCACCTATGTAAGTAAATTCTGTAACTTTTCTGCATTAACATTTCTTGCTTATTCATTCTGATTCTCTACCCAGGGGTCTTGGATCTTCATATCAAACATCTTGTCCTGAATATGGTCTCATAGGTTCACTCCAGAAGAGAACGAAACGTCAACGCCCTAACGTATTTTCCTTTTAGTTTCTGTTAAGAGCCTACTAAGCAGAATTTGATCTCATGTTTAAGACAGTCTCCATGTAGTGTGCTTTTGGTATTGGGTTTATGTGCATTGATGACTAGTGAAATCTAAGTGTTAAAGATTTGTTATGATTTGTTATCAATGCCTTTGGTATACGTTCTTAATGTTGAGGCCAAAATGAAATCTTGTCTCTTTGAATACAAATAAATGAATTAAGAAATACACCCCTCTGTATTGTTTCATTCTTTTACTTGAATATATACTCAGTGCTTTGTTTTTCATTATTTGTGGTTGTCAATAATTGATATCGATGAAGTAATTGTTATTTTTTTTTAAACACATCTCTAAATATAACCCTTGTTGCAACTATTACCCGACACGTTTATGACTCCAAGGGATAGCAGGTTGGCCTCCTGATTAGAGGTCTTGGGGGCATAAAAGTCTTCCAACCTACCTGCTTTGGCACCTGGACTCTGGGATCTGTGAGTCTGCCCTGCCAAGTGGTGCATCACCCCAGTCCTGGACCCTTGGAAGTGGGCCTAAGGTGCTTGCTCCAGCAAAACCCATGCATCCTCGGTTGAATAGACACATTTTCACTGTTGTGTGGATCAGAACTGGCACATTGCTCCTGTTGAATGGATCAGAACCGGCGCATCGCATCTGTTGCATGGACCAGAACTGGTGCATCACCTCTGCTGCGTGGATTGGCCATGGTCCATTGCATTCAGAACTACCACTGCGCTACGCTCTTCCTGTCGCAAGGCCTTCACATCCCTGTAAATGGCATCTTCACTGCCAAGTATCTGCATCACAGCTCTTCGCTCATCAGAGCCGAAGCATCGCCACAGCAGCAAGGATCAGGGTAGGTGCAATGTTGCAAGTGCAAGGATCAACACCGAAGCATCACTTCAGCTGCATGCCGTACATTCGACGTCGACGCACTCAGAATTAAGGTACATTTGTTCAGTGGGCCTCTGTTTCCGGCCAGTGCTCCATCGTGATCGGCCTGAACTTTTGACTTTGTCTCAGTCCGGCGTGACCATATTTCCAAGTATGCAATTTTTGCTTCTAAGTGCTATTTTCTAGTTTATTCTTTAAAAAAATCATATTTCCAGTTCTACTTATTGGAGCTTTGCCGTTTAGATCTTGTTCTATTTATTAAATTAGGTTATATTTTTCTAACCTGTTTTGGAATTTTTTTGTGTGGTGTTTTCACTGTTTTACTGTTTGAAGTGTTGCACAAACACTTTACACATTGCCTATAAGTTAACCCTGACTGCTCTGTTCCAAGCTAATAGAGGGCGAGCACAGGTTAATTTAAGGTTTGCCTGCACCTTACCCTGACCAGGACTGTGGTTGCTGCTTGATTAGGCCCCACACCCCAGTCAACCCACGACCCAATTTCTAACACCCCCTTTCCTTCCTCCCACTTAGCACTCCCCTTGATATTATTGTATATTTCAATTGCTTTACAGCATATGATATTTGTTTCATTCATACCCTCATCAGTAGTTTTATTGCACACTCTGCTATGCATTTCATATTTTTAACATTTTGGTGTACTTCGTTATTATTTCTTTTAGTACTATCAATTGTTGTTACCTATTCTAAATAAACTCAAACTTTAAAAAAAATCTTCACATAATAGAAAGTTGGAGTGTTTAGAGGGCCTCACAAGCTATGATAACTCTGAAGACTGCGCATCACTGTCTCTCACATTTTACTCTCACAGTACGACCCATAAAGGCTGTCTTGTCTTCTGCACTTTGTTATATCTCACTGACCCGCGGCTCATCTCTTCAATCTCTAAGGAATTGGCCCAGACGCTGCGCTCTGCCGTTGGTTAGCCGTTAAAAACGTGCCTTAACACATGCCGTTCGCCTGCTAAAGGGCGGCATTACCTCTAATTCACTGGCGTTTTCAATGTGACACTTGTCAGTTCGCTTTCTCTCTCACCTCCCTCTGTGGCGCACTTTTGTTTCCAGCCTTTAATTCTCAGTTTCTCGGGGAGAGAGGTGGGCGAGGCGAATATATTGCTTTTATAGCTCGTTTGAGCAGCTAGGGCTTTTGTCTACTGCACTAATTAAGGCTTGCAGTTCCAGGAAGGTTACCGGGTGGGAACAGCTCGGCTCTAAATGTGAGAAATAATTGAAGTCACATCTCCGGCTGTACTTTGCGGCTCTCATTCGATGACATGAAAGGCGCGTGCTGGTGAGACCCACTTAATCGTCCAAAGAGCAGACAGTGTTGTAGACGCTGTCCACATTTTCCAGGCGAGTAGGAAATGCCCGTCTGCATTTCACATGACACCGGGTACACTGGGAATGAACGGAGAAATAACTGCAGGCCGGCGTGGCTTGCCCGTGTGTGGACGATGCTGAACCGTCCCGGACCTGGAAGGATTAATAGCATTTTATGTACCTACCGGCCTCCTCTTTTACTACTGGCCAAGAAAGAGCTTGGAATTTGGAACAGGATGTAATCGAATTCCATTATCTGCCAATACGCATTTTAATTAAACATAAAGGGGAGATGTCTGTGCACGTTCATTGTTAACACACCATGTAAGTACCTCAGTAAGACCATTTTTCAGGAGAATGGCACGAGCGATATATTTCCAGATAGGCAATTTTCGTTAAGTGTTTTCGGGTTTGATCTACTGTGCCACAAAAGGAGAAGACGTTTTTCAGGGATTTATTGTATTATGATTATCTCATAGGAAGACGAGGTAGACGATGCAGGAAAGGGACTTTGTATTTCATTTGGGGAGCTGCAAACAGTGCGATACTGTTGTGTGAATATCCGCTCCTCACTCTCAGACCATATCCACTTTCGCTTTTATATCAGTAGTGCCACTGCCTTGCAGTCTCATATCGCTGCAAATTAAATCGATATATATTAGCCAATAAACAGCATTCATCTTACCACCATTGGCACTATGAACACGGCTGGTCTAATTAACCTGCTGCTGTTGAAACACACATGTTGCTACAGATAGAGCAGGCGCAATTACCTACTGAGCTGTCTGCAACACTGCCATCTGACAGGCATGCACAGGAAACAGGATTGAGAAAGATTTGAGAGCGGTAGTAGGAGGGAACATTGGCATAACCCCAAATGAGCAGCCCTCACCCTATGCAACAAGCATTTGCAATGCAATCGGTCTCGCCTTTGGGACCTTATATGTCTTTAGCTATGCAGCACATTAGCCTGGGTGCTGAAACATCTACTGTTCTTTAACATGGAGGGACAGTAAGCACCAGACTGCGTGACACACCAAGTATGGGAACACATGGAGGGAAATATTGCCTTTCAGCGGGTAATGGTATAGTCTAAAGCTCTGTAGTACATATATTAAATTACTCCTAAATGGGTAATCAACTGAAGTATACACCACAGCTTTATATGCACATTGCTCATACTGTGTGTCACACACTTCTAATATCAAGACCTTGAAATATATTGACCTCAAACGTGCAGGAACCTGAATGGGTCGCCTTTCTCTCCTCTAAATTTAAGGTTCACAGAGCAATAGCTACCGGGAACACACAGCTTTCATTGCATCAACAAATAAGGACAATGGAAGAAGACTGTAGAAGCCAGTCACCAATTACTAGCCAGTCTAAATATCCAATTCCTGTTGCATCACATGAAAAAAACTCCACAGAGGAGATAATGAAAATAATAAAAAAGGGTAAAAGTAATGGGGCCCCAGGGCCAAACGGCATCCCGCAAGCTGCTTTCAAACATGCTCCAGAATATTGGAGCCCATTGCTGGAGAAACTTTTTGATGACGTCCAAACTTACAACCTTGTGCCGGAAAGCTGGCACGGCTCCATCATAACACCAATATACAAGGGCGGCGAGAGATCTAACCCTTCTAACTACAGATTAATTGCACTACAGGATGTCGAAGCTAAATACTTTGCATTGCTATTACCAATTGACCTGGTAAAGTGGTCAGGAGAGAGGGATTTGATCCCAATTAACCAAACAGGGTTTAGAGAAGGGATCGGAACTATATCAAATATTTTATCCATCTCAATGATTGCGGAAAAATGCAAGCGCATTAAACAGGATTTGAACCTGTGCTTTATTGACCTCCAAGCAGCATTCGACTGCGTGGACCGGAATTTATTATGGGCTAAATTGAGAGCTTGGGCGATTCCAGAGAGCATACTAAGGGGTCTGCTGCTATTCTACTCTGACACCTGGACGCAAGTAAAGTTAGGGGACGGGTCGCGATTATCGAGAAAAGTGTGCACAACATCTGGCTTAAAACAGGGATGCGTCCTGGCTCCTCATCTGTTTAATTTATTCACTTCGGACCTCTCAGGAAAGTTAAACGGATGCAACGTCCATCCGCCAAAATTAGGCGACTTACAATTGACACATCTGGCATACGCTGACAATATCGTCCTCATGAGTCAGACAAAGGTTGGCCTGTCAAGATTGCTATCGGTCCTATCAGCTTTTTTGTCGGCAAACAATTTGGTTCTTAACTTCTCAAAATCTAAAACAATGTTAATTACCAATCGGCACATAACATCACACAATGTCTGGCTAGAAGGACAACAGCTGGAAAGGGTGCCAAGTTATAAATACTTGGGCTACCACATCGATGACAAGCTCACCTTAAATGCCCAGAAAAATTATTTAACTCACAGATCAAGAGCACTAACATTTGCACTTTGCACTCTATCGAAAAAGCTGGAAGGTCCTTCTTTAAAACCTCTACTTACGGTGATTGCCAACAAAGCTCTTCCAACCCTAGTCTACGCCAGTGTAGCAATGAACGGCAAGGACTCAGTTCTCCTAAACAGTTTAATCACCAAAATTTATAAAAACTTATTACAACTGCCGAACTCTGCTTCGCCACCGCAAATTCGTCTAGAATTTGGATTAAGGAATGAAAGTTTGGCTCGGATTTACTCATGCCTAAAGGAGTGGTATCAGATCAAAAAGAGAGCCATGGATAACAATCTGAACAAATACCTATGGCAGGAACTAGAAACTCAAAAGAAATCAGAAGCAAATAAATACCTATCTAGTGCATTGGAGATAACATGCACCAATAATCTTTGGGACAAAAACTTGCCAATTTCATCATTCAAACAGGTACTAAACAAGGCCGCCAAATTTCATTCTTTGATCATGGACAAAGACATCTTCGCACACCGCTCACATTCCTGGGCCTTGATCAATAGTTATAGATCTCTAACCCCAGCGGCTTACCTGGACGCAACATACTCTGTCTTCATCAAAAGAAAGCTGATGGCCCTGAGGTTCGGAAAATTTCCTACCTCGGCTGACGAGCCAGCCTGGAAACATACAGAATCCGTCTCTTGCCGCCTCTGTGGGTATGCAAAAGAAGATCTTATTCACATAATATGTCACTGCAAACAGCTGACAATGGAGCGAAGGCTCTTTCTAAGGAATATATTCCTGGTAAGGAAACTACGCACTTGCAGGACTGCAGTAATTGGATGCCTGGACGCAACGTCACCACAAACAAACTGTAGATTATAAAGTTCTTGCTGACTTTCGAAAAACTTGTGAAGGCAATGTAAATACTCGTTTTTGTTTTAATCTTTTATTAATTTCAGTCACTTGTTCAATTATAATTATTAGGTTTTTAAATAGATGATTATACTCAATGATCAAATTTTAATTAAGGTTGAGAAAATAATGGAAATTTTGTTGCGGTTGACCTTACTTAATGATCAAAATTTTATTTCATGTTTGAGACCGACAATGGAAATTTTGTTATGGTTTTATTAACTGAACAATAAATTTAAATTCAAATTCACTTCTAATATCTCTTTGCTAAGAAAGCAGAGCAGCTACTAAAGAACAAGTAAGGGGGACTGATTATTATTGTAAGAAGCTCGCTGGATCTATTCAACAACATGGAAGAGCTCCAATTTATCGTTAGACTTGGATTTTAAACACTATGAAGTGCTCCAATGGTACTAGATCTTCACAAATACTAACTTCAGGTGTGACAATACCTACAACCCAATGGTGTTGAAGTCTCATGTACAAGACTAAATGTCGGATGTATGTCGTTACAACGCATACTTTTACAACGCATACCTTTACAACGCATTTTTTACACTGCAACATCCATTACAACGCATTCCATTACAACGCATGCCATTACAAAGAAATCTTTGAAACTACCTTTACTATGCATTCCACTACAACGCATACTAGATTTACAACGCACACCATTACATTGCATGTATGGTAAGTATTGGATAGTTTAGGGGTAAAAAATACTATTCTAATTCCAGGGGGTGCAACAGTAGGGTAAGTGTTGGATAGTGTAGGGGTTAGAATTACTATTCTAACTCCAGGAGGTGCAACAGTAGGGTAAGTATTGGATAGAGTAGGGGTAGAAATTACTATTCTAACTCCAGGGGGTGCAACAGTAGGGTAAGTGTTGGATAGTGTAGGCATGCATTGTAATGGTATGCGTTGTAATGACTGCGTTGTAAAGGTATGCGTTGTAGTGGTATGCATTGTAGTGACCTGCGTTGTAATGGTTGCGTTGTAATGGCATGCGTTGTAAAAGTTTAGTTGTAAAGGTAGTGCGTTGTAAAAGTTGAGTTGTAAGTGTTGTTTCCCCTAAATGTCCTCTGAGTGTCTATATTATTTAAAAGTTTTACAAAGTGGGAGCACGATTCTTTGCGGGATACTTTGCAAATTTGGAAAGGGAAATTAAGGATGGACATGAGATCTCTGAGTAGCCAAGGAAGGTTGTCCATCCGATCGGCGGTATCAACGCCAGCCTCGCGATTGGCAAGAAGAAATGAAGGCCCACAAGGTTGATTAAGGCCACTGCATCATCAGTAAGGAAAGGACCAGGAAGCACCGTGTATATTTCCTTCCAGTAAGCCATTCACAGATCGCTTCTGAGTGTAAATCGTAATTAGACATTCAAACAGATAGATTCTACATGATATCATAGAGGTAGATCAAGTAAAGTTTTATGGGACCCCTTCTAAAGCAATCACTTTTGGGTCAGGGAGAAGAGGGGGAAACAACAGCAAGCCTAATGGAACAACTCCCTCATGACCTCCTAATTTTTCAGGATTTAACCTCCAATTACATGGGCATAACCATACTGCAATAACACATTCATTTTACTTCCTCATTTTTCTATTGAAATTATTTTCTCATTATACATTTCTTTTCATATCATTATTTTCAGTTTTAAAAGATTTTTCTCACCACAAAATACATTATTATCAGCAATAAATCATAATAAAAAATTCATTATTCCTATACCAATACATATACTAATACACATATCACCAGGAAGAGAACTAAACCAAACACAACACTCTCTCTCACTCATACACAATTACAACTTCTTATATCCGGACTCGTTAACACATTTTGTTGATTTTCTGTCTATTGCCCTATATATAACCTCTAAATTTAGTGGGATTTCACTTATAGTAGTTATATATTGGGCAATAGACAGAAAATCAACAAAACGTGTGGTGATATGTGTAGTAGTATATGTATTGGTATAGGAATAATGAATTTTGTATTATGATTTTGTGACAAGGGTGACCTGTGTGATGAAGACGATGATACGGAATTTCCTAAAAGATCCTTCTCACCCTCTTCTCTCGCCCAGGACGAGTGGAATGAAAACGGATTACCGCTCTTTTCAGAGGACAGCGAAAAAGGGCACTGTTTCTTTAACTGGGGAGAGATGTACACAGACCCTGCCCTATCTGATGACATTGAAGGGGTTGGATCCTCAAATCCAGGAAGTTCACAGCAAGAGGTGTGTGAGTCCACCGGAGGAGACGGAGTAGGAGAAAACGCAGGAAGGAGACGAGGAGAAGGAGAGCGCGAAGGATTGCCCGAGTCAGAGGACGCGACAAAGCCAGGAGGCCAGCGGTCCTACGAGTCGCCCAGCCACGCTCTAGGAGGAAGAGCGTGGCTCACGCAGGTATGCAAATACTTCACGGGCTGGGCGGGCCGACGGGGAAGACCCCGAGTTAAATAACCCCGTACCTAATCTCCCGGTACCTCACCCTGAGTACACCCTTTACCTAGACAGAGTTGCTGTGCACTGAGTGTCCTTGCACTACCCCTCCCTAATCACTTTATCAGAGAGTGAACGCTGTTCTCATACGTGGTCCTTTTTTTGTTGTTTTGTTTCATTTATGAAAACGCCTCCCATACCTGGACCCTTAACCTGACGGCCTGGCACTGGAGTACAAAAGGAGAGGGAGGACCCCGCCGAGGGACAGGAAAGCTGCTGAAAAGACTTCTGAACCCCTGTTACCCTACTACCGACCCATCCCTTATAAAAAAGTGTGTCATACGACCAATAAAACCACAGTTAAAAACAAGCGCAGTCTCTGAAATTCCTACCACTCTACCACAAGTGGTGGAGAATGCGGGCAGCTTGACTACCATCTGTAATACAGAGAAGGGTGCCCTAATACAACACCTGTTGAAGGGCCAGGAGCAACTCGGATGGGCAGTAGAACAACAGCTCAGCTCCGCCCAGGCGGACAGAGACACGTTTAAAAACACCATATCCGCACATATAGAAGGCTTGCACAAAATGATGGGGAACTCCACGTTTCTGGCCCCTCTCAAACAACGAACCCACACCCCAGGGCCCTCTGGGATTTCCTTACAGAAATACATGTCAGGGGAAGACCCTGATGCCTTTTTGCTGAACTTTGAACGGGCTGCACGCGCCTGTGGGTGGCGGATGGAGAAATGGACGTTTTTCTTGGCTACGCTGCTAACAGGGGAAGCACAAGCCGCCTACCACGTGGCCAATGCCGCGGGAAACACACCCTATAATGAGATTAAAATGGTGATACTCAATCACCTTGGATTGGATGCAGAGGCGTACAGGGTGCGTTTCCGTAAGGAAAGAGGTTTGCCCGGCGAAAAAACCCCAAAACACTCTTCTTCCGCCTGAAGATGGCCGCGGATAAGTGGCTAGCGCCTAACACTAGTAGCAAGGAAGACATTATGAACAAAATCTACCTTGAACAGTACTTGGACGCTCTCCCCTTTCATACCCAAAAATGGTTGCGTCAACACTCGCATTTAACACCTGAACAAGCCATTGATATGGCTACCACCTTTTCGCGAGCCCAACCTAAGTTATATACTGGAGAGCCAGAAAAACCAAGCAAACTCGAGAAGAAACCCCGTCTGAGTATTGAAGCTAGCAAACCCCGAATCAACCGATCAGAGGTCCCCCTGTTCCGTGGGCCGCAATGTTTCTAATGTGGGGCCTCGGGCCATATAGCCAGACTCTGCCCACAGAAAAGACCTGTTGAAGAAGCAATGGAAGTGGGTTAAAAACCCAAGTCTGTCCTTTACACCACAGAGATGGGGAAAGCCTTTCACGTGAGTGTATGGGTGAATGGGAGAAAGATAAAAGCCCTTCTTGACTCGGGATGCAGGCAATCCGTAATTCAGGGGGTGTTTATAAAACTCAACCAAATAATCCCTAACACATTGGTACACATTAGGTGCGTTCATGGTGATGTCAAGCCCTATCCCGTGGCGACTATACCCCTAGAGTCATCAGAGTGTGGCTCCCATATCGTAAGGGTGGGGGTGATAGATACACTACCTGAGGAACTGATCATAGGGACGGACAGTCCTAGGTTTCTTGACTTGTTCCAATGCACCTTGCAGGAGCATCCTCGTTCCCCTGTACCTGGTCCCTTGAGTAACAAAAGTAATGCAGCAGCACCTGCCCTAATAACGCCTGATTCATGGACACTAGACAAGAGCTTTAGATTCGCCCAAGCGAATGATGCATCTTTGTTCAATGCCTGGGAACAAGCACACAGTACCCAAAACGACCCTAGTCGTAGATATCCCCGGTTCTTTATCAAGGAGGGGCTATTATATAGACAGGCTAACAAAGACGAATCACATCAACTCCTGGTGCCTTTATCATTCAGGGAACAAATAATGTTTTTTTCTCATTCCCACTTAACAGCAGGACATGTGGGAAGTGAAAAAACTACCCAAAATGTCCTAAGACATTTCTACTGGCCGGGAATTTACAGAGGCATAAAAACTCACTGCCAAGCCTGTGATGTCTGTCAGAGAAGGAATCTCCACCGACCTCCCGCAGTTCCCTTACAGCCTCTCCCCATTATAGGGACACCCTTCAGGGTGGGGATGGATTTGATAGGTCCATTACCAAAGACAGGACGAGGAAACCAGTACGCTCTGGTAATCATTGATTATGCCACCCAATTCCAAGAAGCTTTCCCTCTAAGAGCCCCCACTTCGCGGTTGATATCAGAAAAATTACTGGAGCTCTTTTCTTGAGTAGGATTCCCCAAAGAGATCCTGACTGACCAGGGCACTCCTTTCGTATCAAAGCTAATGAAAGAAGTTTGTGGGTTGTTAGACCTTAGGCAGATAAGAACATCAGTATACCACCCGCAAACCGATGGCCTGGTCGAACGATACAACAGAACCCTCAAAACTACACTAAAGAAAATGTTGGCCGTAAATGGGAACGACTGAGACCAGTTGCTACTCCTGGCACTGTATGTCATAAGGGGCCAAAACCAGAGCAGCCTAGGATGTTCATCCTTTGAAATGATCTATGGGCGACAGCCTCGCTCCTTATTAGAGATGACTAAGGAAGCGTGGGAACGAGAAGAAGCAGACGAGGAATGCAGCATGTTAGAATACACCCAGGCCTTGAAATCCAAACTAGGAAAACTGAGAGACTTGGCCTATTCCAACTTGGAGAGAAGTCAAGAGAAACAGAAAACCTATTACAACAGAGGGAAGAAATGGAGGAAATTGGAAGTCAATGACTGGGCCCTGGTATTGTTACCCTCCAGTACCAAGAAGTTTCAGGCAGAGTGGACAGGACCCTACAAAATCCTAGCGGCCATAGGCAAGACCAGCTACAATCTTCAAATAACAGCCCGAAAAACGCAGACGACCACATAAACCTTTTAAAAAAATGGTTGGGACCCATACCCAAAGGCGCTCATCTCATCTTACCCACGCTCCCCCTCTCTTCATCCACTCTAGACGACCTGGTGATCAATGACGAACTCAGAGAAACAGAAAAAAAAGGAGTTACAGAATATCCTAACCCCCTTTGCTTCGGAGTCCTCTGACCTCCCGGGAAAGACTACCTTGTGTGAACAACGAATCAAAACAATCCCAGGAAAAATCATCAAACAACGACCCTATAGAATACCCGAGGCAAGGAGAGCCGCAGAAGGAGGTACAGGAGATGTTACGGCTGGGCGTCATTAGGCCTTCCAGGAACGAGTGGTCGTCACCCACTGTGATGGTGCCAAACCCGGATGGAAGCACAAGGTTCTGCATGGACTTCCGGGCTTTAAACAAAATATCCACATTCGATGCATACCCCATCCCGAGAATTGACGAACTAATCGAGAAATTAGGCGAAGCTAAATACATCACAACGCTGGACCTGACCAAAAGATATTGGCAGGTACCCTTGAGGGAAGAAGACCGGATGAAAACAGTGTTTGCCACCCCGTATGGATTGTTAGAATTTAACGTGCTTTCCTTCGGACTACACGGGGCTCCGGCCACATTTCAGCGTCTCATGAACACTATACTTCAAGGTCATCAGTCTTATACTTCAGCTTATTTAGACGATATAGTAGTGTTCAGCCCTGATTGGAGGACCCATTTGTACCATCTCAACACCATCCTTGGGGTGTTAGACAGGCTGGGTTACATGTGAACTCAAAAAAATCAAGAGTGGCATATCATCCAGTGCAAGGCCACTGGATGATAGAACCCCAAATAGAGAACATTAGGGCCATCTCAGAAACTCCTTTCCCTAGCAGTAAGAGAGAAATGAGAGCATTTCTGGGGTTAATAGGGTGCTATTGTCATTTTATTCCCCTATTTTCTGAAGTTGCAGCCCCCTTAACGAACACCCTGAAACAGAACGTGAAAACCCAGGTATTATCACAGCACACTCCAGAAATGTGGAAAGCATTCAACAGATTAAAAAAAATCATAACCACCAGTCCCGTGCTATCGTCACCGGACTTCAACCGGCCATTCATACTGCACACAGACGCCTCAGAATATGGTATAGGGGCTGTCTTATCACTGCTGTCTCCTGGGAGTACAGACCACCCTATCCTATATATAAGCAGGAAACTATTTCCCCGAGAACTAAAGTACCCCACAGTTGAGAAAGAGTGCCTCGTGATAAACTGGGCGGTAGATAAACTGAGATAATATCTCGAAGGCCACCCCTTTACTCTCTATACAGACCATACACCACTACAGTGGATGAGTCGGAACATGTCTCTGAACCAAAGAGTCTTACGCTGGTTTCTCTCCCTTCAGCCATTTACATTCACGGTAAAACATTGCAAGGGTACTGAGATGGGCAGTGCAGACTATCTCCCTCGAAATCCCCTCCCCAATTGGGAGAATCCAAGGGGGGAGGTATGTGACAAGGGTGACCTGTGTGATGAAGACGATGATACGGAATTGCCTAAAAGAGCCTTCTCACCCTCTTCTCTCGCCCAGGACGAGTGGAATGAACACGGATTACCGCTCTTTTCAGAGGACAGTGAAAAAGGGCACTGTTTCTTTAACTGGGGCGAGATGTACACAGACCCCGCCCTATATGATGACGTCGAAGGGGCTGGATTCTCAAATCCAGGAAGTTTACAGCGAGAGGTGTGTGAGTCCACCGGAGGAGACGGAGTAGGAGAAAATGCAGGAAGGAGACGAGGAGAAGGAGAGCGCGAAGGATTGCCTGAGTCAGAGGACGCGACAAAGCCAGGAGGCCAACGGTCCTACGAGTCACCCGGCCACGCTCTAGGAGGAGGAGCGTGGCTCACGCAGGTACGCGAGCGCTTCACGGGCTGGGCAGGCCGACGGGGAAGACCCCCGGGTTAAATAACCCCATACCTAATCTCCCGGTACCTCACCATGAGCACATCCTTCACCTAGACAGAGTTGCTGTGCACAGAGTGTCCTCGCACTACTCCTCCCTAATCACTTTATCAGAGAGTGAACGCTGTTCTCATACATGGTCCTTTTTAAAAAACAATTAATTGTTTCATTTATGAAAACGCCTCCCATACCTGGACCCTTAACCTGACGGCCTGGCACTGGAGTACAAAAGGAGAGGGAGGACCCCGCCGAGGGACAGGAAGGCTGCTGAAAAGACTTCTGAACCCCTGTTACCCTACTACCGACCCATCCCTTATAAAAAGCGTGTCATTCGACCAATAAAACCACAGTTAAAAACAAGCACAGTCTCTGAAATTCCTACCGCTCTACCACAGATTTATTGCTGATAATAATGTATTTTGTGGTGAGAAAATTCTTTTAAAACTGAAAATAATGATATGAAAAGAAATGTATAATGAGAAAATAATTTCAATAAAAAAATCAGAAAGTAAAATGAATGTGTTATTGCAGTATGGATATGTCCATGTAATTAGAGGTTAAATGCCGAAAAATGAGGAGGTCATGAGGGAGTTGTTCCATTGTGATCATAAAGGTAGATGCCGTGCACAGGCTCATTCATCTCTGGTTGCAAAATCAGTTTAAAAGTAGACAGGCACTATCGCTTCTATTCTTCCCGACAGTCCAGAGCACATCTTTCGATGCCTAAGCCCTGAGGGGCCTCCATCCGCTCTATGCACGACTGACGCTCCTCTGTATGCAGACACAAGTCATTTCATATATGTGTGCACAAGCCAAACTATTTCAAGAATAGCCAAAAGTACTCACCTTTGGGACGTTAAATGTGTTCAGCCGGAGCTATTGACTTTGCCAATGTCTTTAAACTATGTTGTAGAGCATTATGGCTGATTTGCAGCAAGTTGAAAAGTTATAATAAAAAGTGTTATAAGCATTTTTGTTGCCTTTTATATAACCAAGAGCACATTATGTACAACTGAACGACCAAATTCAAAAAAGAATTAACATTAAAAATGTCTTCGTATTTTTTGTCCTTGCAATGCGGCAACTTCTTCCTGCCTATTCTAATGCTGGTTTGTCATGTTTTTTTCCCCCGTCACAAAAAAAAAAAGCTAACGGGAGTGGGGAGGTTGGGAAAGAGTACCTGTACTTCAATATGCGCAGTGGACAGACACCAGGGGAGAATCAATAGATGCCAGATGTCAAGGACAGACTGAGATGGTGATGAGGTTGCAGAGTTGATGCACAGGTGGCTCAATTGCGTTTACCGGCTACTGTAAACATCAAGGAGCACTGTTATACCGATTTCCGCATGAAAAACAAGCGTCTCATTTCTGTGCTAAAGTCTATATCACAAGTCTTCAATCTTTTCTTCAGTAAGAGCTACTTATGTTCAATGAAAATCATCCAGAGCCCCTATTAGTATATAACAGCCACACTGAGCAAAGTTAGCACCAGTGATACCCTCAGCACATCAGGCTGAATTGGCAAGTTTGGAATGCCTTTACATGGGTAATACCTAACAGTCTTAGCTGCAAAACCCCTTGGCACCAAAGCAAGCATATTAGTATCATGTCTCCCCAACCATTTATACATAGTTTCATCTTGTATGCACACTTTAATGCACACCTGAGGAAAATCTAACTAACACGACAATAGCCATCTTGCAGCCTGCATTTCTGCCCAGGAACTGTCGCACACCCACACCCCATTCTTGCAGTTCAACAAAAAGCCTTGAGACACTCACACCCTGTGTAAATGATTTGTTTTCCATCTCCTGCTCCCAGCCTGGTAAACATCCTTGACACCGTGATCAGGTTATCTAGAAAATGGTCTGACTGCTGGGCCTTGATCAGGGTGATTAAACAATGACCTGAAAGACCGGCCTTTAATCAAGGTGATTAAACAATGACCTGAAAGACTGAGCCTTGATCAAACCGAGTGAATAATGATTTGTGTACCAAGCCTTGATCAGGTCACCATCTACAAATGTCGTCTGGATCTGATTATCAACTGCAAACACTTCCCTGCTTGAATAATGAACTAACAGTCAAAAGACTGAGAAGAAGGCTTGTAAGTTGCGGAGTAAAGCAGCAGCCTGCTCTGTCTTGTTTCTGACGAGCTTGGGACTCTGTTCCATAGCCCGGGCTATTTGAAAAATCTGGGTTCCTCCTGCAGACAAAGGCTCCTGTGTCTCCTTTTACTACGTATGAAGGGTGTGGGTAGTGTAGTGTTTTAGGGCTTAGGGTAGTGTAGTAGTGTTTGTGTAGTGTAGTGTTTTAGGGTTTAGGGTAGTGTAGTAGTGTTTATGTAGTGTAGTGTTTCAGGGGTTACGGTAGTGTAGTGTTTTAGGGTTTAGGGTAGTGTTGTAGTGTTTGTGTAGTGTAGTGTTATTGAATTTAGGGTAGTGCAGTGTTTTAGGGTTTAGGGTAGTGTTGTAGTGTTTGTGTAGTGTAGTGTTTTAGAGGTTAGGGTAGTGTAGTGTTTTAGGGTATAGGGTAGAGTAGTAGTGTTTGAGTAGTGAAGTGTTAAAGGGTTTAGGGTAGTATTGTAGTGTTTGTGTAGTGTAGTGTTATTGAGTTTAGGGTAGTGTAGTCTTTTAGGGTTTAGGGTAGTGTACTAGTGCTTGTGAAGTGTAGTGTTTTAGGGTTTATGGTAGTATTTTAGTGTTTGTGTAGTGTAGTGTTTTAGTGATTAGGGTAGTGTAGTAGTGTTTGTGTAGTGTAGTGTTTTAGGGTTTAGGGTAGTGTTGTAGTGTTTTAGGGTTTAGGGTACTGTTGTTGAGTTTGTGTAGTGCACTGTTTTATGGTTTAGGGCAGTGTTGTAGTGTTTGAGTAGTGTGGGAAACTAGGGTTTAGAGTAGTGTTGTAGTGTAGTGTTTTAGTGTAGTGTCTTGGGGTTGTGCAGGGTAGTGTAGTGTTATTGTAGGGAGAGGATGGGGCGGGGGAGGGTTGTGTAGTGGTAGGGTAGTCACTTACCTTGCAAACTTTCACCACAAGTATAGCATTATCACGCATGCCTTTGCGTTGTAATGGCATGCATGGTAAAGGCATAGTCGTGGAAAAAATGTGCGTTGTAATGGCATGTCGTTGTCATTGACATTGCGTATTAATACCCGCGTTGTAATGGCATGCGTGGTATTAGTATGCGATGTAAGGACATACATCTGTTTCCAGCCCATCTTCCCAAAGTCTTAAGGTGGGGAGGTAAAGTTTAGTATGCCTGAACTCATAATTCAATAACACATCTTTTTGTGAAGGTGGTTTTTGTATTACATGTTGAGAAACCACTCTTTTAGAAGTGGCTGGGTTTTTGTGCTCTAACAATTCTGTGTGTCTCTGCCTGGTTGTGGATTGACTGTCTGGATCTGAAGGTGATAGGATCTGGGAAATGTCTTGACCCAGAGGAGGAGGTGAGACAGCAACAGGCTGATCAGCATCTGGAGTGTAGGGGAGGAGTAGCCCCTGGAAGTGAAGAGGCCTGGCCTGCAGCCATAAAACAATGCCTCCATCCCCTGCTGAGTGATTGAGGAGCTAGACCCCCACTATCAAAGGAATAGGGTGTAACTGGCAGGGAGACATCCAGAACTGGTTTAGACAGGGGTCAGTGCCCCCTGAACAGAAAGACTTCAGAGACATTTAGGGGTATAACTATGAGAGCTGAAAGCCCTGGACTTTGGAACTGGAATGGAACTGTTCAAGACTGAACAGGACTGAAATTACTTTGTGGTCAAGAGGAACCTCTGCCAAGGAAGAAACAGCTGAATAGACTGAAGGAAAGTACTGACCCTTGCTGTGTGTTCTAGGGCTGGCCTGCAGTTTTCTGCTTTAACCAAGGAGAGGCTGAAGGGAGTTTGCTGTGTGCTGTGTCCCTCTTCTTGAAAGTACTTTGCTGTGCTGTGTCCTGAAGTAACTTAACCTCAATGGCCCAAGGTGAGCTAATTCCCCGTTATGGAAACTCAGGAACACAAAAGTTTCCAGGAGTGTCTCAGTGGCGCTGTGTGTGTGTGCTTTGTGCAGCCTGAGACCGTTGTGAGGATCGTCCTGTGACTGTGCACACCAGAAGTTCAAGGGTGTCTCAGCGACGCTGTGTGCGTGTGCTCTTTGCAGCCTGAGACCCTCGTAACAATTGCCCTGTGATATGGGGCACCAGAGATTCAAGTGTATCTCAGCGATGCTGTGTGCGTGTGCTTTTTGCTGTCTTGAGACCCTCGTAAGAATTGCCCTGTGATCGTGGGCGCCAGGAGTCCAAATGAGCCTCAGTAATGCTTGTGTGCCTGCTTCGTGCAGCCTGAGACCTTCGTGAGGATTGCCCTTTGACCGTGCACACCCAAAGCTCAAGGGAGTCTCAGCAACGCTGTATGCATGTGCCTTGTTGCAGCCTGAGATCTTCGTTATTGCCATCGGCCCAGAAGCAACCAATTCGCATCAGAGGCCCATGTCGCAAGAGGCGGGGAGGAGAGCGAGGTCGCACCCTCAGGTAACGTGTGTCGGCACCTGGGGCGGGGTGTAGGCTTGGATAGAGATGCTCTTGGCCTCTCCCCTTCTTGTGGCTCGAGCCTCTGTTCCAGCTCATACGGTAACTCGTACGTGCCATGGAGTGGCAGTACCCGGGCCGGAGTGCGGAGCTGCACTGTGGTTTATACCAGACCTGTGTTGGGGGCATATGTTGGCGGGTACTGACCCCAAGTCAGTACGAGGGGCGCAGAGACCACCTCAAGCACTGTGATGAGTGCCGGAGTGTATTACACATTGCATTAATTCTGCAATACGAACTACCTGATTGTTGTATTACGCATTGGATTTGTTTGCATAACGAACTGCCTGATTGTTGTATTATGCATTGCATTATTTCTGCATAATGAACTGCTTGTTTGTTGTTTTACACATTGCATTAGTTTGCAGAATAAACTACCTGATTGTTGCATTACGCATTGCGTTATTTTGGCGTTACGAATTGCTTGATTGCTGCATAACAAGCTGCCTTATTTTTACATTGCAAAGTGCCTGATTCTTGCATTACGAACTGCATAGCATTGCATTAGGACTGTATTGGATTAATTAGAATTGCTCAATAATACCCCCAGAGCCAACAAGGGCTGGCTGGCCTAATAATCGGCCAGGAGAAATATTACAGAAACGCATATGTTGGATTTTTATCATGTGGTCTTATCGTATATCTTTTTATATAAACGTACACTTTTTTTACAAGAAATTTGTGTGGAGTCCTTTTGTGGTGTCAGCATTGGGTCACTGGGAGGGTGGCTGCAAATACTTTACACATTTGCCTTGAAGATAAGTCTGGCTGCTCATGCCAAGCTACCAAGGGGGTGAGCAGGGGCTACCTGAGAAGGTTTCCTTCCTTTCCCAAACGTGGAAGCGAGGGTCCCTATTTGCTACGTTCAAACACATAGAGTAATATACTAGCACTTCCCTTGATATCCTCAGCATAGAGGTGTATATATAGGGGGGGTTTACCCAAACATAGTCACTGGGACCTGGGTTGTATAAATACTGAGAGGAAGGGGTCCCAGCATAGGTATAACAATAAACATACAATATGAAAAAAGTGTACAGAAACAATGAATGAATCCACATTGTTTTTATTCACAATGGGGATAGGTATATCAAATATAGTATCAATTGATTACATATTATAATCGGTTGTACAGTGCCCCAAGGGGAGGAGGAGGTGATTAGGTGAGGATAGTGTGGTAAAGGGAATTGTGACAGTAAAATCAACCAAGTATCAGAGATGCATTTGTATGTAAGTTCCAATATACAAAACAAAAGACCGTAAGTTCAATGCATCAATCTACATGTGTCATACTTCACAATTTACATTTAATGTCAAAATATTGGCGTGAAGTTGACAAACAAGGAGCTATTGTCGACGTTTCGACCCTCAGTAATTCGCAGGGATTAGTAGTGCCCTTGCTGCGGGGTCTTCATCAGGACAGGGTGCGGGGCGGGCAACAAATCTAGTTAGTGCTCATCTGGTGAATGAAGGACAGGACTCACGTCTCCGTGGGATTGTTCATTTAATGATGACGTTCTATGAGCGGAGGAGGTCAAATCTGGCCCGGGGACGGTGGATATGGTAGTGTCCGAAGTATCTGCCATTGCAGACACGAGCGGCACTACATGCCAGATCCATTAGGCGTACGATATCACGGAGCGATCCCTTGATCAAATAACATACCCTCGGACCAAGTGCCAACACTACTTATACTTCGGACACTGCCATATCCACCGTCCCCAGGCCAGATTTGACCTCAACCTCAGATGCCGACACCCCACCGGACCTACTCAATTGCTGCCTGATTAACGCCAGATCACTCTGAAAACATGCCACTGAAATCTGGGAAACCTTCAGCACCATTGCACTCAACGTAGCCTTCATCACAGAGACCTGGCTACCCCACATCGCCACTATAATTCCCAGTGGCTACAAGATGAAACACTGAGAGCACACCAGCAGATACGGTGGAGGCATTGCCATCATAAACAAGGAATCAATCACCTGCAGCATCACCAATGACGACACTACACCGACCATGAAACACATAAATTTCCAGCTCCTCACCAAAGCCAAAACCACAGTCAAAGGCACCCTCTCATAGCGACTGCCAGGACCATGAACAAGCATCAGCGACGCCATCACCAAATTCATCACCTCGCTCGCCGTCAAATCCAAACACTACATCTTCCTATGTGATCACAACATCCACCTGGATAACCCCAGTAACACCACCAACCTCATGGAAAGACTAAACATCATTAGTCTTAAGCAGATTGTCACCAACCCTACACACACAGCTGGATACACGCTAGATCCCATCTTCACATCCAGCAGTAAAATCAGATACAGCTACACCTCAGACCTCACCTAGACTGACCACTCCATCATACAATTCACCCTCCGCGGTCAGCCACGCACTCCCCCTACTGCAGCAGGAACAAGGTAACCAGCAACACTGGACTGGCACTCTCAGCACCACTCAGCCCATCTTCACAACCAACCTGGACCAGACAGTAGAACATTTCAACGTCTGGATCATCAGCGCTGCCAACCTCGGCCCCCCCACCAAATCAGCCAAAATATACAGACCCACCAAGCAAGCCAGTTGGTACACACCAGAACTCAGCACATCAAAGTGCAAAGTACAAAGTGCAGGAGCAAAGAACTGGACAGAAGATGGTGAACCAGCAAGAACAACGCCAACCGAGCCATCTACAAAGCAACTCTCAACCATTACCACCACCAGCTCAAATCTGCAAAAAAGGAGGCCCTAACTTGCCTGATCGAAACAAGCACCAACTAAACCAAGGAACTGCTTACCACTGTCAAAGAGTTCACCTGCCCTTCAGCCACCGAAAACTAGATCCCTCCCTCACAACAACTCTGCAAATCCCTCGCTGACCATTTCCACAACAAGATAGCAACCATCTACAGAAAGTTTGATCCCCAACCCTCTGACCTCTTCTGCAACCCAAAGACCTCGACCACCAAATACCCACTCACTGCAAGAAAACAGCTTACCACACCGACAACTACCACCCGGATTAACTCCATCCACTCTGGAGCACCCACGACCCGTGCCCCCACGACTCTTAAACCTCAAAAGCAAAGAGATCCGCAACCAGCTCACCACCATCCTTAATGACTCCATGTCCACAGCCACCATTCCTGATGCATAGAAACAGACGGAGGTCACACCCCTTCTCCAGAAACCTTTGGCTGACCTCAAAGAGCTCCAGAGCTACCGTCCCATCTCCCTCCTCCTATTCCCCGCCAAAGTCCTGGAGAAATCCAGCAACCCAAATTACAGAGCATCTGGGAAAAAACAGGCTGCTGAACCCCTTCCAATCAGGTTTTAGAGTCAACCACAGCACCAAGACAACGCTGACCACTGCAACAGATGACATCTGAGCCCTCCTTGACAGAGTAGAATTAGCCACCCTCATACTCCTTGATCTCTTCGCAGCTTTCAACACCGTCTCCCACCACACACACTTCAATCAACTATGCCAGATCAGAATCACTGACAATGCGCCAGATGGATGTCATCTTTCCTCATGGGTCGCACACAGAGAGTCTACATCCCTCCCTTCACCTCTGAATCCAAGCACACCATCTGCAGAGTACTGCAAGGAGCATCCCTCAGTCCTACTCTCTTCAACATCTACATGAAACCACTCACAGACATCGTCTGATCCCACATCAACATCATCTCCGACACAGACAACACTCAGCTCATCCTCTAACTCTCCGCAAACCCTCCTTGATGAAGACTAACTTCCACAACTGCATGAAGAATGTTGCAACAAGGATGATCGACAACTGTCTTAAACTCAACATGGACAAAACAGAAGTTTTGATCTTTGGCAGATACACCACCCCGTGGAACGATTCCTGGTGGCCAGGGGAGTTCTGACTTACCCCCACACTGAAAAACCAAACCCACAACCTCAGTATCATACTAGACATAAAACTCTTCATGAAATGTCAAGTTAACATTGTAGCCTCAGCCTCCTTCCACATGATCTGCATGCTCTGCAAGATCTTCAGATGGCTCACCATCAGCATATGGAAAACTGTGATGCAGGCCCTTATCACAAACCAGCTCGACTACGGCAACACACTCTATGCCTGGACCCCCACCAAACTCATACAAAGACTCCAGACCATCCAGAACACAGCAGCCAGACTGATCCCCCACCTTTCCAAGAGGACACACATCTCCCAGCACATGAAAGACCTCCACTGGCTCCCCATACAGAAAACATGCCAGTTCAAGCTCCTCACCCACACCTACAAAGCCCTCCACAACCAAGGACCTGACTTCTTGAATCACTGCCTGATCTTCCGCCGTCTGACCAGAAACTTCTATTTCACTCAGCATCCCTCACCCAAACACCATGCATTCGTCACAGCTGCTCCAGAGGACACTCCTTCCATCTTGCCGCCAATGCCTGGAACACGCTCCCCCTCCACCTCCACACATCTCCCTCACTGAACCACTTCAGGAAGAGACTCACAACCTGGCTCTTCAACTGATATCTGCAGCACAGCGCTTGGATACGCCCCCCTTACCCCTGGGGCGATTAGCTGCGCTATACAAATACTGCTTGATTGAATGATTGTGCAAAGTTGAATCAGGGATTTCTGGGCATCTCCTTTACCTGTTGAAGAGCTTGTACCCAGGGCTTTTCCATCATTGGTTAAGGAAGAACTTTGTTCCACTGGGTCAGTGTCTTCCTCACATTCACCCGAACACTAGTTGTCAGTGCCACATATAGTGTTAAGACAGCTCGATGTGTTCCGCTGTGTGTGAGGAGTACCTGTAGGATGGATGACTGAGACTTTTTGACCTCTCCAGCTCCCCATATTGTTCTCACTGTGTGCCAAATGCATGATAGGTTAGAAAGTGGCCCACACCCATTGTATATGTGTACGCTATGTCCGTGAAAGACATGAGGGTTCACTCATGAATGACATCACCCAAGTTGTCAATACCTACCGTTTTCCACAGTGTCAGGTCAAGTTGGTCAGCCAGCTCTCACATGTCCGGCAGTTGTTCCAAGGTGATTAATGGCGAGTATGGGAGGATGGGGTTCCAACTGTGCACAAACCAATGTCAGAAAACCAACACTGTCATCATCAGACTCAATACTCTTTTTGGTGGACAGGTACGGTCAGTCAGACAGGTGAGGACACTCATCCTGTCCAGCCTCGACCAGATAGCAGCTTGTTCAGCACCCGGATTCACGTCCAGCCAGCGTAGCAGCCAATGCATCTGCGCTTCTGCATAATATAACTCGAAATTAGATGCGTCCATTTCTCCCTCGAGCAATGGTCACTGTACTATGGCTTGGGCTAAAAGTCTGTGTCCCACTCCCATTTGCAAAGCTAATGGGAGGCTGTTTAGTTCTCTGATAAAGCATATTTAGGGAGCACATTTGGCAGTAAAGCAAAAAAATATAGCAATCTGGGGAACACTAGTATCTTACCTATTGCTATCCACCCTGGCGGAGACCGGGGTAGCAAGCACCAGAAAGGGAGCGATCCATGTTGTTACTGCACTTCTTGATCCACGTTGCCTTCTTTGAGGGCTCTATCAGTGTGGTATATTTGGGCACTGTTAGAACTGGGGGTCTTTAATTGGCAGAGGTAGGTTCCACTGTCCAAATAGGGACACTTGCTTCAATTCAGGGTAAGAAGGATACACTCTTTAGATAACCCCTGCTCACCCCCTTGGTAGCTTGGCACGAGCAGTCAGGCGTATCAAAGGCAATGTGCAAAGTATATGTACCAACACTCACAGTAACACAGTGAATACACCACAAACTGGCTCCACAACAGTTTAGAAAAATAAAGGTATTTCATCTAAACTACACAAGACCAAAATGACAAACATCCAACATACACAGTTCAAGAATATGGTTTCAAATGAGTTCTTAAGGTTGCATTAAAATAATCCACAGATGCGTCACATTTTAGCCAACAGTACCTTTAGATGCGACAAAAGTTCCAAGTGAAAGCTGTAGTGTTGAAAAGCAAGCGATGTGTCACTCCTGAGACCCTGGGGAGGCGATGCGACAACTCCGCTGGACATAGAGGGCGTGTTGTGGTGACTCCCATCTGTATGTGGAGGGATGCTATACCTTGCGTGGATTTTGGTGCACAGGTTTCGGTGGAAGCGGCTCGCAAAAGGTACAATGCGATGATCTTCGGAGCGGCGATGATCTCCAGTGCGGCGACGATGCGCATCTCAGCCGCGATCTTCTCCTCTCGCGGCCCCTCAATGCGATGGCTCTGCGGCGACTCTCGCAGCGATGTGATGCGGTCCGCAAGCAAGCAGTGCAACGATCTCACCCAGTGACGGCAGGCCCTACGACGATACTCGCAGCAATGGTAATCTGCCCGCACCGGACTGGTGCGTCCCCCAAACATTGGATGCAACGACTCTGTCAGCAGCAACAGGCGCTGCGACTATCTCGGCCTTCGTAGCGGCGGGAATTTCCTCGCACTGAGGGGGATGCGATCCGCAAGCGAGCGATCTGTTAAAAATTGCAGAAAGTCTTTAAAATCTTGGTTTCCAGCTTCCCACCACAGGTGCAACTTCCAGAGGAACCACAACTGGCCCAAGCCCTCTGGGAAGGACAGAACTCTCTCAGCAGAGTTCAGGAAAGCTGGGGGTGAAGTCCTTTTGTTCCTGGGACTTCTTAACAGGGGGCCAGCTCTTCTTCAGGCCCTTGGAGATTCCTTCAAGCAAGGGGACACAGCACAAAGCAAAGTCCTTCCCCTCTCCTTGGCAGCAAAGCAACTGCAGGCCAGTCCAGCAAAGCAACAGCAGGACAGTCTTTCTTCTTCAGTGTTCCAGCTTTCTCGTTGGCAGAGATTCCTTCTTGATTCCAGGATGATCTAATTTTTTGCAGTCAGGGCTCCTGTACTTATACCCCTAAAGGTCTTTGTTCCCTTTGTGCAGGAGGGCTCTGAGCCTGGTCTGAACCAGTTCTGGGTCTTCCTTGAGCACTTTGTTTTCCTGGCCTCTCCTTTCCTTTCAGAGAAAGGGGCAGGGTCGTCAGCCGCCCAGCAGGAGGTGAAGCTAGCATTGTGGAAGGCAGGCACAGACCTATTCAGGCCCAGGTGCTACCCCCTCCCACCACCCTAGATGCAGATGGAGCTATTCAGCCCAGGGATGGCCCACTCAGCCTCTGGGAGCCACCCAGCCCTTGCCACTCACAAACCAGACAGTCAATTCATAAACAGGCCAAGGCACACAGAAAGTTCAGACAAGGGAACAGCAACTTTCTAAAAGTGCTGTTCTCAAACACAGGATTTAAAAAACACCTCTCCTAAAAGACGTGGTATTAAAGTCTGAGTTCAGGGATATCAGACTTTTATGTCCTTTCTTGTTCCTATGGGAAGATATGCAGGTAATATTTCCAAAAGGGGCAACATTGGTGCCCCCACTGCTGCACATCGGTAATGAGGAAACTGTTTCCAACGTAAACCATGTATCTTCCGGTAATAAATATTACTCCATAGTAAGCCAGTAAAGCGGTCCAAGTAATCCCAGTTTATCAATTCACTCCGGAGACAGCCTGATGGTACTAGAATGTTTATTCTGCATTTTCAAATATCATGTGTCGCCAAACTTGCTTAAACAATGATACATGCTTTTAACATTCCTTCGAGCCAGCAGAGGTAAAGCCCAATGCATTTCGAACTCTTATAGGTTCTTCCTCAGGGGCACTGTAATGAATCAAAAAGTACTGTATAAACAATCAGACTGAAGCACAAATTATAATCCAAATATAAATAACCCTCATCATGAAAAAGTAATAATAATAAAATCATTAGCCTGACCCACCCTCTGCTGTACTCCCCTGATCAACTCCCATGTGTGATTAATCGAAAAGATGTGAAATCCTCACCCTAACACTTATGCTCTAAAAACATAAAGGTAACAACTTTTCCCACTAATGCGTCCTATTTGCTCGCCCAGTGTTTATTACAGAAAAAAGACACACTGTCGTCCTAATGCTCTCCCCTTTCACCGTGCTGTTCTAACATATATCAGAATGCGATGATATTCCCTTTACCTTGCTGCCAAACCCAGTGGCTTCAAAAATACATGTCTTCTTGCATGTGTAGCTGAAGTGATTAAAAAAAAAACGCTCTTGGGGGCGTGGCCAAGATGGCGACGGAGTAGGACGTGCTTCTAGTCCTCTCCGGCGCGGGCCCTACAAAGCCTTGCTAAGCATCAGCCCGGGCGTCCCTTTGGGCTCTCTGGTCGCTCCGGTGTCCCCTTGGAGCGGTGATCAGCTGTGGTGCGACACCCGGCGGTGTCTGAGCCCGAGATCGCGGTGCCGGAAGCCGTGACCATGACCTGTCCGGCGCGGCGAGTTGTGGAGCAGGCCAGCGGAACAGAAGGCCCTGGAGGCGTGTGGCGATTGAAGGCCGGAGGGAGCGACCTGGGGCAGCCGTGGGGTGCTGCGGGGGCCCAGCGGCGGCGACGGAGTGCCCGGTGTACGCCGCGTCCTTTGGTTCCAGGGAGGAGGTGGGGCTTACTGCCCGCGAGCCGGAGGAGCTGCCGCGCGGCCGGCGGACTACTCGAGGCCGTGGCTTGTGGCCTAGGGCGGAAGGCGGACTGAGCTGCTCCGGATGCCCGCGCTGCCACACTGAGACCCGGACTGTGGATTGGCGCCAGGACAACCCCCGGGGGGGTGCAGACGACCCCTGGAGGAGTGAGCAGCGGCGCGATTGAGGGGGTAAGTGCTGCGGCCTCCTGCTTGGACCCCCGTGCACCTGATCGGGTCCGGCCCGGCTGCTGTTGGTGAGGGCAGGGGGATGCGGCAGCGCGAGCACTTGGCCCCCAGGAGTTGAGCGACGCTGCAGCGGGGAGCCGATACAAGCCGCTACTGCAAAGGAGGCACTGACACAGGCATTGCGGGGGCCACGAGGACGGACCCCTGCTCCACGTGAGAGCGGCTGGCGCCGCAGAAGAGATTTTTGGACGAGCTTGGTCCCCCCCCCCCTTTCTCGGTGGCTGGGACGCTGCTGGCTCGTGGGGGCGAGCTGGGCCGGTCTGGAGTGTGGAGCAGTGAAGCCATCGGAGTGAGGCCTGGCTGGTCGTGGTGGACACCTGCATTGAGGGCCCCAGGGGAAGGACGGTCTCTTAGACTTTTGAGCTTCTCGCAGCTTGTTGCTGAAGGTACGACCGCACCCCTGGTATTGGTGTGGGGGCTGGAGCCGGGGAGTCCGCATCCGCTGAGCCCGGTCTACCTGACCCCCTGTGGAGGACGGGGATAGCACCTGGGGGTCTGAGCCCACGCCGAGGAAGTGAGGCGGTTGAATTGATGAGGCTCTGTCCTGTAGTGGGGGGGTACCATCCGTGGTGTCTCCCAAAAAGTCAAAGGGGGTCGCAATGTCTACCGTTTCACGCAAGGGGAAGCCCGGTAAGGACGGCCAACCCAAGAGCACACAGCAGCGGGCATCCCCTGGCCCGAGCTCCTCTCCTAAGAGGTCTGATGATGAGGCTCCTGTCACCAAAGCTTTCATGACTGATCTCTTTAAGTCTATTAAGGAGGATATTTCAGACCTCCGAGCGCAGCTGACGTCTGATCTCCGGGAGGTGCGGAGTGACGTGGACGGAATTGGGGAGAGAGTGGCCACGTTGGAGGATCACGATCTCAGCATGGCAAACGACGTCCACCAATTGCAGCAGGACGTGCTGAGGCTCACAGAGCAGAACTTGGACCTACAATCCCATGCAGAAGACTTAGAGAACCGTTCTCGTAGGAACAACATTCGCATACAAGCGGTGCCGTGGGACGGCGAAGCGGGTGACCTGCGTGGCTATGTGCAGGAGCTTTTCCTTCAGATCCTAGGCGAGGAGGATGTGCATGAGATCCGGATGGATAGAGTCCACAGAGTAGGTCTACCGCGGAGGGGCGGAGGGCCGCCCCCTGATATATTAGTCTGTGTCCATGATTTTCAGCTAAAGGAGAGGATCCTCAGAAAAGCGCGAGACATTCCAACTCTGCAGTTCCGTGAGCACCGCCCGCAGCTCTATCAGGACTTGGCGGCAACGATCCTTCAGAAACGGCGGGAGTTTAGACCAGTGACGGCCTTTTTGAGGAACCACAACATTCCTTACTCATGGGGCCATCCCTTCCGCATAGTCTTCCGGTGGCGCAGATCCGCTCCCTACAGGTGGCGAAGGAACTTCTGGGCATCGAGGATGAGTCTCCGGCCTCAGGGGCGGGCAGCCCTTCGACGAGGAGGCGGCATCGTTCCTCCTCTTGGCATAGAGTGGGGTCGGCGACGGATCGCGGTCGGCCTGACCGAGCAACCGGCCTGCAGGAGAGAGGAGACGCGGTGGCCTCCGTCGCTTCAGCTACATTGATGTCTTCACAGCAGAGCTTTAGGGTGGCCTGAATTGTGGGCTGATGGTCAGAGGGCGCCGGAGGGGCCTATGTACTCAAGTTCCGTGGGTATGGTGGTACTTTGTGAGAAGACACCCCGGACCGAGGTCTTGAGAGTCCCACCTGGAGTCTTCCGTCCCCGTCCCAGTGACTGTTCCGTGCGCTGCACCGATCTGGGACTATTCGTTGGGACTGCTAAGTATATTTGTTTGATTTTGGGTTTGGGTTTGGTCTGGGGGGAGGGGAAATGGGGGAGTTGTTGGGGGCTTTGCGGGAGGGGGTTGGTTGGGCTGGGTGGTGGTGGCGTCCGGAATGAGTGTGTGGTAAGTTTTTCTCTCTCTGCTTCTGAGTTGATTGTGATCTTGGTTGTCAGGCCTTTGGGAGGGACTGTTAGCTGGGTGAAAGCTGTTGCTGGGCTTGAGTCCCCGGACCCTGAGAGGAGTGCAGTGTTCTGTGGAGGCCCAGTGGTGAGGGGGGCGCAGGGGCCAGCGGGGCTGCTTCTTGGGTGGTGGAGGAGTGGGAAGGCAGTTGCGTTGAGTAGACAGGGGTGGGTTCTAATTCTCCCTTATGCCGCTTAGTATTGGGACATGGAATGTAAAGGGACTTAATTCCCATCAGGAGCACCAAAAATTTTGGAAATATCTTACTGATCACCACTTGGACATTGTGGGGCTCCAGGAGACCCACCTGGCGCGTAAAGATGAGCTCCGGCTGCGACATAGACGTTTCCCGCTCATCTATAGATCCTTTGCATCTACTAAACATAGAGGGGTGCACTCCTTTTTCGAGCGTCCCTACATTTCCAACCTTTGGGGATCAGCTGTGACAAGGAGGGGAGGTGGCTAATGGTCAAGGGGGTACTTCCTGGCGTGACCTGTACGTTTGTGGTGGTGTATGTCCCCAACTCGGGGCAGAATGCTTTTCTCCGAGACCTGTTGGACAGGGCGGGGGACTTTGTAGAGGGTCTTGTGGTACTTATGGGGGATTTTAACATGGTCTGGGACAAAGACCTGGACAGCTCACGAGCTCAGAGGGCAGGTGCAGGTGTGTTTTCCGCTGAAAATCAGGGTCTGATTGGTGAACTTGGATTGATTGACTGCTGGAGATTCCTACACCCACAATCGCGCTATTACACGTTCTTCTCCCATGTTTATCATTCCTACTCCCGGCTCGACCATATTTTTGTGAGCCAGGCCCTTAGGGGGGATATCCCGGACTCTAGCGTTTTCCCTCTGTCTGTATCTGACCATAGCTTGCTGGTGCTAGGGCTACACTGGCCATCCGGGGGGGACGGGGTGAAGAAATGGTATTTTCCACCAGCGCTTATCAGGGATGACACCTCCTGCAAGGAACTGCGCAAGGAGATAGGGGAGTTTCGGACTCTCAATCCGGCGTCCGACACCTCCCTCTTTAATACCTGGGATGCATGTAAGGCCTCCTTACGGGGCACGTGCATTAACCTCAACGCCGACCTCAATAGATTGAGGAGGAAGGAGCGAGAGGATCTGGAAGCGGAACTGGCTGCCTTAGAGCAAGCCCACAAAACTAACCCGTCTAGGCTCTCTCTTAGACCACTGACTGCAGTGTGGGGTAAGGTGAAGGCCCACTATACCAATCGTGCGGAATGTACCCGGCTTCGGCGAGTCTCCTACTCACAGGGGAATAAAATAGGCAGGCATCTGGCTCGTCAGCACCGAGATAAAAGAGAAAGGGAGTATGTAGGTGGCATCTTGGACTCCTCTGGGTCGTTACACCATAGAGATGTAGATAAGGCGAACCTCTTCGGCTGGTTCTATGAAACACTTTATAAGGGTGACTCCCTAGATCAAGCAGCTCAGGATTGCTTTCTGGCTGACCTCCCCATCCCACGGGTGTCTAAAGAGTGGAACGAACTCCTCGCGACCCCCATCTCTAGAGCAGAGGTGTGGAGGCTATCAGGGACCTGAAGCACCACAAAGCGCCCGGTCTGGATGGCTACACGGCGTTGTTCTACAAATCCTTTGCTTCAGAGCTCTGTGAGTTTTTGGTACCCCTCTTCAACGAAATGGCAGTCACGGGATGAACCGCGGGCTCCATGGCTGAGGCTATGATTACCGTGATTCCTAAGCCGGGGAAGGACCTGTCTCACTGCTTGTCCTACCGCCCGATAGCTCTACTCAACATAGATGCTAAGTTATATTCCACTATCCTTGTGCGTAGACTTCAGGACCTGATGCCGGCCATCATTCACCCGGATCAATCAGGGTTTATTGAGGGACGTCAGACACACGACAACCTGAGGAGGGTCATTCACCTCATTGAGAAGGCCACTAGGTTCCGTCTCCCAGCGGTACTGGTAGGGTTGGATGCGGAAAAGGCCTTTGATCGGGTAGACTGGAGTTTCATGTTCCGCACTCTGGAAGCCTATGGATTCTCGCACCAATTCATCACCATGATCCGTGCGAACTACTATCCTTGCTCCAGAGTGGTGATTAATGGACATCGCTCTGCCAGCTTCGCTCACACCCGGGGTACGAGACAGGGCTGCCCTCTTTCGCCTCTGCTCTTTGCCTTAAGCATCGAACCTCTGGCCATTGCGGTGCGTGAGCGGGAGCAGATAAAGGGACTCCCCTTTTCGGTAGAGCAGCATAAAATCTCTCTTTTTGCGGACGATGTGCTACTTTCGGTGGGGGATCCGGCGCAATCTCTGCCGCACATTCAAACTCTGCTGTCCAGCTTTGAAGTAGTGGCCGGGTTCAAAGTTAATTTTGATAAATCTTACATTTTGAACTTGACGCTCCCACCAGCCGAGTTAGAGCAACTGCACCCGCTTACGCCGTTGGCGTGGGCACCGGTCTCCCTGCTCTACTTGGGTGTCCGCCTGACACCCTCTATTAGTTCCCTGTTCGCAACGAACTTTCCGCCTATGCTGTCGGCTGTGCGAGGGGAAATAGACCGATGGAAGCCGAAATACATTTCTTGGCTGGGTAGGATCCATGCCATCGAGATGGTCCTCCTTCCTAGGTTTCTGTACCTTTTCCAGGCCCTCCCCATCCCTATGGAGGTGGATTTCTTCCAGCGACTGAAGACTCTTTTGCTGAAATTCATCTGGCAAGGTGGCCCGGCGCGCCTCTCCTATGCGACTCTGCGGCGCCCACGGAAAGAGGGAGGAGTTGGCCTCCCGGATATGCACCTGTACTATAAAGCCGCACAGCTGCGGGTCTTGGTGGAATGGTCGCAGCAAGAGTCTGAAAAACACTGGTTGCACATGGATAGGAGTGTGGCCGGGAGGTCGATCTGGGACCTGTTTGGAAACCCAAGCTAGACAGACCTAGGAATGCTTACCTCAGCACACCCACAGGCACTGTCCTGAAGGTATAGGACACAGTGTCGGGAGACGACCGCTGGACGTCGTTCCCCTCCCCCTTCACTCCTTTGCACTTTAATCCGGCTTTTCCGCCGGCGCTGCAGGAGGGACCATTTCGGCTTTGGAGAGAGGGCGGTTGTAGGGCCCTTACGCATCTATTCCACGGCACGAACCCCTCACGTTCTCTAATTGCATGCGGGACTATGGCCTGCCACCCATGGAACACTTCCGATATGTCCAGCTGATCCACTGGGCGACCTCGCCCGGACTAAGAGAGGCAGCTACAAGACCGTCCTTGCCCTTCAAGGCCTTTCTTCTACGAACCGCCACGATGAAGGGAACAATCTCCTTTTTATATAAACTCCTGCTTAGCACGGTGGTCTCTCCCCGTCCCCGCTACATGGACCACTGGGAAGGACTTCTGGGTAGGGACATAGCGGAAGGAGAATGGAAAGGTGTCTGGCGAGATATTAAGAATCACAATCACTCAGCGGACCTACGGGATGCCCATTTCAAAACTATGTTTGATTGGTACCTCTACCCCTCGAAACTTCATCGCATATTCCCGGCGACCTCAGATCGCTGCTGGAGGGGCTGTGGCTTGTTGGGAGACTTCCGCCACATCTGGTGGGACTGTCCAGTCATACGGCCCTTTTGGACCGAAATTCTATCTCATATCAAAGACATGTTGGGATACCCGATTCCGGACTCCCTGTCCTTTGTCGTCTTGGGCCTCCGTGATCCGTTATTGGAACATCAGACGAAAGCGGACAAACAAATTTTATGGCTCTGTCTGGGGGCGGCTAAGCTTACACTGGCTGCGGCCTGGAAGAAGCCGGCGGCCCCGGCTATGTCATTATGGCACGCGAAGCTATGGAGGTTGATGAGCATGGAGAGAATGGCGGACATCTTCCTGGGCAACTTTAAGAACTTTAAGTTTCGGTGGAGTCCATTGGTCCGGTTCTTATCGAATGGATTGCCATCTGCTGTCTGTCCATCAGCCCTGCGAGCCCTTCACCATTTCCAGGTTTAATTACCTGAGCGGTGTGAGTGTGTAACGGAGAGAGAGAGTTTAAGTTGGCGCCACCACCTCGGGGGGGGGGGAAGGGGGATAACGGGGGGTGGGATGGGGGCACAGTTGGGGGGGTTATGTATTTGTTGCGGCACTACATGGCTGAGGGAGGATATTGCCTGCCCGGGAACCTCCGAGACACTTGGTGTTGCTGGATTGCCCTTCCCCATGGAGGAGGCAGCAGAGACATTGGGGAACGACTGACAGTAAATCCCTTGGCCGTCAATGTCTTTCCTGCCCTCCGATTTGCTCAGTTGGCCGTAGCTCAGTGCTTCTAATATGTATGTCGGAAGTTCTTACCAGTCCTATATATGTGATGCTGCAATATTGCCGCTTGTTTTTTCCCTGTCTTTCTCCTCTATCTGTTTTCTTCTTTTCAAATACAATAAAAAAAACTTCAAAAAACAAAACAAAAAAACGCTCTTCTTAAATCTCACGCGCTCATGTGTACTAAATAAAACCCTTAATTGGCTCGAAACCATGTGACCTCTTACATTCACAATGCTCATCAAGCAAAAAACGAACTCTCCCATAACCCATTATTACGATGATTGAAACCTGTGCGCTAAATTGAAAATAACTACTTCCCAGAATCCACGGTCACAATCAATTTTTTTTATTTTTTATAAGACCAATGGTCCCAAACTTTATTTAGTTTCACAGATGAGTTAAGCAGTAGTTACACAGTGTCATAACAATGAATCATTACTACAAACGGTACTTGGCTATCAGTACATAATGACGTGTCAATTATATACGAGTGAAAATAAACAGTAGCCAGTGGAAATGCATTAATTCACAAGTAGCGGTGCTAGGAAATGTCTTGTGCCGCAGTGCTCGCGGCTCGTAGCACTGCACAAGGATCAGGGTGTTTAAGAAATCTAACAGTCCTTGTATTAAGTTGTGTTCCCTGTTTAGCACAGTAGTAAGCTGGTGCAGGATCATACCCCCCGTCGTCATATGGGTCGCTGGGTTTCCGCCTCCTGTACATGGAAGCATCCAGTTGACATGGTGTGATACGGAAGTGAGGAGGGGGGATCGAGTATTAGCGCGTGTACACTATCAACAGTCTCTGCGTCAACCAAAAGATATAACTGGGAAATAAAAGAAGTGGGGGAGGGAGAAACATCTCAACAACTGTTGGACTAGTATACGTGTGTGTGGTAATGTATCTAGATCCCTAGCTATGTGTGGTGCACCCTGTATGGACTGCGCAGGGGCGGGGGTGGTTGAGGATGTGGTGTCGCCGCGGCTGCAGGGCGGAGGAGGCGGGGGGGAAGGGCAGCGGCGGGGAGCGGCAGGGAACAGCTCTCACTGTGCAAGATCACATCCTTCGGGGCAGGCGGCGGGGGGGGAGGAGGGGGGAGGCACGGCAGTGGGAGGGGGGGGAAATTCCGTGTCCTACATGGACAGCAAGTAACTGGGCCCCTTCTAGTCCGCGTCGAGGTGGCATTCAATACCGGCCTGGGCGCACGCCCGATGGTACGCGATCAGGGCAGCGTCCCAGTCTTGGGCGATCGGGTATTTCCGCAGGCCAGCGGTCTCCTCTCTGTGTAGTGACACACTCTCCGCACAGGCCCAGTTGCCAAAAGAGCGACGCCAGTCCGCAGGGCGCGGTGGAGTGGCGCTTTTCCACCGTTTCGTAATGAGGCGCTTAGCCGTAATGAGGCCTAAGTCCCAAAAGCGTGCCCGCAGCTTGGTCTGCTTGGTTCTCTTGTTGAGTCCCAGTAGGCATACTTCCCACGTCCTGGGGAGAGTTTCGCCTGTAGCCGCCGTCAGTATGTCAGTGACCGCTGACCAGTACGAGGCGAAGTGGGCGCAGTTCCAGAGTGCGTGTAGGAAGTCTGAGTCTAGGAGGCCGCATCTGGGACACGCCGACGAAGTGAGTCCAAAATAGCGATTCAGTTTGTCAGGAGACAAATACACTCAGTGAATGATATATTAATGGATGGTTTTAAATCGCGCGTTGCGGGGAACATATCTAGCGCCCGCTAATATCGCGGCCCATTGTTTGTCCGTCCAGTCGGAGCCCCGGTCGGTCGTCCACTTCTCCCTCAGTCTCTGGGAGGAGAATTGGGTATGGGTGTGTAGTGCCTGTGCCAGCCAGTGCACTATATGAGACCCATTGCCCATCACGTGTAGGTACTGGATGAGTAGATGAGTGGGCGGTTCTTGGCTCATGTCACCCCAGGCCTTCGTCAGCTCATGGAGGAGTCTGGCGTGTGCCAGGAATTGACCCACCGGTAGCTCGGTATCTGTGGCCAGGGTCTCGAAGGGCAGCAGCTCTCCGTCACTATATAGGCCGCTCAGGTCATCTAGGTCTGCCTCAGTCCAGCTGCGTAGCTCAGTCGAGGACAGTACGCCAGTGCCTAAGGGAGTCCCCAGTAGAGGTAGGTTCGGAGCATAGGGCAGTGTACCTTTGGTGAGTCTGAGGGCTTGCGCAAAGCACCGCTTCGCGAGCGCCACATGGACTTGTGTGGGGTGTCGCCCCTGCGTTAGGGGGTGGAAGAGTGTTAGCACCCGTACGGGGGACAGAGTGGTGTCGGCCGTGGTCGTGTCCATCAGGTTCTTGCCGCTCAGCCAGTAAGCGACCCATTGTAGCTGGGCTGCTAAGTAATATAGCTCCTGATTGGGGACTGCTAAGCCTCCAGCGTCCGTGGCCGCATATAGGGTCTTTAACGCTACCCGGGGTCTCCCTTTGTTCCAAATGAGGCGCCTGGTGAGAGTTTCCAGCCCTCTGAATATGTGCGCTGGCACATACACTGGCAGGTTAGCATAATAATAAAGGAGCCGGGGGAGCATGATCATTTTGGTCAGCGCCACTCTGGCCGGCACACACGGTCACAATCAATGAATAACCATTGAACACAAAATGTTACAAATCCTCTCAGCTTGCATAAACATATTATAGGTGTGAAAGAATATTAAAAAATTATAAAAAGCAATGCATTTGCAACTCATGAATTTCTTTTTCGATCAGATCGTGTATGCAGTCCATAGTTAATCATGTTGTCAACAGTCTGCTCGAATTCTGAGATTATAATGCTGTTTGCGGGGAGATAATTTTTCAACGACTTATTTTTCAAATGTTTAAATCACAAGGGGTGCAACTCACATTTGAGATGAATTTGCGAAGCAAGAAAGTTATTTTTGTAAGTGCACACCTTCCCTTCTTTGATAATCAAATTGTGGCTCTGTTTGTATGTAGATGCGTGCAAGCCAGCGCCGTGACCGTCCCTTGTCAAGATATGCAGGTAACCACTGTAGCCAGCATTCCCCATGATAGCCTTTGGGCAAGATAGCCTTACAATAGTAAAAAACGAAAATGGCTGTAATTCACTACCAGAGCATGTCACCTGCACTAGTACATGCTCTACCTTCCATATACACTGCACCCTGCCCAAGGGGGTACCTGGAGCCTTCCATAGGGGTGACCAATGTTTAGAGAAAGGGAAGGGTTAGGCTTGGTCAGTGGGGACACTGACCAGGAGGACATGGCAGTTCACAGACTGCACACAGGCACTGAGGTGGCAGGCCTAGGACACCATTTTAGGGCAACTCATGTGGGTGGCACAATCAGTGCTGCATTTGTATCACCAGCCCTGGCACACTCAGTGCACTTTACTAGGGACTTCTTGGTGATACAAATATGCCTATCATGGATAACCAATTACAATAATACTTTACATAGGGAGCACTTGCACTTTGACACTGATCAGCAGTGGCAAAGTGCCCAAAGCATCTATATCAAAATTGCAAAAAACACAGTTGATGGACAGAATGCAGAACAATGTCTTACATTCACCCCAGTACAAAGATCTGGGCCTAAATCCATCGTTTTTTTGCACTCCGCACCACCCTAGGTCAGACACTGGCTACATGCAAATCAGCCTTGACCCTGTGCCTTATGGGAACAGTCCAGCCCGAACTACCAAGCCATGTTTTTCCCAGACCAGAATCATGCATCCAAGGACCGGTTTCTGGCATTCAGCCTTCTTCAGCCTGGATAGCTTGACTCCAGTGATGTGGAGAGCCTGGGACTCACGTCTGAGCATACCCAGCCCACTCGGGGTGAAAATTGCAAAAAACACAGTTGATGGACAGAATGCAGAACAATGTCTTACATTCACCCCAGTACAAAGATCTGGGCCTAAATCCAACGTTTATTTGCACTCCACACCACCCTAGGTCAGACACTGGCTATATGCAAAGCAGCCTTGACCCTGTGCCTTATGGGAACAGTCCAGCCCGAACTACCAAGCCATGTCTTTCCCAGACCAGAATCAAGCATCCAAGGACCGGTTTCTGGCATTCAGCCTTCTTCAGGCTGGATAGTTTGACTCCAGTGATGTGGAGAGCCTAGGACTCACGTCTGAGCATACCCAGCCCACTCCGGGTGAAAATTGCAAAAAACACAGTTGATGGACAGAATGCAGAACAATGTCTTACATTCACCCCAGTACAAAGATCTGGGCCTAAATCCATCGTTTTTTTGCACTCCACATCACCCTAGGTCAGACACTGGCTATATGCAAAGCAGCCTTGAACCTGTGCCTCATGGGAACAGTCCAGCCCGAACTACCAAACCATGTCTTTCCCAGACCAGACCATGTAAAAGCGCATGCGATGTAATGGTATGCGTGGTTTTTACCACGCGTTGTAACATCACATGCCTTGTAACGCAGGCTATGTAATTGCAACGTGTGGTAAAAAACGTGTTGTAATGGCTGTTCCCCCTGGAAACATATTACACAGCCTTCCCATTCTGTCCTATAGGCAAGATGGCCTTTCAACAGTGAAAAACGAAATGGAGAGTATTTCACTGTTAGGACATGGTACGCTCCTTAGTACATGTCCTAGCTTTCACATACACTGACCCTGCCCAGGGGGGTACCATGGATCTACCATAGGGGTGTCTGATGTGCATAGAAGGGAAGGGTAAGGCGTGGCAAGTGGGTGCAGTTGTCAGGGCAACATGGCAGTTTAACAAACTGCACACATGCACTACAGTGGCAGGCCTGAGTTCTCTCTTTATGGTTATTTGTGTGGGTGGCACAATTAGTGCTGCAGGCCCACTTGTAGCATTTGCATTACTAGCCCTGGCACACATAGTGCACATTACTAGGGACTTTACTAGTAAGGCAACCATACCAATCATGGACAACCAATCACCCTTACACTTTACACAGAGAGCACTTGCACTTTGATACTGATCAGCAGTGGCAAAGTGCCCAAAGCTTCTAAGCCAGTAAAACAAAATCCATCACAGCATCAAAAGTAGAGGAGGTAGAGGCAAAAAGTCAGGGGTAATCACGCCAAGAAATGCTAGTTCTAACATAAACGAAAAGCAAAAAGAACCTATTAGAAAACTATAAAATAATAAGGGCAGTATTAACAGCAGCTGTATATTTGCCTTAGCTGTTGTGGGGAAGAGAACCTCACAACTCCCATTCGGTACCTGTGAGTTTCTGTGCAGTGTCTGCCCTGCTTGGCCTCTGCAGCACTCCACTTCAGTGAATGAAGACCTTAAATAGCAGGGCACTGTGTATAAATTGCCTGGAACACCAAGTCAGATAAACTCAGGAGTTATCACACACCACATCAGTCAGCACCGTTGCACCCGCCTGCTTAAGAACTTACATGATTGTCATTTTTCCGCAGCCTGACTTTGTGAGTCAGTGAGAAATTCTGAGCAGGGCAGACACAGAAAGGTGTCTCTCTCCTGAGCAGTGGTGGCAGGGAGGGGTGGCAGGGAGGGTCGGCAGACGGGCCACACACATACACATTTACCCTCACTCACATCCATGCATTCACAAACGCACACACATCCATTCACAACACCCACTCACAGCAAATTCATACATTTACACATACACACAAGCCCCAAACATTCAAAAACAGAAAACTTACCTGTCCTGCAGCTCCAGGAGAGGAAAGCTTTGGCAGTCTGCTGCCATTTAGGTCATCCAATACGGTAAGGCTGCACTCCCCCACTCATCACAGAGCAGTATGGGTTCAGTGAGAGTTGCTGACCTAGCCCCGCTCTGTGATGAGGTGTCACTGATAGACGCTCTGCACTGCAGGGTTTAAAACTGAAGCACCCCGGTCCGAAGCAATCAGTGACGTCCCCCCTTTGTCACAAGGGGAAGGACTTCGAGGCACTTTGATGTAAATAAATGTAGATGGATCACGGGATACTTCTGGATAAGTTACAAGATAGGATTATTAAGACACATAAGTTTACTACACACTTTTGCCAGGCTGAGGAGGTCAAGCCTACAGGGCAGTGAAATCCTCAGCCAGGTAAAGGTCAACTCGGGCAGCAAGGGGCCTGTGCAATTAGAGCATGTCTAAATCCTGGCTGCCTGTCCTGAAAAAGAAGAGTGTTTGTCAGGCTGACTGTTGTCAGCTTGATAGACACTATTCCTCTCTATAAAAAGTAAGAGGGCATGGCCCTTTTACCGTTTTTTATGGACCACTGCTGCTCCTGAGGGATTTCTCCGTGTTAGTGTCTGCTGCGTTGCTGCCAAATTCAAGTGACCAGGAAAAGTCAATCTTCGCCACAGTACTTATATTTTTTAAATGCACACTGCAGCTAAAACACAAGGAATTTTTTTATCATGTTGACACGCTTCAAACTACTGTTTCCATAGCAACAGGTCCAGGCCTGCATGAGTCAGTAAATTGCCTGGAGCAGGTAGCAGCAAACACCAATCCCAAACGCAACCAGGCTGATGTCGTTAATTATTTTTACAGAACCTCATGCAACATTCAACAAGTTGGAGACGCTATAATGCATAACTAATGTATTTTAGTGCAGGAATGTGGACATCAGCACTAAAATGCGTTAGTATAACCCCTGATGCGTGGTACCTTTCAAAGCTGATGTTTTCTTGCTCATTGCTTCATGTCTGAAACGTAGGGTGGCATTCTTGCCTACATTGCGCCATGCATCAGAGCTTGGGACCCTATTGAAACTGCCTGTAATAAATTGTACCAGACTGTTTATATCTGTGAGAAATTTACATCCACTATCCCCTTCTTGGCTTTTCACTCATAGATAGGATGCTGCGATCTCAGTTCATGTTCCCTACCCTACACATCCTGATTGTATCAGCCACATGCACACAATCCTTGCTTAACTTTTAGGTTAATAGTTCTTTCTTTTTAGGTTCTGTTCTTTTAGGTCTAGATTTTCACAGTACAGTTGCCAATCAAACATATTGCTTGCTACTGAGAGTGGGTTAGAGACCCTCACTGCCCCCTCTTTGTGGTCCTCTTTCGTTCTGCTTGTAACATCTTGTAGCTTTGGTGATGCTGGTGTAAATACCATTGAAAATTTAGTTTTCCCAATTTTGCGACACATTTTGTAAAAAAAGTGAGCATAATGGCACTGGCACCCCACGCCCTCACACATCCTTCCCACAACCCTCTCCTTCTCCTGTGGGCTCTTCATTCTGCCACCTACCACCATGTCGTATCTCACTCCTGACCCTCTCTCTTCTGTTTCAACCTTGTTCCCCTGTCCACTTTCTCCCCGACGGCTTCTCTTAAGAGCCGCGAGGAGTGGGTATTTTTGTTTTTGTTTGATAGAAATGAATAGCAGGCTGTAATGCAATTTCCGTTTCTTTCAACACTGTTCTCGTTTTGCATCTATCTTGCACTTCTACTCTTTCTATGTCATAATAACTAAAGAAGGATTACAATTACCTTAGCATCAGACCTTTATTTAAAATGCAAAGAAAAAGGAGGCTTATTCAAGCCAAAGTTGCTTTTAACACTGGACAACTTTCATTTCTTTTCTGGCTTTAATATGCTTGCACTGCATGTGGTATCACATTTAATCCGTAACTATTCGCGTTGTCAATACTTGTTTTCTAGTCATAGGGAAATAAATCCACCGTAGCCTTTCTTGTAAATAAATTGCATTTTAACTGTTTCTTTGTTATAGAGAATTTCATTTATATTCAAACTGATTGCAGCAATCAGTCCTGCAATAGAAAAGACCAAAGCAGAGACAGAGAAGAAAGCAAAGGATCAGTTTAAATCACGTACTGTACTAATTTCGATCACCAAGATCCACCTTCTACCCAGTCTGAGCTTTTTCAGTTTCACAAATTCTCTCCACTCTAAGATTCTACACCATCTACTATGTAACACTATTGTAGGAATGCCCCCCACTTTTTGCCTGATGATGATATACTTTGACTGATTGTGCCCTGGGCTCCTGCCTATGTTCTTTCCCTAAACTGTACTGTTGCAAAACCAAATTGGCAACTCTCTGGCCACATGTAAGTCCCTTGTGAAAGGTACCAAAGGCACTGTGACCGGGGAAGGCCTCTAAGGGCTGAATCACTTATTGTGCCACCCTTAGAGGCCCTGTACCTTTACACACACACACACTGCCACTGCCCTGGCATAGGTAAGCCACCCTTCTAGCTGGGTGCCCTATACCAGTGGTGAGGGTACAGGTGTGTCTAAGTCCATTCTTAGACATTATAGGTGACGTCATTCCATAAAGAGTATATGGTCTGGGAGTTTGTCATTCCAGACTTCACATCTCCATAATGGCTTTACTGAAAACTGGAAAGTTTGGTATCAAACTTCACAGCACATTAAACCCACACTGATACCAGTGTGGGATTTAAGGAAAAATGAACTTAGAGGGCATATTAGAGGTGCGGCCTGAGGAACAACCTAACTCCATTGTCCTGGCTGAGTGGCTGGTCACCCGCTGCTACCACCAGATATGGTATTTGACCCCTGGGTGGAGAGCCTGCCGCTCTCGGGATCCTGAAGTACATCTTGGGTCAATGTGCCAAGCCTCCACCCCCAGAATAGGTTGGGACCAAGAAAGGGAAGCGTCAAAGGCTTGCTGCTTTTGTGAGCTACCCCAGCCATTTGCTGTTTCAAGCCAAGTTAGGGGAAAGGTGTGCCCACCTTTTCCAACCCTCAAGGGTGGGAGGCTGAGTGAAGCACAACTGTCAGTCACCACCATCTTGCAGATGGGGGGACCCAGACAAACAGAATGAGGCTTATGACCCCCTCACACTGTAGGTTGGCATAATAGGGGGTGTATCACACAACAAGAAGCTACCCTGAGTCAGTGTCTGATTCTTATTGAAGGATGAGGCACACAATGCCGGTAAACTAAGTGGTGTTGGGCATCTCAAAAATAGAGTATGGACTGTCCTCACACACCACCTGGTGTCATGCTTCATCATCGGCAGTCCTCGCTCTTTAAAAACTACGTTTGATAAAGAGCGGACCTCTACCTGGAGACAGGGAGGCACGTTTATAACTAAGTGGGGGCCAGTGCTAAGAAAAGTTAGTGAGTGAGTGATTTTAAAAACCAATGCAAAATACTGCGTCAAATTTTAAATGCGCAGAACGTGCTCAATATTAAAACTTAACGTGGGGACTAGGGGGTTTAGTACCCATCCCCATCTATGTTGCCAACATGCTTCTGCCTAAACGGCCAGGAGGGTCCATGGCATTCATCAGGGCGTGGGTGAAAAAAGGGGTTCCTATCTCGTCTGTAAGAGACAAAGATGAATACACTTTTGTAGGTTGGCTCTGGTTCAACTCTACCATGAAATTTTCAAAAAAAACCTGTAAAGAAAATGTATTACAGCATAAGTGAAAATTTTGACTCATGCTGGCAAGGAAAGAAACAGACGTAGAAGCATGCACAAGGTACATTGAAGTGCATGTTGTTGTGAGCACACGTGTCACTTCATACGTGGTGCTCAAAGATAAAAACAGTAGTGAGACCAGTTCACACTCTTACCTCAGATTAGAGGTAGAGATGTTGCATAGGAAGGGAGGATTTGAGGGACCCCTTTAGTCACACCAAGGGCCAGATGTAGGTGGCCAAAATTGCGAGCGCTAACGCTGAAATTCGCTATTTGGCTGCAAACAATGTAGGTGAGTTTAAACCTTCTAGCAAAATAAGAAATAGCAAAATTGCGATTTCTTATTTTGCTCTTGCATTTAAGGAATCGCAAATTGCGATTCCTTAAATGCAATGTAGGTAGCACAAAAGAAAGTGCACTTTAGCCTTAAGGAATCGCTAATTACCAACCATTTCAAGTTGGTGGTAATTAGCGACTTCCTTAAAAAAACACATTTTTTTGCTTTTTTTAAAGTGGCATGTGGTGCACACTCATGCCCTTAGGGCATGTATGTGCGCCACATGTGCACACATACACATTTCAAGGGTGCAACAGGTTTCCTTTTGACACGCAGGCACCCTTGAAATAGCACCCGCTATTTGCGATTCTCTAATAGCGAATTGCAAATAGTGAATATCTTCCCATTCATTCCTATGGGCCTTCTAGCCCATAGGAATGAATGGTTAGGTATTCCTTATTAGCGAATCTCAATGTGCGATTCGCTCTTAAGGAATATCAAGCAATCGCCACTATTTTAGCGAATCCTACCTACTTTCAAATTTGCAATTCCTTAATAGCGAATTGGTAAAATTCGCTATTAAAGATTCGCAAATTTGATTTTACTTACATCTGGCCCCAAGTTTTTATTTTTTAGAGAGATCCAAATATGAGATAGTGATAGTAAGAAAAACGTTTTTTTCAAAGGTTTCAACAATGCATTCAGTCATATTAGCAGTGGAAGCAAGCTCCATAAGTATTTAACAGGCATCCATTCAACACCCTTACTACCTCAAGGTGCGTCCCTTGTGGTGATCCTATGATCCGTCCCTGTTGCTTCCCCGTTGGTAATTGACTGGGGGAGGAAGCACAGTATATATACGAGACTAGAAAGGTAATTGATTGATTAGCTTGTGGGTGGGAACCTCCCAAGTCGTTCACAAGTTGCACCTGGGGCTAATTGCTAATATAACGCACCCACGTCACATAAGGCTGTATTTTCTCAACTCATCTCCGCTGTTTTAATCTTAGCCCGATCTGCCATAAGTACGCGGCTTATGAACAGAACCACTGTCTTTTGTGTTTGGCAGTGGAGAGGGGGCTTAGAAGACATGCATGTTTGCTCGCAGTAGAGCCGTCTTTCAGCTAGATTCATCATTGTCCCGTTTTGCGAGTCCTTAATAGCGATTATTAAGGAATCGCTATTAAGGACTTGCAAAACGGGATTCATGTAGGAATCGCTAAATAAATTGCGATTCCCACACATTCCTTATTAGCGATTAGCAAATTGCTAATCGCAAATAAGGAATAACTCCCCATTCATTCATTCCTAAAGGCCCATAGGAATAGGGAGTTATTCCTTATTTGCGATTAGCAATTTGCTAATCGCAAATAAGGATGCGATTTCAAGGGTGCCAGGGGTGTCCAAAGGACACCCTGTAGCATCCCTGAAAAGAAAATGTAGACTTATGTTGCGCACACACATGTCTAAAGGACGTGTGTGTGTAACATACAACTGAGAAAAATGCGCAAAAGTGCATTTTTCTCAGTTTTCGCTATTTACCACGGAGTCAGACTTCACGGTAAATAACGGCCAAAAATAGCGATTTCGCAATTTTAAATGCTTCTTGAATTGCATTTAAGGAATCTCTAATTGAGATTCCTTAAATGCAATTATTCGCAAATATGCGATTTCTAAAAATGCGATTTTTGCATTTGGGATGATGAATCTCAAATGCAAAAATAGCGCTCGCAAAGGGCCAGATTCTCAGAATCTGGCCCGTTGCGAGCCGTTTCCGGCTTGATTAATCTGGCCGTTTGTGTTCTGGTTTCGGCGCATGCGCAGTGCGAGAGAAGGCGGAAACACCTCCTTCATAGTGTCAATGACCGTGTTTGTGGTCACATTAATTTTTCCCCAAAATATGGTGGTCGGTTAGGGAGAACAAAATACAAATAATAATAGAAAACTCGAGTGGATTATTAAGTGACATTTCCTAGCTCCCGGGCATTTTCTAGTGTGAGTGTAACTCCTGCCATAACTAGTGTGGGAATTACTATGTGAAGCATTCTATAAGTGATTTAAAATGCGAAATGGTTGCAATGCTTGTGGTTTGGCAAATGTAAGGGTCCGTATGCAATGGCACTATAGACAAAGGTGTTTTTTGTCATAGACACCAGTGTTGGTTGTCATACTTAAGTGGCTATTCAGCGGAAGGACAATACTTGGTACATATTCCAGTGAGTAGTTGATCCAGATGTGTCTTTACCTTTCTTTTGGTCTGACAGTGGTAATCCCCTTAAATAAGTTTGTCATATGGTGCCACGGTATCTCTTTGCTCAGGTCATGGTCGCATGATTTAAGGAGATACACCCATGTATGTTTGGGATGCCAGGGTGCTTCTTCTCCAAGACGACCCATTCCAGTTCTTTATCGCAATGCTCTTGTTCCAAGAAATGTCATGTTAGTTTAGTGTTATTCTTTTTGCACCTGCTGGTGCTCCGGTGCTCATTAATTCTAACTTTGACTTTTCAAAGTTTCATGCCCACTTTAAGAAGGTTGCAGAGGCACCTAATCAGATATATCACATTTTCGCTGTTGCAATCCGTCAGGTTCTTCAGGGCCCACGGTCTGTCTATGTTTAAGTCATCCTCCTTAGTTTGGTGGGTGCACTGACATGCCACGCAGTTTCCAAAGGGGTCCCACTGAGTCGATTGTGTCTGTGTTTCTTTTGGTGGTATTTTGGAAAGGACTAGTTTGTCACGTATGTTTAAGTTTCTTTTAAAAGCTAACATTGGTGCCGTCCATTATTTTCCTGCTCCATTCAGTATACGCCAGTGTTTTGGGATGATGTTCTGGACTTTGTTGTAGATTGGGGTGTATGTGGTAACACATACTATCTTGTCACTCTCTTGTTTCTCATGGTGCTCCAGTCACGCTTCACAGTAATTGTTCCGGGCTCTTTTTCTTGCATCTTGACAATTTTTCTTGGGTAGTGGCACTGGATCGACTTGTCTTCCAGAAACTGGGGTTGGTTGTTGTATGTTTCAAGTGATGAGCTGCTCCTCCTCACGTGGAGAAACTGACCCACCAGGCGATTCTGTATTAGTGCTCTAAGGTAAAACCTCTTGTACATGAGAAGACTGTTTTTGTCAGTTGGTTTGTTATGAACCTTAGTTCGCAATCTTTCTCCATCTAGGGAGATCACAAGGTCCAAGAAGACGGCTTCGTTCTTGCTGATATTGTATGTGAATTTAAGGGGCTCGTCCATTGTGTTGACCCATTCGCAGACATTGGTGGCTTGTTGATGATTTCCATGCCAGATTATGAAGATGTCATCAATGTACCTGCGCCACAGTCATTGTTTGAACGGATTGCCTTGGCTGTAAAAGAAGTCTTCCTCGAACTGATGTACATAGAGGCACGCCATGCTGGGAGAAAAGGTGCTTCCCATGAATGTGCCCCGATCTGGTGGTAGATGGTGTCGTTATACTCAAAGACGTTTTCTGTCAGAGCCATCTCCGCGCATTCCATGATGAAACTTCGAGGTTTGAGGAAATCCCACTACTTTTCTTGAAAGATGTGTTCCACTAACGCCAGAGTGCCTCTCTGGGGGATGCTTGTGTATAGTGCTTTTATCTCCATCGTGATCAACCAGTCTTCTCTGGGGTCAATATCCATGTCTCTGAGGAGTACATCCTTGGTGTCCTTAAGATATGATGCTGATGTCTGAACAATGGGTTTAAAAACCTAGTCGCAGAACTGTGATAATGGTTTGAGTACCAAGCCTATACTAGACACAATAGGTCTTCCTGGTGGTGGATCCTTGTTCTTGTAGATTTTTGGTAGGGTATAAAATCTAGGTGTGCGTGGGAAGTCCCCAACAAGAAATTCGGACACGTGCATTGTGATCAAGTCATTAGCGATACCTTCCTCAACCATAGTTTTGATCTTGATGGTGAGTCTTGGTGTCTAGTCTATTACGACAACCTCATAGCTGTCCTGGTCTGTTCGGAGACGCATGCACTCTGCACGGTATTTGTCTTGGTCCATTACGACAATTGCTCCTCCATTATCAGCAGAATTACCAGGATGGTGTTTTTCTTCAGGTTCTCAAGTGCTGTCCTTTCTCTGTGTCTCAGATTATGAAAACCTTTGTTTTGTGAGCAGTTGATGGTGTCTACTTCTTTCAGAACTGCTTGTTCAAAAGCATGGATCTGGCAAGGAACAGACTGTGCGGGGGGTACAAAAATGGACTTGTTTCTCAAGCCTGTGCTGTTCATCGTTTTATCTTTGTCGTGATCTTTCCCTCGAAAAAATCTTTCGGTTTGATTTTTCTGAAGAACTTTGCCAACTCTGTGCGGAGGATGAAACAGTTGTTCTTAGGGGTTGGCACAAACCCTAACCCTTTTACGAGAAAATTCTCGTTGTCTTGCATCAAGGTGTGGTTACTGAGGTTCACCAAGTTCGGTACTATTTGCTCGTTGATGTTCCCTGTTCTCTTGTAGTGTAGTTCCTATATTCTCAATAGGCTCTGCACATTGGAATAATATATCCTATAGATTTGACGTAGAACTTATGTCTACTATGTCTCTATCGAATATATTAAACTTAATGGGAGTGCCAGCTAGCTCAGAGGTCACTAGAAACTTTCTCGAATAAACAAGAATGGATTAGTTTCTGACAAGCGCATAAACATGACAACTTTGTTTCCCTAAGAAAAAACATATCTTCAGAGTTGTGGAAACAATAGATAGATATTTTACTCAGTCAATTGTGCATGCTTCATTTCATCAGAGGTGCAGAGAAATAGAGAGACGGGCATTTTCATTAAAAAGGATTTATTAAACAGTCTTCTTTCTCATGCAAGTAAAGTGAACTGCTACAATCATAATATAGGCTGCAAAATATAATGCGTACAGCATGAAGAGTATTATAAAATAATACTGTAAAAGCATTGTATGGTTTCTAAACTCTAGATAAAAACATACATAAATAACATAGGCTAAAAGTACTCAACTGGTGCTTCTAAAATAAGCCTACCCCAATGTACCTAACCTAAGTCTAGTACGATGGAAGAAGTAAGTATGGTGTAGCATAGGTTTAGTTTCTTTGCCAAGAATCTATCCAACATTTCTCTTTAGGGTCTAATCAGTTCCATACAATAGTTTAGAATGAAGGAGGTCTGATATCTCTTTCTTGGGACTCGATTTTGCAACACACCGCGAGGGGAGCTTGGAAACACTGGAGCTGGATTCTTGCCGAGAAAAAGGCAGCCTTTACGATAAGTGCGTCGGCTGGAGGGACAGCTTCCTTCGGTACTTGCTGTAGCGAGCTGCGCCGGGCAAGTAGATAGTCAGGCTGCTCCGAACCTTGAAGGTGCCTAGTTTGACGTAAAGACGGGCATAATAACGCCAGTAAAGAACCCCAAGGGAATGGTAGTTCTTTGTAAACTCCATGAGTTCTTGGACAAATCAATATTCAAGCAAGGGGATGTCCCTGACTTCTTAAGCCGATTTTCCAAGAAATCGTTGTGGCTTTTTGGTACGGATGGAAGTAGCCATGCCTGTATTTGGACTGCATGGGCTATATCTAAATATGGGTATGATTTCTATGCCTATATTAGAGTAATGTGAATTGTACCTTTATAAGGGCATGAACCTGGAAATTTCGCTCGGATCCTAAAACACCATACAACACCCACTCCACTTTATTATGTTCGACATTACTAATTTCTAAGCATTTAAAACATATCTAAAGCATGATGTGAAAACCCCCCACCCAAAATACATAAAATGCATTCGAAATGGTTGTACACGAAAAATAAGCATTTGTGCTGTACGCATTTTAAAAGCAATGTTTTCATTCAAAGCATATAGTATGACATTGGAAATGCTATCCGAATAAATCATGAAAATACATTTATGAAATGGCTCTTAAATACAGAAGAAAAAAAGTTGAGACCATTCCATTGTCTCTTGGAAGTATTCAAAGAATTATTGTTCTCTATGAATAGTTCTACTTTAAGCAGATTACTTTGTGCCAAAAAGAGATTCAATTTTGGAAAAAGTCAAATCGTAGAAAAATAGAGCTCTAAAGTTAGAAGTTTTGTTTTGAAAAGTGAAGGTCGAATACAGAGTCCAATAGAGCGCTGTGTGCTAATTTCAAAAGTCAATCTCATTGTTTGGAGAAAACATCAAATCTTCTAAGCTGGTAAAGGATTCGTCTACCACAGTAGGTGAAAGTTGGACCACTTCGTTAAGTAGACCGACTGCAGAAAAATGCGAGACATTGCCGTCAGCGTTAGCCGCATTAGCAATGTTCAATGGAGATGGTACCTGTGTGCCTGTTGATCCACGTATCTCACCGTCAGCAGATTGCGTCTGTGTGACCTCAATGAATGCCGTCATCAGGATTGGCAGCCGCTGGGGACAACACAATGCATGGGCCATTACCGAATCATGCAAAGTATCAACATCCGTTGGCAGGACTGATGGGAGTTTTAGACAGATGTCCAACACGCATTCTTCTCCACATAGCAGGCATCGTAGAACAGGTAAGATGCAATCTTGCCAGATTGGTCGGAATGATAGAAACCACTTGGTATTCAGATCTCTTAAACAAGCCAAGCCCAGAATCTGTATCATGCGCTCACGACACTTCATTACCAGGAGAGTGTTCTCTATGGTAATCTGGGTGTCGCCGGTGACCGGACTTGCCATATCGGAGCAGAAGGAACAAGAATAGTATTCCTCCTATGAGTCCCAAAATGAGAGGCAGGCCGCCGAACACAGAGTGCATGAAGTTTGGAAATATGCCAAGGACTGCTTCAAATGGTGCTAACAGTCCTGAAAAAACTGTCTTAAATACATGTATGATACCACTGGTATCAGCAATGTTTATTATACGACCTAACATTTCTACGAAATGTAAAGGGCAGTTTGGCGATAAAAGGGCATGTATCTCTGCAGAGGACCTTGCAACTTGTAGTTCATACGTCTCTTTGGACGAGATCAGGGGCACAGTTTTTTGTAAAAGAATGGCTTTCATTCTGCTTAAAGTATCATTTCGTATAGAAGAGATGTTCAGTGAAGGCCATAACGGCGACTCCCCTCTGTCTTCATTTTAGGAAACAATACTTGCATACAACAAGTGACCCTGGCCGACACAGTTACGAGATAGGCTATTCCTGACAATATGCCACAGCAGCTGTGATCATTCAACATAATATAGCTTCCGTTATAAAGCTGCCTAACAATTGGATCTGTCACTGCAGCTGGAGAACCTTGCTGGTGGCAGGATAAGTTGGTCGAAGAACCGTCACAGGCTCCATGTAAATTAATACCCTTACATAAAAGTGTACCGCTTAGTGCGCTTTTGCAGTTTGTACCACTAAGAAATACTTCTTTTCCCCAACTCCAACATCTGTGTGTATATGGTATTTCCCAGGTTGACCTAATGTATTCTTTACCCAACCTTTCATACACGCCAGCTGATATATGTTTCAAACAATACTGAAAATGGAAAATTGTGACAGGCAGAGTGATTGTTCCATGTATTAGCCATTCCGTTGCAGGTTTTTCTGAAACAGTTAATGGTAATCTTTCCAGCTTCTCAATGCTCAGCACCGAATAGTCTGCTCCTCTTTGTGCCAAAGTGATTTGTTTATCTGTAAGGTTAAATACAGAAAACAATGACGTGGTGTTGACTAGACGCCATGGCACAAATCTAGAACGAAGATTTTGTAACGTCAGCCTAAAAGCATTATAGATCGCAATTGTGACTGTCCATACTGTAGCATGAGCAAATCCTGTTCCATTATGTCTATGGCAGAGGATACTATGCTGTTCAAAGAATACATTCTGGATGACAGAGTCGTTAACCCAGAGAGAGCTTTCTCTAAATTAGCACAATCAATTTTTCCTATTCGTTCTGCAGTCTCTGCTTGTGTCGCTTTTCAAGCTTCATTATAAATGGCATATATACCAGCGTATATAAAACGTTTATGATGCCGTTTTGCAGGACCTTGTAAGAAGTCCCTTCAGACAACGCCATCTTTAAGTAAAGATAAGTGATGTTTTACCTCTGTTAGTGTGGATTTTTGTAGCCACTCAAGGCACAGTTTTCCTACACTGTATGTTGTTACTATCCCTGGATGTTCTCTGGGCATATCTTGGATCTGGCCTAGTGATTCAGGAATCTATCCTGACAGTTGTTTGTGTCTGTGGGCCAGATTAACCATTTCTTCCAATCGGGATCAGTTCTGTTTTTAAGTAAAATTGTTTTTACGTCGACCACCCCCTCTGTTGTGTTGTTACTATCTGGTGTAGGTGTAGCTATGGACGGTTTGTTTAAATCTTTTATCTTAGCTAGGCCAAGACAGGATGTCTGTTGTACAGTGTCAATCAAAAACATTACTTGTTCAGGGATAATGCAGGCTCGAAATAAAGCTTCTATTCCCTGCACCTTCCAGTCTTTTATGCCCCAGACAGTTTTTATTTCAATCTTGTCGCTCCAAAAGTCAAAACCTAACGAGGACAGCTGGGCATAAAAGGCTGCAGAGTAAATTGGCTTAGTATTAGTCAACATACTTTTCATTCCTGTTTTATTAATATTTTAAATTAAAATGTTTCCGGATTTGAGACATTAAAACCTGAGAAGTATGGACATTTTTCATAGAATGTTTATGAGCTAACCTTTGGTGGTGTTGGACAGTGTTCCCATTGATTGAAAGTATAAACATTTCTAGAGTTTGCAGATTTGTGCAAATAATGATGACCATAGTGATTATAACAGTACATTTGTTCATAATCTGAAGAACCTTCTAAATATTCATGTTTTGTACATTTTGCAGACATCTCTAAGCCTGACATCATATTATTAACAGTTTCAAAGTCCCAATCATCAGAAAATGTGCTAGGTGAAACAAAGTCACTCAAGGAAACCTTGAATTGGTGTGGAATCTTCAATGGCTCTGCAGGACCAAAGATGTCATAATCAGTTCTGTCCCAAGCTATACCACCAGATATAGGAATGGCTGTGATGTTCACTAATGTCTAATAGTCTCTTTGTTCATGATGAGATGATTTGGGTTGCTTGGGGAGTAAGTTGATGTTCTTACTTGCTGTGACCATTTTACTATATCTTCCATTTATCAGCATTCCCAAAGTTAATACAAGAACTAGCCAAAGTAGGAGAAAATGTAAGCCTAGCACAATCCAAAGTTCAACCCATGGTGAAGGCAGATACGTTTTTTTCAAGTTGCTGAAAAAGTTCCATTACTTGTTCTTTAAAAGTTTTATTTGCTGTCGTCATTTCAGGCTCACTGGGATCCTCGGAAAATGTATCAAAGTCAATGAAATAGCCAGAGGCAGTTCTGCCAATGGTAGGTATTGCATCAGGATTACTTGAAATCACTGGAGCTACTGGATCCTTTGTCATATTAGCATAGTCAGATGCTACATCATTGTAGACAGGAGTGTCTTGAAGAACTGTTTTTGGGTTCAAAAGGCACAAGTTGCATGGCTTTATTGAATCCTCCTTCTTTTCACACTGCAGATTCCTCAAAGGTGTTGAGTCTTTCAGTTTGAACCTCTTGGATAGTAGCAAGATTTGGTCCTCTGCTACATCTTTGGAGTCCACTGGGCCTACTACTTATGATTTGCCACAAGATGTGGCTTTACCAGGTCGATAGACACAAACCTGTTCTCCTTTCTTCCAGCAAGGGGCGGCAGTAACACTGTTCTTGATCCGTGAATTGCTAGCACAGGTACTGGTTGTCTGTAAGAAGGCCCACATACCTCCTTATCCGCGATCTTTTCTCTGAGTAGATCCCCAATCTTTGGAATCCAGGCAGACCTAGCTGGGACGGGTGGTTCCCCTTCAGTAGTCGTTGGCTTCTGTAATGTGTTGCTTTGACTTCTTCTTGTTTCATTTAAATCCTGCAAAACAGCCAAACGGTCGTTGATATCAAAAGGTTTTTGTTCTACCACTGAAGTGTGTCGATCAAGGTCCTGGATAATCATTCTAGTACCAAAAAGGATATCATATGGAATGATTCCACCCAGAGAATTTCTTGGCTGATTATTTAGACTACGTTGGACACTTATTAGATGTTTGACCCACCAGTCACCCGAGCCTAATACCCTAGCTGTTACAGATTGCTTTATGTCCCAGATTTTCTCTCCACTACAGAGTTTCCCTCATGATGGAATGGACTAGAATACCGCAATACAACCTCCAGATTTTCCATGGCCTCCTTGTAAGCTTTGGAGCTAAACGCAGGACCCTGGTCAGAATGTAGCGTGCCGACAGCATATGTGCCGATAAAGACTCGCAAATCTTTTATAACAGTGCGGGCGTGAGCCGAGCGCTGACGCCACATCCAAATCAATCTTGAGCATGAATCCACTGCGACCATGATGTATTTATAGTTACCATCCCTCAGTAAGGGACCGCAGTGGTCCAGGTAAACGCATGCTAATGGTTTATCTGAAATTAAAAGGGGCGTCTGCACCGGGCGTTTCACTGTTGAAACCTTCATTTTCTGGCAGATTTCACATTCCAAAACATAGTTTCTGGTCTGTTTCCTCATGCGTGGCAACCAGTATCTTTGTTTTAATAATGACACTGTGGCGGAAACATCTGCATGTGCAGAGGCGAGTCCTTCATGTGCTGCTAAGATTAGTCCTAATCTATGTTCCATGTTTGGAATTACTGTATTCCCCACTCCAGGGATTCGAGCAAAAGGAACATTATTTGCATCAGTTATATATGAGTATTTGAGTGGAAAGCATTTTGGTAACGTTTTACCGCTGTCTTTGTTGGAAGCAGTGACAGCCTGCATTATTTCTCTGTTTCTTTTTGTTTTCGAAAGAGTGATTGCAGCTATTGAAATCGTTTGTACAGCTGCCTTCAAGGCTTCATCAGCCAATGAATTCCCTGGAACGTGAACGCCATCACGCTGATGACTCAGTGTATGGATCACGTGAGTCTTTTGTAGTTCTTTCTGTAATTGAACTACTTGTTCCCAAAGCAACTTATGCTTGATTGTGCCACCTTTTGCATCTTTGAAACCGTTTTGAATCCAACTCTGCAAGTATTCATTGTAAGATTGAACGCAGTAATACAAATCATACATTATGAGTGTGGGATATTCACGATCAGTATTTTCAAGCGCCATCTTGAATGCCTGTAGTTCAGCTCTCTGAGCTGTGCAATCTCCGAGAGATTGCGTTTTTGGTTTGAATTTACCATCGCACCAGCGACCTTTGACGATCACGCATGCAGCACTATAAGCTTTTTTATCCCCAATTGTGGGCTGTGCTGATCCGTCTGTATAAATTAGACAATCGTATTGTTCTGGAGGCAGAATCTCAGTGGGCAGAGGACATTCTTGTTCATATTGTAGAATTTCTTGTGTTTTCAAATAGGGGTCAAAAACGTATTCAACGTCTGTTGCAGCAAGAGAGTTAACCCATTGTAGCCATCTTGGATGTAAAGCCTTTGCATTCCGAATGCTTGCTTTTGTCACTGCCTCTAAGGCAGGTATAGGTGTAATGACCATTATGCGTTTTCCCTGTGCGAGGGCTCTCTCTTTTTCTACTGCAGTTTGAACCGCTGTCAGAATTTTTTCTGTAGAAGTGAATTTCATTTCAGCTTGTGTGTAGAAGTGTGATTTATAAGCAATTGGTACTTTTTCACCTTCATTAAAGGTTAATCTGCATCTTCCTGGGATTATTCTGATTACAAGGTTGCGTACGTTTATGCGTGTCTGTAAATGTGCTATTGCTAACATGTCTGTTTGCACTGAACGCAAAATTTCTGTGTGTTTTTGAGTCCAATTAGTAGTTTTGAAATCAGGTTTGATTAATTCGTAGAGAGGTTTAACCCTTTCTGCGTAGTTTAGAATGTAAGTTCTTCCAAAATTTAGGAAACCTAGAATTGACTGTAAGTTTTTCAGCGTTTTTGGAGGTTGGAGCAGCGCACACTTTTCTAAAAAATTGGCTGCCAGGCTTTCGCCTTCACTTGATAACTTGTATCCTAGAAAAATGACTTGAGGTGGGCAGTTCTTGACTTCTTAAAGTTGAATTTATACCCTTCAGAGGCGAATCCAAGTATAATGGTATTCGCTCTGTTCAAGTGCCTGTCCAAGTGCCTGTCCAAGTCATCATCTGTTAGATAGATGTCATCGACATAAGATAATGCCTCATCATCATACGTTTGTAGTAACTCTGTTGCTTTAGATGAAAATAACCCCGGACAATTCTTGAATTCCTGGGGGAGATGACAGAAGTGACGCTGTGTCCCCATAATTGAGAAAGCGGTCAAGTACCTGCTTTCAGGTGCAATGCTTTGATAGAAGAAACCATTAGAAATATCAAATGTGGTTTTATATTTTTTACGCACAATGGTATTCATTAGTGCTGCACTGTGTGCATTTTGTACTGCAAAGGTTTTGCAACAAAAGTTTAAATGTCTGTAGTCCAAAACTAGACGATATGTATTGTCTGGTTTGGAGACAGGAAACAAAGGATTGTTCATTGACGAGGTGCATGTTTCAATCCCCACTTGGTATTCAAGTTGATCTAATATCTCCCTGACCTGTTTTTTTAGCTTCTTGCTTTCCTGGATACTGTCTTTGTGCAGTTGGTTGAGTTTTAACTGGATTTTATGGTGAGGTGAATCCTCATCCCATCCTACATGCTTTGTATATAATGCTGGATCCTGGGCTACATCCCATTTTCTGGCATAGGTGTATTTTAAGTGAATTGGAATGTGATAGGAGAAGGCTGGCATAATGATGTCTTCCCCATGTGGGCACTCTGTGACAAATTTTGGTGGCCAGTCTTTTTCAGCTAGAAGAATGTCATAACCCTTAGAGAACTTCTCCCAAAAGAGTGCTCTTATTTTCTTAGTTATGACCCCCTCCATCCGGAGCGTTACTTCATATAACTTATGGGGTTCACTAACCCTGGTATTGGCAGTTTCAACTTGGATGTACTCATTCAAGTCCACTGTCTCCAGATAATCCTTCAAGATCTTGCGAGCTATGGTGAATTCTGCTGTGCTGTCCAGCATTGTCTGGGCCCACTCCCCGTTCTTGAGTTGTGTCCTCAAGATCCTCGGCATGTCTGATTTTTAGACCTGCTACCTTCTTTTTGGTGAATTGAACTTTCTTATTTTTTGGAATGTGTTGATAGTCTGTGGACTTCATGTGTTCTTCCTTGTGTTCTGACCGTTCTCTTCTTTCCGATTTCTGTGAGGAAGTCAGAAAGGTACGAGAGGAATGTGTATCAGTATCTCGATATCTATCAGGTTTTTTCAAGTTATCCCTGTTCCTGAGGTTAGACCTCTTTTCAGAGGGCTCCTTTTGAGGAGACCTTCCTCTGGACTAAGAACGCTTCTCTTTAGAAGTTTGTTTAGTATTCTCCCACTTCTTTTTGGGAGTAGTGAGAGTGTTTTTAATAAAGACCATTTCAGGACTTTCTGTTAGTTAGGCTTGACTGGTTTCCCACCCAAACTATCTCTGCCTAGTTCTTCATATGATTTTTCGATTATTCTGGCCAGTTCATATGGTTGCTCAGTTACATCTAATTCTCTTAATTTTTGGCGGATTGCCACAGGTGCTGCCTCACCTTTAATATTAGCTAGTATTATAGCCGAGACCTGTTTGAAATCTCTCAGTAATTTCATACCCAGATTTAAAGCAGGCTCTGCCCCATATTCATTTTGAATCTGTTTCAGGACATCTGGTATAACCTCCATAGATAGAAAACCATGTGTTTTTGTGTAGATTGCAGCAAAGACTGTACCCCAAGTGTCACTGTCCTCCAGGTGTGGTGCGATCGCCATTGGTAAACAGATTGTTAAAATTCTGTGTTTCTCATGAGAGGTAGTATTGGGAAATACAGCCTCAATTTAGGTAAATTTTTGAGCTATCCAGAATGGAATTTGTTCCCTTTTTGCGGGCAATTTACCAATGACTGACTGTATAGTCTGTGGTGTGATATTATTTGTGTTCCCCTGGTGAGGGGTTTGTTGTGGAATCCTTATAGGAAGTTGGACTGTTAGAGTCTGCATGACATATTGAACCAATTGTCTATGTATTTTGATTCGTTTTTTTAGTTGAACTAATAGTTCCGCACCCGTCATTTCTTCAATGGCAGGGCGTGGTGTATAGCTGGCTAGTACCGGCCATGTTGCTCCTGGTCTACCTAGTGGACCGAGCCTGGTAATGTGATTTTGATGTTGTAGGGCACCTTTAAACTAGAGCGCATGCTCTTGGTAAGTTAGTAGAATTTCAACTTCCTCGAAAGGAGTGTATTCTGTTTGAGGTTCCTGTTCTTTGTAGAAGTGAAACACATGTTTTACCGAATTTGCTTCAGGGAAGAAAATCCATGAATAGAATACCTCTGTCTGCCAATATTTATGTGCCTCTATGACAAAAATTACCCTACCACCTCTTGTTGATAGGCCATTTGTTATAAGCTTTATAGTGATGGTTTTCCATAAGTTTTCCGGGATGATTATAGCATCCTGGTCGTCTTGTTGGAAACCTGTAATGTCTAAGCCCAGTTGCAGCTCCACCGGTTGTGTTATTGCCGTTGTTATTCGATATTGTTTAATGAAAGTTGCAGAGCAAGTTTCAAGGAAAGTAAGATAAGGTGCACAATATTTTGGAACACTGTATCCTTCAACATTGAACAAACCAAAACCTAATACATAGGATTTTCGTCCTACTCAGTTATGGCGGATATTTTATCCTTTTACCCACTCCCAGCGTCTATTGGAGTATTTTACGGGAAAAAGGGGTCTCTGTGAAAAGCACGATTGAGTTACTCTAGTATCTAGCATTAAATTAGTGCCTTACCAAATATTGGGCACCATGTAGTGTAGTTGCTATATTTCCAATAGGGTCTGTGTATTGGAATAATATATCCTATAGCTTTGACTTAGGACTTATGTCTACTAGGTCTCTATCGAATATATTAAACTTAATTGTGAGTACCAGCTAGCTCAGAGGTCACTAAAAGCGTTCTTGAATAAAGAAGAAGGGATTAGTTTCTGACAACTGCATAAACATGACAACTTTGTTTCCTCAAGAAAAAACGTATCTTCAGAGTCGTGGAAACAATAGATAGATATATTACTCAGTCAATCGTGCATGCTTCGTTTCATCAGAGGTGCCGAGAAATAGAAAGACGGGCGTTTTCAATAAACAGGATTTATTGAACAGTCTTCTTTCTCATGCAAGTAAAGTGAACTGCCACAATCGTGATACAGGCTGCAAAGTATAATGCGTACAGCGTGAAGAGTATTATAAAATAACACCGTAAAAGCATTGTATGGTTTCTAAACCATAAATAAATACATACATAAATAACAAAGGCTAAACGTACTCAACTGGTGCTTCTAAAATACACCTACCCCGATGTACCTAACCTAAATCTAGTACGAAGGAAGAAGTAAGTGTGGTGTAGCATAGGTTTAGTTTCTTTGCCAAGAATTTATCCAAGATTTCTCTTTAATCAGCTCCATACCTTAGTTTAGAATGAAGGAGGTCTGGTATCTCTGTATCGGATTCTAGCCGAGAGAAATGCAACCTTTACGATCAGTGCGTCAGCTGGAGGTACGGCTTCCTTCGGTACTTGCTGTAACGAGCTGCGTCGGGCAAGTAGATAGTCGAGCTGCTCCGAACCACAGTGTGTTTGCTAGAGCAAGTGAAGGCATATTTATACCTTGAAGGTGCCCAGTTTGGCATAAAGTCGGGCATAATAACGCCAGTAAAGAACCTCAAGGGAATGGTAGTTCTTTGTAAACTCCATGAGATCTTGGACAAATCAATATTCATGCAAGGGGATTTCCCTGACTGCTTAAGCCGATTTTCCAAGAAATCGTTGTGGCTTTTTGGTATGGGTGGAAGTAGCCATGCCTGTATTTGGACTGTATGGGCAATGTCTAAATATGAGTATGATTCCTATGCCTATATTAGGGCGATGTGAATTGTACCTATATAAGGGCATGAATCTGGAAATTTCGCTCGGATCCTAAAACGCCATACAACACTCTCCTCTTGCGTCTTGTCACCACTATTTTGGGCGTTTGGTCTCCCGAGTGGACTCGAGCTCCTTGTCTTTGGTTCTTTTGTCGTACTCTGCTGTGGTTTTGGCCTCTGCATAAAAAAGGCAGTTTGCCCCGTTGGTACGGGAAACCTTGTGGGTAAAAGGGTTGCTGCCAGTAGCCGAAGAGTGGCTTTGAGGTGGTAGTTGTGGTTCTTGCTAGAATTGCCTCTGTCCTCTCATTTATGCTCCTTTGTCTCCACTCTCAATGCTGCTCCTCTCATCCATGAAGCTGAAGGTCCAATTCATCAGGGTAGGTCTGGATCTCGGTTGTCTCTTGTTTGTTGTCTGACTCTGTGATCTGTCATAATACTCATCCGCCACATACGGGTATGTGGTCTCATGGCTGAATTTCTATACATCCTTCTTCAGTTTTGTCAATTTGGACTGAGTCAAATAATCCTTGTATTTGCTATGTTGGTTGCTGATGTCTTCCAACTTCTTCTTGAAGACCGATATGTGTACAGTTGTCTTCAAATTGTTTTCACTGGTTTGAATGTCCACCAGTAGTAGGTCAGCTAGTTTCCTGGCCATATTGATGATAAGTACAAGACAGCCTTTTGTGTACTTCCATGCTATATATAAGAAGTTCTTCCTAAACTCTTTGTTGTTGAGAAAGATATGCGGTTTGTTGGGAACTATCAATCCCCTAGGTGTGCTGTTCTTTCTTAGATACTCGGTCATGAAGGCACCGTTGAGCTGGTGTGTGAGGACACTGAGTGAGTGTAGCTTCTTGTTGTGTGACACATGTCACTGGAGGCCAGCTCACCTTGACCGCCCCATAGCCTCCTGTTCCCTCCCCTTTTGACTAAAAGGTTTTTGTGTGTATATATAATAGGGGGGTGTACCCACCGCAAGGAAGAGACCCATTATTCCCGACCTGTACCTACCTGTAACACCCGTAAATTTTGTATTTAGGGACAACCCTGAACCTTGCCTCCTCAGACAAGAAGAAGGACTGAACAGCTGCGCTGAAAGATGAAGAGGAGGACACCCACTGACTTGGCCCCAGCCCTACCGGTCTCTCCCAACCTCAGACTCTTCCAGCAAAACATTGGTGTGTCCTGCAGTTACCAGCCCTCAAGAACCCAGAGGACCTGCCCCGCCTTCGACATCTAAAGACTTTGTATCCCTTGAGCACCAGACCTGTTCAAAACCAACCGACACTGACTCCGGCCGACTCTGTGAGCCTCCCACCACTCAGCCCCCGCGCCTGGAGCCCGAACTCGAGTGTACCAACACCCCAAGAAGGTCCACCCGGTAGTCCTAGCTCGAGCTACAGTGACTCCTGAACACCCGCATGCTTCTAACCCGAGCCTGCAGCCATTTTCTGGGAGGTCCCCTCCAACCGCATCCGAAGGTGACACCCCGACCGTCTCTGTGACCAAAGTGGTCCAAGGAGCCCAACTGACTCTGTCTGTGAGCAATTGCCGTTACAAGGCTTCAACTCCCCAAGATCCCATTTGCGTACCCGTTCGCTGATGGCCTTCTAGGAATTCCCAACTTAATCTGCCGCTTGGACCAAGACCAAAGCTCTCTACTGAGAAATCATGGGATCCCCGACGAACGCATCCTACTCTGTGCAGCTGGTGCTGTAGTTCTTGTGCCGGCCATTGGGACCTTCAGTGCTAACACGGACGCCAGCAGCTTTTGTGTTCCATCAAACAGGTGGCCTGGTCGACCGCAGTCCTTAAACCAACGACTTTGCTTATCCTGTTGGCTAATATTGGGTCCCTGTACTTGGCACCAGGCTGCCTCTGGGCTGCTGACGGTGTGAGCCGAGTGCCCATTTGACTGAATCCTACACACAGACCACAAGCTTGTTTTGTTCTTTCAGGACTAAAAAGGGTCTTGTGAGCAATTCTTAAAAACTGTACTTGTATTATAAAACTACATTTACTTACCTTTACTTAGGAAGTGTCTCAGTGTGGCATCTAGGTATACCACACTGAAAAGTAACCTACAAAGTAATATAACCAATGCTCACAAAGTAATTATAAGGTATATGTACAGTATTTCAACAGTGGCTTTTTATTACATGTGATTTATCTGTAACCAAAATCAAGTACATAAAACTGCATTTAACTGTATGGTTTCTGCAATGTATCATTTCACTTACCTGGACCAGGGCTGGATTGGTTCTAGGAAATAAATACAACTTAATAATATTTTTTATAAAAAACAAATTTGTCAGAGTTCAGTCCTTGAGTGTGGAAAAACATTTCTTGCCCGAGTGTGTATAACAAATGACTAACCCTGCCCTCCGATAAGGCCTTACTGCTCGCCCACACTACCACAAACAGAGAGTAAGGTACTATCTACTTTGACCTCTGCTTACCTTTGGTGATCCACTGTACTCTGTGCACACTATACCTCACTTTGGTATAGTATATACAAAGTCAGCTTCCTACAGCTATGGACCTCCATTTGAATACAGCTTTAAGACAGTCAGCCTCTGAGAGGATTGAGGTCTATGTAACATTGCTATGGATTTGCCCAATTTTTCACCGAATGTTTTAGCGGGAAATGTTCTGCTATCTGACCCGGTGGATCCTGACTTGTATACCTCTTCAAGACAGCCACCCCTTAAGGGCTGAGCGCCATAAAATTGTGTGGTGCTTTTTAACCCCCTTAGCGAATCGTAATTTGCGAGAACCCAAGGATACTGCGAAATATTTAGCGATTTCGCAAATCCAATATTGCGAAATCGCTAAATAATCACAAATCTGATTCATGGAAAATCGCAAATAGCGATAATAACAAAAATCGCTATTTTGATCTAGCAGTTTAAAGGGAATCACAATCAGGTGGTAAAAAAAAATGATTAATTACTCACCTGTCATACATCTGAGGTCTATTTAAACAGACCCATGAGGCCATAGTGGCCTCCCACAATGTCAGGACTCTACATTTTTGCGAGGAGGAGGAGGATACTTGCAGCAGGCCAGGCCAGAAGGAGAATCCAGGAGAGAATCTTCCGCCTGCGCATCACTTTGTTGGGACAGACTCGTGAGCAAATATATGACAAGTACAGGATGAATGCAGCAATGATTCTATACTTAATAGATGAATTGGACCCACTATTGTAGCGCCAAACACGTAGGACCCAGGCAATCCCAACTCATGTCCAGATGCTATGTTGCCTGCACCTGCTTCCGTCAGGTGGCTTCCAGGATATATATCACAGAGCTCCCTCTAGCGGATATTCAAATCCTTCCTGGCCGCCATGATGTCTTTGATCAACAACCACATCACCTTCCCCACAACCCAACAGGAATTGAGCCAAACAAAACAAGACTTCTACCAAGTTGCCCAGTTTCCACACGTGATCGGATGTATAGATTGCACCCACGTAGCCATATGTCCCCCTGCCGTAAATGAGTATATCTTCCGCAACCGGAAAGCATATCACTCAATAAATGTCCAAGCAGTGTGCAATGTTATAAACATCATCACCGACCTCGTAGCACAATACCCTGGGAGCACTCATGATTCCTACATCTTCCGCCATAGTGGCTTGCACACACGTCTGCTCAGGGGTGATTTTGGCGATGGACACCTGCTAGGTAAATTTAATACAATTCTCATCACTGAATAATGTAATGGCAATGCATACCTGACACTAACATATTGTTTGTAACTCTGTAGGTGACAGTGCATACGCGGTGAGGCATTACATCTTGACTCCATACCTGAACTCAGCCAGCCCACAACAACAGAGGTACAATGCAGCCCACATCAGGACACGTAATGTAATAGAACTGACATTTGGATTGCTCAAGAGTCGCTTCCGCATCCTGCATAAAACTGGAGGAGCAATGCTGTACCAACCGGAAACATGCTGCAGGATAATTGCGGCATGTGCCATGTTGCACAACATAGCAACAAGTAGAGGTATCCCCATTGAGGAATCCGACACAGAGGGCAACCAGCCCCCAGCACACCCAGGCCGGGCACATATTGGGAGTTCAGCGGAGGGGCAAAGAAAATGTACAGACATCACCCAGCAATATTTCTAAGGTATGTAATGATGACACACAACACTGAATTGCATTTGAAGAAAAAGTATTTATTACCACGTCGGGTGATAGGGGTGTAAAATTGAACAGAGCTGGTGGCCATTAGCACATTAACTTAAATAAACACAAAGAATCCAACACAGAGGGAGGGAAGGGGGAGGAGTGATCAACAATTGTTGAAGCACTCAGTGTTCTGTAAAATACCCCTCACACACCAAAAGGCCCCTTGGTGTCATGCTTCATCATCGGGGTCTTCGCACCCCTCTATCGGGATGCGGCGTGCTGGGACTTATGACTACGCGGGAGCACTTATAGAAATGACTATGTGTGGTGTGAGGTGTGTGGGGTATGTTGTTATAAGTGAGTGGTGGGATGTGGTGAAAGATTAAAAAGTACCTGGCACATGAGTATAAAAGAATTTTTTTTATTCTGAACTCTGGCTGGTACTGTTAAAGGAAGTGCAGTGTGTGAGGTTGAATCTGTTGTATTAAGCAACAGGACCTCTGGTGTGCGTTGTCGACATGTTTCGGAGACAAGCTCCTTCTTCAGGACGGGGGCACAACCTCTCCACCTTACTCACGTCTTTTTTTTTTGAAAACCTTTAATGTACCTTCTTATAGTTACACAGCAAGTCGCCTACAACCCCGAGGGGCCGGCCGCTAAAAATAAGAAAAAAGAGCAGTGATAGCCATGCATAAATGAAGTCCATACATTAATTACGCCACTGTAGTAAAAAGACACATCACTAAATCGAGTTGAAGGTATTTAGCCAAAATCACATTACAAATGAAGTGAGGTTTTCATTTTTTTTTTTAAAAGAACAAAAAGAACAAGCAGGAAATCACATTGCGGTCAATGAAAAGTAATAGTGCAGGTTAGCTGTATGAAAGATTCATAGGACAGTATAAATTGTCCGAGGATCTTATCCGGAGCGAGGGAGGACATTCCCCCCACCCTCATGTCTACCCAAGTAGTATACCTATCTCTCCCTACACCCTTCACTCCACCCCTCCCTCATCATCTGATTCCAACTGATCATCTTCCGGCAACGGGTCACATATGTCGCCACGGTACACATTCCACGGGGACCACACCTTATTCCACTTGCCTGGGCACGCACGGCCCAAGTATACCGCCCTCTCAGTTATCATTATCTTGTCCATATTCATGCACCACTGCGACTTCGTTGGCAGTTCTGCCGCCCCCAACGCTGAGCAATATCTCTCTTCGCCACAATCATTCCCAACGTCACCCAGAGTCGACTATGTCTGGGTAAATCTGTTGGCTCCCACACGTTTAAGAGACATCACCTTGGTTCTGAGAGGAGCGAGATCTCAAGAGCCTGGGATACAGTGCGCAGTATTTGCCGCCAGTAATTTTGTATGCGTGGGCAGTCCCAAAATGTGTGAAAAAAGGAACCCTCTTCCCCACAGCCACGTAGACAGAAAGGGTGTTGTATTCTGTGGATGCGGTGTAGCAGTGTTCTTGTATAATATACTCTATGGAGAACCTTGAGTTGGACGAGTCTCATCCTACCTGAGATGCCCACCTCTTTCGGTGAAGCCAATGCCTCATTCCATTCGTGTTCATCTAGGGCGTCTACTTCCCGCTCCCACCTTTCCTTCAGGGGAGCCAGCGGGTCTGGCGAGTTGTTCAGGAGCTTGCGATAGGTCAGCGATGTCGCTCTTTCCACCATAAAGTCAGTTAGGAGGCGATCCTCCAGCGGGGAGGACTCCAGTAGAGTCGACCCGGAGGGGATGGCCGCGAGCAGAGCATGACGTATTTCAATCAATCAATCAGTGACACTTATAGAGCGCGCTACATACCCGTAGGGTCTCAAGGCGCTGGGGGGGGGGGGGTGCCGCTACTGCTCGAACAGCCAGGTCTTCAGCTTCTTCCTGAAGGAGAGGTGGTCTTGGGTCAGGCGCAGGTCGGACGGGAGGGAGTTCCAGGTCTTGGCGGCCAGGTAGGAGAAGGACCTTCCTCCTGTAGTCGTTCTTCGGATGCGGGGGACGGCGGCGAGGGCGTGGTTGGCTGATCGGAGGTGGCGTTTGGGAGCGTAGAAGTTGACTCGGCTGTTGAGGTAGCTCGGGCCTTGGTCGTGTAGGGCTTTGTGTGCGTGGGTGAGGAGGCGGAAGGTGATTCTCTTGTTGACGGGGAGCCAGTGAAGGTCTCTCAGATGTCCGGAGATGTGGCTGGATCGTGGGATGTCGAGGATGAGTCTGGCTGAGGCGTTTTGGATCCGCTGGAGTCTCTTCTGGAGCTTGACGGTGGTCCCGGCGTAGAGGGCGTTGCCGTAGTCCAGTCGGCTGGTGACGAGGGCCTGGGTGACGGTCTTCCTGGTCTCTGTGGGGATCCACCAGAAGATCTTCCGTAGCATGCGTAGGATGTTGAAGCACGCCGAGGAGACGCTGTTGACTTGCCTGGTCATGGAGAGGGAGGAGTCCAGGATGAAGCCCAGGTTTCGTGCATGGTCTGTCGGTTTGGGTGCGGTGCCCAGGGCGGGAGGCCACCAGGAGTCGTCCCAGGCGGAGGGTATGATTCGTGTGGCCCTAGGTCATATATTTCTCTCAGGCGGGTGAATGAAATAACTTCACCCCGTTCCCACATGTCGCCCACCGTGGATATTCCGATGGAATCCCAGTGGGAGAATCCCTTGCTATATTTCAAGTTACCCAAGGCGCGTGCGTCCCAGAGCGGGGTGAGTTTGGTAATTTTCCCCTTCCAGCCCAACGCAGCCGTCGCCGCGTGCCAGATTTCCACAGTAAGTTTAGTGGGCCCTGATAAGAGTCTTATTTTTCCTCGGTCATAGAGTGGGGCAAGTATGTTGTTAATGCCCAGCTGCGCCCTATGTGCTTAAAAAGCCGGATCAGACTGTGGGGCGTGTAACCATTGGTTAATGGGCTTAAGTTGCGCTGCCCAGTAATACAGGTGCAAATTCGGCAGTGCAATGCCCCCATCGTACCAGCCTCTGCATAGTTTAGCCTGCGCTATACGTGCCGGTCGATTGCCCCACAGCAGCCCCGAAACTACCGCGGCTACCTTTTTAAAGTATCCCGGTGCCACCGAAAAGGGCGTGTTATCTAGGATATATAGAAAGCGGGGCAACAACTTCATTTTGTACAGTGCTGCTTTCCCCAGCATGGTCAGTGGTAACCCCGCCCAGAATGTAGCGTCTTGCTTGAGGCGTTCCAGCGGTGGCACTAAATTCAATTTCATATATTCCAGTGGATCCCTCGTGACATGAATCCCTAAATATTTGAAGGAGGAACCGGCCAATCTCAGGGGGCAGTCTGGTCCGAGCGTCGGGATCTGGCCTCTCAGTACATACATCTCTGATTTGTTCCAATTAATGGTGTATCCTGAAAACCTGCCATGCTCGTCGCATAGGTTCAAAAGAGCCGGTACTCCTTGCTCGGGATCTGTTAAATATACCAGCATATCGTCCGCATATAGGGACAGGCGGTCTTCCCACCCCTCCCTCCATTGTATCCCTTTAATCAAGGGTGTTTGTCTTATGTGATTAGCCAGTTATTCCAGGGTTAGTGCAAAGAGCAAGGGAGATAGGGGGCAACCCTGCCGGGTGCCTCTTCCCAGCGAGAATGTGCGCGAAATGTGGCCATTTGCTACCACGTGTGCCACAGGCGCCGCATATAATAGCCTAATCCATGATATAAAGTTTGGGCCGAAGCCCATGTAAGACAACACCTCAAAAAGGTAGGCCCATTCCACCAGGTCAAAAGCCATTTTCGCGTCCAGGGCCAGTATAACTGCACTGTCACGAATGTGATCTGCCCTCGCCAGCACCCCGTGAACCCTACGAAGATTTAGTGCAGTGTTCCTATGAGGAATAAAACCCGATTGATCTGGATGGATAAGATCAGGCAGATGAGCCATCAGCCGGTTGGCCAGGAGTTTAGCCAAGATTTTGCTTTCCGCATTCAGTAAGGAGATGGGGCGGTAAGAGGAGCATTCCTCCTGTGGTTTACCAGGCTTTGGTATTGCCACGATAGTGGCCGTCCTCTGGTCTAGTGGAAGCAGCCCCTTCTCACGGCATTCCTCATACCTGTTGAGCAAGTAGGGGCTAAGGTCCTCAGATCGGGCTTGGTACCATTCCACCGGAATGCCGTTTGGACCGAGGGCTTTTCCGGGTTTGAGTGCCCGTATGGCAAGCTGTATTTCGTCAGTAGTTATTGCTGCATCTAGGTCGGCCACTGCCTCCGGTTGTAATACTGGGATATCTATTCCACTCAGTGCACCCTGGGCCATGATTGCGGTCACCTCCCTTTCAGGAGTATACACCTGTTCGAAATGGGCCGCCAGTGCTTCCACTACCTGTTCAGGGTTGGTCTGTGTCACGCCATTTCTATCTTTCACCTGTTGAATCCCTCTGGAGCTACCCCCTCTTTTGTCAAGCCAGGCCAACATCCTTCCCGCCTTATCGCCTACGTCATATACCCGATTCTGTGTATCGGTAATGTGCCCCTGTACTGTGAGACGAGCATGGTCTGTGTATAGTCGCTGATGGAGTGCAAGGGTATGTGCCGTGTCCTCTGTGGGGTCAGCCTCGTGTAAAGTTGTGACTGCACGCAGTTGGAGCTCAAGTGTAGACTGTTCAGCTGCCTGTTCCTTCTTATGAGCCGCGATCAAGCTTATAGCCTGCCCCCTTAGCACTGTCTTGTAGGCCTCCCAGAGAACCTCGGAGGAGGCCACAGTTGCCACATTATCAACAAAGTATTGTTCCGTAGTCTTCTGAAGAGCCTTTTTGATTTTTGGGACTTTGAGATATGATGCCTGAATGGGGTATATGCGGTGACACGATTTTGCCTGGGTGGAAATGGTTAGAGTTATCGGGGAGTGATCTGAAATGCCTCGAGGGTGTATGTCAGCAGTGTCGACGCGCTGTATCCCTTCCCCCAACGCCAAAAAGTAATCAATGCGGGAAAGACTGTTATGGACTGTGGAATGGAACGTGTACTGTTTGACATGAGGATGAACCTGACGCCAAATATCTACCAATCCCAGTGCCACTCGGAATCGCTGAAACCGGGAGGGTCCCCCAGGTGAAGCTGTCACCGGAAACCTATCAAGCTGTAGATCCGCCGTTGCATTAAAATCCCCACCCAAAATGACATCACTTTCGGGGAGAGATAACAAAAAATCACCAAGGACTGGAAGCATTACTGAGTGGAGGGACGGCGGAATATACACAGAAACCACTGTCAACGGACGACCGTCCCATTGTCCCAGCAACGCCGCAAAGCATCCCTGACTATCGGTTTTCGTGCTCAGTGGAATGAAGTGTGAGGATTTTTTAATCAGGACACCCGTACCTCGGGAACCCGATGAGAATTCTGAATGCAGAATCATCTTGTATCCTTTCCTATCTAAGGCCTTAGTAGCCCCTCCCACCAAGTGTGTTTCCTGCAAGAGTGCTAATTGGGGTTTATGCCGTCTCAGCTCGGTTAGTACTAGGCCGCGTTTCACCTTATCCCCCAGGCCCCTAACATTCCAAGAAAGTATTCTAAGGGAGGAACCATTCGACCGCGACCCATCAGTCCCCGCAGCAACTAGTTGTTCATCTGCCATCTTTAATCACGCAGCCACATGCAAACCGTCCAAAAAGAATCAGTCGTACCTGCAATAATACCATTCTAGTTACGCCACACACTCCAGTTCTTGACCGACTAAGTGAATTTCCAGTGAAATAAGAACAATCCCCCCCCTCCCCTACCCTCCCTGCCTCCCTGCTTAACGGACCTTCAACTGCCCGCCACCCCAACTTAGCAGAGTGCTTGACCCATCCCACAAACAGAGTGCTTGCACGTTGGGGGAGAGTGTCTCCCAAAGCAGGCGGCTCCCTTGCTGCCCTCGGAATACCCAGGCCGGCGTCCACAAAGGACCTGTATGAGCAACCAATGTGGGAGGGAGTCCATGTCCAAACATTTCACGGCCTGGTGACATTATTTGCCCCCGGCAGCCCCGGACAGGTCCTGCGTTGGCGATGCACTCGCACTTCTTCCAACTGAAGTCTGTGAGCCGGGCCGGCTGTTGTTTTGGTGTCTGTTGCGCTGTCGGCCAGACGTGCGGTCTACTGTGCGCCATCCTTCAAGCCAGTCTCTTGCTGCCTCGGGGGAGTCAAAAAACCAAACTTTCTTGTCGGCGACCACCCGTAGCCGGGCTGGGAACAACATAGAGTACGTCAATTCCTGTTTGCGTAGTGTCTTCTTCACTTCCAGAAAAGTTCTCCTCCGTCTCGTAACCTCCGCTGTATAGTCCGGAAAAAAGGATATCCGCGAGTTTTGGATTTGAAGGGCTGGTGCCACTCTGGCCGCCTGGAGGATCGTGTCGCGATCTCTAAAGTTAAAAAGTCTCGCTAGGATCGGACGCGGCGGGGCCCCTCGCTTAGGTGTTCCCCCAGGTACCCTATGAGCTCGTTCCACCGTGAAGAAGTTAGAGAGTCCCTTGGGGGCCAGTTGGTTTTTTATCAAATCCTCCACATACAAGTCCATGGCTCCTTTGGTTTCAGATTCCGGGACCCCCAAAATGCGGACGTTGTTCCACTGGGAGCGTCCTTCATGATCGTCCAGCTTGTCTTTGAGCAGTTTATTGTCGGCCTGCAGCTTCTCCATTGCGACCTGCAGATCTGAGACATCCTCCACCAATGATTTAGCTACCACCTCCACCTGTTTCACTCTTTCACTCATCTTCTGGAGGTCCGCTCGTATCAGGGTCACTTCTGTAGCAGTCGCTCCCACCGTTGCTTGTACCTGCGCCAGGGCGTGCAAGACATCTTCCAGGGTAGCCTTCTTTGCCCCGTCACCTTCCGTGCCTTTGCCCACAGATTTGCGCTGCTCCGGTTGGGAGAGTGATTGTTTATCATAAGCAAATTTATCGAGCTTAGCCTGAGTGGTGGTTTGTCGGAGTCCTTTCCCCGCCATAGTGATACGCTGGCGTGTTCAGGCAGCCACTGCGTGCCGTTGGCGGAGCAATCACGGCGGATGGGTGGTCAGGCCGCCCTTGTTTCGGCGGTGTCCAGTCTTCTTAGTTGGCAGATGCGCCAGTCGTTGATTGCGATTCACTGATAGCGTCTAGTCCCTTCGGTGATGAGTCCGTACCAACACTGGCGGACGAGATGTAAGATGGCGGCGACTATGCACTAACTTTCCAACTTCAGTTACGCTTATCGCCGCCTTTGTTCACTGTAGTGCTTTGACGTCGGAGCGATAAAGCAATCTCTTAATTGATCGAAAAGGATCTGCAAATTTCAAGCTTCGATGTCGTGGGTCCGAGTTCGCCGCGGGCACTTCCGCTTGACAGCGCCGACAATGCTCCACTTCCGTCCGGGCAGGTCCCAACTCAGCCACCGCGGCTGCACTCGTGCCACCAGGCCGCACTCTGAGGTCAGTTGAGGTAGCTGTTTGACGCCCCGTTCCCGGGGCGTCAACGCTCCCAAACTTCTCCTTCAGATGTCGTTCGGTCACCGGACCCGGGGCACCCCTTCTGGGTTCGTTGTTGAGCGGATAGGCATGCGGATTGATGCGGGAAGCCGCCACGCTACGGGAGCCTCTCTAGTTTGCTGCCGCCATCATCGGCTGCTAGCCACGCCCCCCACTCACGTCTTTTTTAATAAAAAATGTGTATTTACAAAAAAGTGAAAATTATAGGCTAAGTGTGCCTACAGCGGTCTGCTACAAGTACAATGACCTGCAGAAAGACAAAAAAGAAGAACAACTGATGGTTACCCATGTAGCGGGTAGTTCAAGCAGGTGCAGTCACCTGGAACCTCACCATATGCTTGTAATAAGCCTGTTAAAAGGAAAGGTACTTACAACACAAACAACATAAAACACAAAAGATACTAGGAGTTACTGTTAGTTGTTGTCATACTTGTGAAGCTTGCTTGTGGGCTTCATGAGCAGAAATTGGACGTCAGGGGTGTTGCTTGATTTGCAATCTGTAGTGAGGAGTGATGCAGGTTTTAATAAATCATTCTCACTTACTTAGGGGGAGAGTTCAGATGGTTGTTATTCAGTTGTTATTCTGCATGATACTCACATTAACAGGACGCTATAATCACCGTCTTACCCCTCGCGCTGCTCCGCTGGTGTGAGGCGGTAGTGTGGTTTATGCTATTTATACCCTGTGAGGCAATTGGGCGGAAGCATCTACATGTCCTTATAGGGGTGTTCCGTCGTTAAGTATGTGCCCATGTATGGAGTATCCGCTCCTTAGCCATACATAGCCCTCGTATGTCTAGCGCTGGCTTACACGGGATCAGCGTCTGTACAGACGAGTGTTCGTCTGTTGTGTATGCGCATAGATATCTGTCCTTCCTTCGCACATGCGTTTTGAGCACAGGTGCATCTTTCGGGACGCTGACGTGTAGCGCACGCGTGTTAGTTCAACTGTGTCTTGTTAGAGAAACCTGGGGATGGAATACTTCTTACTGAGGAGGCTCGGCAACCGGGATTATTGCTGGGGATGATCATGGTAAACATATGTATTGATAACACCAACCACATATGTAGGGAGTACGCAACACAAGACGATTGTTATAGAGTGCAAGCAATGAAGGATTCAGAAGTTAGTGATGGGCATCTGGACACTACAACAGTGTGTCCTGTGTTTTTGATGGTCCCCTTTTATTAGTTGGACAGTTGGCTCCAGGGCACATCATCATTAAGCCCTATTAGGTGGGTACCAAGTCTAAACACCCATCTTTGTTCCTTTTGAAAAAGGCCGGCATCTGAAGGTAGTTGCTCTATGATTGTCCACTTGAGGTCATTCACGCAATGTTGTGCAGTCAAAAAATGTGTGGCCATTTTAGTTGTGCTTTTTTTGCAGCGCACATTGCTCTTGTGCTCATTCATTCTTGTTTTCATGGCCCTTGTGGTCATACCCACATACTCAAGGTTGCAGGGGCATTTTATAAGGTAGACCACGTTTTTGGAGTTGCAGTTAGAAAATCTCCTTTGGTCCCAGATGGTTCCATTGCGGAAAGTAATTTTCGTGCTTTTTTCTGTCAAGTGGCAACTACTGCAATTGCCCCAAGGGAAGTGACCTTGGATGCCTATAGATGGTTGTGAGGCAGTTGTCGTTGGTTTTGGTCTGGTGTGTACCAGCATGTCTCTGAGGTTGCGTCCCCTGCGGTGAGCAAACAACGGTTTTTCTAGGTTCAGTTTTCCACATGTTAGTATCCTCCAATGTTTTTAACAATTTTGGATACCTCGTTGGACATGGTGTTAAATGTCGTCACACATATTGGTCGTTTGTTCTCATTTGGTTCTTTGCTTCGTTCCTCCAATAATGCATCTCTGTTGTCGGCTTAAAATGGGTAGTGGTTTTCAAAACTCCTTCGTCTGCGTAGATATTTAGATCCAAAAACACCAGTGTGTGGTCCGAAATTGTACTCGTGAAGTTCAAAAAGGCATCCAAGGTCACTTCCCTTGCGGCAATTGCAGTAGTTGCCACTTGACAGAAAAAAGCACGGAAAATTACTTTCTGAATGGAACCACCTGTGAACAAAGGAGATTTTCTAACTGCAACTCCAAAAACGTGGTCTACCTTATAAAATGCCCCTGCAACCTTGAGTATGTGGGTATGACCACAAGGGCCATGAAAACAAGAATGAATGAGCACAAGAGCAATGTGCGCTGCAAAAAAAGCACAACTAAAATGTCCACACATTTTTTGACTGCACAACATTGCGTGAATGACCTCAAGTGGACAATCATAGAGCAACTACCTTCAGATGCCGGCCTTTTTCAAAAGGAACAAAGATGGGTGTTTAGACTTGGTACCCACCTAATAGGGCTTAATGATGATGTGCCCTGGAGCCAACTGTCCAACTAATAAAAGGGGACCATCAAAAACACAGGACACACTGTTGTAGTGTCCAGATGCCCATCACTAACTTCTGAATCCTTCATTGCTTGCACTCTATAACAATCGTCTTGTGTTGCGTACTCCCTACATATGTGGTTGGTGTTATCAATACATATGTTTACCATGATCATCCCCAGCAATAATCCCGGTTGCCGAGCCTCCTCAGTAAGAAGTATTCTATCCCCAGGTTTCTCTAACAAGACACAGATGGAACTAACACACGTGCGCTACACGTCAGCGGCCCGAAAGATGCACCTGTGCTCAAAACGCATGCGCGAAGGAAGGACAGATATCTATGCGCATACACAACAGACGAGCACTCGTCTGTACAGACGCTGATCCCGTGTAAGCCCGCGCTAGACATACGAGGGCTATGTATGGCTAAGGAGCGGATGCTCCATACATGGGCACATACTTAACGGCGGAACACCCCTATAAGGACATGTAGATGCTTCCGCCCAATTGCCTCACAGGGTATAAATAGCATAAACCACACTACCGCCTCACACCAGCGGATCAGCGCGAGGGGTAAGACGGTGATCATAGCGTCCTGTTAATGTGAGTATCATGCAGAATAACAACTGAATAACGACCATCTGAACTCTCCCCCCTAAGTAAGTGAGAATGATTTATTAAAACCTGCATAATTCCTCACTACAGATTGCAAATCAAGCAACACCCCTGACGTCCAATTTCTGCTCATGAAGCCCACAAGCAAGCTTCACAAGTATGACAACAACTAACAGTAACTCCAAGTATCTTTTGTGTTTTATGTTGTTTGTGTTGTAAGTACCTTTCCTTTTAACAGGCTTATTACAAGCATATGGTGAGGTTCCAGGTGACTGCACCTGCTTGAACTACCCGCTACATGGGTAACCATCAGTTGTTCTTCTTTTTTGTCTTTCTACAGGTCATTGTACTTGTAGCAGACCGCTGTAGGCACACTTAGCCTATAATTTTCACTATTTTGTAAATACACATCTTTTATTAAAAAAGACGTGAGTAAGGTGGGGAGTTTGTGCCCCCGTCCTGAAGAAGGAGCTTGTCTCCGAAACATGTCGACAACGCACACCAGAGGTCCTGTTGCTTAATACAACAGATTCGACCTCACACACTGCACTTCCTTTAACAGTACCAGCCAGAGTTCAGGATAAAAAAAATTTCTTTTATACTCATGTGCCAGGTACTTTTTAATCTTTCACCACATCCCACCACTCACTTATAACAACATACCCCACACACCTCACACCACACATAGTCATTTCTATAAGTGCTCCCGCGTAGTCATAGGTTGCAGCACGCCGCATCCCGATAGAGGGGTGCGAAGACCCCGATGATGAAGCATGACACCAAGGGGCCTTTTGGTGTGTGAGGGGTATTTTACAGAACACTGAGTGCTTCAACAGTTGTTGATCACTCCTCCCCCTTCCCTCCCTCTGTGTTGGATTCTTTGTGTTTATTTAAGTATCATTGTGGAGCAAGAATCCAACCCTTCGCTCTACCTACCTCTTGTGTTTTTGACATTAGCACATTAACTGCATGCACAGAAGGACACAAGAGACACACAAAGGACTTGAAATGCAGTCACAAAGAATGTCTAGGACATGGTTACGTCACCATGATAAATTACACCCTTCTGAAAATGTTTAGCGTCTCCTCCCTCTCACACCCAAATGTCTTTCTCCTGCATCTGCATCTGCATTCCCGGATGCAACAGAAGGTGTTTGTCTATGGCTACTACTCCTCCTGACAGTGGTGACTGGCGCAGTTATGCTGCTTAGGCTGGATGCCTCACTACCCTCTTCCCCTATAACATTGCCCTGACCACCAGTGCTAGACTGCATCAGTTCTACGGCAGTGGTAATTTGGCCGAATGCCTTGGACACATCCCCACAACAATGTCCCATATCAATCTGCATTTCCACTACCGACGTGGCAGCTGTGCCATGTTGGCGCAAATCTTGTTGTTGGACCTGGTATAGCCACCCATGCAGGTCACAAACTGGTGATGCCTCCTCCTCTGTGTGGTGTGTCCCTCCTGCATCACAAGTGCCACCTCCTGCAGTGTGTTGTTTGATTGTCTGTTTGCTTCCACTAGTGCAGTAGTGAGCTCCCTCACACTCTCGGCCATTACTGATAAGTTTTTGTTCATTTTCGTCATCTGCAGGTTGATGGCTCCCATATGCCTCGCTTGCAGGCGCTGCACCCGCACCATCTGTGACTCCACGCCACCCCACTCATTGGCAGTACCTGCCTCCTGTGCCCAGGTATGGGTCCTTGGCCTGCGTCTTGTTCCTGGACAGACATGTGCCTGCGGTGTAGTTGTGTGGCTCGCACTTGGACGGCTTGTCCCAGGAGCAGTAACTGGTTCCTGTTCTGACTCCATTGGCTGCAGTGGTGTAACTGTGGCCCTGCGTTTTGCTGGTGCATTGGATTTGGGTGGTGGTGCTGATAGAGCGCGCAGGTCACCCTGGTCACTGAGTTCACCAAACTTCCACGCACTGGGCCCTGGCGTGCATATGAATGCCAGTGTTTTCCATGAACCGGGTAACAAACCTTTCCACGCTACTATGAGTAATTCGGGGGTGACTCTAACACCACTTACAATTCATATACCTGACTTACCACAGGCACATTACTCCTGCTAGCAGTGGACAGGTGACAGGATTCTTAAAGGGAGTAGAACTCTTATACTCTTAGTACATTTATCCACACTTTATACTGTAAAATGACCAAAGACACCTGATGAGTTTTTAAAGTTTATAAAAGAAATTTCAGAATTAATATGCCAAGATAATGAGGCAAATACAAATCAACACATCAATCACCAAAATTAATGCCACTATGTAACTATGGATTAGGGCAAGTATCATTAGAGTAATTGGGAACACTACAGGGTAAGAGTATTAAGGAACAAGCTATTCACCACAAGTTTAAACTAGGGCATGGGCCATGAGCAGGACCTAATATGTGCACTTAAACTAGGCTATTTATGCTATTCTTACTAAGTTCACTGCAACCATGCTAAAGGAAAAGGGAAAAAATGGAACACACTAAAATAATATGACAATTTAATAATCTCCTACAGGTAGGGGGAGAAGTGGAACATTTCTAATAAACAATTGCATATAATTGCTTTCAAAGGTGATAGGACAATATCACAGGCAAGAGTGCTTTATTAAGAAGGGAAGAAAGAGTGATAGAGAGACGTACACGCACAGTTAATAATTACCTAGGCAGGAATGAGGACTAACCCTGGCCACGGGTCAGTTTGGAAAGACGGGGACAAGGACCCTCAAGGATTGGAATACCAGAATGCGAGCAAGTACAGCTCACGGACAGTCAGGACAGGATACCCCTCAGGATTTGGGTCAGGACTGGGCTCACCAAGGTACGACCAACACCTACAGCTTCGGACGCAACGCCTGCGTTACCCCCTCTCTGCAAGTAATCCGGCAGTAACCCCGATTGGGTTTTCGAATTTCCCCAGCAAAGTGCTTCGCCAGCACTTAAGACTATTTCCACCCCTAGGAGCTTGTGGAAAGTATGGACAGAGTGCTCCGCAGCGCTCTGTATCAATCACCTATAGAGTTCGTAGGGTCAGTGACAGGTCTGCTATTCGGACAAGTCGGACAATTTCTCTAAGCTACACTAAGCTAGTTATACTGTTTTGGGACCCCTAGACCACCCACAAATGTTGCAAGTGACACATTTCCACATTATGATTGGTCAGGAGAGATGACTTGGTCATTGTCACCACCTATAATTCAGTGTTCTCATCATGAATATATAATTTTTCATACCCACCCCTTGGAGTTCACGTTCCCAGGCATAGGAATATAGAAAACAATGAAAGTGCACAGTATATAGCAACAATGTTGCGCAGTCAAGGTAGACTGCAGCATCTTCGAGGTGGGTTCCCAGGCGCATCGTGCTTCAGGAGCCAGCTGGCTTGTTTCAGCTTCTGCGCAGTGGGGTTTTTCCCATGTCACGTGACGGGGTTTAGAAGAGCTTCAATATGGATCGGCTCCCCGTTCCCCGGCCCATAGATACGCGGTACATGAAAAGTAAGCGAGAACAAATTAGAATCACACGTAAAAATGATTACACTGTACACCATTAAAAGCTTCACTGCACCCCTTTACTTTTTAATATCTATGGTATTAAGGTTTAGTGCAAAAAGACAGATATGCAGAAGCAGCAATGGCAAGCAGAGAGCATGGTTAGAGACAAGTGGCCATGTTTGCAACAATGCGCATGTGCAACAATATCCCTCCAAAATGCGAGTGCGTCCCATCACATGGGTATGACCGACGCATGCGCAGACTGGATTTCTGCGAAGCAGCCATTTCCGTAGTGCAAGCATTGTTAGGATGAAAAAGACACACAGGCAAGCCTCCTGGGGGCACCCGCGTGTTGGGGAAAATGCTAAACAAATGACGGACAGGTTGAATTAATATGGATTACAAGTTAGGCGAGGTTCTTGAATCAGAGCAAGTCGCTTTACGTGCGAATCCTTGCTCCATCAATCCCCTCTTTGATGATATTTACTATCATCACTATAAAGGAAACAGATGCCAACTTTCATTCTTCCATATCATCCATCTCAATTTCAACAGACTTATTGTTGAGTTTTCTTTCGGCTTCTCTATGAGAGTGGTGATTCTTAGCCTTTTTATAGATTTGATTCCTCAATTCTTCTAATTCTAACTTATCAATATTTCGTTTCACTCCTCTCTTATTCACAGTGTACTTTTTGCATTTTTGACATTTACAGCAAATGAATATGATCAGTGCAACCACACCTATTCCAGCTATTGGCATCAGTATTTTCCATAGAAGATTTTTACCTAAGTTAGAAAACCAACTACCTATAGAGGAGAGACCTCCAGTCAGTCTCGTCCAGGCACTGTCAAACTCTAATGGTTTGAGTTCTTTTTCCAAATTAGTTATGTTCCTTATATATTTCTTAAGTTCGATACTTTTGTCAGGTATGTAGGTGCAACAATGTTGCGCCTTCAGCATCCTGCAGACTCCGCCCTCTTTTGCCAATAAGGTGTCAAGAGCAAGGCGATTCTGTAAAACCATTGATCTGATCGCAACCATTTCAGTATTGGCCAGCAGGAATACAGCAGCAGTGTCAGTTGATAACCGATCCACTACTGTAGACAATTTGCAGATTCTGTGAGTATTCAGAACTACCCCCATTCCAGATATCAGTGCACTAAAAATATCACCTATAATTTCTCCTACACTTTCACGTTTGCTACGCGCTAAGCCATTAGTTTCATCATTGCTTCCAGCAGCATTATTCACATGGTATATTTTTGGGAAGACAATGCCAAAGTAGCAGCTTCCATACCAGTGATCCGGCAATTTGAAATAAGCCTTGTTCCCACATATATAATAAATTCCTGGAAACACAGGTTCTGACCCATTTTCGAAACCCCAACCTCCAATTACCTTGTAATTATGTTCACACTCGCTGGAACCGATGAATACATTGTTATAATATTCTGTCCTTTCCCTATGGAGACAAAGTTTCCCTTTCCGTTCAAAATCCAGCAACAAAGCAGGATTAGCTTCGCCTTGCGAGGTGTTGTCCATATGTCCTGCCCACCTAGGGACTCTATCCTTTTCGTCATTTGCCTTTTTCTGAAACTTTTCCCTCCTTCTGTCTGCCATTTTTATAAACATCTTATCCTGCTCTTGCAAGGAACAGGTCAGATTAGCTTGTCTTGCTTCATTTAAGTCTATTTCACCTATGGTCAAGAAATATTCTCCCATGTAGCGGGTCACCTCACTTCTAATATGTACAAGGTTCAGGTTTCCTCGAATAGGGAGTTCTGAAAAGATTACGTCAGTGTTTGAGTAGTAGTACTGTAAAGTGCTTCTATAGAATAAGCTGGCTAATATACTACAGGAAATTCCGTAGGTATGGGGTAAATGGTGATAGGTCACACCTTCAGCTACAGAAGTGGGTAGCTTCATGCAGACATAACAATCTTCTATTTCCATAGCTTCTACATAGTGCACTAAAAGGTTAGCAAAAACATTTAAATGTGTCCTGTTTCTCATTTTATGGAAATGTAGTCCACCCTCATCTGATGCTTCTAATTTAGGTCGTGTGTATCTCAGACTAACTGCATTGTCACGTTTTTCTAAACTTCGTGGTGTTTCTTCAGTCTGTACAACGTCTGTGTCTAGCGTCTCAGGTTCAGTAGGGGATAAGTTAGGATCTTTACTTATCATAAAAGGTATAAAGACTGTTAGTCCTATCCATATCACTATCAACATAGCTATACTACATAAGCATATTTTACAGCAGGTTTTGCAACAACTAAATCTGGATCTTCCATTGACACTTGAATCAGACATTATAGCTTACAGGTGGCTTTTGCAACCCCTCTTTGTTTCTTTACACCAAAGGCTCACTCGGGGTTGTCTCAAGGAGGGTCTTCGTCAGAACTCTGATCAGCAATGGACTCTTCGTCACTTTTGCCACTGTGGTTGGGCTCATCAATTTCTTCCAACACCAAGTAAGTCCATTCAGGGCTCCGATACAACCTATTCTGTTTCTTTACTCTGTCGCCTTTTCTGATAGACTTGCCTCGGGCTTCTTTCCTTTCACTTTCAGCCCTTTTTCGGTCTTTTAGTTTTTCTTCAACTGTCTTTATTCGGAGTCTCAGTCTTTTGATGTATCGGGGTTCACCCTTGCTTCTGTGGTTTTCAGTGGTCGAGGAAACTTGGCCTTCCTCGTGCACTCTTTTGATTTCACTTCGTTTTTGTTCTTTGGGCTTGACAGTGTCTATTTACCTTCCTGTCTGACTAGTTCCAGGTCTTTCATCTATTTCTTCTGCCTGGTTTCTAAGCTGGCCTTGTTCAGGTTGGCTTTGTATTGGTTCTTTACTTTCAGGCGATCTGGATTCTGTCTCCTGAACACGTTCATCTATATCTATCTGCTCCTGTTCATGCACTTCGTTCCCTTCATTTTCTTCCGCATGAACTTCAACTTTGACCACTATCTGTCCCTTTCCAGACTCCGGAGTTTCAGGAGGAATGTCGATGGCTTGATCTGTCCCTACTTGGCCTACTTCCTGATCAGGTTTGATGTGAGTCTCGATGACCTGACCTTCGTCCTCTAGTTCTGTCTCACCTGCACTATCCCACTCACTGTCTAGGTAGGAATATTTTCTGGTTCGTATTGGATCAAGAACCTGGTCGTCGGCAGGGTACCAATCAACGTCTTGACTTGTGCTCGGTAGTTCGATGTCAGCGAGATCCGGACCCTCTTCGGGAGTCTCCTCAGCTGGACTACCTTTAGCTTCAGTCGCGTTTTCTCCAGTTACCCGCTTCGTGTGGCTGGCATGGATCCACTTCGGTACACCAGCACACTTTACAGCAGTTGTGGTGACAAGGATCACTTGTCTAGGCTTTCCCCACTTTGGTCCAAGGCAACTCTTCCGGGTGTGTTTCTTTAACACCACCCAATCACCTGGTTGCAGTTTATGTGCTGGAGTCTTGGGCCAGTCGTCAGCTGTCTCTCCAATCTGGTGAGAGATAGAACGCACTTGGTCACCCAGCTGCTTGCAGTATTCTAGTACCAAATCATCAGAAATACTTAGCAGTTTGTGTCCAGGTACCCATGCCTGTCGCATCACTCTCCCCATTAGTACTTCATGGGGGCTCAGGCCTGTTTTTCGGTTCGGAATACTTCTCAAACTCATCAGCACAAGGGGCAAAGCTTCTATCCAGTTCATTTTGGTGGAATCACACATTTTCGCCAGTCTGGACTTTATTGTGCCATTTATCTGTTCAACTATTCCAGAAGCCTCTGGACGGTATGCACAGTGCAGCCTTTGCTCCATCTTAAATGCTGTACAGAGTTCATTTAGGACATCGTTGGCAAAATGCCCACCTTGGTCTGTTTCAATCGTCTCAGGAATTCCATACCTAGGTATCAACTCCCTGAGTAACAGTTTGGCTACAGTCAAGGCATCATTTTTCTTTGCTGGGTAGGCCTCCACCCACCTGGAAAACAGGCAAACTATGACCAGGACATATCTATATCCCTTGCACCTGGGCATTGTTATAAAGTCCGCCTGCATCCTGACAAAGGGACCTACTGCCTTTCCAATGGTACTCTGTTCTACGACAGTCCTCTTTCCTGCATTGAATTGCTGACACACTAGGCACCTCTGGCAAAGCCTTTCCGCTTGGTTCCTGAATTTTGAATTATAGAACACCTTGTCGAACACACGACACATTGCGTCTCTTCCCATATGTGTTGGTTCAGGTATCATTCTGACCATGGGATCTACCAGGCTGTCGGGCAGTACAGGCACCCCAGTTGAGTTTACCACCACACCATCATTCCTTATCCTGCATTCGTTCGCCCTCCATCTGCCTTTTTCTTCCCTGTCTGTTGCCTGTTGTAAGTCTTCAATTCCTCCCATGTTGACACATTTTCAAACAACATCAGTTGGCAGCTGTTTCCACCACCCCATAACCCGATTTGGAGGGACATTTGGTGTCGGGCACAAAACTGGGCGATTTGGTCAGCGTATCTGTTTCCGGCTGTCACATCATCATTTCCGGATCTGTGAGCCACACATTTGACCACAGCCAATTCTTTGGGCAATTGAATAGCTTCCAGTAAGTTTTGTACCACCTTTCCATTTCTGATAGGGGTACCTGAGGAAGTCATGAATTTTCTTTGTAACCATAGTTGGCCGAAGTCATGAACAACCCCATAACAGTACTGGTTGTCGGTATAAACAGTTATTCTTTTGTTCTTACCCCGCTTACAAGCTCTTGTCAATGCGATTAGTTCTGCTACTTGGGCAGACTTTACTTCGCATAGGTAAGACGCTTCCAGGGCTGTCGTCAATGTGACTACAGCATAGGCAGCACTCAGACCTCCATTCTCATGTCTTAAACACGAGCCATCCACAAAGATTGTAAGATCCCCATCAAGTAAAGCTATTTCTCTGATGTCAGGACGTGGCTTAGTGCTGAATTCTGTTAAATCGATGCAGTTATGCTCCATTTCATCCTCTGCTTCTACATCCAGTGGAACAGGTAACAGTGTTGCGGGGTTTAAGACATTGCACCGGGAAATTATTACATTCTCAGCACCAATTAAAATCCTCTCATACTTAGTCAGCTGACTAGGTGTGAGATACTGGGTCTTGGTTCTCGTCAGTAGGATTACAACAGAATGTGGAACATATACAGTGACAGGATGTCCCATGACAATATTCTCACTCTGTTCTAGACTGACGCAAGTAGCAGCTACGGCCTTCAGGCATCCGGGTAATCCAGCAGCCACTGGATCTAAAGTGGCCGAAAAATAGGCCAAGGGGCGCCTGACCAGCCCATGCTCCTGGGTCAGGACTGAGAGTGCACAATTTTCTCTTGTGTCACAAAACAGTTCGAAGTTCTTGGAATAATCAGGCATACCTAATGCAGGAGCGGTACATAGACAATTTCGCAATTTTACCCAAGCAGACATGCTTTCACTGTCCCAACTGACTGGGTCTTCCACTCCTTTCTTGGTCATTTTTATCAAAGGTTTGGCTAGAGCTGCGAATCCTACAATCCATTGCCTGCAGTACCCCACAACTCCTAGGAACATTCTTACTTCTTTCTGCGTTCGGGGTAGGTCCATTGTTTGAATTATCTTGATCCTCTCTGTAGTGACTTTTCGGATCCCTTTCTCTATCTGGTGCCCCAGATATTTTACTGAGTTTCTACAGAACTGTAATTTGTCTGGTGATACTTTGTGTCCTCCCTTTCCTAGGTGATTCAGCAAGGCAATGGTGTCCGTGACACAGTCAGTTTGAGTTTTAGATGCCACTAAAAGGTCGTCTATGTACTGCACCAAAACGGACTCTCTTGGCAGTACTAAAGATTCAAGACATTTCTTTAGGATCTGGTTGAAAATCGATGGACTTTCAGTGTACCCTTGGGGGACACGATTCCAGACATAGACATGGCTGTCAAATTCAAAACTAAAAAGGAACTTGCTTTCTGGATGCAATGGGATGGAAAAGAATGCATGGCAAAGGTCAATGACAGTGAACCATTCCGCATTCCAAGGAATCTGATATAGGATCACTGCAGGGTTGGGCACAATGGGACAGCAAGGTACAACAATTTGGTTTACCTTGCACAGGTCCTGCACTACCCGGTACTTTCCACTAGGCTTTTTAATCCCAATGATGGGCGAATTGCAGGGACTGCTCATTACTTCCTGTATGATGCCTGCTTCAAGCAACCTGTTAATTTCAATTGCGACTCCTGCCTTTACTTCTGCACTCATTTTGTATTGTCTTGTTCTGGGGTATACAGCATTTGTTTTTATTGCTATTTTAACTGGGTCCACATTTGCCATTAAGCCTACATCTCTTCCCGTGAAATCCCATACTTCGGGTACCACTCTTAACTGGAGTTCTTCAGGTAAGTCTTCAACAGACAAGGGTCTAATTTCGGTGTCAGGTCTCACTAACATCAATTTGTACAGGCCATCTTCATCCGGGATCTGAATTTCGACACCTTTTGGTGTGCAAAAGATGGTACAGTTCATTTTGCACAACAAATCACGTCCTAACAGGTTCACAGGACTGGAATCACAGACCACAAATCTGTGCATTTCTTTGAAATTTCCTATGGAAATTTCCATAGGTTCAGTTACTGGAGTACTGATTATCTGATTGGAGACACCCACTACTTGGATTGCTTCTCCCGAGAGGGGTAGGTTAGGAACATCCACTGTTCTTACAGTGGACCGGGTAGCACCAGTGTCCAACAGAAAGGTGACGTCTTTTCCCTCAACCTTTCCTTCAATGTATGGTCCAGTCTGGTCTACCGGTAAGGAGGCGCCAAGTACGCACTCCTTGTCCTCCCCCCTCAGGCCCCGTCAATCTTGATCATCACAGAGGAAAGAATCATTTAACAAGTACTGCGGAATTGCTGCATTTCTCTCATTCTCTCCTTCCCATACCTCCGCCCTTTCATTCTGCTGACCCTGATTCTTATAATTCTGTCTAGGAGCGCGAGGTACTGGAGGTAGCTTTACCTGTTGCTGGTTCTTTCTTGTCCCCTCTTTCTGCACCTGTGGATTTAAACCATTTACAGGGGCATTACCGGCCTGTAGGTGTGGACACTCGTCTCTCCAATGCCCTATCTGACCGCACTCATGGCAGGGGAACTTCTTCATAGCCTCCTCCCGACTCATTTTTACCCGGGGCTTCCCTCCTCCCCCAGCATTGGTATTCTGGGCATTATTATTAGAATTCAATTTACTTAACTGTTTTTCTTGCTGTTCAGCCAATTTCACTTGTGCCCACATAACTTTCTCCTTGAGGGCTTTCTTCTTGTTTTCTATCTCATCCTCGCAGTACTTGGCGTACTTGAGGACATCATCTATGGGCTTTCCCTGCCAACTGATTTTATTATCTCGAATCCATTGGGATATTTCGGGCCTTAATCCCAGCACAAATCTGTAACTGAAATGGGTCATGTCCTTCATGTCCACATTATCGATTCCACTGTAAGTTTTGAACACTTGCAGCAACCTTTCATAAAAGGAGTGGACGGTTTCATCGCGCTCTTGGGTAGTTCTATCTATCCGGGTCCAATCGGTTTCCTTTGCGGGCACCTTTTTCTTGAGGTATTGTATGACTTGATCATACTTCCTCATTACCTCGGGTGAGGGAGCCCCGGTTCTGGGGTCTCTCGCATACTCGTCATTGGGCCAATCAATTTCAATTTTGCACTCGGTCCACAAATCTACAGGTACTACAATGTCGAAAAACCCATCCAGGTCTTTCAGGAGACATTTCTGAACTTTTATGAAGCGTTCGACCTGTCTGTACCAGTCGACTGGCTTCTCCCGTAATTTCGGGAAGTCATTAGTAAATGACACTATGTCTTGTCGGGACCAAGGAACATGGACGTATTTTCCCCCAGGGACCTCTCTCATGGGACACAATTTTTCTGCGGGACCTACTTCTTTAAGCAAGTATTCTGAAGTTTGGGATTTAGCCCTGCTGTCTTCCTTTTTCTTTGCCCACCGGGTTTTCCATTTTTCTACATCCCCCCATTTCTGTAGGAGTTTCAGTAATTCTTTTATCTGGATTTGCTTTCCTACTACATTCAAGCTCTCTAAGTCTTTGTCGGAAAAATCTGCTCTGTAGGGTTTCTGAAGGACTTTGGAACGACTGACATCGATTCCCATGTCTGCGGCAGTGTCCATTAATTTCTCATGGAGCAATCTAGCGTTCCGGGTAAGGTTTTTGCTGATAAACAGTAACTCTTCTTCATTAAAGGAGTTTAACCGGTCTAATCCTACATTACCAGCCATTAGCTCCTCTATTTCTATCCTTAGTTTATAGATTTCTAATGGTTTCGGTTGGGGTGTGGTCTCTTTCTCTAACTCTTTGGTCCATCTCTCCAATTCTTACTTACTACTGTGGCACTCCTAACCCCAGATGTGCTTTCAATCAGAACCTCTTTTGCCCTACTCTGACTTCTGGCCCCTGGCATGCTTGTTCTAGGTTCCCTAATGGGCATATCCATTAAGACTACTGACTCACAGTCACTTTCTTGATCATCGACTATGAGTGTCTCCTTTCTTGGGGGTGGAATACTTGGGGTTGGCATAATTGGGGTTATAACAGGAGGACGAGGACTGGCCAGTCTATCCCCGTAAAGAGGAATAGCTGGGCCAATAGTTACTGGGATAGTCAGTGAATCTGGATGGGGATGTATCTGGGCTATGGTCCGAACTAAATCATCTCGCTGTCTAGCTAGAGCTTCCTTCTCTCGCTCACGTAAAGCCTTTTCTGCGGAATTGTCATGCAATACTTGGGGTACCAAGGGAGGGTAAATACTTGGGGCTGTCGGAGTAACCAACCGAGGTGGGTCTTCTCCAAACGGGCGGTAATTCGGGACCGTAGAACTAGGTTTGCAAAACCCATCCATTTTACTATCCGTTCCCGTTCCATCTGTCTCACTATCTATCTCAGGATATCTAGAAAACGGGTTTGGTGAACTCAGAGGCTCTGACTCTGCAACATAGGGAGGGGGGTTTTTCATCAACAAATCCTCTAGGTGTTCATCTTCAGAGTCTCCCACGGCCATTAAGTGATGGGTTTTCTCTGTACGTTTCCTTTTCCCTTGTTCTAGTACCCCCATCATTGGAAACAATCCCTCAACCATCATATTCTGTCTCCACTGTTTCATTTTCTGCTCTTTGGTTTCTCTATGGACCCTCGGATACCATTTGCTTACTCCCTTGTCCATGGGGTCTATCTCTTTCCAGAGCCTCAATTTCCCATTCTTCTAGGGCTTCGTACTGGGTTAATCTGGGTCTGGGATGTAATTCGTTCATGCGGGTCCTCAAGTTAAACAGGATCCTGCCATTAAACGTACCATCAATAGGGAATGCTAGGACTCCGTCATCTGCAGTATACTTTGCCCAGTTCTCTAACCATACACAGGTATGATACCCTTTTTCAAACATCATGAAAGAGGCAGGAGTATTTGGTGGAGGGATGATCCCACTCTCCCTCGTTCTTATGGGCCTGTCAGTTTAAAAAAAATTCTTTATTTTATCGGCAAAAGACATTTTTCTTTTTACTCCATACATTATGCGCTGTCTACCTCGTAGAATCTGTTCCTTATAGAAGCCTAAGTTTTGTGGATTAGGTAAGAACTCAGGATACCACATACACCTTTCCAGAACCCTCTCAAGCTCCTGTTGATTAATTTTGTTTACCTTTGTGCTTCCAATGCTAACGCGACTTCTATTTCGCAGTGACCAATCAACACTGTGACTACAAAAATCCTTGTCCAATGGGTGCGCAGCCTTTTCGCGAGACGAGGTCTCACGCTCCGGCATTCACCCCTCCCTTACAATTTCAGCTTCCCTACACACCCGCCGTCTCTACCAATACCAGCGCGGCACGGAGTGACGTCAGAGCAGTCTTCCGACCGACTCCCTCCTTCACAAGGTAACGTAAACTTTTAACTTTTGCGAGTGCAAATTTTAGTCAACAACACACAACATTTGCCACTGTGTCTGAGTGTTCTAAACAGATAGAAAAATTTTCTCTCACTACAAGTAAACCACTTCTGTCTACTTTTCATTCACTCCGGATAGACTTCTCTGCCTAACCTCCCACACGAGCAATATAGAACCTGCTACTCCTCTGACTCATCCACTTCTTTCTGGGATATATACTAAGTCAGGCTTTCACCAGCGGACTATTTTACTTACCACTCAAGCCTCGGAGACCCTATTACTCCTTCCGCATGTGACCCTTACTAGGTGATATCACAATGGAAGTTTTATACAAAAGGACTCGTAGCTATCATTTATTCAGATGCAAAAAGATCCTAATTAGTGCTTCCAGTTATTCCTAACCCTGCACTAATGACTCACGACAAGTGACCTCACCAGCTAACCGGATTCTGCTCACCGTTAGCTATATACTTCCCCGGGGATTCGGACTACACTGAACACTTACAAACAATTTTGGTTAATATCACATATAATACTTATAGCAGCAATGCAAAAAATCATTTACATATACATATAAATCCTTTAAAACATTTTGCGCAATATTTGAATCAATGCAATCAATAGAACAGCAGCACATTTATTTTCACGGTGTGTTTATTAACTATCTTGCCTACCTATCTTAACTAGTCCTAACCATCCTCTGCTACCAGAAAATTACTGATAGAGCGCGCAGGTCACCCGGGTCACTGAGTTCACCAAACTTCCACGCACTGGGCCCTGGCGTGCATATGAATGCCAGTGTTTTCCATGAACCGGGTGACAAACCTTTCCACGCTACTATGAGTAATTCGGGGGTGACTCTAACACCACTTACAATTCATGTACCTGACTTACCACAGGCACATTACTCCTGATGGATCAGGAGCTAGCAGTGGACAGGTGACAGGATTCTTAAAGGGAGTAGAACTCTTATACTCTTAGTACATTTATCCACACTTTATACTGTAAAATGACCACAGACACCTGATGAGTTTTTAAAGTTTATAAAAGAAATTTCAGAATGAATATGCCAAGATAATGAGGCAAATACAAATCAACACATCAATCACCAAAATTAATGCCACTATGTAACTATGGATTAGGCCAAGTATCATTAGAGTAATTGGGAACACTACAGGGTAAGAGTATTAAGGAACAAGCTATTCACCACAAGTTTAAACTAGGGCATGGGCCATGAGCAGGACCTAATATGTGCACTTAAACTAGGCTATTTATGCTATTCTTACTAAGTTCACTGCAACCATGCTAAAGGAAAAGGGAAAAAATGGAACACACTAAAATAATATGACAATTTAATAATCTCCTACAGGTAGGGGGAGAAGTGGAACATTTCTAATAAACAATTGCATATAATTTGCTTTCAAAGGTGATAGGACAATATCACAGGCAAGAGTGCTTTATTGAGAAGAGAAGAAAGAGTGATAGAGAGACGTACACCCACAGTTAATAATTACCTAGGCAGGAATGAGGACTAACCCTGGCCACGGGTCAGTTTGGAAAGACGGGGACAAGGACCCTCAAGGATTGGAATACCAGAATGCGAGCAAGTACAGCTCACGGACAGTCAGGACAGGATACCCCTCAGGATTTGGGTCAGGACTGGGCTCACCAAGGTACGACCAACACCTACAGCTTCGGACGCAACACCTGCGTTACCCCCTCTCTGCAAGTAATCCGCCAGTAACCCCGATTGGGTTTTTGAATTTCCCCAGGAAAGTGCTTCGCCAGCACTTAAGACTATTTCCACCCCTAGGAGCTTGTGGAAAGTATGGACAGAGTGCTCCGCAGCGCTCTGTATCAATCACCTATAGAGTTCGTAGGGTCAGTGACAGGTCTGCTACTCGGACAAGTCGGACAATTTCTCTAAGCTACACTAAGCTAGTTATACTGTTTTGGGACCCCTAGACCACCCACAAATGTTGCAAGTGACAAATTCCCACATTATGATTGGTCAGGAGAGGTGACTTTGTCATTGTCACCACCTATAATTCAGTGTTCTCATCATGAATATATAATTTTTCATACCCACCCCTTGGAGTTCACGTTCCCAGGCATAGGAATATAGAAAACAATGAAAGTGCACAGTGTATAGCAACAATGTTGCGCAGTCAAGGTAGACTGCAGCATCTTCGAGGTGGGTTCCCAGGCGCATCGTGCTTCAGGAGCCAGCTGGCTTGTTTCAGCTTCTGCGCAGTGGGGTTTTTCCCATGTCACGTGACGGGGTTTAGAAGAGCTTCAATATGGATCGGCTCCCCGTTCCCCGGCCCATAGATACGCGGTACATGAAAAGTAAGCGAGAACAAATTAGAATCACACGTAAAAATGATTACACTGTACACCATTAAAAGCTTCACTGCACCCCTTTACTTTATAATATCTATGGTATTAAGGTTTAGTGCAAAAAGACAGATATGCAGAAGCAGCAGTGGCAAGCAGAGAGCATGGTTAGAGACAAGCGGCCATGCTTGCAACAATGCGCATGTGCAACAATATCCCTCCAAAATGCGAGTGCGTCCCATCACATGGGTATGACCGGCGCATGCGCAGACTGGATTTCTGCGAAGCAGCCATTTCCGTAGTGCAAGCATTGTTAGGATGAAAAAGACACACAGGCAAGCCTCCTGGGGACACCCGCGTGTTGGGGAAAATGCTAAACAAATGACGGACAGGTTGAATTAATATGGATTACAAGATAGGCGAGGTTCTTGAATCAGAGCAAGTCGCTTTACGTGCGAATCCTTGCTCCATCAGTGTCACAGGTTTTGACACGGCAGCCTCTTGGATGACCTGTGTGCTGTCTCCACTATCACTGTCATCAGTGTTTAGTTCGGCTGCATATGTGATGTGAAACAGTGCAATGTTGTTTTATGTTGTTGCATTAGTTGAGCAACATTAAAAATCTATACATTTATGCTTTCACTGTCTCTCATCAATGACTGTACTGCATTTTGGTAGTATTTGAGCTCACTATGTTAGATTCTGCCAGGCAATTGGGTTCTACAGACTACAGGTCCCATGATGCATTGGTGTCCCTATGTAAAATGTGGAATGGACTATTTCTACTGTGAGTTTGCAGGTTGATTTGTAATTTTGGACTCTATCAGTATGTACATTGATATGTTGTTTTTCATGCATCTTACCTTGTGTGCTGCTGGCTGCCCCGGATGTGTCCAGCTGCGTTACTCCCACCACTGCTTCAGGCTGGATTGTGCCCTCAACCATGTCCTCCTGGGCTGTATTGTCTGGCACTGTAGGGCTTCCTCCTCCGGTCCCCTTCGCCTCCTTCAGCCTTTCTGCTATCCGCTCCTTGGCATGGCTACGCAGGTCGTACCCGCGTTTCTTTAAATCATCAATGCTGCGATGTGTGACACCCACAGCAATGACCTTGTTTTTAATCCGGTTCCATATCCTTCTTTTTTCAGCCTCTGGTACTTTGAGGGAGAGTTCCCAAATAGCTTCTCATGGTTATTTGCCACCTCCTCAATGAGGTGCTCAAGTTCACTCTCACTGAACTTGATTTTTCTCTTCCTGACCACTGCACCCTCCTCTGTAGCTGTTTGGTACATTTTGGTTGTCTCCACCTGTAAGCAAACTACAGTTTGTTTGTCCTGCAATCTCTCCCAGCACTCAGCTTCTGCCTCTCTGTTCCTCTCTGCACAGGTGGCAGCATGGGCTGATTGACTTCCTGGTTGTGATGTCATCACCCTGCTCCCAATGCGACTCTGTAGTTTTCACGGTCCCGCTATTTGCGATATCACTATTTGCGATATTGCTATTTGCGATATCGCAATTAGAGGGATCGCAAATAGCGAGAATGGTGGTTTTTCACAATAGCGATTCCTTAACATGGAATCGCTATTGTATTTAGCGATTTTGAGCGAATCTTTATTTTTTCGCTATCCTCATCATGCATAGCTAACAGCGAGTCCTTATTTGCGATTCCTTAATAATCGCTAATAAGGAATCGCTATTTCTTTGCATGATGCATCTGGCCCTAAGTGATTTGCATAGAATCCCATGATGTTGCGCCACTAAGACTCGAACCGGGCTCCCCAGGTATCCAGTCAGCAGCTCTGTCCACTGCACCACATTCTCCCCACTTCTGTATTATTTGTCAAGGAGCTCTGTCCTTCTCCCGAACAATGACTGATAAAACAAGCATTTGCAATGCAATAGGTCTTGCATTTGTAAGAGTTTAATCTATTGCATTGTAAATGACAATGCCTATCATTTATGTTTCAAAAACCAACACGTAAATAAAAGGCATTGCCATTTACAATGCCAATAGCTCCAACTCTCACAACTGCGAGACCTATTGCATTGCAAATGCTTGTTTTTGCTAGGCGTGGGGAGATTAAGTGATTGGTCCAGGATGGTTGGGCCTCCCTGCCGAGACTAGAACCGGGTTTCCTAGTTTCGAGGTCGGCCGCTCTAGACTTTAGGCCACATCTTCCTCCATCGAATGTCTTGCAAGTAGGGCTACAGATAGCACACAGCAAAATAACTACAGGCTCAGGCAGACTCCAGCTCCCCACCCCCCCTTTTCAGGACTGCAGTTAAGACATCACCAGGTAAGTAAGCGGGCTAAACCTTTTTCATTTCATCAACACTTATTGGGGGGGGTCTCCAGCTCGAAAGTGTTTAGAGTCATGCCAGTGCACACGGGTAAACCCAGCAGCAGTCTGTCGCTTGGGAAAAAGCACGTTTGTAACTCGGACACTAAAACCAAAAGCTCTGAGCCCATATGATCACTGACTCATGACTTGACGTGGGTAAGGACAGGACACATGTTTTTCACAAAGCAAAATGTCGAAGATGAGGAAGGGGTACGGGTTCTGCAAACTAAGAATACACACTGAATTCATCATTATTTTTCGGTTATCTAGGGATCTATGATTCTGTAATGTAACAGGTACGAACCACAATGTGCACATAGGACATTTGATTTTATTTCAGCTTTTTAGCTGTCTTTGTCAGGCATAAGCGGTAGGTACTACATTGGCGCAATCACTTTCCTCTTTGCAGACAATTCTGTTTGCTTTCTTTGCCTGAATCAACAGCGTTATTAATAAGTGTGTAAGTTTTTGCCTTTGCTCGCTTATGTGCACAGAATATGTGTATACAGGGACTCCTTAGGAAGAGCCGCTGGGACGACATGCAGTGGGACCACTGTAGGAAAAGGACATTGAATACATATTGTTTGACGAAGCATGACACAAGAGCTGGAACAAATATGTAAACAAGCCATAGTTGCTGCTTATTTATCTTTTGCAACTAACAACCATTGACAAAGCCAATAGTCCTGACTTCTTGTAGGTATGATGTTACTTGTTGTACCATGTATCTGGATGTAATGACAGAAACAGCAAAATACAAGTCAGACGCCACACTATGCTAAGCACAGGTTTTAGCTTGCATGTTTTTAAGCCACGCCCTTAATTACATTGGCCATGTCCCTTTGAGAGCCCCCTCAGTTTTTTCATCCCACTTAAAGCCCTGAGTTTAGGTGAGTCCATTTTGAGTATCAGCCACAAAACTGAGGCCACCCTCCTGCAGTCTCAACTCCTGCCTCATTACTGCTCCGCGGATTTATTGCAGGAGGGCTCTAAAAGGTTTCTTGTTTAGTTTGTTTCTTGTGCTTCGACTGAGCTCATCAGCTTAGACGTCAGCAGGGTTTTTTGGCTCTGTTAAATTTGTGGTGTGTATTATTAAATCATAAATTAACGGCTTATAAAAGACAGTGTTATACAGTGGAGTGAACTTCTCTTGAAATGCATACGGATGTTGTGGTCCATTATGTGCGATGCCAACAAAATGGGTCTAGCATGACTGTAGCAAATCCGATAAAGACTGTTTCAGCATTGATTTCAGTTCCAAATCTGAGTGCATAGCTGGATTTTAAGGGCAAATCAAGTCTTGTTTGACAGAGCGAGAAGCTGGTACCCGTTTGCGTGGAAATGTTGAATGGAAACGCAAGGTTTCTTACATGCTTTGTTTATTCTGATGAGGGAGTCCGAGTGGGCACACCCTATTTTTCTTATCGGATATATGTTCTTTTTTGTGACCCATCTGTGCTCCCGCCTCCTCGGCTCTGTGTAATTGCTAGAGGGCCCGCACCTCCCTGGATCCTCACTCAGGTACCGTGAGATCCAGCCAGGAATGTGGCTGTGGGAGCCACAATGTTTATTTTGAGTGGGCGGAATCGGCGAACAGTAGGTTCGTGCTCGTCAAATAGCTAAAGAGAAGGCAGTGCATTAAGCATTTCTTTAAAAACAAGCGAACGCAATCGGTATTGTAAACAAGCGGGTGGGGAAGCAAAATGAAAGCACGCGGCACAATAGCTACTCGTCGGCACACACTTACGTACTGAGCATGCGTGCTGCCAACCTTGCCTGGGACATGGCCGGGGATGGATACGCAGCAGTGTTCAGGGCTACTGTGAGCTGAGGGAGCCCCGCGTGTTGCAGCCCGCGTGAAGGAGTGCACCCCGCAGATTGAAGACCCACGGAAGCCCACCCCGCCTGGTAAGTGAGGCATGCTGTATTTGTGGAGCACTCGTGACCATGTAAAAAAATGCAATTGCAGGAGGCTGACTTACCTCGGAAACAGGACAGGAGACGTGCACACCGCGTGGCTCTACGTGCGGGTGAACCTGCTCAAATCACCAATCGCTCTGCTCGTGCCCATCTCCTGTCCTACTTCCGAAGCAAGTCCACAACAATAGAGCTCACTGGTGACAGCGCTTCGCGCTTCGTACGCCAGGCTCGACCTAACAGCTCTTTATTCATCACATAGGTGAAACTGATGCATTACCAATGCTTGTTTAATATGTACAGTGCATCTGACTTCAATTTACTTTCATTTTAGCATGTTGCCTTTTCGAAGTTGTCATAATTCCCCACTAGCTTGTCATCATCTCCAAATAATTCTTCATGTCCTCAAATGCCAGGTTTCCTTTTCAAGTTGATCATTACTCGTATGTAATTTCTGACAAGTGACTTGGAATGGGTTAGGGTGGAAAAATGAAACATTACACCAATGTCATAGTCCCAAGCTATATATTATGTTATTTCTACTTGGTATAGTGCAACACATCCTACACAGGAGTATATCTCTGCACTGAGCCAGCCAAGAAACACCACAATAGTTAGAACAACCAAGTCTTCAACAGTTTTTAAACTTGGCAAAGTCCGAAAGGTAGCGCAGATCGTACGTAAGGTGATTCGAGGCCACATGGCCAAGAAAGGAGAAAGGGCTACTGCCCAGTCTGGTGGTATGGCACAGTCAAAAGCTCCTTACTGCTTGATCTAAGTGTTCTTGTAGGATGGTAGTAACTCATTTTGTCTTTTAGATAGGAGGGGGCACAACCCATCAGAGCCTTATGTGTAAGACAGAAGGCCTTGAAAATAATGCGCTTTCTGACCAGAAGCTAGTGCAAGGATCTTAAAGTAGGCGCAGACGGAGGGAACCTGCTTGCAGATTGCAGACCAGCCAAGAGGTAGTATTCTGCACTGTCTGTAGTTTGGTCAGTAAGATTTCATTAGTGGCCTTAAGCAAGGAGTTACCATAGTCAAGTCGACTTACAATCAAGGCCTGGTCCAAGGTTTTCCCTGCAGAAGATGGTAGACCGGGGAAGACTTTCCACAGTAGCCGCATGGTAGAAAAGCAAGCTCCACAGATACAGAGATGTGATCCTTTATGGACAATGTCTGATCTAATCTGACTCTTAGGGCTCGTTTATGAGGTTTTGACTTAGAGCAGCGCCACAAGAAATCTTGCTGCGCTGCCCTACGTCAAATCAAAAGGGCAGGAATACGCTGTATCTATGCGATACACGCATTCCTGTCCTTTTCCCCAGTGCCAGCCCAAAATAGGCTGCCATGTGCCAATGCACATGGGGAAGGGGCCTTCTTTCGGGGCTGATTGATTATCGGCAGGAATGGTCACCTTCCTGCACGCAATCAACCAATTCAGGCGATTTCCATTTTCTATAACATAGAAAAAGGAAAGCACGAGGAAAAATTGAAACATTTCTCCACGTTTTCCCTCCCTAACGCTACCCCTGGGATGGCTTTAGGTTCTGACGCTTTCCCAGGTTTACAATTTCTACTAAATCTGGGAATGTGTTTAATTCCATAGGAATACCCACAGCAACACCCATGTAACGCCCCTTTCAAGCAGTTTTAACTGTGTAAGGGGCACATATTTATAAGGCCATGAAAAGCCACACAAAGTGGCTTATAAATATAGGCCGTACCACATTCCGCCACCAGAACATCAAAAAAGTGGTATTCTGGAGGCGTAAAAGTGCTGGTAGGTTAGGAGTCCTAGATTTTTCACGATCAGCTTGGGGAAAGGGGCTGCACGAAGGTCTTGAGGCCACCACTCGGGGGACCAAAGATCCTGGGCTTTGCCAAGTAGCAATATTTCTGTTCTATTAGACAGTTCGCCATCATCAAGGTCTAAATAGTTCTCATACAGTCCATGAAACCGAGCCTAACTCCTTCATAGTCTTGCTAGGTGTCATCTACATATGAGAGGACATCAAGCTCTAACATCAGCTTCTGACATCATATGTTTCCCAGAGCTAGATAGAGCTCACAGGCATAAATACAAGAGATATAACTCAGATTACAGAAACCTTGCAGTTCCAGAAACCACACACTTCTCTTAGGTTAAACCGATCTTACAAGCGTAGGTGTAACATAACAATCGTGAATATAAATAATATCATGCAGCAATACAACCCTGCATAGATGATGAAATGCTTCAACTTGAGTTATGAAATAACAGCCATAGCGACAAGTGCTTTCTGACTCAAAGGCAAAAACTTTAGCAGCAAGGGTTCCCATCTCAGTATGAATCATCGCTCAAATGTCAACTTTAAGTATATCTTGACAATGCATTACTTTGCCCAAAAATCACATTACCTCTGCATTACAATGCACAGCTTTTCAGCTTTTCAATTGTGTTAAATAAAAAATAAAAAATCCCTGAACAATAGCTTGTTATTTTATAAGTCTACATGTATACAAGTAGAGAAAACCACTCTCTAAAAGCATGTCGTTGCGTGTAAATATCCCTTTTTCTCCTGAAATGTCAGATCTGATTTCAGTAATTACAGGTTTTACCTCCAAACATAAGCTTGCCACACATTGAGAGAGTTATATTCCCTTGCATCACCATCACATGCCAGTGGCTTCCACCATGAGCCAGGAGTATAAACCAGATTTCAGAGATGGTAGGGCTGGCCAGCAGAAGCTAGAAATGACTACCATATGCTGTGAATATTATTTTCCAAGATGGACACCAGTATGCTTTGGATGCCCAAAATGTATGTTAACTGTAGACTCATACATTCCCTTTCATGGCTGCCCTTTGCCACGGTCATAAAAATGCTTTGGATAACATCAATATAATTCGGACAGCCATCTTTTCTGCCAAGGATGCCCACAATATTCTTAGTAAAATTTAGACCAGGGGGCTGGCTACAATTATACCCATAATGCAAAGAATGGCCAAAATATGACAAAGATTCCCACACTATACCAGGCATGCCCCTATGTCAGTGGCGGCCACCAGTGTACTAGGGATCTATCAAGTTGCGTAGCGATAGCAGAAAAGGGTGTTTTATTCAGTGCCAAGATCAGTCTCAGCACTATAATCTATAGCGCAGCAGGAACATGGGTAGTTTTATTCAGAGATGCCCATAATTCACTCTGTCTGGCAAAGTTTTACTGATGTCCAAAGAGATGTGCCTAGAAATCCTCTTTAGCTTTGAAGTGTGCACCATTTTATCAGAATGCACTAACGTGAATTCCAGATCCAATGGGGCCGTTAACTTTTCTGCACTTCTCCTAATTTACAGCCAACCATACACAATACGAATATATTGGTTTGCAGCACTACCAGAGAAAGGTGAATGGGATAACAGAAAGAACAGAGACACTGGATATCACCACTCTGAGACTTTGCTGGTCACTGAAGTGTACTCTGCTGGGCACTGACATCTACCGTGCCATAGTGGCTAGCCAACGACAAGAGTGAGATGTACATTTTTGTTGTACAGAATCATGTACCCGAATATCTGTCTCTCAAATTGACTGTTTTATTGGTGTTTTATTTGTGAAACTCTGGCACTTCCTGACAGGGTAACGAAGAACATTTCTATTTTGTGAGTGTAGGCTACCTGTTTCTTATGCAAGCTTAACAATGTTACTTACAATTGTGATACAACCAAACATTCATCATCAGAATTATACAGTTTAAATAGGTGAAGTACAATATATATATTGTGAAAATATCCAGTTTTTAAAGAGATGAGGATCCTATCCATCACTCAGCTAATCTAGGGCCAGATGTAGGTAGCCTAATACCGGTCGGTAACGGCCGAAAATCGGTAATTTCGGCCGTTACCGACCGGTATTTGGAAATTGAGATGTAGGTCGCTCAAAATATACAGAATCGGTAAAAATTCCGATTCAGTAGATTACCGGCTCAGAAATATTACGGAACCGGTAAAATTACCGATTCGGAAATTTTACCGATTCGGAAAATATACGAGTCGGTAAATGTTCAGATTCAGTAAAATTTCCGAATCGGAAACTATACCGAGTCGGTAAATGTACCGAATCGGTAAAATTACCGAATCGGAAATTAAGAAATGGAAAAAACAACACCATCGAGATGTAGGTCACCCATAAATTACCGAATTTACTGAAAATTCGGTTTTTAGGAATCGGTATTTAACATGGATTGAAAGCAGGTGGTAACCAGGTGCAGCCTATAAAAAAGGACCCCAAAATGCAACACTGGAACCACTATGGCGGCTTTCTATGTCATAGCAAGACGTCTACGGCTACAGGCAGCAGGTGAGAGGGAATGGAGAAGGGAGGAGCAGGTGTACAGGCAGAGGATAACACTCTTCCAATTGACAGAGCCAGAGATACTGCAAAGATACAGACTGCACCCCCAGACCATCATGGACCTGATCAGGGACCTGCACCCACTCCTGGACCACCCAAAACCAAGGTCCCACGCCCTCCCACCCCATGTTCAGGTGCTCTGTAGCATACACCTCCTTGCATCTGGGAGCCACCAGAGTGTTGTTGCTGCGGTAGGTGGGGTGTCCCAGAGCTGCATGTCGCGTTTTTTCCGAAATTTCCTGGATGCCATGATGCAAAGAATGGAGCATTACATCCACTTCCCAGACACTGATGCGGACTTGCTCAGGACGAAGACTGACTTTTACCTCATGGCAAATTTTCCACAAGTGATTGGCTGCATTGATGGGACCCATAATGTACAAGCAATCTGTGATGCCAAGTACATTATCACATATATAGTGGCCAGGTACCCAAGAAGCACCCAGGACTCCTACATATTCCAAAACAGTGGGATCTATACCCGCCTGACAGCGGGTGAATTCGGGGAAGGATACCTGCTAGGTAAATTACTGGGTGACACTCCCTTGATAGATGAAGCAGACGTATGTCAATGTGTGCCTGTGAGTAATGTATTTTTTTCTTTCACATTAGGGGATAGTGCATATGCACTCCGTTCCTTCGTCCTGACACCCTACCTCAACCCCACAACCCCCAGTCAGAGACGATACAATGTGGCACATAAATCCACCCGGAACATCGTGGAGTGCACCTTTGGGTTCCTGAAGAGCCGGTTCCGCTGCCTCCACAAAAGTGGGGGGGCACGGCAGTAGTCACTTGTAACATGCTGTAAGGTCATTGCAACCTGTGCAATGTTGCACAACCTCGCAACCAAGAAGGGCACAGAGGTGGAATTGGAGGACTATGAAGACCATGATGATGAGCAGGCACTACCAGCAGCCAACACAGTAGGAGTACCAACACCCACAGACGGAAGACAGAGACAGGCAGAAATCACACACAACTACGTTTGAGTAAGTATAGAGACAAAGCACGTGTTGTACTGCAATGCACGTAGTTTATTTGGCACTACGTTTAAATGTCAGAAGACACAATTGAAACATACTAGTGTGCCTAGCACTACTGGGTGGACGGGGGTTACCTCACCCTCACATGTCCAACTGAATATGGCAGACTCACTGCTTGCGCCCATGAACAGCACTGCGTGGTGAGTGAGGTTGGCTTAGTTCCAAGTCTGCTGTGCCAGTGCCGGCACTCTGGCGTCTGCTGCTCCTCCTTATTTCAGGGACAGGGCTGCTGCTCCTGCTACTAGTGGTATCTGTGTCCCCTACACCTTCTGCTCCTGTGGTGGATGACTGGTTTGTCAGCAGCACTTCCATTGCTGTAGTGACTCTTCCCATCCCCCTTGTGAGATCAGTACAGCAGTGCACCAGCCCCTCCTGCATCGCAACTGAACGGCGACACAGCAGTGAAGTCGCAGTTGCAAGACGGTGCATGCCCCTTGTCTGCTGTTGTATGCGATGGCTCTCCCTGCGCCTTTGTGCACGGTCCTCATGTAGTTCCTCACAGAGTGACATCACACACTGTGACATGTCCCTGACTCCATCGGCCATGTCCCTCATGCTGTCTGCCATTGATGTAATTCCCTTGTTCATGTTATTAAAATTTGTGTTCAAATGGCGCATTTGTCTGTGCCCTGCACTAATACCTTTTGCCTGCAGGTGCTGCACTTTGACCATTGTGGTCTTAAGGCCACGGAAGACACCCTCATCACGGCCACTCACGCTTGCCTCCCGGCCCCTACGATGTCTTGTTCCTCCGGATCGGCTGACAGGAGTGGATGTAAGGGGATTGCGAAACACAAGGAACCCCTGGACACTGATATCAGTGAACTCCTAGGGCAGGAACAATGATGTGTGATCAAAAACCCTAGGCAGTCAACAAAAATGGCAAACAAGTAATATCAAATGACAGTAAAAACTTCATGTATAGAGAAATAAATTAAAAGTAATCATAACTTTAATGGAAACAGATAAAAATCATACATGTAAATGGCATAACCATCACCGCACGATGTAAACATGAGACTTAAAAAACATACATTTCATACATTATTATTCAAGGCATACATATACAAATTAATATCACTAGTTTTTATAAAAAATCACACTGTGGCGAGTGAAACGACGCGCGTTTCGGCGTAAGGACGCCTTCTTCAGGAGCCACAAAGAGGTAGTGATATCTGAAACACACATATAAAAATAGGAGGACAGTCTGTTACATTATTTATACATTTCATAAAAGATACACTATAACGTGTGTACATAAACAAGAATAAAAACAAGGCCTAAGTAATCACTGTCAAAATGTTAAATCTAATATCTTGTTGCCACAACAATTTGATATAATCATAAAAGTGAAGATTGTGCTGTACTCAGAAACTAAGGGAAGGGGGGATGAATTCATGGTTACAGAAAATAACAGACCTATTTCATTGTTACAAAAATTAACAGACCTATTTTACAGATTCATAAATTAAACCAAAGCTGATAAACAATTTAATGTAAAAATGTAATTTGCGGCACAAATATTCAGAACTGAAGATTGTGCCGTACTCAGAAAATATTCAAAATCGATATTCACAACTATAGTATTGATGGCTATAGTAAGTTAATACTCATAATAGTTGTAGGAACTATTTCCCTATTACATAGATGTTTATTAGGTCTATACATATATATTGCTATTCAATTTACTCACATTTCCAGTTGTTTTCCTAAAGTGATTGATTGATTGATTTTTTGATATTTTATACACTTTAGGAAAACAACTGTTGTGGTGATTTTTGTATTTTCGAATACTCAAGAACTGATCGTTTACATCGTGTACACAGTTTTGGTCAAACCTCTGACAATAGTGAGTAATTTGAACAGTAATATATGTGTATAGACTTTATAAGCATCTATGTAAAAAGGAAATGTGAGTAATTTGAATGGCAATAATGTTTGCTTCCATAATACGACTAAATTTCTTGGAACACATCTTTAAATTCAGATTTGATATGCTTTCAAAATGTGAAAAGCAATCTTCAAGATATTCACTTAGGGCCAGATGTAGGTGCCCAAATACCGGTCGGAAACGGCCGGAAATACCGATTTTCGGCCGTTTCCGACCTGTATTGGGCTATGGAGATGTAGGGCCCTTGAAAACATACAGAATCGGTAATTTTACTGATTCTGTAAATATACCGATCAGTAAAATTACCGATTCTGTATGTTTCCAATGTAGGTAGCACTTTTAACACTGCTACAGGGCATTCAGGATTCGATATTTACCATGCAATATAATTGCATGGTAAATAACTAATTATTGTGTACATGCACATCTGTGCATGTACACCTGTGCCATGTGGCACATAGACATGCCCTTAGGGCATGTATGTGTGCCACATGGCACACAAGCCAGAAACAGAGGTGCAACAGGGTGTCAAAGTGACACCCTGTCCCCCTTGGCAATTCAGTATTTTTACTGATTCGGTAAATACCGAATCGGTATTTGCTATTGAATCCTATGGACTTCAAGGCCCATAGGATTCAATAGCAAATACCGATTCGGTATTTACCGAATCGGTAAATACCGAATCTGTATTTTTTACCGATTTTTTACCTACATAGGTTTTACCGATTCTTAAATACCGAATCGGTAAAATTCGGTATTTAAGAATCGGTAAAACCTATTTACCTACATCTGGCCCTTGTTCTGGTAAAAAGTGTACTCTGAAACACAAGGAACTATGGGTCAGATGTAGGTGGCCCATTACCGGTCGGTAAACCTGAAATTGGGTTAATTTCAGGTTGCCGACCGGTATTGGGCCATTTCCTATGTAGGGGATGATTCGGTAAATACCGAATCGTTTTTTACCGATTCTGTATTTACTGAATCATTATTTAAAGATTCGGTATTTACCGAATCGGTAAATGGCATGTAGGAAGCACTTTAAAGAGTGCTCATGTGCTTTAAGGATTCGTTATTTACCACCAACTATTAGTTGGTGGTAAATAACGAATACCTTTGAAAATGCAAATCTGTGCATTTTCAACAGTGCCATGTGGCAGACATACATTCCCTTAGGGCATGTATGTGTGCCACATGTGCACCCAAGCATTATTAAGTGGTGCAACAGGGTGTCAATGTGACACCCTGCCACCCTTGAATGTTTACCTAGTTTACTGAATCAGTATTTACTGATTCAGTAGTTCACATTCATTACTATGGGCTAACAGGCCCATAGGAATGAAGCGATTCGGTAATTTTTACCGAATTTTTTCCTACATTGTATTTACCGATTCTAAAATACCAAATCGGTAAAATTCGGTGTTTTAGAATCGGTAAATGTACTTTACCTACATCTAGCCCTTGGTTCGATAACTTCAAAATGGCTGCTGTCATTTCCAAACAGTTTTGTGTGGGTTTCATGGAAAATGTGGGGGCATATTTACAATAAAATGGTGAGCTGAGAAGGCTAACAAAACGCTTTGTCACTTTAGAAACACAGGCCTGCACCATATTTGCTAGAATATGGTGCAGGCCTGCTTTTCTGCCTGCGGTGATGCTAGCTTTAGCTACCTAGCACAAATGCAGGCACCCTTGCACCATAGACCAAAGGTGTCTGTGTTGAGGGAAAGATTATTTATGTGCAGAAAGGTCCCCCTTCCTGCACATAAACAATCTTTAAATGCAGTTTTGTAAAATAGAAGTTGCAAAACTGCATTTTTTTTTAATGATTGGTTATGTGCAGGAAGGTGGACCTTCCTGAAAATAAACAATCATCGGCAATTTGCTGTTTTATGTGGGGTGCACAAGGCAGTACACATGGAAAGAGCAAAAATGAGGATGAACACAAAATTTCTCCTTTTTTCTCGCCTGTTTATGTTCAGGTTTACCCTGGTCTTAATTTTGAAGCCGCCTCCTATTTACGCTGCTCTTGTGATATGGGGCAGCGTAAACATCAATGGGTGTTGTGATGGAACGCCCACCGCAACACCTGTTACCCTCCCCTTTCACGCTAAATACCGAATAAAAGGCAGCGTTCAGCCACTGTCACAGGGATCCTACTCTCACACAGAACTATGCATAGAGACTTTCGGCCACATGCATCAATGTTCCCATTTGCGAATTCTTAATTGCGAAAATTAAGGAATCGCAATTAAGAATTCGCAACCGGCTATGCATTAAGAAATCACAATTTTTTTTTGCGATTTCTTAATATTCCTTAATTGCGATTCACAATTTGCGAATCGCAATTAAGGAATCCCTTTCCATTGATTCCTATGGGCCTAGAGGACCATAGGAATGAATGTGAATGCATTTTGCGATTCGCAATTAGGGAATCGCAAAATGAGAATGCAATTTCAAGGGTTCAGGGGGGATCCAAAGGAACCCCCCCTGCACCCCTGAAATGTACCTTTAAGTACTTTTTTCACACACACATGCCCCAAGGGCATGTGTGTGTGTAAAATGAAACTTTCAAAAATGCACTTTTGTGCATTTTTTATAGGTTTTTGCAAATTACCATGAAGGTTAACTTCATAGTAATTTACCACTTCCTATTTGCCATAGAGGCAGCAGAAAAGGAAAATGGTGTTTAAACTTCTAACAAGCTCATGCTAACATAACACAGTGCAAAGGTGAAACCAAAACACAAGACACCGCGTTAAGTGGCTAAACATTGTCTTGTAAATAAGGCGAGGCCCCCATCGCCATTGGCATTACAATGTCACTGAAGGTGGCGTTGTGGTGGCGATATGGTCTTGTAAATATGCCCCGTAGTTTTCTGTGCCTCACTCGGGCATCTTGGGTATCAAATGCTCCAAAGATGCAAAACCTTTTGCCATGGCACCAATGTTCCAAGAGCGCTTCAAGTCTTTTCTTCCTCTGAATAAGTGTCCCACTTATGAATTTAGAGTATTGTACTGAATCACCTGCTGAGCGCAGAAAGTGTAGCCATAGATCATGACACATTTCACCTATATCTCACAAAAGTGATATCCTAATATAGACAATTACACAAAATTACCTTTAGCCTCCCATTGCACAGCATCTTTAAAGAGAAATACATAGTGATATTATATAATTTCTAACTCTTTGAAGACCCGATGTAGGGAAACAGACTTTTGCAGGTTTATCCCTCCCCCACTTTTTGCCCCCATTTTAACTGCTAGGTATTGGTGTAATGGCTCTGAAATGCCCTGAGCCCTCCTAAGCATGTGCTCTTACCCTTAAAATTGTGCATGTTTAATTGGCTTGTCCTCAGATGGCATAGCCTAACCTACTTATGAGTCCCTTGTATATATTGCCAGGGGTATGCAGGGCCTAACAGTTAGAGTGCCTTCTGGGGACTGGAACACTTGCTGTGCCATCCTGAATGAGGCAGGGTAAAACTTGGCTCCCAGTCTGCCACTGCAAAATAGAAGGACAGTTGTTAAACTGATAACTCGACTTTGCCATGTAAAGTAATGGCAAAGTACAAACTTCACTTTTTAATGTATGTAAGTCATCTCCATGGCAGGCCTAACAAGCCCTAAGGCAGGTTGTTGTATGTCAAAGGTGGTGTTATATGTTAAGAGGTAGAACATGTACTTTTAAATATTACAGCAGTAAAAACCCAACATTTTGTTTTTTGCTATGGAAAGGCTAGTAGACTCCATTGGCAAGTACAGATTTACAAGCTGGCACCCAGCCATGAAAACTCCTGAATGGGACTACCATGCTTGGTACTGTAGGTGTCAAAAAATCTAATTTAATGTTTAATGTAAATGGTAGGTAAACTGCAACTTTAGAAGTTGCCACTTTAGTTGCTCAAGGTTTCCAGTGCCCATTTACTGATACACACAGGACTTGTCCTGCAGACAGCTTTCTGCTCTCCTGGGGTGACACGCTAACGACTCCCAGAAAAGTACACAATAGGGTCTTGCATGGGAAAGAGATGTTACCTTCCTCTTGCAGGAAGCCACACGGGTATTATTTTAAAAGGTGAACTTCAAAGGAGAAGTTGCCTTTGAAGGGCTATGGGTAACACTTGGGAGAGGGTTTGCAAGGAGAAGACGCGTGAGGATTCAACTCCTTGACTGCCTGCCCCTTCCTGGCAATACCTTTGGTTCTCGAGGCTCATCCGTCCCAGGTGAGCCCTTTGAGGTTTGTGATATTACGGGCCACCGGTTGACATGTTCTCGATCCTCTTGCCATGGAGGTGCTGCGCAGTGGTACAGCGCGGTCGCCTCGGCCACAGGGAACATGCTAGCTGGGTTCAATAGCAGCCTTTTTTGGTGCACTCTGTCTGGGTGTTGATCCTCTCTGTGCTGTCCCACGTTGTACCGGCATGCGTGAGCCCGTCCTAACACAGCCCCCCCCTGTACCCCAGGCCATGGGACACAATACCTCTGTACTTGGACACCTCGGATTGATGGTGGCCCTCTGAATCCCGGGCGGTGCGACAGGTGGGGTAACTATGTTTTCCCCTACCTCTCAGTTTTCATACTGACTAATATGTGGGTACCCCTCACCCCCTATTCACTGGGCACTAGTCATTACAGTGTCATCTCCTGCTAAAATACGCTGACCGGAACTTCTGACTCCAATGGAGTGAGTTATGACTATTTTACTGCCACTTTCGTATTTCACATCATCGCCACACTTATTTGTCTCAGCACCTCGACATGGAGCATGTCTTCGTCACTGTTTGAGTGCTGCACGAGCATGTTTTTTAATTGTATGATGAATGCCAATACATCTACTGATGCTCTTATTCCTCATTCTTTTACAGGTTGTCTTTCTAGAGTGACAGGTACTACTTTTTAGGGTGCCGTATGTGGTTTCTCACTTTCACTACAATTGTCCACGATTGATAGTGTAGATAGAAACTGATACTGTTCCTGAAAAATTGCCATCCAATGGACAGTTTGGCAAGAAACATGTTGACCTTCGAGCATGGTACTCCGTAAACTCAACTACAGGGGCGCGTGACACTTAATTTTAATTAGGAGAGGGGCCATACTCATTAAAATTGTTCTGATTGGACCCCTACCTCCTATTTTAGCCTCACCTTCCTTTACATCTGCACACACTAAGCCCCTCACACGCACTGCACTTTACGGCAAGGAATAAAAGATCTCCGCCAAAGAGCCCCTTTATGGGTGCCCGTCGGGTTATTGCAGCGCTGACCCAATGAGGAGCCGACCCAATGATGAAGCATGACACCTAGCTGGCTGGGTGTGTGTGGGTCCTAATTCCGACAAGAGGATATCTCGTCTCTGTCTAGATACACAATCTGTCTTATTCTTTCAGAAACTGCATACCCTTCTTGTATTTATCTGATAAATATGGCACCCCTGGCACCCTGAACTCAGTTCACAACCGACTTGAAAGAAGAACTGAAATAGGACTGCCCTGCTACACCCAGAGGCCAGCAAAGCAAGGCAGCATCGAAGAGGACTGCACCTGGTGGCTAGAGAAGAGAGGGACTGTGCCTTGAAGGTCCTGCTCAAGGGTAAGACAACACCAGAACCCAGTCAAGTCACAAGAACTCCAAGGGCCTGACTGTCTCCTGTTTGAATCACAGGATCACAACAGCTGAAGAAATCTGCTGGGGCAAGTTGGTAGCCGAAAGTCTTGAGCATGACTGAGGACCAAGACCCAATGCACAGAGGGGCACTCAAGTTCGCTGAGTCCGATAGTGCTGTCGGATAGTTGCTGGGACCCTTGGAAGGCAAGTTTTTGGCTCAAGAAGAAATGGCCAGTGACATCTGGTGACTGGATTTCAGCCAAACCAGAGAGGACAGTGTGGGATGTCAACTCTGCAACTAGGATCCACCCATACCAGATTCTTGGACCGATTATTTATTGCTTGCTAAATCTATATTTCTGGTACCATCCTGTGAATCTTTTTCATTCTAGTGTCTAAATTATTATTATAAAAATATAGTCTATTAAGAGAGATACAGAGAGAGAGAGAAGGGTAGTTGAATGCGAAAAGAGCAAAATGTGAAGATACTGAGAACAATTCTTGTACAGTAAGGCTGAGAGAGTAAACAATATAACAGGACTGAATTAATTCAAGGCTTTTGGTTTCTCAAAGGGTATGGAATGGAACGGCCACACCGACCTACTATCATGCTTGCTTGTTTGCTGGTGGAGATGCATGACGTGGACAAGGGAAATGTAACACTGTACTTTGCGCTCTATTCTTCAGATTTTCAGAAATGAAGGACAGAAACAATATTTGAAGCAGTGAGACTATTGATGGTGTGTTTCTAAAATGAGGGTTCTATGGCCTGGGGAAACAGTCAATAGACAGACTGGAACATGGCATTTGGGGGTCCAGGGTCTCTGTTCAGAGTTGGTACAAGAAGGGCATAGAGAAAGGAAGTGTCCTGGATACCTAAATGGGTTTTCGTCTTCTCCTGTTAGACATCTACCCTTGCAGGTGGGATATTGTTTTGCATTCCCTTATGAATTGCTTGCCGACTCCACCACCCTATAATAATATTGGCATCTGCTTTGAGATACAAATTTCTTTAAATATTATGTCTACATATTCTTGATTTTCTCAGCAATGTTTATTTCTTTTCCAATCTCTAATTCATTCAATTCGAAATTATTCAATCCTCTAATTTCGTTTTTTATCATCAATTCATTTGTGATGTTCATTTTAATTTCAATATGTTTTGCAAACTTATACGTTCTAGTGTAACACCACCCTTTATTCATTAAACATTATCCTCTTGTTCACAATATGAAAAACAAACATCCACTCAAACATTTATATTATGTATAAATTGTTTATATTAGGCTTACATTTACCTTTGATCAGATGACTTAGATCACACCCCTGTTTATTTAAATATGCCATATTTCTGGTAAATTTTCCGAAGAACTTTTTAAAATACTTGTTAGAAATGGAGGTCTCTAATTGGCAGAGGCTTGCCACCCTGTCCAAATAGGGACCCTTCCTTCTAGTCAGGGTAAGAGGATTACACATCTAAGATAACTCCTGCTCACCTCCTTGGTAGTTTGGCACGAGCTGTCAGGCTTATCTCAGAGGCAATGTGCAAAGCATTTGTACAAACACACGCAGTAACACAGAGAAAACGCTACAAATAGACATCACACCAGTTTAGAAAAGTAGCCAATCTTTATCCTAAACATATCAAGACCAAAACGACAACATTCCAACATACACAGGTAAAGATATCACTTTTAGGAGGAAATAGCAATTTTTGTATGGTCAATGTGTCCCCCACTCACACCCTATCCACATACCTATGCTCCATGTATGTCCATGTTACCATGTAATTCCCTTCCCGTGTCTGCCACAATAATGTCTCTGCATTTTCGTCTAACGTTAACATGTCAGTTATTAGGCCTTCCCTGAATGAAGAGCAAATTCTGCACCAAGGCCTGCTTTTCCAATGCATTTACATGGTACACGTTTAAATAACGCGAAGCACACGTTTTTGTGGCCCAGCCGAGCCAGGCCCTGAATTCAGGCTCCGAGCCTCTTCTGTCTCCAGAAAGCTGCAGTTTGCATCCCTGACCTCTCCCTTACTTCCTGCTCAGCCGAGAGGTGCCCGGCCTGGCCTGCCTGCCAAGACGGTATTTTGCCTACAGTTATCTGTTCAGCCTCCGCAAAAACACATTCCAGTCTAGTGAAATAGGTAAACACTTTCCGCCTGCAGAGCATAGGGCCTAGTCTTTCTGTCTCCATGTTAGTGATTTACTGAACCCGTTGCCATAGTAGGCCCATGCCCCCACGTAATGCACGAAGAAATATATGCACGCACTAGCATTAGTGATGAACGGCCTCTGCCCGAGAGACCTTTTACTTCAGACTACACATCCTCCAAACACAAGATATCAGATATGCCAAAGGTGCAGGTCGTTCTCACATCCCAGACTCCAGACTCCTCTTCTAGTGCTAAAGGCAACCCCCAGCTCTCCCCAGTTACATGTCAATTACACGTCATGGCCAGTTGCGCGCGCATGTCGAGTAAAGGTTTCTGCTGACCCTGCAGATTTCCCCCATACATCCACCCACCTGTGACACTCCTATGACACGCCGAGTGTACGCCTCTTTACACGCCTCTTTCTACGCCCATATGTTCTTATCTCTCTCTTTTCACTTGCTCCGCCTGGAGTGTTACGCCTACTGTATTCATTGCAATTATGTGATTTTACTATATATATTGTGTGATGTTAATAAAAAGTGTGATATCCCTTCCTGAACCTTAGTGGTGATGGAACACGATTCTCCCCTGGCTCGAGCCATTGGAATAAAGCCCGTATGACTCAGATACCACGGACTCTGCCTCTCATTTTATGAGCTATTCTTATTGATATTTAATGTATAGAAAAATGTATAGGTAATTTAATTTACCACATAATTTGGCGCCCGAACAGGAACCTGTCCCCTTCCCCACGCGCCGGCCGATGTAGGCGCAGCCCCCCGACCCCTTCTATAGCTGTGACGGACTCTTTTCTGTGCACATCCGCAGGTTTTCCTGCTAACTCCCTCAGGCCCACGGAGGAGACGGAGACTGCGACCAGGCATCCACATGAGGCGGTGAGGATTGCGGACTATCCCGACCAGGGCCCAAGACGAGAGAGCAAGGTCCGAGGTATCCCGAGGCCCACCTGTTCCGAGGCGCATGCGCAGCAAGAAGCCGTAGCTGTCCAGTCCAGTATCCAGTATCAAGTTTCCGAGGCCTTCAGTTTTGCTTCCCGGTGAGTACCGTTGTTGGGAACGCATATAGGCGGGTTCATTAAATTGAGCCCGGTCAAGACGGGTCTGGGTACACAGATCCGGTATAGACGTGTCCACTAAGCATGTCCACTAAGCATGGGCGGAAAATCCGTTACGCTCGCGGATTTTGCGGATTTTTGGGAAATTCGCAATCCGCGAGATTTGCGAATTTCCCGCAAAATCCGCAAATTCGCACGCAGCGGATTTTTTTTGCGGCTCGCGTCGTTGGTGATACAATTTTTGCGGCGCGCGGCGTTTATCATCGAGTTGTTTTTCTCGATATTTTGCGAGTGCTGCGCCATTTTGGATCTTGCTGTGTGATCCCGCGGGAATTTGGCGAGCGCGATTACGTCATCACGGCTTGCCAACTTGCACAGCGAGAGTTTGTCAACGCGAGTACGGCGAGATCACGTCTCGCGGTACTTCGCAATTGCGAGATTTGAGATGCGGCGAGCAGCAACAATCTCGCACAAGCGAAAATATAAAATTTGCAATTCTGCACAAGAAATCCACCAGCAAGCAGCATAAACCTTCTTGAAATGATGATTTTTATCTGAATAACTCCTTAGGTTGACATTTGCCTGGACTTTTTTAGCGATGAGTCCATTTTGGGGAGGGGGGAGGGGGGTGGGAGGAAGGAAGTGCCCCACAGTCTTCAACTTCCTGTTCCTGTCCAGCAGGCTCCTCCCAGTGCTTTGTCCATCTCCTGGTCACTTTTCATTTGGATCTGGAGCTGGAAGGATTACTTTTTGTGGATGCTGCTGGATATTTGGATTTGAGGCCTTTTTGACTTTCTTTGGATCACTGTTGGATTAGAAATTTTACAAGTAAGTTTGTTTGGGGCATTACAGTTGCTGCAACTAAAATTTGGGAATTTTCGATTTTTGGGCTGTTTTGGGGCCTTTTGCCCAGGGGTACTCAGTGGTGGGTGGACTGAGTCTTTCTGTGGGTTGTCTTGAACTTAAACATCATGGAGGGCATGGATGGATTGGGATTGTGCTGATTTTTCAGTGATTTTCGTTTTTGGGGCTGTACTTGTGGCCTTTTCACCAGGGGTATTTGAGTCTAGCATGGGCCTAGTCTTTCTGTGGGCTGTCTTGAACTTAAACATCATGGAGGGCATGGATGGAATGCGATTGTGCTGATTTTTCAGTGATTTACGTTTTTTGGGGCTGTACTTGTGGCCTTTTCACCAGGGGTATTTGAGTCTAGCATGGGCCTAGTCTTTCTGTGGGCTGTCTTGAACTTAAACATCATGGAGGGCATGGATGGAATGGGATTGTGCTGATTTTGCAGTGTTTTTCGATTTTTGGGGGTGTTCATGGGGAGGGACAGGCCATGTGGCTGGTGGCCATTTTGAGTGCTGCTACAGGCACTGGCCATGTGCTGGGAGGCAAGTGGCCATTTTGAATGCAGGCTTTGTTGTTAGGCCTGCAACCATTTTGCCTACTTTTCAACCTTTATGCCCAGGGGTAGTGAGTCTTGCATGGGCCTAGTCTTTCTGTGGGTTGTCTTGAATTTAAACATCATGGAGGGCATGGATGGATTGGGATTGTGCTGATTTTTCAGTGATTTTCGTTTTTTGGGGCTGTACTTGTGGCCTTTTCACCAGGGGTATTTGAGTCTAGCATGGGCCTAGTCTTTCTGTGGGCTGTCTTGAACTTAAACATCATGGAGGGCATGGATGGAATGGGATTGTGCTGATTTTTCAGTGATTTTCGTTTTTTGGGGCTGTACTTGTGGCCTTTTCACCAGGGGTATTTGAGTCTAGCATGGGCCTAGTCTTTCTGTGGGCTGTCTTGAACTTAAACATCATGGAGGGCATGGATGGAATGGGATTGTGCTGATTTTGCAGTGTTTTTCGATTTTTGGGGGTGTTCATGGGGAGGGACAGGCCATGTGGCTGGTGGCCATTTTGAGTGCTGCTACAGGCACTGGCCATGTGCTGGGAGGCAAGTGGCCATTTTGAATGCAGGCTTTGTTGTTAGGCCTGCAACCATTTTGCCTACTTTTCAACCTTTATTCCCAGGGGTAGTGAGTCTTGCATGGGCCTAGTCTTTCTGTGGGTTGTCTTGAATGTAAACATCATGGAGGGCATGGATGGATTGGGATTGTGCTGATTTTTCAGTGATTTTCGTTTTTCAGGGCTGTACTTGTGGCCTTTTCACCAGGAGTATTTGAGTCTAGCATGGGCCTAGTCTTTCTGTGGGCTGTCTTGAACTTAAACATCATGGAGGGCATGGATGGAATGGGATTGTGCTGATTTTGCAGTGTTTTTCGATTTTTTGGGGGTGTATAACTTTACTGAACTGATGTTCCTCTGTCTTCCATTGTTTTTAGGTGCACAAGACTCAAGAGAACCACCAGTGCCAGGAAGAAGTCCTGCAGCGGTGTGTGTGTGCAGCATAACGTCACGCGACGTCACGTCTGGCCTCAGACAACTCTACAATTCGTGCAACTGCGGCCTGCTGTCTGACCTCCTCTGAAGAAGATGGCCCCAAAAAAAGGTGCCCGTAGCTCCTCTAGCAAGAAAGTTGCTAGTAAGGAGCAGCATTGGTCCCCAGCAGCAGGATCTGCTGGGGACCAAGCTGGGAGCAGCACCCCCGCTCCATTGGGTTCAGTGCCTCCACCACCATGCCAACTTAAGTCAAAGCCCTTGAGTGCTTCAGAGGCAGTCAGTGTACTTCTCCAATCACCATCGACCAGTGATGTTGGCTCATAGCAAGAAAGTAGCAGCAATGTCCCTGAATCAACACGGGTTGTTGTAACTCATCTGACAAGTGTTGAACAACCACAGCCACAACAACAAAACCATGTGCAAGTACAAGCCCAAGTACATGTGGAAGGAGAGGCAGCGCAAGGAGATGCGCAAGCAGAGGTGCATGGAGGGTCACAAGTGCCCACAATAGTTGTTCCTCCCGAAGTAGGGGCACATCAGGAAATCGACAATCAAGCCGAGGTATCATTGGAAGCCACTCCTCCTGATGATCATTCATTGTCTTCCACATCCCTAGCAAGGAAAAGATCAAGGTTGGTGTCTACATCTTCTTCAAGCCCACCTCCTTCTGATGAAATGGATCCCAATTGGGAACCAGCACCACTGCCGTCTGAGAGTGAGGCACACCATGATCTGACAAAGGTACCTAAGCGTAAAAGGAAGGTCGTCGACAAACTCATACCTATGGAGTGTGATGAGGCTCAACAAGAAGTGACGCATACTGCTGCTGATGAAGCCCTTCACGACGACGATCCAGTCATCATAAAGGTCACTGCAGGCCCAGCGGGCATGCAGCAAAGAGACATTTTGACCCTATCCCGAGAAGCTGCTGAGCGTGATGATGATGTCGACGAGGAGGCAATGGAAATGGAAACACAACAATCATTACATTTGGAGTTAACTAGTACACCAACACCTACCGCTTCCATATTTCTTCCTCGCAAGAAGTGACCCACCTCGACCTCAGTTCGTGGTGGTGAAAGTGCAAAACGTACTGAAGTTCGGCAATCCACATCCTCCACTTCATCTGGCATTAGCAGCAGGACCACCACCACCAGTATCGCCGCCTCCTCCGGCCCCCAAAGACATTTCAAGTCTCCAGTTTGGGACTTCTTTAGTGTTTGCCCAAGAATGGAAAACGTAGCCATTTGTAGCATTTGTAAGCTTCGAGTTAGTCGTGGTAAGTTTGGTAGCAACTATGGTACCGGAGGCCAGAGAGGTCATCTTAAGAGAGCGCACCCTGTCCAATGGTTTCCGCACCTAGAGGCGTTCAAGCAAGCCGGAATTGCACGTAATGAAAACGTTGATTTTTCATCTGATGATGACGAGGAGGGAGAAGACGATTCAAACACTTCACTTACACCCAGTACCCCTGTCAGCAGCACACCCCATGTGAGGCACACTAAGAGTGTGGGAGAGAGTGAGACATCAATGCGGAAAAGTTCATCAGCGAGCGTAACTGGGTCGAAGATATCATCATCATCCCGTAAATCCTTGGTCCAGGGCAACATTAAAAAGATGTTGTTTACAGAAGCGCAATATGAACGCAACCACCCACTGACGCGTCTGTATAACACTAAGCTTGCTAAAATGCTAGCTCTGGACCTTCTCCCTTTTTCTTTTGTAGAAGGGGTTGGTTTTCTAGAATTAGTGGCAGAGCTCTGCCCAAAATGGAAGGTTCCTAGCCGGTTCTATTTTGCCCGAGTTGCGGTTCCAGCACTACATGAAGATGTTCTGAAGGTGATTGGGGCAGCTTTGCAGAAGAGTGCTGTTCACACTATACATCTGACAACAGACATGTGGACCAGTGGCGCAGGCGCTGATTACATGTGCATCACTGCACACTGGGTCTCTTTTTCAGGGGCTAAAGCAAAGCTAAACGCAGGTGTTGACGCGGACATTGTTTTTAAAGCTGCTCGGAAACATGCAACACTAGCCATGTTTGGTTTAGAGAAACGTCACACAGCAGAAAACATTTTGGATGTCTTTAACACAAAGGTCCTTAACTGGCTGTCCCCACTAAAACGCCAGGTTGGTTATGTTTCCACGGACAATGGCGCCAATATAGTTAAGGCCATGAGGAAGGGTGACTATTTCAGAGTGCCGTGTTTGGCGCACTGTATAAACCTGGTTGTCCAAAAATTCTTGGGTGATAAAGGCAGTGCAGCGTACAGAGTATTGGATACCTGCCGAAAAATGTGCAAGCATTTCAGCCATTCTTTTAAGGGCCGGAAGCAGCTGAGGAGCCTGCTATATCAACGTCAAATGCCAGTGAAAGCACTCATCCAGGAGGTGGTAACACGTTGGAACTCAACCTTCTACATGCTTGAGCGTCTGTATGAGCAGTATACAGTACTCGATCAATATTTCTTGACAGAGGGTACAGAGGACCTGAGGATGGGTGCGGCGCAATGGAACATAGTTCAAAGCCTGACACGCATGCTTCGTCTTTTTGAGTTCTTCACGCGTGCAGTCAGCAAGGAGGACTGTAATTTGGGAAAAGCTATCCCATTGTTGTACATGCTGGAGGACCAACTGAAGGAGGTGTGTTCTGTGTTTGAAAAAGATGTAAAAAACCAAGACTCTTTTCTTCTGGCTGAGAAATTATTAGAGCTCCTACAAGGTGATGAACGTCTTAAAACGATCCACTCAGAAGAGCATTACATTTGTGCTACTATTCTGGATCCACGCTACAAAAAGGCGCTGGCAGGCCAAGCATTCTTTCCTTTTGATGATGAACATGTTCCAAAGTACAAACATTGGCTAGTCTTGTCAGCCAAGAGGTTTGAAAGAGAACGGCTGAAAATTGAAGGAAATGGCAGTACATCAGCAGGCCATCCCCAGTCAAAACAATCCACTTCTGCACCTGTGGCTGTGGCACAAGTGACCTCTCAGCCGTTAAAGACACCGGCAACCGGATCATCTGCACCAGACACAACAGAAACATTGGAGGCTGAAGAGGATTGGCTAGCTCTGCGTGGGTTTGGTTCTCAAAAGGTCAGAGGCACAGCAAGAGCTAAGCAAAGTGGAGGAACCTTGGATGAGGACCTTGAGTCGATGGTGAAGGACTATCTGAATGACTCAACAGAGGTTTATGTTAATTCTGACCCATTGGCGTATTGGCATGGGAAAAAAGAATTGTGGCCACAGCTCACCAACCTGGCTTTAAACTACTTGTCTTGCCCACTCGCAAGCGTGTCTTCTGAACGTGTTTTCAGTGCTGCTGGTGGCATTGTAACTCCCAAACGGAGCCGCCTCTCGCCCAAAAATGTGGAGAGGTTAACAATGATCAAGATGAATCAGCACCTCATACCACCAGATTTCAGAGTACGAGAAATCGCGCCGGGTGAAGACGAGGTAGCCAGCAACATAGATGAGGGAATTTCTACTCTGTCAGGTGACACTGAGCTCACCCTGCCTGAATTCGCAGAGTATGATGACGTAGCCTTATTCTCATTCCTGGACCGTGATACTGAGCCCTGAAAATGAGACAACGAATCAATAACTTTCTTTTTCGTCCTTATTCACTTTTATTCCTGTGTGTCTGTCTTTCTTTGTTGTGCACAGTTAATATATTTCAAACTTTAATCAGATAATCACAAAAACAAGCCCATCAGCAGAACTGTCTTCACTGGTTTGCTAATTGATTTTAAGTTGCCGCAGTCTGCATTCCTCAGGTTCACAAGTTCAGAAGAACATGCTCCTCTATCCTCCTCCTTCAGACTCCTATTTCCATCAAACCAGAGGGCTGGTTTACGCCCAATGAAGAAAGACTCAGCACTTGTGGAGGTGTTGTTCTACCTCTTTGCAGGTGAGTTGACGGCTCTGGGACCATTGTTGGGAAGCTCTAATACCGGATAAAAGTGTTTTGGACCAAATCCGAGGCACAAATTTTTTAGTGTTTTTGCTGACTTGCTTGCCTTTGAGGTGCTTTTAGGGGGGGTTCCGTCTGTTTGTGGGTGAGTTTCGGGGTCTGGGAGCACTGCTGGGACACTCTAATCTTGATTGCATTTGCTTTTCAGGAAATCCGTGGTGGCAACCCCGACTTATGGCCTAGCTACGCAGCGCGTTTGGACCGAAGGCCGAGAAATATTGCAAGTATAAGATTTTGCTTTTGGCCTGTTTGGGGGTGGTATGCTTCTTGGCGGGTGGGTTGGCGGGTCTTGGGGCATTCCTGGGAAGGTCTAATACCGGCTAGAAGTGGTTGGGACAAAATCAAGGCCGAATTTTTTTTGCTATTTCTGACATTTTGCTCAATGTAGGGTTTTTGGGGGCCTGTTTGGGGGGCTTCCTGGTGTTTGTGGGTGAGTTTCGGGGTCTGCGAGCACTGCTGGGACACTCTAATCTTGATTGCATTTGCTTTTCAGGAAATCCGTGGTGGCAACCCCGACTTATGGCCTAGCTACGCAGCGCGTTTGGACCGAAGGCCGAGAAATATTGCAAGTATGAGATTTTGCTTTTGGCCTGTTTGGGGGTGTTATGCTTCTTGGCGGGTGGGTTGGCGGTCTTGGGGCATTCCTGGGAAGGTCTAATAACGGGTAGAAGTGGTCGGGACAAAATCCAGGCCGATTTTTGTTTTGGCTATTTCTGACATTTTGCTCAATGTAGCATTTTCGGGGGCCTGTTTGGGGGGCTTCCTGGTGTTTGTGGGTGGCTTTCGGGGTCTGGGCGCACTGCTGGCTATATATACTTTACTTTGCAAGAGGTTTGAAGCAAATCCATGGTGGCAGAGGGGAGTTAGGGCCTAGCTGCAGAGCGCGCGCGGAGTGATTTGGGAAATTTGGGAAAAACTGACAAAGTCCCCATTTTTGTACTTTTGCTCTTTGGCTGTTTGGGGGTCTTCTACTCGTTTTCTCCTGGGTTGACGGCTCTGGGGCCATTGCTGGGAAGCTCTAATACCGGATAAAAGTGGTTTGGACCAAATCCCAGGCGGAATTTTTTTTGTGTTTTTGATGACTTGCTTGCCTTTGAGGTGCTTTTAGGGGGGGTTCCGTCTGTTTGTGGGTGAGTTTCGTGGTCTGGGAGCACTGCTGGGACACTCTAATCTTGATTGCATTTGCTTTTCAGGAAATCCGTGGTGGCAACCCCGACTTATGGCTTAGCTACGCAGCGCGTTTGGACCGAAGGCCGAGAAATATTGCAAGTATGAGATTTTGCTTTTGGCCTGTTTGGGGGTGTTATGCTTTTTGGCGGGTGGGTTGGCGGGTCTTGGGGCATTCCTGGGAAGGTCTAATACCGGGTAGAAGTGGTTGGGACAAAATCCTCGCGGAAAAGCCTTTTGGCACTTTTTGTAACTTAGGGTTCGTTAGGGTTAGCCCTAGCAGCAGGATTGCATGTGTTTCGGGGTGTTCTAGATTTTTGCAACTGAGTTCTGGGGTCTTAGAGCACTCGTGAGAATGTGTAATTTTGGTTGCAAGTCATTTGAAGAAAATCCATGGTGGGAAAGGGGGGATTTAGCATAGTTAAAGAAAGCCTTTGCCACTATTCTTAACTTAGGGTTCGTTAGGGTTAGCAGTATTTCTATTGCATGTGTTTGGGTGGGGGGGTTTTCGAGTCTTGGAGCGATGCTGGCTATGGATACTTTTGCTTGGTTGCTTGCAAGTGGTTTGAATGCAATCCACGGTGGGTAAGGGGTAATTAGTAAGGGGGTACTTCGGCCTACTTTTACTTTCAAAGTAAGTTTTGTCACCAGTTTTCTGCTAGGCCTCATTTTTTGAGATTTGATTGGGGGGTCTTCTACATTTTTGCGACTGGCTTTAGTAAGGGTCTGGGTGGGAGCACTGCTGGGAAGATCTAATTTTGTTCTAAAACACAGTTAACAGTACACCTAACTTGAGGGGAAAGATCCGCTACATTAATTTGCCCCTACTTATTTATCCTTCAAAAGGTGACTGAGACAGAGTACGCACTTTCAAAAATATTGTACTGTCTACTAGGAAAATCAAAGTGTGACTTTTTGCACTCCACAGCCTACATACCTTATATTTATTTTTCAGTGGTGTTGTAATATTATATCACTTCCTGTTTTTCGTTGAATAATTACAGGCCGGGTTTCAGTCTCTGCAATGGGGAAAAAAGGATGGAGTCAGGCTTCACATTAGCGAGCCACAATTCAGCATCAGGCAGGCAGTGGACAGGGTGTCTTCTGGTGACCAACATCGATGGACGAAGCGTCGGCTGCAATGGAGGAGTGCCGCTAATAAGAGGATTTTTTTTCTGCAGGCAACTTACTTACCACTTCCAACAGGACAACTACAACAACATAGATACAGTATCCCTTGCCTTTTTCTCTGACTGTGACTGTATTTCTTGGATCTCTCTCTGCTTCTAAATTGATTCCTTAACACATCACTTAGTCCACTCCACTATCACATCTGCACCACACATAGTCATTTGTAAGTGCTCCTACGTAATTCGCAAGTCGCAGCACGCCCCAGCCCGTAGAGGACTGGGATGGCCCCAATGATGAAGCATGTCACCAAGGGCAACCCTGGTGAGTGAGGGGACACCTAGAAAAAAAGCAATTTCTCCTTTTCTATCTACTATACCTTCCAGACCAACCCCATTGAGTGTTGTTGTGAATGGATTTATAGTGACCAGCAAGGCTCTCAGGTATCTGTCTACAGAGACCTTATGTTGAATATAGTTATCAATAATTCCACACACTCCCTGTACTGTCGCATTCTTTCTTCCACAGTTGTCGAAAGTACTACTTACTTTTCACTGACATGCATGCAGTAGTGCATGCACTTTCAAAGATTGATGGATAGGTTTGTACCCAAAGAATTGTTTATGTTCAATTGTTTGTCTATGCTGTGCTTTTTTTACAGGGTGTCTTCTGGTGACCAACATCGATGGACGAAGCGTCGGCTGCAATGGAGGAGTGCCGCTAATAAGAGGATTTTTTTTCTGCAGGCAACTTACTTACCACTTCCAACAGGACAACTACAACAACATAGATACAGTATCCTTTGCCTTTTTCTCTGACTGTGACTGCATTTCTTGGATCTCTCTCTGCTTCTAAATTGATCCCTTAACACATCACTTAGTCCACTCCACTATCACATCTGCACCACACATAGTCATTTGTAAGTGCTCCTACGTAATTAGCAAGTCGCAGCACGCCCCAGCCCGTAGAGGACTGGGATGGCCCCAATGATGAAGCATGTCACCAAGGGGCAACCCTGGTGAGTGAGGGGACACCTAGAAAAAAAGCAATTTCTCCTTTTCTATCTACTATACCTTCCAGACCAACCCCATTGAGTGTTGTGAATGGATTTATAGTGACCAACAAGGCTCTCAGGTATCTGGCTACAGAGACCTTATGTTGAATATAGTTATCAATATTTCCACCCACGCCCTGTACTGTCGCATTCTTTCTTCCACAGTTGTCGAAAGTACTACTTACTTTTCACTGACATGCATGCAGTAGTGCATGCACTTTCAAAGATTGATGGATAGGTTTGTACCCAAAGATTTGTTTATGTTCACAATTGTTTGTCCATGCTGTGCTATTTTTTCTTGTCTCCCAAAACCTTTCGCAAAAACCCCCGTACCCATCCATTTTTCAAACCCTAACCCTCTTGCCCCGGGCTGTGTGGTTTTGATTGATGTGTGACTAAATTACAGCAATAAATCCACACACTTGCTGGGGAGGATAAGGTGATAGCAACAGGCTGGTGAAGAAATCCGAGGATATATTCTTACTCTGCTTGACAAAGACCCATGGCTAATGTCAAAGAACTTCAACCGAATTAGTAGTTATACTTTACCATTTGTTAGGCTACAATGTGGCACTGTTCTAGTGTACTTCTGTCACCTGCTATATTCTCTATTGTACCGTTGAATTGCTCAGGAGGACAAACCAGATTTAATTTTCTTTTTTTTCATAGGCATGCAACTGCCACTGTGTCACACCACTAGTACCATCGCTATGAGGAAATTTTATCCGACCAAGAGTGCCAACCTTATTTGCTGTTTCCCGTGGAGCCAGCCCTGGGTCTAGCCCTACTTTCAAACACAAATTACAGGTAAGATAAGCGTTTGGTGGTTTCGGGGTATAATGGAGTATTAGTAGGAGAGACGAGAAACTGACGGTAGTACTACTAAAGTCCTAGGACTCTTGGATTCACTTCACTTACTCTGTGAGAGGCACTTAGTGTTGAAAACATTTGGGCATTTACACTTAAAGGAAGAAAATGGAACTAAACTTTCAGGAAAACAAAGTCACTGTTAAACCCCCACCCACCAGGCAAGCAGTAAGAAACGGGTATGCTCAGATAAAGTTTGAAAAAGTATATTTATATCCCTAACAAAATAATCTCCCGCAAGACCCTCCCTAACCCCAACGATTGTCCTTCAAAAGTCCCCAAAAACCCAACTCCCAATTCCCACCCCCCAAAAGTCTCTAAAAAAGGGGCAAGCGACACTATGGGTGGATGCTGTCTACTTTTTGGGCCAGGGCATCATGCTCCTGGCGGAGCAAGGCGTGCTCTACGCGGAGTCCCTCCAACTCGTTTGAAAAGTGGTGGAGCACCTGCTGGAGGCGGGACACCATCAGGGTACTGCGGCGCAGGCGTGCCTTCACTGCCTTGCAGGTGCAACGGCTGTGAGAGGAAGCTGTTGTCCTAGCTACTCGGCGGTGGCGTTTGGCTTTGGCAGCCCGGCTCAGTCTGGGTGGACCACTGTGCTGGGTGGCAGCCCGTGGGGGCATGGAAGGCCGATGCAGACGACGTTGTTGTTGTGGTCGACTGCACACTTTCTTCGTCCTCCAGGGCCACCAGCCGCCGATATTCGGCCACAGTGGCATCGATCCTCCGTTGCCGGACCGCTCTAGCCAGCTCCTTCCTCCTTGTTCGTTTGGAAGGAGAATCTATATGAAGAAAGAAAGACATAGTCTGTAACCAATGCTCTTTAAGATTAACTCAATCATTCAGCAGAAATTTGTGTTGCAGTACAACTAGCAACCTGCAAGCGCATTACATAACTATTGAGGCCAGTATCTATCTAACCTCACACTTCTTCATCCTTGCTCTAACATTAGTGGGAGTTTAGGGAACAAATTCTACGAGCACTATGGACTTCCATTGGAGTCGACTATGAAAGTACACCAGTCTTATTCTTCTTCTTGTCTCTTGTTTGGGAAAATTGGTACGTTATCTTCTGCAAGCCGGCATAATGCCAGCGCAGTAAACTTGCACCCGAGAAAAAGAGACGCACGCCATGATGAGTGACCTAGACTTGCGTTGCGTTACTGTACCCGTCCAGTACATGCAGGTGGTGAAGCTCTTACTTTTCTATTACGGGTGGCACTGAGAATACTCTGTTACAACTCAAGGGCTACTGCTTAATTAATTTAACTTTCACCCTACAGTGGAAATGAGTACTAGAAATGGAAAATTGAAGCAGATAAATAATCTGATTATCTATCACTTCACATGGGATGTTTTTGCTTATATATGGGATGACTTTAGGTGCTTTGCTTTTTATTGAGTGACCAGTGATACATCCACACATGAATGACTGAGTACTACTAAACTTATTAAGAGAGGTAGGGAGTGGCCACCGTAATAACCGGATCTATGCTGTGCTTACAATACAAACTACTGCTACTATTGATGGTAGTATTTGGACAAAATTAAAACTTCTTTTCCTTGCCTTTCCTACACTGGAACGGACGTGCGGGTGCAGTGTTACATGCTCTTCAAAGTTACACTTAGTTCATCCACTGACCGTCTACTCTCTCTAGATCATGGGTACTCACAAACTTTCTCTCAGGGGCTAAATTTACAGTGTAGTTTGTGGCCGAGGGCTGCACTGGTGGGGGCGGAGTCAGAGGGGGCGGGGCTAAAGCAAAACGAAAACTTGTGACCATGAGGTTGCACACAGGTCCCTGCAGCAGATGCCTTCATCCACTGAGCCACCAGACCCAGAATTTACATACATCTCTCTCACTCATGCTCTCCCTCCTGCCCTCCCTCTCCATCTCTCTCTCCCTCCTGCCCTCCCTCTCCCTCCCCCTCTGTCATCTCACTGTGTGTGTGTCTGTCTGTGTCAGCCTTCAGCCCGGGCTGAGACAGCTTCCTCAACGCGCACACACAGACAGCCACACCAAAGTACTTAACAGGTCTTTAAAAGACCATTAACATATTATTGAGGCTTTGTTTGTTGTAGCGCCCCTGCATCTCCACCCTGACAATCACTGCTTGCCCGGCCCCACAGAGAAGAGGCTTTGTTCTATTTCACCTCTTTGTGGCCCTGCATCTCCACTCTGCTCTGTGGGGGCCGGGGGAGCAGTGATTGTCTGCAAGGTCTGCACACCGCCAAGGAAGGCTTGCCGGGCCGCCACCGGCCCGCGGGCCGTACTATGAGTACCCCTGCTCTAGATACACATATGCTATCTAAGAGTCAGATAGTAGCATGATCCAGGTATATGGACACATACAGTTTCTGTGTCACCCACCCAGGCTGTTGTCCTTCCACCAATCATTGCTTCATCATTCACCCAGCCATGCATCTCATATTCTTTCCTTCCCAGCCGCGTCTTCAATCTCAATAAGTAAGGAATATATAAGAGCTTACCTCTGCCCGCCACCACCACCGTCTGAACTCTCACAGCCGGCACTGGAACCGCCGCATCCTCCCCTGAGGAATTGCCCTCCGCCTCCGTGTCGAGCACCACCACCTCCGCGTTGGCCCCGCCACCAGATGTTCCACCTACAAAGTACATTTAAGAATGTTAGAATAAACCACTCACTAGTATTTGGTCTAGGAATGAAGACATGTGAAAACAATGTAATGCAGCACTTTTTGGCACAACTGATGAAGGCTGGCTTTTTAACACGCACCATTTTTTTCCACACAGACAGAAGATGGACTTCTAACAACAAGATCAAGTTGAAACAAGGTGAGAGCTCGGCTCGACCACAAGAAATGTCTTCAATTAATCGTCAGCACTAACCACTTTTACATTCTCAGTTAAACGTTTCGTTTTTTTATTATGACTTCATTTTAATAAATGTGTTTACTTTTAATAAAGCTTTTAAACTTAGAGAGACTCTGTCTTTTTTGGTCCAGAGTGACTAGAGTGACTGAGCGAAAGGTTTTGCAATTTTTGAAAGCATGAGTCCGTGCCTCTGACACTTCTTGACTCTGACTCCGTACTCTTCAGCTACGTTGGATAATAATCATCATTGGGGATCAATGATCGATGAATTCGGGAGGTAAATGACTGTGCCACACTATGTAGTCAGTCAGTAAGGACATTGGGGGTTCATAGTCTGTTATCACAGAGGTATGTGGAAACTCTAACAGCGCCTATTATAATTGATAAGCAATGCACTATTTATTGTCCATAGTTCTGTTTCTGCAGAAGAATTGTCCGCGCCACTGTAGTGGTATGGATTGTTCTCCTATCCAAACCAAAAGGTAGTATCTTATTCTTTCTTGGTGGTCATTCACATTTTATAGTTGGGAATTTTCAAAGCAGATAGAACACTTCAAAAGACATTATGGACAATCCCAGAGGACTGCACTAAGTTGATAGAGCTATTGCTGACTAGAATGGGAGTTTCGCCAACTGTGCAATCTTAGTTAGCTACACAGACAGACTAATAAGAATAATCTAGTAATACCACAGGGAGTCATAGTAGAGGCAGGATAAGAATTTAGATACAGTCTACAAGAAGATCAAAGACGATTTTGAAAAAATCAAATGAGGAACGCTAGGAAAAATAGGTACTAGTCTAAAATGAAAACTTACTGGGGCCAGCAAAGGAGCCCTCGCCTGCCCGATCCTGGCCCTGTTCAACAGCATCCGCCGCCTGCTGCTCCTGTGTCCTCCCCTCGCCCCTGGGGGGAGCTGACGGACAACATTAAAGAAAGAACAGAAAACATGGATGATTGTTGCTTGTCAATGTCAACCAAATCAAACATTTCAAAAGAACAATAACAAAATATTTCCGCGAAATTATATTGATTAGGGTTAGTTTTCATTTATTTGCGGACCTGTGACTTCGAAAGTCACGTAACTCACTAAACAAAGTACTGAAAGGTTCACCTAGGACTGGCAGGCAGCAGTCCGCAGGCAAGACGCAAAGTGACAGACAAACTCCATTGTGATTTCAGTCAGATCAGTGACAACACTAACAGTTGCCTGCTACATTACCAGTCATTTAAATAGTCAAACTATCAATCAACCGCCACTATTTTTCTTATTGTCAGGGGTACAAAGGAAGGGGCAGATTTAAGCCCCTTGCGGCTCTTTTGCTCCGTTCTTGCGTGACTTTTGTGACGCAGCAGCTAAACAAAAAACGGCGCCATGGTGCGGCGTATAATATTATAACAACGTGACGCATTTGGGAGATGCATCCCGTTATAAAGCCCTGCGCCATCAGGGGGCGTTCCGGTGCAAGGGAGGGCATTCCTGCGCTGGAACACATCCTAAAAGTGGCTGAGGGAAATCTACAAAATTTCAATCAGTCACCTTTAGGACAATGATGCGTCACACAAACCCTGCACCTGCTTGAAGCAGACGTACGGCTTGACCCAGCATTGGGAAGATAGGGTACCCCAGAGCATTGCTGGAGCTGCGCCATCGTTGCGACGCAACTCCAGCAGTAAAGCTTCGGTGACGTTTTGGGCCCATGGTGCGCCGCATTGCAAATACGGCGCACCATGTTTGGTGGTGGTAGCGGGCCGCACAATTAATGGCGCATCCCTGCTACTTTGCAGGGATGCGACGGTAATTGCAATTCTGCCCCTTAGGGGCATACTTACTTACGCGTTCTGGCGCATCTCCAGAGATGCGCCAGATCAAATGCGTCACGCAAAACTACCCTTGCGACACAGCAGATGCGCCTCATTTACAATGCGGCGTGCCCTGGCGCAAGGGTAGGCACTTGCGTGACGCATCTCATCACGTAAGAGCGGCGCATCGCTGGAGTCACGTCGCCAACGCAATGCAACTCCAGTAATGCTCAGGGCCACCCAATACTTAACATGCTGTGTCAGTCCTTACGCCTGCTTCAAGCAGGCATAAGGAATTGAATTGACGTAGCAGCGTCGCAGAAGTGCCTGCGTTAAATCTTGTAGATTTCACGCAGGCAATTTTGCGAGGCGCACAGCCGCCGGACCGCCCACCCTGCGTACTAGGAACGCACCCATTGTGGTGCAGGCCCATGGCTTTATAACGTGACGCATCTCCCTAGATGCGTCATGCTGTAAATGACTCGCAGGGATACGGCACGTTTACGCCGCTGTTGCGTCACGCAAGGCAACGGAAACGTGGCGCAAGGGGCTTGTAAATGTAATCTGCCCCCTAGTGTCTAGCATTACGCAGTTCTGTAAAGTACACTCATACATAATAGTTACTCAGGCCAATGAGACCACAAAATAGAAAACAAATAAGCATAGTAGGAACGCCACTGAGAAGGAGAGCAGTGCACCTGAAATGCACAGAAGATTTTGAAATATAATTTAACTACAATGTAATCGTCATCAGCGGCATTATTGGCTTGCTCCATGTAAAAAACAAATATTTGCAATACAACAACACAGAGCAGGAGAAAACATCATAGTAGTGAGTGATGAAATGGCTACTACTACTCACCAAGCCCGGGGATCTCCAAGCCGAGCTGGTCCAGCAGGTCGCGCTCCTGGTCCAGGAGGTCCGTCCAGCGATGGGTGACCTGGCTGTAGGTGCGCTGGACCCCGTAGAGGTGGGATATGGCCCAGCACACCTTCTCCCACCGCTTCCGGCGCTCCCGGATGTTGTAGCCGCCAGCCGCGATACTGCCGCCTCCCGCGATGGTCCTGGGCAGGCGGCGCTGGACGAAGTAGACCAGCGCGCCCACTTCCTCCGGGCTGAAGATCTCCCGTCGCATCACCTGCTCCCCCCTCAATCTACCGCATGGTGTCCTGGCACGGGGTCCAGGACTCCTCCTCCCCGCCGCCGCTGCCGCCCTCAAGTGCCTGGGCAGCTTCACGGCGCCTGGCTTCACCATGGTCTGGGCAGGTAAGGTAGGAAGTAGAAAATTAAGAAGGAATAGGATAGGGAAGAAGAAAAGAAAAGAGTTTAAAAAAGTAGTTTAAAAGTAAAGAAAAATAGCAGAAAAGACAAAAATATACAGCTAGGAAAAGAGAGGGATAGATAAGAAGCAAAATCGTTAAAAAAAAACTGAAAACAAGCAAAGGATGGCAAAGATAGCAAGAGGATTAAACACCATGCCCACACACAGGAAATGAATGAAAAACAAGATGGCCGGCGCCCTTTCAACGAGCGCGAAAGTAAGTTCGCACGAGATTTTCCTCGCGATCTCGTGCGAACTTGTACTCGCAATACGCTTACTGCGTGAGATTATACATAGCGGGCGGAAACGGAAATATGTCACGCAAACAAAATGGCCGCACCCGTACTCGACCTTGGGGTAAATTTGCGTGTTGCGCTGCAAGCGGCTCGTGAATACTGAAAAAAACTCGCGAAACAACAAGCCGCAAAAAAATATAAAGCTCATTCGCACGAATTGGAGGCTTCCGCGGTCGGTTTCGCACGACGCCGCGCCCCGCGAATAGCGCGAAAAAAACGAAAAACCATTTTTGCAAAAGCAAAAGCAATGAGCAGGTGCAAAAGGTCAACCTCATGATTTGTAACGATTCCCTGTAGTGCTTCCTGAGGGGGCCCTCCAGAATTCGGTTGCCTGCTTGCAACTAATGTGTGACCCTGCTCTGACCTTAACTGTATGCCACAAAGGTCCTGATTTACAGCTAAGGGAGCAGACAAGCAGGTGCCAGGCTGGAACTTCAAATTCAGTGACACATTAATTAGCCCCTAATTCATTATTGTCAGTTGGGGCAGGGCAGGTGTTGTTAATAAACTAACCCCAAATTAATTCATGTCAGTTCAAGCAGGGCAGGTGGGCTTGCTTTTCCCCCCCAATCTTCTACAGTGATGATGAACCAGAGGGTGGCATTGATGTAACAGAGGGTGGCATGGGTCAAAGAGAGGGTGCCAGTGGTGAAACAGAGGGTGCTGGGAGGCTGTGATGATGAACCAGACGTAGAAACAACATAGTCGCGACCGTTGCGAGCCGACAAGTAAGTTCGCAATTGCGAACTAGTACCAAATCCTCGCGAACAGGCAGAAACACTTGCGAACACAAAAAAAATCCGCAAATTCGCGAGAATTCGCGGATTTTGCGGATTGCGAGTTCGCAAATCCGCTAAATTCGCGAACGCGAGATTCGTAAAATTCGCCCATGCTTAGTGTCCACTTAGGTGGATGCGGTATGACGTGTCTCTTTATGGGACCGGTATGACTGTACTGTTCTAGCAGTGCATCCAGTATAGTATTGTGTTTTAGGATTGTTCGATAATAGTGTTATTCTATGTACTAGTTAGTATCTGTTTCAAAATGTTTTAATATCGTGGTATGAAAGATTGTGTGTAGTCTATTATTGTGCTTATTGTGTTATTGTTCAAGCTAGTTTAAACATGCCGCTGTTTTCGAAATTACGTCAGATAGGAACCAGGAAAGGGATACTCGAAGAGGCAGTTCCCGTCCCGCCTAGGGACACTCCCGGACATTTTATGTACCACAAACACGGCTTAGACGCCATACTGTACTTAGATTTATGGGTTGATTATACTAAGGATCTAGAGGAGAAATATAGATGGCCTGTCTCAGGGACATGGGATGCTGATTGCATCATGAGAGTAGAGGAAGCACTGTGGAAAAAGAAAGCCAGACAATCTCAGAAAGATGCCATAGAATTGTGGCATAAAGAAGCGCATAGAAGAACAGAGAAAGAAATTAAGAAAGCAGAGAGAAGTAGAGAAGAATCAGAAAAAGCTAAAGAAAAAGAACTACTAGAAGAAGGTGAACGAGTCAAAGCAGAACAATTAGACAGACAAAGAAATGCCCTTATTAAAGGCATGTATCCCGTTCTTGCCGAGGGCCTACCCAAAGTGACCCCGGAAGTGCCCAGTAACTTGCCGCCACCATTGGTCCCGACTAAACTCCGTCATAAACAGACCGCAGCGGATATTTTCCTTTCCTCCTACTTAGATGACACTGTCCCAGAGTACGTAAATACAAATCCTCCTCCAAATATTCATCCTTGCAATCCTGTTAATAACACGACTCCCCCCACTGTCCCTCCTGCTACTGGTCCTGGCAATCCTTTTAATCCACCTGTAACCCAGGACCAACCTACATTACCTGTACCTACTTTACCAGCACCAATGTTACCAGCGCCAGTACTGCCTGCGAGCCCCGGCGGCTCACATTTAGGAGCCGCGGGAGGAGGTTTCTCCACCCCTCCTCAAGTAAAACGAGTATCATTACGAGACTTAGCACTGGAGCAAACGCCAAAAGCAACATACGCAACCCTTAGAAAGAACCTTACTGATTGTATATATGATCCAGTACCGGGTGAGGATTCATTGGTCTTACACTCACTACGATTAAGACGCGTTGCAGATTACTTAATCACTTTGCCAGGCATGAGGGAGAAATTAGACAAGATATACAATTTCATTAGAACGGGGGAGGGACCAGAAAGTATACAGGAAGCCATGGCACACAGAAAGGTGGAAACTCAACGCATGATTTTACAGTTCTTGATAAATTGTTTGATCAGGGAACAAGATCAACCACACAGAGAAGTAACTAAACATATGTTAAATTGGAGTGACAACATAGCGGTCGGAAAACATGATAAACAAAGTAGTGTAGAGGCAATGTACAGGAAAATTCGTAAGGAAATTCTTGACATACGTGAGAAAGAACAGGCCTTGGCACAGGCCGACGAGAACGAAACTGAGAAAGAGGACAACGAAGTTTCAGAAGACGAGGATGTAGCTCCAGTGGACATCAGTAAAATAAGTTACGTAGGTAGAGCAAGGCCTTTTGATAGGCCGATACGCCTAGAATACAAGAAACGTTCTCTCTCTCCCATACCAGAACACTATTCCCTTGAACGCATATTCCAAGTCACTGACCAAGAACTGAAAAAACGAATAGGGAGTAGTGAGCTTAGTACTTTGCACGAACAGGAACTAGCCCGGTCAGCAGTTCAATGGGCTAGCAATTCTACCATATATAAAGAGGATGTAGTAGCGCAAACATTTTTGAATCTTTCTCCAGACGAACAGCGACTAGCTGGTATGTACATGATCCAGCACCTCATTACACTATATGAGAGTCAGCATTCTGATCCAGGTCCCTTATATAACTTATTGGAAGATTTACTCCTAGCTAGATGGAGAGGTTTGGGTACCGAATTAATTCATAAAATTCTGGAACAACGACATAGATACATGACTTTCCTAACTCCCCACTTCGTTCCTGTCCCTAATCGAGAACGAAAGACTTTTTACATAGACAAACAGAATCCCTTACGAGAAGTTCATCCTGTTCGGACAGCAGGTGGTGAGCTTGTACGAGTATTTGTTTACACCCCCTTAACAAAAATAGAACTATTGGAAATGAAAAAATTAGTGCCCTGTCACAATAAAGACCCAGGGGGGTTCCACCGTGAATTAAAAGATATGCTCCGCATGGGGGAGTATACGTATCCCGATATTATTAAAATGTTAAAGGTACTGTTGCCAGCAGGCATTTACGAAAAACTTAAAGAAAAAGAGTGGGAGGTGGGAGAGAAAAAGATTGACTGGGCAGAATTAGAAAACGAAGATAATACACGAGTCCCTGGTACTGGTCTCGGGGAAAAAGCCAGAACATTGCCCGAGTTATTGATACAGGTATTGCCAAGATTACTAGCTACTAAAAAGGAAGACTGGGATGCTATCTCAGCCTGCAAACAGAAACAAGATGAAGACACTAGTGATTTTTATTCCAGATTCGAGAAATGTTTCATTATTAATAGCGGCCTGAAGACAAGTAGTGAATCATACCCACATCTTTTTGTGACCAAATTAGTAGAGAATTCCTTACCACAAGTTAAAAAGTACTGAAGGTTGAGAGTACATGGCAAGCAAATAGCCCTTCCCAAATGTTACAAATGTTACAGTACCATCAAAACCGAATTAGAGAAGAACATGAACACGAACAGAGACGTATAAAAGGCACGAAAATGAAAGTACTAGTTGCTCAGTCCGTCCCAGCTGATGGTCAGAAAAGGGGTACGGCACCGCCCGGTCATTCTGCAGCTCCTGTTAAAGGGAACTGCAACTACTGTAAACAGCCAGGTCACTATATAAATGAATGTGCTGTCCTGAGACACAATATTGCTACAGGCAAAACGAAAGAAAGACCGCGTCCTCCTAGAGAAGAACATGTTCCACAAAATATTCCGCAGAACACGCAACCTCCACAGAACGCGCAACAGACAGTAGCTGTACCCCAACCCCAACCCATTGCTGCCACGCAACATGTCATGCAACAAATGTACCAGTATGCACAGTCAGACTACCCAGACTATCAGCAGTACTCATGAAACAGCCTAGAGAGGGAGGTTGGCTTGCCCCTTATCGAGGTACCTGTAGATCAAGAGGGTCCCTATGTACATAGTCGTGTATTGGGAAAAGACAGAAAATTTTTGATTGACACGGGGGCGAGCAGAACTACCATCAGTCATGACGAGGTTCCAGGGGCACCCCTCTCAGGCTCACAGAATGTTTCCCTGGGATTTTCAGGAAAGCCTATTGTTAACGAAGTATCAAAACCAGTTCCCCTAGGAGTTGGTCCATTGTCTCGAACTACAGACTTGTTGCTTACGAAATCATGTCCTGAAAACTTGCTTGGTATAAAAACGTTGAAAGCACTGGGAGCAGTGATTTGTTGTTCTCCGGAAGGAGTGAGATTGTTTTTACGTGATTTTAAAGGACATTATGTTTTGAGAGATTTCGACCCCAGACTTCAGAATGTTCCACAGCATTTATGGGCACAAGGTCCGACTGATGTAGGTTACATGCACATTACACCATACCGTGTCACACTCAAGCAAGGAGTTGTACTGCCACGAATCCGACAATACAAATTACCACTTGATGCTGTAGTAGCCTTGCTGAAAATCGTTGACGAGCTCATTGCACAAGGAGTGGTTGTAGAAACCGACTCCAATGTATGTAATTCTCCTATCATTCCGATTCTTAAACGGACTGACCCGAATGCAGCACCGGTCTACAGACTAGTGATTGATCTCCGGGAATTAAACAAATGCATAATACCACAGTACCCTGTGGTCCCAGACATTTCTTCACTATTGACTGCTATTGACTCAGAAGCAGCGTTCTTTACTGTAATCGATCTCAAGAACGCCTTCATTAGTGTCCCAATACATCCGGAAAGCCAGTATCTCTTCGGATTCTGTTTAAATGGCCAAAGTTTCAAATTTGCGAGAGCTCCTCAAGGATTCACAGAAAGTCCTAGTATTTACAGCCAAGCATTGAAACGACAACTTGACAGTATTCACATGCCTACTGACACTGCACTGCTCCAATATGTTGATGATCTATTGATCACAGCACGGACAGAACGAGACTGCGAACGTGCATCAATGATAGTCTTATATTTCCTAGCGGAAAAGGGGCACAAGGTTTCCCCTTCTAAGCTACAATTCTGTGCCCAGCAAGTGGTATACCTTGGACACTTGCTGTCCAAGAGGGGTAGACAGTTGACACCTGACCGTATCCAGTTAATTGCACATCTTCCACAGCCCAAGACACAAAAGGAAGTACGGGCCTTCATTGGCCTCACTTCTTACTGCAGACAATGGATTCCCCAGTATGCATATCTAGCAAAGCCACTCATACAGTTGACAACACAGGAGGCAGCGACTTTGACTGTCCTCCCATGGACTCAGGAACATACACAAGCTTTTGATGAACTAAAGAAAGCTTTATGTTAAGCACCTGTTTTAGCAACACCATGTTACAGTAAACCTTTTACACTTTTTGTCACTGAACGCGATGGCACAGCATTATCGGTTCTCACTCAAGATCAGGCAGACAAACACAAGCCTTGTGCTTACTTTTCTAGTACATTGGATCCAGTGGCCCAGGCTCTGCCTGCGTGCCTAAAATCAGTTGCAGCAACAGCTCTAGCAATCAGACAAAGCGATTCCATAGTATTAGGACATCCCCTGACAGTACAAGTTCCACACTCAGTGGAAGTTCTCCTGAACCGAACCCAGACACAGCACTTGACCATAGCAAGACTGACAGGATATGAATTGACACTGTTTCAGCCACACATCGAGATCAGACGTTGCAACACGTTAAATCCTGCTACACTTTTACCTTCGAGTACAACAGACCCTGCACCACATGACTGCGTGGAAATAATTAACACTGTAACAAAACCCAGACAAGACTTGACAGACATTGCATTACCAGACCCAGATCTGACACTTTATGTGGATGGTTCATGTATGAGAACAATCAAAGGAGAGTTAGTGGCCGCATATGCAGTGACCACTGATACTGAAGTCATAGAAACACATCGAATTGATACCTTGTCAACCCAAGCAGCAGAGCTCATTGCTCTGACCCAAGCCTGTATACGAGCCAAGAACCGGAAAGTAAATATATACACAGATTCACAGTACGCATTCGGAGTCGTTCACGACTTCCGAGTCCTCTGGCAAGAGAGAGGTTTTCTGACCTCCCACGGAGCCAAAATCCAGCATGGTCCCCTCATTCAAGCTCTGTTAGAAGCAATACACTTGCCTACAGCCATAGCCATCATGAAGTGCAAAGCACATACGAAAGTCGCTGACACCATTTCCCAGGGTAACGACCTGGCAGATCGAACAGCTAAACTCACAGCTCAGACTCAAACAGACATACCGACTAACACGACTATGACTGAAGTACCATCACAGACACATTGCATGACAGTTAAGGATCCCACACAAGATGTACTCGACATACAGACACATGCCACTCCAGACAAAATTAAGAAATGGACTGAACAAGGAGGGGTCCAAACAGATCAGGGATGGATGACAAAGGGAAAAGGTACATGGTTTCTACCTGACTCTATGGTTCAAGTTATCATAAATACAGCACATAGTCCAGCACACTTAGGAGAGAAAGCCATGTTAGACAGTATACAGAATATTTGGTTCAACAAGCATTTACGTGCAGCAGCAAAACAGAAAGTGCGTACTTGCATGATCTGTTGTCAGTTCAATCCAGGCAAAGGCATTCCCGTGGAACAAGGTGGATTTCATCCTCCTGACCACCCTTTCGAAGTTCTCCAGATGGATTATATTCAGATGGACAGATGTCGAGGATTCAAGTATGTCCTCGTAGTTGTATGTGCCCTTTCCAGATGGACAGAAGCGTACCCAGTCCCAGATTACACTGCTGTGACCACTGCCAAGCAGTTGGTTTGTGAATTTTTCCCGCGATACGGCTTGCCCCGTGTCGTGTACTCAGATAATGGACAGCCATTCTCTTCCGAACAGATGAAACAGGTATCACTCCTGTTAGGGTACCAGTGGAAATTCCACTGCGTACGACACCCCGAAGCAGCTGGTCTCGTTGAGAGACATAATCAGACTCTGAAAACACGGTTAGCGAAGGTCTGTGCAGAAAAAGGTGTAGATTGGATGGTAGCCTTGCCGGTTGCCCTCTTTTACATGCGTATGGTAGCTCATTCCAGAACCGGACTATCCTCGTACGAAGTGGTCTTTGGAAGACCACCGAATATGTGGGGTACGCCTATGCCTAAAAAGATCACCGATGTTGATAGTAATATGCTGACAGATTACCTGGCTTCCTTGATGTCTGCACTACTCTCTTGTCGTTCACAGGTCGCGGCTGCCTTCCCAGACAACACCCTGGTTAAAGACCACGCCATCCTCCCTGGCGACCTTGTGCTCGTCAGGAATTTCGACAGGTCGAGCCCCCTGGAGCCGCGTTGGAAGTCACCGAAGCTTGTACTACTGACGACGAGGACGGCCGTAAAAGTGGAAGGAAGAAAGGGCTGGATCCATGCCCATCATGTGAAGCGGTTTCTTGGTTCGGGAAAAGATTCCAAAGACTGTTTTGCGAAAGACTCTGAGAACTGTTCGGAGATAACTGACACTAAACTCCCCTTGCTAGAAAAAACTCTGCAGCATGAGTATAGAAGCAAACTACGGTCTAGTAAGTCAGGCAGCGTTTAATTGTTTAAGTCCCCCTCGGGTGAAGCGGTTAGACAGGTTCCTGACATGTATGAGACTGTAGACCCAAATGTGGGCCAGCGATTTGCGGCTTGTGCACCACTGCTTGTGTTCCCCGTCCACGTTCACGTTCCCGTGCTCGAATGAGAAAAGACGAGCAAATGATGTTATATGAACAAATAGATAGTCTCATGAAAATAGACATATCCTAAAGGGTGAAGTAGGGGCCAAGGAGGGAATGAGGAAATAGCAATTTTTGTATGGTCAATGTGTCCCCCACTCACACCCTATCCACATACCTATGCTCCATGTATGTCCATGTTACCATGTAATTCCCTTCCCGTGTCTGCCACAATAATGTCTCTGCATTTTCGTCTAACGTTAACATGTCAGTTATTAGGCCTTCCCTGAATGAAGAGCAAATTCTGCATCAGGGCCTGCTTTTCCAATGCATTTACATGGTACACGTTTAAATAACGCGAAGCACACGTTTTTGTGGCCCAGCCGAGCCAGGCCCTGAATTCAGGCTCTGAGCCTCTTCTGTCTCCAAAAAGCTGCAGTTTGCATCCCTGACCTCTCCCTTACTTCCTGCTCAGCCGAGAGGTGCCCGGCCTGGCCTGCCTGCCAAGACGGTATTTTGCCTACAGTTATCTGTTCAGCCTCCGCAAAAACACATTCCAGTCTAGTGAAATAGGTAAACACTTTCCGCCTGCAGAGCATAGGGCCTAGTCTCTCTGTCTCCATGTTAGTGATTTACTGAACCCGTTGCCATAGTAGGCCCATGCCCCCACGTAATGCACGAAGAAATATATGCACGCACTAGCATTAGTGATGAACGGCCTCTGCCCGAGAGACCTTTTACTTCAGACTACACATCCTCCAAACACAAGATATCAGATATGCCAAAGGTGCAGGTCGTTCTGACATCCCAGACTCCAGACTCCTCTTCTAGTGCTAAAGGCAACCCCCAGCTCTCCCCAGTTACACGTCAATTACACGTCATGGCCAGTTGCGCGTGCATGTCGAGTAAAGCTTTCTGCTGACTCTGCAGATTTCCTCCATACATCCACCCACCTGAGACACTCCTATGACACGCCGAGTGTACGCCTCTTTACACGCCTCTTTCTACGCCCATATGTTCTTATCTCTCTCTTTTCACTTGCTCCGCCTGGAGTGTTACGCCTACTGTATTCATTGCAATTATGTGATTTTACTATATATATTGTGTGATGTTAATAAAAAGTGTGATATCCCTTCCTGAACCTTAGTGGTGATGGAACACGATTCTCCCCTGGCTCGAGCCATTGGAATAAAGCCCGTATGAATCAGATACCATGGACTCTGCCTCTCATTTTATGAGCTATTCTTATTGATATTTAATGTATAGAAAAATGTATAGGTAATTTAATTTACCACAGCACGAATAAGCCAAAAATACAGTTCCTTGAAGTCAATAGCGCCATCGCAGCGTCATGAACAACCCAAATTCAAACAGTTCAGTGAAACGGCGTTGGACGGACCCTCAAAACAGTACCTTTATAATTGCAGTGGCCACGCGGGCTTGTGATGAGCTCTGGAGGTGGGGCGTCAGTTCCAAAATTCGATGAGGCCTGGAAGGCACACGCTTTGTGGCCCGATCTCTGTGGTGTCAAAGTAGGGAGCACTAACATCAGAAGGCATCAGGGCTGCAAAGTTGTCGCAGACACTGCGTTGTGCTCTTCACGAGCAATGACCATGGCTTCGGTGCAGGCAGCAGTGTCTTTAAACAAGGTTAGAGTCAATGGGACCTTCGTCAGCAAACCAGGGGCTGCAATCTGAATTGGGGCGCAGTTATGGCGTTGGGGTTGCTTTTCTTGGAGTTACAACACAATAAGTCAGTTCCAAAGGCCAAGGACTGGTTTTGGCACCATTTGGCAAAGCAAGACTCACAGCAGTAGAGTCCTAGTGCTGGCAATTGTATTTATTTATTGAAGTTTTATATAGCGCTGGGTTCACCAAAGGGTTTCAGAGCGCTTAACATTGTAGGTATGATAATCAAAAAAATACAGGACAAATGTATCAAAAAAAGCAATCAATTAAAGTACACAAAACTAACATAATGAACGGAATAGTTATTGGAGAGATCAGATAGGGAAAGACCAGCAAGAAGATATAACATTAAGAGGATGTTGTAACACATTATTATGCTATACGCATTCAGCTAGGTTAATTCAAAAGATTCAGGCTGGCAGTATGGTGCATGAATAAGGTGAGATGAGAGTTGAATTGAGTTGCGAAGATTAGGGTAAAGCTTATAAGGGGGGGGGGGAGTTGGGATGTGTGGAGAGGGGTTTTCTCATAAGTTTATTGTGCCGGGCATATATGGTTTGGGAAGAGGGTTAAGGTAAGGGGTAGAAGGGGGAGGAAGGAGGGGTATGAGGTGAGTGTAGGAAATAAAATTGGGGAGGGGGTGGGTGTAGTAAGTGTAGTACGCAAGGGCTTACGAGCCCCAGTATTTGTTGAGCATTTGTGTTTTGAGGTCTTTTTTGAAATTAAGATAGGAGGGGTTTTCTCGTAGATTTTTAGGCAGGGCATTCCAAATGTTGAGGGCCTTTACAGAGTAGGAGTGGGATTTTGAGGTTTGTTTTTTTAAAAGAGGGGGGATGAGGAGAAGAGAGTTGGTGCTTCTCAGCTGGCGGGCGCAACCCACTTTGTTGAGTTTATGGGAGAGGTAAGGTGGGGGTTTTGGTAGAGGGCTTTATGCTTAATGTAGGCTATTTTATGGGAGGAACATCCTTCAATAGGAAGCCATTTAAAGGCCCAGAGGGCAGGTGATATGTGATCGAAGTGTTTGCAGTCCGTTGTGAGGCTAGCCACTAAGTTGAGAACAGATTTGAGGGGGGTAAGGAGAATTTTTCGAGTTACAGCGATTGGAGCATTTCCGTAGTCGATTTTCGAGAGGACTAAAGATTGGACAATCAATTTGAAATCTTCAGCAGGGATAAACGGTTTGATTTTTTTAAGATGCCGGAGTGTGAGTAGCGCTTCCTTAGCCGAGTTTTTTATAAGGGAATTGAGAGTTAGCTCTCTGTTGATGGCGATGCCAAGAGATTTAACTGATTCAGCGAGGGATAGAGAGCAGTTGAGGGCATTTAGGTCAGTGATCCAAGACTGGATGGGGAGAGGATTGTTTTTAGGAGTGAAGAGGATGATTTCAGTCTTGCTGGGGTTGAGTTTAAGGTGATTGGAGTAGAACCAAGCTTGAATCTTGATGAGGGCAGAGCTGAGGTGGTGAATATCGGCATGTGATTTAATTTTATAGTACAATTGGGTGTCATCAGCATACAGGTGGTAATATATTCCAGCTTGTTTGAGTCTGAAGGTCAGGGGTTCAATGAAGAGGTTGAAAAGTGTGGGAGAGAGAATTGATCTTTGGGGGACACCAAGGGAGACAGGTGTGGGGCAGGAGAAGGGGTTTTGTATTTTAACTTGTTGGGTTCTCTGTTGGAAGTAGGAGGTAAACCAGTTAAGGACAGCGCCATTTAAGCCGAAACAATCTTGGAGCAGCTTAACCCCTTCGATGCTGGTGACGGAACCATTCCGTCATCAGACACGGTTGAGCTGTGCTGATGACGGAATGGTTCCGTCACGACCACACCCGTTATCATTGGGGCCCAGCACAGGGGAAAAATAAGAATAGCAGCGATGAGGTTAAGTAAGGTTGAGTGGTTCACTGTGTCAAATGCAGAGGTAAGATAGAGAAGAATGAATATGCAGGAGTCTCCCTTATCCAGGGCGAGGTGGATATCATCTACTATATTAAGCAATGCTGTTTTTGTGCTGCAACCTTTGCGGAAACCGGATTGAAGAGTGTCGAGTAGGTTGAAGGAGTCAATGTGTTTATCTAATTGGAGAAGGGCACATTTTTCAAGGGCTTTGGAGAGAAAGGGGAGGTTAAAGATGGGGCGGAGGTTATTAGGGTGGGCTTTGGGTTTTTAAGGGATGGGTGTGATTTGTCCAAGGTGGAGGGAAACTGACACTCACCCCGTTGAAAGTGAGGAATTGATGATATTGGTCCAGTAAGGGGCGATGATATGCTTTAGTTCATGGACGATGGAAGATGGCAGTGGGTCTTTTTATGAGAAGCTGGTTTAAGTTTGGATACAATGTTAAAGACTTCTAGTTCTGATACGGGACTGAAATTATGCCAAGAGACATTGTTTTTAAGCAGAGGTTTAGTGGGGCTAGCTTCACGTAGGGTGGGTGAGGGGAGGAAAAGGGACGGTGTGAGGGGTGGGGTAGGAGGGAGAGTGTAGTTAGGGTCACATCAGGAGGACATTGGGAGGTTGGGGGGCTGAGTAATCAGGAAGGATTTATTAATGTTGGCCATTTTGTTTGCTAAAAAAGCTTGTTGGTGGAAGCCAGAGGTTGGGGGGGCGTGGATGTTTGGTTTCTAAAAATGTTGAATAGTTCTCGGGTCAATTCTTTGCCCGGGAGAGTTGTGCGCGGAAGAAAGAAGCCTTTTCAGAGAAAATGTGTTTTTTATAGGTTGCTCTAGCGTTTCTAAGGAGGATTAGATGGGCAGGGGAGGGGTGATGTCTCCATGTTTTTTCAGCGAGTGTAAGTGAGCGTCTTTCATTGTTGAGGTCAGTGGTGAACCAGGATTTTGAGGGAATATTTTTCAGTGTTTTTGTTGTGAGAGGGGCGAGTTGGTCTAAGACCCTAGAGGCTGATATGTTGTAGAGCTCTGTGAGTTCATTTGCATTGAGAGAGAGTGGGATGAGACGGAATTGTACTTGATTTCAAGTCGTAATCTTGGTTTTGTTCTTTCTAGTCGTGCGGGTGGGGTTGGCTGGGAAATTTTGAACAATAAGAAGTGGTGGTCAGACTAATTAGTGGGGATGATGTTAGATAGGGAGGCTAAGTCCTCATTTGCGATGATACCGTCGAGAGTAGCCCCTTTGGTGTGTGTCGGGGAGTGACAGAGTTGCTTGAGGTCACTAATCTCCAGAAGATTAGAGAGAAGGTTGATTGTGGGATCATCAGGTTCATCCCAGTGAAGGTTAAAGTCACCAAGAAATAGATTTTTGGAGTTAGAAGGTAATGATTGCGTAAGGAGGTCAGATAGTTCTTCAGCGAAGGGCAGAGGTTCACCAGGAGGGTGGTAGATATTGTGTAGTCGTATTGTGGGGAACCCTTTAAATTAAGTTCTGCTCCAGGATATTCAAAGGTTGTGTAGTCTGTAATCTTGGATTGGGAGATTTGGAGTTCTTTTTTAAAAATAATTTCTAGACCACCTCATATTCGCTCAGATCTGTCTTTCCTTATAATGGAGTAATCAGGGGGGGTGAGTAAGTCTAGGATGGGGGTTGAGTGGTCCTTGAGCCACGTTTCTGTGAGGAAGGCGATGTTGATGTTAGACCCGGCTTCGTGGGCACCAGGACACTCAGGGGTAACTGCGCTCTAATCGCATCAACTGGAGTGTCCCCCCACTGGTGTCCTGGGGCCTCAGTACTGGTGGACCCAAAACTGGGTGACCAAGTACTCCTCTCCAGCACTTGACTCTCTCAGGGTAGCAAGACAGAGCAGTCCAAGGTTCACTCAAGGAGGTGAGGTGGGGTTAGACGTTCAGAATACAGTGTAAACCGTACCACCAGCTGATAAAGTCAATGGCCAGTCAGTGCTTTACTTTTTATAAAAGAAAAGTACTTTAATACACACAAGATAATTATACTACACAGAACACTAGGATAAACAGTGAAAACCAGATGTCTCTAAAACCCTCTGGGACCCCAAACAGTATTATAGCGCCTAGACGCCAAGCGCTATAAAAACGTAGTCAACATGAAAACACACAATAAGCATTGCATATTACGGACCATGTTACACAGGGCTGCTCTCATTCACTAGAGCCTTGATACCAATCTTCGGTTGGAAAGGATATAGTTTCAGCATATGAGATGTGAAGTCAAATGTTCTTGATCAGCTTCATAACCCCCCACCCAAAGCAACAGAAGTGCCTTCCCGTCGTGAGTGAGGACACCGCTCTGGTGGTGTCAGGGATCTGATCACAGGTGCCTGATGTCTTGGCACAGTTTACTGGAGTCCCAATAGTCCAGTTGCCACTGGCTAGCTGTAGGAGGGTAGAGCCTGGACAGAGTGCCAGTTCACACTAACACCCTCAGAGATCACAAAAAGAAAGGTGGGTGCCTGTTTCACTGGCCGCTATTCCCAGCTACTGCTTGTACATGCTCCCACAGCGCAAGGGAGGAGCTTAGAGGGGATTTGATCTCACCTTCAAAGACTAGAATCAAGCTTCCTCCTCTCTGGCTATTCCTGATGTGCTGCAAGCTTCCTTCCACCAGCTTTCCTTGATGTGCCGCAAGCTTCCTTCCGACACCCAATCCGTTGATGTGCCGTAAGCTTCCTTTCCACACCTTGGGCATCTGTCTGTAATTTCCTTGGTCAAAAGTGTGCCCTCCCCCAAGCCTCACAGAGACAGCTGGTCTTTTCCCATGCTGCTGATGCCTTAGTTCCAGACGCAGTGAACAGATTCTTATCCCCTGCCTTCACACTGTGGGTCGAACCTGGCTATCTTCAGACGGACCTGGTGTGGCCACCTCTTCCGTCATAGACCAGTCTTGAACAACAGCTGACCACTCAGGCCTGACCTTTATCACCTCTGATTGATAGGCTCATCCAATCAGAGGGTCTGCTAGTTTTGCATCCTGAATAGACCTCCAATCACAAACCATTCACGGTGTATTCAATGCATGGGTAAAGCATGCACCAGGTCCCTTCCTGGTATCAGGCTGTACAACTCCCTAAAGAGGAATTTTAATTAACTTCAGCCCAGGAGGCCCTCACCAGTGGGGGAGGGTCCTCTTTGCAGAGTTAGTGCAGCTAAACCCAGATAATAGCTGAGTGTCTATCCCAGCACACTAGGCCTTTTCAAGGAAATAAGAAGGGGAACAGGGGAGCTGGGATGTCCAGCAGAACAGCTCGCATTCCTCACACTGGCTCAAATCAGCATTCTTCCCCAGTACACCGACGGGCTCTCAAACACACATCAGGTAGACAAAGGCAACAGGCTCACAGGCATGGCAAACTGCACAGACTTGGTCAGGAGGGTGCCTAGGGACTCACTCCTCCTGACTATAGATGTATTTTGAACAAATTTTGAGAATCTATTTACAGCACTCCTAAGAATTCGTAATTCTAATAATCCGGGCAAAAGGTTAGAGACCCTCAATATAACACATTCTACTTATTGTAGAGTATTTCCGACGAAAACAGATAGCAAAGTTAGGTTAGACAAGGATTTCCAGAGAAAATTCAGAGTATAGTCCAATTGGTTTATTTTCTTCAGTCTTTTCTTTATTTTCAATTTCGTAAAACAGATATTCCCAGCAAAAAAAGGTCACCAACACGTGTTTCGTCCTACACAAGGACTTTTTCAAGGCATGAACACGGCGGCGTGAAGCATAGATTGAACATCAAAGTGAACGAGATAAACCGTAGTTAGGTATTGAAGCTCAGTATCAATAATATTGATGGCAAGGTTGTTGATCACGATAAGGAATGAGGAACAGTCCCTGTATCGCGGTACAGGGACTGTTTGCGTGAGGAAATGCGATAACCTTAACCTTCGCGCAACAACTTATCATGGTTGCAAGCTTACTAATTTGAATGTCCAGATGAATAACATACAAACAGACGTGTATTTGCTTACCGACCAATATTAGCTAGCAGACTAGCTGTCCCGCATTTGACTATTGTGACTGTTCGACAGACCTGAAAGCATTCCTCATTCCTTATCGTGATTAACAACCTTGCCATCAATATTATTGATACTGAGCTTCAATACCTAACTACGGTTTATCTCGTTCACTTTGATGTTCAATATATGCTTCACGCCGCCGTGTTCATGCCTTGAAAAAGTGTAGGACGAAACACGTGTTGGTGACCTTTTTTTGCTGGGAATATCTGTTTTACGAAATTGAAAATAAAGAAAAGACTGAAGAAAATAAACCAATTGGACTATACTCTGATTTTTCTCTGGAAATCCTTGTCTAACCTAACTTTGCTATCTGTTTTCATCGGAAATACTCTACAATAAGTAGAATGTGTTATATTGAGGGTCTCTAACCTTTTGCCCGGATTATTAGAATTACGAATTCTTAGGAGTGCTGTAAATAGATTCTCAAAATTTGTTCAAAATTATGTGACACACATCCAGTGTGTACTGACGGCACCTTTGGGTGGTAGGTGCCCTGAGTCTCTGTAGCACCCTTTTGTTTATAACTTTTTCTCATATGAGTCAGATTATCAAATGTGTACGAATTTGTGTATATATAACTAGACCTTTTCAGAGTGCTGTGCGGACGTTTCCCTCTGGGAACACTACTACCTACTTTTTCTGTGTGACTATAGATGTATATCTGCCACCAATGTCAGTCTACTACAGCCTTAATAGAGAGAGCAGTAGCCACTCTCTGTAAAATAGGGGTGCACTATGCATGCCCCCTCAACCTCAGAACCAAGCTATAGCGGCTCAATCCATGTAAACAGGGAGACCCTCAGTGGACATGTATGATTGTCATGCTCACTGAGGTAGGGATCTAGAAACCATACAGTAGCTTTTGAGTGACTTGCTCAGAGATTAGCATAAGGCAGGGGAAGCACTCTCTCCAGAGACATGCAGGAGACTTCCCATCCCAACAGTCGATATCTTCACAAAGGATGGTTTTGGATATTTTGGTTGCGTGTCTAACAGCTGAGCGGCAGTTCACGAGCATGCAGGACAGGGGTTAGAGTTTGGGGGAGGGCAAGGAGGGATGGTGGTGAGTTGGGGGGGTCTAGGATATTCGGGGGGCTCAGTGGGTTCTGCTGAACCCCATAATAACAGGGATGTTAGATTGAGGGAAGGTAGGATTCTTACGAGAGGGCTTCTTAGGGTAAGGAACACAGATGTCAGCTAGGTTGGATTCAGGAGAAGAGTGGATTCTGCTGATCCCTATAATAACAGGGATGTTTTATTGATGGAAGGAAGAATCCTTGAGAGTGGGTTTATTGTGGTATGAGTCGCAGTTGTCAGATAGGTTTTAGGTTTGAGGCGGAGTAGTCATTTAAGGTGCGAAGAGGTCTGTGTGAACGGTTGAGAAGAAGGGTGGATTTTCATCATTTAGGATACAGGTATTTGCTAGGGCCATAGTATAAAGAGGCCCATGAGGAGGTTCTATGTTTAGGGGACTTGAAGTTTTTGAACTCTTCCCCAAGTCTGATAAATTTTGTAGTCAAGGTGGAGATATTGTGTTCAATGTTACAAAGAGGCTGGGTTAAAAAATAGAAGTGGGATGAGGCAGGGGACAGGGATGGGGGGAGTATGGTCATAATTAGCTGGGGTGGTAGGTTTGGGGTCAGGAGAGGGTGAGGGGACGGGGTGGTGTAGGGGCAAGAGAAAGGGGTGAGGGGAGCATTGTCTGTTAGAGGCGGAATGGAGGTTAGAGAGTGCGAGGGGTCGGGTATAGGGGTGATACTGAGCCTGAGGAGGTGGAGGCCTGTCGAGGGGAAGTGGAGGATGGTGAGTGAGGGGACATAGTAAGAGGGTTGGGGGTTGGAGTGCGGTTCGGAGAGGAAGGAGAAGGGGAAGGAAGGGTGTAGAAGCTAGGGGTGTGCGAGATGGTGTATGTTGGGATGGAGGAAGGGCTGAGATGGGGATCACGGTTGGGGCTAGGGGTGGAGTAGTGGGGAGAGTGTGAGATTGTGTGTGTTGAGATGGAGGAAGGGTTGAGGTGGGGGTCAAGGTTGGAGCTAGGGGCAGAGCTGGGGGAGAGAGGGGAAGGTTGGGATATGAAAAGGGGTTAATGAGAGACGAGCATTAGTGGACAAGGAGATAGGAGTGTTGACTGATTTAGGTGAGATGTGGGGGGTGAGGAGAGGAGAGGGTGGTAGCATGGGGAGGGGTATGTCATCGTGTGGTGGGGGTTGACATTGGGAAGTCAGGGGAGAGCCATGAGGAGTCTTGGAGTTGAGCAGGTGTGGGAAGAGGAGTAGGCATGGACATCTGGTGAGAGAGTGTGTTGAAATGATGTTAAAACATAGTGAGGTGGTGTTCGGAGGCTTATATCAAGATGTTACCTGTTTTGAAAATGGAAATGTCAATTTCACCAGGGAAAAGTGGAGAAGGGATGGTGGATAGATTACAACCATAAGGAATCTTACACGAGGGAGGTGGTGTAGGAAGGTGATTTTCCATTTGGAGGGGCGTTTGGAGTAGAAGATATATTTTTGTGTTAATGGGGGAAGTGAGGCTGTGGTAGTTGTCAACAATAATGGTTTCAGGGTGCTGGATAAGTAGCTTATGTTTAAGCCTTTTAGAAAGTGCATAAAGACCAAATTAAATAGCATTTAGGAGGTAACAAAGTGAGGTGGTGTTCGGAGGCTTATATCAAGATGTTACCTGTTTTGAAAATGGAAATGTCTATTTCACCAGGGAAAAGTGGAGAAGGGATGGTGGATAGATTACAACCATAAGGAATCTTACACAAGGGAGGTGGTGTAGGAAGGTGATTTTCCATTTGGAGGGGCGTTTGGAGTAGAAGATATAATTTTTGTGTTAATGGGGGAGGTGAGGCTGTGGTAGTTGTCCAATCAGGGTGCTGGATAAGTAGCTTATGTTTAAGCTTTTTACAAAGTGCATAAAGACCAAATTAGATAGCATTTAGGAGGTAACATAAATATCAATCATAGCGTATTTTAGTTAAAGGTTTAGGCCTAGTAGTGAGAGCAGTAGAGCTAAAATATAATTAAAGTGAAAGCATTCAGGCATCAATAAGAACAGTACAGGTTATTCGAAGTGCAAGCAGGTCAAATTAAAAAGCAGTTTGGAAGTGACTTAAAATAAATAATAATAGCATATTTTAATTAAAGGTCTAATTATAATGGCAGTAGATAGATGACATAGTAGCAAATTAAAGCTAAAAATAGGGCGATTTGAGGGGTCAGAGGAGGTGCAGTGAAGGCCACCAGATTGGAAGGTTCAAACTGGGCGTGAGTTACATAGATGTCCTGTTTTCAACCTTTTTTTTTTTTTGATTAGTTGTAGAGGAGGTACAAAATGGGCGCCAGCCTCAGGGACAAAAACCAAAATGGGGGTGAGTCATGTAACAAACATTTCCAAAAATTTAAAGAGTCCAAGAAACAGTCCAGTATACCTCATAGATGGGATGTTGGGAGTGTGTCTCCATTGGTAATTAGCCCTGACTCACCTTGCTAACTTTGTGCTGCGAGGGGGAGGCAGTATCGCCAGGAACTAAGTTCAGGGAGTTCTTAAGTAAAGTGGTTGATCCAGAGCCTGTCTACCCCTTATGGGAGAGCGTTCTGGGGCAGAAAAGGTAAAAAAGGCAGCCCTTACACCGTTACTTCCAAGGAGCAAGGAGTGTGCAGGATCGGAGGGAACGCCAGGGGTGTGATGCAACAGGCTGGAGAGAGTGATTAAGCAGGGCTCCATAAGGGACAATAATGCATTGGTATGGCAGAGCGAGCCTGAGCCTCATATTCTGGCATGGGAGGAAGACTTCCTGTAAGGGGAAAGGTTGGCGGCATCATCAAGGAGTAGGCCGGTTGGCGGCTCACCTTTTCTGCAGGACGTGAAGGAGCAGCGCAAAGATCTCACGTGGAGGGGGTAACCCTCGGAGGCAGGCAGGCAGCCCCAGGGTGTCCGGTCAAGTGCGTCTGGAGGCTTAAGACCAGAGCAGACAAACCCAGCGTGCAGTGCGCTGCGACTTTAGCAAGGGAGCAGGGCTGGCGGCCCAACCTTAGCATCAAGCGAGGGGGAGTAGAGCTGCAGCGCAAAGAGCTTACGGACGGTGGGGGAAAACCTGAATGTTCTAGCTGATCCACAGGCAGCGTTCGGGTGTCGAGGGTAAGACGTCTGGTAGCCCCCATCGTTGGAGCAAAGGGTCACCGAGGTGTGGGGAGATCCGGATGCTTTAGCTGGTGCAGAAGGCAGCCTCCATCGGTGGGCATGGTGGACGGTACAACTCCATCAAAAACAGAAACGTATGCCTTCTTCAGGGACAGCAAAACACACAAGATGATGGACGGAATGTTCCACAATGGCAAAACATTCACCCCCAGTCACAGATCTGGGTTTAATCCATCGTTATTTTGCTCACCAAGCCACCCCAGTTCAGAAATAGCCATATACAAATCAGTCTTGACCCTGTGCCTCATGGGAACAGTCCAGCCCGAACTGCCAAGCCATGTCTTCCCTGTACCGGAATCAAGCATCTTTGGACAGGTTTCTGGCTATCAGCCGTCTTCAGCCAGTATAGCTTGACTCCAGTGGCTTAGTGAGCACGTGACCCACTTCTGGGCATACCCTTCCCACATAGGGTGAACAGCAAAACACACAAGTTTTTGTTCTTCAGGGACAGGTCGTCGGCTGGGAGTCAATGTGGCTACGGAACAGCAATGGAGTCTGTACCTCTTCGTATCCGGGTCCCCCCACGGTGCCGAGTGTCTCCAGGAGCTGTGGCGTAGACGTGAGGATGAGGTTGTTGAGACGAGGCGATGAGGTTGTTCACGTCCAGTGCAGCGGTTCAATTTCAGGTAGGCGTCATTCCAGTTTCGTGTAGAGGTAAAATGTGGTTTTCATGCATATTCAGTTAAAGTTACGGTCGGATGGCAGGTTTTAAAGGGGATCTATACCGATAGGTAATCTCCAAACTGGAGCCTGACAGAAGAGCTCCTACTCCGCGGCCATTTTGGATGAAGTCTTTCCAGGCCCTGAGACTTCCAACAGGAGGCAAGCACACACAAGCCCTTGGAGAACCGTGCAGGCAGGACGAAGAAAAAAAAGTCCAGTCCGTTCCTTAGCCAAAATAGAAGCAGCAAGCAGCAGGCCAGCTCAACACAGCAATAAGCTGAGTGGCAGTTTCCATTCTACAATTTCTCCAGCTTCTCTTCTCAGCAGATTCTCCTCTTATTCCAGAAGTGTTCTGAAGTTATGGTGTCACAGCTCCAGTACTTATACCTGTTTCTGCCATTGAAGAAGCAAACTTCAAAGAAAAATCTCTGTAGTGCACAAGACCCTGCCTTTCCCTGACCTGGCTCCAGACGCACTACAGTGGAGTAGATACAGCTTTGGGTGAGGACTGGCACAGCCCTATTCAGGTGTTTGTGATAACTCCCTCCACAACTCTAACTCAGGAATACCCATCAGGCTGGTGATGTGCCATCAGGGTATGCAGGGCACACCACAGTACCCTTTGTGTGACTGTCTAGAGTGAATGCACAAACAACCCAACTGTCACTCCCCCTCAGACGTGTATTCCACAGTCAAGCAGAGACACAGTACGGTAAAGCAAGAAAATGCCCACTTTCTAAAACTTTTACTGTCAAAGGGGGTTGGCCCTAAAACAGACAGCTAGATTGGGCCTATATATGAAAAGGAACAGAGCATATAGCTATCGTATTATCATGCTGTTTTCTATTTTAACAGACTATGACCAATCACTGATTGCATTGGTCTTCATATTTTATTTACTTATCTTTTTATACTGTTTTCTGAAAAACATTTCATTATATCTTTTAAACCAGACAGGAAAAACACTGTTCGTTTTGACAATTAACATGCAAAAAAACTACAACAATATCACAAAAGTTACAAATACACAACAATGGATTGATTGCTAATGAATTACAGTGTTCAACCAGTCATTATTTTCCCAGCAACAATAAACTTGATTTTTTGTTCAGTTAGTAATTCCTCTGTACGTTGCTGGCCAATTGGAACAAATGTTTAACTTATAGGTGTAATGGACTTTCAAACAGATCGCTTTGAGCGGATCCTATTTCCATGCAAATTTTTCCCAAATGGTGAAAAGTGCTGACGCGTTTAAAACCCCAATATTCTTCTTGGGATTTTCTTCAGGGCTATAACTGTATGTAACCTGCTATATCTTTCATGCGTATGTCTTTTTCATCACCCCTTCCATGCTTATGACTAGCCCAGCTCGTCATGATGTACAGTGGAGCTGTGCTCATGACGACTCGTCATAACGGTTGCGTTCTGCCCACGCGTAATTGATTCCCCGCCTGTGTTCAAAAGGAATTTGAATAGGGGAACTCCTCATCTTCAACAATTAACGGAAGTTTTTCGTCAACTCCGATCCACAAAAATGGCAGTTATAAATACATTTTCTTCGGCAGTTCTTCCTTCGCCATTGTTTTTACGTTTCCATCAACTGAGTTGGTCCATAAACTATTAAGACCAATCCAATCAGTGATTGGTCGTAGTCTGTTAAAATGGAAAATATCAGGATAATGCGTTAGCTATATACTCTGTTCATTTTCACTTTCTAAAAGTGGCATTTTCAAACACACAACTTTGAAACCAACTTCACTTAAAAATGTATTTTTTAATTGTGATTTCAGAGTCCCCGAACTCCTAACCTATGTCTCTTCCCAATTGAAAGTTACACTAGTAAGATGTCACAAGGCAGCTCCAATGATAACATATGGGAGGCATAGTCCTTGCAATAGTGAAAAAACTAAATGAATAGTATTTCACTTTCAGGCCATGTAAAACACAACACTACATGTCCTACCTTTAAATACATTGCACCCTGCCCATGGGGCTACATGGGGCCTACTGTAGGGGTACTAGAAGTGTACAGGTTATGTCACATACGTCAAGGTGCACTACTCATGCCCATGTGGTGCAGTAAACAATTTTCAATCATTTTCCATACAATTGTTTTCAATTTCACTGGTTGCCCAATGCATCAAAAAAAGAAATTCATAATAATAATGAACTGAACAAGGTTCTTCTTGACACATTACTTGGGTCTAATTTATTGTACTTGTAATATATTTTGATCATAACATGTTTCTCGTGAATTCAACGTGAAATTTCCTGTGCTGTGTTCCCGAAGTATGATCAAATTATATTACATGTACAATATATTAGACACAAGAAATGTGTCAAGAAGAACCTTTTTCAGTTTGTTGTTATTATTATAAATAATTTTGTTCATGCTTTGGGCAACTAATGAAATTAAAAACAATTGTATGAAAATTTATTGAAAATTGTTCACTTAAATCACTGCACCACATGGGCTGAGTAGTGCACCTTGACGTATGTGACACAACCTGTGCACATCTAGTAGTGGATACATTTTCCTGAAGGGAGCGGGTCGGGTCTCAAGGTAGAACACTACAGATTATACAGTTGAATCAAAGATGATTTTTGTTTACATTAAACACTAAGATGTGCAGGAGATATCAACTGGTTGAAGCCTACCTTCGGGGTGCCATGCATGTAATAAAAAGGAATGTTTGGGTAGGGCAAGGGGGTGCACTTTCCAGGTCAACATGGCAGTTTAAAACTGTACACACAAACAGCGCAGTGGCAGGTCTGAGACATGGTTAAATGGCTACTCATGAAAGTGGCACAATCAGTGCTGCAGGCCCACTAGTAGCATGTTATTTACAGTTCCTTGGCACATACAGTGCACTTTACAAGGGGTATACCAGTAAATCAAATATGCCAATCATGTATAACCAGTTACAACCACAAATGACACAGGGAACACTTGCATTTTGGCACTGACCAGCAGTAGTAAAGGGCCCAGTGTTCAAAAACGTGCAGATAAAATCGGAGGAAGAAGGCAAAAAGTTTGGGATAACCCTGCAAATCGGGCCAGGCCCAACAATACTGAACTAAACATGTTTTGTCATGTCCCTTACATTGATTTGTCATTAACTTCCTAACCCACCCTGACAATTCTAATCAAGTTCCACAGCATTGTCACATGGACTGCCAGTCACTAATTTCTTCTGTTTAAAATGTATGTAGTCAGGTTCCTTGACACTGACATGGAATTTGGATTTTAGACATTCTTTAGCTTCCACTTTGTGTCTGTGTTAATGGAAACCCGAGTCTTGACTTCACACTGTCATTCAGAAACAGTTTTCTCTGTTTTCACTTTATGCAGTTGGAGTTTGCTCTTACAAAAACAAATTACGTTTTTACTTTCAATATTCCTAGTTGATGCTAGCATATTTAATGTCCTTCATAATCTGTTTCTATAGTTTAAATTGATAAAACTGGTGTATGCTTTTGCATACTCAAAACAGATTACATTTTCAATATCATTCATTCCATTTGGAGATAGTGTATTTAATTAGTTTATCCAGAAAGTTTCCCCTGTGTTTCTATCTTCTACCTCTTTCATCACACAATATTAGTGGCAATACTTTTTCTAGGGTATAAAACTATATGTTTGTGATATTGTGAATTTTATTTAAAAAATGGCTAGCCTCAGGAGACTTTTTATTTTGAAGCCTTTACATTTTGCATACTGGAGCCTTATATCTGACATATGTTCATTGCATGTAATCTTTTCCTTTCTGATGTCTAGCCCACATATTAATTGTGTAATTTGGTCGCTGATATATTAACTTCTTCTCTTGATTATTTATTCAGCTAAGCGGTGGTGTGCCATTGCTCCGTTGATAATGTTATTGCAGTTAACAGATGTTATACACAAGTACGTTTGCCAAAGATACAATACTTGACAGGTCTTGCCTGGTCTGTGACCTCATCTAGAAGGCACAGTTCTAACACAGGATAGTGCCTCCAGGCATGAGTCCCATGGAGGAAAAAGCCAGCGGGCAAAAACCTGCCAGAGTTTGGCAAAGAAGATTACTGATGGACCACTGGAGTAGAAGAAAGATGAAGAAAAATTGGAGTAGCTCAATGAAGGCTGAGTAATATACCTGGAAGAAACCTGAAACATAACTGAAGCCTGGAGGCAAATAACACAATGAAAAATCACTTTCCGAATACATTGTGGTGGTGTGAAGAATTTGAAAACTCCTACTTTATAGAGGATGGAAAGGAAGCCATCTCACAATTCCTGTTCCACCTTCTTGGTTTGGGTAATATTGTGCCAGTATTGCAGGCCTACCCACTGTCTTGACCTCGGCTCCAGATGCCTGCTCCTTAGATGAATTTCTAGTGGCCTTCTGGGATGGAGGGCACCATGGACCAAAGACCCTGTGCGACATAGATCCCGTTTCTTTCTAGTAGGCCACCCACTGTCTCCCGTAGAGGAAACATTACAGGGCTGCAGGGAGGATGAATGTGGTGGCATCATGGCAACGTTTTGCTGTTTCCTTGTCAAAAGAAGTTTGTCGCTTATTTTTTTGTCTTTCAAAAGGTGTACGCGTGTTTTTCAAACATTGACGACTTTCAAAGACTAACAATGATTTGTTTGTGAATAATTTGCTCAGCATTTTATCAGATGACATCATCTAGTAAAATGCAAGAACAACTTTTCAGATCTTCCAAAATACAGAAGAATATTGCATGATAATTTTTTTTTTTTTAAAGTTGTTCCCTTATTTTTCTTTAGCTTTAGTATGTGCTTCTTTATTATATGCAAATAAGGGCATATGTGCGCTCTCCCACGTTATTTTATTGTTATTTATTTTCTCAACGCCAAAATGGAGTTTACTTCCGGGTCAAGATAGGGAGATGGATTTTACTAATTCAAGTTCTTTGTTTGCACCTCGCTTCACAACACTAAGGGGTACGTCGCATTCATCATGAGCTACACACATTCCATTTTATTGCCTCAGTTCCTTGTTTTTGTGCTGTTATTCTATTGTTTTTCTTGTCTTGCTGCTTGTTTGATTTATTTTCTGGGTCTTTCTTTAGGTCTGCTTTTCCACTTGGTAAACTGCTGTGTTTGTTGTCTTCTACTGCCCATTTTTCTATTTAAGGAATTCCTGCGTTGATTGTTACAACCTATTTGTGGAATAAAAAATGGTGATGACAGGTCTGTGATCATTTGACCGCATGAAAGACCTTGTGTCAATGATGTCTTCTATGAAGACATTGACAGGCTGCCCCGGGACACCAAAGGTGGCTACCTGCGAGGGCGGCCATCCTTAGTGCGGTCTAGTGGTTGGCTGACTAGGTGGTCAGCCAGTGGTCAACCTGGGATTCCCCCCACGCGTGAGATCATTTCCTGTCCTGGGGGAGAGGGGGGGAGGGCTATATAGCCCGGGGGGCGAGGGTCTGCCGTCCTCTTTGCTCCTGTGCAGCGGCGTGTAGACCCTCGCCCCCCACCTCTGGAGAATCCCGCAGCGCAGACCCGGACTGCCCGGCGTTCTTTTGTTGAAGGTGAGGGACTTGTGCGATGCTCATGGCATGAGGGGGGGGGCGCTGGGCTTGCCCGGTGTTGAGAGCTGGGCGCGCTTGTAGCATCTCGCTTTGCTGAAGAAATGTTTTTGTGGCAAATGCTTTAGGTGTCTCCTGCGGCATGTTTGGACGCTACTTGTGGTACGGAGTTATAAAACAAAAAAAACAAAAAAGGGGAGGGGTGGGAGCGCTTCAGGTGAATTCGGAGGGTGCCCCCGCAGGGGGCCTCGCACTTTCCAGTCGTGGGGTGGCGGGTGTTGGCCAGATTCACTGCTTTGGTCTCCACTTGCTGCATTTTGGGGCGCTGCTTTGTCCCGGAGTTAGAATGGGTGTGAGCGCTTCGAGTGGGGTCGGTAGGTGCCCCCGCGGGGGGGCCTCGCGCTCTCGGGCGGTGGTCCGGGCTCCAGATGGGATTGGTGCTTGGGGGGGCGCACGTTATGGAGGGGGGGAGGCGCTCCTTCAATGCGCAAGCGAGTGGCGGGACATCTCTGTGGAGCGGTCTGGACGGCGCCTCGGGCGTCAATTTCTCAGCTTAGGTTGTGCAGCGGGGGTTGCTTTTGTTCATTCCTAAGTTGTTTGGGTGTCCTGGGTGTAGCGCTTCGTTCGTGTGCTTTGGCTTTTGGGGGTGTCTTGGCGCTAGGGCGGCCGCCCGCTCCTCTCACCTTTGGGACGGAGACGGGGCGGGCGGGTCTCGGAATGCGGCTTGCTGGAATGCAGCCTGCTTGCGGGGGGGGCGCGGCAGGAGGGCTGGCGGGGATGTTGATTTTGGGCCCTCAGAGGGGGGGGTCGGGTCAGGATGGGCCTGCCGGGGGCACGTGGGGTGGCCGCTCGCGCCTGGCACTGTCGGGCTGGGTCGGGGGGGGGTGGGTTTTGGAATGCGGCCTGCGCGGCGGGCCTGTGGGGGGCGACAGTGCTACCAGCGAAAAATGCGCTTTGACTCCGCGGCACAGGAAGTAAGCGCTAGAGAAACAAAATTGCAATACGATATAATAAATGTTTTCGATTTATGTTTAGAAACGAGTAGGTCTAAGAAATGTTACATAATGGAGTAATGTTCTACGGTACCAAATCAAACACACATAAAAAACATTAGTATGTATGTATTATGTTGGCAAATGATCTTTGATGCACGTTTGACATTATTAGATACGATGACCGCCGCATTCACCTCTGTTCGGCCTGCTCATTGATTGCTGGGTTCCCTAATTCGGCGCAATGTACTTCGATGTGCCATATTTGACGGTGGCAGGGGAAGGGGGAGGTTTCGCTGAAGGGGTTCATTTATAGAACAGAGGTCAGTGAGGGGATTAGGAGGGGGGCGGGTATTATGGGTGCTGTAGTTGGGGCAGGCAAGGGTAGGCGCAACGTGTATTGGGGTTGGGGGGGCGACTAACATGTTGTTTTGTCTTTATGCAGGATTGCTTTACGGATGGAGGATTCACAGCTCATGCGGGGAGTTGCGCAGGTGGGGGGGGCTTTATTAAAGGGGCATGTTTGGTACGCACCTTTGTGGGTAATGACTGCAGAAGGTTTAGGCAAGGCTTAGGATTGATGTCGGGGGGTTAGCTGGGCTACGGGGCGGGGGGGATGGAGCATCTCATCATGTGTTCAATTTTACAGATAAATTAAAGGCAAAGGGTCTCGGGACTGTCTACAGGGACGGCATAGGTAAACGGTTGGCTTACTGTGGTCAGTAAGTCACATGGAAAAGAAAATAAAAAGAATTTTGGAGGCACGTGCCTAATTTGGGTTTTCTCTTGCAGAAAGGAGTGGTGGAGCAATATAAGCTTGGGGTGGACCGGATTGGGAGCAGCAGTGCAAGCGTTGAGTTGTCTGGTCTGGAGTTCGCTCGCACGCGCGCAGTCGCCGCGGTCGCCGCACTCAAAGTAAGTAAGAAGGGCTGGGTCGGGATCGGTGTTGGACCCGTGTAGGGGAGCCCATTTCACCCCAGCGCAGAGGACGTTGCTCATTGTCTCTTATCATCCTATCCTCAGATTTGGAACGGATCGGCGAGCATGGAAAGCCCCATCGCTATTCACTCAGATGTCGCAGGTGGAAGACTCGCTGCCTGATGCGAGCCAAGCACCACAGTGGGCGGCCCTCATTCGGATGGCCAAGAGGAAGGGTTTAGCCTGGGTCGAGGGGCTCTTGAAGGAGGCGGATGAGGATGATTCTGGGGTCATCTGCGAGGCTCCATTGTCTGAGGTTGAATCGCAAGAGGCGGGGCCAACCAGATTTTCCAAACGGGCTAAGAAACAAACATCCAAAGAGTTCCCGCCTGACCCTCCAGCAGCCAAGAGCAAAGCTGTGATCGCACAAATGAGCCTCCGCTCAGACACGCTTTGCCTGGTGCGTTACCGGGCGTCTCATCAGGAAAAAGCAGAGCTGTGTCCGCACAAATTGAGCCCCCGCCAAGAAACTCTTTGCCGGGGGTGGCACAAGCCGCTTCTAAAGAACCTCTCCCTGTCCAGCCCGTGTATGCCACTCGGGAGGACCTTGCAAGACAGTCTGATTCACTTAAAGAATTTATGAGAGAGCTCATTGGTGCCATGGTACCACCAACGCAGATTGACAAGACTGCAGGTACACCGGCGGACAACAGTGGGGGGGCAAAGGCGGCGGCTTCGGTGTGGGGCACTCAGCAGGCGACGGCATTGCCTTCTACGACGCCGCAAGTGACTAACACCCCTGCCGTGGTGGCGAGCTCCTCGTCGTTGGCGAGCGGTAGCATTGTGGCACCTCCCACGCCGCTGCAGCCCGCCCCGCCTGTTGTGCCTGCGCCAGCCATCGTCAGCGATACGGCAGTCCCGGTGGCTGCGGGGGTGGTCACTCCCGCTCAAAACAATGGTACGTCTGTGGTCCCTACATTGGGCAGTGGTGCTGGGGTATCATCTGTGTCATCTAATACCATTTCTTCTACAGGAAGCGCGGTTGGCATGGTTACCTTGGCAGCATCTCCTTTTACCCCTAGCACTGAGCCTCGAGTGGCGGCCGCACCCCTGTTGTCGGGTCATTGTCACCTGGCATGGCAAGTCCCGTTAGCGGCCAAGGAATTGATATGGAAACGGGAGTTGATAGATATCTTCTCGCTACTGCTGTTAGGTCAGGAAGGAACTGATGTCAGGAAGGCGGGAGTTAAGGAGGAGGATAAAAAGACCAAATACCAACAGTGGCCTGAAAAAACAACAGAAAATTGGCTAGATGCATTTGCAATTTTTCAGGCGGTGATATTGGAGAAATATCCAGAACAGGCGCAGGCGCTAGTCCAGTACAGTACCTTGATACGAAAGGAGGCTGCGCGTTGGAGTGGTCAAGGTTGGGTGTCTTATGACTTGGAATTTAGGCGGAGGATGTCCTTGTGTCCAGAGATGAGATGGGACCAGAAAGAGGTTCAGTTGTGGCTAGACCATATGGGCTCCAACCTGCTTCATAATGGGGGGGCCTTAGACAAGAAGCAGGGAGGCAAGTACTCGAACAACACCTCGCAGCGGGGCGAGCAGCAGCAAGACAGACAGTCCTTTCGGGGTGGTTACAGGAATAGAGGGGGTAACAAAGGCTTCTTTAAGAGATCATCCCCAGGTATTTGTTGATCTTTCAACGCCGGTTATTGCGCCTGGGGGAAGTCTTGTAAGTTTGGGCATTCATGCAACAAGTGTGGAGGCTCTCATGCAGCAGGATCGTCTGTGATTTTGAACAATTTGTTGCCCCTCTTGCAGGAATATCCGCTCGCGCGTGACAGGCTCCTGTTGCTGGCGGGATTTAGCGAGGGTTTCAGGATACCATATGTGGGTTGTGAGGCCCCCAGAGAGGCTGAGAATTTGAGATCCGCTAGGGATTTGCCTCTAGTGGTGAGATCCAAAGTGGAGAAGGAGAGATTGCTGGGGAGATTAGCGGGCCCTTTTGCAAGTCCACCTTTAAAAGACTTTGTGGTGTCGCCACTGGGGGTGGTCCCTAAGAAGGAGCCTGGGGCGTTCAGGCTGATTCACAATCTTTCTCATCCTGAAGGAGCATCAGTTAACCATGGGTTGGAGGAAGGGTCTTGCTCCGTATCCTACTGCTCACTGGATGTGGCCTTGGATTTAGTCAGGAGAGCAGGTGTGGGGGCGTGGCTGGCAAAAGCAGACATAGAGTCAGCCTTTAGGTTGTTGCCGGTGCACCCCAGCAGTCAACACTTACTAGGTTTCAAGTTGGATGGAATGTACTGCTATGATCGATGCATGCCGATGGGGTGCTCAGTGTCGTGCGCATACTTCGAAGCATTCAGCAGCTTCCTGCAGTGGGCGTTACAATCTCGCTACGGAATAAAAGGGGTGTCGCACTACCTGGACGACTTCCTTTTTGTAGGGACTCAAGGGTCTATGGAGTGCAGCGAAGCATTGCAGAAATTTGAGGAACTTACCACTACTTTGGGGGTTCCCTTAGCTCCTGGTAAAACAGTGAGGCCTGCGCAGGTGTTGACTTTTCTAGGGATTGAGATTGACACGGTGAAAGGGGAGTGTAGGTTACCAGCGGACAAGGTTCGGGACCTGGAGCAGTCCATTGTTTTGGCTCTAGGTCAGGACAAAGTGACGCTAAGTTCCTTGCAAGGGCTGCTGGGGAAACTTTACTTTGCCGCCAGAATCATTCCGGCAGGAAGGGTCTTCGCGCGCAGGCTGGCTAGGGCATGCGCGAAAGGCAGTAAGAGTTATCATTTGGTGAGACTTAGTAAAGGTATGAAGGAGGATCTCAGGATGTGGGCAATGTTTCTCGCTGATTTCAACGGCTCTGTGGTATGGAGGGCGCCGTGGGCAGGGTCGCCTGAACTGGCCATGTTCACAGATGCTTCTGGTAGGGAAGGTTTTGGGGTTATTCTTGACACTGACTGGTGCGCGCAAAAGTGGCCGAACGTCTGGCGAAAAAAGAGAGTGACCTCCAATATCACGGTGTTGGAACTGTTCCCCATTGTTGTAGCTTTTCACCTTTGGCCAGCGAAGTTAGCCGCGCGTAGGGTCTTGATGTGGTCGGATAATCTGGCTGTGGTACAGGCCATCAATTCGCAGTCTGCGTCTTGCCCTCTAGTTTTATGCTTACTCAGGGAGTTGATGAGGGTTTGTCTGGTCTGTAAAGTAGAATTTAGAGCGCAGCACATCCAAGGGGTCCAGAACACAGCTGCTGACGCTCTTTCTCGCTTTCAGTGGCACAGGTTTCGGGAGGAGTGGCCGAGGGCAAAGGAAGAGATGACAAGATTCCCGGAGCATCTGTGGTTCATTCTGAATCTGAGAGGCGATTGAGAGGTCTAGGCGAGCTGGCTTTGGCACCGCGAACAGTCAAGCGTTACCGGGTAGGCGTGGAGAAGTTCTGTGCAGTCACCGGGGATTGGGAGCAGGTGCTGCCAACTTTGGAGTCCAGGACTCAGGACTTTATCATGTGGACGAAGGATGAGGGCAAGTCACAATCTTGGGTGGTGGGCCATTTGTCGGTCATTAGTCACCGCACTAGGCTTAGGGGACAGCCTGACCCAACCAACTCCTTTTTAATACGGTCAGCCCTGAAAGGTTGGTCGAGAAGTGAGCCCCGGGCTCCTGATAACAGGGCAGCGATTGACTTTGCAACTTTGAAAGGGATGCTGGACAACACAGAGAGGGCCACCAGCTCCGCGTTTGAGGCAGCACTTTTTTCCGCTACCTTTGCACTAGCATTCTTTGGGGCCTTCAGAATAGGGGAGATTGTGGCTGCATCAAGGAATGACAAATCAGGTATCGCTTTGGGTAGACAGGACGCCACATTGGTTGGGGACTGCTTGTCTATAAGGCTGAGGCAATCTAAAACAGACCAGGGAGGTTCAGGCAAGGTAATAGTGCTGAACAAATTGGGAATCACCAGGTATTGCCCCGTACGACTGGTGGAAAGTTATCTTGCGCGGCGCCCGTCGGGGGAAGGTTACCTTCTGATTCATGCAGATGAAACCCCCCTGACTAAGTACCAACTGCGGCGCGTCATGGACACTTGCTTAGAATTAGCGGGCTGCAACAGACAGGGGAAAAGGTTTTGTACTCATTCATTTAGGATAGGTGCTGCGACTACAGCTTTTCAGGCAGGGCTGCCAGTGGCAAATATAAAGCAGGTGGGGCGCTGGGAGTCCAGCTGTTACAAACGGTACATACGCTCATGAGTGGGTTAAAACAGGACTGGTTGGCGGCCAACTTTGGGTAATATGTTTGTGACATTGATTCAATGTATTGTTTGCAGTGTATAATCGGATATGTAATAAACGTGTTTTACACATCTGCATCTTTTATTTGTTAGGTAAATCGGTCTGGGTGGCGGGAAATCTGAGAATCCAAAGGGTAGCCCGGTGGGCCGATAGCGGAAAATGGAAGCATGGTTTTGCAACAACAAAAATCAGGTGGATAGTGTCGCACGATTTGCATTGGAGTAGCGTGCAGCGCGTAATTCAGCAACTATTGGACGGGGGCGAATCTCCACCAGACTTACTAATTGTGCATTTGGGAGACGAGGAATTGGTCCCCTTGGAGCGCAGGGCCCTGCTGCAGTTAATGAGGGGGACGCTGAGCAATTTGAGCAATCTGTTGGGGCGGTGCGAAATATGGTGGTCCGAGATCACTCCAAGACTGCATTGGAAGGGCGCTAGATCAGGGGTGGCCATCGAAACTTCCTGCAGACGAGTGAACAGTGCCATGCGCAAATTCACAGAGCAGAGGGGATTCGGCTTCATAAGACACAGTTTGTTGCACACCAAATGTACGGGTTGTTTTGATGAGGATGGCGTCCATCTATCAGAAGTAGGGATAGCCATTTTCCTGCTGGACCTATCTGAAGCGATGGGAGCAGCAGGTTGTAAATAGAGGACAGATAAGGGATGGGGGGACTCTCGGACGGCGGCTGCCGCACCGGGAGCCTTGGCGGAGTTACAGGGCGATCCAATACAGGAAGGTACAGAAGGGTACCCTCTACAGGAGCACCGGAAGGGTGCGTGAGCGATATATCCCCCAGGGAGATCCACAGTAAAAGGATCCTGGGGGACTGACGGCGCCCCGTTAGTCCTTCGGGCGGTTGTGTACCTGAGCAACCGGGGGTTGCCAACGCTCTGCCCCCCGAGGGGGGGGGGCAACTTTTCAGATCTTCCAAAATACAGAAGAATATTGCATGATAATTTTTTTTTTTTTTTAAAGTTGTTCCCTTATTTTTCTTTAGCTTTAGTATGTGCTTCTTTATTATATGCAAATAAGGGCATATGTGCGCTGTCCCACGTTATTTTATTGTTATTTATTTTCTCAACGCCAAAATGAAGTTTACTTCCGGGTCAAGATAGGGAGATGGATTGTACTAATTCAAGTTCTTTGTTTGCACCTCGCTTCACAACACTAAGGGGTACGTCGTATTCATCATGAGCTACACACATTCCATTTTATTGCCTCAGTTCCTTGTTTTTGTGCTGTTATTCTATTGTTTTTCTTGTCTTGCTGCTTGTTTGATTTATTTTCTGGGTTTTTCTTTAGGTCTGCTTTTCCACTTGGTAAACTGCTGTGTTTTTTGTCTTCTACTGCCCATTTTTCTATTTAAGGAATTCCTGCGTTGATTGTTACAACCTATTTGTGGAATAAAAAATGGTGATGACAGGTCTGTGATCATTGGACCGCATGAAAGACCTTGTGTCAATGATGTCTTCTATGAAGACATATGCTCAAAGACGGGGTCGGTCTGTAGAAATGACCAGCTAAAATGTTCTACCCTCTGTGTTGTTTTCTCCCAGCATCTGGGAGACATTCTAACAAGGTGGACCTAGAGAAAATGTGTGTCAGAAGGAATATTACTGTGTCAATACCTACATCTTCCTAACAGAGCAGCCTATGGTGTTTAGGAGTCCGAAAAAAAACAAGTTTCCCCAACTTCTGAATGAGGCTAATATAAGGAAAATATGATACATTATATAAAAACACATGAGGCCGGCAAACTTCCATGCCCCAGTAGGAACACAGGCCTCTGTGAGAAATACTGTGAACTAATCCGGTCACACAGTTCGTTGAAAACTCAGGAAGCAGCCTTGGGTTAACAGGTTGAGCTTCTGCATGAAGCGTAGATCAAAGGTTCCTTCAGACTCAGGAAACCAGTAGTGCTTAAGAGTAGAAACTACAAAATTAGGTTACCGCACATTCCACCTGCTAGAGAGACTGGGGACAATGTGTCGACCATGTTCAATTCTATTTCCTTTATAATCATGTTGCTGATGCATACACACATAGATTAAGTACGTACACAGGATGGACTGATCCAGATGCATGCTTTGCCATTGTTCATGAGGACATGAATGTCCGCTTCTTTTGAAAACCACTTGTCACACTTATACAATGTTGTTGTGTCGTGAGCTGGGGACAGGACTGCCCTAGGGAGATCACTCTCGGGCCTACACTCCGGGGCATCTAATCCTGACTGGGCCTAACACGTGGCCCTACAATAAACTCAGCCGGACACTGGGAATAAGTTTGCTTGCTCGGTCTGTGCGTTTCTCTCTCTGAACGCCCACGCACGTGCTAGACCTCTTTTTATTATAGGGAGTCACATGACTAACGCGTCCAGCCCTCGGGGCGCCGGGGGCGGACCTCCGGGAACATAACATTCCTCCTAAAATAAGGAAAAATCAAAACACAAACAGTGAACATAATTTGAACATAACTTTTCCTTGCTTATGAAACATTGGGACCGATACCTTCAGCGTCCTTTGAATGCCAGGCCACACTACCAGCCACTCAGTTCAAACTACACATGTATGTATATGTAAATGGGAACAGTCTTACGTAAAGTAGTCTCTTAGCCAGCCGGAGGGGGTGGGATTGTCACGTAGCTGACGTTGGGACCCCCGGTGAGTCATCAGTTCCGTTCCAACCTCCACTTCGTGACTTGGCGCCTCTCTGTCTGCCCCCTCCGAATCTGGGGCCTCATCCAGGGCCTCCGCGTCACCTCCCACTTCTTCGCTGGAAACCTGATGCTCGCTACTTTGCCTGACCTCCTGGCGAGTTGTTGATTCAACGGCCGGCACATTGGTTGCAGTTTCGTTTTGCTCACCGCCTTGCTGGTGCACTGGCTCTAGGCTTGCCGGATGATACAGTTTGAAATGAGACACATTGCGAGTCACCCTGTCTCGTCCTCGAATGGCTGTGAGGCGGGTGCCTTTCACTCCGATGACTCGCCATGGTCGCTTCTCGTAGTTAAGTCTGAACTTGCCCCCAGTTACCCGATTTCTGATGAGTACCACATCACCTCTTTTGAAGTGCGGGGCCACAACCCGGCGTCTCTGACTGATTTTTTCACATGCAGAATTCCTTTTCTTGTCCACTGCTTGTTCATTTATCATTGCAGGTGCCCACTGGGGGTGGTGAGGGATGGAGTCAGTTATCACCCTTCCTAGAAGGAGGTGTGCGGGGGCCACCCCAGTTGTGGAGTGCGGGGTCTGGCGATAACTTCGGAGAAATGTAAAAATGGCCATTTCCACTGACTGCCCTTTGTCATGGGCAATACGGATGACCTTGTTCAAAGTCCTCATGAACCTCTCGGCCTCCCCATTGGCTTGAGGCCACCGAGGTGTTATGCGCCTGTGACGTGTTCCCAGAGACGATAGGTATTCAGCAAAGTCTTGACCCTGGAATGGCGGTCCATTGTCTGTTCTGAGTTCTTTCATGGCTCCGTGAGTGGCAATGATTTTTTCTATCTTGGGGATGACACAGTCTGCACTGGTGCTCGTGACAATTTCGACTTCAGGGTACTTTGAGTGGTCATCTATCATTACCAGCGTGTGTCTTCCGTCCGGGAGACTGCCAAAGTCCATGCTGACTCTCTCCCAGGGTCCTTGTGGCTGGGGTTCTACAATGATGGGGGCCTCACGGGGGTTGTCACCCGTAACTTGACAGGCCGCGCACGATCGCACCACACTCTCCACCATGTCATCCATGAGCGGGAACCATACCTTCGTCCGCAGTCGGGCCTTTGTCTTGACCATCCCCTGGTGTCCTATATGGGCCAGTTGGATCACTCGTCCTGTCAGAGCCGTTGGGATCACTAGGCGATGCCCCCACAGGAGGCATCCCGCCGCATCTTCATTGAGTTCAGCCCTCACGTGGTACAAACTGTCCATGATCTTCTGAGCCTCAGGGGTGAGTACTTTCCAGCCCTCCTTGGCTTTCTGCCAGTTGGCGGTTCGGAGAAGGTCCTTGGCCCGCTGTATGCAAGCATCCTGAGCCGTGGCGCTCACAACCTCTTCTAATGATATGGGGCGCGGGCATGACCTGGCTACGACCCACTGTACGTAGGCTTCCGTCTCCTCTACCTCGTCCATTTCTTCCGGGGTTGCAGGCCTGGGGTGTCGTGATAGGTAATCCGCTGGATTCTTCACCCCTGGCTGGTATTCAATATTGCAATTATATTCTTGCAGTTGTAAGATCCATTTTTCTATTCTTGGGGGTGGCTTGGATGAGGTGCCTGAAAACAGAGCCAGCAGCGGTTTGTGGTCTGTCACCACCGTGAAGGGCTTGCCGTAGACGTACAAATGGAAGTGACGACATCCCCAATGTATTGCGGTGGCCTCCTTCTCAATTTGGGAATATCTTTGTTCGGTGTCCGTGAGGGACCGGCTAGCAAAGGCAACAGGGGCCCAGTCTATCTCGTCTCGGGCTCTCTGCATCAGAACAGCCCCCAGCCCCGCCGGTCCGGCATCTACTGCGATGAGAGTGGAGTGTCGTGGGTCAAAGAACGCCAACGTGGTGCTGCTGGAGAGTGCGCTCTTGATGTCTTGGAATGCCCTTTCCTGTTCAGGTCCCCAGCTCCATGGGGTGGAGTCTTTGGTTAGTTCACGCAGGGGGAGGGTCAGGTTGGCTAAGTCCCTTATGAAACGGCCACAGTAATTTACCATCCCGAGAAAACTCCGGATTTCCGTGACTGTTGTGGGCGGTGGTGCATCCTTGATATCTTTAACCTTGTCCGGATCAGGGTTGACGCCTTCGGCTGAGAACACATATCCTAAAAATCCCAGTTTGTTCTGTAGGAATTCGCACTTGTCTCGGTGCAGTGTGAGCCCCACACTTCGGAGCCTGCTGAAGACCTGCGCCAAGCGTTGGTTGTGTTCTGGGATTGTTTTCGCGTGCACCATAATGTCATCACTTACATTGATTACCCCCGGTATGCCAGCGATCAGTTCCTGGATGACATTTTGGAAAACTTCGGCAGCACTGGAGATGCCAAAGCTCAACCGGGTGTACCTACGCAGTCCAATGTGGGTGGAGAACGTTGTGATGTTCCGGGACTCCTTGTCCAGTACGAGTTGATGGTACCCCGCCCGGAGGTCCAGTTTGGAGAACCACCGGGCTCCAGCCATCTCCCCAATCAGGTCATCTATCGTAGGGGTGATATGGCGCTCCCTCTTGATGGCGGCATTAGGTAAGCGCATATCTACGCAGATCCGGACCGCTCCAGGCTGTTTTGGCTTCCTCGTGACCACAATGGGCGATACCCAGGGGGTGGGACCGGACACTTTCTCAATTATCCCCGCTGCCTCCAGCTTCTGCAGCTCTTCCTCAACCAGTGGTCTCAAATGGAATGCCACACGACGGTGTCGCAGGGCCACCGGTTGAACAGTGGGGTCCACGTGCAGATGTATCTCCCGGCCCTTGAAACATCCAATTCCTTCGAACAAATCAGAAAAGTCTGCAATGAGTTGCTGTACCGATTCCTCATGCACCCCAAATGCAAAGGTGACCACCCCTAGGTCCTCTGCCGTCCTGCAACTCAGGAGCATGCCTTGACCCTCTTCCGACACAAAGATGTTGGCTCACGTGATTTTGTCCCCGTGTCAGACTGCTGCCTTGAATTTTCCACGGATGCGGAGGGGAACGTCCTGACCATAAGCAAAAACGGTGATCGGAGTGGAACGGAGGCTGGGAGGGGTAGCCATGTCTCTGTAGAGGGAGGCACTCATGTGATTTATCAAGGCACCCGTGTCGACTGTCGCCATGATGTCCTGATCGGCCACCTGTATGGAGCACTGTGGCAGCGTTCTGGTGCGTCTAGTGGCGGTGCCGATCATGTGCACCTTGTGTACGGATCGCTCCTCCTCGTCATCGTCCATATCACTGTTGCTGGGTTCTCCTTCAGCACCTTCGTGTTCGGCAACCGTGTGTATTGTCTGGCGAGGCTTGCTGAACTTCTTGGACCTGCACACTTTTTCAAAGTGATTCATTTTTCCGCAGCCTGAGCATCTCTTGCCCCGTGCTGGACATTCTGGCGCCGGATGTTTTAGGCCACCACAGTAACCACATGACTGCGCTGAGGCTCCGCCCTGAGGGGTTGTTGTTCGTTTGGCCCATTTGGGCTGTGGGCGGACCTGTAGTTTGTTAACCGGTTCCATTTTCATGTTGGCTTGTAGTGCCGCTTCCATGTGGGCGGCCCTGGCCTTGGACAGCTCCTTTGTGCGACCCAGCGTGAGGATGTCTGGTAGGGGCTTCCCCGACTCCTCCAGTATTCTCTCGCGCAGCTTAGCAGAGGCGCACCCTTGGATGATCTGGCCCCTGATCTCTTCCGTGACGTCCTGGAAGCCACATGTTAGTGCTAGTTTCTTTAGCCTGGAGTGATATGCGTCCAGTGACTCATCTGGCAGTTGCCGTGCTTGCCGGAAGATGAATCGTTCATAGTCCTGGTTGGCCATTGGTTCAAAGTGCGCGTTGAGTGCATTAATTAGGGTGTGATGGGTCTTGGGAGTCGCCTCCATAAGGGTCCGAGCTATGGAGTGGATGTCCTTGCCACCAAGATGGAGGACCATGGCACGCTTCTGTTCTTTGTGGACCTTCGTGGCCTCGAAGAATATTAGGAGCCTGTCCACCCACTCCTTCCACTTCGGTGCGAGAGTGGAGGGCGCACCCTCCACCACAAACGGTTCAATGGGCGGAATGGTAGCCATCGCCCTGGACGCTCCGGAGCCGGTCCGTGGGCAGCTGGGGGACGATCCGATGGGGCACTCCGATTGGTGCGGAGAGAGCGGCGGACGCGCTCAGGCGATGCGAGGTTCACGGGCCGGGCAAATGATGGCTCTTGCGCTCCAGAGTCGGGTGGCAGGGTGAGGGCCTGGGACGAGTCGGCACCCCGTCCCCTCGAGCAGCTGGGCACAACCGGGCGGCGACCGTAGCGCCTCGCCAGGCGTGCCGAGGTGCGATTCACGCACGTGCAGCCAAGCACGGTGCGGCACCGGGTATGGAGGATCCGCGGAGCGAGGACCTCGCGTGACCAATCTCGCTCTTGTGCACAGCAAGAGGGTGCAAGCCAGCGCCGCTCACCTGTCGAGAGCCAGGGATCGAAGTCGTTGTTCCTCCAGGCGAGCAGTGCGGGGGTGTGCGTGGTAGCAAGGCACGAGCACCGCGGGCAAATGGGAGCACCCGCAGCCGCCTCACCCCAAGAAGGGCACACACACACCCTGGGCGAGGGATCGACAACCACCCTCGTCGCCAATTGTTGTGTCGTGAGCTGGGGACAGGACTGCCCTAGGGAGATCACTCTCGGGCCTACACTCCGGGGCATCTAATCCTGACTGGGCCTAACACGTGGCCCTACAATAAACTCAGCCGGACACTGGGAATAAGTTTGCTTGCTCGGTCTGTGCGTTTCTCTCTCTGAACGCCCACGCACGTGCTAGACCTCTTTTTATTATAGGGAGTCACATGACTAACGCGTCCAGCCCTCGGGGCGCCGGGGGCGGACCTCCGGGAACATAACAAATGTTAGGCATGATGGATGAAAACACATGCAAAAGGTCAGATAAGCACAGCAAATACGTGTTAGACAAAGATATAATCACTCGCTGTGCAGGAAAATAGATGTTACTAATGTTTAGATTCTGAAAATAGAGAAACCACAGGGGAGATTTTCGTTAAAGGTGCGAGGCGAGGACCATGTGGTCAACAACGATATACGCTTGGTTTCAAGAAGTTATTGTATCTGCTGATCTAATCTACCCATTTGTGACATAAATCCTATGCTTGTAACTTCTTTCTGTTGTGGTTTTAGAGTATATCAGCTACTGATTTTGAACTGTTTGTTAGACATCAGATTCCAGTCTCAGCTGAGCCTCGCTGATCTGCCCAGCTGATTAATACATTAAACTCATATTGCATTGCTAAGTTGTCTTTTTTTTGCTGTTTCTTAATAGAGATTTTTTACCTCCAACAAGGCTGGTCGGCAAGTCCACCAATATGCAGCTTATATACATTTACCACCTTCTATATATGATGCTTAATGTGTTTAGGCACCCAGAGAGAGCTGAAGAACTTCTGCAGACTTGTGAGTGATATGGAGGCAGGAGAGGTTCAGAGTAAAAGATAACGGCAACAAATGTGTTTTCTCTGGGAGGCCTTTATTTGAACATCTGGGAGTTTTCTCGGTGAGGGCGACTGATATGAAAGTGAAATTGCCTCCAACATCCCTCTCTTACATTTTAGTTATCCAGGAGAATGTCCCAAGTGTGGCCTGAGGTGGACTTGGGAGATGTACATTTGTGAAGTAGTTAATTTCAACTAGTATATTGCTTTCCCTTATTGCTTTTGCTTTACATGAAGGACTCGTTGCTGCCTACAAGTCTGATTAATAAATAGTTAGGATGAATTTAAAAAAGGTCATATATAAGTTTCAATTAACTTGCGCATTGTTACCAGGTACCCCCACACCCAGCGTAAATTACGCTATTGTCCGTAGATGCAAAAACAACATTTGATGGACAGAATGCAGAACAATGTCATACATTCACCCCAGTACAGAGATCTGGACCTAAATCCGTCGTTTTTTTGCTCACCATGCCTTTCCAGTTAGAACCCAGTCATATGCAATTCAGTCTTGATCCTGTGCCCAATGGGAACAGTCCAGCCCAACATTGTTCTGCATTCTGTCCATCAACTGTTGGCTTTGCATTTGTCACCCCGAGTGGGAAGGGTATGCTCAGATGTGAGTCCTGTGCTCTCCACACCACTGGAGTCAAGCTATCCTGGCTGAAGACGGCTGATAGCCAGAAACCGGTCCTAGGATGCTTGATTCCGGTCCAGGGAAGACATGGCTTGGCAGTTCGGGCTGGACTGTTCCCATGAGGCACAGGGACAAGGCTGATTTGCATATGGCCATGTCTGAACTGGGGTGGTATGGAGTGCAAAAAAACGATGGATTTAGGCCCAGATCTCTGTACTGGGGTGAATGTATGACATTGTTCTGCATTCTGTACATCAACTGTTGGTTTTGCATTTGTCACCCCGAGTGGGAAGGGTATGCTCAGACGTGAGTCCCGTGCTCTCCACACCACTGGAGTCAAGCTATCCTGGCTGGAGACGGCTGATAGCCAGAAATCAGTCCTAGGATGCTTGATTTCGGTCCAGGGAAGACATGGCTTGGCAGTTCGGGCTGGACTGTTCCCATGAGGCACAGGGACAAGGCTGATTTGCATATGGCCATGTCTGAACTGGGGTGGGGTGGAGTACAAAAAAACCATGGATTTAGGCCCAGATCTCTGTACTGGGGTGAATGTATGACATTGTTCTGCATTCTGTTCAACAACTGTTGGTTTTGCATTTGTCACCCCGAGTGGGAAGGGTATGCTCAGACTTGAGTCCCATGCTCTCCACACCACTGGAGTCAAGCTATCCTGGTGAGTCCCGTGCTCTCCACACCACTGGAGTCAAGCTATCCTGGCTGAAGACGGCTGATAGTCAGAAAACGGTCTTAGGATGCTTGATTCCGGTCCAGGGAAGACATGGCTTGGCAGTTCGGGCTACACTGTTCCCTTGAGGCACAGGGTCAAGGCTGATTTGCATATGGCCATGTCTGAACTGGGGTGGTATGGAGTGCAAAAAAACGATGGATTTAGGCCCAGATCTCTGTCTTGGGGTGAATGTATGACATTGTTCTGCATTCTGTCCATCAACTGTTGGTTTTGCATTTGTCACCCCGAGTGGGAAGGGTATGCTCAGACGTGAGTCCTGTGCTCTCCACACCACTGGAGTCAAGCTATCCTGGCTGAAGACGGCTGATAGCCAGAAACCGGTCCTAGGATGCTTGATTCCGGTCCAGGGAAGACATGGCTTGGCAGTTCGGGCTGGACTGTTCCCATGAGGCACAGGGTCAAGGCTGATTTGCATATGGCCATGTCTGAACTGGGGTGGTGTGGAGTGCAAAAAACAATGGATTTAGGCCCAGATCTCTGTACTGGGGTGAATGTATGACATTATTCTGCATTCTGTCCATCAACTGTTGGTTTTGCATTCGTCACCCTGAGTTGGAAGGGTATGCTCAGACGTGAGTCCCGTGCTCTCCACACCACTGGAGTCAAGCTATCCTGGCTGAAGATGGCTGATAGCCTGAAACCGGTCCTAGGATGCTTGATTCCTGTCCAGGGAAGACATGGCTTGGCAGTTCGGGATGGGCTGTTCCCATGAGGCACAGGGTCAAGGCTGATTTGCATATGGCCATGTGGAGTGCAAAAAACAATGGATTTAGGCCTAGATCTCTGTACTGGGGAGAATGTATGACATTGTTCTGCATATCAACTGTTGGTTTTGCATTAGTCACCCCGAGTGGGAAGGGTATGCACAGACGTGAGTCCTGTGCTCTCCACACCACTGGAGTCAAGCTATCCTGGCTGAAGACGGCTGATAGCCAGAAACCGGTCCTAGGAGGCTTGATTCCGGTCCAGGGAAGACATGGCTTGGCAGTTCGGGCTGGACTGTTCCCATGAGGCACAGGGTCAAGGCTGATTTGCATATGGCAATGTCTGAACTGGGGTGGTGTGGAGTGCCAAAAAATGATGGATTTAGGCCCAAATCTCTGTACTGGGGTGAATGTATGACATTGTTCTGCATTCTGTCCATCAACTGTTGGTTTTGCAACTGGAATCAAGCTAGCCTGGCTGATGATGGCTGATTAGCCAGAAACTGGTCCCAGGATGCTTGTTTCCGGTCCAGGGAAGACATGGCTTGTCAGTTCGGGCTGGACTGTTCCCATGAGGCACAGGGTCAGACTGATTTGCATATGGCCATGTCTGAACTGGGGTGGTGGAGTGAGCTAAAGAATAATGATGCATTTAACCCAGATCAGGTGACTGGGAGTGAGTCTTTGATTTGCTCAATCGCTCTATCCATCATCCCCTATGGTATAGCTTAGTTTGCCCTACGTTTGCAGGGTCTGCCCAGATGTGGGTCCTTTGCTCCCTTTGCCACTGGAATCAAGCTAGCCTGGCTGATGACGGCTGATTAGCCAGAAACCGGTCCCAGGATGCTTGTTCCCGGTCCAGGGAAGACATGGCTTGTCAGTTCGGGCTGGACTGTTTCAATGAGGCACAGGGTCAGACTGATTTGCATATGCCCATGTCTGAACTGGGGTGGTGGAGTGAGCTAAAGAATGATGATGCTTTTAACCCAGATCAGTTGACTTGGGGTGAGTCTTTGATTTGCTCAAACGCTCTGTCCATCATCCTCTTTGGTATCGCTTTGTTCGCTCTAAGTTGTCAGGGTATGCCCATACGTGGTTCCCTTGCTCACTTTGCCACTGGATACAAGCTAGCCTGGCTGATGATGGCTGATTAGCCCAAAACCGGTTCCAGGATGCCTGTTTCCGGTTCAGGTAAGGACATGGCTAGGCTGTTCGGGCTGGATTGTTCCCATGAGGCACAGGGTCAGACTGATTTGCATACGGCCATGACTGAACTGGGGTGTTGGAGTGAGCTAAAGAGTGATGATGGATTAAACCCAGATCAGTTGACTGGGGTTGAGTGATTGATTTGCTCAAACGCTCCGTCCATCATCCCCTTTGGTATCGCTATTGTCCATAGAGCCAGATGCGATGGTTTGAACAAAATACTTTGACTAGGGGCACTATGACAGAGCTGCCATGTGTGTCAGTGAGAGCGTGGTCTTTGGGGATGTATGAACATGTGTGCTTAGGAATGGGGTACATATGTCTGGGTAACTGAGAGACTATGTTGTATATACTTGTAGCACAGGACATACCTTTCCACATATGTGGCAAAGTTACATGTATAACAATAACGGGAGAAATGTAACCCCTTCGCTGCTGGGGATATTCCCCCGCTGTGCTGGGGGCAAGGGGGTGTGCACGGCACTCACATGCTCATGACGAGCTGAGCTCGTCATGAGGCACGGCGCTCCTGTGCTCATGACGAGCTCAGCTCGTCACGGCCACGCCCGTTCCCGTGGAACGCTCAGCACAGCAGGGGAATTATCCCCGCATGTGAGTGTTCCACAGCTCATGACGAGCTCAGCTTGTCATTTGCACTGGAGCTCCGTGGCTCATGACGAGCTCAGCTCGTCATGAGCATTCAAGGGGTTAAAGTACAAAAAATGTTCTGCAGAAATGTTCAGACTCTGGAACATTTTGTCTGCCCTTTACATTTCTCTAAATTAAAATAACAGCTGTATTTTTCCACGTATAAATATGGCCCTGTATCGAGAATATTAGACTGAAGTTTCATCATTGTTTATAAGGATTCCATAAAACTCATCATTTAAATATTCTCTCATTCTAAAGGGACACATTTAAAAAAACAAGCATCTTGCTCTTAGTGGCCTGTAGACAAGGAGACATATTTATAACAGAAAAATACAATTGTTTAAATGGATGGGATTATAAGTAAATATGTTCTATCAAGAAGGACCAGTACCATGTATGTTTTTAGAAGGTGAAAAGACTCAGAGTTGTACGTTTTCCGAAGAAAAGGAACCGCTTGTGTTTTTCATGAAGCCCTCACCCACCGACCTAGTCGGTGGCATGCTTCATCATCGGGCCCACCACAGTGACACCGAATGTGTCCCGGGTGTGCTGCGACGCCAGATGTTACTGCGGAGCTGGTATTCTTACTGAGTGTGCAGTGAAAAGGTGAAGGAAGTGAAAGTTAAAATGCCATACAGGAAGTCCCAGTACCCGAGGGATCAATTAAATTTAATTTCGGGCCCCTGTTAGCGGTTAAAAGGCAAGCGGATGCGGTGGAGTTAATTAGTGAACTCCTGCATCCTGTGTGGTCGACATGTTTCAGCCAGGCCTTTTTATTAAAACTGGCTTTCCTCAGGACCAAATGATATGTGAAGAGGTGCAATTTAAACTATGAAACTAAATTATAGTGATTGTGTTAAATGATAACAATGTGTCGCACGCCCCAAAGTGCGTATATGTGTTAGAGGGGGATTCCCTCTGGTATTGATAGGCTTTTTCTGTTGACGCCTTCTTGGGTGACCTGGCAGAGATAGAGACCGGTAATGCCGGTCTAGATCCTCCTTGGAACCTACGTCCTTCTGCGGTGCCCGGTACCAAGTGGTGACTGTTACAGAAAGACATCAGTTATTTAATTTGTCCTGTACAGAAATCATCTGTGTTAGAAATTAGATTGCTGGTTGAGGGGTCCGAAACCCTACTCAAGAAGAAGCCACAATCCTTGTCAGGGAGAAGTCAGAAGCAAACCCTAAATTAACCTGTGCTCAACCCCCTGTCAGTTTAGCACAGAGCTGTCAGGTGAAAATGTGTTAAAAATGTGTGCAACACTTCAAATAATAAAGCAGTGAAAACACATCACAAAAGGATCCCTCACCTGATTTAGAAAAATGTATTAATTGGTAAATGAAACAACTGTAGAATCTGATACATGTAAGTTTAATGGTTTAAGTGAAAATAGCTCCAACCTTGGCTATCCCTGGTGGCCGACCTAGGACAAAGTTCAGTCCGACTATGACTGAGTGTGGGTTGTCTACAGACCGAGTTAGACCCGCTGAACAAGAGTTACTTAAATTCTTGTTGCGATGTGTTGCGAGGTCCCGATTTCAGAATGCGCTGTGCAACCGGGGCGATACATCAGTCATGAGGAGCTGCGAAACTGCGGTGTAAGGACCTGCATTATCATCAAGGATCCAGTCGGTGAGGGCTTGCAATGCGGAGTCCAGCATTGAGGAAGCGCCGTGCAGTTGAGGTGATGTTTTAGTCCTGAAGCACTGTATGGCTGCGATTAGTAGAACCGGAGATATGCAAGTTTAAAGGTTTGAATGAAAATAGCACCAAAAGGCACAATTTACCAACTGTGGATATTTGGACGTGCCAGACCTGGACAAAGTGACAAGTTCAGACCAACTGATTGCAATGCATCAGTTTCGAGCTGCTGCAAGGTGGCAATGCGATAGCCTGCGATAGATTTACGTTTCAAGGACCTGCATTGAGGAAGCTTTGCAATGCTGGGTTGTTCTGAAGCGGGCTGCAAGGTCGATGTAGAGTTCTTGCACTGAGAGAATCCTCTTAGAAGAGGCAATACATTGGTTCTGCTCGGGATTGTGCCATGCAGCAGAGAAGTTGCGTCAGGTTCTGCTAGGTTTACAGATGGGCTGGCAGAGGACTTTCAGGTCCTCCTCCAAGAGTCCAGTACTGAGGTGGCACCACTTGGTAGAGTAGGAATCAAAGATGGCAGAGTCAAAGTGCATGGTTCAAGTTTTTTGGAGCCTTCTGTCCCTGATGGTTTAGTCAGAAGGCTAGCCAAATAGCACTTTAAGTCACTCTGGGCACCTGGGTTCAACAGATGCGGGTCTAGTCCTTCTCATCTAGGAGAGAGGGCAGCAGGTAGTAGGTCAGCACAGCAGAGCAGAGCATTTCAGAGCAGATGACGAGCAGAATGATACCCCTTTCAGCAGCACAAGGACCCTTCTTCCTGGCAGAGAATCCACAGCTCCAGGAGTATACTGAAGTGGTATTGTCTGAGGTCCTTCTTTTATACACAGTTGTGCCTTTAAAGTCAGGAGAAGCTTCTGGAGGCATGTCTCTAAAGTGCACAAAAGCCCTGCCTTCCCTGCCTCGGCTCCAGACTAGCTACAGGGGGTATGCAGCTTTTTGTATGGAGGCAGAACGCAGTCTATTTAAGTGTATGTAGAGGTGTGCCCATCTTCACCCTCCCATCCTGCCAGTGATGGACCAGCCAGGCACACCTGCACCCTCTATTGTGTATGGCTTTCTCGGAGGAATACACGAAAGCCTAACTGTCAGCTACACCCTGTTATCTGACCCAGAGACAGGCTGCAAACACTAAATGGCTTAGGCAAGAAAATGGCATCTTTCTAAAAGTGGCATTATCAAAATTCTAACTTAAAGTCTGACTTTACCATAAGAGATATTTTATTACAAATCCAAAGACACCAGACATGAACTATTTACCTATTCCCAATTGGATGTTAGAGCGTAGGGCCTTGATAGTATTTTCATCCAAAGTTCCACTTTTTTAAATACATTGCACCCTGCCACCTGTGCTGTCCAGGGCTTTCCCTAGGGGTGACTTATATGTGTTAAAAAAGAAGGTTTGAGCCTGGTAAAAGGTCTATTTTGCCTTATCAAAAAAAAGTTTATTTTGCCAGATAGGTCAAAATTAAGCATGGGCGGAAAATCCGTTATGCTCGCGGATTTTGCGGATTTTCGGGAAATTCGCAATCCGCGAGATTTGCGAATTTCCCGCAAAATCCGCGAATTCGCACGCAGCGGATTTTTTTTGCGGCGCGCAGCGTTGGTGATACAATTTTTGCGGCGCGCGGCATTTATCATCGTTTGCTGAGTTGTTTTTCTCGATATTTTGCGAGTGCTGCGCCATTTTGGATCTTGCTGTGTGATCCCGCGGGAATTTGGCGAGCGCGATTATGTCATCGCGGTTTGCCAACTTGCGCAGCGAGAGTTTGTCAACGCGAGTACGGCGAGATCACGTCTCGCGGTACTTCGCAATTGCGAGATTTGAGATGCGGCGAGCAGCAACAATCTCGCACAAGCTAAAATATAAAATTTGCAATTCTGCACAAGAAATCCACCAGCAAGCAGCATAAACCTTCTTGAAATGATGATTTTTATCTTAATAACTCCTTAGGCTGACATTTGCCTGCACTTTTTTAGCGAGGAGTCCATTTTGGGGAGGAGGGGAGGGGGGTGGGAGGAAGGAAGTGCCCCACAGTCTTCAACTTCCTGTTCCTGTCCAGCAGGCTCCTCCCAGTGCTTTGTCCATCTCCTGGTCACTTTTCATTTGGATCTGGAGCTGGAAGGATTACTTTTTGTGGATGCTGCTGGATATTTGGATTTGAGGCCTTTTTGACTTTCTTTGGATCACTGTTGGATTAGAAATTTTACAAGTAAGTTTGTTTGGGGCATTACAGTTGCTGCAACTAAAATTTTGGAATTTTCGATTTTTGGGCTGTTTTGGAACCTTTTGCCCAGGGGTACTCAGTGGTGGGTGGACTGAGTCTTTCTGTGGGTTGTCTTGAACTTAAACATCATGGAGGGCATGGATGGATTGGGATTGTGCTGATTTTTCAGTGATTTTCGTTTTTTGGGGCTGTACTTGTGGCCTTTTCACCAGGGGTATTTGAGTCTAGCATGGGCCTAGTCTTTCTGTGGGGTGTCTTGAACTTAAACATCATGGAGGGCATGGATGGAATGGGATTGTGCTGATTTTGCAGTGTTTTTCGATTTTTGGGGGTGTTCATGGGGAGGGACAGGCCATGTGGCTGGGGGCCATTTTGAGTGCTGCTACAGGCCCTGGCCATGTGCTGGGAGGCAAGTGGCCATTTTGAATGCAGGCTTTGTTGTTAGGGCTGCAACCATTTTGCCTACTTTTCAACCTTTATGCCCAGGGGTAGTGAGTCTTGCATGGGCCTAGTCTTTCTGTGGGTTATCTTGAATTTAAACATCATGGAGGGCATGGATGGATTGGGATTGTGCTGATTTTTCAGTGATTTTCGTTTTTTGGGGCTGTACTTGTGGCCTTTTCACCAGGGGTATTTGAGTCTAGCATGGGCCCAGTCTTTCTGTGGGTTGTCTTGAATTTAAACATCATGGAGGGCATGGATGGATTGGGATTGTGCTGATTTTTCAGTGATTTTCGTTTTTTGGGGCTGTACTTGTGGCCTTCTCACCAGGGGTATTTGAGTCTAGCATGGGCCTCGTCTTTCTGTGGGGTGTCTTGAACTTAAACATCATGGAGGGCATGGATGGAATGGGATTGTGCTGATTTTGCAGTGTTTTTCGATTTTTGGGGGTGTTCATGGGGAGGGACAGGCCATGTGGCTGGGGGCCATTTTGAGTGCTTCTACAGGCCCTGGCCATGTGCTGGGAGGCAAGTGGCCATTTTGAATGCAGGCTTTGTTGTTAGGCCTGCCACCATTTTGCCTACTTTTCAACCTTTATGCCCAGGGGTAGTGAGTCTTGCATGGGCCTAGTCTTTCTGTGGGTTGTCTTGAATTTAAACATCATGGAGGGCATGGATGGATTGGGATTGTGCTGATTTTTCAGTGATTTTCATTTTTTGGGGCTGTACTTGTGGCCTTTTCACCAGGGGTATTTGAGTCTAGCATGGGCCTAGTCTTTCTGTGGGTTGTCTTGAATTTAAACATCATGGAGGACATGGATGGATTGGGATTGTGCTGCTTTTTCAGTGATTTTCGTTTTTTGGGGCTGTACTTGTGGCCTTCTCACCAGGGGTATTTGAGTCTAGCATGGGCCTAGTCTTTCTGTGGGGTGTCTTGAACTTAAACATCATGGAGGGCATGGATGGAATGGGATTGTGCTGATTTTGCAGTGTTTTTCGATTTTTGGGGGTGTTCATGGAGAGGGACAGGCCATGTTGCTGGGGGCCATTTTGAGTGCTGCTACAGGCCCTGGCCATGTGCTGGGAGGCAAGTGGCCATTTTGAATGCAGGCTTTGTTGTTAGGCCTGCAACCATTTTGCCTACTTTTCAACCTTTATGCCCAGGGGTAGTGAGTCTTGCATGGGCCTAGTCTTTCTGTGGGTTGTCTTGAATTTAAACATCATGGAGGGCATGGATGGATTGGGATTGTGCTGATTTTTCAGTGATTTTCGTTTTTTGGGGCTGTACTTGTGGCCTTTTCACCAGGGGTATTTGAGTCTAGCATGGGCCTAGTCTTTCTGTGGGTTGTCTTGAATTTAAACATCATGGAGGGCATGGATGGATTGTGATTGTGCTGATTTTTCAGTGATTTTTGTTTTTTGGGGCTGTACTTGTGGCCTTCTCACCAGGGGTATTTGAGTCTAGCATGGGCCTAGTCTTTCTGTGGGCTGTCTTGAAGTTAAACACCATGGAGGGCATGGATGGAATGGGATTGTGCTGATTTTGCAGTGTTTTTCGATTTTTGGGGGTGTTCATGGGGAGGGACAGGCCATGTGGCTGAGGGCCATTCTGAGTGCTGCTACAGGCACTGGCCATGTGCTAGGAGGCAAGTGGCCATTTTGAATGCAGGCATTGTTGTTAGGCCTGCAACCATTTTGCCTACTTTTCAACCTTTATGCCCAGGGGTAGTGAGTCTTGCATGGGCCTAGTCTTTCTGCGGGTTGTCTTGAATTTAAACATCATGGAGGGCATGGATGGATTGGGATTGTGCTGATTTTTCAGTGATTTTCGTTTTTTGGGGCTGTACTTGTGGCCTTTTCACCAGGGGTATTTGAGTCAAGCATGGGCCTAGTCTTTCTGTGGGCTGTCTTGAACTTAAACATCATGGAGGTCATGGATGGAATGGGATTGTGCTGATTTTTCTGGTTTTTTTCTCGATTTTTTTGTGGTGTATAACTGAACTGATGTTCCTCTATCTTCCATTGTTTTTAGGTGCACAAGACTCAAGAGAACCACCAGTGCCAGGAAGAAGTCCTGCAGCGGTGTGTGTGTGCAGCATAACGTCACGCGACGTCACGTCTGGCCTCAGACAACTCTACAATTCGTGCAACTGGGGCCTGCTGTCTGACCTGCTCTGAAGAAGATGGCCCCAAAAAAAGTTCTCCGTAGCTCCTCTAGCAAGAAAGTTGCTAGTAAGGAGCAGAAGAAGCAAGTTACCAAGGAGGCTGGTGTGCCAACCGCCACGTTTTTTGGGAGCAAAAAAAAAAGTACGCCTGCAGCAGCAGCAGGATCTGCTGGGGACCAAGCTGGGAGCAGCACCCCTGCTCCATTGGGTTCAGTGCCTCCACCACCACGCCAACTTAAGTCAAAGCCCTTGAGTGCTTCAGAGGCAGTCAGTGTACTTCTCCAATCACCATCGACCAGTGATGTTGGCTCATCGCAAGAAAGTAGCAGCAATGTCCCTGAATCAACACAGGTTGTTGTAACTCATCTGACAAGTGTTGAACAACCACTGCCGCAACAACAACACCATGTGCAAGTACAAGCCCAAGTACATGTGGAAGGAGAGGCAGCAAAAGGAGATGCGCAAGCAGAGGTGCATGGAGGGTCACAAGTGCCCACAATAGTTGTTCCTCCCGAAGTAGGGGCACATCAGGAAATCGACAATGAAGCCGAGGTATCATTGGAAGCCACTCCTCCTGATGATCATTCATTGTCTTCCACATCCCTAGCAAGGAAAAGATAAAGGGGGGTGTCTACATCTTCTTCAAGCCCACCTCCTTCTGATGATTCGGATCAAACTTGGGAACCACCACTGCGGTCTGAGAGTGAGGCACACCATGATCTGACAAAGGTACCTAAGCATAAAAGGAAGGTCGTCGAAAAACTCATAGCTATGGAGTGTGATGAGGCTCAACAAGAAGTGACAGATACTGCTGGTGATGAAGCCTCTCACGATGACGACGAGCCAGTCATCACAAAGGTCACTGCAGCCCCAGCGGGCATGCAGCAAAGAGACATTTTGACCCTATCCCGAGAAGCTGCTGAGCGTGATGATGATGTCGACGAGGAGGCAATGGAAATACAACAATCATTGTATTTGGAGTTAACTAGTACACCAACACCTACCGCTTCCATATTTCCTCCTCGCAAGAAGGGACTTCGATCCACCTCGGCCTCAATTCGTGGTGGTGAAAGTGCAAAACGTACTGAAGTTCGGCAATCCACATCCTCCACTTCATCTGGCATTAGCAGCAGGACCACCACCACCAGTATCGCCGCCTCCTCCGGCCCCCAAAGACATTTCAAGTCTCCAGTTTGGGACTTCTTTAGTGTTTGCCCAAAAATGGAAAACGTAGCCATTTGTAGCATTTGTAAGCTTCGAGTTAGTCGTGGTAAGGTTGGTACCAACTATGGTACCGGAGGCCAGAGAGGTCATCTTAGGAGAGCGCACCCTGTCCAATGGTTTCCGCACCTAGAGGCGTTCAAGGAAGCCAGAATTGCACGTAATGAAAACGTTGATTTTTCATCTGATGATGACGAGGAAGAAGAAGACGATTCAAAAACTTCACTTACACCCAGTACCCCTGTCAGCAGCACACCCCATGTGAGGCACACTAAGAGTGTGGGAGAGAGTGAGACATCAATGCGGAAAAGTTCATCAGCGATCGTAACTGGGTCGAAGATATCATCATCATCCCGTAAATCCTTGGTCCAGGGCAACATTAAAAAGATGTTGTTTACAGAAGCGCAATATGAACGCAACCACCCACTGACGCGTCTGTATAACACTAAGCTGGCTAAAATGCTAGCTCTGGACCTTCTCCCTTTTTCTTTTGTAGAAGGGGTTTGTTTTTCTAGAATTAGTGGCAGAGCTCTGCCCTAAATGGAAGGTTCCTAGCCGGTTCTATTTTGCCCGAGTTGCGGTTCCAGCACTACATGAAGATGTTCTGAAGGTGATTGGGGCAGCTTTGCAGAAGAGTGCTGTTCACACTATACATCTGACAACCGACATGTGGACCAGTGGCGCAGGGGCTGATTACATGTGCATCACTGCACACTGGGTCTCTTTTTCAGGGGCTAAAGCAAAGCTAAACACAGGTGTTGACACGGACATTGTTTTTAAAGCTGCTCAGAAACATGCAACACTAGCCATGTTTGGTTTGGAGAAACGTCACACAGCAGAAAACATTTTGGATGTCTTTAACACAAAGGTCCTTAACTGGCTGTCCCCACTAAAACGCCAGGTTGGTTATGTTTCCACGGACAATCGCGCCAATATAGTTAAGGCCATGAGGGATGGTAACTATTTCAGAGTGCTGTGTTTGGCGCACTGTATAAACCTGGTTGTCCAAAAATTCTTGGGTAATAAAGGCAGTGCAGCGTACAGAGTATTGGACACCTGCCGAAAAATGTGCAACCATTTCAGCCATTCTTTTAAGGCCCGGAAGCAGCTGAGGAACCTGCTATATCAACGTAAAATGCCAGTGAAAACACTCATCCAGGAGGTGGTAACACGTTGGAACTCAACCTTCTACATGCTTGAGCGTCTGTATGAGCAGTATACGGTACTCAATCAATATTTCCTTACAGAGGGTACAGAGGACCTGAGGATGGGTGCGGCGCAATGGAACATAGTTCAAAGCTTGACACGCATGCTTCGTCCTTTTGAGTTCTTCACGCGTGCAGTCAGCAAGGAGGACTGTAATTTGGGAAAAGCTATCCCATTGTTGTACATGCTGGAGGACCAACTGAAGGAGGTGTGTTCTGTGTTTGAAAAAGATGTAAAAAACCAAGACTCTTTTCTTCTGGCTGAGACATTATTAGAGCTCCTACAAGGTGATGAACGTCTTAAAAAGATCCACTCAGAAGAGCATTACATTTGTGCTACTATTCTGGATCCACGCTACAAAAAGGCGCTGGCAGGCCAAGCATTCTTTCCTTTTGATGATGAACATGTTCCAAAGTACAAACATTGGCTAGCCTTGTCAGCCAAGAGGTTTGAAAGAGAATGGCTGAAAATTGAAGGAAATGGCAGTACATCAGCAGGCCATTCCCAGTCAAAACAATCCACTTCTGCACCTGTGGCTGTGGCACAAGTGACCTCTCAGCCGTTAAAGACACCGGCAACCGGATCATCTGCACCAGACACAACAGAAACATTGGAGGCTGAAGAGGATTGGCTAGCTCTGCGTGGGTTTGGTTCTCAAAAGGTCAGAGGCACAGCAAGAGCTAAGCAAAGTGGAGGAACCTTGGATGAGGACCTTGAGTCGATGGTGAAGGACTATCTGAATGACTCAACGGAGGTCTATGTTAATTCTGACCCATTGGCGTATTGGCATGGGAAAAAAGAATTGTGGCCACAGCTCACCAACCTGGCTTTAAACTAATTGTCTTCCCCACTCGCAAGCGTGTCTTTTGAACGGGTTTTCAGTGCTGCTGGTGGCATTGTAACTCCCAAACGGAGCCGCCTCTCGCCCAAAAATGTGGAGAGGTTAACAATGATCAAGATGAATCAGCACCTCATACCACCAGATTTCAGAGTACGAGAAATCGCGCTGGGTGAAGACGAGGTGGCCAGCAACATAGATGAGGGAATTTCTACTCTGTCAGGTGACACTGAGCTCACCCTGCCTGAATTCGCAGAGTATGATGACGAAGCCTTATTCTCATTCCTGGACGGTGATACTGAGCCCTGAAAATGAGACAACGAATCAATAACTTTCTTTTTCGTCCTAATTCACTTTTATTCCTGTGTGTCTGTCTTTCTTTGTTGTGCACAGTTAATATATTTCAAACTTTAATCAGATAATCACAAAAACAAGCCCATCAGCAGAACTGTCTTCACTGGTTTGCTAATTGATTTGAAGTTGCCGCAGTCTGCATTCCTCAGGTTCACAAGTTCAGAAGAACATGCTCCTCTATCCTCCTCCTTCAGACTCCTATTTCCATCAAACCAGAGGGCTGGTTTACGCCCAATGAAGAAAGACTCAGCACTTGTGGAGGTGTTGTTCTACCTCTTTGCAGGTGAGTTGACGGCTCTGGGACCATTGTTGGGAAGCTCTAATACCGGATAAAAGTGTTTTGGACCAAATCCCAGGCGGAATTTTTTTTGTGTTTTTGATGACTTGCTTGCCTTTGAGGTGCTCTTAGGGGGGCTTCCTGGTGTTTGTGGGTGAATTTCGGGGTCTGGGAGCACTGCTGGGACACTCTAATCTTGATTGCATTTGCTTTTCAGGAAATCCGTGGTGGCAACCCCGACTTATGGCCTAGCTACGCAGCGCGTTTGGACCGAAGGCCGAGAAATATTGCAAGTATGAGATTTTGCTTTTGGCCTGTTTGGGGGTGTTATGCTTCTTGGCGGGTGGGTTGGCGGGTCTTGGGGCATTCCTGGGAAGGTCTAATACCGGCTAGAAGTAGTTGGGACAAAATCCTGGACTAATTTTTTTTTGCTATTTCTGACATTTTGCTCAATGTAGCGTTTTCGGGGGCCTGTTTGGGGGGCTTCCTGGTGTTTGTGGGTGAGTTTCGGGGTCTGGGAGCACTGCTGGGACACTCTAATCTTGATTGCATTTCCTTTTCAGGAAATCCGTGGTGGCAACCCGACTTATGGTCTAGCTACGCAGCGCGTTTGGACCGAAGGCCGAGAAAAATTGCAAGGATGAGATTTTGCTTTTGGCCTGTTTGGGGGTGTTATGCTTCTTGGCGGGTGGGTTGGCGGGTCTTGGGGCATTCCTGGGAAGGTCTAATACCGGGTAGAAGTGGTTGGGACAAAATCCAGGCCGAATTTTTTTGGGCTATTTCTGACATTTTGCTCAATGTAGCGTTTTCGGGGGCCTGTTTGGGGGGCTTCCTGGTGTTTGTGGGTGGGTTTCGGAGTCTGGGCGCACTGCTGGCTATATATACTTTACTTTGCAAGAGGTTTGAAGCAAATCCATGGTGGCAGAGGGGAGTTAGGGCCTAGCTGCAGAGCGCGCGCGGAGTGATTTGGGAAATTTGGGAAAAACTGACAAAGTCCCCATTTTTGTACTTTTGCTCTTTGGCTGTTTGGGGGTCTTCTACTCGTTTTCTCCTGGGTTGACGGCGCTGGGGCCATTGCTGGGAAGCTCTAATACCGGATAAAAGTGGTTTGGACCAAATCCCAGGCGGAATTTTTTTTGTGTTTTTGATGACTTGCTTGCCTTTGAGGTGCTTTTAGGGGGGCTTCCTGGTGTTTGTGGGTGAGTTTCGGGGTCTGGGAGCACTGCTGGGACACTCTAATCTTGACTGCATTTGCTTTTAAGGAAATCCGTGGTGGCAACCCCGACTTATGGCCTAGCTACGCAGCGCGTTTGGACCGAAGGCCGAGAAATATTGCAAGTATGAGATTTTGCTTTTGGCCTGTTTGGGGGTGTTATGCTTCTTGGCGGGTGGGTTGGCGGGTCTTGGGGCATTCCTGGGAAGGTCTAATACCGGGTTGAAGTGGTTGGGACAAAATCCAGGCCGATTTTTTTTGTTGCTATTTCTGACATTTTGCTCAATGTAGCGTTTTCGGGGGCCTGTTTGCGGGGCTTCCTGGTGTTTGTGGGTGGGTTTCGGGGTCTGGGCGCACTGCTGGCTATATATACTTTACTTTGCAAGAGGTTTGAAGCAAATCCATGGTGGCAGAGGGGAGTCGTGGCCTAGCTGCAGAGCGCGCGCGGAGTGATTTGGGAAATTTGGGAAAAACTGACAAAGTCCCCATTTTTGTACTTTTGCTCTTTGGCTGTTTGGGGGTCTTCTACTCGTTTTCTCCTCGGTTGACGGCGCTGGGGCCATTGCTGGGAAGCTCTAATACCGGATAAAAGTGTTTTGGACCAAATCCCAGGCGGAAATTTTTTTGTGTTTTTGATGACTTGCTTGCCTTTGAGGTGCTCTTAGGGGGGGTTCCGTCTGTTTGTGGGTGAGTTTCGGGGTCTGGGAGCACTGCTGGGACACTCTAATCTTGATTGCATTTGCTTTTCAGGAAATCCGTGGTGGCAACCCACGACTTATGGCCTAGTTACGCAGCGCGTTTGGACCGAAGGCCGAGAAATATTGCAAGTATGAGATTTTGCTTTTGGCCTGTTTGGGGGTGTTATGCTTCTTGGCGGGTGGGTTGGCGGGTCTTGGGCATTCCTGGGAAGGTCTAATACCGGGTTGAAGTGGTTGGGACAAAATCCAGGCCGATTTTTTTTGTTGCTATTTCTGACATTTTGCTCAATGTAGCGTTTTCGGGGGCCTGTTTGGGGGGCTTCCTGGTGTTTGTGGGTGGGTGTCGGGGTCTGGGCGCACTGCTGGCTATGTATACTTTACTTTGCAAGAGGTTTGAAGCAAATCCATGGTGGCAGAGGGGAGTTAGGGCCTAGCTGCAGAGCGCGCGCGGAGTGATTTGGGAAATTTGGGAAAAACTGACCAAGTCCCCATTTTTGTACTTTTGCTCTTTGGCTGTTTGGGGGTCTTCTACTCGTTTTCTCCTGGATTGACGGCGCTGGGGCCATTGCTGGGAAGCTCTAATACCGGATAAAAGTGGTTTGGACCAAATCCCAGGCGGAATTTTTTTGTGTGTTTTTGATGACTTGCTTGCCTTTGAGGTGCTTTTAGGGGGGCTTCCTGGTGTTTGTGGGTGAGTTTCGGGGTCTGGGAGCACTGCTGGGACACTCTAATCTTAATTGCATTTGCTTTTCAGGAAATCCGTGGTGGCAACCCCGACTTATGGCCCAGCTACGCAGCGCGTTTGGACCGAAGGCCGAGAAATATTGCAAGTATGAGATTTTGCTTTTGGCCTGTTTGGGGGTGTTATGCTTCTTGGCGGGTGGGTTGGCGGGTCTTGGGCATTCCTGGGAAGGTCTAATACCGGGTTGAAGTGGTTGGGACAAAATCCAGGCCGATTTTTTTTGTTGCTATTTCTGACATTTTGCTCAATGTAGCGTTTTTGGGGGCCTGTTTGAGGGCTTCCTGGTGTTTGTGGGTGGGTTTCGGGGTCTGGGCGCACTGCTGGCTATATATACTTTACTTTGCAAGAGGTTTGAAGCAAATCCATGGTGGCAGAGGGGAGTCGTGGCCTAGCTGCAGAGCGCGCGCGGAGTGATTTGGGAAATTTGGGAAAAACTGACAAAGTCCCCATTTTTGTACTTTTGCTCTTTGGCTGTTTGGGGGTCTTCTACTTGTTTTCTCCTGGGTTGACGGCTCTGGGGCCATTGCTGGGAAGCTCTAATACCGGATAAAGGTGTTTTGGACCAAATCCCAGGCGGAATTTTTTTTGTGTTTTTGATGACTTGCTTGCCTTTGAGGTGCTCTTAGGGGGTGTTCCGTCTGTTTGTGGGTGAGTTTCGGGGTCTGGTAGCACTGCTGGGACACTCTAATCTTGAGTGCATTTGCTTTTCAGGAAATCCGTGGTGGCAACCCCGACTTATGGCCAAGCTATGCAGCGCGTTTGGACCAAAGGCCGAGAAATATTGCAAGTATGAGATTTTGCTTTTGGCCTGTTTGGGGGTGTAATTGTTATGCTTCTTGGCGGGTGGGTTGGCGGGTCTTGGGGCATTCCTGGGAAGGTCTAATACCGGGTAGAAGTGGTTGGGACAAAATCCTCGCGGAAAAGCCTTTTGGCACTTTTTGTAACTTAGGGTTCGTTAGGGTTAGCCCTAGCAGCAGGATTGCATGTGTTTCGGGGTGTTCTAGATTTTTGCAACTGAGTTCTGGGGTCTTAGAGCACTCGTGAGAATGTGTAATTTTGGTTGCAAGTCATTTGAAGAAAATCCATGGTGGGAAAGGGGGGATTTGGCATAGTTAAAGAAAGCCTTTGCCACTATTCTTAACTTAGGGTTCGTTAGGGTTAGCAGTATTTCTATTGCATGTGTTTGGGTGGGGGGGTTTTCGAGTCTTGGAGCGATGCTGGCTATGGATACTTTTGCTTGGTTGCTTGCAAGTGGTTTGAATGCAATCCATGGTGGGTAAGGGGTAATTAGTAAGGGGGTACTTCGGCCTACTTTTACTTTCAAAGTAAGTTTTGTCACCAGTTTTCTGCTAGGCCTCGTTTTTTGAGATTTGATTGGGGGTCTTCTACATTTTTGCGACTGGCTTTAGTAAGGGTCTGGGTGGGAGCACTGCTGGGAAGATCTAATTTTGTTCTAAAACACAGTTTACAGTACACCTAGCTTGAGGGGAAAGATCCGCTACATTAATTTGCCCCTACTTATTTATCCTTCAAAAGGTGACTCGAACAGAGTACGCACTTTCAAAAATATTGTACTGTCTACTAGGAAAATCAAAGTGTGACTTTTTGCACTCCACAGCCTACATACCTTATATTTATTTATCAGTGGTGTTGTAATATTATATCACTTCCTGCTTTTCGTTGAATAATTACAGGCCGGGTTTCAGTCTCTGCAATGGGGAAAAAAGGATGGAGTCAGGCTTCACATTAGCGAGCCACAATTCAGCATCAGGCAGGCAGTGGACAGGGTGTCTTCTGGTGACCAACATCGATGCACGAAGCGTCGGATGCAATGGAGGAGTGCCACTAATAAGAGGATTTTTTTTCTGCAGGCAACTTACTTACCACTTTCAACAGGACAACTACAACAACATAGATACAGTTTCCCTTGCCTTTTTCTCTGACTGTGACTGCATTTCTTGGATCTCTCTCTGCTTCTAAATTGATCCCTTAACACATCACTTAGTCCACTCCACTATCACATCTGCACCACACATAGTCATTTGTAAGTGCTCCTACGTAATTCGCAAGTCGCAGCACGCCCCAGCCCGTAGAGGACTGGGATGGCCCCAATGATGAAGCATGTCACCAAGGGGCAACCCTGGTGAGTGAGGGGACACCTAGAAAAAGAGCAATTTCTCCTTTTCTATCTACTATACCTTCCAGACCAACCCCATTGAGTGTTGTGAATGGATTTATAGTGACCAGCAAGGCTCTCAGGTATCTGGCTACAGAGACCTTATGTTGAATATAGTTATCAATAATTCCACACACGCCCTGTACTGTCGCATTCTTTCTTCCACAGTTGTCGAAAGTACTACTTACTTTTCACTGACATGCATGCAGTAGTGCATGCACTTTCAAAGATTGATGGATAGGTTTGTACCCAAAGAATTGTTTATGTTCAATTGTTTGTCTATGCTGTGCTTTTTTTACAGGGTGTCTTCTGGTGACCAACATCGATGGACGAAGCGTCAGCTGCAATGGAGGAGTGCCGCTAATAAGAGGATTTTTTTTCTGCAGGCAACTTACTTACCACTTCCAACAGGACAACTACAACAACATAGATACAGTATCCCTTGCCTTTTTCTCTGACTGTGACTGCATTTCTTGGATCTCTCTCTGCTTCTAAATTGATCCCTTAACACATCACTTAGTCCACTCCACTATCACATCTGCACCACACATAGTCATTTGTAAGTGCTCCTACGTAATTCGCAAGTCGCAGCACGCCCCAGCCCGTAGAGGACTGGGATGGCCCCAATGATGAAGCATGTCACCAAGGGGCAACCCTGGTGAGTGAGGGGACACCTAGAAAAAGAACAATTTCTCCTTTTCTATCTACTATACCTTCCAGACCAACCCCATTGAGTGTTGTGAATGGATTTATAGTGACCAGCAAGGCTCTCAGGTATCTGGCTACAGAGACCTTATGTTGAATATAGTTATCAATAATTCCACACACGCCCTGTACTGTCGCATTCTTTCTTCCACAGTTGTCGAAAGTACTACTTACTTTTCACTGACATGCATGCTAAGCATGAGCGGATTTTGCGGATTGGCAATCCGCGAATTTTGCGGATTTGCGGATTCGCAATCCGCAAAATCCGCGAATTCCCGCGAATTTGCGGATTTTTTTTTTTTTTGTGTTCGCCCGTGTTTCTGCCAGTTCGCGAGGGTTTTTACAATTTCGCAATTTGCGAACTTACCTGTCGGGTCGCAAGTTTTGCGAACTTGTTGTTTCTACGTGTCCAGCCTGTTTGGGACACTCTTCTTCATCACTGCCACTCTCTGTCACCACTGCCACTCTCTGACTACTCATGCCACCCTCTGGCCCACCCATGCCACCCTCTGTTTCATCACTACACCCTCTGGTTGTCCAGTGTACATTATTTTCGGCAAAGCAAAGCACACCTTCCCTGCCTCAAGTGACCTGAATTAATTTGGGGCTGATTAATGTGTCACAGAATATTTTTTTAGCTGGCACCTGCTTCCTTAGTGCGCCCTGATTAGTGATCTTTTGCACTTGCTAAGTGCTTTCATTGTTGCAAAATTAGTTACAACACCTGCCCTGCCCCAACTGACAATAATGAATTAGGGGCTGATTAATGGATTTTAACTTCCAGCCTGGCTCCTGCTTGTCTCCCTTAGCTGTAATTCAGGACCTTTGTGGCATATGTGTAACTATTCTGAGGTTCAGAGCAGGGTCACATAATAGTTTCAACTGGCAACTGAACTCTGGAGGGGCCCCTCAGGAAGCACTACAGGAAATGGCTACTAATGATGTGCCTGAACTTTTGAACCTGGTAAGTAGTTACTTTCAGTTTTGCCAAGATCGTATTTCTGCAATTTTGCACTTATTCGCGGGGCGCAAACTCACGCGAACAGTGCGAGCAGTGCGAGCAAAATCCGCTGCTCGCGGATTTGCGGATTTTGCGGGAAATTCGCAAATCTCGCGGATTGCGGATTTCCCGAAAATCCGCAAAATCCGCGAGCGGAACGGATTTTCCGCCCACGCCTAACATTGCATGCAGTAGTGTATGCACTTTCAAAGATTGATGGATAGGTTTGTACCCAAAGATTTGTTTATGTTCACAATTGTTTGTCCATGCTGTGCTATTTTTTCTTGTCTCCCAAAACCTTTCCCAAAAACCCCCGTACCCATCCATTTTTCAAAGCCTAACCCTCTTCCCCCGGGCTGTGTGGTTTTCATTGATGTGTGACTAAATTACAGCAATAAATCCACACACTTGCTGGGGAGGATAAGGTGATAGCAACAGGCTGGTGAAGAAATCCGAGGATATATTCTTACTCTGCTTGACAAAGACCCATGGCTAATGTCAAAGAACTTCAACCGAATTAGTACTTATACTTTACCATTTGTTAGGCTACAATGTGGCACTGTTCTAGTGTACTTCTGTCACCTGCTATATTCTCTATTGTACCGTTGAATTGCTCAGGAGGACAAACCAGATTTAATTTTCTTTTTTTTCATAGGCATGCAACTGCCACTGTGTCACACCACTAGTACCACCGCTATGAGGAAATTTTATCCGACCAAGATTGCCAACCTTATTCGCTGTTTCCCGTGGAGCCAGCCCTGGGTCTAGCCCTACTTTCAAACACAAATTACAGGTAAGATAAGCGTTTGGTGGTTTGGGGGTATAATGGAGTATTAGGAGGAGAGACGAGAGACTGACGGTAGTACTACTAAAGTCCTAGGACTCTTGAATTCACTTCACTTACTCGGTGAGAGGCACTTGGGGCCCGATGTAGGTAAATCTATATTTACCACTTCATAAATACCGAATCATACCGATTCGGTATTTATGAAGTGGTAAATTAGAGGGGGGAGATGTAGGTATTTCAGATTCGGTAAATACCGAATCTGTAAGATTCGGTATTTACCGATTCTGTAAATACCGATTCGGTATCCCCCATTGATTCCTATGGGCCTTGAAGCCCATAGGAATCAATGGGCATTACCGATTCGGTATTTACCGAATCGGTAAATACCGATTCCAGCAAGGGTGCAGGGGGTGTCACTTTGACACCCTCTAGCAACCCCAATACTGGCTTGTGTGCCATGTGGCACACAGACATGCCCTAAGGGCATGTCTGTCTATCACATGGCATAGGTGTGCATGCACACATGTGCATGCACACCTGGATTCGGTATTTTAACACCCAATTGGATTGGGTGTTAAAATACCGAATCTGAAAGGCCTGTGGGACTCAGAAGAGTCCCACCTACATCTGGAAGATACCGAATCGGTAAAAATACCGATTCGGTATTTTACAGATTCTGTAAATGTACCGATTCGGTAAATATACCGAATAGGTAAATACTGGCCCCCTACATCTCAAAGTGCCAAATACCGGTCGGAAACGGCCGATTTCGGCCGTTTCCGACCGGAATTTGCCACCTACATCGGGCCCTTGGTGTTGAAAACATTTGGGCATTTACACTTAACCTCTTCGCCGCTAATGACAAGGGTAACTCGTCATGGACTTTCCATTGATTTCAATGGAAAGTGAATGGCAGCAGTAATATTGCCTTAGCAGTAAAGGGGTTAAAGGAAGAAAATGGAACTAAACTTTCAGGAAAACAAAGTCACTGTTAAACCCCCACCCACCAGGCAAGCAGTAAAAAACAGGTATGCTCAGATAAAGTTTGAAAAAGTATATTTATATCCCTAACAAAATAATCTCCTGCAAGACCCTCCCTAACCCCAACGATTGTCCTTCAAGAGTCCCCAAAAACCCAACTCCCAATTCCCACCCCCCAAAAGTCTCTAAAAAAGGGGCAAGGGACACTATGGGTGGATGCTGTCTACTTTGTGGGCCAGGGCATCATGCTCCTGGCGGAGCAAGGCGTGCTCTACGCGGAGCCCCTCCAACACGTTTGAAAAGTGGTGGAGCTCCTGCTGAAGGCGGGACACCATCAGGGTACTGCGGTGCAGGCGTGCCTTCACTGCCTTGCAGGTGCAAGGCTGTGAGAGGAAGCTGTTGTCCTTGCTGCTCGGCGGTGGCGTTTGGCTTTGGCAGCCCGGCTTAGTCTGGGTGGACCACTGTGCTGGGTGGCAGCCCGTGGGGGCACGGAGGCCGATGCAGACGACGTTGTTGTGGTCGACTGCACACTTTCTTCATCCTCCAGGGCCACCAGCCGCCAATATTCGGCCACAGTGGCATCGATCCTCCGTTGCCGGGCCGCTCTAGCCAGCTCCTTCCTCCTTGTTCGTTTGGAAGGAGCATCTATATGAAGAAAGAAAGACATAGTCTGTAACCAATGCTCTTTAACATTAACTCAATCATTCAGCAGAAATTTGTGTTGCAGTACAACTAGCAACTTGCAAGCGCATTACATAACTATTGAGGCCAGTATCTATCTAACCTCACACTTCTTCATCCTTGCTCTAACATTAGTGGGAGTTTAAGGAACAAATTCTACGAGCACTATGGACTTCCATTGGAGTCGACTATGAAAGTACACCAGTCTTATTCTTCTTCTTGCCTCTTGTTTAGGAAAATTGGTACGTTATCTTCTGCAAGCCGGCATAATGCCAGCGCAGTAAACTTGCACCCGAGAAAAAGAGACGCACGCCATGATGAGTGACCTAGACTTGCGTTGCGTTACTGTACCCGTCCAGTACATGCAGGTGGTGAAGCTCTTACTTTTCTATTACGGGTGGCACTGAGAATACTCTGTTACAAGGGCTACTGCTTAATTAATTTAACTTGCACCCTACAGTGCAAATGAGTACTAGAAATGGAAAATTGAAGAAGATAAATAATCTAATTATCTATCACTTCACATGGGATGTTTTTGCTTATATATGGGATGACTTTAGGTGCTTTGCTTTTTATTGAGTGACCAGTGATACATCCACACATGAATGACTGAGTACTACTAAACTTATTAAGAGAGGTAGGGAGTGGCCACCATAATAACCGGATCTATGCTGTGCTTGCAATATAAACTACTGCTACTATTGATGGTAGTATTTGGACAAAATTAAAACTTCTTTTCCTTGCCTTTCCTACACTGGAACGGACGTGCGGGTGCAGTGTTACATGCTCTTCAAAGTTACACTTAGTTCATCCACTGACCGTCTACTCTCTCTAGATCATGGGTACTCACAAACTTTCTCTCAGGGGCTAAATTTACAGTGTAGTTTGTGGCCGAGGGCCGCACTGGTGGGGGCGGAGTCAGAGGGGGCGGGGCTAAAGCAAAACAAAAACTTGTGACCATGAGGTTGCACACAGGTCCCTGCAGCAGATGCCTTCATCCACTGAGCCACCAGACCCAGCATTTACATACATCTCTCTCACTCATGCTCTCCCTCCTGCCCTCCCTCTCCATCTCTCTCTCCCTCCTGCCCTCCCTCTCCCTCCCCCTCTGCCATCTCACTGTGTGTGTGTCTGTCTGTGTCAGCCTTCAGCCCGGGCTGAGACAGCTTCCTCAACGCGCACACATACACAGCCACACCAAAGTACTTAACAGGTCTTTAAAAGACCATTAACATATTATTGAGGCTTTGTTTGTTGTAGCGCCCCTGCATCTCCACCCTGACAATCACTGCTTGCCCGGCCCCACAGAGCAGAGGCTTTGTTCTATTACACCTCTTTGTGGCCCTGCATCTCCACTCTGCTCTGTGGGGGCCGGGGGAGCAGTGATTGTCTGCAAGGTCTGCACACCGCCAAGGAAGGCTTGCCGGGCCGCCACCGGCCCGCGGGCCGTACTATGAGTACCCCTGCTCTAGATACACATATGCTATCTAAGAGTCAGATAGTAGCATGATCCAGGTATATGGACACATACAGTTTCTGTGTCACCCACCCAGGCTGTTGTCCTTCCACCAATCATTCCTTCATCATTCACCCAGCCATGCATCTCATATTCTTTCCTTCCCAGCCACGTCTTCAATCTCAATAAGTAAGGAATATATAAGAGCTTACCTCTGCCCGCCACCACCACCATCTGAACTCTCACAGCCGGCACTGGAACCGCCGCATCCTCCCCTGAGGAATTGCCCTCCGCCTCCGTGTCGAGCACCACCACCTCCGCGTTGGCCCCGCCACCAGATGTTCCACCTACAAAGTACATTTAAGAATGTTAGAATAAACCACTCACTAGAATTTGGTCTAGGAATGAAGACATGTGAAAACAATGTAATGCAGCACTTTTTGGTACAACTGATGAAGGCTGGCTTTTTAACAAGCACCATTTTTTTCCACACAGACAGAAGATGGACTTCTAACAACAAGATCAAGTTGAAACAAGGTGAGAGCTCGGCTCGACCACAAGAAATGTCTTCAATTAATCGTCAGCACTAACCACTTTTACATTCTCAGTTAAACGTTTCGTTTTTTTATTATGACTTCATTTTAATAAATGTGTTTACTTTTAATAAAGCTTTTAAACTTAGAGAGACTCTGTGTTTTTTGGTCCAGAGTGACTAGAGTGACTGAGCGAAAGGTTTTGCAATTTTTGCAAGCATGAGTCCGTGCCTCTGACACTTCTTGACTCTGACTCTGTACTCTTCAGCTACGTTGGATAATAATCATCATTGGGGATCAATGATCGATGAATTCGGGAGGTAAATGACTGTGCCACACTATGTAGTCAGTCAGTAACAACATTGGGGGTTCAAAGTCTGTTATCACAGAGGTATGTGGAAACTCTAACAGCGCCTATTATAATTGATAAGCAATGCACTATTTATTGTCCATACTTCTGTTTCTGCAGAAGAATTGTCCGCGCCACTGTAGTGGTATGGATTGTCCTCCTATCCAAACCAAAAAGGTAGTATCTTATTCTTTCTTGGTGGTCATTAACATTTTATAGTTGGGAATTTTCAAAGCAGATAGAACACTTCAAAAGACATTATGGACAATCCCAGAGGACTGCACTAAGTTGATAGAGCTATTGCTGACTAGAATGGGAGTTTCGCCAACCGTGCAATCTTAGTTAGCTACACAGACAGACTAATAAGAATAATCTAGTAATACCACAGGGAGTCATAGTAGAGGCAGGATAAGAATTTAGATACAGTCTACAAGAAGATCAAAGACGATTCTGAAAAAATCAAATGAGGAACGCTAGGAAAAATAGGTACTAGTCTAAAATGAAAACTTACTGGGGCCAGCAAAGGAGCCCTCGCCTGCCCGATCCTGGCCCTGTTGAACAGCATCCGCCGCCTGCTGCTCCTGTGTCCTCCCCTCGCCCCTGGGGGGAGCTGACGTACAACATGAAAGAAAGAACAGAAAACATGGATGATTGTTGCTTGTCAATGTCAACCAAATCAAACATTTCAAAAGAACAGTAACAAAATATTTCCGCGGAATTATATTGATTAGGGTTAGTTTTCATTTATTTGCGGACCTGTGACTTCGAAAGTCACGTAACTCACTAAACAAAGTACTGAAAGGTTCACCTAGGACTGGCAGGCAGCAGTCCGCAGGCAAGACGCAAAGTGACAGACAAACTCCATTGTGATTTCAGTCAGATCAGTGACAACACTAACAGTTGCCTGCTACATTACCAGTCATTTAAATAGTCAAACTATCAATCCACCGCCACTATTTTTCTTATTGTCAGGGGTACAAAGGAAGGGGCAGATTTAAGCCCCTTGCGGCTCTTTTGCTCCGTTCTTGCGTGACTTTTGTGACGCAGCAGCTAAACAAAAAACGGCGCCATGGTGCGGCGTATAATATTATAACAACGTGACGCATTTGGGAGATGCATCCCGTTATAAAGCCCTGCGCCATCAGGGGGCGTTCCGGTGCAAGGGAGGGCATTCCTGCGCTGGAACACATCCTAAAAGTGGCTGAGGGAAATCTACAAAATTTCAATCAGTCACCTTTAGGACAATGATGCGTCACACAAACCCTGCACCTGCTTGAAGCAGACGTACAGCTTGACCCAGCATTGGGAAGATAGGGTACCCCAGAGCATTGCTGGAGCTGCGCCATCGTTGCGACGCAACTCCAGCAGTAAAGCTTCGGTGACGTTTTGGGCCCATGATGCGCCGCATTGCAAATACGGCGCACCATGTTTGGTGGTAGGGCCGCACAATTAATGGCGCATCCCTGCTACTTTGCAGGGATGCGACGGTAATTGCAATTCTGCCCCTTAGGGGCATACTTACTTACGCGTTCTGGCGCATCTCCAGAGATGCGCCAGATCAAATGCGTCACGCAAAACTACCCTTGCGACACGGCAGATGCGCCTCATTTACAATGCGGCGCGCCCTGGTGCAAGAGTAGGCACTTGCGTGACGCATCTCGTCACGTAAGAGCGGCGCATCGCTGGAGTCACGTCGCCAACGCAATGCAACTCCAGTAATGCTCAGGGCCACCCAATACTTAACATGCTGTGTCAGTCCTTACGCCTGCTTCAAGCAGGCATAAGGAATTGAATTGACGTAGCAGCGTCGCAGAAGTGCCTGCGTTAAATCTTGTAGATTTCACGCAGGCAATTTTGCGAGGCGCACAGCCGCCGGACCGCCCACCCTGCGTACTAGGAACGCACCCATTGTGGTGCAGGCCCATGGCTTTATAACGTGATGCATCTCCCTAGATGCGTCATGCTGTAAATGACTCGCAGGGATGCGCCACGTTTACGCCGCTGTTGCGTCACGCAAGGCAACGTAAACGTGGTGCAAGGGGCTTGTAAATGTAATCTGCCCCCTAGTGTCTAGCATTACGCAGTTCTGTAAAGTAGACTCATACATAATAGTTACTCAGGCCAATGAGACCACAAAATAGAAAACAAATAAGCATAGTAGCAACGCCACTGAGAAGGAGAGCAGTGCACCTGAAATGCACAGAAGATTTTGAAATATAATTTAACTACAATGTAATCGTCATCAGCGGCATTATTGGCTTGCTCCATGTAAAAAAACAAATATTTGCAATACAACAACACAGAGCAGGAGAAAACATCATAGTAGTGAGTGATGAAATAGCTACTACTACTCACCAAGCCCGGGGATCTCCAAGCCGAGCTGGTCCAGCAGGTCGCGCTCCCGGTCCAGGAGGTCCGTCCAGCGATGGGTGACCTGGCTGTAGGTGCGCTGGACCCCGTAGAGGTGGGATATGGCCCAGCATACCTTCTCCCACCGCTTCCGGCGCTCCCGGATGTTGTAGCCGCCGGCCGCGATCCTGCCGCCTCCCGCGATGGTCCTGGGCAGGCGGCGCTGGACGAAGTAGACCAGCGCGCCCACTTCCTCCGGGCTGAAGATCTCCCGTCGCATCACCTGCTCCTCCCTCAATCGACCGCATGGTGTCCTGGCACTGGGTCCAGGACTCCTCCTCCCCGCCGCCGCCCTCAAGTGCCTGGGCAGCTTCACGGCGCCTGGCTTCACCATGGTCTGGGCAGATAAGGTAGGGAGTAGAAAATTAAGAAGGAATAGGATAGGGAAGAAGAAAAGAAAAGAGTTTAAAAAAGTAGTTTAAAAGTAAAGAAAAATAGCAGAAAAGACAAAAATATACAGCTAGGAAAAGAGAGGAAAAAAACTGAAAACAAGCAAAGGATGGCAAAGATAGCAAGAGGATTAAACACCATGCCCAGACACAGGAAATGAATGAAAAACAAGATGGCCGGCGCCCGTTCACGAGCGCGAAAGTCAGTTCGCACGAGATTTTCCTCGCGATCTCGTGCGAACTTGTACTCGCAATGCGCTTACTGCGCGAGATTATACATAGCGGGCGGAAACGGAAATACGTCACGCAAACAAAATGGCCGCGCCCGTACTCGACCTTGGGGTAAATTTGCGTGTTGCGCTGCAAGCGGCTCGCGAATACTGCAAAAAAACTCGCGAAACAACAAGCCGCAAAAAAATATAAAGCTCATTCGCACGAATTGGCGGCTTCCGCGGTCGGTTTCGCACGACGCCGCGCCCCGCGAATAGCGCGAAAAAACCGAAAAACGATTTTTGCAAAAGCAAAAGCAATGAGCAGGTGCAAAAGGTCAACCTCATGATTTGTAACGATTCCCTGTAGTGCTTCCTGAGGGGGCCCTCCAGAATTCGGTTGCCTGCTTGCAACTATTGTATGACCCTGCTCTGACCTTAACTGTATGCCACAAAGGTCCTAATTTACAGCTAAGGAAGCAGACAAGGAGGTGCCAGGCTGGAACTTCAAATTCAGTGACACATTAATTAGCCCCTAATTCATTATTGTCAGTTGGGGCAGGGCAGGTGTTGTTAATAAACTAACCCCAAATTAATTCATGTCAGTTCAAGCAGGGCAGGTGGGCTTGCTTTTCCCCCCCATCTTCTACAGTGAGGATGAACCAGAGGGTGGCATTGATGTAACAGAGGGTGGCATGGGTCAAAGAGAGGGTGGCAGTGGTGAAACAGAGGGTGCTGGGAGGCTGTGATGATGAACCAGACGTAGAAACAACATAGTCGCGACCGTTGCGAGCCGACAAGTAAGTTCGCAATTGCGAACTAGTACAAAATCCTCGCGAACTGGCAGAAACGCTTGCGAACACAAAAAAAAAATCCGCAAATTCGCGGGAATTCGCGGATTTTGCGGATTGCGAATTCGCAAATCCGCAAAATTCGCGAAGGCGAGATTCGCTAAATTCGCCCATGCTTAGTCAAAATGGCAGTTCAAAACTAGACAAACAAGCTGCAATGGCAGACCTGAAACATATTTAAATGGCTAGTTAAGTGAGTGGTACAATCATTGCTGTTGGCCCACTAATAACATTTAATTTACAGGCCCGGGCACATGTAGTACCACTATACTAGAGACTTACAGGCAAATTAAATATGCCAATTTGGAGATAAGCCAATGTTACCCCATTTTAACACCTTCAATGCTATGGGAATTCCCCTGCTGCGCTGACTTTAGCCCATTTCCATTAGTTCATGACGAGCTCAGCTCGTCATGAGTGTAGCTGCAGGCTACTGCATGACGAGCTGGGCTCGTCATGAGCGTGGAAGGAGTTAAGAAGTGAGATCATGCACTTTAGCACGGCTTAGCAGTTGCAAAGTGTGCAAAGTCCTATGGTCAGCAAAAACTTGATCAGCAAAAAGAAGAGAAGTGAAGGCAAAAGGTTTGAGGAAAGGCCACCATAAGGTTGCCAGGTTATACATGTATCCCCCCAGCTGAAAGTGGGGAGAACTAACAAACCTCTTGGTAGTTCTCATTAGTAAGACGGAAAAACCTGGAGAGACCAGCAGCAATGGTGTGGCCTGACCCAGGATGGTGTTCCACCATCCATAAAGTCCTCTTCCTTCACGTAGATGGACCACCTCAACACTTTGGGAGCCCCACCCTCATCTGTACCAATCATCTGAGCGGCCTGTGGCCTGTCTGAACCTGGAAATGAGTCACAAACGGGTATGGTCTCAGCTTCTGCTGTGCCCAAATCCACAGCAAAGGCTTCACTCTGAATAGCACTCCAGCTCTGTTCTGGGGTGTTAGAAATTGGATTTCTGGTTGGCTGAGGCTTGTGCCAAAGCCAGGCAGAAACCACCACTCTAGTCAGGGTAAGGGGGAAACACACACTGTTGATAATCTCTGCTCACCCCCTTGGTAGCTTGGCACGAGCAGACAGGCTTATGCCTAAGGCAATGTGTAAAGTATTTGCACCAACACCCACAGTAACACTGTGAAACACAACAAATGGACACCACACAGGTATTTTATAAAAAATAGGTATCTCTTTAGCTAGATTGTGCAGGACCAGAACAGCATAAATCCGACATACATAAATACTCTTTCTTTAGAATGTTCTCTGGAATGTTCTCGGGAAGTTTCTTGTGATCAAAAGTAGCTTGTAATAGTTACAGTCTCTTTAGGCAAGTAGAATGTGATAAACCAACAGACTCCACAACTTTTTGCAAGTCAGTGACCCCAAGCACCTGCACGCGGTGCTCTTATGGCTGGAAAACTCTCTCTCATGAGCCTGCTAGAGCTCCACAATCGATGCGTACCACTGTACATCCTCCAATACTGCCTCCGGTGTTAATTGCTGGGTTTTAAGCCCTGTGACATGCCCCTCCAGAAATGTTACGCACACCAGCCCCTCATGGCTGGTAAACTGATGTGCTTCTTAATCGTCTGACTCCGGGGTCAGCGCTACCACACTATGCCCCCAAACAGTGAAAAGCAAATAAGCTCCTTAGGACGACCCCAGGTACCGCAGCTCTTCTGTTGTGCCGGTTCGGACCGATGAACTCAGTAGGGAAGCGTAGTCACTGATCACCCCTTAGTAGGTAAATACTACATTCCTGGCCCTGCACGTTATCTGGCAGAGTGGTCCGTTAATAATGTACCCACCGTACTTGAAACCACCCACTTCTTCCAAGCGCCAGGCAGGCAGACTTCCCTGTCTTTCCAAGCAGCCCGCTTTTAGCACCCTTGCACGCAGTTTCTCACTATGCAGGCTCCGATTTACCTTTCTGGATGTGGTGAGGACTCGGCCGTCTGCGCTGATCCTCCGACGGGCCAACTCTGTCCTTGATGTTGCTCCCCAGCCTCCAGTCCGGCTCCTTCCTAGATACAGAGGTAACCCCGGTTGCTAGGCGACGCCTATGCTGTCCTACTTCCTGATGCTGTGTCACAGGGACAAGCTTCCTGGCTGCTAGGCAACTCGCACGCTGAGGCCAATACCAGCGCGCCCTGCCCTTTATGAAGGAGGGTGAAGAAGCGCAATGCCTACGAAGCTTCGCGGCGAGCAGCGGTGATATTTCTTTGCTCAGCGTTTCCTCTCAGTACCAGGCCGAAGGCGGTGATGTTGTCCCCTTGTGGTGACGGCCTTGGGTAGTGCACAGGAACGCACTCTCGAGTGGCGGGACAGCTCTTCAGGTGATAAGCGGTGGGGCCAAGGGAGGCCCAGCGCTGAGCCCCGGTGTGTGCCGACAAGCACATCGAGTGATACACTACACAGGCAGGCAGGGCAAAGTTTGTGGGGCCACAGTCAGTGCGCAGCCACACGCACTGGGCATTCACAAGTGGAAATCGTATGCAACTTTTGTGTCCTTGAGTTGCAAACAGGAAGCCATCTCTCTTCAGGCCCTTGGAGACTATGTTCTTCTTTCAGGACACAGCACAAGAGCAAAGTCCTTGTTGCAAGATGGGGACACAGCAAAGTCCCTTGTCCTCCCCCTTTTGTAGAACAGAAACTGCAGGTCAGCCCCAGAGCACACAGCAAGGGCAGTCTTCCTCCTCAGTCTCTTTCACTGATCTTCTTTGGCAGGGATTCCTCTTGGCTCCAGAAGTTGTGTAATTTACAGGGGTTTCATGTCTTACTCTTACACCCCAAAAAGTATTTTTTCTTCATTTGTGAGTGGTCCAGGATCCGGCCTCAACCAGTTCTGGGCACCCTCTGCCAGGGCAGGTCTTCTTCCTTTGTGAGTGTGGGCCAGGGCTATTAGACGCACCGCAGATGGTGGAGCCAGCATTGTGGAAGGCAGGCACAGTCCTATTCAGGCCCAGGTGCAACTCCTACCTCCACTCTAAAGTATAGATAGGTCTATTCAGCCTAGGGCTTACCCCCCCAACCTCCTGCAGCCACCCTCAGCCCTTGTCACTCACAAAGCAGACAGTCAATACACAAGCAGGCAGAGGCACACAGAAAGGTTGAACAGGAAAATAGCCACTTTCTAAAAGTGCTATTTTCAAACACGGAAATAAAAAACAATCTTAACTAAAAGATGGGTTATCAAATTCTGAGTTCAGGTATACCATACTTCAGCTTCTCATCTTCATCCTATGGGGAGATATGCAGGTACACATGGGACACAGCATTCTCCATTCTATCCTATGGGCAAGATGGCCGTTCAATAGTGAAAAACGAGTTTGGCAGTATTTCACTATCAGGACATGTCACCCACACTAGTACATGTCCTACCTTTCACATACACTGCACCCTGCCCAGGGGGGTACCTTGGGGAAACCATAGGGGTGTCCAATCTGTAAGAAAAGGGAAGGATGAGGCTTGGTCAGTGTGTACACTGGCCAGGACAACATGGCAGTTCACAAGCTGCATACAGGGACTGAGGTTGCAGGCGTTAGACACCATTTTAGGGCTACTCATGTGGGTGGCACAATCAGTGCTGCAGGCCCACTAGTGGTACAAAAGCGTAGCATTTGAACTACCAGCCCTGGCACACTCAGTGCCCTTTACTAGGGACTTTACCGGTAAAATAAATATGCTAATCATGGATAACCAATCACAGTATTAATTTACAGGGAGAGCATATGCACTTTAGCACTGATCAGTAGTGGTAAAGTGCTCAGAGTCCTATTGCCAACAACCACAGGTCAGTAAAAACAAGGGAGGAAGAAGCAAAACGTTTGAGGATAAGCCCGCAAAATGGGCCATTTCCAACACCGGTGAAGTATCTTCTACTAATGAAGGCTACAGGTTGCTCTACGCCCACCTATGCCATGCTCTGCAGCATCAGTTTGCACAATAAACTCTTTGGAAAAGACAGGGATCTTGAGTACAGGGGCTGTACACGTGGGCTGTCAAGCTGTTTAGGGTGTCAAAGGCTTTCTGACAAGCCTCTGTCCAGTTCACCTTCCTTGACTGCTTCTTCGAAGTCAACTTATTCAAAGCGGCAACAATCGTGCCACATCCTTTGACAATCCTCCTGTAGTAACCAGCAAGGCCCAGGAAGACCCTAACTTTTGGCTGCGTTTGGGAGGGTCCCAGTCCAGGATGGTTTCTCTCTTGGCCTGAGAGGCTGCACCTTACCTCCACCCACCAGGTGTCCCAAGTGCACCACAGACCCCTACCCTATCTGACACTTTCTGGCTTTGATAGTGCTGCATATGGCATATCCTGAATCCATTCCTGAAAGTGCAAGAGGTGGTCCTTCCAGCTGCTTCAGAAGACAGTTTTGTCATCATGTAAGCACCTCTGAAGACCTTAATTTCAGGACTGGTTCGCCAGCCTCTGGAAGATGGCAGGAGTCCTTTGTAAGGCCAAAGGGCATTACCTTGAATTGGACCTAGCCCTCTGGCATGGAAAATGCAGACCTCTCTTTAGCCCCCTCAGTTAGGGTGATTTGCCAGTACCCTGAAGCCAGGTCAAAAGTACTCATGAACTTGGGGTGAGCATCAGTCTTTGTAACTGAATTGAGCCCGGTCTAGTCCACACCGAACACGAGTTCTGGTGTGGTGCCCAGTTAGGCAACTTTGGGGACCAGCCCCACTGGGCTGGACCAGGGACTACTGGAGTGCCCAATCACTCTCAAAACCAGTATTTTGGAGACTTCTTCCTTGATGCTGGCCCCCACCTTGTCTAAAGGTTTGTAGATATTGTTTTTGTTAAGGGGACTATCATTAGTGTCAATAGCTTAGGTACACAAGTGTCAGGGGCTGAGGGAGAAAAGAGAGGCGAACTGTTCCAATAGCTGGTGACAGTCCCTCAGCTGCTCTGGGGTCAGAATATGGGAGAGGTTGACACCCTCCATTGATCCATATTTCTCCTTGCATGACAAGAGAGCTGTGAGAGGTTCATTTTCCTCCTGTGCTCCATTATCCGACACTAACAGCATGGTGATCTCAGACCTCTCATAGTGGGTATTCAGGCGATTGAGGTGGAGGACCCGTAGGGGGTTTGTGAAGGTCTTAAGATCCTCCAGGTAAGTGACCTAACTTTTCCTCTCAAAAACCTTATAGGGACCTACCCAATGATCTTGAAGGGCACTTGGCTCAACTGGCTCCATCCACACACCTTCTGGCCAGGGTGAAACTCGACCAGAGTAGCCTTCTGGTCAGGCCATTGCTTCTTCACCTGCTGCTAGCTACTAAGTTTTAGGAAGATTTCTTCCAGAACATTTGCATTGGGTTTCAGAGAACTAGCATGTAGCCAACCATGTCCTGAGGGGGTTTCCTGGGAGCTTGCTCAAACCCCTTCTGTATCAAACTGAGAGATCCCCTTACTAGGTGATCATAAAGGACTTCAGAGAGGCTTAACCCTGCTCCTATCTGTGGTACTTACCTGTATGCATAGACTAGGCAGTGAAAGAGGATGTCCCACTTCTGCATCATGGGGTCTGGTAGGCCCATAATCATGCCTTAAGGGTCTTGTTGAACCGCTCAATAAGTCCATTAGTCTGGGGGTGAGGCAAACTTGTAGGTTACCCCGCATTCCTTCCACATTGACTTCATGTACACAGACATGAAGTCAGTGTCTCTGTCTGACACCCCTTCCTTGGGGAAACCTACTTGTCCAAAACTACTATAAAAGCCTTAGCCACTGAAGATGCAGTTAAGGGCCTAAATGGGATGGCCTTTGAGTACTGTGTGGCATGGTCCACCAAAACCTGGATAAAGGGCACAACAATATTGATGCCCAACCTCTCAAAGGGGGTGCAATGACAGCAACATGAGTCAGGGGAACTTTGAGCTTCTTTCCCGTCTTCTTACTAGCTTGGCAGGTAAGATAAGTCCTACAGAAAGCATCTAAGGCTCTCCTCATCTGGGGCCAATAAAAGTGGGTGGCGACTTGTCAAAGGTCTTGTCCTGCACAAGATGTCCTACTAACAGTATCTCGTTAGCCAGATCCAGTAGGAAGGCCTTCAACACTGGGGTACTATCAGCACATGTGCGGCCCTATGAACATGTGTCTTTGGCTCCCAGTAAAGGAGGTTGTATTCCCAGTAAATAAGGTGATCTTCAGAGGTGCCACCAGCTATCTGGGCTTTGGCCTGCCACCTCAGCTTCTCTAGGATTGGGTACTCCCTCTGCACCTTGCAGAACAACTCCCTGATGAGCCAACCTTCAACTTGCCACCAAACAAGTTCAGGCAGGCCACTTATAGAGGCAAGTCGGCTCCGAAGCCGCCTCCTCTGGTGCCAGCAGACCAGTGGAGGTTCGTTGGGGGGGGTTGCCCATGCCGCATGCCTTTCTCTTTCTTTGCAGCTGCTGGCCATTCTTCCAATCTGTCTTGGCTCTCCTCCTGGGCAGTCATGGACCGAGTAGTCACACTGACCCACTCAGGTAACCAAAAAAAGTCCAGGTGTGATCTGAGCTCGACTTTTTTCCAGGCAGTGTGCTCAATGTCATCCCCTCGCAAACAATTCCCAGTTATGTCAGTACTCACAGCTACTGGGTAGTGGCTTTCATGGTTGTCTGCTGCTACAACCTGGTTAAATATTTTGGGTATAACTTGCTCTGAGGACACCATGTTAAAACTGGCAGTGGTCATATTAGCTCCCATTTCTTTCAGAGACGCCGCCCTCAACTCATTGAAGGTGAACCACTGCCTATACTTGGACGTATTGTTAGGTATATGTGCCTTAGGTACCATATCTTCATTAGCCAGGGACACTAAGGTAACCTCAGCTGCCCCCCCCCTCCACACAGACTGGAACCATCTCCTCCCAAGAGCTACACTGGCCAACCCCTGGGACTGCCCATCCCTGGGGGGGCTGTGCCCTCTAGGAGGTCTTAGCATCTCCCTTAATGTGCCCATAGTGGTGGCACTTTTAGCACTTATGGACAAACGTACCAATATTTGTATATGTGAAGCCTTTTTACTGGTGGCCAGATTGGTGTTGCGACCCCTTCCTCTGTGAACTATTTTGCGGGCCTTGTGAACTCCTTTTTGTTTTTATCTCCCCCTGCTTTTTCTGGGGGAATCCTTCATCTGGTGGGCCTTTTGGGAGTCCACTCCCTGATGCCTTTCTTCTTGGACAATGTGAACGGGTGAAGACTGGTGCATATTCTGAACAATCTGAACTGGACACCCTATCTAAAGATGTTAGTGAGATACATCGATGATATTTTCATCATCTGGACCAACACCAAAGAGAAACTAGAAGAGGCTTTGATTAGCTTAAATACCACTGATGAGAGAATTCAACTGACATGGGAGATTTCAGATAAAACTATCACTTTTTTAGATGTCCAAATTACTTTATCTAACAAAGGCATTGAGACAGACATCTATCGTAAGAATACAGATAAGAACAATACGCTACATTACAATAGCTTCCACCAACCTGCCCTTAAACAACATTTACCTCTTTCTCAAATGATGAGAATTAAAAGGATCACTTTAGACCCTGAGAAGGCATCCATAAGAATTGAAGAAATGGGTAAAAGATTCACCGCAAGAGTATATCCGGATGAAATCATTTGCACAGCCAAACAAAATTTAACAAAATGAAACGCAATGACCTACTGAAGGCCCGGACAAGAACTGATGAGGCAGGAACAACAATTGTATCCAAATACTCTACTTCCAGTAGAAATTTCAAAAAGATCATCACAAGACACTGGGGAATCCTGAAAGCCGAACCGGATTTCAATTCGATTTTTACCAATCCCCCAATTTTTGCTTACACCAGGGGTAAAAATTTAGGTGAATTTTTGAAATCTCAAACTTCTTCACCCATAACATACAGAGGAACCATACCATGTCTACACTGTGGGAATTGTAACAACATCATAAGAGGATCCACCATAACCCATCCTATGAAGGGACATAATCTGAAATTATGGGTTAATGCGACATGTGATACCCCTAATGTGATTTACATGTTAAAATGCCCCTGCGGCAAAGTGTACATTGATAAGACTGAAAGAAAAATAAAGATTAGGATTAATGAACATAAATCCAACATAAGGACCCATAATTAAAAATCATCGGTGGCACTTCACTTTTTGGAAACAAAACACAACGTGTCTCAGTTACAATTTCTTGTCCTAGAAACTGTTGAGAAAAAAGAAGGACTGGACAACACAAAACATCTCCTCAAAAGAGAAAATGACTGGATTTACATTATGAACTCTACAAAACCTTATGGGTTAAATGATCAAATTGAATTTGCGTGTCGATGTAAGGCCATTATTTAATTTAATTTTATTTTGGTTACCTGTTAATTTTTTCCATGCTAAGTATTTTTTCTTTCAGTGTTCTTTTTTTCACACACATCCAGATTTATTTACATCACTTTCCGATTTAAATTCATTTGCATCACTTTCCGATACACATTTTTATTCCTTTCTTTCGTAGATACAGACCCATCGTTTTTGTAGTCTTTTTTTCTATATTCTTAGTCACATGATCGGCACCACGGCCAAACAGGATGCTGCTACTTAGAAACCAGGAAAGAGTTACTCTTTTTAACCGTAGCGTATTACACACTCAACACTACACGAACGAGCAAGAAGGTAAAGACGCTACTCACCACATAACTGTGAGTTTTTATCTCGATTTCGGGTAGTGTATTACGATACACATACCATTATGATCACCGTTTGTGATTATTTACGATGTTGATTTTCACCTCTAGTGTTTCGTGAACCGCTTTAAAACCGAAAAACGATCTACCGCTGACATGTGAGTTTCATATTCGTTTTTCCACCCATCCTCTCACTGAGTCATACTTACACATTTTTCACATTGTGTGTTACACATTTTGACACTAGCATGTTTTTTCACGCATGGAGTGATTTATTGAGTTTTAATCCGATCAGATAGATTATTACTGCATTAGTGAATATATTTTTTTGTTATTCATCTATATAGCATATGTTCCCTGATGAAGGGCATACAATGCCCGAAATGCATTGGACAGAGCTATGATGTCAAAGAAAATGAATGATATGTAAATGGAACACAAAGAAAAGATTTGAAATGAAAATTATTTCAGAACCAATAACAATGAAATAAAGAATATGTTGAATGAAACAACGAAATTGAATAAAGCTTTATTGAAAGGAATCCTAGACTAATCATCTTGGAGAGAAAAGTGTGCACCAGGGGTTGCAACCAATGTCTTATGTTTCTTCTTGGACACCCAGGTACTGACTCAGATGTCCTCCTCCTCCACAAGTTTCCTGGGATCAGTCAGCTGGCTATTCCCCAGGTGCTAGCGCAGCTCGGAAAAACAAACATTGAGAAAGTGTTCCCTTAGAGTCAGCTTCTACAGTGCATCATAATAATTACCTTTGCTGCTCTTCACCCTACCATTCAGTGCATTACCAGAGTAATCCACATAGTCTACCCAAGAATGGTTTGGAAGTTTGTGGCCGTCCCAGAACCTCTATTTCTCCGTGGTCAGCTCAATTTTAGCGTCAAGGATGGCTTTCAGGTAGGCATACTTTGTCGGGCCATCTACCTCTAGTGTGAGTAGTGTATCTCTCCCCACTTTAGGCATGTGCTTCCAAAGCCCCCACCTAGTGCTTCTCTGGGATCTTGTGCACCTTCAGGGCTACCTCATATGCAGCAAGCCACTTGTAAATATTATCCCCCACCTCATAGTTGGGCACCAGGTCTTTGGGTATGTGGAACTTCTTGTCACCTTCAGACACTATGGGTAAGCTGCCACTATTGCTTTTGGATTCTGGGGTTTGTCTCTACTTAATACCTAGCTCCTTCAGCCTTCTCTCAAGCCTTCTTTCCCTCTGTTTTACGTTAATCTATTTGGAGCCTGAACTCCATTTCTGCTTTCCTGTCTGCCCACTCATCTGGGGACACATTTCTAGAGGACACACTGCTTCCTGCCCTCATACTTGGCTCTCTATCAGTGGGTATAGGACCTCCCTCCTCTGGAAGCTCTTGCTCAGGGTACACAGCCAAGTCATCCTCCATTTCCAAATAAAGTTCCCCCTCATCAGGATCCTCATCCTCAGAATACTCAGGCTGGGATTGTATTATAGTGGCTTCACCATAGGCACGCAGGGCTACCCGAACGTCCAGCTTTATGGCATTCTTGCATGTTGCACCCCCTCCTTGCAGAGTTTCTGCAGCTCAGCCCTGCCACAGTTATCCACACTGAGTCTCTCTGCTTCTATCATATGTGACAAAGAAGTAGGGAACATAACTTTAGGATTAAGGAAAAATAGCCAATCAGCAAACTTGGGAAATTGTTTAAAATCTTGAATCGATCTCAAATTATATATATGGGGTTGTAGGGTGACACAAAATTACTGCATGGCACTACAAAATAAAGTCCAAATCCTCACTGCTGATCACCAGTACAAGAAATAGGATTGCTGGTTGAGGAGGGCGAAACCCTGCTCAAGCAGAAAACAATCCTTCTCATGGTGAAGTCACAAGCAAACCCTAAATTAACCTGTGCTTAACAACACTGGTAGCTTGGCACAGAGCAGTCAGGCTTAACTTAGAAGTAAAGATAAATATTTTTGCAACACTTCAAACAGTAACTCGGTGAAAACACACCACAAAACGATAGGACACCAGAGTTAGAAAACTAGAATATTCTTTAATAAATAAAATAAGACCAAACCGATAAAAATCCAATCAGTGGAACAGGAGATATGAAAGTTTAAAGGTTTCAATGAAAATAGCGCCAAAAAGCACAAAATGATTACTGTAGAAATCTGGTTACGCCGGACCAAGAAAAAGTCACAAGATCAGGCAAACCACAATGGCGTGCGTGCTGGCTTCAGGGACACAGTTAGGCCTGCAGAAGAGTCCCATAAATCCTGGTTTCAGACCACTGCAAAGTTCTCCAGCAAGGATGGGTGAAGCAGCTGGGGCGATGTGTTGGTTCTACTGAGCTGCAAAGCTGAGATGCAAAGTCCTGTGTAGTTGTGGAGTCTATCGATGAGGGTTTGCAATGCAAAGTCTGGAGACGAGGGTGTCTCGTGCAGTCGAGGTGATGCGTCAGTTCTGAGGCACTGCAAGGCCGCGATACAAGAACCTATGTCATTGTCGAGGTTGCAGTCGATGAGCGATCTGCATTGCAAGGGCCTGCATCAGGAAAGCTTTCCAACACTGGGTGGTTTCGATGCAGGCTGCAAGGTTAATGTAAGGTCCTTATTCTGAGAGAATTCTTACAGCAGAGGCGATGCATCAGTTCTCCTCTGGATTGAGGTGCTAGGTAGGGGGAAGGCAGAGCAGCAGTTTAGCAGGTGCCAGTCCTTTCAGCAACATAGCAGTCCTCCTTCCTGGCAGAGCATCGGCAGGTCCAGAAGTGTACTGAAGTGATAGTGTTTGAGGTCTAGTATGAATAACCAGCTGTGCCTTTGAAGTGGAGAGAAACATATAGAGGTAGGCCCTGTCTTACCTGCCCTGGCTCCAGGCTAACTCCAGGAGGTATGCATCCCTCTGTGTGGAGAAAGGAACCAACCTATTCAAGTGTAAGTGGGGCTGGACCCAGCTCCTCCCTCCCATCCTCCCAGTGATGACCCATCCAGGCACACCTAAGCTCCCCATTGTGTGTGGCTGTCTAGGAGAAATACACACAGCCCAACAGTCACCCAAACCAAGTCACGTGACCCAGAGACAGGATGAATGTAGCAAATGGATCCAACAGCAGATCTAGAAAGCTAGAATAGTCAATGATAAAAATCCAATCGGTAGAACCAGAGATATGCACGTTTAACGGTTTCAGTAAAAATAGCACCAAAAGCATCAACTGTTGATATCTGGTCATGCTGGACTGTGACAATGTTACAAGTACAGACCAACCACAATGGACTGCGGACGCAGTTAGGCCCCCTGAGCAAGAGTACCTTAAATCCTGGTGGCAGAGTGTTGCAAGGTCCTGTGTCGAGGATGCGTCACGGAGCCGTGTTGATACATTGGTTCCACTGAGCTCCGAGCTGTGATGGAAGTCCAGTGTCTTCAAGAATCCGAATGATGAGGGCTTACAATGCGAAGTCTGGAGTCGAGGGTGTGTCATGCAGTTGAGGCGATGCATTGGTTCTGAGGTGCTGCAAGGTTGCAATGCCAGAACCTGCTTCATCATCGTGGCTGCTGGCGATGAGGGATCTACGATGCAAGGGCCTGCATTGGGGAAGCTCCACAATCCAGGGTGCTTCCAATATGGGCCACTAGGTCGATACGGAGTAATTGTCCTGAGAGAATTCTCACTGCAGGGGCGATGCACAGGTTCTCCTTGCAATTACGCTGCACACCAGAAAATACTTGTGGGTTCTGCTGGCTCCACAGATGCACTGGCAGAGCAATTCACGAACTGGGGTGGCACCACTTGGCAGAGTAGGACTCTTGAATGGCAGAGTCCAGGTGCTTAGTTCATGGTTGTTGGAGCCTTCTGTCCCTGAGGCACTAGTGAGGAGGCAAGACCACTAGCCCTATGAGTCTTTCAGGGGTCGTGGGTTAAACAGATGCAGGTCCAATACTTCTCAGCCAGGCATGAGGTCAGCAGGTCAGCACCACAGGGCAAAAGTCCTTCAGAATAGTGAGGCAGCGGTGTGGCAGTCCTTTCAGCACCACTGCAGTACTTCTTCCTGGTAGAATATCCTGCGGTCCAGAAGTGTACTGACCTGGTTGTGTCTGAGGTCCAGTATATATGCACCCAGGAGTACCTTTGAAGTGGGGGGAAGCTTCTAGGCCTTTCAAGTGCACAAATCCCCTGCCTTCCCTACCCTGGCTCCAGACCAACTACAGGAGATATGTAGCTCTTTGTGCGGAGACAGGACATAACCTATTTAAGTGTAAGTGGGGCTGATTCGAACTCCTTCCTCCCATCCTATAAGTAATTGCCCATCAAGGACACCTAAGCCCCCATTTTGTGTGGCTATCTAGGAGAAAAAAACAAAGCACAAAAGCCATAGAGACAGACTACATGAACTAAATGGCTAAGGCAGTAAAATGTCAAATTTCTGAAAGTGGCATTTTCAAATTTGGAATATAAAATGCAACTTCAACTTAAGCTAGGATTTTCAATTACAAAGATGCCAAACATGAACCGGTTACCTGTTTCAATTTGCAAATTTCACCGATTTAGGGGCTCGCTACGATGGTGTGCAGAAAGCCTTCGCCTGACACCAACTCAGCATTGGCATCGACCGACTTGTGGTTGGCGGTTATGACTGCCAGATTATGATGCAACCGAACACTGTTAGGTCGGAGTCCCATTATTCCCTATGGGAGCTTGTGTTGCGCCCAAAAACCAGCTGTAATACAGGCTCCTATACGGAAAGGGAGTGTTTGCGGAAAACCCTGCACCCTGTCAGAGGCACCATGGGGCCTGCTACACAATGCAGGGTTTTACAAGAGGGTCCCTTAGGTAATCCCTCGGCCATTAACCATAGGCCGCAGGGGCAACGGGGCCGTGTTGGACAGGCGGACGCGGAAAGGCTGTTGGAAATCGACATCGTAATCCAGAGTGTGGAAAGGCTGATCATCGGGGTGTACAGAGCGGTTCCAACCAACACAAACACTCCGCGAGTCTCTCGCGACAGATTCAGAATTACCACACAGTTTACATTCCGACCCTAAAAATAATATTCAGGCAGTAGAAATGTAAACCGACTGAGTCGGGTGGAAAAGCTCTGACGCGTTCGAGGAGATTCCGATTGTCGGTAGGAGGCTTTCCGCATGACATCGTAATGAGCCTCAAAATGTAATAAGGGAACTCCGGTGTTATCCTTTGAGAGAGGTACACCTTGCAATAGTGAAAAACAACTTTAGGAGTGTTTCACTACTAGGACATGTAAACATTAAACGCACATGTCCAACTTGTTAAATACTCTGCACCCTGCCCTCAGGTATGACCTGGCCCAACCCTAAGGGTGACTTATATGTATCAAAGGAAGGTATGGGTCTGGCAAAAGGTTTATTTTGCCAGGTAAAAATGAATGGCAGTTTAAAACTGCACACACAGTGGGCAACATTATCAGTGCTGCAGACCCACTAGTAGCATTTAATTTACTGGCGCTGGTTACAGGTAGTGCCACTTTACTAGGAACCTACAGGTAATTTAAATGTGCCACTTGGGTATAAGCCAATCTTACACTTTTTTAAGCAGAAAGCACAAGAACTTTAGCATTTGTTGGCAGTGGGAGAGTGTGCAGAGCCCTAAAGAAAGCAAAAACAAGACAGAAAACTGGATGGTTGAAGGCAAAAAATACTGGGAAAACCATGCCAAGTATAACAATGTGGAACAGTATTCCTAATCAACTAAGGATGGCTCCCCTCCTACCTCAACTTTTAAAGAGGTGTGAAAGACTCCCATGGTTACAGCTCTTCATTAACTCAGCAATGTTGGGTAATCAGAGAAGGCCCAAACATCCAAATGCCTTCATATGGAAGGCAGAGATGCTTTATATAGGTATGGATGGGAGTTGGTGACATTAGCAGCAGCCATGCATCTTTTTTAAAGACATGGATGTTACCAACTGTGTCCAAATCCACCTCATCAATTAGGGAATAAGTGGAGGAACACTCAAAAATGTCAAGCTGTGCAGAAACTACTTTATCTTCAACGAGGCCAGATTTCTCTTACTCCTGCTAAATCGAGGAACACTAAAATTTTGAGCAGAGGTTTTTATACCCAGCACCCATCTAATGCCCTCCAACACTCCAGCAGGCTCCCAAAGGCAGGTAGGAACCAGTTGGTTAGGCTCTAGTTGGGTCATGACTGGGACCATAACTAGATTGACACTTTGCACATGCAAGGGTGAGTGATAAAGCACTTGGTAAGTTGGTGTCCTGACCAGGGCTGGACTAGCTATTTTGCTCATTGGGTATTTCCTGAAGTCACAAGGCTTGAGCAACTGAAGCTCCAGTTTTGAAAGCATACTGCCAGTATTAGCACCTCTGCCTCCCTCTCTCCAGGGCATTTTTCAGCAGGCTGAGCATGGTCATAAGCAGAGAAAGAGAGAGGGAAGAGAGGGAAAGAGGAAGAAAAGAAAGAGAGAGGCTGGAGAAGATGGAAAGGGCTCAGAAAGAGAGGGAGAAGAGTGAAAGAGGAGAGAAGGGGGGACATAGAATTGATATATGATGAGAAAAAGAGAGAGAGAGAGAGAGAGAGAGAGATAGAGAGAGAGAGAGAGAGAGAGAGAGAGAGAGAGAGAGAGAGAGATGATGTTGGGTCCTGGTCCGCCCCTGGCCCTGATAGCGTGAGAGCACAATGACCTGTCCTGTCTTAACATTCTGTCCTACTCCTCAAGGTGAGCCCACTTGTTCTTTTTAGATCTTAGAGACTCTTTCTCATTCTAGTTTACACGAGAAGACATTCTCCTGTCTGTATGAAAATGCCACATTTTGCATAATCACCCTAGTGTTTTGAACTGATGCTGCTGGTCTTTCTATTCTGAGAGGGCCAGTGTTCCGACACCTAAAAGTGTATGTTTAATTGGCTAATACCCAATTGGCATAAGCTAACTTACTTGTAAGTCCCAATTATATGGAACCAGGGGTACCCAAGGACTGTAAGTAAAGCAGCAGTTATTGCGCCAACCTAAGAGTGACAAAGTAAAACATGTATCCCAGTCTGTCTGTGCAGACTGGTAGAGCAGTTTAAACTGCTAACTCGACTTTGCCATTTAAAAAAATAACAAAGTGTAGACTTCCCTTTTTAATATATATAAGTGAACCCTACAGCAGGCCTATCGAGTCCTAAGGCAGTGTGCTGTATATTAAAAAGCAGGATAAATATTTTCATATGTCCTGCAGTAAACATGTCCATGTTTCAGCAGTAAAAACCTGAAGTTGCTAACTCCTGAATGGGATTGCCAAAGTTGATACTTTAATGTATCAAAATAATTGTTATATTAAACCTGACTTGATGTCAAAGACATATTTGATGTACCTTATGATAAAAGCAAATTTGAGAAAGTTGACGCTCAGTTGTCCAAGCTTTCCAGTGGCCATTTGCAGATGCTGCCCACAAAACAGTCTTCTGTCCTCCTGAAAAGAAGTGTGATTGACTCCTAGGAAAGTAAACAATAGAGGCCTGCCTGACTTGATATATGTGGTGGCGGAGCTGACATCTGTCACACTTAAACTTTAGAGACACTGCTTCAGCTCACACTCAAAGGGTTTGACTCTAGTCTATTGTGACCCCGGACAATCTGGGGCCAGGGCAGGGAGGAAGGAAATTCTAGATCCATCTGTAGAGGAGCTGGGAAAAATCTAAAAGCTTCTCATACTTCAAAAGCTGCCACTAAGTATAAATATTGGACCCTTAGAATCAACTCTTCAGATCACTTCTGTATCTGTGGAAGACTCAGAAGAATGATTGCTTTACTGCCATGCAGATGCAAGGATTGTCCTGCTAACAACTGCAAGAAGCACTGCCCTGATGTCATGTGGCGTGATGAAGGCGGACTGGACCTGCACCTGGAACCCAGGACCATCTAAGAGACTCTGTGGACTAGTTGTCAGGCATCCTGTTCTGGGGTAAAGGGGAATAAGCCCCAACACCCTTGAAAACTACACCTGGACTCTGCCTCCTTTGAGTACTGACCCCCCAAGTGGTGCCCCCAGTTCTGGATATTTGGAAGTGGGGCTAAAGGTTCTGTACCAGCCTAACAGTGGTCTTCATCAAAACCAATACAGAGTGATGCAACTCGATGTAGGACCTCACAACTCCTCATCGGAAATGATGCAGTTCGACACAATGCACCACAACGCTCTGCATCAAAGACATAAGATACATAACTAACCCGATCCCTGTTTCCAGCTCGTGCTCTACCACAGTTGGCCTAAATTTGTGACTTTAGCCCTGTCGTGCATGACCAGATAACTATAGCTCGGTCTTTCTGCTTTTAGGCGCTATTTTTACCAAAACCTTTAAAATTGCATATCTCATATACTACCATTTGGATTTTTGTCATTCTATTTATTAAACTTTACTCTATATTTCCGAATTTTTATGGGATTTGTCTTGTGTTGTGTTTTTGCTTTAGTACTGTTTGTGTGCTGTAAAAATAATTCATACATTGCCTCTAAGTTAAGCCTGACTGCTTTTGTACCAAGCTACCAGATGGTTAAGCACAGGTTAATTTAGTGACTTTTGTAGTTCACCCCGACAATAATTGTGGCTGTACTTGAGAAGGGCTTACCCCACCAACAACTCAATTCCTCACACAGATGTACTGGAGAGAGGACTGAAGAAGGACTGTCCTGCTGTTCCTTTGAACTGGCAAGGAGAGGCTGCCCAAAGATTCAACTGCAACTGCTGCTTCTGGGGACTCTGCCTGTGGTGTCCTGCTTGAGGAAAAGTCATCCTGAGTTTCAGACAGACAAGGTAAACTCCAATAGTCAGTTGGCTGATTTCCTGCTCCAGCTTTAGGGCTAGAAAAGCTGAAGAAGCCCCCCTTGACAAGCCAGTGGCTACAATCACTTGATCCTAAATAGAAGGGGGGACCCCCGGTAGATAGCAGTCAGGTAGGCGGGGGAAATCAAAAAAGTACACAATCAAGAGGTACCTGCCATTCAGGTTCAATCATATGCCTAACTAAGAGGTCATTCAATAAATACAACAATGCCCCCCGGGAGCAAACAAAAGAACATTTTAAATACAAATATATAAAGATGTTATGGTATAAGATAAATATCATTCAATATTTAGATATCAGATCATATAATTATTTTTTTTTAATTACAAAGCTCATATCATCAATGCAGTCCTACAAAACAACTCCAGATACTTCTCTCATACCATCATAAATACCAAGATCACATACATTCCATACTACATACACGCAATATATCCAAAGTACATAGCAACCACAAGCTGATCTGTATGTTACAGGTGGAAGTTAATAATTGGGGAGATGGAAGATCATTCTGAATATCCCCAATTAAGAAAACGCCGCCGCGCGTTTCGGTGTGAGGCCCCAGCCGGGGCTACACCTTCGTCAGGGCAGAGATGTACAACTCAACAGTGGGACAGGTGATGTGTAGAAAGAGATACATATTTCAAAATAATGACCGAAAAAAAATTCTTTGATTGATTGAATCAGAGACATAGTAATAAAGGGGGCACACAATTAGCAAATGGTTAGGTAAAAAGGCAACACAACTGGGTAAAACTGCAAAGACATAAATTTATAGCTCAGGCAAAAAAGATTCCAGCCAAGATTTAAGACCCACGTGCTCAGAAATAATGAAAAGTGGTAATCTAGTAGGAATATCCAGCAAGGACCTCTTGCACGATAAAGACAAAACACAGAGAAAACATGCTGTAGTGAACATACTAGTGCAGAAAGACACCTTATATCTCTGCACCGAGGATATTATTATCTGTGAACAGAATAACTTAAAAGTGATATGGTTCCACTTTCCAAAGAATTGAAGCAGACTAATAGAATTTCTAGAAGGGACTAGAATAGACATCATACCAATTCAACAAAAGGAAACGCCACATTTCAGAGGGTAAAGACCTGATAGGGACCTGTCAATTACACGGCCCCACAGTAAACTGCTTCCCTGATGCTCTGTGGGAAACATAAATAAAATAGACCAGCTAACATAACCAGACATATAAGGTCATTAAGCAACTCAATTATATCCTTCCCAGAGGGGGAATATAAAGTGTATATACCTACCACAAGCGTTGACTTGTTAAGGAGTCTACGTGGTGCTCAAGGTGTGTTACATTGTGACCCACAATGTCATAGGCGTATAGTAAGATCAATAAAGGCAAAAAACAGAGCGTTATTTTCCTGGGTGCCTTGGGGCTCACCGTGACTGGTCAAATTTCTGCAGAAAAATAAAGAAGGGCTTAACAACATAGTATAATTAGGACTACGGGGGGACATAAAAAACGGAGCACCTCACACAAGGCATCAATCTACTTCAATAAAGGGATACGGGGAAAAAGGGTAGTCCGACAGTGCAAATAAAGACGTGCTAAATGAGAGTAACAGGTCTGGTGCGCTCAATGAAAAACTGCGCATGGGTATAGGGGACCTGTGGGTGTGATCCACCCAAGGCTAAGGATAAGTAATTTGAGTACTTAATATGGAAATGCACTCATTGTATGGTTAACAGCCCCTCATAGGCACGGGATGCACAGGGGGTCACGTCACTACGATAAGATGGATAAGTGGAAACAAATATTTGCCTCATATTCCCCTAAGTCAGACTAAAAAATCTTGCTGATGGCATTCGTAGGGCCCCTCTAGTCATAAAACAAAATATGATATATAACTCCCCACTCAGAGAGCCGAGCCGCAATAGGGTCCCAAGGGCGGAAGACGTATGAATCTTGCACCCAATATATCTGCACCCAAGTAACAAACGGATTCAGGGGAAGACAATTTAAACCAAAAACACGGGAAACCTACATAAGGAGCTAGAGGTACCCTAAGATCATACCGCTTACTGAGAGGCTTCCAGGATATAACGCGATGACGGAATCCAGCAGGCGGTCTCACAATACTACACGATTCCCGCACCAACAAGTGAAGGAGTGCAGTCAAGAGGGAGCCCATTTTAAGGGGTGTGATGGGGCGTATTCACACAGCAGAGAGCCTCAGGGCAATGCAATGCAATTACGGACTGCCCTCCGCCTGTTACTTGGGTGCAGATATATCGGGTGCAAGATTCATACGTCTTCCGCCCTCGGGACCCTATTGCGGCTCGGCTCTCTAAGTGGGGAGTTATATATCATATTTTGATTTATGACTAGAGGGGCCCTACGAACACCATCAGCAAGTTTTTTAGTCTGACTTAGGGGAATATGAGTCAAATATTTTTTCCACTTATCGATCATATCGCAGTGACTCAACCTCCTATGTATCCCGTGCCTATGAAGGGGCTGTTAACCATACAATGAGTGCATTTCTATATTAAGTACTCAAATTACGTATCCTTAGCCTTGGGTGGGTCCCACCCTCCTACCCAAAAGTACCCTATACCCATGCGCAGTTTTTCATTGAGCGCACCAGACCTGTTACCCTCGTTTAGCACGTCTTTATATGCAATGTCGGACTACCGTTTTTTTCCCCGTATCCGTTTTTTTGAGTATATTGATGCCTTGTGTGAGGTGCTCCATTTTTTCTATCCCCCATTAGTCCTAATTATACTATGTTGTTAAGCCCTTCATTATTTTTCTGCAGAAATTTGACCAGTCACGGTAGGCTCCAAGGCACCCAGGAAAATAACCCTCGGATTATTACCTATACAGATCTTACTATACGCCTTTGACATTGTGGGTCTCAATGGAACACATGACAAAAGTGTCACAGTGTACAGGAAATGAATCCCATCAGCCCAAATGGCGGAACATCATTATCTGGGATTTTTGTGGAGACTCGTATGGATAGGGAGGTACACTTGTTGAAATAGTGTGTAGGGCGAGGCCAGAGGTACCGACGGAGAGAGCGGGGCCTCCATTTCCTGAGCAGTAGCCAGGAGAGGTGGGGCTTACTCCCAAGGATTATTGGGAAAGAATCCAATAGGATTTTGAACCGGATAAAGAGACGTAGGAGATCTTCCACGCTCAACAGTATACCGGTATCATTTATCTTGGTGTAAATACTTTGTTTTGCACTGTCCGTGTTTTGAGTAATGTATTATTAGGTCCTGATGAAAGCCAGAAGGGAATACCCCTAGTAAATGGCAGAAAGATGTTGGCCACTATACCATCTTTTCCTGACAGTTATTTTGTCAAACTTTCATACACTTTGTTTTAACATTGACACCTTGATTGCTCCCTATTAAAATTTTCCCTTGCTATCACAGTAGTCAATTTTAAATTATACACTTTTTGTTTACACATTTTCTCACTGCAACTATATACCCCACACCACTCTATCCCTCCCTATTATTCTATGGTTGGATCCATCGCTGATGGTCTCGGTGAAGTGGAGATTAACACACTATTTCAACAAGTGTACCTCCCAATCCATACGAGTCTCCACAAAAATCCCAGATGATGATGTTCTGCCATTTGGGTGGGCTGATTGTATTCATTTCCTGAACACTGTGACACTTTTGTCATTTCAGACACATAGTTCTCTTACTCTACAGACCACTGACAGTCGCTTTGTTTCTTTCTTCGTGTATTTGGGGGTGTAGACTGTTTGGTGGGTCTAGAAATATGGTTTCCCCTTAGACCCCACTCCAACTGTTTTGTTATATCTCAATGGAACACACCTTGAGCACCACGTAGACTCCTCAACAAGTCAACGCTTGTGGTAGGTATATACACTTTCTATTCCGCCTCTGGGAAGGATATAATTGAGTTGCTTAATGACCTTATATATCTGGTTATTTTAGATGGTCTATTTTATTTATGTTTCCTACAGAGCATCGGGCAAGCAGTTTATTGTGAGGCCGTGTAATTGACAGGTCCCTATCGGCTCTTTACTCTCTGAAATGTGGCGTTTCCTTTTGTTGAATTGGCATGATGTCCATTCTGGTCCCTTCTAGAAATTCTCTTAGTCTGCTTCAATTCCTTGGAAAGTGGAATTATATCACTTTTAAGTTATTCTGTTCACAGATCATAATATCCTTGGTGCAGAGATATAAGGTGTCTTTCTGCACTAGTATGTTCACTACAGCATGTTTTCTCTGGGTTTTGTCGTTATCGTGCAAGAGGTCCTTGCTGTATATTCCTACTAGATTACCACTTTTCTTTATTTCTGAGTACGTGGGTCTTAATTCTTGGCTGGAATCTTTTTTGTCTGAGCTATAACTTTATGTCTTTGCAGTTTTATCCAGTTGTATTGCCTTTTTACCTAACCATTTGCTAATTTATTACTATGTCTCTGATTCAATCAATCAAATAATTTTTTTCCGGTCATTATTTTGAAATATGTATCTCTTTCTACAGATCACCTGTCCCACTGTTGAGTTGTACATCTCCGCCCTGACGAAGGTGTAGCCCCGGCTGGGGCCTCACACCGAACCGGACATCGGCATTTTTTTAATTGGGGTTATTCAGACTGATCCTATTTCCATCTCCCCAATTATTAACTTCCACTTGTAACATCCAGATCAGCTTGTGGTGCTATGTACTTTGGATATATTGTGTGTATGTGGTATGGAATGTATGTAATCTTGGTATGCATGATGGTATGAGAAGAGTATCTGGAGTTGTTTTGTGGGACTGCATTGATGATATGAGCTTTGTAATTTAAAAAAAAATTATATGATCTGATATCTATGCATTGAATTATATTTATCTTATACAATAAAATCTTTATATATTTGTATTTGAAATGTTCTTTTGTTTGCTCCTGGGGGCATTGTTGTATTTATTGAATGACCTCTTAGTTAGGCATATGATTGAACTTGAATGGCAGGTATGCTCTTCATTGGGTACAATCGCTTGATCACCACTAACTACTGACATCGTGCCCGGGAGACGAAATCCTGACACACAAGCAAAAGTTGCACCCTAGTCTGCTGGACCTGGAAGAGGATTTGTAGTGCAATTTGGTCAACCAAGAATGACAGTAGCCTTCACCAAAGGGAATCTTTGGTTTGGCTGTGACCGGAGAAGTAGTCCAATGGCAACTAGATTTTGCTGGACCCAACAGGACTTCGAGGGGCATAAACCCCTGTGACCAAAGTTGCTGCACCAAAACCATGGACCCAGGAGTAGCCCAAGGAAGCCAACTTCGACTGCACAGCATTCTGAGCATCTTACAACTTTTTCAGCATCCTGTTTCCTTGCATCAGTCCACTCCATTGAAGTAAATTGCGGATCACCCATAGAGCTTGGAACTGGACTTGAGACTGCTTTGGGACAAGGTAAATACTTACTGGCCCCCCTTGACCTGCTCCCTGGTGAGATGGTTTCCCAACGCAGACGAAATTAACCAAACCCAACTTTAAAAAAAAAATAACAACGTTTCTGCTAACCGCAGTAGATGGCAATGCTTGTTTACATTTTGTCTGAAAAACAGGGATTTATGTTTTACCTTAAACTATATATCTCCAGAACCCTTAGGTGGATTTTGTTCATTTATTGTCTAAAAATAAGATTTATGTTTATAGATTGGTGTTGGAGTTCTTTCGTGTTGTGTGACTTGTTATTTAATTGTTTTGATACCTTTAAATGCTTTTGTAGAAATGGGGCTCTCTAGTTGGCAGTGGTATGCACCTTGTTCAAGTTTCTAGTCAGGATAAGGGTTACACACTTCAGATAACCGGTGCTCACCCCTTTGAAGTTTGGCACAAAAGTAATGCGTAAAGGTTTGAAATCAGACACACAGAAACACAGTGAAAGCAATACAAATGGGCAACATACCAGTTTAGAAAAATAAAGTATCTTTATCTCAACCAAACAGCACCAAAACGACAAAAATCCAACATACACAATACAAAATATGACCGTTAAAAGGTTTCAAGCAACTCTGTCCATAGAAATCTATGGGAAGGTGATTTTAAACAATGTACCCTTTGGTATGTCGAAATTCACAACGCCAAACAGCCACAGAGAAGGGAAACGTCAAAAATCACAGCACTGTGTCAATTCCTCAGTCCTTAGGGAGGTAATGTGACAGTTCTGCTGCACCCAGAAGAAGTGATGCTTCAAATCTGGACTGTAGGGGGAAATGATGCTTTGATTCCAAGATGGTTCTGATCATCAGAAAACTTGCCACACAGCTGTGCTTCGTGGAAATCCGGGACACGCTGGAGGTCAATGCGCCGGGGCAAACAGGGGTACAAAAGGGGGTGGTCCATCACCACCCCCTTTTGTACCACCCCCTTTTGTACCGGGGGCAAACAGGAGCTGCGTCAGTTTTTTCTGCTGCGGTCCCACAATGTATCGATTCTTCCAGCTGCACATGTGGCCTGCATCAGAGTCAGTGCAGTGATTTTTGAATTTAGAGTTGAGTGCACTGGACTCAGCCTGTAGCACATTTTTCAGCCGTTCACAGGTGCTGTGCAGATTCTTTGACTTCATGGCGGTGGAGATGGAAACTTCTCCTGCTCGTCCGTTCTGCATCAGAAAAACAGGTGCTGAAATGATGTGTCGATGTTTGTAGTTTCTTCAAGCTTTTTCAGCTCCCAGCAACAGGAACAACCTCCAGAGGCCCGGAACTGGAATAGGCACCTTCTGGCAGGTCATAACTCCCAGCAGTGGAGTTCAAGTAGGTTGGTGGTGAGGTCTTTGTGTCCCTGACACTACAGAACAAGAGGCAAGCACACACAAGCCCTTGGAGATTCTTCTGAAAGCAGGTTCATAGCAGAGTTCCAATCTTTGTCCTCTCTTTGGCAGAAGGATCAACTGCAGGCCAACCCAGCAAAACAGCTAGCAGCAAAGGGGCAGTGCTCCTCCTCACAGCTCTTCAGCTCTTATTCTTGGCAGATGTTCCTCTTGATCCAGAAGTGATCTAAAGTTTTGGGGTTTTAGGTCTAAAATGTATACCCCATTTTCTCTTTGTAGTCTTTGTTGCAAGAGTCTCTGAGCTCAGTAAAACCAGTTCTGTCCTGCCTGATCCAGCTTCACTACAGAAGGTACAGACAGCATTATGCAGAGCAGACACAGCCTATTCAGGTGCTAGTGAAAACTCATACTACCACTCTAAATGCATGAAGGTCTATTCAGCCTGGCTATGAGTCACCCAGGAAAGGCAGGACACACCTCAACATCGAATTGCTATTATAATTTTTAGAGACAGTGGCATATTTAATATATATTATATGGACATTCAAGTTCTTACAATATCTTTCTATTATTCTGTATTCTGTTTGGTTGGTAGACCTCGCACATACACCAAACCAGGTTTGCTAGATCACTTAGAAATGGCGACCATTATTGGCTTTCTCTCCTGGAGCGAACTCTGAATGGCTGTGATATACGGGAGTGGTCTTTGCTGATTGGGTGTCAATAAACAGATGGGGGAGGAATCCCGTCCATTTGTACTACAGGCGGGATTGAGACTTTCACACACGGAGAAAGAATACGACTTTTACCCCGTCTAGGTAAGAGGACATCGGCTGGCTACATACTGGGTCTCTGTTAATTACCGATCTGGGTGGTTCTAAGTTAAAGTGATCCTCCATCTTATGTGGGGACTTGTAGCCATCACACGTGTGTTTTTTGCTATTAGGATTCTTGATTGAGGGTGCATGGGGGATGTAATGGCTGTCACTCTGGTTGGCTCTCATATTTACCTTAATCGCACTACAGGAGGGGAGATAATCGTAATATATTAGTCAAATAAATACTCTTTTCCTTTGAAGCAGGTTGTAGTTTGGAAAGGCTTCAGATCATCTTTGTCGAAAGCGATATAACAGTTGTGCGTGTCGCTCTGGGAGTACTGACTATTTTGATCCCGGTACAAGGGGACAGACAGCCCCTGTGAGGCGGAGTCTTGAGTTTTTCAAATAACATCGTGATGGGTCTATACGGGGTTGGGATTTTTACATTTAGCCACCTATGATACACTGTGATGACATTTCAATTTGTTAAGATGTCATCATGGGCTGTGTTGTCAGGTGCATGTATTATCGATATATTGAACTCACATTTTGGGATTTAGTTTACATTCAGGGGTCCTCCCTTATTAGTGAGAAATATTTGGCAGGTGTCATATAAGCGTGGGCAACTCTTTTTCTTTCTCTCATTTTTAGATTTCATTTGGCAGGATTTTACTATACCTGTTATTTCTCTGTTGGGCTCCAGTGCAATACACGGTGTGAGAAGTTGGCCTGGCATATACTGTCCACTATTCTAGTGGGCACCTTGCACCAGTCCAAACGTCCCTTATTTGGTCGTAGGTTAAAGACAACCTTTATAGAAAGCTATCCTAGTGGTAGCTGTAGAGAGCAGCCTTCAGGCTAAGTCTTGGAGGAATGTAAAGCAGCTTGTTTTACCAGTCTATAATCTCGTGAATGACCAAATGAAAGGAGAACCACACCAGGGGCCCAATTCACAGAACTAACTTAAGACAAAGTCCTAAACATATTACCATTTTGGTATTCACAGAAGGCACTTACTCATTTCGGTATTCACAGAAGTTAGGAGTCCTAACTTTAGGACTCTTAAATGCCTTCTGTGAATACCGAAAGTTTTAAAGTTTGGATTTTTCTCAGTTTAGGATGACCAGAACGTCATCTATATACCGCTTACAGATCTTTATATTCCGGCGGTAGGGGTTGCTTTGATGGAGGATTTTTCGATCCCCCTGATGGTGTAAGTAGAGCCCGGCCAGACTAGGAGCAAAAGTGCTGCCCATGCTGGTCCCGTGGCTCTGTAAGTACAAGGTGGTTTCGTACTGAAAAAAGTTTTTGGTAAGTGCCAAAGCGATGCACTCCATCACCAGGTTCCTGGGTGTCTGATACTTCCACGGTGTAGAAAAATGAACCTCCTCTATGATATAGAGTGTTTCGTCATGGGGTAGGCTGGTATACAAGCTTTCTACATCCAAGCTCAGTAGAAATTGATTCGTAGGATTGAAGGGTAGCGTCTGTAGTAGCTGGAGGACTGCTTTTGTGTCCTTCAAATATGTGTCTGTAGCCTGTACCAGAGGCCAAAGGAAAGCGTCAGCGAACTTTGACAACGGTTCCAAAATAGAACCGATGTCAGAGAAAATCGGTCTCCCAGGCGGGTGGGTCAAGTTCTTATGTATTTTGGGAATGGTGGAAAAATATGGAGTCCTAAGTGTTTTCTGAACCAAGAAATACTCACATTTTTCATCCACTCCTGACCCCACTACTCACCTAGTACCATACACCCTCACGCACCACACATAGAGTTACCAACAGTGCTCCTGCGTAGTTGCTGGTTAGTAGCACGCCACATTCCGTAGAGGGATGCGAAGAGCCTTATGATGAAGTATGACACCAAGGGTCCTTTTTGTGTGTGAGGGGTATTTAAAGAACACAGTGTGCTGCCCACAATTGTAGGGACCACACTCCAAATACTCCCCTGTGGATTCTTTTTGTTCATGTATATTGCAGTTGGGGAGACCAAATCCACTTCCTCTCCACTCCCCTTTTGTTATTGTTTACACTTTTAACATACACTGCAGCTTGTCCATGGGGATACCTTGGGCCTACCTTAGGGTTTGACTTATATTTAAGAAAAGGGAAGGTTAGGGCCTGGTAAGTAGGTGTACTTTCCAGGTTCACATGGCTGTCTAAGACTGCGTGTAAAGACACTGCAGTGGCAGTTCTGAGACACATTTACAGGGCTACTAAGGTGGGTGGCACAACCATTGTTTCAAGCCCACTAGTATCATTTGATGTACAGGCCCTTGGCAGATACATTGTACGTTACTAGGGAGTTACCAGGAAATCAAATATGCCAATCATGGATAACCAATCATAATTACAATTTACACAGGGAACACCTGCACTTTGGCACTGATCAGCAGTGTCAAAGTGCCTAAAGCATCTAAGCCAGCAAAAACTAAATCTAGTACACAGTCAGAAATGCAGTAGGTAGAGGTAGAAAGTCATCAGAAACCACGCCAAGGATGTCAAGTCTAATAGCTTTACACTTGTTCCTTTGTTTAAGCCTGACTACTCGAAGCCACAGCTACCCAGGGTTGAGCTAAGGTCATCACAAGAGTATTACATAATGAGGTCGTATAGCCATGCCATACAATATACTGTTTTCCTCACACTGTCCTTCTGAAATTTTCTGCCAGACAACTTGGTCTCCAAAAATTATTGAAGAGGAAAAAGAAGTACTGGTAGCCAAAAGTGAGAACCAGTATACCCCACTAGCAACAACTGACTCAAATAAGCAATGAACATAAATACTGCTCAGATCACGCTGGTCTGGCAAGTGGAGTTTAAAGACAGCATATTTTTTGCTCTTTTCACAGACGTTCTTACATGTATTGTACTCGAACTGCTGACCAAATGTCACTGGAAATCACCTGGATAAAGAGCGCTTCTACAGTACGAGAGAACTAACTGTATTTTATACAAAATCCCATTGAGTATTCCAGGGAAGCACAACCTCCTCACAAGACCTCACTTCCAGATTTCACTCAGCCAATTACATGCAGTCTGATATGAACTCCAGTAATTTCGCAACGGTTTGGTGAAATACCAATGCAGAGCAGGAGCTTGGGCCCAATACATGCAGATGAATCAAGGGCTATATCACCATCCATGTAAAACAAATGTTAGACCCGGTCCTTTCTTTAGGGTCCCCACCGGTTTCTTTCCTTCCTTTGCTGAGCTTGTTTTTGTTGGCTTTAGGTCTCTGCACACTTTACTGCTGCTAATCGATGGTATGTTCTTGTTCTCTCTTTCATGAAAAATGGAAACATTGGTATACACCTGATTGGGCCATTTAATATACTTATCAGTCTCTATTAAATGGTACTACATGTACACAGGGCCTGAAAATTAAATGCTAGTAGTAGGCTGCAGCACACATTGTGCACCCACAACAGTAACACTAAAAAAACTCAGGCTTGCCATTGCAACCTGTAGTAGAGTTTTAATGAGCAATTTCTACCTGGTAGAATAAACCTTATGCCAGGCCTAAACATTCCTTATTAGGTCTTGCCTAAGCTGCGCGCATGCGCTGTCTCTCCGAGACATAAATTTATCCATACCATGGGTGAAACTCCGCCTATTGCTGGGTAATTTGTACTGCCGCTTGGCATTTGTTAACTCGGGCATTTCTTTTGTTAGCGGGCCTATTATTGGCTGTGCTTCCGATGAGTCACTTCCATTTATTCCGGAAGCAGCACCGCCTAACTTCAGTGTCCTTACGCTTACACAGCGTAATTGTTTTTTAAAAAAATACTGCGCATTAACATGCGTGTGGAACCTTCCCCTTTCCAGCAGCGTTTGAAGTGGCCGTGGCGATTTCATGACAGGAATTAAAGCTGCCTGTGTATTGTGGGCATTCTCTGCAGCAGGGTGACAGAAAAACACATGGATTGTGTTTCAATGACATTCTGCATTTATTAGCGGTTCAATCCCGTCCTTTTCCCCGTGCAATTTTATGCAGAGGGAAATGGCATTTTTTTGGGAACAGCACTCAGTATTTTCAAACCTCACTAACCTAGCCAGTCAGGCTTCTAACACCTGTTCACGCCACTGCAGCCTGGCCTCCAGATAACACCGCGGCTCCGGGGAGGGGAATGCAAGCACATTCCAGCCCTCAATATCTTTTGTTTGTTGGCCTTTGGGCTATCTTTGCACTTACAACTGGAAACGGGGTTATGTGACCCCAAGACATGCTAAATCCAAACGATAAGAAACTCTTATAAAAGAGCCTGGCTGTGAGAGAAGTACACTAGGGTGCATCATTGTCTTATGTTTGCTGGCCTTTAGGCTATCTTTGCACTTACAACAGGAAACGTGGATAGCCACCAATCTTCAAAGCTCATAATACATCATAACAGCACTGCAGTGGTACGGGTTTCATTGACCATAGACAATGGCGGGCTAGGTCGGCTACGTTGGTATTGTCAGTTGTGCCTGGGTGAGGTTATCTCTGGATCTGGTCCATTGAGCCAGCGAGATAGCTTATCTGGCACTTTTTTGAGTTTGGACGTGTTTTGTCGCCGCAAGCTTAGTTCCTGTGCTGTCTTTGCTTTCAAGTGTTGCAGAGGTCCCAGCAGACTGTCGCACACCTACCGCGAGGCATGTGTTTGGCAGCACTACTGAAGATCTTTACCTGCCTCCGGGCTACAGTAAGCCTTCTCTCCTTGGTGAATAATTGTCACATGGTTTATTTTGTGTCATTGTGGTTTAGGTGGTGTTGTTTCCCGGCTAGCCAGAAGCCGCACATCTGGCTGAGTTCGTTAGAGTAAAGTTTGCACCATCAGCTGCGGGTTCTGGTGCTTCGGTGGATGTGGACCAGAAATCCCTCCTCTGTATTCAATTTTGAACCCGAAACTTGCCCCCTCCCATCACATGGGTGCATGGGTGGCTGTGAATATGGTACAGCCTCCTGTGATGAATCACTGGTTTCTTTACATTACGGTGTCAGAACCTGCCCCTTTCTCCATTTAATGACCGTAAGTTTCTGGTTCCGCCCCCCCCCCCATTTTCTCACTTTCAAGGCTAGATGTTCCTTTGCATCGATTGATCTGTACCCATACCGCCCACATTTATCAGTTTGATCCTTTGCACTGGGGTATAAACCAGATATCCCCCAATTCCTCCCCCTTATAGGCCTCAGGTTCCTCTGCATCGGTGGAGGTAGATCTGATACCAGCTCCTTTCTTATCAACCACAGGCTGCTCTGCACACCGATCCCACCCCCACTCAATCTTTCTCCCTTTAAAGGCTATACATTCCTATGCATCGGTGACCCTGCACTTGAATCCTTCCCCTCATTTCATCTTCCACAGACTACCTCTTCTCCTAACAAGAGTATACCCTGTATCTCGGGCAGCTGCTTTTGCAGCTGGGCACACGTTTGTTCCTTCCTGTGTTGTACCTTCCTGTGTGTGTACTTGTGCATAAAACATGCTCACTGTGGCACCGCTCATCTACTCCGACTCTTCCTCAATGCTGGCTTGTGTTTTTAAGTCAGTTGTATTTCTTGGCAGTGGACAGTGGCAGGCCTCAGAGTGCTTGTGAGCTTGTCTGCACACTTTTCACTATTTTGACTAAACCGCAAAATAGAGGGTTATTAGTTGAGCCGAACTGCACATCTTTCATCATTTCTGTAAATTTTATGTTTATTTATTTATTTTAAAAAAATGTCAATGCAGAAATCAGCACATGCCAACATCTAAGTGTGTCTACTTGTGGCCGCGATCACAGGGCAGTGTGCGGTGGACCCTATAGGCCTCAGCAGGTGCTCCTCGTGATGTGATGTAGCCAGATGCCTAAGTCCCAACTGCCCCAGCAGTTACGTGCCCAACCTCTGCAACTGCTGTCTTGTCTGCGCCGCAAAGAGGACCCGTCGTGTGGGGACAGTCTTGAGTGCAAGCACACGGCAGGGAAGTGAATGGCCAAGGGCGTGTGCCACTGCCAGTGCAAGCTGACTTCCAAGGTGTGTGTCAGCGATGGAAGGACCTTTGACAATGTGTGCCAAATGAAGGTGGAGATCCGCAAGGCGCTGCAACAAGGGCTGCCTGCCATCCTCTAGACACAGAAGGGAGCCTGTGAATTGGGTAAGGTGTGCAAGCATCACTAGCTTATGTCACCACTGGGCCGCAACTGAAATCTGCTGCTACTAATTTTGCCAAATGTAAATACTTATAACTGGGGACAAGTGGGTCCTTTGCAATGCAATAGGTCTCGCATTTGTGAGAGTTTCAGCAATTGCCATTGTAAATGACAATGCGTTTTATTTAAATGTTTGTTTTAAAGCATAAATAAAACGCATTGTCATTTACAATGCCAATAGCTAAAACTCTAGCAAATTATTGAATTTTTTTGCCATGCGAGTTTAAGCTATTGGCATTGTAAATGACAATGCCTTATATTTTTGTTTCAAAACAAAAACATAAATAAAAGGCATTGTCATTTACAATGCCAATAGCTCAAACTTGTGTAACTGCGAGACCTATTGCATTGCAAATGCTTATTATTATATATGTCACCCGTAAGGTAGGCCCTAAAGGTTCACTGGGCAGGGTGCATGGTATTTAAAATGTAGGGCTTGTATAATCAAGTTTTACATGTGCTCAGAGTTAAAAAGTCCAAAAGTAATTTTTCACTGTAGTAAGGCTAACTCTCCCATAGACTAAATCCTTGTTACCTCATTACACCTAATACTTGTTAAGTTCAGTATGTGAGCAGATAGAGAAATACTTCAATTCCCTTCAATTCAATTGCAGTTTAAAACCCTCTTAAATGGTAAAGTTGGATTTTAAGTTACGATTCGGAAAATGGCACTTTTAGAAAGTTGGTATTTTTATGTCTAAACCAAATATTCCTTTCTGCCAGTGTGCAGGGTCATATGACTGTTAATGGCTGTTCTGTGATATGATGTGCATTCCTTTGAGCCAGGGGAAAAAGGGCCTTGGGTGTGGAGAAGGGTGTTCCTCTCCTGAGCAAGATGGCCTGGGGAGTTGTAGTCAGCCCTTCCTGAGCTTAGGAAGGGTAGCCAGTGGGCTGTTCCCATCCATTTCCTGACTTCTGAGGCTGCCTGCTCTGTCACTGGCAAATGAAGCTCACCCATGGGTCTGCCTGCCCTTCGTTACCAAAGACAGATTGAAGCCAAACCCAGGAAAAAGGGAAGAGCTGACCAGAACCAGTTCAGGGTTAGACAAAGGGGATCACCCTGTGACAAAGGCTGGCAGTGGTATAAAAGTGGCACCCTCAGCACCTGTTATCAGAACACTCCTGAACCTGTAGAGTCTAAGAAGAAGCGCCAGGATACCCTTTGGGTGACAGCTGCGCTCTATAAGTATGCTTACAATTACAATTACAATTACAATTACAAGAAGGACTGCCCTGTTGTCTGGATTCTGAAGGATGACTTGAGCTGCTTGCCTTGAATTCAGGAACCCCGAAGTGACTCCAAGGGTAGGTTGGCTGACCTGCTTGAGCTACAGAGACACAACAAGGTTCCAGAGGTCTCCCTGCAACTGCTTAGCTAACCTGCATCAACTGGACTTTGCTACTGGTCTATGCCTCCAATAGGTGCCTCCCCAGGTCCTGGAACCTTGGCTATTTTAAAAGTATATGGATTCACAAAAGGGGGTGGTGATGAACAGAGTGTCTGAATTGAGCAGACCACTCTTACCCAGTCCAAAGATCAGGGCTTGATCCATCACCGTTATTTATCTCACTGCCCCATCCCAGCTCAGAACCTGGCTATATGCAAATCAGTCTGTCCCTGGCCCAGTGCATCATGGGAACAGGGCAGACTAAACTACCAAGCCAATTCTTTACCAGAAAGGAGACAAGCTACCGGGGACCGGTTTCTGGCATTTCAGCCGTCTTCGGCCCGGCTTGCTTGAATCCTGATGGAGCAGTGAGAAAGGGACTCATGTCTGAGTATACCCTGCCACACCTATAGTGGCCAAAATCGATTCACAAAAGGGGGTGGTGATGAACAGAGTGTCTGAATTGAGCAGACCACTCTTACCCAGTCCAAAGATCAGGGCTTGATCCATCACCGTTATTTATCTCACTGCCCCGTCCCAGCTAAGAACCTGGCTATATGCAAATCAGTCTGTCCCTGGCCCAGTGCATCATGGGAACAGGGCAGACTAAACTACCAAGCCAATTCTTTACCAGATAGGAGACAAGCTACCGGGGACCGGTTTCTGGCATTTCAGCCGTCTTCGGCCCAGCTTGCTTGAATCCTGATGGAGCAGTGACAAAGGGACTCATGTCTGAGTATACCCTGCCACACCTATAGTGGCCAAAATCGATTCACAAAAGGGGGTGGTGATGAACAGAGTGTCTGAATTGAGCAGACCACTCTTACCCAGTCCAAAGATCAGGGCTTGATCCATCACCGTTATTTATCTCACTGCCCCATCCCAGCTCAGAACCTGGCTATATGCAAATCAGTCTGTCCCTGGCCCAGTGCATCATGGGAACAGGGCAGACTAAACTACCAAGCCAATTCTTTACCAGAAAGGAGACAAGCTACCGGGGACCGGTTTCTGGCATTTCAGCCGTCTTCGGCCCGGCTTGCTTGAATCCTGATGGAGCAGTGAGAAAGGGACTCATGTCTGAGTATACCCTGCCACACCTATAGTGGCCAAAATCGATTCACAAAAGGGGGTGGTGATGAACAGAGTGTCTGAATTGAGCAGACCACTCTTACCCAGTCCAAAGATCAGGGCTTGATCCATCACCGTTATTTATCTCACTGCCCCATCCCAGCTCAGAACCTGGCTATATGCAAATCAGTCTGTCCCTGGCCCAGTGCATCATGGGAACAGGGCAGACTAAACTACCAAGCCAATTCTTTACCAGAAAGGAGACAAGCTACCGGGGACCGGTTTCTGGCATTTCAGCCGTCTTCGGCCCGGCTTGCTTGAATCCTGATGGAGCAGTGAGAAAGGGACTCATGTCTGAGTATACCCTGCCACACCTATAGTGGCCAAAATCGATTCACAAAAGGGGGTGGTGATGAACAGAGTGTCTGAATTGAGCAGACCACTCTTACCCAGTCCAAAGATCAGGGCTTGATCCATCACCGTTATTTATCTCACTGCCCCATCCCAGCTCAGAACCTGGCTATATGCAAATCAGTCTGTCCCTGGCCCAGTGCATCATGGGAACAGGGCAGACTAAACTACCAAGCCAATTCTTTACCAGAAAGGAGACAAGCTACCGGGGACCGGTTTCTGGCATTTCAGCCGTCTTTGGCCCGGCTTGCTTGAATCCTGATGGGGCAGTGAGAAAGGGACTCATGTCTGAGTATACCCTGCCACACCTATAGTGGCCAAAATCAATTCACAAAAGGGGGTGGTGATGAACAGAGTGTCTGAATTGAGCAGACCACTCTTACCCAGTCCAAAGATCAGGGCTTGATCCATCACCGTTATTTATCTCACTGCCCCATCCCAGCTCAGAACCTGGCTATATGCAAATCAGTCTGTCCCTGGCCCAGTGCATCATGGGAACAGGGCAGACTAAACTACCAAGCCAATTCTTTACCAGAAAGGAGACAAGCTACCGGGGACCGGTTTCTGGCATTTCAGCCGTCTTCGGCCCGGCTTGCTTGAATCCTGATGGAGCAGTGAGAAAGGGACTCATGTCTGAGTATACCCTGCCACACCTATAGTGGCCAAAATCGATTCACAAAAGGGGGTGGTGATGAACAGAGTGTCTGAATTGAGCAGACCACTCTTACCCAGTCCAAAGATCAGGGCTTGATCCATCACCGTTATTTATCTCACTGCCCCATCCCAGCTCAGAACCTGGCTATATGCAAATCAGTCTGTCCCTGGCCCAGTGCATCATGGGAACAGGGCAGACTAAACTACCAAGCCAATTCTTTACCAGAAAGGAGACAAGCTACCGGGGACCGGTTTCTGGCATTTCAGCCGTCTTCGGCCCGGCTTGCTTGAATCCTGATGGAGCAATGAGAAAGGGACTCATGTCTGAGTATACCCTGCCACACCTATAGTGGCCAAAATCGATTCACAAAAGGGGGTGGTGATGAACAGAGTGTCTGAATTGAGCAGACCACTCTTACCCAGTCCAAAGATCAGGGCTTGATCCATCACCGTTATTTATCTCACTGCCCCATCCCAGCTCAGAACCTGGCTATATGCAAATCAGTCTGTCCCTGGCCCAGTGCATCATGGGAACAGGGCAGACTAAACTACCAAGCCAATTCTTTACCAGAAAGGAGACAAGCTACCGGGGACCGGTTTCTGGCATTTCAGCCGTCTTCGGCCCGGCTTGCTTGAATCCTGATGGAGCAGTGAGAAAGGGACTCATGTCTGAGTATACCCTGCCACACCTATAGTGGCCAAAATCGATTCACAAAAGGGGGTGGTGATGAACAGAGTGTCTGAATTGAGCAGACCACTCTTACCCAGTCCAAAGATCAGGGCTTGATCCATCACCGTTATTTATCTCACTGCCCCATCCCAGCTCAGAACCTGGCTATATGCAAATCAGTCTGTCCCTGGCCCAGTGCATCATGGGAACAGGGCAGACTAAACTACCAAGCCAATTCTTTACCAGAAAGGAGACAAGCTACCGGGGACCGGTTTCTGGCATTTCAGCCGTCTTCGGCCCGGCTTGCTTGAATCCTGATGGAGCAGTGAGAAAGGGACTCATGTCTGAGTATACCCTGCCACACCTATAGTGGCCAAAATCGATTCACAAAAGGGGGTGGTGATGAACAGAGTGTCTGAATTGAGCAGACCACTCTTACCCAGTCCAAAGATCAGGGCTTGATCCATCACCGTTATTTATCTCACTGCCCCATCCCAGCTCAGAACCTGGCTATATGCAAATCAGTCTGTCCCTGGCCCAGTGCATCATGGGAACAGGGCAGACTAAACTACCAAGCCAATTCTTTACCAGAAAGGAGACAAGCTACCGGGGACCGGTTTCTGGCATTTCAGCCGTCTTTGGCCCGGCTTGCTTGAATCCTGATGGGGCAGTGAGAAAGGGACTCATGTCTGAGTATACCCTGCCACACCTATAGTGGCCAAAATCAATTCACAAAAGGGGGTGGTGATGAACAGAGTGTCTGAATTGAGCAGACCACTCTTACCCAGTCCAAAGATCAGGGCTTGATCCATCACCGTTATTTATCTCACTGCCCCATCCCAGCTCAGAACCTGGCTATATGCAAATCAGTCTGTCCCTGGCCCAGTGCATCATGGGAACAGGGCAGACTAAACTACCAAGCCAATTCTTTACCAGAAAGGAGACAAGCTACCGGGGACCGGTTTCTGGCATTTCAGCCGTCTTCGGCCCGGCTTGCTTGAATCCTGATGGAGCAGTGAGAAAGGGACTCATGTCTGAGTATACCCTGCCACACCTATAGTGGCCAAAATCGATTCACAAAAGGGGGTGGTGATGAACAGAGTGTCTGAATTGAGCAGACCACTCTTACCCAGTCCAAAGATCAGGGCTTGATCCATCACCGTTATTTATCTCACTGCCCCATCCCAGCTCAGAACCTGGCTATATGCAAATCAGTCTGTCCCTGGCCCAGTGCATCAGGGAAACAGGGCAGACTAAACTACCAAGCCAATTCTTTACCAGAAAGGAGACAAGCTACCGGGGACCGGTTTCTGGCATTTCAGCCGTCTTCGGCCCGGCTTGCTTGAATCCTGATGGAGCAGTGAGAAAGGGACTCATGTCTGAGTATACCCTGCCACACCTATAGTGGCCAAAATATATTCACAAAAGGGGGTGGTGATGAACAGAGTGTCTGAATTGAGCAGACCACTCTTACCCAGTCCAAAGATCAGGGCTTGATCCATCACCGTTATTTATCTCACTGCCCCATCCCAGCTCAGAACCTGGCTATATGCAAATCAGTCTGTCCCTGGCCCACTGCATCATGGGAACAGGGCAGACTAAACTACCAAGCCAATTCTTTACCAGAAAGGAGACAAGCTACCGGGGACCGGTTTCTGGCATTTCAGCCGTCTTCGGCCCGGCTTGCTTGAATCCTGATGGAGCAGTGAGAAAGGGACTCATGTCTGAGTATACCCTGCCACACCTATAGTGGCCAAAATCGATTCACAAAAGGGGGTGGTGATGAACAGAGTGTCTGAATTGAGCAGACCACTCTTACCCAGTCCAAAGATCAGGGCTTGATCCATCACCGTTATTTATCTCACTGCCCCATCCCAGCTCAGAACCTGGCTATATGCAAATCAGTCTGTCCCTGGCCCAGTGCATCATGGGAACAGGGCGACTAAACTACCAAGCCAATTCTTTACCAGAAAGGAGACAAGCTACCGGGGACCGGTTTCTGGCATTTCAGCCGTCTTCGGCCCGGCTTGCTTGAATCCTGATGGAGCAATGAGAAAGGGACTCATGTCTGAGTATACCCTGCCACACCTATAGTGGCCAAAATCGATTCACAAAAGGGGGTGGTGATGAACAGAGTGTCTGAATTGAGCAGACCACTCTTACCCAGTCCAAAGATCAGGGCTTGATCCATCACCGTTATTTATCTCACTGCCCCATCCCAGCTCAGAACCTGGCTATATGCAAATCAGTCTGTCCCTGGCCCAGTGCATCATGGGAACAGGGCAGACTAAACTACCAAGCCAATTCTTTACCAGAAAGGAGACAAGCTACCGGGGACCGGTTTCTGGCATTTCAGCCGTCTTCGGCCCGGCTTGCTTGAATCCTGATGGAGCAGTGAGAAAGGGACTCATGTCTGAGTATACCCTGCCACACCTATAGTGGCCAAAATCGATTCACAAAAGGGGGTGGTGATGAACAGAGTGTCTGAATTGAGCAGACCACTCTTACCCAGTCCAAAGATCAGGGCTTGATCCATCACCGTTATTTATCTCACTGCCCCATCCCAGCTCAGAACCTGGCTATATGCAAATCAGTCTGTCCCTGGCCCAGTGCATCATGGGAACAGGGCAGACTAAACTACCAAGCCAATTCTTACACTGGGAAGGAAACAAGCTGGGATGGTGCAGTGAGCTAAAAAACGGTGTTGGATCTAGCCCTGATCTCTTGACTGGGTGAGAGCTTTCTGCTTTATTCAGAGACTCTGTCCCTCACCACCCCTTGTTGTAAATATTTTTGTCCACCCTAAGCGTGGAAGGGTATTCTCAGATGTGAGACCCTTGCTCATTGCACCATCAGGATTCAAGCAAACCGGGCCGAAGACGGCTGTAATGCCAGAAACCGGTCCCCGGGAGCTTGTTTCCTTCCCAGTGTAAGAATTGGCTTTTGTAGTTTGGTTTGCCCTGTTCCCATCATGCACTGGGACAGGAACAGACTAATTTGCATACAGCCAGGTTCTGAAACTGGGATGGTGCAGTGAGCTAAAAAACGGTGTTGGATCTAGCCCTGATCTCTTGACTGGGTGAGAGCTTTCTGCTTTATTCAGAGACTCTGTCCCTCACCACCCCTTGTTGTAAATATTTTTGTCCACCCTAAGCGTGGAAGGGTATTCTCAGATGTGAGACCCTTGCTCATTGCACCATCAGGATTCAAGCAAACCGGGCCGAAGACGGCTGTAATGCCAGAAACCGGTCCCCGGGAGCTTGTTTCCTTCCCAGTGTAAGAATTGGCTTTTGTAGTTTGGTTTGCCCTGTTCCCATCATGCACTGGGACAGGAACAGACTAATTTGCATACAGCCAGGTTCTGAAACTGGGATGGTGCAGTGAGCTAAAAAACGGTGTTGGATCTAGCCCTGATCTCTTGACTGGGTGAGAGCTTTCTGCTTTATTCAGAGACTCTGTCCCTCACCACCCCTTGTTGTAAATATTTTAAAAGTATACTCTTTCTACCTCAAAACCGCAATAACTGGACTCCAGGTGAATAGCCAGAAGTTCAGGCTCACAGCTTCAGAAAGAGGCCATCCCACCTCTTTGTGATTAATGACTTGGTGTTCTCAGATATTACAGAACATTCCTATAGGGTAGACAGACAGACCTTGGTGAAGAACCGTTTATACCCACTTACTGGGTCTCGGCGGCAGGGGAACCGCCCAAGTCTTACATACCCTCTTATATAGAATAAAGGAGACACAGGAGCCTTCGTCTGCAAGAGGAACCACGTTTTATTTGAATACCCCGGGCTATGGAACAGAGTCCCAAGCTCGTCAGAGACAAGACAGAGGAGGCTGCTGCTTCACTTCGCAGCTTACAGGCCTTATATACACGTTTCCCACCTTAAGAAAGCAGTTTGGATGGGGGTCTGGCGCCCCCGAGTCAGATTGCAGTTACACCATTCTTTGTTCAGGCAGGACGGTGCTGCAACAGATGGTACAAAAGATTACGGACAGGTCTTGCAAAACAGGATATGTACGTGAGAGAACAGACAGATCTTGAACAACAGGATATGTGAAAGAAACAAGTTCTGGGACGGTGGCGTGACCAAGTCTTGCGAAACAGGGTGGGTGTGTGCAGGAGTTCAGTCCGAGGGTGGTGAGGCAATTCTTTGCTCCCTTTTTCGAAATTGTCTCAACCACAGGGAGCAGGAAGGGCAGGGTGGTCATGGTAGTTTAGAATTTCGTCAGACATCAGCAGAAACTACCAGGAAGGTCATGCAGAGGTGTTTGACACAAAATGGCAATGCAAAAATAATGGAGTCCTGACACAAAATTAATGCCGACAAGAAGGACACTTTCCCTCATTGGTTATGCTGCTTTATAGTAGGGCAAGCCTGAGTGAGCTACCGCTACACACACAGGCAAAGGTGTGAGTTCGAAGGGAAGAAACTAGATTCCTAGGGTGGGAAAACAAGCTGACTGGGGCAACTAGGTAATTAGTAGGTAGGAATCAAAAAATTAGGGGCTGTGTGGAGGGGGCAGGCTTACACCACATTTGAGACCCTGCAACAAGAGTATAAGATGGCTGAACTCAAGCGCTTTAAGTATCTACAGCTGGGCCATGCGCTGCAGTGTTATATATGGGAAGGGGAGACGCTAGTGGATGCTGCACCATTAGAAGGCTGCTTGTTGTTGGATCTCATGCCGCAAAAAGCAGTTTCCTTGACCTACGCAAAACTCATGAACAATTGCCCAGAGTAATTGGTAAAACTGAGGACACAGTGGGAGGAGGACCTGGGTCCCTCGGAAGAGGACGATAGGGCAGAAGCTATACAAAATCCAAGAGAACTGGCAATACAAGCTTGGTCCCACCTTATCCAGCTACATGAATACCAAAGGTCGTATGATTCCAGACTTACTTAGCCGACAGGGAGGAACGATAATGCTCTCTGTCCTAGGGGTGCAGAGAAACAGGATTCTTTTATCACATACTTAAGGAGTACCCGGAGATATAAAGGTTTTTGAGCAAGGTGATATGAATTTTGACAGTGGTCGCAGGCCGACAGCTGCCTCTAGAGGCCAAGTGTCACATTCTATCTATATTTGGAGAAGAGTAGTGGACTAAATATCAGACAATAGGGCTCAGGCTGGCATCTAGACTCGCTGAAAGATATATAGCCCTAGCATGTGGGCAAAGACACCGTCACAGGTTTAAGATTGGGGTACAGATTTAGACTGGTGTCGTAGTAACCGCGCCAGTGGTCTGTCTACCAGAGTAGGGGACTATCTAAGAAGTGGTAGAACATATGGGAGGGGTGGCATAGATATAGAGAAGCAGTTGAGGGATAGGGCAGGGATGGGACTTTGAATCCCAGTCTTCTAGATGCTAAAACAGGAAATCTAATGCTAAGCACAGGTGTGGTCCTGCTCTGAAGCTGTCCTTACATGCTTTATGGAGACAAAGTCATGTGTATGATGTAATGCTTAACAAGGCAGTCGCTTGCTGAATGTAAAAGTGTTAATGCTTCTTGTATACTAAGCAACAGTTTAAAAGCTCAGAAAAGAACCATCCCCTTTCTCCTTGTAAATACAAGGAGACTACTGAGGCGGCATCTGACCTGCATCCAACTGCTGACATGACCTCCCCGGCTACAGACTTTGGACTTGACCCACATGGTGCTCTAAACGTCGGCAACGACTGCCCTGCATTTCCCACCGATGCAAAGGTCTGACCAACAACCAGCTTTTTCTGCCAACAACGATCTCCTCATGATCTTACCTCAACTAGTGACTAGTTCTTTACACCGAGAAAAAACTAAGAAATTCCACCCGTACATCAAGAAATGACTCTCCTTCCAGTAGTTGCTTCTTGCTTGTCAAGGAGTTTTTTTAAATAACCCTCACCCACCAAAAGACCCCTTGGTGGCATGCTTCATCATCGGGTTCTTCCCGGCCCACTGCTGGATGGGCATGGTATGACCAACATTGACGTGGGAGCACTTTTGTGAAGTGATTACTAAGGGTGGGCGTAGTGTGTGTAGTAGGGCTACGCGGAGTGCCATGGAGGGGGGGCAATCTCCGCACACTCCGTGTAGCACCACTATGCGCCGCCCATCTCCCTCCCTTCCGCCCTATTAACAATTAAATTAGAGGTCTAAAAACAATTTGAAAGTAAGGGAAATGTCTTCCCTGAGATTCGGTGTCCCGTGGCTTCCTCTTCTTCCTTCATCACCGACTTCTTCATCAAAACTGCGCATGGGCCTCTAATTTAACTATTAATAGGGCGGGAGGGAGGCGGGGCTGGTGCTAACTCCGTTCCGCCGTGGAGTGTACGGGGTGCTGCCTACTCCGCCTATTCCGCGTAACGTGGAGTAGGCAACATTCCGCAAATTCCTTGGGCGGAGTTAGTGATTACTATGTATTATTGTGAGTATGGAAGGGTCATGGAAAGTTGCGAGTTAAAAAATACCTGGCTACGTGAAAACTAGACTTTATTACTTCCTGTGGCTGGTATTCTTAAAAATGGGGAGAAGAGAAATGTACACTATAACAATTGGTTTTATCCATGGTCTACATGTTTCAAGCCTTCCCATAGGCTTTTCTTCAGGACCACAGTGATTGATCCCTTTGACCACTCCTTTATAACCTATGTGGTCTCCCTGATAACTATCAAGGTGGAATGTGCTTATAGACATGCTTACATACAGTACCTAATTGGTATATTCCTTCTAAGCAATATGTTGGGGCCTAACTAAGGCCACATGAGCTTTTCATGGGAGGGGACGGGCGCTTGTAGTCACACAGTTGTCAAAGCTGCAACCTCACTCGTACATGCCTACCCATGGCTCCAATGAACTACTAGAAGGATAGTCATTTCTTGACATACGGGCGGACTTTCTAGGTTTTTTCATGTCAGTGCCCAGAATTTGAATATTGTGCTGGGGCGGCCGCTGCTTTCACTACAGTACCTCCAAACTCTGGAACACTCTTCCAAGTGAGCTCAGAAGTGCAAGCTCCCTTTCCACCTTCATGAAAGAACTAAAAAACCTTGCTGTTCATGAATTAGACGTTAGCGGGGCATACTCTTTCTTCAGTGCCAAGACACCTCTGGGTATTCGTGCGCTTTATAAATCCCGTTAACATTAACATTAACATTAACTTGTTCTGTATTAAACTTCTTCACACCAACAATGATCTCCTCATGGTCCCTCACCAACACGAAGCTCAGCCTGAGGCTCCTTGCATGGAACTGGCCTAAGTTTGAAGATAAACTTTTCATCTAGATGAACCAGGTCTCTGTATCTGACCCGTGCTTTATTGCATTCATCCTGAACTTTTGACTTTGACCAGGTCCAGTGTGAACAGATATCCAAAATTGGTGCTTTATGTTTGTGGAGCATTTTTACCCAAAACTTTCAAATTCATAACTTTGATTCTATAGACTGGATTTTCATCATTTTGGTGTCTTTGTATTTACTAACATTTATTCTATTTTCCTAAATTGGTTGAGGATTTTTTGTGTGTTGTGTTATTGCTTTATTACTATTTCAGTGCTGCATAAATACTTTAGACATGGCCTCAAAGATACGCCTGACTGCTTTGGTGCCAAGTTACCAGAGGGTTAAACAAAGGTTTATTTAGTCCGTTGGTGGTTCACCCTGTCAAGGATTAAGTTTATTATTGGAGTGGGACTCTCACCCCTCACAACTAATCACCCAATTCCTTACCATTAATATTTGCAAATTTGCAGGTCTGGTCTTGTGTAGAAAACTGTTGCAATAGTTATTTTGTGCTATTTACAAACATTTAGCACAAAAATAAAAACAAAGAAGAAAATATGTCAGCCTTATGCTGGAAATAAAAATGTTAAGTTAAAAAAAAAAGCTTTGCTTATCATTTCAATAGACCAGTATGGGCTCTTCATAGGAGATAGGCATACTAAACCTGTATGAAAACCCATTTTCTATTTTAGTACACAACACTGGAAAATATGACTTTTACTGACATAAAGAAAGAAAAGGCACTACTGGATTTAAAATACTGTTATCTGGTAATATAGTTACACGTAGAAGGATTTCTAAAAAATAAACAAGAATTGGCAAAGCCAATAGATCACACCTTTGAGACCGATTGGCTTTGCCAATGGATTTTGGTGATGCTCTACAGCATTGGCAAGATGCTGTGCAGTATGGCCCAAAAAAAAAGCAAAAAAATGTGCTGCAGCTGCCTCATCCTTTTGCAGGTATGTGCCGGAATGACACCATATGCACAAACAAACATGACGACATATGCGCATGTATGTATCATTACGCATTTTTGCCAGCTACAATATACCACTGGCCCCCTTTAGTTACATTTATCAATCAATGATGAGTTGCTGAATTAAAATAAATGAAATAACTGTAGCGTTAAAGCACTTTTTTCAGTAGCATTTTGTTTGCCTAGCCCTGCCCAAAAAAATAATAAAAAATCAAATATTTAGAATAAAAGGCTTGTGGTGGGGGTAGGAAGCAACAGAGGGGTAGCTGCAGGGTGGCAAAGGGGATGTGGAGTGGAAGGGGCAAAGAGGCAAATTAGGGAAGAGCAATATTGGGGTAGGACGAGAAGCTTATAAACGAGAAAGCAACAAAACATACAAGAGAGAGCTTGTAACATGAGGGTAACAGTAACACGGAGCATGGGGCTAATTGGGGGGAGAAGCACAAAAGGGAAAGAGCTAGAAAACACATACACTCTCATTGAGTGCTTAAGGAAAAAGAAAAGTGAGCAATAGAAGTATCCAAATCAGCCATGCGAATGGGTACTAAAGAGGGCATTCTCTGGGGGAGCAACAAACATGAAACAGATGGAACAAGATAGACAAGGAAAGCCATTGTATAAGATGCCAACTAATTAAAGTGACAATAAAGCCAACCAATGGTAAACAAGGGGCGGGCTGTAAGCCCACATTACACTTTTTGGAAGCCCACAATAGATTTATACCAATGACACAGCTTGTGCTTTCTGGTAGGCAATACTTAAAAAGGAAAAAAAAAGAATAAAAATGTAACTGCAAAGTAAATTATCGGCTCACCAGCCCTATGAGCCATAGGCCTATGTAAGCATGATAAAATTCTACCACGTGCACAGCAAGAGAGCCATTGGCTGAAGTAGGCTAATGGATTGTCCCATGCGTGCATTTTTCTCCTTTATTCAGGAAATAGCTATCAGGGAAGAATGCCTCCTAGTGACATTAGTGGGGAGCTTAAATGCCAACATTTCAAACTCTACCTTGGGGATTTATGCCAATACAGACAAAGAGGAAATTCAGCACATTCCCGAGATTTTATTGCCAAATAAAGTAAAAACAGATAAGCAAGGGTTTCTTTTGCTTGATAGCATCAGAAGCCTAGATCTTGTTATTTTAATTGGGAGAGTGCCCGCTTACAAAACAGCACATTTTACCTTTCACTCACAACACACTCAGAGCCTTTTAGACTATGTGATTGTTTCCTACAAAATTCTTGGGGCTTGTGATAATTTCTTTGTCTGACCGTCAATATGGAGCGATCATAGCATAGTAGGTATGACAGTGGCTTATGATCTACCCAAACTGGATCCGGGGAATGCTTGTTAGGGCATGGCCACCTTTATTAAAGCAAATGGTCCGTCCTTTTAGATGCAAAAAATCATCTTTGAAGTAGGCTCAATTGTGAAGATGGCCCATGTAGAACAGCAGGGTTTAATTTACTCTAATACTATATCCTTCTTTGAGGCTCAAGTGGAGAAGATTTGCAATTTAAATTCTACATCTTCTGAACCGCGCCTGTATAAACAGGATATGACTTCTTTAAAACAAGCAATTAACCATGCCGTCCGAAAACAGCATATACATTTCCTTACTGGCCGGCAGCAGGAAAGGGCCAAAGACTCAAGAAAGTATTGGCACTTGATCGCGGAATACTGCAACTCAAGGCAGAGTGATCTTCCCATACCAATTCCAGAAAAGGACTGGGTGGATTACATCTCCCTATTATATGATAACCATAGCTGAGTGTCTTCCGTGATGACCGATGGGGTTAAACCAGCATCTATTGAATGTCCTGAATTTGGCTTCCTGTCAGGCAAGAAAGTGGTAAATTATATTAATAATTCAAGAACCTCCAGCGCACAAGGGCCTGATGGAATCCCGATAGCACTAATTAAAAAGAAGCTAGAAGCATTGGGTGATTTTAGAGCCACTTTTTAAATATTGCTTTCTTATTAATAAACCCTCCCCCCCTCTTGGAAGGGGAGCATTATAGTCTCTCTGTACAAAAAAGGACTGAAAACGGTGCCGACTAGCTTCAGACAGAATGCCCTCCTGGATGCCTCTGGCACATTATTTGCAAAATGCATATTATGCCATCTTCAACAATGGGTTTATGACCAGAATATTCTTCCTTCGGAACAAGCTGGTTTTTAGAAAGGACCATAGCACTTTGGATAGCGTAGCGGTTGTTCAGACAATTGTAGAGAAATATGTTTTCTCCCGCGGCATGTCAATTTATATAGCTTTTATTGATTTCTCCACAGCATTTCACAAAGTGGACCGCCAGACGCTGTGGAGAAAATGTGTCCTCCTTGGCATACCATATCATCTTTTCGTCAGATTATGGAATTGCATACAGACACCTGGTGCTGGGTTCTGATGGGAGTGTCACAAGGGTTGTCTTGTAAAATTAGAACACATAATGGGCTCAAGCTGGGTTGCCTATTGGCACAACTCCTATTTTCCTTTATATTGCCGAGCTCCCTGGCACTCTGAATTCGGTATGCGGGGATGCCCCAAAAACTGGTTCAATTTCCTTTGGCTCTCTATTATATGCAGACAATGTTGCAATATTCGATCTAATGCCTATTGGTCTGCAACCTCGGCTAGATGCCTTAAGTAAATATGCAGAGGCTCACTCCTTGAAAATTAATGTCTAAGATGGATGCTTGGTTATGAAAAAAATGGAACTGGTTGACTTGTACCTATATCTAGGGAAGGCTTTTTCCAAAACTGGCTGAAATTTGGTGCATATTGAACACTGTGTTAGTAAAGCTGTTTCCCAGGCAAGTGCTTTAAACAGATTTTATAAAACCTGCGGGAGATGCCATTTTGGCTATGCTTTATTTGTTTTTAAGGTCAAAATCCCTCCCTCGTTAATATATGCTGCAGAGGTGCTGGACATGAATTATGTCTTTCTTTCGATAAGGCGGAGGGCGAATCGTATGTCAAATTTGCAATTTAAACTCTTTGGCAGCCCCACATGTACTGTGCCTCGAATTTAGATTAGTCTCGTCCTTTACCCTATCCCTGGCTGCGGTTCTTAGGTGGGGTAACTCCCTCCTTTTGGGGGAGGAGGGTACACTTAGGGCTGCCCTGAGAATAGAAATGTTTGACACGCTAAAAGAACAATCAATGTTCCTAGGGCCTTTGTATGTGCAAATGATACATTTGGTCTTAGTTTGAATTCCGCTTCTCCTATCTTCACATCTGTACTGACACAACTTCTAAAGAAGTCTAAATCCCCAATCAGTTTCATACATGCCAACATATTAGGACAGGGACGTGGGAGATTTAAAATAAAAAATCTGTGGAATGAAGATTCCCTATTGACTTCTATTGTAAAAAAGGCATTTTCAGGCGGGAGACAGATAAAAGAAAGCCATTTGTGGCTTGAAAAATCGGTAGTCTCCCGCCTGAATCGGGCCTATTGGCATGTATGCAGTTTGGCGAGAGACGCAGCCATCAGCCAGTCCAGGTCCAGTAATGAGGCGGTCAGGGGGAGTGCTTTGGGGAATAAACTACAGCCTTCTTTAACTTGGAATATCCCTCACGGGATTAGAAGGCTGATATTCCTACTGAGATTTAATCTGCTGCCTCTAAGAGATGTCACTGGTATCTGGGATAAAACACCTAGAGGGAAGAGAATATGTGAATTGTGCCAGCTGCAAATCCAAGATCTAGATCACATGTTTTTTGTATGCTCAAAGCTGCAAAGTACCAGGCGAGTGTTTTTAAAGCCAGTTTTTATCAAATGTAATATCCACTCTGCCCAGGAGGCACGAAATTTGGTTCTGTCCCCTCCGAATGAAATGGTTTGTTGTAATAGAATTTTATTGGTCGGTTACTTGACTGCATCGTGTATTTTTAGCACTATTTGCACACCTTTTAGTATGTTTGATGTAAGAATTTTTATAGCAATGTATAAGGAAGAATTTTTTGTATTATATGTAAAGTTTGTCTCTTTTTTTCTCTGATGCTGTGTTTTTGTGGACCTCCGTAGGAGTTCCATAACAAAATAAATACATTGATTGATTGCCTCATGCTGTATACTGCGGGGAGAAGAAGGAAAATGTGAATGACGTCTGAACAGACCAATTGATAAAGAGAACTACCCCAAACCTCCTCCATGGATGTTTGCATCACAGGAGGCTGAGGACACAGGGAAAGTGAGAGCAGGAACTGGGGTTTTACGCATAAGGACATTTTTAGATAATGATTAGGGAAGCCTTTTACATATATGACCAGTGTTAGCCAGCAGGCTATTCTGAACCTCTTATGTTTATCTCGGGATGTGGTGCTGTTTCTAAGAACTGTTTCTCTCCAGATTTGATTAAACCCCATGCGTTATTGATCGTGCTAATCCTTCTACAAATGGGAGTGCTTTGATTTATTTTGCTGGTGTTTGGTGTATCTTCATACCTCTGTGATTCATCAACGAGAGCTGTGGTTTACGAGCACAGCTGCCTCTGTGGTATGTGCTGGCAGGCGCTGTTAGAGTTATGTGAAGCAATAACTGTATACCATTGGGCTATGTGCACTTTCTCTCTGAGTTTCGTATGTCTCCCAAGTGCGGTTGCCATGTGGTTACTGGCGGTGTATAAATGCCGAATAGCATGAAAATTGTTAAATTTGACGAAACTGGGGGACCACCTGACTCCACATCAATATGGCACCCCGGTCCTGAAAGGGTTACCTACAAATCATTGATTTCTGGATTTAATCTCATCAATTCAATAGACGAACGCTAAGACTAGGGCCTCATTTATGAAAAGTGACGCATCGCTGCGTGAAAACAGCGATGCGTCACTTTTTACTGCGCACTCCTTGCGACATTTCTGATGCGTCATATTTCATGTATGACGCATCATGTCGCAAGGAGTTACAGATACGTCAGTATTTCTGACGTATTTGTAAGCGCAAAAGTGACGCATTGCTGGAGTGTGTCAAGTGACGCAACTCCAGCAATGCGTCCTTTCACATGGGCAAGCTCCATGTGAAAGGGCTTGCGTCAGTCTTACGCCTGCTGTGAGGCAGGCGCAAAATTTTGACGCAACAGCATCCTAAAAGTGACGCAGTGAAATCTCATAGATTTCACTGCGTCACTATTACGAGGCTTTTTGCGGGGGAACGCCCCCTCTGCATACATTATACCTGATGCAGGTATAATGTGGCTCAGGGGCTTAAAAAGTGACGCATCTACCTAGATGCGTCACTTTTTAAATATGGCGCAACAAGGCGCATTTTTCACACCGCTGGTGCATCACAAAAAGTGACGCACCGGCGGCGCAAAACTGACGCAAGGCCTTCATAAATAAGGCCCCTAGAATGCGTTAGGCTATCAAAAAAACGTCCAGGACTGACAACAGTGTTCCGAATGGTCAGGCTAAGGTCACTCTAGCGTAAACATACATTCTTGCACTAAGTGATACAGTCCTATCCATTAAAATTATTTTTTGCTGCCCATAGCACACAAAAAACATAATAAGGAGCTAGTGACACTTTATTTAGAAAACGTAGAATTTCTAATTGCTGTCAAATTACAAGGTTTTTTTTATTTTCGAAGGCTATATTTATACTCAGTCTATTTGTATGTGGAAAATCTATGCTTTGAACAGTGGCATGCAGACTAGAGCGAACGCTTCCTAAGTGCTCTTTCGTAATGCATAGAATGACCTTTAACTTCGAACTCCCTATGCCAGAATGCCAGTCTTTATGATCTGTCATGTCACGAGCTTGTTGTAAACCGTGCTTCCCTTTGATGCTGACTCTTTAATGGTTCCCTCAGAAAAACCTATCACCTTCTCACCAGCCGCCACCCCTCATTCATGCCGTTCTGTTCTTGCTTAAGCTTTTACTGCCCTTACCACTGTAACGGGGCCCTGGTATTTCAAGTATTTGAAGCACATTATTTTATATGTTCTACTATTTTATTCCGTGCCTGTGACTTTTACTGTGTGAAGTAAGATTCCCAGTGCACACATGGAAATATAGGAGTGCGTTCGACTTCCCTTGTCATTTGGTAATTAACAATAACTGTGTAAAATGTCTCCTCCACTGTCATGCTAATTCATTCTGTAAGACACCAAACAGCTGTATTTGATTAACTTGGATTACCGTTTCCTGTTTTTGTATTTGTGTAGGGCTGCTGTTTAATGGACCTTAATTCGGCCCCCCAGCTGAAAATGTGTTCCAGGTGGGACTATTTACATCCAATTGGAGGATGGTTAGACTCCCCTGGTGAATGCACCAGTCGGCCCTGAGCAGCCCAAAGGGTACACTTTGTGACCATAACTCGACTTTCCGTTCTTTTTCGTCAATAATCTGAAGACCACCTACTCTGAACTATAATAAGGACTAACTTTTTTCAGTGAGCTACATTTGTATAACGATATTTTCAGCATATCCCAGAACTTTTTCTGGTGTCTGTCCCATGCCTCTTGCACTCCTGCAGTCGTCCACTCAAGTCTCATAGGGCATTACAACAAGCATAGAGTCCAGAAAGTGTTGCTTTGGCTCACGCTATGATGTCAGGCTCTACATGATTAATTTGATTTATCAAAATGATTTTGTGCTGAAAGTTGATTTGAGAGGTAGAGCAAATGAGTGCCCAGGAAAACTGGATCAAAGAAATGAGTAGAATGAAAGCAGGTTCGAACATTTCACACCGTTTTTGGGCCAACCTAAAAGATGCAGGAAAATAACCCACCTAACCAGAAAAGCAACAATGGAGGGTAAGTATGAGCCAAGAGCAACTGGTCAAAATGACCACGGCAGAAGGCTGCACAGGAAAACAAATCTACAAATTTAGGATAATACGGTCTTGCAAATTTGAGCAGATCAAACAACGATATAGATCTTTAGAGGGAGATTCCTTGAAAAAAAAAACATCCTCCCTTTTGCCTACAGTAATAGGTGATATGCAAAACCAGCTTGTGTAAAATTACTTGCGCTGCTATACCTATTTGCATCAGATTCCTTCCAAAAATGTGCAGAAGTCGCTGCAGTTTCACAAAGCTCTCCTCATTCATGCCATATGTGTTGGAGGCACCTTTAACTATCACACACCAGCACATCAGGTCCTCCAAATCAAGGCCTAATCAGGAAGATAAGCTAATACAGAACACCCATCATCAATATAAACCTGTCCAAAAACAAGAAACAGTATAGATGGACCTATATTCAACCAAATTCAATTAATCAATCCAAACAATTTTCAAGTTATAAATGGCAGTCCAATATTGCCCAGGACATGCTGAGTAGTCCACGAAACTTCTGTAGAAAACGCTCTTTTTATTGATTTTCAGACAAATTTCCAGTGTAAAAAAACAGCCAACCTGTGTTTCGTCTGTACTAATCAACATTCAGACTTTCTCAAGGCAGAAAAAATAGACATGTATACAGTCAATAAAATCCATATATAAATAAAGCATCTCATTATTTATCTGTACATGAGAAACATATTACACAAATGAAAACATCCAGGGATCTCACAGCTATAAATGCTCACCAGAACGCGTGCTATATCACAATATCGTGGTGAGAGAAATGTGACAAAGTGAATATAGGATGGAAGAGAGCACCAAGCGAAACATGAAAAAGAGAAAAGAACAGAAGTAAAGACCCCATGGTACCATAGCCACCAATGTGAAAGCATGAAAGACCTTGACTAGTGCCAATGATCCCTACCAAACCTCAATACTGTAACGAGCAAAGAGATGAGCGGTGAACACTAAGGGGTGAAGAAACCGCAGGATAACAAGGGGGGAAACGGAAACCCACCTATCGATTGGTTTTTTGTAAATCCGAAGTAGAAGGCTATTGATGGAGCAAGGATTCGCACGTAACGCGACTTGCTTGTAATCAGTCTTCTCGACATAACGTTAATACACTAACCAACATGTTTGTCCTATTAATATTGCATTTCACAAACACATTGGGTATCTAGAAGAAGCGTGCATATGTGCTTTTACTAATGTTAATCTGCTTGCAAATAAAATGGCCGCTGCTACGCGGGATTTCTTACTGCGCAAGCGTCTGTCACACTCACGTGACATGATGTATTCTTTGCTTTGGAGGGAAGCTTTCACTTCTGCGCACTAGAACTAAGATGGCTGCTCTGTGTTACAGCATGCATGAAGCTTGCACTGCTGCTTTTGCTAAGCTGTTCGTTCTGCTTAACACTATCGCACTAGTTAAATATAAAGAAATGGGAATAGAGTAGAGATAAGTGGTATACAGTGCATTCATTTAGTTTTGTTCTAAAACGGTTTCTTTTGTATTCTTTCATGTAATCACGCTTCGGAGCCTGAAATGTACCCAATACTCCATTTTGAAACCCACTGCACTCCATATTGAAACCTTTGAGCCTGAGCACCAGAGTCTTAAAACCAACAAGTCATGGCATTGAATGAGTGCCAGGGACAGCCTTGACCAAGATGCAAGATGGAGTGGTGTGGCTCACTGGTTAGAGGCGGCAGACCCGGAAGCAGAGAACGGCCCGGGTCCAGGGTTCAATTCCCGATGCGGCAGGGTCGTGGACCAGGGTCAGCGGACTTGCTAATTCTCGCCTCGGTGCCTACTATAACCAGGGATCACACTCGGCAACTCTGGGCATTAGCTTGCCTCATCTCTACAACGGCCCCCCACATTCGCCGGGGATGCCTGGTTTCACCTTGGAGATACCTAGTAGGGACCATCTCACAGGGATAGCCAGGACGGGTTCCCCAGCGGTCTACAGCGCCACAACGCCTCAGGGCAGCAGTGCGCTTTACAAGATACATACATACATACATACATACACCTGGGAACTTCACCTCCTGAACTCTACAGAGGAAACAGAATTGTTAAATGGACTACTTTGTAACCGGCATTGATACATTCACTGCTGGGTGGAATAAAACATACGTGGGAAACGGAGGAAACTCATTAAGGACTCCATTTTGTATTTCGTCGCCATTTTGTATTGCCCTCACTCGGGCAGCCTGGCGAACCGAATACTCCTGTCCTTCGTACTGCTACGTGTCAAATAACCCCCCCCCCCTTATCCTTGTGGTGAAGTCGATCCCAGGGACCAGCCTGATTGACTAATCCTTGTTTCAACTATCTGCTGGCCTTCGGTATTCTTTCCCAGACTGACTAATCCTTGTCCCAACTATCTGTTGGCCTCCATTGTTCTTTCGCCCGCCTCGTCCTATTTTGTAAGTTGTCCTTGGTGGTGCACAAACACGTCCTGCCATTACTGATTGACCTATGAGTGCAGTTACCGATTGACTTGTGGGGTTGAGCAAAAACATGACACAAGGCAAGAACGTTTTGATGACGTGGTGCCTTGTTATGACCAAAAATAACGTCTTTCTATTGGTTTATAGTCTGCGCATTGGGAGTGTGCTTATGTGGGTTGTAAATGGTTATAAAAGACTGTGAGCCACGGAGTAAAGTGGCAGTCTCCTGAGAACCTACCATTGATGTAACTGTGCATAGCTGCAGCTAATAAATTTGGTTTTCTATGCCAACAGAGGGTCCCGTGTCTCTGTATAACAAGGCAGGTGAACTCGGAGATTTCAGGCGTGCCCTGTACCGCCAGGCCTATAAAGGCCCGGTTCTTCAATTGGCGCCCAACGTGGGGTCGCGGTCAAACGCGAGGGTTGTGAGGAGCCTAGCGAGGTAATTCTGGAGGAAGTGCACCACGTGATCGACCCCTGCATGTCGCAAGTGGACCGAAGGTCTTTGCAGCACGGCTGCCCTGACTGCCGGCCTGCCTTGGTCCCCTTTGGTAATGACTGGCATTGCGAGACGTTAGACGGACCTCTGTTGGCGTGAGAGAACATTTGGTTAAGTAATAGTGGGTAGCTCCCATTTCTTTGTTTTTGATTTTTCTTTGATTCGGCTTTTGCAAAAGCCGAGGGGTGAGTACATTTTGTGCTGTGTTAATTGATTAACCCCTTGATGTTTGTAAGGAGGCCAGTGAAATAACGATGCCTGGCTTCAGTAAGTTTAAAAGATGGTGTTGTTGTTTTTGTGATAGGGATTCCCGACTGGAGGACTCTTGTCCAATCCCTCCGGCCGGAACTCCCACCTATGAACTCTATTCTAAACATGGTATCGGCTCCATCACCTTTAAAGAGGCGTGGGTCCGCTATACGAGAAAAGATGGTGTTTTGCAGTAGCCAGAGAATGGTAGTTTCGAGCCTGATATATTAGACTATGTTTGACCTATGAGGAAGGTTCCCCCAGTGTGGAGAGAAGAGGTTGCACCCCAGGGCGTTAATCCTGGTATACCCGCTTACTTTCAACGTGTATGGGTACATGTTCCTTGGAAAACATCTGAGGTTCTGGCCCTCAAGCAATCCTTACCAGATCCCCGTAAAAATCCTATTGGTTATTACAAAGAGCTGTCCCAGACTGTTGATGCATGCATTATGAATTTGGCCGATATAGACATGCTAATGGGAAATGTGGTTCCACAACCATTGTGGGCCAAGATTCGGAAAGTGGACCATGCCCAAGAATTGGGAGGTGATTGGGCTGCTATACTTGCCGCAGATGGACTCCAGGTGGGTGGTGCGAAACCTGATGCTTTAATTGCAGACCTTCCCGCTAGGATTATTGCCTTAATGAAAACTATGATGCCCCGTCTGCGAGTTAACTGGGATAAACAAGCTGCCTGTAAGCACAAGAAAGATGAAAGCGTCTCCAACTTTTTTTCTCGATTTGAGGAGACGTTTCTTGATCACAGTGGTCAGGATATGGGCACGGAAGGAGGGCAACGATTGTTTGTAGATACATTTGTGTTTAATTTGCTCCCTGAACTTTCCAATAAATTGAAGGATTCCGAAAGTTTGTGGGCTGTTTCCTCTTCTGCCCAGATATTGGCTACTGCTCAGTACTATGAAAATAGGGATAGAGAGGAAAAGGACAAACTTGATAAAAAGACTAAGGAATTAAAAATGAAAGTTCTTTTGCAACAGGCTTATCCCCCTCGCCCTGCTCAGCGCCGGTCTCAGCCGCTTCCCCAATACCAGAGGCTGTTGCAAAAACCTGAGCCCTTTGTTCCCCGGCCCCCATTCGGTCCAAATCAATGCGCTTATTGTATCGTATCAGAACTTTTATTCGATTAGCACTTAGCAGAATCATAAAAAGAACATCATAAAATTACAGTACATGTTTAAATCACAGTGTTATAATACAAGTAAAAACTGATTGACATTAAAAACTTTTGATAAAAACAATTATGGCGAACGGTAGCTCAAACTATACAACGGATTTTCAAACATGATTTTAAAAAACAGGCTACGCATTTAGCGACGTTTTGTGAGTCTAATGACTGCAGGGCCAGATAAGCTGGCCGACAGGTTCTCAGACCCATTGCACGAAGAAGGGGGATAATCCAGCACTTGCGGGGTTGCTCATAATATTGGCAGAACAAAGTTACATGTATTGTGGACTGAGATGATATTCCATCGCACGGACATTTAATCAGATCATGGGACCAGTTTAACTCGATGGGAAAAGTAACAAGGCGAAAGAAAGAATTAAATCGAAACCTAGTTAAAACAAATTTTTCATAATTAGATAAGAAAAAAGTTAAATATGGCAGAATACCAGGGAAGGTCTGAACCATTAAGATCTGCACATTTGTTGGCTTAATTACTTCTTGAGAAAGACGCACATCTCTGAGGTGGTTTAAACAGAGATTTTTTAGGGCACTCCTGGAAATGTCTGATGTTGAAGTGGGCTCAGAGAAGTAGGATGTGCAGTTCAAATCCTTTAGAAAATTGGAGACATAAAGGAGCCAAGGAATTTTGCTCCAACATGCCAAGGATAAACAGTCAGTTATTAATGAACGGGTTAAATAGCATTGCAGTTTATTCCAAATACGATGCCATAAAAGGATCGGCTGACATCTGATGTAATCTATTAGATAGTCGATGCCCAGCTCGATATGGCAACCGTAAATTGGGGCGCTTTGAGGAAGTGCCAAGATGTATTTTAAAAACCCGTTTTGGACCTTTTGTAAATCGTCTACGGGAGCGTAGCCCCAAACACCTGCGCCGTAAGTTGCTACGCTGTGACATTTGGTGTGATAAATTTTAAGCAACTCGGCTGGGGCTGGTTTGCCCACTTTGCTTGAAAAGGAAACAAGAGCTGAAGTTGCTTTCTGATAGAGCAACTTTTTACTTGACACTGCTTGTTTCCAGGATAATTGGTCGTCCATTAGAATACCTAGATAGAGATATTCCCTGGCACGTTCCAATCTAACTTGATCTATAAAAACAGGTTTAGGGTTCTTCGCCTTGGGCCCGAATTGCATGACAAATGTTTTGCTTTTATTTACTTTCAACCCCAGGGAAAGCATGAACTGACAGTATTTATCTAGTTGTCTTTGTAGCTGAATTAGTGTTCTTGCTAAGATAACTGAGTCATCCGCATATAATAGAGCGGGAATAGGGCGATGTTTAATAGATGGAAGGTCCTGGCTCCCTACTAACATGGCAGATTCCAGCCCGTTGGTATAAAGGTTAAATAAGAAGGGGGCCAGGACACAGCCCTGTCTAACTCCTTTATTTACTGGGAATGAAGGAGATAGTTCGCCGCCGATCCCGTATCTCACGCAAGCGGTAGCATCGGAGTAGAGCACGCAGAGAAATTTTATAAGTGGGGGGTCAACCCCTAATTCACTGAGAATGGACCACAACCTAGAGTGTATCACGCAGTCAAATGCTGCACTGAGATCAACATAAACTAAGTACAGGTTACCTCCTTTTGCCCCTACATACTTGCCTATTAGGAGGGTTAGATTCAATGCCTGTTCAACAGTGCCAAGTCCCTCCTGGAATCCATACTGGAGATCGGTTAGAATGTTGTTCCCCGACGCCCAATCCTGGCGGCGTTCAAAAATTAGTCGGCCTGCGACTTTCCCCAGGGAGTCCAGGAGGGAGATGGGCCTGTAATAGGCTGGATTGTTGCGTTCACCCTTTTTAAAGATAGGGAGCAGAATAGAGGAAGACCAGGAATCTAATTGGCCTATCTTTGAGACTGCTGCCATTACCTGGGTGACGAGGGGTGACCAAAGTTCTATGTTACTTACAAAGATATCAAGTGGGACTCCGTCGGGGCCGGGGGCTTTACCAGTTTTGGATGATGATAGTGCGTTAATGACTTTGTTTAGGTCGAAATAGAGGTCAATAGGATATATTTGATCCTTGATACTATCCTTACCCGTCTGAGCCACAGTTGAAACGTCGACGGTTGAACCACCAAAGATCTTTGAAAAGTGAGCCACCCACTCGTCCGCCGTCACAGCCACATCTAAGTGTTGAGAGGCTGTGGCATCTACCAAAAAGGGTGATTTAACTGTGCGCCAAAACAGGGACCTGTCTCTATGTATACAACTCTCATGTAATTGGGCCCAAAGATTTTTCTTCATTTCCTTTTTGCGGTTGTGTTGAGCCGATTTGTAAGCCTTTCTAAGTTTGGCTATCTCGACTGTGTCTCTGTTTTGACTGTGAAGGGCTCTTTTTAGGGCAGTTAACGCTTTACGACAGGCAGAATTAAACCATCCTATGGATTCCTGTTCTTGGGGTTTATGATGACGGAATAATTCTGCCCGTATGACTTTTAAGATCTCCAAAAAGCTGGATATAATCAACTGGGGTGGGGAATCCTCTGCCAGGCAGTTGTTCAACCAAGGGAGGGCTTTGGACACAACTTTACCAGTAATTACTTCAGGATCAACTTTGGACCATTTTACGGAGAAGCCGTTTACTTTATCCATGGTCAAAGATTGTTGGTTTAATAAGCTGATCCTGGTAGGGTGAGGTAACGCAGTATTAATTGACAAGATGATACTATTTGGGAAGTGGTCGCTGGAAATATCAGAACCTGTTTTAAATTGTTGCAGTTGTCCCTTTAATATTTGGGAGCATAGGATATAGTCAATGAGACTTGACAGACCCCTACCATGAAATGTAGGCTTAAATTCAACGGTTGGGTCCACAAGGTCATTAGCATATTCCAGTTCCAAAGAAAAAAGACAGTCATTCAGGATATTACCTAAATATGAATGTGTGAAATGGGTCAAGGGGCAGCCGTTTTCGTCTTGGAGACCACAAATACCTTTCTTGTAATTGATACACAAAGGAACATTGAAATCCCCCCCCCCCCCAAATCACATAGCAGATACAAGAGGGGTACTTATTTCGTTGTTCTTTTATAAAAAAAGTAATTTCAGTTAAAATCTTGACACAATCAGCGGGCTGAAGGTTATTATAAAGATTAATAAACAAGTGTGACATGCACTTATTAAATGAAACCAGTATAATTTGAAAACTCACACTGGTAAGAAGGACTGTTACGTTCGTTGATGGTAAGTTATTTGAGAAATATGCTACTAGGCCTCCCTTTGATCTACCATGTGTTGTAATACTAGATGGAACATGGTATGTTTTGTAGCCCTGAATGTGCATGGGCTCGGTGGCCCAGGTTTCCTGTAAGCATACTATTTGATGTGCATTCACAATATCTAACCATGGTTTGAGGTTTATCTTGGAGCGGAGACCTGCTACGTTCCAAAATAAAACGGAGAGCGTCCGGTTAGGGGTAACTAAGTTACTTATATTCAACGAAACGTCAGAAGGAAAAGTTCCTGGGCGTGGGAAAGTGTGTGTTATTGAGACAGTGGGATAAGGTACCGAATAGTCGTCAAGCCCAGAAAGATTATCTTGCTCTAAGTCTATTGAACTTGGGAAGTTGCTTGCCTGGTAACACTAGGGGGCTCAATCAGTGTTATTACTTCTGGGGGCACTAATGGTTCAAGGGCCATTTCTACAAGAGCGGGTGGTATTATTGATTTGGATTTTGCAGTTGGAACTAAAATACCATCCGTACAATGTGGGCTCGAGGAGGAGTAAGGTAGTTGCAATAATTTAGGCTCATGAAGGGTGAGACCTGTGCTATCCTGATTATTGCAGGCTGGTGGTCAATCCACCATTTCCAAGCAATCATATCTATTTGCTAGTGGAACACCTCCCCAACCGAAAGATGGAGCAGCGTCTCTACCTCCGTATCCTGGCCAGTCGAACCAGTCTCGTCTTCTTTCCCAATTTCCAACTTGGGTCCAGTTCCATTCTGGACCTTCATTATATTTGGGTGTTGGCGGGTAGAAATAAGAAAGTCTTTTGGTATCTATCCCATCGTTAGTTATTTGCGTACCCCAGGAGCAAATATGCTCAACTGTACGTGGATCCTCAAAATTAACGATGACGCAGTCTCCCTGGATTCTTTCTGGCTCTTTACCTATCCATGGGACCCTGCAGACCGTTGAAACTCTGTTGACTGAGTACGGTGGAAGAGGTCTGTTGATGGATAACCAATGTAATACTTTGTTTCTTAGGGACCAGCCTGGTTCTTCCGAGTTAGTACTCAGCTCGGGAACACAGGTCAAGATCACCACATACGGACTAGCTTCTGGGGGTAAGTGGATCGGGTGACCACCCCTCCTCCTAGTCCTAGGGATAGAATTTTGGACCCCTAGTGGCTTAGCTTGCACAGGCACCTGAGTAGATAAAGGAGCTGGAGCTTTTGTTACGACGGGACCCTTCTTCGCCGCTGTAGGTGGGGGGTTTTGTAATACAGCTGACACTGTGGTGGCCGGTTTTGATGGTACCGCCCCTTCCTTAATGGTTTTGGGGTTAGATTTCTGCACCACAGTTTGACCAGGACCTGTACCCTTTTGAATTTTTGAAGCTGTGGTCAGCGCTGCTATCTGTTTTTAGATCTTTAACAGAGTCTGTTCTATAAGTTGCACATAAGATTTAATTAGTTCCCCTAATCTAGTCAATAGTTGGTTATTTATGCCACAGATTTCACACCCTCCTCCCGCGTTACTGTTAACACTAAGGTTAGCAGTGTTTGTGGAAAGGTTAATTGTTTTTACGAGTGTGGAATTTGGCTCTTGTTGTAACGAAACAGCTTGATTTAGAGACTGAGTAATAGGTGAAGCTAGATGGTTAGATTGATTCGTGGAACAGGTCGGTTTGCGGGCTTTTTATTTTGGTTTCTCTTTTTCTTGGGTATCGCTCCCTCCCTTGATCCCCTGTTTAGTGCTGTGGTGGGGTCCTCCCTGCTCGGACTAGAAAAAAGAGCCGGGGTTTTCTCCAATGACAAAGATGTCTGTGAATCTGATAGTTCTGAAGATACAGACAAGTCAACAGTACCTGGGACAGTATGTGAGTCGACGTGCTCTTCCAGTAGTGTGCCGGGTTCTAAAAGGCGCAAGGGAATTTTCGCGGCAGCGAGCAAGCCCAATGAGGACCTTTTGGTCATGGCCAAGTCCTGCGAAACCCTCCGTTCCAGCAGGATTATGCCCTGATCAATGGCCTCATTTGCCCTGGAAATAAATTGATCGATTGGGCCGGTTACTTGAGCAGCACTTTGTGCTTTTTTACTTCTGGTACCTCTTGGTGACATGGTCAGGTTAAGTAGACAATCAAAAAAGGTTACAGTGTAACAGCAAATATAGAATGGTAATACAACGATGACGATAAATAGCGCGCTACAAATGTTAATGAGGTGGCCCAGTCCAGTCTTACCCGGTCTTTAACGGGCTTAAACGGGCCCGCCCTTGGCCCGGGCTTCGCCCGGCGCCCCGCGAGACGGGGATGACGCTGATTTTAAGCGCCTCCTGGCGCGGAAAGCTGTCTCTGGATGCCGCTAGGGCTGCTGGGGATTGTAGTTGTTTAGCTCCGCCCACACTCCGCTCGGTGGCCCGACTTCACGGTGATACAGGGAGTAAGGCGGCGGGAGGCGGGCAGGCAAGACCCCAGTGCACAGTTCTTCTCTGGGCAGGAGCAGTAAGTAGCAGGTGAGGCAAAAAGGACCAGATGCAAACAAGATTCCCCCGCTCGACCAGGATGACGCTGATTTTAAGCGCCTCCTGGTGCGGAAAGCTGTCTCTGGATGCCGCTAGGGATGCTGGGGATTGTAGTTGTTTAACTCCGCCCACACTCCGCTCGGCGGTCCGACTCCACGGTGATACAGGGAGTAAGGCGGCGGGAGGCGGGCAGGCAAGACCCCAGTGCACAGTTCTTCTCTGGGCAGGAGCAGTAAGTAGCAGGTGAGGCAAAAAGGACCAGATGCAAACAAGATTCCCCCGCTCGACCGGGATGACGCTGATTTTAAGCGCCTCCTGGCGCGGAAATCTGTCTCTGGATGCCACTAGGGCTGCTGGGGATTGTAGTTGTTTAGCTCCGCCCACACTCCGCTCGGTGGCCCGACTCCACGGTGATACAGGGAGTAAGGCGGCGGGAGGCGGGCAGGCAAGACCCCAGTGCACAGTTCTTCTCTGGGCAGGAGCAGTAAGTAGCAGGTGAGGCAAAAAGAACCAGATGCAAACAAGATTGTAAGGAGGAAGGTCACTTCAAGAATAGTTGCCCAGTTTTATTGCAGCGTGCTGGTGGTATGCCTGGGCCGTGAGGCCGAAGTAGTTACCAGTCAACATCTTGGGGTAAGGGGCGAGGTACATCATCCCAAGACCAGCGTTCCTTTCTCCCTCAAAACTCCATGAATTATTTTGACCAGCAAAATGTTCAATCTGCCCATTATTACAATGATGATCATTATACCGAGGATGAGAGTCAAGGTTTTCATACTAGCTAGGACAGCCATAGACAAAGCAAGGGAGTCATATCAGTTCCAGTGGATCAAAGTGGGCCCTACGTTGAAGTCGTTGCACTAGGTGTTTCAGAGCCATTTCTATTGGGCACTGGTGCAACGAAGAGTTCTATCATCCACTCTAAACTCCCTGGGGTACCTTTGTCTGGCTTAACAAACGTTTCTGTAGGGTTTTCTGGCGCCCAAGTTTGTAACCCAGTTTCTTGCCCTCTGCCCATCTCAATAGGTCCTTATGATTTGGAGGCTCCGTTTATTTTAACAACAGGTTGTGGTGAAAATTTGTTAGGTTTGGATTTGTTAAAAAGACTGTACGCGACGCTGCATTGTTCCCCTTCTGGTGTGCACCTCACTTTAGGTAAAACATTTAATTCTCCGGCTTATTCGTCTAAAGACCAACTTCCCCCTGAATTGCGTTCCCTTCCTGCCACCCTTTGGGCTACAGGCCCTAATGATGTTGGCCTCCTGCAGATCCCGCCCTACATTGTCACCCTCAAATCCAATGTTCAGTTGGCCCGCATTCCCCAGTACAAGATTTCCAGTAATGATGAAAGAGCTCACTTGGCTATTATTTATGATTTGGTTCAGAAAGGCGTGGTTGAGGAGACAAGGGGAAATGTATGCAATAGTCCTGTTTTACCTGTTCTTAAACGTACTGACTCTTCCCAGCCACCTGTTTATCGCTTTGTGATTGACCTCCGGGAGGTCAACAAGATTGTTGTACCCCAATTCCCTGTCGTCCCAGATATCCCTGCCCTATTGACAATGAAACCTGCTTCGGCTGATTGGTTTTCTGTTATTGACCTCAAGAATGCTTTCTTCAGCATTCCTATTGCTGAGGAAAGTAGGGATATTTTCGGCTTCTCTTTAGGCGGCAGAAGCTTCCGGTTCAAGCGTGCTCCTCAAGGCTATTGCGAGAGCCCCTCCATTTACAGTCAAGCTTTGAAAACTCAGCTTGATACTTTCTGTTTGCCCCTAGGTGCCACTCTTATTCAATACGTAGATGACTTGTTGGTTGCTGCTGATTCTGAGGACATTTGTAAACAGGTTACTATTTCACTGCTACATCACCTGTCTGACCTTCATCACAAGGTTTCACCCTCTAAATTGCAATATTGTCGCCAAGAGGTTACCTATCTAGGTCATCTTTTGTCGAAGGAGGGACGGCGATTGACCCCAGAACGTATCCAAGCAATTGCTCAAATGTCTATACCATGTACACAAAGGGAGGTGCGTGCCTTTTTAGGCATTACCTCTTATTGTAGACAGTGGATTCCAAATTTTTCTTTGCTAGCGAAACCTCTGTTGGCACTCACTCTCAAAGATACACCCCAACCTCTCCCTTGGACTGCGGAATGTCAGAAAAGTTTCACTGATTTACGTACTTCCTTGTGCTCTGCTCCTGTGTTAGGTACTCCTGATTACAGTAAGCCTTTCACACTCTACGTCCACGAGAGAGAAGGTTGCGCATTATCAGTTTTAACACAACAATTTGGAGACAAGCAGCGCCCATGTGCCTATTTTTTGGCCACACTAGACCCAGTGGCCAAGGCGTTACCTAGTTGTCTGAAAGCTACAGCAGCAGCAGCAGTTTCCATTTGTCAGTCTGCTGGATTGGTACTGGATAATACTCTTATTGTCATGGTGCCACTTGCAGTAGATGCTCTCCTAAATAGAACAAAGACTCAGCACCTTACGAGTGCCCGCTTGTCAGGGTACGAGCTGACGCTCTTGGCCAGCCACGTACATATCAAACGATGCAATACCCTAAACCCAGCCACATTGTTACCAATCCCAGTAGAAACAGGTACTCAGGAGCAGCATGATTGCTTCCTCCGTACAGAGGAGGAGACAAAAGGTAGAGTCGATTTGAAAGATACGCCACTCCTGGACCCGGATGGGATCCTGTGGGTGGATGGTTCCTGTGTTAAGCTCCCCAATGGTGAGACGACTTCCTCCTATGCAGTCAATACTTTGTACACAATTGTGGAAACATCACGCATTAGGCATAATTCAGCACAGGCAGCCGAATTGATAGCTCTGATTACAGCTTGTGTGTTGGCTGAAGGAAAAAGAGTGAATGTGTACACTGATAGCCAGTATGCATTTGGAGTGGCCCACAGTTTTGGCCGTTTGTGGAGGGAAAGAGGGTTTCTCACCTCCCACGGCCCTAAGATACAGCATGGCCAGTTGGTAAATGACCTTCTCGAATCACTTACCTTGCCCACTCAGATAGCAATTATTAAGTGTAGTGAGCATAAGAGGATCACTGATGATGTGGGTCGAGGAAATGCTTTTGCAGATCAGACAGCGAAAGAGACAGCCAGAGACGTTACAAGCCACATGTATGTTGCATGCCCTGCTAAATGGGTCAAACAAGGAGGGATGTGTGAAGACACAGTAGAAAGTGTAAAAATTATCCAGGTAGATGCTACAGAGAAAGAATTGAGTAAGTGGAGAGAGGGTTACAGGAATGTTAGACGCAACAGGGTGTTGGACAGAATTGTCGGAACATCAGCGTTGGCTATTACCAGACGCCTATGTGCTTCCAGTAGTTACCATGGCGCATGGTCCAGCCCACATTAGCGCCAAAGGGATATGCAAACTTCTGGCCCCTGTATGGCAGAATGTGGGGATCCCTAAATGCGCAAATAATCTGGTTAAGCACTGTATTGTTTGCTTGATGCACAATCCAGGGAAAGGAACACCAACCCCAGCAGGCCATTTTGCTCCACCAACGTACCCTTTTGAGATGTTGCAAATAGACTACATTCACATGGAGCGATGTAACAATCTGAAGTATGTCCTTGTGGTGGTGTGTGCCCTTTCTAGATGGATAGAGGCCTACCCCCTAAAGGATGGATCACTGACAAAATATCGACCTACAAAATATCGACGTACAGGAATATCGAGTCAAAAATATTGAGGGCAAGAATATCGACATCCTATCTACAACATGGTAAGTACAAAAATATCGAAAAAATAATATAGATGTTAAAAATATCGATGTTAAAAATATCGTTTTTTTTTCTTTTAAAATATAAATGTAAAAAAAGTAAATAACACTAATAAATAAAATGTACATAGTTAAAAGTATCTAATAATGTTTAAAATTAATAAATAATACATATTTAATAAGAATACATTAATTAAATATATACAGTAAATATATAATATATATGTACTGAACAATAAATAGTAATAATTATTTTACTAATTTATAATTTAATCAAATATATTCTAATTTACTAATACATTTACAAACATAAAACAATAACATAAATAAAATCTAAAAAATATAAATAATTAAATATTCTTTTAATATGTATAAAATTAATTATTTAAAACATTGGATAGCGTAAGGGTAATAATTACTATTCCCACTCCAGAGAGTGCAACTGTAGGGAAAGCGTTGGATAGCGTAGGAGTATAAATTACTATTCCCACTCCAGAGAGTGCAACAGTAGGGAAAGCGTTGGATAGCGTAGGGGTAAAAATTACTATTCGCACTCCAGAGAGTGCAACAGTAGGGAAAGCGTTGGATAGCGTAGGGGTAAAAATTACTATTCCCACTCCTGAGAGTTCAACAGTAGGGAAAGCGTTGGATAGCGTAGGGGTACAAATTACTATTCCCACTCCAGAGAGTGCAACAGAAGGGAAAGCGTTGGATAGCGTAGGAGTAAAAATTACTATTCCCACTCCAGAGAGTGCAACAGTAGGGAAAGCGTTGGATAGCGTAGGAGTAAAAATTACTATTCCCACTCCAGAGAGTGCAACAGTAGGGAAAGCGTTGGATAGCGTAGGGGTAACAATTACTATTCCCACTCCAGAGAGTGAAACAGTAGGGAAAGTGTTGGATAGCGTAGGGGTAACAATTACTATTCCAACTCCAGAGAGTGCAACAGTAGGGAAAGCGTTGGATAGCGTAGGGGTAAAGTTTACTATTCCCACTCCAGAGAGTGCAACAGTAGGGAAAGCGTTGGATAGCGAAGGGGTAAAAATTACTATTCCCACTCCAGAGAGTGCAACAGTAGGGAAAGCGTTGGATAGCGTAGGGGTAAAAAGTTACTATTCCCACTCCACAGAGTGCAACAGTAGGGAAAGTGTTGGATAGCGTAGGGGTAACAATTACTATTCCAACTCCAGAGAGTGCAACAGTAGGGAAAGTGTTGGATAGCATAGGGGTACAATTTACTATTCCCACTCCAGAGAGTGCAACAGTAGGGAAAGTGTTGGATAGCGTAGGGGTAGAAATTACTATTCCCACTTCAGAGAGTGCAACAGTAGGGAAAGCGTTGGATAGCGTAGGGGTAAAAATTACTATTCCCACTCCAGAGAGTGCAACAGTAGGGAAAGCATTGGATAGCGTAGGGGTAAAAATTACTATTCCCACTCCAGAGAGTGCAACAGTAGGGAAAGCGTTGGATAGCGTAGGAGTAAAAATGACTGTTCCCACTCCAGAGAGTGCAACAGTAGGGAAAGTGTTGGATAGCGTAGGGGTAAAAATTACTATTCCCACTCCAGAGAGTGCAACAGTAGGGAAAGCGTTGGATAGCGTAGGGGTAAAAATTACTATTCCCACTCCAGAGAGTGCAACAGTAAGGAAAGTGTTGGAGAAGGGTAGGGGTTAAAATAACATACTTATAAATAAAAGCTTTTTTTAGTAATTAAAATGTTAACTATTAAATAAATATAAACCATACACAATACCTATACATAATTATTAAATACATGATTATCAAAATATATTTAGCCCAAATTAAATATTAAAACATACCAATTTATATTATTTAATGACCAAATAATAATTAACTATCAATTGTATTATTAACAAAACAATTAATTTAAATACATTATTACTTAATTACATTTAAATTACTTCCCATCATATCCCCCTATTAACCCAATACCCGCAACAGAACACATTTATCTATTTATGAATTAATGAAAATTATTTACCAATTAATTAAAATTAATAACCAATTAAATAAAATTAATTAGCAAATATTTCAAATTAATTTATAATTCCAACTAATTAATAAATAATTAAACATAATTAAATTACTTCTAACCCTATTCCCCTATAAACCCACAACCCGCTACAAAACATATTTATCAATTAACCCATTAATTAAATTTTATTTCCAATTAATTAAAATTAATTAGCAATTAATGAAAATTAATTTATAACTCCTACTAATGAATAATTAATTAAACATAATTAAATTACTTCCCACCCTATTCCCCTATTAACCCACAACCCGCTACAGAACATATTTATCAATTAATTAAAATTAATTTCCTATTATTTAAAATTAATTAGCAATTAATTAAAATTAATTTATTACTCCTACTAATTAATAATTAATTAAACATAATTAAATTACTTCCCACCCTATTCCCCTATAAACCCACTACAAAACATATTTATCAATTAATCAATTAATTAAAATTAATTTCCAATTAATTAAAATTAATTAGCAATTAATGAAAATTAATTTATAACTCCTGCTAATTAATAATTATTTAACCATAATTAAATTACTTCCCACCCTATTCCCCTATAAACCCACAACCCGCTACAGAACATATTTATCAATTAATTAAAATTAATTTCCAATTAATTAAAATAATGATCAATTAATTAAAATTATTTTATAACTCCTACTAATTAATAATTAATTAAACATAATTAAATTACTTCCCACCCTATTCCCCTATAAACCCACTACCCGCTCCGGTACTAAAACATATAATTTGCTTATAAATAAATTTAGTAATATATAAAATGAATACACATATAATATTATTTATTTTAAATACTTAAGTAACACATATAATACATACATAATAAAAAACAAAAAAATCATACAAATATCGATATTAGTGTCATCGAAATTAGTGACATCGATATATATGCTATAGATATTACTAACTTCGATATTACTTACATCGATATAAATAATTTTGATATTACTTACCTTAGGGTCGATATTCTGTCCAACGATATTCTTGACATCGAAATTCTATACCTTCGAAGTTTCTAACACGATATTTTGGTAGGTCGATATTTACAACTCGATATTTTGACTGTGTACCCTAAAGGATAATACTGCACTGTCTACGGCTAATGTCCTTTTAAAGGAGTTTTTCCCGAGGTTTGTTTTGCCTCGAATCCTCTGGAGTGACAACGGAAGTGAATTTGTGGGTCAAATAATGCAGAAAGTGTGTGCAGGTCTTGGTATCAGACAGAAATTTCATTTGGCAAACCACCCTCAGTCAGCAGGTTTGGTGGAATACTATAATGGTACCCTTAAGCTCAAGCTCGCGAAAAAACAGGCCAGCACGGGTCTTACCTGGCCTGATGCTTTACCCATGGCCCTTTTGTCTACTCGAGCAACTGTCCGTTCCCGTATGGGACTCAGTCCCTACGAGGTTGTGTTTGGACGCCCAGCAAATGTCTGGGGAGTCCCAAGGCCAAAGAAGCATTCCGAGATAGAACATCCGTTGTTGATTGATTATCTACATGACCTCACCACTAAATTGCATGTCCTTCGCCAACAGGTACAAGACTTCCACTGATCCTGGCCATACCATACAACCCGGTGATTGGGTGTGCGTGAAGAATTTTCAGAGATCAAAGAACTTGGAACCTCGCTGGAGAGAGCCCCGTCAAGTATTGTTGACAACAGGCACAGCTGTGAAGGTGGTGGGCAAGAAAAACTGGATACAAGTTGTGCAGTGTAAGAAGGTACCCTTGCCTTTGCCTTATGACCAGTGGATCCGTGAAGGTATTGGTGATTCTGAAGGTGAAAGGGTCCCCCGATTTGTAACTTTCAGTGATGAACACCTAGATTAGACTCGATCTGAGAAGGAAGATGATGACGCTCTGCAGGAAGCTGTACCACCACACCTCAAGTTGAACACGAACAATCCAGAGACACTTTTTCAGGATCAGACGGTGCCAAATAACACTAGATACAACTTGAGGCCTAGAGTATCTAGAGACAATTGAGAAGTTTTCTTTTGGTTGTGCTTTTCAGTGACACTGACCATCCAATTAGGTTGCAGGGTCATGGTAAGAGTCTTAGTTTGTGAACCGAGTAGTGGCAATAGGCTTGCAGGACTTGCAGTGTCATAGGACGGCTGATAATCACAGCTGAATGAAGAAGGAAGACTGCCACGAGCAACATTCAGAGGATGGATTCTACTATTCTAAAGACAAATGATAAGAAGGATAAAATGAAGAAGAAATATTGCAAATTATTCTATAATAGATGTGGTATAACATTGTGTATTTTAACCTTTTTATATATTATATTAGCTTGTGTGGGTTGGGTTACTTATACCGTGCAGCAGACACCTACCTCCCATCCCGTGTCTTTTCACACCACTGCTTCCCCGCATCAGTTACATACATTACCAGAACATGAGCAGAGTAGGAGGATGGAATATTTTAATAATTATTTATTCAATTGTTGCACCAGCATCAATTGGTGGTCAACACCACTGATTGTTGGGTTTGTGGGCTCCTGCCCCATACTATGGATAAAGGGATGCCATATTTAGTCTTACCCTTTTCCTTGAAGGGGTCCGCTTGGGCTTATATATCTATGTTCTCTAATACTTACGAGAACCAACCCCGGCACCCTGTTGGTTCATATGGGGGTGGGGTTAATGTTAGTCATGACCCTCTGGTGAAGTGAATGATGGCTATGTCTAAGCATTATAGTAAAATGAATGAGTTCCCCGCCGACGAACGACGGGCATACATTGGCTGGAACGTGACCCATTACGTTACTAGCCTTACAGATAGGGCCAGGCGAAAGAGATCCCCGTCCATATGGACTGTACCCCACCGAGGCCACCTATGTCTCTGAGGAAATGGTCAGAATGTTAAGGCCCAATTGGGAACGAGCTCTTGTGCGAGCACATATATTTATACATCCCAGACTTCTCCACTATTAGTGGCATCTCAGGTAATGTATTTCGTTTAGTATCAAAGAGGGGGAATAAAAGTGGACCATTTTTAATGGGGTCCAATGTACTTGTCCTATATATTTCGTTTGCCATGATAGGGCCTATACATGGTTACCAGCCAATTTTTCGGGGACATGTTACGTGGCTTTTCTTCTCCCTCCGACATATACCGCCCCTTCAGGACATCACAGAAATAGGTACAGGAGAGGCGTCATTGATCTAGAAGATACAGCAGGACAAGAGGGAGGCGACTTTTTCAAAGGATTTTCGCATTTTGGGGCCCTAAGGCCAATAGCAGAAGCAAAAGCCACCTTGTTCGAGTTGTTGAGGCAACAATAGATGAAACAGTAGGGTCACTGAGTAACCTCACAGCCGAGCTTCAGGCGGACCGCCTTATGACATTACAAAACAGGATGGTTTTAGACATCATTCTTGCAGACCGTGGTGGAGTATGTAAATTGATTGGATCCAGCTGTTGCATTTACATACCTGACAATGCCCCCACAGTGCACCAGGCCATCTCTAAATTGCACCAGATCGCTGAGTCCATCCACCAGGATGAAGGAAGCTGGTCTTTAATGGGATGGTTTTGGGGATGACTGTCCACATAGGGATGGAAGGTACTGACTTTCATTGGAGTGACTTTGGCCGTTATCTTTTCATGTTGCCTCTGTCTACAATGTGGTCCCGCTATATGTGGCCTTTGTGCCACTATGTGTGTCCCAAGCCCTGTCTCTCAGAAAGCAGAAAACATGAAAATTAGGTTGCAGCAACAGCTTGAAGACCTTATGGCTATTGAAATTGACTCAGATTGACGTGAGTCTGTGTGTTTTTGCCTGCGTAATGGCAAAAGCAGGGTCTGAGGAAACTCATTAACGACTCCATTTTGTATTTCGTCGCCATTTTGTGTTGCCCTCACTCAGGCATCCTGGCGAACCGAATACTCCTGTCCTTCGTACTGCTACGTGTCAAATAACCCCCCCCCCCCCTTATCCTTGTAGTGAAGTCGATCCCAGGGACCAGCCTGATTGACTAATCTTTGTTTCAACTATCTGCTGGCCTTCGGTATTCTTTCCCAGACTGACTAATCTTTGTCCTGGCCTCCATTGTTCTTTTCCCCGCCTCATCCTATTTTGTAAGTTGTCCTTGGTGGTGCACAAACACGTCCTGCCATTACTGATTGACCTATGAGTGCCGTTACCAATTGACTTGTGGGGTTGACCAAGAACATGACACAAGGGAAGAATGTTTTGATGACGTGGTGCCTTGTTATGACCAAAAAGAACGTCTTTGTATTGGTTTATATTCTGCGCATTGGGAGTGTGCTTATGTGGGTTGTAAATGGTTATAAAAGACTGTGAGCCACGGAGTAAAGTGGCAGTCTCCTGAGAACCTACCATTGATGTACTTCTAGGATAACTGTGCATAGCTGCAGCTAATAAATTTGGTTTTTTATGCCAACAGAGGGTCCGGTGTCTCTGTATAACAAGGCAGGTAAACTCGGAGATCTCAGGCGTGCCCTGCGCCGCCAGGCCTATAAAGGCCTGGTTCTTCAAAACTAAATTGATGGGCGGGATTGCAAACATTAATATTCATTCTAAAAAAGTTTCATTTTGGTATGGTGTGATGACCTCTCCTCATTCTTTTGTCCAATCAAAATTGGGGATCCTTACACTTGCAACATTGGGGGGTGGTACACTGACCTGAAAAATAGTATAACTAAGGTAGGCTTAGTTAGTTAATTTGTCCGACTTGTCCGAATAGCTGACCTGTCACTGACCCAACGCACTCAATAGGTGATCGGCAGCAGAGTTGCTGGCGGAGCCCTCTGTCAGAAGGTTTGAAATCCAGATCGGGGTTTGAGAACTGAAGTGCTGGCCAAGCACTTTCACTGAGAAATCGATAACTCTTTCCGGGTTCTGGCTGTTAGCTGCAGAGAGGGAGTAACGCAGGCGTTGCAACTTTAACTATGGGTGCTGGTCTTAGCACTTGGTGGTCCTGCCCTGATCCAATTTGGCTTTACCTGTCCTGATTCTGATCTGCACCTGCTTGCCTTTCTGGTGCCTGTACTTTCGGGGTTCTGTCCTTTAAACTGACCCGTAGCCAGGGTTAGTTCTTCACACCATTCTAGGTAAAAATTCAACGTGGGTATGTCATTGTATTGTTTCCTTCTCTCTTCCCACCCTCTTGTCAAATGCGTAAAGACTGCTTTATAAAAAACTCTGCATATTTTCATTCTAATCGTTATTTTCCTAATTGAGAATTTCCTATTATTCAATGCTTGGATTATGACATTTTAAAGATTTTAGATAAAGAGTTCAAACCTTTCCCGAGTTGTGGTTATTTCATGAGTGCAAATGTTATTATTCTACCTTTTATTCTAACTCCTTTGATCCCTTAGGACTTTAGGTACCGATGACGAGGATTGGTAAGTCAATGGTATAGGTCCTAATGTCATTTATAAATCACTAATTAGAGTAAGTGCACAGGTTATCTGATTAAATCTCATCATATGTATTTTATGAGCCCAGATGATAATAAAACAAATTTCGTTCCGGGCCCTGCATCGCGAAATGCGATGCAGGGCGCTCTACGAAATTCGTTTTATTAACTTAATTGTTTACTTACCTGCAATGATCCATATTCCGGTGTTTATCACCCCCCACCCCGCCTGTCTTCCCCGCCGGAACTCCCTTCACGGGCCGCGGCTGTACTCGTGTATTTTCATGTAATTTTATTTGCTCTTCTTTCATTCAGGACTCAGGCCACAACAGCCATCCTCTTATTTATAGAATATTAGGCTGTACTTTAAGCTCACCCCAGTCTTCTACTGCTGGTGGTAAGTGATTTATAAGCCTTTTTGCATGTTGTGTCAATATAGACATCACTTCTATGGTCATATTTATTAGCTAGTCACAAACCATTGCTCAGTTATTTTTAGTGAGCATTAGCGCGCCTCATGACTTTTTGCTTATTACTATTTTAGCAAGTCTGCAGACTAGTCTATTCTCGTATATTTGACTATTATTAATTTGTAATAGCTTTGTATATTCATATGACACCACCAATATCTAATTAATCTTTGTTTTTTCCTTTGATGTTTTTCGATAGATTGTCCAGCCTTGTCGTCTATACTTAGTGTGGTTCTTCTATTTACTGCCACTTTATCTCTTCATCAATCCCCTTCTGCCTGGGATGACTCCTGGTGGCCCACGTCGCCGGGCACCCCACCGACACCCGCTGACCACGCACGCAACCTGGGATTCATCCTCGACTCCTCTCTCACGATGACCAAGCAAGTCAACGCAGTCTCGTCCTCGTGTTTCAACACCCTGCGCATGCTCCGAAAGATCTTCCGGTGGATCCCCACCGAAACCAGAAAGACGGTCACCAAGGCCCTCGTCACCAGCCGACTGGACTACGGAAACACCCTATACGCAGGAACCACAGCCAAACTTCAGAAACGCCTTCAGCGCATATAGAACGCCTCCGCACGACTCATCCTCGACATCCCCCGCCACAGCCACAAATCCGCCCACCTTAGAAACCTGCACTGGCTCCCTGTCAGCAAGAGGATCACGTTCAGGCTGCTCACCCATGCACACAAAGCCATCCACAACATGGGCCCGAATACCTCAACAACCGCATCTCGTTCCACACCCCCACCCGCCAACTCCGCTCCTCCAGCCTCGCCTTCGCCATCGTCCTACGGATTCGCAGAGCCACCACTGGAGGAAGATCACTCTCCTACCTTGCAGCGAAGACATGGAATTCCCTCCCCGCACACCTACGACTGACCCAGGACCATCTCACTTTCAGGAAACATCTCAAGACCTGGCTGTTCGAGCAGTAGCAGCACCGACCCTTTTCTCCCCAGCGCCTTGAGACCCTCACGGGTGAGTAACGCGCTCTACAAATGTAATGATTGATTGATTGATTGATTAATTTTGACTTAGGATTTACAAGGAACCAATAGATAGGTCGGTTTCTGTTTCCACCTTGTTATCCCGCGGTTTATTCACCCCTTAGTGTTCACCGCTCCTCTCTTTGCTCGTTACAGTATTGGCACTATTCAAGCTCTTTCAAGCTTTCACATTGGTGGTTATGGTACCATGGGGTCTTTACTTTTGTTCTTTTCTCTTTTTCTTGTTTCGCTTGGTGCTCTCTTCCATCCTATATTCACTTAGTCACATTTCTCTCACCACAATACTGTGATGTAGCAGGATTTCTGGTGAGCATTTCTAGCTCTGAGATCCCTGGATGTTTTCATTGGTGTAATATGTTTCTCAAGTACAGATAAATAATGAGATGCTTAATTTATATATGGATTTTATCGACTGTATACATGTCTATTTTTTCAGCCTTGAGAAAGTCTGAATACTGATTAGTACAGACGAAACACGTGTTGGCTGTTTTTTACACTGGAAATGTGTCTGAAAATCAATAAAAAGATTGTTTTCTACAGAAGGTTCATGGACTACTCAGCATGTCCTGGGCAGTATTGGACTGCCATGTATAATTAGAAGATTGTTTTGATTGATTAATTGAATTTGGTTGAATATAGTTCCATCTATACTGTTTCTTGTTTTTGGACCCGTTTATATTGATGATGGATGTGCTGTATTAGCTTATTTTCCTGTTATTTAAGTTGCAGGTTGTTTATTCAACTTGTAAAATAGCACTCTTAGGTGGTGGGTGCTCTTAGCTAGCAAACCACCCTGCTGTACTTACAGCAAGCACTTGTATTATTCACACCATCGATTGCGTCTTCACGATACCTGTTCATTTTGATGTGCGGTTCTTCCCTTTTAGGGAACACTACTACCCTCTTTTGTAATTGTTTCCTATTCCGGAAGCCCGGATTCTGTGGCTGTCATATTCAGGAAATAACCGTAGTCCACTTCCCATGTGAGATTCATTGAATTACAAATCTAGCCTTCCATGAAAGTACTAAACATGGAATAACAAAACATTAGTTAGGGTACTTTACAGAGGGACAAAGTAATAGCCCCCAACTTGGGCCTAACACAGGGGCTGATTTAAATGTTGGTGGAGAGGAAACTCCATTGCAACAGTGATGGAGTTCCCTCCCGTCAATACAGTGGTCCACCCACCTGATTTAAACCATATATTTGGCTGCGGCGGTGACTACTATGTCACCATTGTAGCCAAATTTCTCTGATGGCCTGAAAAAGTAAAGGCGTCTGAGTATTAGCTATATGTCCATCCACTCACTCAGGATGGGAGGACAAATGGCCCGCTTTTTTACTGTTCATCACCACCAGGCAAACACTTTATGTGCATTGCTGTTACTGTTTTACATGAACAAGCAAAATCATTTTGGATATTGCTCCACACACATGTATAATATTTCACCTATCTTATTATCTTCTTTGTAAGAAATAGGGGGGCATATTATCAAGGGGGTTTATCTCCGCTTTCTTGGCTTTAAAAGCCAAGAAAGCGGAGATAAAATTATCTCCCTATTACCTAGCTGTCGCTAACACCAGTTAGCGACAGCTAGTAGGAGATAGCGACCATCTTGGGCCCCACTTTGCATGTCAGTGATATTTATCACTAATGACATGCAAAGTGGGCGTGCCAAGATGTTAGCGACTGAAAACAGTCGCTAACATCGCTATCTCCTATTACCAACTTTTGGAGATATTCGCGCTAAGCGCGAATATCTCCAAAAGCTAACACCTGCCCTGAGCAGTTCTTAGCCATGTTATCCAATGGGAGGTGGATAACATGGCTAAGAGCATTAGCTCGGTAATGCATGAATATCGCGGACTTTTCAGCGATATTCATTCATTTGCGGCGATTTTTAACGCATTTGTGATAAACCTTGGTAATACCAAGGTTTATTTGCGGTAAAAATCGCCGCAGCTCAGCGGTAAATTTTTGTCTCTAACCAAGCAATAGCGATAATTATCGCTATTGCTTGGTAATATGCCCCAGGATTATTAATTGGGTCAGGTGACTATCCAATTCAAGAAATAGCCACAACCCTTGTGAGTGTGGATCTTGAAGGTCACTAAATTAACTGGAGCTCAACCACTGGTAGCCATGTCACAGAGCAGAAACGCTTTACCTAGAACAATGCCTAAAATATTTATGCAGTACAAAACAGTAATGTATATTTATGCAGTACTACAAAAGTAATAACGTTGAAATACAACCCAATAAAAATCCCAAAATGAATGAGAAAATAGAGTATAATGTAACAAACAAAATAACACTAAAATACAAAAATCCAATAAGAGGGCTTGGAGAAATAATTTTTTTAAGTTTTAAGTAGGAATAGTGCCAATGCAATCCAGTGTTTTCCCATGTAACAGCCGGCCTTTCGCCAGTGAAAATAGCTTTTGTAGGTGTTTTCTCTGCAACCACATTTTTGACATTACATTCTTACATTTCCTCCTTTTAAATACCATACACCCTGCCTTATGGGCATTAGGCCTACACAGGGGTGACTTATGCATATTTAAAAGCTCTTTTTTAACATGTCAACATGGGTTACTTTGACAGGTTGAATTTGTAGTTTAAAACAAAAACAGCCAGGCTACAAATGGTAGACCTGCAGCCATGCTTGCACTGTCACTATATTGGACTGAAGTCCAGTATTAACATTTAACTTACAGGCACTGGGTAATATGCCCATTAGGAATATGCCAATTTAACCATGCTTAATGATGGGGGAGCACAGGCACTCTACCACTGTTCAGCAGAATTAAAATACACAGAGGTGCCAGCAAATGTATAGCAGTCAACAAAAGCTCAATTTCTTACATTTCTCCAATAACTTTTTAAAGACAGTCTGTTGATTGCCAGTTTGCTGACTATTTCCTTCTCATTTTAAATAAGTTGAACTTCCTCACACAATTTAACTTATGCCTGGACTTTAGTGGCTCAATGGTTAGAGCGGCAGATCCTCATGCAGAAGTCTGGCCCGGGACCAGGGTACAAGTCCTGCCTAGACGGGTCTTGGGCTCAATTTCCTCGGACCTGATAATTCTCGCCTCGGTGCCTATTCTAATCATGAGTCCCACTCTGTGACTCTGGGCAATAGCTTGCTTAATCTCCACAATGGCCCCTACAATGCTAGGATGCCTGGCTTCACCTTGGGGGTGCCCAGGAGTGGGCACTTCACAGGGAAAGGTCAGGAGGGTTCCTCAGCGGTATTCGTACAAGCGCCGAGAGGCCTCCGGGTAGTCGTGTGCTATACAAGTACCTCTACATTTACATTTACTTTCCATTCTGAGGGGTCAGTAGCACCCTCTGGATAAACTAGTGCAATCTTATCACCAGTTTTTTTTTTTTACAGTTTAGCTTTTCCTTCATTTCTACTTCTTAGGAGTCATTAAAGATAGCCTTGAATGCATCTAAGGAACCTGAACCTTCATTACAGTTTAAAAATTATTTGCAGGCGTACTTCAGCTTTGAAAAAATCAACTGAGTCTAACCTGTGCTTTAGAGTGTATAGGCCTCATATATGTGTTGGAGGAGCCTACTCTTGGTATACAAACAACAGAAATTGAGCAATGAGCTGATAAAGCAGGTGACATAATGGCAGAATCTAACCAGTTTAGTAGTCCTCTAAAATTGGTCATGAATGCCTCCCACAATATACCTTCTGTTGGACTTTCCTTGTAGTTGAAATATTCTTTTATCGCTTACTGGCTTAACTTATCTACCTTATCACGTTCAACCAGGAGTGACTTGTGCTCTCCAGCATATATGAGGGAGATTTCTACTCCGACAAGCCATATATTTTGGTTAATAATCAAAAAAACAGGTGGCATTCTGACCAGGTTAATTACCCATGGAAGAAAAAATCAGGTTGTTCTTTTATTATTATATTATCTTATATATTATTATATTATCTCTAACTTCTTATCATCTCCTTCCCCTCCCTAACCTTTCCTTCTTTTCTCTCTCTCCCCCTCTTTTTCTTTTCTTTTCTCCTCTTACTTTCTTCTTCCATTTTCTTTCTTTTCACACTTTATCTGAACAATTTCTCCTCTTCATCCTCTTTCTCATTGTTCTTTCATATTGGTTCTGATTTTTTTTGTATACTGTTATATCATGCTGTACTCTTTCTTAAACAAAATAAAACTTTACTAAACTGAAAAAAAAAGGTTGTTCTTTTATTGAAATAGGTGTAACAGGAAAGATCTGAATGTGCCACCCTCCAAACATTCACTAACTCTAAGCTTTGCTGAAGAGTCAACAGTCTTACCACCATTATGTCCCTCCTCAAAATAAGTTTTATCCTGAAGAGGCATTGAAAATCGATCTAATGGATTTAAAGCTGCCTTAAACTCTTCTCTGATAATAACTGGGAAGGAAAATGTAAAAAGCTCCAGTACCAGCTCTTCCAAAGGTCACATGTCATCTATTTGTAGAACCACGAATTACTGCGCTCCCTGTGATACTAAAATATGTAGTTGTTTTCCTATTATGAATGAATAAATGAATGAACGAAGACATTTATATAGCGCACAGGTTCTCAATAAGAGTGTGCCGGTGCTAAACAGACCTCCTCAACTATCTAACTAATGCCCCCCGCAGCGGGAAACTATGTTTAACATGCTTCTAGAGGTTGGCAGATCAATGACAGTATAGCCAAGTCTTAAGCTGTTTCTTAATAAGCATTTACAATGCAACGGTCTCGCCTTTGCAAAAGTTATAACTATTGGCATTGTAAATGACAAAATGTTTACTTATGTGTTGGTTTTGAAAACAGATAAATAAATGGCATTGTCATTTACAATGCGAATACACACACAGAGCCACACACAGAGCCACACACACACACAGAGCCAAACACACAGAGCCACACACACACACACAGCCACACATACACACACACACACAGAGCCAAACACACAGAGCCACACACACACACACAGCCACACATACACACACACACACACACACATGCACAGAGCCACTCACACACAGAGCCACACACACACAGAGCCATACACACGCAGAGCCACACACACAGCCAGAGCCACACACACACACAGAGCCACACACACAGAGCCACACACACAGAGCCACAGACACACACACAGGGGCTCCGAATGGAGAAGTGTGGCTCACTGATTAGAGCGGCAGACCCTGATGCAGAGGTCTGGCCCGGGACCAGGGTTCAATTCCCGATGCGGCAGGGTCCTGAACCCAAAAATGTCCACGGACTCGATAATTCTCGCCTCGGTGCCTATTCTAATCATGGGGTCCCACGCTGCAACTCTGGGCAATAGCTGCTTAATCTCCACTACGGCGGCCCACCCGCTGCGGGATGCCTGACTTTCACCTTGGGGATGCCCAGTAGGGGTTATCTCACAGGGAAAAGCCAGGATGGGTTCCCAAGGCAAGCGCCTTGATGCCTTCGGGTGATACGTGCGCTATATAAGTCGCAATACATTTACATTTACATTTACATACATACAAGCAGCACATCTGCTTAGGGGTGGACCTGCATCCACCCAGTACAGTAGTGTGGCGGCGGGGCACGCCACTGAGCAGCACATCTGGGACAGGCGGAACTTCACCACAAGCATGTAGGGGAGCCCACTAGTAATGCACGCAGAGGGGGGTGTAGCACAACGGGGAGAGCACTAGTAATACGCGGCGTGGGCGGGAGCGTGTTTAAGTCAGCTCTTGGGGAAATGTGCTGGTATTTTGGAAAAGTAACAGCATTCTTTAGCCACTTCATGCAGCTGTGGTGGATGCTTTCTGCGACGTAGCACCTCACCACACTCTTCAAAACCTAGACCGAGTTACCTTCTGTGCTCCGGGTGTCCCTGTGGATCACATGTAGCGGGTGTCTGGGTGACAGCGCCTTTGCCACTCGTCTTTGGCCCTATACCTACCAATCGCCACCCGCGAAGGCTGTGCCCGGATATGGCGTGTTGCCTTCCAAGGGAGTCGGCTGCCCGTGGGAGTCTTCCCCCTCGCACGCCCCCAGCACAGCATTCCGAGCCTCTACCGGCAAGGCTGTAGTGGGCATGCGGGTGAGTGACACCCCCGGGGGTCGTTTTGCGAAGTGTTCAGGCAAAGAGTTTGATGCACCGGGTGAGCGCTGTGATTATCGGGTGCAGCGTGAGACTAGGGTGGGTGGCGGAGGGACCTGTGATGGGGCGGTGTTTGGGCCTGAGATGGAGGGGGTTTATTTAATAGAGGGGCTTCCAGGTAGTGCGTAGTTGTGAGCCTCTGACCGGGTTCCTGGCAGGGGGGACATCGATTGGGTCAGTCCTTTGTTCCCGGCTCTCGGGCGTCTCTCCAGTGCGTGCTGACTGACAGCGAGCTCAGCCAATCAGAGGCCCGTCAATCCAACCCCACAGTTAGAAGCCAGCATCGCAAGACCGCAGTTCTTCTCAAACTAAGGGGCCATGCGGTGCTAGCATGCACATACAACACCCCTGGAAACTCTGCTGTTTACTTTAGCTCTTTCATTAAAGGAACCCCTTACTGTGCCCAGACTGAAGTGGATTTCTGAGGTTCACTCACAGCCTGGAGAAGCGAGCTCTGTCTCCGCACTCTCAGTCTCCGTCAGTCCAGCCCACACACGCACGGCTCCAGCGACCTGCAGAGGCAAACACGGCAGGCTTTAAAAAACAAGCGCTCGGGATGACGTCAACTTTACGCTTTTAGCCCCGTCCTTTTCAGACTGGGCGCCCTCATTTCCTGCTGGGGTAAGAGGTTCCTTATCCTCTTTTATGGGGCCATCTGGACCCATAAAGAAGATAAGAAACCTTTTACTTCAGCAGTAATTCAAGGAACCCAATCTGAAATGGACGGGGCTTAAAGAGAAAGAAGAACGTCACTAGGACCTCTTCTCCAATGGCTGGCCACAGTTTAGGAGGCCAGCCAATAGAGAAGAGGGGCGGAGCTTAATCTCACTAGTGATATTCTCTCTATCTCATTAAATCTCGCCAGTGAGACTGCGCATGTCTGCGCAGCCATCGCAGGCTGAGACCTAAAAATGTCTAACTCAGTCACAGTTCTCAGTGACACAGGTAGCAAATTCCATGCTTGTGCTCCCAGGAACCTGAAGAAACTGCCGCCTGACCCGGTACGGTAAATTCTGGGAACAGAGGCTAGGCTCAGGGAGGATGATCCCAAGGTTCTTTGTGGCACGTATTGGGTTACTATACTTCTGAGGTAGCCCGCACAATTTCTGTGAAGGGTCTTGAAGAATAGCACCAGAGCTTTAAAGCTGATCCTCTTTTTTAATGGAAGCCAGCGAAGAGCCTTGAGGTGCGGGAACATGTGGTTCCTTGGCTTGAGCATAAGAACCGCTCTGGCAGCTGCGTTTTGGACCACCTGCAAATGACTGTGCAGGCAATCAGGAAGGCCCAGGTACAAGACATTCACATAGCCCAGTCATGAGGTAACCAGTGCCTGGACCACGGTCCTCCTACAATCAAGTGGCAGAAGTGGAAGAAATGTCCTCAACATATGCAAGAGGCCAAAGCAAGTGCCCACTACTGACGACTTGGGCTCTCATTGAGAGAGTGTCATCTATCATGGTGCCCAGATTTTTTACCATCTGTTTTGCAGAGAGAGGAGGTGACATATCTTCAGGCCACCAGCGTCTCCATTTGTCCAGAGGTGGGGAGATGATGTATGACTTCTCCGGATTACACTTCAGCTGATTAGTTCTCAGCCCTGTGAACAACTTCGTGATGCAGATTCTAATCTTCCCACCCTCAAAGTCTGCTCCCCTATCACAGGTAAAAAGGAGCTAGGTGTCGTTGGCGAGTGAAATAATTTTAGCACTATATGCTCTGGCCAGTGGCGGAAGAGCAGACATATATAGATTAAACAGCGTGGGGATTAATATAGAGCCCTGCGGAACACCAACTTTCAGACTGGGGATAGCGGCCGCATGGGTGGGGGAGTCCATACCTCCTGACCTCTATCCTCCAAGAAGGAAGAGAGACATTTTAATGCAGAGCCACCAATTCAGAGTCCAGGAGCCTATTATGGTGAGGAAAAGTGTTCTTCTGATCGGCATCATTTGTACCGAGACTCCATTGCTTTTTCATTGCCATCTTGAGTCAAACACTTCCACATGACCCACCTGGTCATTTCTGCTGATGCCTGAGGAAAATCTAACAGCATGCATTTCTGCCCAGGAACTGTCACACACCCAACACCCCCCCTGTTCTTGCAGTTCAACAGAAAGCCATGAGACACTCTCACCCTGTGTAAATGATTGGTTTTCCATCTCCTGCTCCCAACCTGGTGAACATCCTTGACACCGTGATCAGGTTATCTGGAAAATGGTCTGACTGCTGGGCCTTGATCAGGGTGATTAAACAATGACCTGAAAGACCGGGCTTTGATCAAGGTGATTAAACAATGACTTGAAAGACTGAGCCTTGATCAAGCCAAGTGAACAATGATTTGTGTACCAAACCTTGACCAGGTCACCATCTACAAACATCGTCTGGATCTGGTTATCAACTGCAAACACTGCCCTGATCGAACAATGAACTAACAGCCAAAAGACTGAGATGAAAAAGTATAAAAGGCTTGTAAGCCGCAGAGTAAAGCAGCAGCCTCCTCTGTCTTGTTTCTGACGAGCTTGGGACTCTGTTCCATAGCCCGGGCTATTTGAATAAATCTGGGTTCCTCCTGCAGACGAAGGCTCCTGTGTCTCCTTTTACTACATATGAAGGGTATGGGAAGGTTGGGCGTATCCCCCGCCGCCGAGACCCAGTAAGTGGGTTAATCCAGTTCTTCAATGGGGAAAAGTATCCAAGGATGCTGACAGATCTAACAGAATCAGGATAGCTTTCGAACCCAAGTCAAGCTTCTCCTTGATATGTTCCAAAACCTCCAGTAAAGCAGATTCAGTGCTATAGTTAGCTCTAAAGCCAGACTGGCTGATGTGCTGTAGCTTATTCTTTTCAGCATTGCCCGAAATACCTGTATTCACTGATTTTTCCAAGACCTTGTGTAGTGAATACACTTAAGCTAGTTAATTGAAATAAGTATTTATTATATAACTTAACCGGACACCATCACATGTGTGTCGCACCACGGCATGCAAGGAAAATAACTGTCCATCACAACGTTCATACTTTAAAAAATCACAAAACAGTTGTGTGCAGTGTGAGGTAAACAGAGCACAAGTACAACATTTTAAAAGGAACTGGTGTGATGCAGTGAGCTAAATAACGGTGATGGATCAAGCCCTGATCTCGTGACTGGGTAAGAGTGGTCTACTTAATTCAGACACTCTGTTCATCACCACCCCCTTTTTGAATCGTTTTTGGCCACCACAAGTGTGGCAGGGTATACTCAGACATGAGTCCCTTGCTCACTGCACCACCAGGATTCAAGCAAGCCGGGCCGACGATGGCTGAAATGCCAGAAACCGGTCCCCGGAAGCTTGTCTCCTTTCCGGTGAAGAATTGGCTTGGTAGTTTGGTCTGCCCTGTTCCCATGAGGCACTGGGTCAGACTAATTTGCATATAGCCAGGTTCTGAACTGGGGTGATGCAGTGAGCTAAATAACGGTGATGAATCAAGCCCTGATCTCTTGACTGGGTAAGAGTGGTCTGCTTAATTCAGACACTCTGTTTATCACCACCCCCTTTTTGAATTGTTTTTGGCCACCACAAGTGTGGCAGGGTATACTCAGACATGAGTCCCTTGCTCACTGCACCACCAGGATTCAAGCAAGCCGGGCCGACGACGGCTGAAATGCCAGAAACCGGTCCCCGGAAGCTTGTCTCCTTTCCGGTGAAGAATTGGCTTGGTAGTTTGGTCTGCCCTGTTCCCATGAGGCACTGGGTCAGACTAATTTGCATATAGCCAGGTTCTGAACTGGGGTGATGCAGTGAGCTAAATAACGGTGATGGATCAAGCCCTGATCTCTTGACTGGGTAAGAGTGGTCTGCTTAATTCAGACACTCTGTTCATCACCACCCCCTTTTTGAATCGTTCCCCACGAGGCGTGCAAGCTTGCGCACATTGTCCACTCCCAGCCGGTCACGTATGAAGCCGACCTGGTCCGGGCCCACGAGCCCCGGCATATAAGGATCTAGGCTTTTTGCGAGGAGTTTAATATAGATTTTCAAATCAGTATTTAATAGTGCTATGGGGCGGTAGGATGCACAGAGAGTGTTCTCCCTCCCGGGCTTCGGTATCAGTGCTATCTCAGTCATACCCATGTCGGAAGATGGCCCCTCCGTATCTGTAAAGGAGTTAAACAGCCTCAGAAGATAGAGGCGAAGCTGTGATTGGAATGTGCGATAAAAAGACAAGGGCAGGCCATCCGGCCCCGGGGTCTTCCCCAGAGGAAGATCCCTCACGGCTGCCGTTACCTCCTCCTCGAGGATAGGTCCCTTCATTACCCTCGCACAGAGTAAATGTAGAGACGTCCCCTCATAGCCCTGTATAACAGCCTCCACCTCCACCTCCTCTGAGGACGGGGTCTCTCCCCGATACAGGGTGGCATAGTAATCCCGGAACGCCTCGCATTCGTCCCTCCCCGAGGTGACCCTGGTTCCGTCCGGCAGTTGGACATTGGCTATGTGGGCTTTGGCCACTTGCACTCTCAATCGCCCCGCTATCAACCGACCCACCTGTCCCCTCCTTCAAAATAGCGCTTCTTCAATGCCAGCAAGGAGTGCTCTGCCTTGTTAGTGCGTAGGAGCCGGAGCTGTTCTCTCAGGTTGGCGAGCTGCCGCCTGGACTCCAAAGAGGAGGACTCCCGATCTCGTAGCTCAGCTCGCTTGATATCTCTCGCCAGGCTATCCTTCAACTTGCTGGCCTCCCGCCTCCGCCTGATCCAGAGAGAGGTGGCTTTAAAGGCGTCCCACACCACAGGAAAGGGTGTCTCCGGGAGATCGTTACTGGCAAAATAAGAGTTAATCGCAGCCCGGATGCTCTCAACATCAGCTGCATCCTGGAGAATACTCGGCGGCAAGCGCCACCGCACCTCTCGGGTAGGGCAAGCAGCCGGGTCCTGCAGGAGCAGCTTAACATGGGCATGATCAGACAGCGAGAGGTCCGAGATGGAGACTCCAAGTGCATCGCATACCAGGGCGTGTGTGATAAAGAAATAATCTATGCGACAGTACGAGCGGTGTGCATGGGAGTAAAACGAGTAATCTTTCCCTCCCGGGGAGAGGTATCGCCACGCATCTACCAACCCCAATTCCGTGATCTTCTTGCGCAGACATGGCCCCCAGTGCCGCTGAACGAGGTATCGCTACGGTCCACCGTTGGGTCCCACACTAAATTGAAGTCCCCTCCAAGGACCAAAAAGGGATCACCACAGGGTACATGTTTCCCCAAGAGTGTCTGGAGGTACCCGTCCTGCTGCTGGTTTGGCGCATAGACATTGCATAGAGTAAGCTGCCGTCTCCCTACCTCAACAGTAACTTTAAGAAAGCGCCCGTCCCCACTCCTAAAAGGTTTAGTGTCTTCCCGCCTGAAGCCAGATCTGCACATTATCGCCACACCCGCCGTTTTAGTATCAGCCACAGCTCAGAATTGAAGAGGATATTTAGGGTGTACCATGCGCTTCACATCCGCCTGTAGCAGATGGGTTTCTTGCAGGAATATGATGTTGGGGTTCCGTTGCAGGAGGTAGCGCCAAGTTTGCTTCCGCTTATTTGGAGAGTTCAGGCCCTTGACATTAAGCGTCAGGATCTTTAAGGGATTAAGCAAGGGCGAAGTCATGTTAAGTGCCAAGCGGGCTCCACCCATGCCCCAAAGTCACCACAGCAGAGACATGAACACAGGAAGAGACCCAGCCACCCACACCCGCTCAGTCAGCCACAGCCGCCCTATCCCCCACCAATCACACACAGATAGAAAGAGAAAAGGGGGAGGGAAGGATAGTAAAGGAGTAAAGAAGGGAGAAAATGTCAAGAATCCCAGAGGTGGCCAACCGGACCACACAGCAGTAAGTATCAACAAAGGCCAACCAGGCCAAACTGTCTCAGTCACAGGGCATCCTACACCCGAGGGTTTAGATGCACTCAGGGATGTCACTCCCTTAGGAACAGCTCTGGGGAGTTCCGCAGCGCTCTCAAGGGCATACATCAGTAGAGCTTCGACAACTCAGCTATGCTGATTTGGAGCTGGGATGCCGTAGGGTCATCCGGGGCGAGGAAGACAACGTCAGCAGGGGTGCAGACTTCGAAACACTGTGGATCGTTGACCATACGATCAGGGCATAGCCGGGCGTGAGGGCAGCCCCTCCCGATCTCCCTCCAGGGAGCGAATGTGTGCTATGATGTCTTGTTTGGCCTGCGAGGCAGACCACTCATCAAGGGGTGGGGAACAGCGATGTCCCTGCACTGTGGTCCACGAGGGCTTGTCCGGGACCCGCTCCCGATGCCGTTGTCGAGAGCGACTGGCGGAGGGCTACTCCGGCAGCTGAAGTAGTTGCGCCGCCTCCTGATAAGATCTGATGACTCACCGCTTGTTCTCCCACTGGAAAATCCGGGCGAAGGGATGGCCCCATTGGTATGGGATTCTAAGGCCCGCAGCTTCTCTGTCACTGGCTTGAAGGCTTGGCGTCTGCGCAGGGTGTTGGGCGCCAAATCCTGGAAAATGTGTATCCGGTGTCCTTAATATTTGAGGTCAGGTTTGTCTCTTGCCGCTTTCAGAATAGCCTCTTTCTCAGTGAAGAAGTGCACCCACGTCAGGATATCTGGGAGAAGTCCCGGTCTCCCCGCGGGCCTGGAAACTCGGTGGGCCCGGTCCAAAGCCGGCGGGGAGGCGTCCTCATCCCCCAGACCTCGTGGAGGAGTTGCGCCAAATAGGTCATAATGTCGGTTCCTTCTGCCCCGATAGGGACTCCCCGGATGCGGAGTTTGTTCCAGCGGCTCCGGTTCTCCAAATCCTCCTGCTTGACCTGCAGCTCAATGTTTTGTTCCTCCAACGCTGCCAGTCGCTGCCACAGGTGTTCCTGGTCTTCAGTACGCATGTCTATCGCTCTCTCTAGGCCGTCCACCCGGTCTCCCTCCTCAGTGACGTCTTTCCGAAGCTTCTTCACGCAGGAGTGCACCTCAGATCGTAGGGAACCAATCTCCATTTTGAGTTCAGCCATAAAGGATGCCATAAATGCCTGGGTCACTGGCGGTGAGTCCCCAGTAGCCTGCGGTGGTCCTTCAACGGACGTCAACGCTCCTGCTTTACCCCACATAACCACAACCGAATTGTCCTTGGAGGCCGCCGTCTGATCGGCTTTGCCCCCTTTGGAGCGCGTCATCGCCAGCTCCGGTGCGGCTGGTCCACCAGCCCCTGGGTGTGCAGAGTCCAATGAGCAAGAAGCTGGGAGTCAGCGCCTCCAGGTGCCGGGTTTGGGCCTCAAGATGGCGGCGCAGGCACCCCAGGAATGCTGTGAAGCAAGAAGGGTAGGGAAAGGCACCCCCGGCCCGCAACCCACTGCTCGCCGAATATCACCGGGACCAACAGCCCGTTCCCCAGAGAGCGTTTTCCAGCGTCAATCCGCCCTCCGGACAGCAACACAGGGTAGAGTAGAGTGCAGGGGGAAGCGGGTCGCACCCCCAGGCCGCTGGTAAGCCCCACAGAACCGGTCCCCACAAAGCCCCCCAAGTGACCCACCAGAGAGCCGGCCCCCCTCCCCCTGTCGTGGTTAGTACACCCTGGGGCCTCAGCCTGCAGCCTTAGCAATATGTGACGGCCGTCAGTGCTGGAAGAAGCCACCCACAATCCACCTCATCCAACAGCCTCAGAATGGCACCATGCACTTCCGGCACGGCGTGTGCCCATCCCCGTCGGGCCGAGGCAAAGGCACCGCAGGCAACACAGGCAGCACAAATCCGTCCAAGGCAGCAGCGCGGGGATGCCAATGTCTGAGGGCCACACAACAGGGAATCACAGTAGGGGGGGTGCGCTTGCCTCGCTTCACCCCTGGTTAGTCACCCCCAGTCACAATCCCACCGCTCCCAGCTCGCAAGTCCCAGAGGGTAAAGTCCACTCACCCTCCTCCCAGCCAGCCGGAGTGGCATAGGGCACAGACCAACGCTGCACTGCTGCTAATCCCTTAGTACCTCAGGGTGGCGGACAATACAGGGCCTCACTTGACCACAGGCAGCACAAGTCCCCCCCAAGGCAACAGCGCGGGGATGCCAATGTCCTAGGGCCACACAACAGGGAATCGCAGCAGGGGGCAGTGCGCTCACCTCGCTTTACCCCTGGTCGGCCAGTCACAGTCCCATCGCTCCCAGCTCGCAAGTTCCAGAGGGTAAAGTCCACTCACCCTCTTCTCGGCCGGCCAGGGTGGCGTAGGGTACAGACCAATGCTGCACTGCTGCTAGTCACGCAGGACCTCAAGGTTGCAGACAATACAGGGCTTCTCTTGACCAGGGTCAGCGGCACACAGGGCTTTCACTTCAAAGACAGAGCCGTTCTCCTGCAAACCCTCAGAGGGCCCTCCACCCGCATCCGGATCGATGTCCCAACCTCAACCCCCCTAACGGAGGCTCCAGAAGCCGTAGGAGCAGGTCAGCCAACGTGAAATATGCAGCGGGCCTCCACGGCGTTGGGGCGGACTGCCCAGAGCCTCCGGGCAGAACGATCGCAAAATGGCGGCTCTCTCGCCCTGAGTAGGGTGTCTCCCCTTGTGGACACCCTGCCGTCGCCTCGTGGTCTCAGGTAACTCAGTCACTCTGCCCCCTCCCTTCCAGGCAGAATCACGGGGTGCAAAAGTCTCATGCAGGGGCAGATCTTCTGGGTGTAGCAGCTCTCAATGCCCAGGGTCGCACAGTGCAATGATCCCTAAAGTGTCGGGGGAACGCTCGCACTGCCGCACCGTTCTCCTATGGCTCCCGGGTCCCAGCCTCACCAGACCGGGAGAAGGCCCAGTGTTCCGCAGCGCAATGAGGGCAGATAAACCCACCGGGGCCCCGCGCCATGCAGAAATCACAGGGTGGACTCTTGGACGCTCACCTCGATCACCACTAGGCGCTTGTGGGCTCCAGGTCCGCCGCTCTCACCTCCGCAGCTCAGTGCGGGCCCCCACGAGCCAGGGTCCAGGCGCTCTGCCGGAGGGGGGGAGGAGGGGGCCTCCACCAGGGTCTTGCACCAGGACAGACATCTCCCCCAGCTGCTCGTCCCCGATCACATCTACAAACTGCTGCAGATACGATCCCCAGGTTTCCCCTGCCGATGCACAGAGCAGGGGGGCCGCATCTACGTCTCAGTGCTCTCCACCGAGGGGCCCCCGCCGGGCCGAACCGCAATCCCTCACATCGCCGCTCACCCACCGTTCGAGCTCCCACCACCACAACGGCTCAGTCCCCGGCCGGCCGTCTGAGAACTACAGCCAGGGCCAGTGCTGCAGGGGAGTCTGCGATCTTGTCCTCCGTAAACTTCAGGTAATCGGCAGAGCGCTGGATGAGCTCTTCCCGAGGGTTCACAAAATGGCGAACTCTTCCTCCGGTCCTCCGACGTCCTGCCGTCCCCTGCCTGAAATGTCGCCGCCAAACGCCCCACAGCTTGCCCCGCAGGTGCCTTGAGTCTAGGGGGTCAGCTTCCACCCCTGGGGCTGCGATGGCGATACCCCAGCTCCGCTATAATAGCTCAATACAGGTAGCAGATCACCGGAGCTCCCCCGAGGCACGTCTCACCACATTGCAGCCGAGACCACGCCCCCCAGGTTTTTAATTTTGACCCATTGCCCAACACTTACTTTCACATCCTTAGTAGAAAGTTTAGCATTGTAGAATGTTTTATATTTGTCATGCTTGAGAGATAGATTGTTTTTGACTTCTGTAGAAGACCAGTAAACTTCACTATAATCTTTAAGCATCCAGGATAAGATTTAGATCTGGGTTTTCTACCTCTAATTAGTTCAAACAGAGAAAACTTAGTGGAATACATTAAAGCAACCCTGTAATCCCATAAAGTTTTCATGATTTGAGTTTCCCAGGACACATTGTTTTTACAAGCTAATTGGATTGCTCCCTTAAGAACTCTATTATACCTCTCAATTAAACCATTTCCACTAGGGTTATACAAGGAAGTAGTTTTATGAGTGACTCCACAT